>NC_052674.1:4254948-5673265 GCF_016802725.1 Solenopsis invicta | reverse complement strand
AAAAAGTATATTCAAAAATTTAGTACTTTGAATGATATAACTCTTTGGTTTTTCACTTTAGCGATTTGATCCATAATGATAAAAGTTAGAACTCTTCTCGGGGCTATGAGAACACAGAGATATTAAAGAAATTCGCAAAAAAAATTTCACTCAAAAATTTCGAAATTTGACTGATATAAGTCTTCCCTTTTTCACTTCAAAAATTCGATACATCGTGATAAAAGTTACAACTCTTCTGTGGGCTATCAGAACACAGAAATATTGGAGAAATTCGGAAAAAAACCAATTTTACTCAAAAATTTCGAACTTTGACTGACATAACTCTTTCGTCTTGCACTTTAGCGATTCGATCTCTCATGATAAAAGTTAGAACTCTTCTGGGGACTTTAAAATAACAGAGATATTTGAGAAAATCGCAAAAAAGTTTTACTCAAAAATTTCGTACTTTGATAGATGTAACTCTTTCGTTTTTCACTTTAGCGGTTCGATCGATTATGATAAAAGTTAGAACTCTTCTCGGGGCTATGAGAACACAGAGATATTAAAGAAATTCGCAAAAAAAATTTCACTCAAAAATTTCGAAATTTGACTGATATAAGTCTTCCCTTTTTCACTTCAAAAATTCGATACATCGTGATAAAAGTTACAACTCTTCTGTGGGCTATCAGAACACAGAAATATTGGAGAAATTCGGAAAAAAACCAATTTTACTCAAAAATTTCGAACTATGACTGATATAACTCTTTCGTATTGCACTTTAGCGATTCGATCTATTATGATAAAAGTTAGAACTCTTCTGGGGGCTATAAAATAACAGAGATATTTGAGAAAATCGCAAAAAAGTTTTACTCAAAAATTTCGCACTTTGATAGATGTAACTCTTTCGTTTTTCACTTTAGCGATTCGATCGATTATGATAAAAGTTAGAACTCTTCTGGGGGCTATAAAAACACAGAGATATTTGAGAAATTCGCAAAATAGTTTTACTCAAAAATTTCGTACTTTGATTGATATAACTCTTTGGTTTTTCACTTTAGCGATTTGATCCATAATGATAAAAGTTAGAACTCTTCTCGGGGCTATGAGAACACAGAAATATTAAAGAAATTCGCAAAAAAAATTTCACTCAAAAATTTCGAAATTTGACTGATATAAGTCTTCCCTTTTTCACTTCAAAAATTCGATACATCGTGATAAAAGTTACAACTCTTCTGTGGGCTATCAGAACACAGAAATATTGGAGAAATTCGGAAAAAAACCAATTTTACTCAAAAATTTCGAACTTTGACTGATATAACTCTTTCGTCTTGCACTTTAGCGAATCGATCTATTATGATAAAAGATAGAACTCTTCTGGGGGCAATAAAATAACAGAGATATTTGAGAAAATCGCAAAAAAGTTTTACTCAAAAATTTCGTACTTTGATAGATGTAACTCTTTCGTTTTTCACTTTAGCGGTTCGATCGATTATGATAAAAGTTAGAACTCTTCTCGGGGCTATGAGAACACAGAGATATTAAAGAAATTCGAAAAAAAAATTTCACTCAAAAATTTCGAAATTTGACTGATATAAGTCTTCCCTTTTTCACTTCAAAAATTCGATACATCGTGATAAAAGTTACAACTCTTCTGTGGGCTATCAGAACACAGAAATATTGGAGAAATTCGGAAAAAAACCAATTTTACTCTAATATTTCAAACTTTGACTGATCTAACCCTTTCGTCTTGCACTTTAGCGATTCGATCTATTATGATAAAAGTTAGAAATATTCTGGGGGCTATAAAAACACAGAGATATTTGAGAAATTCGCAAAAAGGTTTTACTCAAAAATCTAATACTTTGATTGATATAACTCTTTCGTTTTTCACTTTAACGATTTGATCCATAATGATAAAAGTTAGAACTCTTCTCGGGGCTATGAGAACACAGAGATATTAAAGTAATTGGCAAAAAAATTTTACTCAAAAATTTCGAAATTTGACTGATATAAGTCTTCCCTTTTTTACTTCAACAATTCGATACATCGTTATAAAAGTTACAACTCTTCTGTTGGCTATCAGAACACATAGATATTGGAGAAATTCGGAAAAAACCAATTTTACTCAAAAATTTCGAACTTTGACTGATATAACTCTTTCGTCTTGCACTTTAGCGATTCGATCTATTATGATAAAGGTTAGAACTATTCTGGGGGCTATAAAAACACAGAGATATTTGAGAAATTCGCAAAAAAGTTTTACTCAAAAATTTAGTACTTTTATTGATATAACTCTTTGGTTTTCACTTTAACGATTCGATCCATAATGATAAAAGTTAGAACTCTTCTCGGGGCTATGAGAACACAGAGATATTAAAGAAATTCGCAAAAAAAATTTTACTCAAAAATTTCGAAATTTGACTGATATAAGTCTTCCCTTTTTCACTTCAACAATTCGATACATCGTGATAAAAGTTACAACTCTTCTGTGGGCTATCAGAACACAGATATATTGGAGAAATTCGGAAAAAAACCAATTTTACTCAAAAATTTAGAACTTTGACTGATATAAATCTTTCATCTTGCACTTTAGCGATTCGATCTATTATGATAAAAGTTAGAACTCTTCTGGGGGCTATAAAAACACAGAGATATTTGAGAAATTCGCAAAAAAGTTTATTCAAAAATTTAGTACTTTGAATGATATAACTCTTTGGTTTTTCACTTTAGCGATTTGATCCATAATGATAAAAGTTAGAACTCTTCTCGGGGCTATGAGAACACAGAGATATTAAAGAAATTCGCAAAAAAAATTTCACTCAAAAATTTCGAAATTTGACTGATATAAGTCTTCCCTTTTTCACTTCAAAAATTCGATACATCGTGATAAAAGTTACAACTCTTCTGTGGGCTATCAGAACACAGAAATATTGGAGAAAATCGGAAAAAAACCAATTTTAATCAAAAATTTAGAACTTTGACTGATTTAACTCTTTCATCTTGCACTTTAGCGATTCGATCTATTATGATAAAAGTTAGAACTCTTCTGGGGGCTATAAAAACACAGAGATATTTGAGAAATTCACAAAAAAGTATATTCAAAAATTTAGTACTTTGAATGATATAACTCTTTGGTTTTTCACTTTAGCGATTTGATCCATAATGATAAAAGTTAGAACTCTTCTCGGGGCTATGAGAACACAGAGATATTAAAGAAATTCGCAAAAAAAATTTCACTCAAAAATTTCGAAATTTGACTGATATAAGTCTTCCCTTTTTCACTTCAAAAATTCGATACATCGTGATAAAGGTTACAACTCTTCTGTGGGCTATCAGAACACAGAAATATTGGAGAAATTCGGAAAAAAACCAATTTTACTCAAAAATTTCGAACTTTGACTGACATAACTCTTTCGTCTTGCACTTTAGCGATTCGATCTCTCATGATAAAAGTTAGAACTCTTCTGGGGACTTTAAAATAACAGAGATATTTGAGAAAATCGCAAAAAAGTTTTACTCAAAAATTTCGTACTTTGATAGATGTAACTCTTTCGTTTTTCACTTTAGCGGTTCGATCGATTATGATAAAAGTTAGAACTCTTCTCGGGGCTATGAGAACACAGAGATATTAAAGAAATTCGAAAAAAAAATTTCACTCAAAAATTTCGAAATTTGACTGATATAAGTCTTCCCTTTTTCACTTCAAAAATTCGATACATCGTGATAAAAGTTACAACTCTTCTGTGGGCAAACAGAACACAGAAATATTGGAGAAATTCGGAAAAAAACCAATTTTACTCAAAAATTTCGAACTATGACTGATATAACTCTTTCGTATTGCACTTTAGCGATTCGATCTATTATGATAAAAGTTAGAACTCTTCTGGGGGCTATAAAATAACAGAGATATTTGAGAAAATTGCAAAAAAGTTTTACTCAAAAATTTCGCACTTTGATAGATGTAACTCTTTCGTTTTTCACTTTAGCGATTCGATCGATTATGATAAAAGTTAGAACTCTTCTGGGGGCTATAAAAACACAGAGATATTTGAGAAATTCGCAAAATAGTTTTACTCAAAAATTTCGTACTTTGATTGATATAACTCTTTGGTTTTTCACTTTAGCGATTTGATCCATAATGATAAAAGTTAGAACTCTTCTCGGGGCTATGAGAACACAGAAATATTAAAGAAATTCGCAAAAAAAATTTCACTCAAAAATTTCGAAATTTGACTGATATAAGTCTTCCCTTTTTCACTTCAAAAATTCGATACATCGTGATAAAAGTTACAACTCTTCTGTGGGCTATCAGAACACAGAAATATTGGAGAAATTCGGAAAAAAACCAATTTTACTCAAAAATTTCGAACTTTGACTGATATAACTCTTTCGTCTTGCACTTTAGCGAATCGATCTATTATGATAAAAGTTAGAACTCTTCTGGGGGCAATAAAATAACAGAGATATTTGAGAAAATCGCAAAAAAGTTTTACTCAAAAATTACGTACTTTGATAGATGTAACTCTTTCGTTTTTCACTTTAGCGGTTCGATCGATTATGATAAAAGTTAGAACTCTTCTCGGGGCTATGAGAACACAGAGATATTAAAGAAATTCGAAAAAAAAGTTTCACTCAAAAATTTCGAAATTTGACTGATATAAGTCTTCCCTTTTTCACTTCAAAAATTCGATACATCGTGATAAAAGTTACAACTCTTCTGTGGGCTATCAGAACACAGAAATATTGGAGAAATTCGGAAAAAAACCAATTTTACTCTAATATTTCAAACTTTGACTGATCTAACCCTTTCGTCTTGCACTTTAGCGATTCGATCTATTATGATAAAAGTTAGAAATATTCTGGGGGCTATAAAAACACAGAGATATTTGAGAAATTCGCAAAAAGGTTTTACTCAAAAATCTAATACTTTGATTGATATAACTCTTTCGTTTTTCACTTTAACGATTTGATCCATAATGATAAAAGTTAGAACTCTTCTCGGGGCTATGAGAACACAGAGATATTAAAGTAATTGGCAAAAAAAATTTTACTCAAAAATTTCGAAATTTGACTGATATAAGTCTTCCCTTTTTTACTTCAACAATTCGATACATCGTTATAAAAGTTACAACTCTTCTGTTGGCTATCAGAACACATAGATATTGGAGAAATTCGGAAAAAACCAATTTTACTCAAAAATTTCGAACTTTGACTGATATAACTCTTTCGTCTTGCACTTTAGCGATTCGATCTATTATGATAAAGGTTAGAACTATTCTGGGGGCTATAAAAACACAGAGATATTTGAGAAATTCGCAAAAAAGTTTTACTCAAAAATTTAGTACTTTTATTGATATAACTCTTTGGTTTTCACTTTAACGATTCGATCCATAATGATAAAAGTTAGAACTCTTCTCGGGGCTATGAGAACACAGAGATATTAAAGAAATTCGCAAAAAAAATTTTACTCAAAAATTTCGAAATTTGACTGATATAAGTCTTCCCTTTTTCACTTCAACAATTCGATACATCGTGATAAAAGTTACAACTCTTCTGTGGGCTATCAGAACACAGATATATTGGAGAAATTCGGAAAAAAACCAATTTTACTCAAAAATTTAGAACTTTGACTGATATAAATCTTTCATCTTGCACTTTAGCTATTCGATCTATTATGATAAAAGTTAGAACTCTTCTGGGGGCTATAAAAACACAGAGATATTTCAGAAATTCGCAAAAAAGTTTATTCAAAAATTTAGTACTTTGAATGATATAACTCTTTGGTTTTTCACTTTAGCGATTTGATCCATAATGATAAAGTTAGAACTCTTCTCGGGGCTATGAGAACACAGAGATATTAAAGAAATTCGCAAAAAAAATTTCACTCAAAAATTTCGAAATTTGACTGATATAAGTCTTCCCTTTTTCACTTCAAAAATTCGATACATCGTGATAAAAGTTACAACTCTTCTGTGGGCTATCAGAACACAGAAATATTGGAGAAATTCGGAAAAAAACCAATTTTACTCAAAAATTTTGAACTTTGACTGATATAACTCTTTCGTCTTGCACTTTAGCGAATCGATCTATTATGATAAAAGTTAGAACTCTTCTGGGGGCAATAAAATAACAGAGATATTTGAGAAAATCGCAAAAAAGTTTTACTCAAAAATTTCGTACTTTGATAGATGTAACTCTTTCGTTTTTCACTTTAGCGGTTCGATCGATTATGATAAAAGTTAGAACTCTTCTCGGGGCTATGAGAACACAGAGATATTAAAGAAATTCGAAAAAAAAATTTCACTCAAAAATTTCGAAATTTGACTGATATAAGTCTTCCCTTTTTCACTTCAAAAATTCGATACATCGTGATAAAAGTTACAACTCTTCTGTGGGCTATCAGAACACATAGATATTGGAGAAATTCGGAAAAAACCAATTTTACTCAAAAATTTCGAACTTTGACTGATATAACTCTTTCGTCTTGCACTTTAGCGATTCGATCTATTATGATAAAAGTTAGAACTATTCTGGGGGCTATAAAAACACAGAGATATTTGAGAAATTCGCAAAAAAGTTTTACTCAAAAATTTAGTACTTTTATTGATATAACTCTTTGGTTTTTCACTTTAACGATTTGATCCATAATGATAAAAGTTAGAACTCTTCTCGGGGCTATGAGAACACAGAGATATTAAAGAAATTCGCAAAAAAAATTTTACTCAAAAATTTCGAAATTTGACTGATATTACTATTTCGTCTTGCACTTTAGCGATTCGATCTATTATGATAAAAGTTAGAACTCTTCTGGGTGCTATAAAAACACAGAGATATTTGAGAAATTCGCAAAAGAGTTTTACTCATAAATTTCGTACTTTGATATAACCCTTTCGTGTTTCACTTTAACGATTTGATCCATAATGATAAAAGTTAGAACTCTTCTCGGGGCTATGAGAACACAGAGATATTAAAGAAATTCGCAAAAAAAATTTTACTCAAAAATTTCGAAATTTGACTGATATAAGTCTTCCCTTTTTCACTTCAACAATTCGATACATCGTGATAAAAGTTACAACTCTTCTGTGGGCTATCAGAACACAGAGATATTGGAAAAATTCGGAAAAAAATTAATTTTACTCTAAAATTTCGAACTTTGACTGATATAACTCTTTCGTCTTGCACTTTAGCGATTCGATCTATTATGATAAAAGTTAGAACTTTTCTGGGGGCTATAAAAACACAGAGATATTTGAGAAATTCGCAAAATAGTTTTACTCAAAAATTTCGTACTTTGATATAACTCTTTCGTGTTTCACTTTAACGATTTGATCCATAATGATAAAAGTTAGAACTCTTCTCGGGGCTATGAGAACACAGAGATATTAAAGAAATTCGCAAAAAAAATTTTACTCAAAAATTTCGAAATTTGACTGATATAAGTCTTCCCTTTTTCACTTCAACAATTCGATACATCGTGATAAAAGTTACAACTCTTCTGTGGGCTATCAGAACACAGAGATATTGGAAAAATTCGGAAAAAAATTAATTTTACTCTAAAATTTCGAACTTTGACTGATATAACTCTTTCGTCTTGCACTTTAGCTATTCGATCTATTTTGATAAAAGTTAGAACTCTTCTGGGGGCTATAAAATCACAGAGATATTTGAGAAATTCGCAAAATAGTTTCACTCAAAAATTTCGTACTTTGGTTGATATAACTCTTTGGTTTTTCACTTTAACGATTTGATCCATAATGATAAAAATTAGAACTCTTCTCGGGGCTATGAGAACACAGAGATATTAAAGAAATTCGCAAAAAAAATTTCATTCAAAGATTTCGAAATTTGACTGATATAAGTCTTCTCTTTTTCACTTGAAAAATTCCATACATCGTGATAAAAGTTACAACTCTTCTGTGGGCTACCAGAACACAGAGATATTGGAGAAATTGGGAAAAAAATTTATTTTACTCAAAAATTTCGAACTTTGACTGATATAACCCTTTCGTCTTGCACTTTAGCGATTCGATTCATCATGATAAAAGTTAGATCTCTTCTAGGGGCTGTCAGAACACAGAAATATTGGAGAAGTTCGCAAAAAAAATTTTACTCAAATATTTCGAACTTTGACGGATACAAGTCTTTCGATTTTCACTTTAGCTATTTGATTCATCATGATAAAAGTTAGAACTCTTCTGAGGGCTATCAGAACACAGAAATATTGGAGAAATTCGCAAAAAAAATTTTACTCAAAAATTTCGAACTTTGACGGATATAAGTCTTTCGATTTTCACTTTAGCGATTTGATTCATCATGATAAAAGTTAGAACTCTTCTGAGGGCTATCAGAACACAGAAATATTGGAGAAATTTGAGAAAAAAATTTTACTCAAAAATTTCGAACTTTGACGGATATAAGTCTTTCGATTTTTACTTTAGAGATTCGATTCATTGTGATAAAAGTTAGAACCCTTCTACGGGCTATCAGAACACAGAAATATTGGAGAAATTCGCAAAAAAAATTTTACTCAAAAATTTCGAACTTTGACGGCTATAAGTCTTTCGATTTTCACTTTAGCGATTCGATTCATCATGATAAAAGTTAGAACACTTCTAGGGGCTATCAGAACACAGAAATATTGGAGAAATTCGCAAAAAAAATTTTACTCAATAATTTCGAACTTTGACGGATATAAGTCTTTCGATTTTCACTTTAGCGATTTGATTCATCATGATAAAAGTTAGAACACTTCTGGGGGCTATCAGAATACAGAAATATTGTAGATATTCGCAAAATATATTTTACTCAAAAATTTTAAACTTTGACTGATATAAGTCTTTCGTTTTTCACTTTAGCGATTCGATTCATCATGATAAAAGTTATAACTCTTCTAGGGGCTATCAGAACACAGAAATATTGGAGAAATTCGCAAAAAAAGTTTTACTCAAAAATTTCGAACTTTGACGGATATAAGTCTTTCGATTTTCACTTTAGCGATTCGATTCATCATGATAAAAGTTAGAACACTTCTAGGGGCTATCAGAACACAGAAATATTGGAGAAATTCGCAAAAAAAATTTTACTCAAAAATTTCGAACTTTGACGGATATATGTCTTTCTATTTTCACTTTAGCGATTCGATCCATTATGATTTAAGTTAGAACTCTTCTGGGGGCTATCAGAACACATAGATATTGGAGAAAATCGCAAAAAAAGTTTTACTCAAAAATTTCGAACTTTGACTGATATAAGTCTTTCGTTTTTCACTTTAGCGATTCGATTCATTATGATAAAAGTTAGAACTCTTCTGAGGGCTATCAGAACACAGAATTATTGGTGAAATTCTCAAAAAAAATTTTACTCAAAAATTTCGAACTTTGATGGATATAAGTCTTTCGATTTTCACTTTAGCGATTCGATTCATCATGATAAAAGTTAGAACTCTTCTGAGGGCTATCAGAACACAGAAATATTGGAGAAATTTGAGAAAAAAATTTTACTCAAAAATTTCGAACTTTGACGGATATAAGTCTTTCGATTTTTACTTTAGAGATTCGATTCATTGTGATAAAAGTTAGAACCCTTCTACGGGCTATCAGAACACAGAAATATTGGAGAAATTCGCAAAAAAAATTTTACTCAAAAATTTCGAACTTTGACGGCTATAAGTCTTTCGATTTTCACTTTAGCGATTCGATTCATCATGATAAATTTAGAACCCTTCTCGGGGGTATGAGAACACAGAGATATTAAAGAAATTCGCAAAAAAAATTTCACTCAAAATTTCGAAATTTGACTGATATAAGTCTTCCCTTTTTCACTTCAAAAATTCGATACATCGTGATAAAAGTTACAACTCTTTTGTGGGCTATCAGAACACAGAAATATTGGAGAAATTCGGAAAAAAACCAATTTTACTCTAATATTTCAAACTTTGACTGATATAACCCTTTCGTCTTGCACTTTAGCGATTCGATCTATTATGATAAAAGTTAGAAATATTCTGGGGGCTATAAAAACACAGAGATATTTGAGAAATTCGCAAAAAGGTTTTACTCAAAAATCTAATACTTTGATTGATATAACTCTTTCGTTTTTCACTTTAACGATTTGATCCATAATGATAAAAGTTAGAACTCTTCTCGGGGCTATGAGAACACAGAGATATTAAAGTAATTCGCAAAAAAAATTTTACTCAAAAATTTCGAAATTTGACTGATATAAGTCTTCCCTTTTTTACTTCAACAATTCGATACATCGTTATAAAAGTTACAACTCTTCTGTTGGCTATCAGAACACATAGATATTGGAGAAATTCGGAAAAAACCAATTTTACTCAAAAATTTCGAACTTTGACGGATATAACTCTTTCGTCTTGCACTTTAGCGATTCGATCTATTATGATAAAGGTTAGAACTATTCTGGGGGCTATAAAAACACAGAGATATTTGAGAAATTCGCAAAAAGTTTTACTCAAAAATTTAGTACTTTTATTGATATAACTCTTTGGTTTTCACTTTAACGATTCGATCCATAATGATAAAAGTTAGAACTCTTCTCGGGGCTATGAGAACACAGAGATATTAAAGAAATTCGCAAAAAAAATTTTACTCAAAAATTTCGAAATTTGACTGATATAAGTCTTCCCTCTTTCACTTCAACAATTCGATACATCGTGATAAAAGTTACAACTCTTCTGTGGGCTATCAGAACGCAGATATATTGGAGAAATTCGGAAAAAAACCAATTTTACTCAAAAATTTAGAACTTTGACTGATATAAATCTTTCATCTTGCACTTTAGCGATTCGATCTATCATGATAAAAGTTAGAACTCTTCTGGGGGCTATAAAAACACAGAGATATTTGAGAAATTCGCAAAATAGTTTTACTCAAAAATTTCGTACTTTGATTGATATAACTCTTTGGTTTTTCACTTTAGCGATTTGATCCATAATGATAAAAGTTAGAACTCTTCTCGGGGCTATGAGAACACAGAAATATTAAAGAAATTCGCAAAAAAAATTTCACTCAAAAATTTCGAAATTTGACTGATATAAGTCTTCCCTTTTTCACTTCAAAAATTCGATACATCGTGATAAAAGTTACAACTCTTCTGTGGGCTATCAGAACACAGAAATATTGGAGAAATTCGGAAAAAAACCAATTTTACTCAAAAATTTCGAACTTTGACTGATATAACTCTTTCGTCTTGCACTTTAGCGAATCGATCTATTATGATAAAAGTTAGAACTCTTCTGGGGGCAATAAAATAACAGAGATATTTGAGAAAATCGCAAAAAAGTTTTACTCAAAAATTTCGTACTTTGATAGATGTAACTCTTTCGTTTTTCACTTTAGCGGTTCGATCGATTATGATAAAAGTTAGAACTCTTCTCGGGGCTATGAGAACACAGAGATATTAAGGGTCCATTCTCGTTTGTTGGGTCAAAAAATAGGCAATTTTCAGGAATTTTTTTTGGCAAAAGTAATAAACATAGGTTCTCGAAACTTTTTCAGTTATAATTATGGTACTTTGAAGAAGTTTATAAAAAATCTACAGATTATATAATGCATATCCTGGAGCAGAACGCGACACAACGTGAGCCAGTGCACAAAACACGAACCACGCTGGCGACTCTTCCACAGGCCGTAAAAATCGTCTGAAACAAAAAATCCAAAAAGTTTCCTGTTTAGTAGGAGTGTGGTTATGGAATGGACCACTTTTATTGAAATTGAATAAAAAATAACAAAATGGCGGCGTTTGAAAAATTTTGTGTCGTTTTTACTGAATATTTTCGTCACTTTTTTGTCGATAAAAAATCCAATATGTAACCTATCGGTGTAATTATGGTCCATTCCATGGACAATTTAATTACGCGTATTTTAAAAAAAAAAACATTAAGATTCGTTAAAAATTGACTGAGATATGACAGTCGCCAGCTCGAAAAATGTAGTTTTCCAGAAAACGCGTTTAAAGTTTTAAGTACAGTTTTTTCGATATTAATGTTTACATCTGGATACTTACAGCTAATCAGCTATTCCAGGACCATATAGCAGACCCTCGGCTTCCTCAAAATTGATTTGATCTTGCAATCTTTCGTTTTTTCGGGCAGTTCTTTCTTCCACTGACTGATATGTCGATCGCCGCTCCGCATCTGTAATACGCTGTTGGTCGCGAGTGCAAGCAAAATTGTGGGCATTTGGGCCGATGGTGATTCCCATGATGCTCATAATTTTTAAAATAGGTTGAAAACCTTCATTAAAAATGCAGGTGGCAAGATATGCTGCAATCGTTATGATGTTGGAGGCGCAAAAAACGTGTTTTGGGGCGAACTGCCAAATAGTTTTGTTGAAGCACTCGTTGTTGTTCTGAGTGAATCCCCCGCAACAACGGTTCAACAAATCTTGCGATGACAAATCTTCGTAAATCGGTTGAATTAATTCCTGCACTTTCGAATCGAGAGGAGGAGGATGATTGTAGGACTGCAAAGTTCCAGCCGCTTCCGCTTGCCGCCACTTACACCATGAATTTGGTCCGCTTGGGCAACGCTCGTGCTGAGGCGTTTCGTTCGTCGACATTTTGTGATAAAATGTTGCCCACACGTCGTTCCTCATTTTCTCGACATCATGCGGATTCCTTCTAATTGCAAGGCCATAATAAATAGTTAATTCGTTAATTAACTTGTCTGTGAGCTTTCCAGGACCATGTCCACCGATTTTTTTGTTCTTTTTTTTCACGTTCCGTAATCTTGAGCCCATTCTTTTCTGCACATGATTGATGCACTCCTTTTTTTGGACTTCGAGGAAAATCATATACCGATAGAAAGATCAGTCGGCTATGTACCTGCGCCGCTCGACCCGTTCGACGCTCTCTACCTGCTTTGAGTCGGTTGGCTCGGAGGCTCATAACTTTTAAACCATTACGTATTTCGATTTGCCCTTTTAGTATGATATTCTAGACACTTATAGCTATCGAAAAATGCAAAAAAAAAAATTTCGATTTTTTTGACCCAACAAACGAGAATGCACCCTTAAAGAAATTCGAAAAAAAAATTTCACTCAAAAATTTCGAAATTTGACTGATATAAGTCTTCCCTTTTTCACTTCAAAAATTCGATACATCGTGATAAAAGTTACAACTCTTCTGTGGGCTATCAGAACACAGAAATATTGGAGAAATTCGGAAAAAAACCAATTTTACTCAAAAATTTCGAACTATGACTGATATAACTATTTCGTATTGCACTTTAGCGATTCGATCTATTATGATAAAAGTTAGAACTCTTCTGGGGGCTATAAAATAACAGAGATATTTGAGAAAATCGCAAAAAAGTTTTACTCAAAAATTTCGCACTTTGATAGATGTAACTCTTTCGTTTTTCACTTTAGCGATTCGATCGATTATGATAAAAGTTAGAACACTTCTGGGGGCTATAAAAACACAGAGATATTTGAGAAATTCGCAAAATAGTTTTACTCAAAAATTTCGTACTTTGATTGATATAACTCTTTGGTTTTTCACTTTAGCGATTTGATCCATAATGATAAAAGTTAGAACTCTTCTCGGGGCTATGAGAACACAGAAATATTAAAGAAATTCGCAAAAAAAATTTCACTCAAAAATTTCGAAATTTGACTGATATAAGTCTTCCCTTTTTCACTTCAAAAATTCGATACATCGTGATAAAAGTTACAACTCTTCTGTGGGCTATCAGAACACATAGATATTGGAGAAATTCGGAAAAAACCAATTTTACTCAAAAATTTCGAACTTTGACTGATATAACTCTTTCGTCTTGCACTTTAGCGATTCGATCTATTATGATAAAGGTTAGAACTATTCTGGGGGCTATAAAAACACAGAGATATTTGAGAAATTCGCAAAAAAGTTTTACTCAAAAATTTAGTACTTTTATTGATATAACTCTTTGGTTTTCACTTTAACGATTCGATCCATAATGATAAAAGTTAGAACTCTTCTCGGGGCTATGAGAACACAGAGATATTAAAGAAATTCGCAAAAAAAATTTTACTCAAAAATTTCGAACTTTGACTGATATTACTATTTCGTCTTGCACTTTAGCGATTCGATCTATTATGATAAAAGTTAGAACTCTTCTGGGGGCTATAAAAACACAGAGATATTTGAGAAATTCGCAAAATAGTTTTACTCAAAAATTTCGTGCTTTGATATAACTCTTTCGTGTTTCACTTTAACGATTTGATCCATAATGATAAAAGTTAGAACTCTTCTCGGGGCTATGAGAACACAGAGATATTAAAGAAATTCGCAAAAAAATTGTACTCAAAAATTTCGAAATTTGACTGATATAAGTCTTCCCTTTTTCACTTCAACAATTCGATACATCGTGATAAAAGTTACAACTCTTCTGTGGGCTATCAGAACACAGAGATATTGGAAAAATTCGGAAAAAAATTAATTTTACTCTAAAATTTCGAACTTTGACTGATATAACTCTTTCGTCTTGCACTTTAGCGATTCGATCTATTATGATAAAAGTTAGAACTTTTCTGGGGGCTATAAAAACACAGAGATATTTGAGAAATTCGCAAAATAGTTTTACTCAAAAATTTCGTACTTTGATATAACTCTTTCGTGTTTCACTTTAACGATTTGATCCATAATGATAAAAGTTAGAACTCTTCTCGGGGCTATGAGAACACAGAGATATTAAAGAAATTCGCAAAAAAAATTTTACTCAAAAATTTAGAAATTTGACTGATATAAGTCTTCCCTTTTTCACTTCAACAATTCGATACATCGTGATAAAAGTTACAACTCTTCTGTGGGCTATCAGAACACAGAGATATTGGAAAAATTCGGAAAAAAATTAATTTTACTCTAAAATTTCGAACTTTGACTGATATAACTCTTTCGTCTTGCACTTTAGCTATTCGATCTATTTTGATAAAAGTTAGAACTCTTCTGGGGGCTATAAAATCACAGAGATATTTGAGAAATTCGCAAAATAGTTTCACTCAAAAATTTCGTACTTTGGTTGATATAACTCTTTGGTTTTTCACTTTAACGATTTGATCCATAATGATAAAAATTAGAACTCTTCTCGGGGCTATGAGAACACAGAGATATTAAAGAAATTCGCAAAAAAAATTTCATTCAAAAATTTCGAAATTTGACTGATATAAGTCTTCTCTTTTTCACTTGAAAAATTCCATACATCGTGATAAAAGTTACAACTCTTCTGTGGGCTACCAGAACACAGAGATATTGGAGAAATTGGGAAAAAAATTTATTTTACTCAAAAATTTCGAACTTTGACTGATATAACCCTTTCGTCTTGCACTTTAGCGATTCGATTCATCATGATAAAAGTTAGATCTCTTCTAGGGGCTGTCAGAACACAGAAATATTGGAGAAGTTCGCAAAAAAAATTTTACTCAAATATTTCGAACTTTGACGGATACAAGTCTTTCGATTTTCACTTTAGCTATTTGATTCATCATGATAAAAGTTAGAACTCTTCTATGGGCTATCAGAATACAGAAATATTGTAGATATTCGCAAAATATATTTTACTCAAAAATTTTAAACTTTGACTGATATAAGTCTTTCGTTTTTCACTTTAGCGATTCGATTCATCATGATAAAAGTTAGAACTCTTCTAGGGGCTATCAGAACAGAGAAATATTGGAGAAATTTGAGAAAAAAATTTTACTCAAATATTTCGAACTTTGACGGATATAAGTCTTTCGATTTTCACTTTAGAGATTAGATTCATCATGATAAAAGTTAGATCTCTTCTAGGGGCTATCAGAACACAGAAATATTGGAGAAATTCGCAAAAAAAAGTTTTACTCAAAAATTTCGAACTTTGACAGATGTAAGTCTTTCGATTTTCACTTTAGAGATTCGATTCATCATGATAAAAGTTAGAACTCATCTAGGGGCTATCAGAACACAGAAATATTGGAGAAATATGCAAAAAAAATTTTACTCAAAAATTTCGAACTTTGACGGATATAAGTTTTTCGATTTTCACTTTAGCGATTCGATTCATCACGATAAAAGTTAGAACTCTTCTATGGGCTATCAGAACACAAATATATTGGAGAAATTCGCAAAAAAAGTTTTACTCAAAAATTTCGAACTTATACAGATATAAGTCTTTCGATTTTCACTTTAGAGATTCGATTCATCATGATAAAAGTTAGAACTCTTCTAGGGGCTATCAGAACACAGAAATATTGGAGAAATTCGCAAAAAAAATTTTACTCAAATATTTTAAACTTTGACTGATACAAGTCTTTCGTTTTTCACTTTAGCGATTCGATTCATCATGATAAAAGTTAGAACTCTTCTAGAGGCTATCGGAACACAGAAATATTGGAGAAATTTGCAAAAAAAGTTTTACTCAAAAATTTTATACTTTGACTGGTATAAGTTTTTCGATTTTCACTTTAGCGATTCGATCAATCTTGATAAAAGTTAGAACTCTTCTGGCGGCTATCAGAGCACAGAAATATTGGAGAAATTCGCAAAAAAAATTTTACTCAAAAATTTTAAACTTTGACTGGTATAAGTCTTTCCTTTTTCACTGTGGGTCAGCTTATGTTATCAGAAGGTTCCACAAATAATTGAACGTTATATGTTCACGTGTTCTTTAATAGGGTAGCTCTTTGTTACAAATGTATATTGTGCTAGTGTGATCTTTCTCTTTGGTAGTGGGTTAGGCGTAGGGGACGTCTGGATACCGCTGGACGTGGTCGAATCGGGTGGCGACGTTTGGGTCCCTTGACTCCTCGTTACGGTGCACCGGGGCGAGGGTCGTTGTGACGTGGTAGCTCTATTCCCCTTAGCTTCCAGAGAAAGAACGCTACGCCTTGGTCGAGTATGGGAGCACCCTGGCACCCGTCAGGACAGATGCACCCCGGACAGTCCGGGTGCGGGTAAGGACCGGGACGTTCCCGTCGAAGACGTCGACGAGGCAGTTTGGCGTGCCACGAAGCTCTTCGACCAAAAGACTGAGGGCCCTGGAGGGAGCGTACCTCGTGTTACACCAAGAGAGACGGCCCGTGCAGGAGCGCAACTCTGGGTACACCAAGAGAGAGGGCCCGTGCAGTAGCGCACCTCGGGTTATACCAAGGGAGAGGGCCCGTAAAGGAGCGCACCTCTGGGTACACCAAAAGAGAGGGCCCGTGCACGAGCGCACCTCGGGTGACGATTCTATAGATCGAAGGGCCCAGAAGGGAGCTCAGCATCGATCGGAGGATGCGTGCTTGACGGGTTGCGGTCGCGTATTATATGCGCTCGGTGAATGCATTTGACTCCAGAGAAAGCGGCCGCCTAGCTGCGGCGCCTGAACTAGCGCCGGCGCTCACGCCCACACTGGCGCCTGCGGCTTGCCTGCGCGCGCGCGCGCGCGCGTATGTTGGTGGCGGATTTTGGTTCGCCACATTCACTTTAGCGATTCGATTAATCATGATAACAGTTAGAACTCTTCTAGGGGCTATCAGAACACAGAATTATTGGGGAAATTCTCAAAAAAAATTTTACTCAAAAATTTCGAACTTTGACGGATATAAGTCTTTCGATTTTCACTTTAGCGATTCGATTCATCATGATAAAAGTTAGAACTCTTCTGAGGGCTATCAGAACACAGAAATATTGGAGAAATTTGAGAAAAAAATTTTACTCAAAAATTTCGAACTTTGACGGATATAAGTCTTTCGATTTTCACTTTAGCGATTTGATTCATCATGATAAAAGTTAGAACTCTTCTGAGGGCTATCAGAACACAGAAATATTGGAGAAATTTGAGAAAAAAATTTTACTCAAAAATTTCGAACTTTGACGGATATAAGTCTTTCGATTTTTACTTTAGAGATTCGATTCATTGTGATAAAAGTTAGAACCCTTCTACGGGCTATCAGAACACAGAAATATTGGAGAAATTCGCAAAAAAAATTTTACTCAAAAATTTCGAACTTTGACGGCTATAAGTCTTTCGATTTTCACTTTAGCGATTCGATTCATCATGATAAAAGTTAGAACACTTCTAGGGGCTATCAGAACACAGAAATATTGGAGAAATTCGCAAAAAAAATTTTACTCAATAATTTCGAACTTTGACGGATATAAGTCTTTCGATTTTCACTTTAGCGATTTGATTCATCATGATAAAAGTTAGAACACTTCTGGGGGCTATCAGAATACAGAAATATTGTAGATATTCGCAAAATATATTTTACTCAAAAATTTTAAACTTTGACTGATATAAGTCTTTCGTTTTTCACTTTAGCGATTCGATTCATCATGATAAAAGTTATAACTCTTCTAGGGGCTATCAGAACACAGAAATATTGGAGAAATTCGCAAAAAAAGTTTTACTCAAAAATTTCGAACTTTGACGGATATAAGTCTTTCGATTTTCACTTTAGCGATTCGATTCATCATGATAAAAGTTAGAACACTTCTAGGGGCTATCAGAACACAGAAATATTGGAGAAATTCGCAAAAAAAATTTTACTCAAAAATTTCGAACTTTGACGGATATATGTCTTTCTATTTTCACTTTAGCGATTCGATCCATTATGATTTAAGTTAGAACTCTTCTGGGGGCTATCAGAACACATAGATATTGGAGAAAATCGCAAAAAAGGTTTTACTCAAAAATTTCGAACTTTGACTGATATAAGTCTTTCGTTTTTCACTTTAGCGATTCGATTCATTATGATAAAAGTTAGAACTCTTCTGAGGGCTATCAGAACACAGAATTATTGGGGAAATTCTCAAAAAAAATTTTACTCAAAAATTTCGAACTTTGACGGATATAAGTCTTTCGATTTTCACTTTAGCGATTCGATTCATCATGATAAAAGTTAGAACTCTTCTGAGGGCTATCAGAACACAGAAATATTGGAGAAATTTGAGAAAAAAATTTTACTCAAAAATTTCGAACTTTGACGGATATAAGTCTTTCGATTTTTACTTTAGAGATTCGATTCATTGTGATAAAAGTTAGAACCCTTCTACGGGCTATCAGAACACAGAAATATTGGAGAAATTCGCAAAAAAAATTTTACTCAAAAATTTCGAACTTTGACGGCTATAAGTCTTTCGATTTTCACTTTAGCGATTCGATTCATCATGATAAAAGTTAGAACACTTCTAGGGGCTATCAGAACACAGAAATATTGGAGAAATTCGCAAAAAAAATTTTACTCAATAATTTCGAACTTTGACGGATATAAGTCTTTCGATTTTCACTTTAGCGATTCGATTCATCATGATAAAAGTTAGAACACTTCTGGGGGCTATCAGAATACAGAAATATTGTAGATATTCGCAAAATATATTTTACTCAAAAATTTTAAACTTTGACTGATATAAGTCTTTCGTTTTTCACTTTAGCGATTCGATTCATCATGATAAAAGTTATAACTCTTCTAGGGGCTATCAGAACACAGAAATATTGGAGAAATTCGCAAAAAAAGTTTTACTCAAAAATTTCGAACTTTGACGGATATAAGTCTTTCGATTTTCACTTTAGCGATTCGATTCATCATGATAAAAGTTAGAACTCTTCTGGGGGCTATCAGAACACATAGATATTGGAGAAAATCGCAAAAAAAGTTTTACTCAAAAATTTCGAACTTTGACTGATATAAGTCTTTCGTTTTTCACTTTAGCGATTCGATTCATTATGATAAAAGTTAGAACTCTTCTGAGGGCTATCAGAACACAGAGATATTGGAGAAAGTCGCAAAAAAAATTTTACTCAAAAATTTCGAACTTTGACGGATATAAGCCTTTCGATTTTCACTTTAGCGTTTCGATCCATTATGATAAAAGTTAGAACTCTTCTGGGGGCTATCAGAACACATAGATATTGGAGAAAATCGCAAAAAAAATTTTACTCAAAAGTTTCGAACTTTGACTGATATAAGTCTTTCGTTTTTCACTTGATGACAAATGATGGAAATGGTGACAATGATGGCGATGTTGGCAAAGGTGGCAGTTCATCATTTCTGTTCAAGTTTTTCGCAAAAAGTTGACCAAAATTGGACTATCTCTTACCGTTTGGCCGCTAGAGATTAATATATATGTTAGAAGAATTTTGTCCAAGTTTTTTGTTAATTTTGAAGAAATTTAACATTTTTGGTCTAGTTTTTGTCAAAAAATCGACCAAAGTTGGACTATTTCTCACTGTTTGTCTGAGATTAATCCCAAGCAGAACAGTAAGTCAAAGTGACATCAAATCGTAATTGATCAAAAAGTGACTTAATGATCATTTTGATATCATTTTGATGTAGTGATGACTCACTGTTCTGCTTGGGATATAGATGTCAGAAGTCAGTTTTTTTCCTATTTTTTTGTTAACTTTGCGGAAATTCATCATCTTTGTTCAAGTTTTTTGCAAAAAATTGACCAAAATTGGACTATGTCAGAAGTGAATTTTTTCCAAGTTCTTTTTAATTTTGCAGAAATTTAGTGGACTATCTCCTCACCATTAACAGCAATCCCATTATTGTCATCATTGCCATCATTATCACTAATGCCACTATTGCCATCATTCCCACTATTGCCATCATTTCCATTATTGCCATTTCCATTGCCGTCATTGTCACCATAGCATTCATTACATCATATCCATCCCATTGCCTTTACATTTCCATTATTTCCACAATTCCCATCATTGCCAGCAGTCTCATTATTGCCATCATTGCATTCATTTCAATATTGCCATTCCATTGCCATCATTAACATCGAGAACATTGTCATAATTGCCATCATTTCCACCATTGCCGTCATTGCCGTCAGGCTATAATATGTATATTGTCATTGTCATCATTTCCATTATTGCCATTCCATTAACATCATTGCATTCATTCCAATATTTCCAATTACCATCCCATTTCCATCATTTCCACAATTGCCATCGATTAATATCGAGAAGAATTTGATTAAAATTCGTTACTTTACTGAACACTTTAATACCTTATATCGTATATTATTATATAATTCTTAATTAATTTTTTTTTTTGTAAAGTTTTGATTAATCTTTACGTGATATTTCGTAAAAACTGTTGAATGGTTGTATTAAAATCAGATCAATAATCTTCACGTTTGTAAATTAGAGAATAAAAATAATACTCAAGTATCCATATATTTCATTGTTTTTTATTACATTATTATTATTATTATTATTATTATTATTATTATTATTATTATTACTTATTGTGCCATATTAATCGCGCGTATTGTCATTTGTAAATCATGTGTATGCATATATATGCCATTGTAACATAATAAAAAAAGAGTGGGCGCTTTCTAGTCTCTCTACGTCCCTGCGCAGAAATCGACCGAAATCCTCTTTCTGAATTTTACGGCCTAAACGTAGCACGGATAACGTGAATGATTGAGACGGGAGTGAAGAGGAGGGTATCCATAGAGATAACATCGCCGCTTGCTCCATGTCTATCACCGCGATGCTTTCTCTCTCTAACTGAAGGCCTAAACAGTTAAAGGACAATCACGTTAAAAGAGAAAGAGAGAAAGAGTGAGTGAGAGAGAGAGAGAGAGTTGTGTCAAGATTTAAAAAAATTAAAAAAGCTAATTTTTTCAAAAGCATAATTTGAAGACATTTAAATAATAAAGAATTATGTAAAAATAAAAAGATGGTATATTTATTCGTGGAAAGACATTTATTTCTTCTTCATCATATGATGCGATGTTAATTACAATTATTTTTGAAGTACTGCGTAAAATGAATGTTTCTTTATTAAAGAACCAAATTCTCTCTGTTACTATTAAACATCTTTTTTAAGTAAAAATATGATTGTGCAAAATATGGGCATAAACGTATTGATATGTATTAATATCAATGTTAATGTAAATAATTCAGATTATAATAAATAAAAAATTACGCGAAAGTAGACGTAATTAATCATTTGTGCACATTCTCGACCCCTGTTCTGGATGCAACATACGCGATACGCGTCAGATTTTATTTGCAGCAAAATGGATGTTAGCACGGACAACAACCTACATCCATTTCTCGAGAGATGGATGTGGGTTGTTGTCCGTGCTAACATCCACACTGTTTTTAACGGCGGGTTGCAAAATGGATGTGACACGTAGTTCCTATTCTGACCAGAATAGATGTGCGTCACTAGTGTACGGGAGTTTCGAAGCGTTATAGGAAAAAGGCCGCCGTGGCCGCTCTCAGGTTCCTCTCGGCGTCAGCGAACACGTCCAGTTCAAGGAGCGTCGCTCAGCTGATTCTTTACGACGGGGCGCATGCGCCGACTGACCGCAGACGCTAGAGACACGTGAATGCGCGTGTAAATGCATGTAAACACTAAACTGCTAAACATGACAGTCCGGGTATGACAAATGTCGAGGAGACTCACCGGCGTGTTTGCGGACTCCCCGAGGTTTGCCTGAGAGGACCCGATGCCGCTCGGCAGCAAGCCGGCATGCGTCAAGTGCGGGACTCGCGAGACTCCTTTGTGGCACTCGACCGAAACCGGTAACTTGTGTAACGCCTGCCTAGAGGATGAACGGAATGCCGAGGCGAGTGTGTCCTCCAAGACGGACGAGGAAGACAAGAGCGGATCGCTGAAGCCCAGAAGGAGCACACGGATTACGAGATTTTGTTATTCGAAGGCAACGGGGCCGCACAGAATAGTACCCAAAGGCAAGGGTCGTAGAAATCTGTTCAAGAAAACAGTGAGTGAGAATGATACTTTTTCGATTTTTGCCACGAGACGTGGCAAGCATTTTTCAATAGAAACGGGCTAGTGTCTTATGTTTACTTGTAGCCGGTCAAGGCGCCCACAGCTACAGCGACTCCAGTCACCAGCAACTTTGTGTTTTACAAGAGCACATATTTTCAAATTGGAGATGTGGTCTCCCTGCAGGATATAGATGGTGGCATTTATTACGGCCAGATACGTGGATTGTTGACTGATCAATATTGTGAAAAGAGCGCTGCTATTACCTGGCTGTTACCTACCACAGCAAGGTGAGTTACTTTATTCTTCATTAACTTTCTTATTATCAGACTTTAATTAAAATCTAATTTGAAAGACTAGAAAGTATATATAAAATTACATAAGAAATATTATTGAACAATAAGATTGTTTAACAATCATTTGCTGGCCTTCCCTTTTAATTATGAAATATTACTTATCTCAATGTATCATTAGACTTTATTATGTAATAAAATACTTTTTAGTCCTCCACCGGAAGAAGGCTTCATTCCTGAGACATACATAATCGGACCTGAGGAAGAATTACCTCGTAAATTAGAGTGCATGGAATTTGTAATGCATGCTCCATCGGATTATTTTAAGTTAAAAAACAGTCCCTACCCTCCTCCACTCACAGAGAAGGGAGCAGGCTACATATGGACGACTCTTAGAAATGAATTGGCTGTATCTAAAAAATGACAGTAATTCTTCACTAAAAATATATCATCAGATTTAATATCTAAATTTATAAAGATAATTTCTCTTTTACATCACTTTTACATCAGCTTTTTAATACTTCTTGTTAATCATATTATTTTAATCAAGAATGTAATTAATTAGATTGTTGAATTATAAATATATAGAAATTGTGAAACTGACAAAAATGTGATGCATACTGAGTATATATTACTGTAATAATGTAGAAATCTTGGAAAATACAACACAAGTTTACAATAGAGTGCTATTTTATTTATTAAATATATCTTCATTACAATATAACATTAATGCTTTGTATTTCCAGTGAATAACTGTGGACATCTCTCTTACGTGTAACGGAACGCGGAGCTAGACTACTAGACTGGACAATCGAACAGTTGCCAATACTATAGTTGAATTCGTGGACTTGATATTTTTTTAATATATCTGCTATCATACATATATAAAAAAATCTAAGAAACATCCTCTCATTCAATTTCTCTTCTCGTTTAAAAACTTCTCGAAATTGATTTTCCTTGTAGTTCGTACTTTCTTCGTCAGCGGAAACCGTAATTCGGAGGAGATAACGGTCAAGTGGTTCATCTGTGGTCTTTAACTCTGGTATCGTTGAGACGGGATATATGCGGAAGTGGCAGGCAGCATTGGTGCGTTCTCGCTCGCTTGAAGGGAGGGGAAATGTGTCCTCGGTGCGACGGTGGTGTCGGTAGCGTTCGGGATGACAGTAGAGACCAGTCAGCTGGGTGCCAACGAGGTAACGGCTGGTCAGAATTTGAGATCTTTTATGGCTTGCGGCAAGTCAGGCAGCTTCATATCCTTTATTTGTTGCGGTATATTCATGTTCTTCACGGCCGAGACAGCACGCGCGGGCGCTGCTGTGATTCCCGCCTGCACACACCATACGGATGGAAGAAGTGTGGAGAATGGAAAATGCTTCGGGAGGGCTCAGCAAATGCGAGGGCTGAAATTTTTTAGCGAGGAGCGAGGGCAAATGATGGACGACTACACGGCGTCGACGATATTTATTATCCTCATAAAGCGACATTTACAAAGGCACTCGGTATGCAGCGGACAATTAAAAAACATCGTCATGCGTGTTACACAAACGCTCACGCTTCACAGCTCAGCTACAAGGCCTCGCGCTTTTGATAGTCTTGGACAAAATAAAAAGAAGAATAAAAAAAAAAGAATCACAAATACATGAATACACGCGCAGAAGTGCGATTGTACAAAGTGTCCTGATTTGCTACTGCTGATTTACTTAAGGAGGGGGTCCCAGAAGGACAAACGGACGGGGTGAGCAAGACCGCCCAGATTTGTAAGTCCCCTAAAATTGATGTTACGTCGATCAGTTCTACCTATTACCTTTACCACATGAAGTACGTTCTACAAAACGTTGTATCAAGTATGCATGCATAGCTAAAGCGCGCAATGGATCGCCTAGGCAGTTAACATTTTCAAGCCCAGTAAAAAAAAATAAAAACATTGCAAAATTGACTGTACTAGCTTGAAACATGTAACGCTAGTGCTCTATCTGATGAAACGGGTAACGAGAATTTTTAGGCGTAAAAAGTTTGTGCACCATGACAGATCAATAATCCTGATTGTGATCTTGCTGCAATTTTATTACAATTCAACATCAAAATATTTACTATATCTAAATCAAGGATAATAAGGATTCTTACTATCAAGAAAAACTGAGAATTTTCAGAAAATTTATTTTTACCCTTGAAAATTCTGGATTTTCATAAGATTCTATTAGCACTTAAACTAATTTTTGGAATCTTATTTTTAAATTTAAATCCTATCTCCCTTCTGACAAAATTTATTTCTTCAATCATATTTTCTTGATAATGTAAAATTGATTAGCAATAAATATGTCATACACATCTATGTATATTCCAATGTAATTTATCAATTTTTATAAAAAAATTAGTAACAATAGAAAACCATACATTATTAAATCCGTGTATTACAGACAGATCGTTATATGTCATATTTAATTCATATGATTTCTTCTCTATTGTCTAAAATTTAATGTTTAAAATTCAAATGGGTTTTCTTTATGTTTGTATAATTAAGGAACATTAAAAAGAATTAAATAAATTTATTTTAAAGCTGCAGTAAAAGATTCTCTAATTTTATCCATAATTTTGGATAACATTTCTATATAAAATCTAGGAATTTTTTTTATAAAATGTGCATAAACACCTTGATTATACAAATTTGAAATAAGATCACAGTTAAGATAACATCAGGATTATAATACTGGATTGTAACAAGCCGTACTTACCTCTTGCTTTTCTAACTTGTTCTGATCCTCAATCCTCGTGAGAATCTCAGTCATATTGGTCTCAAGAACCATACCACCCATCACCAATTCGTTAAGTATGTAGTGAACTTTGTCCACATGAAAAATGAGATCGAGCTCGCACACGTTTTCAAAGCATTTGTCCAGAGTCTCGACAAAGACTTGTATCAGGTCTAAGATTCCCAGTTCTGACTCCGAGCTGTCAACGCAGAACACAAAGTAGAGCGTCGCGTAGTGCCGATAGATCAGCTTGTAGTCGGACCCACCGATTAAGCTGCCACCCTCCAAGAAATTGCATACGTTGTCGTCCCTCTTTGAGACGAGCTGAAATGTCTCTTTTATTATCTGCTGCTGCATATCCTCGTTCTGAAGCAGAAAATGCGTCTCATATTGCAGTAATCCATATGTTTCCGTTTTCCAATCGCGTTCCACATGGTTGCGACTCGCTCGATAAAGGTTTCGATACGTAATTTACGTCGCATATCGCCTTCGATTCAAATTTCATCATATCTCGGTAAGAAGAAGAACGCATGAGTGATAAGCAAAAGAAATCCAAATGAGTATATCACCGTGTTTACTTACGAAGTACTGATAAAACTTGGAAAGACGAGGTTTCCCATGATTATTAAAGACCAGGATCGCCTTAATCATGTCTGTGTACTCTAGAGTCAGTTGGTGTCGCTCGACCTTACGGTAATCCTGTCACCGCGCTCGGGACGCACGGTCATCGGGTCGCGAGAGGTTATGTTTTTACAACTGTACGACACTGCGACTGTCCCCCGACAATTTTGTTCTCATCATTTCTTTCTGATATATCGAGATCTCTCCGTGTGATATCCGCTAATTGATAACGATGCGCGGAGAGCAACTCCGACGAGGTTAGCTGTCAACAGCTGTCAACGTGTCTATCAGTGAACGAGCATTGAAAGGATTCGCTATCGAGATCGGGAATCGGAGTAAATCCTTTTCCTTCCTTAATTATTTGCACTCTGTGGCACTTACTGCACTCGAGACGGTGTGACGTGCGTTCAGGGGCGTAGAAGAGTGAAAGATGAAAGATTGTCCAATCGACAGATCGAGCACAACACTGATATTGTTTGTAAAAAAAATTGTTTTCCTTTCCGTTTTTAGAGAATTTTTTGTCCTCTTCGTCTTCATGTTTGTTTTTCACTAATATGAGTTTAAATAAAGTAATTTTAATCAAACTCGCCTATCGATTTAATTCGATTAACTAACCAGATAATGCCTATATTTTACTACGGTGAAATTTTTTCATTCTATAAAATTTTTTATTCTATAATTTCTGACAAAATCTTATAAAATATAAAAAGTATTTTTCAGAAATTGTAGAGTAAGAAATCTAAAAATATTTCAGAATTTACATGTATGTATGTGTTAAAGATTGAAAAAAAAGATGTAGACTTTTTCTCAGTATTTAAATAATAAATTAATTTTAAATGAATTAATTTTTAATTTAATTATTTTTAAAATACATAAATTTTAACTTAGTAATATTTTTCTCAAGTTAAAAATTTATCTATGTAAAAGAAAAAAATTATATAAAAGAAAAAATACATTTCCACATAAAAATAATATTGCTTTGTTATCTCATGTAAATTTAATTTACAAGTAAAATTAAATTTATTCGACGATCCATATTATAATTGCTTTGAGTAATTTAAAATCATTACTTTCTAATTTAATGTAAATGTATTTAAAAAATTAACTTAATTTAATCTCACTTTTTACTAACTCAAACTGTTTTTACGTAACTCAATTTTATAAGTCATTAATTTAGTCAACAAAAAATATTAACTTACCCAAACCATGTACGCAAAATATCTTTTAGATTGCTAAAAAATATTTGGAAAAAATGTAAAACATCTCAACATATTATATAGCAAGATATCTTTTAGAAATCTAAAGGATATCTTTGTTTACGTGGAATAGCGATTCGCCTGCTCGGGCACACGTTCAGCATCAAAAAGGAGAGAGGAAGAGGGAACGGAGTGCTTGGAAACACAGAGAGCGCGAGCGAGGAACGAGCAGAGCACATTTCGCCCCGCGACCGGTTTCTCGTGCTCGTCACCTCTCCCTCACCCCGTCGCCGACGTCAGTGACGTGCAATTCGATCCGCCAACGAGTCGGGAGCCAGGAAGTCGCTCGGTCCGCCTCGTGAGCCGAGAGACGACGCGAAGTCTGCGAAGGTGGATGACACGTCTTCGCAGGAATTGCCGAGGCAGTGCGAGACAGTGCGAGATGATCGCACGGTGACGTAGGGTGCTCCACGTCCGTGGCTGCCGTCGCGTTTCGCTTCGCGCATCCGGAATGAAATCGCTATACATTCGGTTGTTGTAAGACCACTCGCAGGAGAGACCTTACGACGAGAAAAACGACAGGCGAGAATCGACATTCCCAATGGGCCGTTCCGGATCAGCCAAATTTGGTCTCCTTATCTGCACTCTCCTCCTGCGGCGCACTTCTCGCGTTTAGAATATAAAGTGAGAAGCGGAAAGAAGAATTAGGAGAAATGATAGACGAAATTAAATCGAACTTTAAATCAATCGTTCGTGTGTCGAAGTCTAATTCTGCCAATCACACATCGTGATTAATCGTGATTTCGAAAAAATGGTAATTAAAACAAAAAGGGGGACCGAATTAATTTAGCCGATCAAAGTAAAATTTGCGAAAATATAATAACAATAATGTTTTTTAATTGGCAACATTACAATAACGACGATGTCGATGACGTGTCTCGAAAGGAAAACGGAAACGCGATCGGTCGCCCGTGTCTTAGTGGAAATCGAGATCGAGGTGGATTTCGCCAGTAATTATTAGCGTAATCGCCCTGCTGTTATCACGAGATTACGGGGAAAAAAAAGGAAAAAAAGGAAAAAAACAGGAGCCGGCGCGCAAGCGCGCGATCGACTCAGATCGACTCGCACGCACTTGATTCTCGATTCCCTTCCTTGGCGTCGCGCAGTACAGCGCCGGGCGAGCAGTGCCAGCAGTGGTGAACAGCGGCAGCGAGGGTGGCGAGGGAGCAAGAGGAAAGACGTCAGGATTAAATGGGATCTCTTCCTCTGCTTACCGCGTATCTGTGGCACGCGCCTGCACGTCTTCCGCGAGACGTGCGATGTCCCGGTGAGCCGAGCTGTCATTCCACGCGGACGAGGTAAATGGAGAGGCGCCAAATGCGGCGTAGCCACGCAGTCATCGCGGCCGAAAGGTGAGCATGTAGCTTTTGTTTACTCGCGCTTGTTTTTTTGTCGTGTCCTCTCCTCTTGTGTCCGGCGTATATATTGTGAGTTGCACGCCTAATTGCGGAACCAGCGGAACGCCAGCATGAGTCGATGTCCTTTTGCTCACGATTGGAAAGCACGACTGTTCCCAGGTACCCTGGCTCGTGCGACTGGATCACGCATAATATTTTTGGTGTTACCAGATGCACGAGATCTGCGAATTATTATTAGAACGCGCTCGTCTGATTGATGTGCCAAGGCCGTGTGTCTTTTGTTGTTGCACTTCACGCGCGTAATACGTGATGTCAGTAAGGTTTTCCGTATCCAAACGAACGTGAATAATCATATAAATGTCAGCCGTGATTATGACGTTTGTTCTTTTGGGAAGCGAAAGGTTAAATACAATGAAAAAGACTGCATGGTTTACATTACCATTCCAATCTTTTTAAACATTTGAAATCAGACAATTGTCAAGATGAATGTGTTTTATACCAATTTCTTTATTTCTAGATAATTGTATCCATGATATATTCTCTAGAGAATGTAATAATTTCTAATAAAATTCTACATTTGTGTCAAAAGTTAGTAGTATGAAGAATAGCTATCAGGAGGTTTGAAAAAAAGTAATTTACTGCATAAGTTTACTGCATACATTAAGTGGTTATTGATAAGGTTGAAGGTATTGCTAACCAATGGCGTTCCATCAGTTAAGTCAACACAGCTTTTTTTAAATGGCCTATGATACTGCAGTTGTGCCAATAATATCTCAAATATGTACTTAACGTGACTATATCTGGAATTAAAGCATTATTTCTTTGGAAATAAATTGAAATTTAGACAAGAAAAATATTTTACCTTGCAAAATAGACTTATGTTGAGAAACAATGAATTTTCTAAAATTTGTTACCAATTCGCTATCGATTACAGAGGGATATATTAAGACTCAAGGTAAATCATAATCATTGCAAACACAATGTTTGAAAGCTGATAGCATTCTCATGAATCTTATTAGTTGACATTTATTTACATGCAACCAAATGTACTTTGCATACAAAGAGATTTCTTATAGTTCGTGGCATTAAATTTTTTTTAGCTATTTCAACTGTTCTATGTATTCCAAGTTTTAATTTACATACTAACAATATTTATTTAGGTCTCTCTGTGGCACAAGTGCAATTTTACTTTCAAATTTTATTCTTCAAATTTCAATTTTTATTAAATAAAAATTTTAACATTTTAGTTAAACAATTTTGAAACGTAACAAAGAGATTGAAAAGTAGCCTTAAATTTTTCTAGATTTTTATAATAAAAAATTTATGCTTATAAAGAATTAATATAAGTTTATTCTTTCTTCATATAGATGGACAGATTGCGACTACATCCCATGGATTTACCTGCAATCACTGTCAACAATAATGGCAGTGTTAAAGGCAAGGCATCTTTTGTTCGACGATTGGCAATAGGATTTGTAATTCTGGCCATATTAGGCCTCTTGTATGTGCCAGCGTACCACTCCGCTCAGAGTCCATTCTTAAGCTTAAGTGAAACTCCATCCTCTGCAGAACCTCTCAGCAGTTCGCGTTTAGTAGTGTCCGGTGGTATGCATCTACCAAACATTTTTTGATTAAATTATAATTTTGATAAACTTAAGAATATATGATATATAGTTATATATTCTCATATAACTGTATATCATAGTTATATTTATAAGTATATATTAAATGATATAATTAAAATAATATTGTAAATATACAAACTATAAATAAGAGTGATGAAAGTGGGACAAACTATTTTATAACCTGATTCAATATTTTGGACGTGTATATATTTCATAATATCTACTTTCTCATAAATGCATCCAGAAAAGAAGAGTTTGAAGGATTCAAACCCTCCATTTCTCCCCTCGAAATTTCAAAAATTATTTGTGCAACACAATCATAAAAGATCGTTTAAATGACATGGTTCGTATGTTGGAGACATTACTGTAAATTTTAAAAATATCTTAATTATTTTGGAAAAAAAATTAATTTTATTGACTGATCTTTGCCTTAGTTCATAATTCATCTTTTTTAAATTTTATTTTAGTTTAATATCATATTTTTTTAGTACTATTTAGCAAACTATTAGCAGTTTCTCATACAGGAGACTTCTCTATATTTTTTCTTAATTTTTTAAAATTTTTTTTTCTAAAAAAATGATCATAGATATTTTATATATCATATTTTATATATAATAATAACAATAGTAATATTAAAAAGCTGCACATATTGCTTTTAATAACTACATTTGCCTATACTTTCTTTAAAAAAAAAGTAAAAGTTATAATTTACCAAATTCATTAATGTAACAAATGCTGTTTATATGATAATGGAATTGATATCTTTCCTTGCAAAAAATTCTCTCTGGATACACTTATGATTTATCTAATACATATTTTTGTTAGAGACAAAGTATAATTACGATTTAACATAATATGAAATGGTATTTTATGATACCATACTAGTGGTAATAATTAACACACACATAATTTAAAAGAAATTGACATAAATAATTTACAGCACAATTACCTGGATGGTCATATAATACATCAAGAGATCTCTGTGCTTATATTCATCCGGAGAATAATACGTCGATTTTGAATCCTACTGGCATATGTTCACTACCGCCATACCTGCTAATAATTATATGTTCGGCAGTCGCGAATCAGGAGGCCCGTGCCGCTATTAGGAGTACTTGGGCCAATAGATATAATTTAGATAATTTGTACAATTCTACAGTAAAAATAGCGTTTCTACTAGGAAAAAGTGACAATGATACACTCAACGTAAGTATTCTCTATAATTTTATAAATCACGTAGAGAAATACTTTTGCATACCATTTATTGTGTTTATACATTTATTATACATTTTTTGTAGAATTTAATTGTTGAGGAGAGTTCCCAGTACAATGATATTGTGCAAGAACGTTTCTTTGATACATATAACAATTTGACGCTTAAGTCAGTCATGATGTTGAAATGGGTGACGTCAAATTGTGATCAAGCGAAATACCTCATGAAAACGGATGACGACATGTTCGTTAATATTCCCTTGCTTCTGCAAACGCTGCACTCAAGAACACAAGCGGAGACTCTCTTAGGTTCCCTCATTTGTAATGCTAAACCAATAACAGATCCGAAAAACAAATGGTAAGTATCCTCACATCTGTATTATTTAGCACACAAGACACTGTAGAAAAGTAATTTAATGTAGCAATGATTTTTCAATTGCGTAGGTATACGCCCAAGTATATGTACTCTGAGAAAACATATCCAAACTACTTATCAGGCACAGGGTATGTTATGAGTATGGGTGTGGCGTCTAAGTTATATCAAGCGGCGTTGATAACACCGTTGCTACACCTGGAAGACGTTTACGTCACGGGTTTATGCGCGAAACGCGCGAAAGTTCGGCCCGTCAATCATCCTGGATTCAGTTATTTACCTCGCAAAATAGATCCCTGCGCACTCAGGAACGCTATTACCACGCATAAGGTTAACGCGTCCAATATGTATGTGATTTGGGTAAAAATGACTGATACGAGCATTACATGCAGAAATCGTACTCGTATCGAGAGAAAACCGATCACTCTGAGCAGAAGTGACAGGAATACTGGGGGCTATTATGTCTTTAAAAGAAAAACTATAAACAAGTGTGTTTAAGTTATATTTCTAATATTAATTCCATACATTATAAGACTAATTTTTTATTGAGCTTCCTGCTAAGCGCAAATGGAATTAAATAGTTAAGAAGGGAATGATACAGAATCTGTGATTCCCAATTTCCAAGATCTTTAAAGGAAATTTACTTCGATTCCTTATGAAACTAATTATTTATTTACAAATCTACTTTTGCAAACATCGAAACATTATCAGTTACTTTCTACCATTATGCCATTTGTATTTATGTAACTCGTGGATTTCATTGTAAAAAATGTAATCCGGGAGTTTTAAAGCGTCTATGAATTTTCGCAGATCTTCGATTTTGCCAGGCTGTGTCCAATTTCCATTGTTAGTTTACATTTAATATTAAGTCTAAGTTTCACAAATAAGACTAGCCAATTTGCACCGATAGTTCAATCGACCGTTTATCCGTTGATGGTTCACTGTTTTCTTATAGATTATTATTTCGCGTGTAAATATAAACAAACGGAAACGGAAGATTTAATTGATTAGAGTATTATATTAATGTTAACCGACGTCGGTGCAATTGGTACAATACGTGGAGCGATTGCGACAGATGGTATACCGAATGTTTTGTATATTTTTCTATTTAAACCAAAGTAGTATTTAAGGATATGCTGTCAATTAGATCTTTCACATAATTTAAATACATTTATCTTTTTTGCTTCTTTATGTAAAATATGCCAAAAAAATGGCAAAGCAATTTAAAATATAATCTAAAAAGAAAAGTATTAACTCTGTCATAGACAAGTTTTTTAGCATTGGATTTCTTGTCACTTTCTAATGATAATTAAACGGTATATTTAGTTATGTAATAAAAAATTTTCTGCGTGATTTTGTTATGATATTCTACAGGAATTGACAGTTGGTACCTTGTGATTAAAAGTCACAGAGACACGTAAATTTCCTTATTTTAATTATAAATGCTGTTGCTTCCACGTACTTATATGAAAATTATTTAAAAACGTTATTTAGGAATAGCATTGTATTATATTAATTAACCTACATATTTCAGAATCCCCTAAATAGCCTTATACTTCCTAAACACATGTAGTATACAAATTAGATACGAGAAAATTGCTTCCTCAATTTAGTAACATAAGATGTAGATATTATTTTCTATTTAAACAACAGAACAATGAACAGAGAGACTTGTGCTAATGACTTAATCTGAGGAATCCGTCTCATTCGTATCCATAAGTAAAATTAACTCACATTAAATTCACTGATATTTCTATTAATATTAATAAAATTTTATATACTCTTATGAAATTTAAAAAATTTTAATTACCTATTTTATGATACTGTTTTAATTACTTTACTTAACTTTATATTCTTAATTCAAATCAGTTAAAAGAGTGTACACTTTTAAATATATTTCTACTTTTTAATTTTACAAAGCATGCTCATTGCTTTATGTATATTTTCTAGAACATAATAATGCTTTATTAAGATAACATTTCACATTAAAAAAAAATACATTTCATAATCAAATATTTCCTTCATATATTCTTGAAAAATAATGTCCAAGATTAAAAAAGTCTCCATGTGCAGTTTCAGTCTATACATTTTTACATTGATAAAATTTATATCAAGATAATACATTTTACAGATATATTATTTCAACTAAATAAAAAGAAATTTTTTTTCTAAAACATCTATTCAATTTTGGTATATTTGAATTGAATTGTTTTGTATGCGTGCGCTTTTTAGAATTATTTTCTTAGAACAGGAATTGCTACGAAGAATATAAATTTTATATATTTATGTACAATATCTTTATATACTTATTACAGCTTGTGAATTTAATTCTCTTTCAGCAAGTTTTCGATTTAAATCATCCTGTTTTCAATAAATTTTAACAATTATATAGCAAAGCGTATATATTGCAAGTACGAACATCAAATGATATTGTAGCGCGGCCAAGTTTTGTTCCAATTTTTCAAATAAATATTCATAAATGTATGCTAGATAATAATATAGTTTGCAATTCATAATAAAATTCGTTTATTGAACATTTATTTATGGAAGCCGCACTGCGATATTAAATATATATATATATATATATATATATATAGTGAAAAATAGTTTATTAAGATAGCTGTTAAGAGCTTATGATGATATAGCCTAATACTTGCTAGAATTTGATCTAAACTTTTCAACTCAAGTAGAAACTTGGCATAATTTAGTGTTTAAGTATACAATTCGAAATTTGTAATACATCGCGTATATCATTTGATGTCATATCAGGGCGATTAAGGAATTTGGAGTGGCAAAAGAGTTTACGAATAGTAAAATTGATGCATTCCACGGTCCATGACGATGAGATATTTGTAACTTAGGGTAAAGATTGAAAGATTCTGTGGAATACCCTAGTGGCCTTAGAAAATTCATTTTATTTTATAAGAATAGATTTGACGCTGAATTTTTTACCATTAGTCTGCTCTAAACCATCGTAATACTCGGTGCTATCTGAATGCGACTGTTGACGAGCTGTAATATAAATTATTGATATACATTTGCAAAAATACATTATACAAATGTAATACGATGTATCATCATTTCCATCTCTTTTTACATGGAATATAAAAGGTCAGTCGAAAGATGTATCTCTTTTCTTTCGAGATATATAAATTTCGATGATCGCGTGTGAAATACAAGTTAGATACATCATTTTATATCGTGCTATAGTATTAAGCAGGATTGGCAACTAACGCGTTACTCATAACATCGTTATCGTTACTTTTTTTTCTATAACGATAACAGTAACGTCATTATAGTGTTACAGTAACGAATTTAATCATTACTTTTATAGTTACTTTAGTTTTCCGTTATGCTTACCTGTTTTTAGATCGCACATTAATTGCGTCATTGGATAGAAATATTCCGATACTTTTGAGCTGCTTTCCAACAGCTACTATCGGTGTTGAATACTTAACATTAAACTATAGATTTTCAATACTGAAAGCAGTAAATATTGAAATATATTCTTAATAATGACATTTGTTGTTTAAAAAAAAAATTTAAGTTTTCATGTAAAAATGAGTGTACCAAAAAATAAAGAATTAGAGAACTTGTTAGATAAGTTTAATATAAAGAAAAGTTTGTTCTATGTACAGAGGTTTAGAGAGTGTCAAGTTTTAATATTTATTATTATATTAAACATTATCAAATAAAGTAATTTTTAAATCTAATGACTCTTAAAATAACGTAACGCGTTACTTTTTTTAAGGTAATGTTCCCAATCCTGATATCAATATATGTTATGTTTACATCTTTACGAGATCGTTTCTAACGCTTTTAGAAAAGGACATTCATTTGTACGTTCGTCATAACATACAACAAGAATTGCGCATAAGATGCGTATGAGATGTAAATATTGTTATGTTGCGTTTCGAATAAAAAACCAAAGGAACTTTGATGCAAAGATTATTTATTAAAAATACATGTATCGAATGAATGTTTTATATAAAAAACAAATACAAATACGCGCGAGTATTTGTTTTACTTATATAGGAACTTTACTTACAGATGCTTATCTTAACAATATAAATCAATAAGTTTTGTATGAGATTTATATACTGCATTTAATTGGATATGATGTATCATCGTGTGTATATGTGTATATATATATATACCGATTTAATGTGTAAATGATAGTAGTGAAATGAATTATTTTTATTTCATTTATGACTGTTACTACTGATTTCAGAACTTTGGTTCAGTTGTTAATTATTTCAGATTCAGCTAATATTTGGTACAGTCTATAGAAGGTGTAGAATGAAATAAATTTTATAGAATATAATTATGGTAAATATTATCAAAATTAATCTTATAAAAATATAATAAAAATATAATAAAAATTAATCCCATTGGAAATCATAATGTATCCATATAAAGTATTTATGACATACTGTCAATTACTGAAGAGACTTTTCGTCTTTCCTTCATTAATTTTTATAAATTCTCATAAGAGAATTCCCATAAATTACATTATACATTAAATTTGTGTAATTACTCAATATATAATTAAAGATATCTACTCTTTTTGAAAAGGTTAATGCATTCTAATAAATTCCTGCAGTACAAAAATTTATATTTAACACGATTGTATTTAAAATAAAAACTCAAAGTGAATGCAGTATACTTATTATAAAAATTTATTAAATCAAAAATAACTGAATAATTCAATGAATAAGTGTATAAATATAGTTATACTCGAGTTTTTTTCAGTTATTATGTATAATGTAAAATTCATTATTAGATTCTTTTGTAATAATTAAATTATATCTTGATGACGCATTGTTTTTACAATTCTCATCGTAAAAAAATCTCGAAAGTATAAAAGTAGAAGTATACTTATACAAAAATTACTTAATTATCGAGAACATACGTATTTATTTTATTTTTGGCTTTCTTTTCTTTATTCCTTGTTTTCTTAAACAGGTGTAAGATGAGTTTGAGTAGATCTCTTTTTAATAATGTTTACCTTTTCGGCAAGACCACATTCCGCTAAATCTTTTATTACAGAATCCATATTTAATTCATGTGCGAAAGGTTTAACTTTCAGGCAATGTTCGAAATTTTTCTTTATATTGCATTTAAATTGCTTACTATTTTTCTTCTGTATTTTAGTGTGTATTTTTGGATATTTCATTTTCGTTTGCTTATTTATGATTGCTTTCGTCGAGGGGTCGTAACTATATTTTGCATAATTTCTAGCCATTTTTTTTTGGATGCTCTGCTGACGATTGTGTACTGGAATTACTGTCGTTGTGTAATGAACATAATTTTTTTCTGGTATTTCGTGTCCTATATCGATTTGTATCCAATCTGGCTTAGTTGTTGGCTCATTAAACTCAGTTGGCCTCAATTCTGGTTTTGTATTATAGTATTGGTCAATACTATCCTTTTGACTTCCATATTTTCCTAATTCTAACTCTTTATAAGACAAATTTTTCAACTTTGTAAGCTTTTCTTCTATATTTTCTTGTTGTTCTTCTGTCAATACCTTCCGCTTTGCAATCTCAAACACTTGGAGACTTGAAGATAAATGTGCATCTGGCTTTTCACATAACTTGATACCTTTCATTTGATACATTTTCATTAGTTCATTTCCCAAGTGCTCCATCCTTTTATTTACCTGATCAATTTTTTTCTGCTTTATAAACTGAATCAATATGCTTGAATTCACTGTTTCTTCTTTACCTTTCTTCATTTTTTGGGAAAGTTCCTTACAGCGAATTTTCTTATAGAGATTATGGTTAGGGAAATGAATGACACGCTTTACGTTGTTCTCCTCTAAATTACACGTACTCAGTTGATTCACTAGGCTCTTTATTTTTCTATGGTGTTTCCTCTTCATAGACCTGTCAAGGGAAAACTGTTCTTCTTGGAAAGCCTGTGGTATGCTTGCATTTCCATCTACATCATGCTCGCTGCTCTCCTCCACGTCTGACTCTACATTCGTTATTCTGTAGGCTATGGCATTCTTTCCAGCTACATTCACTTGAGCATTTGAATGAGCTCTACTACTGTACTCCACGATCTTTTTAGATTTTTCATTAGATGTGAGCACAAGTTCAGACGCTCCATCACGTGTCACATGTGATTTCTGATCGGCCGCGCACATGGCACCAACCTTTAAGTAATTATTATCAAGCATACTGTCTGTCTGCCAAGCAGGAGCCACTTGAAAGTTTGTAGCCTTTGTGAAAGAATTAGAAAGTTCGTTTTTGCGAGTTTGTGTTGCGCGCGTATCATTGACAACAGTCAAGGAAACCTGGTCACCCTGCGACTCGACCTTAACGTTTTTGCTGGCGTCGTTGTACATCTTTTCCCACCAAGGCGTTTCGTACTCGTCGTATCCAACACCTGCTTTATTCTGACTTGTCGCGAGTTTCACGGGTTTCGTTATGCCGTTTTCATTTTTACCGAGTCCCTTTCCTGCACCACGAAAAGAAAAGAAAAAGACCTTTAGTTTCGTTCTCGCTTCTGCTTCTCGTTGTTGTCACACAATGTATTTCGCAAATAATAAGAAAATACAATATAAAATGGGAGAGGGAGATACATAAAATCAGAACTGAGTGACGAAATAAACAAATGTTTCGAAGTTACGTATTGTCCTCTATGTGGCGAAGGCTAATGCGCCACATGATGCTCGGACCAAAAAAAAATCGTAGAACCGTACCTTCTGTCCAGCCGTACTTCATCAATTGCTCTTTCGCGAAATTAGCCATCCTCGCGAGATTACTGTCGTGTAATCTCCGGTAATTCTTCAGGTTAAACGTTGTCTCGTGCACTATGCTCTTTGACCATTTAACCTCCTTTCACGTTTCACGCATCGGGAATGAAAGCCTCTGCTTATCGGATTGGCTCGTACAGCTGTACCACTTATACCAGATGTGTGACGTATGATGTGTTACGTCGGATTTCGAAAGACGTTTGCGATTTAAATTCCTCGAAAGCTCCGAGTCGAAAGTGTTAAAAAGGAGCAAAAAGTTAGTTTGTTTGGTTGTATGTACTTTTTGTTCTTCAAGGTATTGATTATGTAACGTTTTCTCTCTCTCTAGGGCGGAAACATGCATGAAAAGTGAAAAATTTCTCTATCCCTATAAACGCTACAATATTCCTAGAATATATTATACGAATATTATTAAAAATTAAAATGTAACTATTATTAAAAATTGAATTAGCCCAAGGAAAAATAATAATGAAGTCGGATCGACATCAAATCGATATCATTTTGATGGTTGAAAACGAGAAAATCATACCAGAAGTTAAAATATTTGATTAAAAATACATTTTATTTAAAAATATAATATATCTCCTTTTAAAAACGTAATATATATTTCATAATATTTAAACCTGCCTATAATACTTTAACATACTCTTGAAATTAAATCAGTAATGCAATACTTCGCAAAATGCGCATAAAATAAAATAAACTGCCATTGCATTAATATAATACTTTACAAATTTCACATAATTTACAAATTATTAAAAATTATACAGATTTGAATATGCGTATGAATTTCTTCGTAACATATTTTTTATAATTTTATAAAATAAATATAATGAATTCTATCCTATCTGAAAAAAATTCATGCTAAATCGATAATCGCGCATCTCTCGAAGTTTATTGTTGCTCTGAAAAAAATTCATGTTAAATCGATAGTCGCGCATCTCTCGAAGTTTATTGTTGCTCTGAAAAAAATTCATGTTAAATCGATAGTCGCGCATCTCTCGAAGTTTATTGTTGACGCTTTTCCGTAATGCTGATTGGTTCTCCCGTTGTGCTTACTTCGAGAGCTGCTGTCATCGCAAAGATCGCGTTGATAGTTATAATTAATTGCATTGACAGTTATACACATAATAATTGTTACATGCATCAAAAGGTTAATAGTGTAATATTAATATATTATCAAAATAATTATTACAAATTTAATATATTATCAAAATAATTATTACAAATTTATTTATTGAATTGGATCTGTTTCCTGCGTTTAAAGATTTTTCTTTGTCTTTTAGACGACTTCATGACTGTTTTAGATAAGTTTTATTAAACGTTCATATTTATGGTTGAAAAATTATTATTATAAAAAATTGACACTTTGTGTTGTACTTTATTTTCAGATAACAATTTCGATTATTATTATTAATAATGGGTGAATATTATGTGATATTATGATATTTTATAATAAAAAAATAAATTTTCTCTAATAGAATATTATCTATCTTATTAAAGATTTTGAAATATGTGTACTGAAGATAAAGAAAAAAAGTGGAATAAAATAGTATAAAAAGGAAGGAAGGAAAGAAGAAGGACCAAAGAAATGTAGAATAAAAATAAAATTGAAAAAAGAAAGGAATTGAAGGTGTTGGAGAAGGTAAAGATTTTTAAATAGAATAATATAAGAAAAAAAGGAAGTAAAAAAGGAGGAAGGCTCGAAGGAGTTTAGAATGAAAATAACATTGTAAGGAGAAAAGAATTAGAAAAAGGATAAAAAAAAACATTTTTAAACCATATTCCTCAATCTATGTCCAGTTGTCGTATTTTTTTCAGTTTACGTAATCGAAGTTTTTCGAAAATAAAGCTTATCAAATAATAATTTTATTAATTTTAAAAGGTTCTTATAGGACAAAATTTTTATAACGTATATTAATTATCAAACATTAATTTGATCTGAAATCTATTTTATACAGCATGAAATATTAAGTTTTTTTGAAACTGTGAACAGTATAAAATATATTTTACAAACTAAAAGAACTTTGAATCACTTAGCACTGATTATAAATTGATAATATATAATTAACAACTTTTTACTTTTTAAGTCTTTGTTGCACACAATGTAATTTTTTGTACGTACTCGTTTTTTATACTTACTTTAAAGATTCTTTAAAAAAGTTTTTACACATATATTAGCAATTTTCTCTTAGCTGTTATTTTCTTAGAAAATAGAATTGTTTCTCATTTTTTGAATAATTCTTCATAACAAATCCATACGTTTACGAACTCTTGTTTTATGACTTTATTTTATATTTACAGTTATTTTATATTCTCTTTCTGTATTTATAAGATAATGCAGAAGGAAATCTTTTAAATAAGCGACAACTTATCAACATTGAAGGCTTGTATTTTGCTGTCGAGTTACAGCATCCATAATAAGAATGTAAAATCGAAAATAAGGCTATGAATAGCCATGTGAAAAGTCCGTATGTTTCGTTTTTATGGACAATATTAAAATATAATGCACCCTAACAATACCGTGTACCTAGACATCGTTATTAATGCAAGAACATTGTCGTCGGGGATGTCTCAGCAACTCTGAACAGATGACATACTATATACTTTGTCATTGTCGAGGGAAGATTTGCTGTTACGTAAAAATATGGACTTGTTGCCGGTGAACTTTTACGTTCTTCGTTTCTGCGGTGTGTGGAAAGAACGTAAGGATGACAACTTGATAATACGCTTTATCAGCTTCTGCTACAGGTAGAATAAGCACATGTAAAATTAAAATAGCTTCAGTAATTTTGTATAAACATTTTATCGTACAGCCTTGGCCAAAATTATAAGCCATCTTATATTTTTTAAATATTTTATTTGGATAAATTTAAACAAAAATTCAAATGTGAATTATCCTTTGTTCCAAAAAATTTTAAATTTATGTATAATGCCAGTAATCAATTTAAAATAGTTCAGATAAAAACATTTTAGATAAATGAAATAGGTGTAAGTGCCTTGTAATTTTGGCCAAGATCATATATTAAAATTAAACTTGTATGTAAATGTATAATGCTATTAGCTAAGATAAAAATGTTTAGAGATTATACATTGAAACCGCGCATATTCTTTTTTACGTATGTAATTTTGATAGATATACAATCGTTGCTTTAATATATCACTTTACGATATGTGAGGTAATCGAACTCGTACGTATGAGAAATAACGTTGACGATTTAACAGAAGGTTTATTCATGGTCTTAACTTATATATGCCTCTGCCTAAAGTATTTAAACATTTTGATGCGACAAAGTGAGTTACATGCCTTGCTAAATTGTTTTCGCATCAAGCTATGTCAGCCAAAAGATTCAACGGAGGAATTGATATTAAAACAATACCATCTTCAAGGTACTTTTACGAGTGTTACTTATAAAAAAAATATTAAGGAACATTTAGAATATTAAAGAAATGTTAGCTAGAAAATAAAATATTAGTAATTAAAATCGGACACTTATGAAAAAAAAATAATATGCTTGCGAATGTGCAGATAAACATTCATATAATTACACGGAAAACATTTGATAGCAAGTATTTAGCTATGTAGCAAATTTTGTTAATTATTATACGGAGAGCAAAAACATTTATTGAGAAGATTAATTTTATTTGCTGGAATAGCTTTGTTAGATCTTTGAATTATATTCTCCAATAAATTTATTCCTTCTTCCTTGTTTATAAAATTTTTGTTTATTCTTTTGCCGATAACTTTATCAGCAATTTTATTGCAAAAACAAAATAATATGAAACAAATATATTTATTTTAATAGCAAATTAACATTTCTTTAAATAAATTAAAATTAGGCAAAATTTTTCTAATTTGCTGCAATATTTAAATTATTTTTCTCCACGATATAGTTTTATCTTTTCGATTAATCGTTATAAAAAATTAGTATTATTACGTTTCCTTATAAAATAAATATAATCGTCGCTACATCTCATAGAACGTAATTATTTTGCAAAAACTCCATTTCGTTGTGATGTACTCTGAACAAAGCTAAGAAAGTCATATGTGCCTTCATGCTCATTTCGCAAATAACGGGTTTACTGGTTCTCACCGCACCTCTGATGTCGCAGAACAAAAGGCAATTACCGTTGAAGATGTACGTACCGTACTCCATGGCGGAATTACTTCCTTATCTCTTGACTTATCTTCAGCAAGTTGGAGCTGTAATTTATGGGGTATTACTGAACGTCACTTTTGACTCCCTCGTTTACGGTCTCATTATTCATACCTGCGGTCAGATTGAGCTGCTGTGTCATCGATTGTCAGAAACGTTCAGATTTCTTCAGGAGAATAGCGAAGAGAAGAGACACGGCGCCATTGAGAAATTTGCTATCACAGAATGCGTGAGGCATCATATTTCTGTGTGCAGCATCACACAAAGGATACAATCGCTATTTATGTGGATTGTCGCCACATTGTTCTTCTTCAGCCTTGTCACTCTCTGTACCAGCATCTATCAGATGTCTAATGTAAAATAGATAATGTTTAAAATATGATATAATGGAATTGATACAAGCTAAATAATTATATAATTCAATTTATTATTAAAATTATTATTAAAATATAAAATTAATATTACATTTTTCTGTTTTGTTTCAATAGCTAAATTATTTCGCCCCATAAGAAGATTTTATTTTTTTGTTATGAAAAATTACTGGTAAAATCACTTTCTTATAGAATAAGTGAATGTTGTTACAATTGATGGTTTTTGTAATTACAGAAAAAACTGTTCGGCGTTGAATTTTTTGCTTTTGTAATGTACTTAGGATCAATGTTGTTTCAAGTATTCTCATATTGCTGGTTTGGCAATGAGCTCGATTTAAAGGTATATGTGATAATAAATGTTGAACTTATTTTCTCTACTTTAAAATTCCATTATTTTGATCAATGTACCTTAAGTCCATACTATCAAATTAAATATATTTTGTTCACAGAATAAAAGCATAGCGTATGCCATTTATGCTAGTAACTGGACAATAGTATCGGTTAAACAACGCAAAAGCTTGTTGTTTATAATGATGATAAGTCAGAGAGGACGAATTATTTCTTTTTATGGAATTTGTTCATTAGTTCTCAGCACTTTCACGTGGGTAAGTATACTAAATGTATAATAATAATAATAATAATAATAATAATAATAATAATAATAATAATAATAATAATAATAATAATAATAATAATAATAATAATAATAATAATAATAATAATAATAAGTATGTGTATATATTGTATAATAATTAAAATTTAAAAATATATTATATATAATTTTTAGAGCATAATGTAGATATAAGAAAACGTTGTACTTAAAAAATTACATTTTTATTCTTTATATTTACACAGATTTTAAAGACGTCCTACTCTGCTTTCAATTTGTTACAACAAGCTTCAAATTAATAATACTTTGCGTCTATTCTTTAACAAATGTAGTATTATTATCTAAACAAATTGATAGAAAATGTACATATTTTTGTACAGTATTTACTGGAAGACAAAAACTATTTTAGATATTTTTATGTTAGAAACTTTATTATGTGTAGATAATATTTTTAAGCACATTTGTTATAGAACACAATTTTCTATAAAATATTTTAAAATAATACATAATAATTTTAAATAATTCTTATAAAGAATAAAACGTTTAATTTTAATTTTAAATATGTTAAGTTCTTATGTGTCAATTCGATTAAAATCTACTTTATGTTTCAGGATTTAAATGAAATGTACTAAATCTTTTATAAATTATGAAATATATAAATATATTTTTACAACTTGGAAATAGTTTTACATTATTTCGTATTAATTATAAGTTGATAAGATAACACATAATTACGTAATTGAGATTAAATGCACTGACATCATTAAACAGTTAAATTTTTGAAGAACTTAACAGATTTTTATTTGTTAAACTTTACACATAATTTTACACTCGTTTTACGTCTTACTCAGTTGTTTCTTATTCTTTCGATGATATTCTTTAAAGAAGTTTTTACACACAATAGTAATTTTTTCTTATCTGTTATTTTTCTAGCAAAACAATGGAATTATACATTTCACTTCTAAAATAAAATATATTCACCTATAATTTTACGACATTATTTTGTATTTATGGTTATTTTCCATTTTTTCCGTATTTGTAAGATATTGTAGAAATCTTTTAAATAAGTAACAACTTGTCGATATTGAAGACTCATGTACAACATTTTGCTATTGAGTTACACCATTCGTTTAAAAAGAATATTCGTAAAATAGAAAATAAGAATACTAACAACCATGAGAGAAGTCCGTACGTTTCCGTTTTAATGGACATTATTGAGAAATAATGCACCCTAATAATAACGTGTATCTAGACATCATTATTAATACAAGAACATTGTTGTTGGGAATATCTCAGCAACTCGGAACAGTTGACATACCATACCTCGCAATTGTCGAAGGAAGATTTACTGTTACGTTAGATACGACGATAAAGAAATACGATAAAAAAAATGGACTTGTTGCCGTTGAACTTTTATGTTCTTCGTTTTTGTGGTATGTGGGAAGAACATATGGAGAACAACTTGATAGTACGCTTTGCCAACTTTTGCTACAGGTAGAATAATTATAACGCATATGTTAATCTAATATAAATCCAATATAATTATGTGTTATAAAACATTTTGTTTCAATATATTAATATTATTTATAAATGTATAGTATAGTATTTATTAAGTGATAAAGGTTTTTAGAAATTATTTAATATGAAATGCATATTCTTCTTTTTTACATATGTTTTGATAGAAATACAATCATTGCTTTAATATGTCACTTTACGATATGTGAAATAATCGAGCTCATACGAATGAGAAATAACGTTGACGATTTAACAGAAGGTTTATTCATTGCCACAACTTATATAACCTTTTGCCTAAAGTATTTAAACTTTGCGATGGGGCAAAGTGAATTGCGTGCCTTACTAAATTGTTTTCGCGCCAAGCCATGTCAGCCAAAAAATTCAACCGAGGAATCGATACTGAGACAATACCACGTCAAAGGTACTTTTATTACTTATAAAAGAGATATTAAGGGACATTCAAGAATTTTAGCTGAGATATTAAAATATTAATGATTAACACCATTTGCGAAAAGAATATTCTTGGAATGTTCAGATAAACATTCATGCGTACGGAGAAAGAAATTTGGCACGTATTTAGACATATAGCAGATTTCGATAATCATTATACAACAGAATTTAGTAAGAGTTGTAAAAAGATTAATTTTATTTGCTGGAATAGCTTTGTTAGATCTGCAAATCATGTCAATCAAAAATTTATTCCTTTTCTATTAAAAAAATTTTTGTTTATTTTTTTACCGATAATCTGCCAGCCAATAATTTTGTTACAAAAGTAAAATGCTATAAACTGTTTTCATTTTAAGGACAAATTAACATTACTATTGACAAATTTATTAAGTTTTTAAAAATTTTCATATTTTTCTGCGCAGTTATATATTATTTTTCTCCATGTACTTGTTTAATGCTGTCTTTTTAATTAATTACTTTTTATAAAATGTTATTAAAGTCACTTTCTTTATAAAATAAATTTAATTATAATTGTCCCTACATCTCATAGAACATAATTATTTTGCATATTCCATTTCATCGTGACGTACAATGAACAAAGCTACGAAGATCGCTTGTGTCTACATGTTAATGTCACATACAGCGGGTTTACTATTGCTCATAACACCTATAATGGCACAGGACGAAAGGCAATTGCCAATGAAGATGTACGTACCGTACTCCATGGTGAAGTTACTACCTTACCTGTTGACCTATCTTGAGCAAGCTGTAGCGATAATTTATGGAATATCAATCGACATTGTTCTCCACTCCCTCGTTTACGGTTTCACTATACTTGCCTGCGGACAGATAGACCTGCTGTGCTATCGATTGTCGGAAACGTTTCGATTTCTTCAGCTTCAGGATAATAGCGAAGAGAAAGGGGACGACACCATTGAGAAATTTGCAATCGCGGAATGCGTGAGGCATCATAATTCTGTGTGCAACATTATACACAGAATACAATCGCTATTTATGTGGTCTACCGCGATTTTGTTCTTTACCAGCTTTATCACTCTTTGCAGCAGCATCTATCAGATATCTAATGTACGAAAATTGACTTAATATACGATTCGATAGAATTGTTATCAGTTGTACAATGTTGTAATCTATACCTTTGTTACAGAAAGAACTCTTCAGTATTGAATTCCTTTTCTTTGTAGTATACGTAGTGTCAATATCATTTCAACTATTCTTATATTGCTGGTATGGCAACGAGCTCGATTTAAAGGTACTCTCTCTGAGAACAAATATTGGATTATATGTCCTTTAAATTTCCATTACTTGATCGATATCTTAAGTTCATATTATCAAATTAAATACTTTTCATTTACAGTACAAAGATATTGCGTCTACTATTTATGCTAGTAATTGGACAGCAATATCGGTCAAGCAACGCAGAAGCTTGTCATTTATAATGATGATAAGTCAGAGAGGACAAATTATTTCTTTTTATGGATTTTGCTCATTAGTTATCAGCACTTTCACAGGAGTGAGTATGCTAAATATATAGTAATAAGTTTGTATGTATACATATGTAATAGTTAAAACTCTTAAAAATAGTATATTAGATATAATTTTTAAAGCATAATGTAGATATATTTTATAAAACATTGTATATAAAAAATTAAATTTTTATTCTTTGTATTTGCACAGATTTTACAGACATCTTACTCGGCTTTCAATTTGTTACAACGAGTTTCAAATTAGTAATACTTTCCTAATTCTATTTTTTAATAAACGTAGTATTATTATCTAAATGAATTGATAGTGAATCTACATTAGCTATTTTTGTACAGTGTTTATTAGAAAATATAAACTTTATGAGATATTTTATAAGGTAAATCGAGAGAAGATGCTAGTTGAGAAAAGAAGCCACTTTGATTATACCTTTTCCACAAATTAGAGCTAATCTGATTATGCGTAACTGTGCACTAAACTGTTGGGAAGATATGAAGGAAAATTTCGATATTAATGATTTCGATATTAATAACATTTTCTCCTAACATTTGAGGGTAAGATGCCAGTCCATATAAAACACAAGTATTCGAATGTAAGTATTCGAGAATCATCATTAAAATAGCTTAAAAAATAACAATTTTGAGAACTTTAATTATTTAATTTGTTTGATTAAATAAAAGTTTTAAGAAGATTACATTAATTTGTCATCGCTTAATTCTATAATGGAAATTATTTCAGAAGGAAAAGCTTGAGTGTAGTATTTCCTATCGACTTACCTTATTAGGAATTGTATTCTTTGTAGATAACATTTTTAAGCACATCACATTTATTATAGAATACAATTTTTTTACAAAAAAAAAATGTGAAATAAAGAAATTAATTTTAAGAAATCGTTGTGGAGAACAAAATGTTTTAATTCCAAATATGTCAAGTTTTTATATGTACCTTTGAAATCTATTTTATATGTCTCTGGATTTACATAAAATATACTAAATCTTTTTAAACTATGAATTGTATAAATATATTTTTACAAATTAAAAACAATTTTATATGACTTAATATTAATTATAAGTTGATAAGATAACACATAATTACGTAATTGAGACTAAATGCACTGACATTTTTGAACAGTTAATTGTTTTGAGAGTTCAACGGCTTTTTATTTTTTAAACTTTACACATAATTTTACACTCGTTTTACTCAGCTGTTTCTTGTTTTTTCAATTATATTCTTTAAAGAAATTTTTACACACAGTAGTAATTTTTTTTTATCTGTTATTTTCCTAGCAAAACAATTGAATCGTATATTTCACCTCTAAAATACAATATATTCATCTATAATTTTACATTATTTTATATTTATGATTATTTTACATTTTTTTTGCATTTGTAAGATATTGTAAAAATCTTTTAAATAAGTAACAACTTGTTGACATTAAAGGCTCGTACAACATTTTGCTATCAAGTTACATTATTCGTCTAATAAGAATGTGAAATAAAAAATAAGAATACAAACAACCATGAAAGAAGGCCGTATGTTTCGTTTTGATGTTTCGTTTTTTTATTATTGAAATAATACACCCTAACAATACCGTGTATCTAGACATCGTTGTTAATGCAAGAATATTGTTGTCGGGAATGTCTTAGCAGCTCTGAACATGTGACATGCCATACTTCGCAATTGTCGAAGGCAGACTTACTGTTACGACAATAAAAAATATGGACTTATTGTCGATGAACTTTTACGTTCTTCGTTTTTGCGGTGTATGGGAAGAACATACGGATAACAACTTGATAGCTTTGTCAACATTTGTTACAGGTAGAATAATTATAACGTGTACGTTAATATAATATTAATTCAGTATAATTATGTTAAGAAAACAATTTATTGTAATATATTAAAATTATTTGTAAATGTATAGTTTAAATAAATAATAAGCATTTTTCGAAATTACATTTATAAATTATAATTATATGAAATGTATAATCTTCTTTTCTTTACGTATATATTTTCTTACGTAATTGTTGTAGACATATAATCTTTGTTTTAATATATCACTTTACAATATCTAAGATAATCGAGCTTATCCGTACGAGAATTTAACATCGAGGATTTAACGGAAAGTCTATTGCTTTCCTTAACTTCCGTATGCCTATGCTTAAAGTATTTAAACATTTTAATGCAACAGTGCGAGTTGCGTTTGATAAATTGTTTTTGCGCCAAGCTATATCAGTCAAAAAATTCAGCGGAAGAATCGATACTGAGACAATACCATGTTAAAGGTTTATCTTTATTACTTATAAAAAAAATATTAATCATATTTTTGTGTGCAACATCATACACAGGATACAATCATTATTTATGTGGGCTGTTGCGACTTTGTTCTTTACCAGCTTTATCACTCTCTGCAGCAGCATCTACCAGATGTCTAACGTATAAAAATTGACTTAATACACGATTCAATTGTTATCAGATGTACAATATTGTAATATATACTTTTATTACAGAAAAAACTCTTCAGTATTGAATTCCTTTTCTTTATAGTATACTCAGTGTCAATATCATTTCAATTATTCACATATTGCTGATATGGCAACGAGCTCGATTTAAAGGTACTCTCGCTGAGAACAAATATTGGATTATGTCCTTTGAATTTCCATTACTTGACCGATATCTGTATTATCTAAGTATATCGAAGTCTGTATTATCAAATAAATGCTTTTTGTTTACAGTATAAAGGTATCATGTGTGCTATTTATGTTAATAACTGGATAGTAATATTGGTCAAGCAACGCAAAAATTTATCATTTGTTTTCATTATGATAAGCCAGAGGAGAAATTGGTTGCCCGGGAGATTTCACTGTTCCCAGATACATTGGATGGAAGGAAAACGAGATTGAGATTGATCCGCAAAGGAGTCAGCTATAATTACTGGATTGTGAGACCTCTGGCCAAGGTCTGTCTACAGTAATAATAATAATGGCACTTAGACTCATACCAAGTCTAAAATCCAAGGCTTCTGTTAAGAAAGAAAAGAAGAAGCCAAAGAGGACAAATTACTTCTTTTTACAGATTTTGCTCTTTAGTTCTTATCAATTTCACTTGGGTAAGTATACTAAATACACATTATAATTAACACTCGTAAAAATATACAACATATAATTTAAAACATAATGTAATAAAATTTTATAGAAAAAACTAAATTTTTCTTCTTTATACTCACAGATTTTAAAGACATCTTATTCAGGTTTTAACTTGTTGCAACTAGCTTCAACCTTTCATATCATTCTATCGTATTTTTATTCATATTTTTCGACAATTGTATTATCAATCTAATCAAGTTAACGTGAAATGTATTTTCGTACTGTATTTATTATTAAAATTTCATAGATGTTTTTATATCTGTATAAAAACTTACTTAAATTATTCTTCAATCATATCCTGTATATGTGTTTTATGGTTGAAATAAAGAAATCTTTTCGTTGAATATTTTGCATTATAATTCAGATGTAGAAAACAATATCCAAAAACATACTTGCAGTTTATTGTGTGAACTTCTGCAGACTCACGACCCATTACATTTTCCTTACTAAATTTCCAACTGCTTATCAGTTTTTCTGGCGAGATATGTTTGCATTAAAAGCTTTTTTTTGTATACAACAGAAGTAATAATACTTTAATGTCCCTTATCCCAAGTACCCCTTTTTACTTTCCTATTCGATACCGCATATATTACGCAAATTTATAATTTAAAAAATAACGACCGGTTATGTCACATCGTAGACGTCTGAAAATGAACATATGAGAATAAATGCAGGCACAAGGAGGAAATATAGCGGGGAAAGAAGATCAAGCGAATTCTTTCAGCTGTTCGATGACATTAAATGTTAAGGAACGCTTAGAACGTTTCAGCGATATCATTATTGATTCATGGAGAACGGACGTTGACAATGGTACGGAAAGTCTTATTATATTTTTCCTACAAGCTTCATATTTTCAAAGCATAGCGAAGTATGACTAGAGGGAGACCATCTATCAGAGCGACGGTCTCGGAATTATGGATATATTACCATACAATTTCCGAGTTCTCTGGTTTTGCGGTGCTTGGAGCGAAAAGAACAATAACAATTTTTTCGTTCGTTTTTTAAGTTTCTGCTACAGGTAAAATAAAATATTAAACATTTTTTATCTACATCTCGCGCACGTTTCTGTAATAAATTACAGTATAAATATTTTGTTAATGAGATTGTTGTTTCTATAAAAATTATTTAATAGTTACATTATATTGAAAGTGTGAAAAGTTTATATTTAATTACATTATTTAATTACATTATTTAATAAAAAAGAATTGATTTTCACTTAATGTTTATTCATTTTCATTTTGTTTCACTTAAGAATCACGTTCAGATATTACTATACAATTCAGATTATTAAGATGTTGAGATATAATAACATTTTTAGGTACGCTGTTGTTATTCTAATATACGAATTTACAATATCGGAAGTTATCGAACTCGTAAGAACGCGCGACGACATTGAAGATATGACGGAAGGACTCTTCATGGCGTTAACTTACGTAGCTTTATGTTTTAAATACGGAAACTTCTTAGCGCGAAAAGAGGAAATGTCCATGTTGTTGGACTGTTTTCGAAGAGAAACGTGTCAGCCAAGGAATTCCGAAGAAAAGACGATTCTTATTAAATATGATCGCAAAGGTATTCAGCCAGTAGTTGACATTCTGATGAATTTATTGCACGTCATGAATTTTATGATATTTCTTCAAAGGTAAAGTTATTAACCCCAGAATGGGTTAATAGGATATTGCTATTGAATGATATACAGTATTATTATTTTCTCTGAAATCTGAAAATATATACTTGAATATGAGTACAAATTTGAAAAAAAATACATTTTAAATACATTTTAAATATTTGTGTTTATCATAGCCAAGTGGTGCGTCAGAACTTTCATGAGTATATCTCAAGCTACTTGCATAGCTCTTATACTCGCTCCCATCGTGGGGCCACAGAACACCGACAGACCCCTGCCGTTCAAGACGTATCTGCCGTACTCGATATCCGGCTTATACCCGTATTTGGCGACCTATCTTCAGCACGTAGGTGCAATATTTTATGGGGTATTGCTGAACGTCTCGTTCGACTCCCTCGTCTACGGCTTCACCCTTCACGTCTGCGGACAGATCGAGCTGCTGTGTTATCGTCTGTCGAAGCTCTTCAAGCCGAGCCATTATCCTGAGCAGTATCGAATCGATTCGGGCAAAGGAGCGATGATCAGCGAGTGCGTGAGACATCACTTATACGTACACGAGATCGTACGCAGGATACAATCGTTGTTTGTGTGGACCGTGACGGTTTTATTCATTTTCAGCCTGGTCACCCTGTGCACCAGTATTTTCCAAATGTCCAAGGTCGCGTAAAACTGAAATCCTTACGATCAGTTCTTTACGTTCAATCGACGTCACAAATTCTTCTAACATTATTTTAAATATTTTTTTGTATAACAGATAGCAAATCGTCGATTAAAAAAAAGAAAGTATCGTTATTATATCGCTAAATAAATACCTAATTCGCGTGTAACCGCACGAATATACTAAATTAACTTTTCCTCGCAGAAGAAAATTCTCAGCGTCGGATTTCTCTCGTTGATTTTGTACCTTGGCAGTATGCTGTTTCAAGTGTTCTTCTATTGCTGGTATGGAAACGAGCTGCAGTTGAAGGTAATTAGAGATTAATTCATTAAATTAAAATCTGGTCAATCTGTGATGCGAGTTATAGGTGACATATGCAGATTTGTATATGTCAAATTAAGAAAAACACTATTCTGTTCTTGCAACAATTATTTATAATTTTCTGCTGAATAATTTTAAATGAGCTTACCATGAACAGTGAAAATTCGTATGTGTAGAGCAAGAGTATCGTCGACGCTATTTATTCGAGCGATTGGACAGTCGCCTCAACGCGAGATCGTAGAAGCCTGCTGTTCGTAATGGCCATCAGTCAAAAGGGATTGAAACTGTCTTATTATGGAATTTTCAACTTAGCCCTCGATACTTTCACTTGGGTAAATTTATGACGATGGTGCACTTTGTATACCTGAGAGTTTATTCTGTAACTCTTAACGACAGTATCGGTTCGTAGTTATGCTGTTGTTGCGCAGATATTTTATATGGCATAAAGCTGAGCAATGACAACGTAGTAATACCGAAGAGTTATCGAATAAATACCCTGGCTTAGTGGCAGTAACAAAATAATATTCGATCTTTCCCTTTGCAGATCTTGAAAACATCTTACTCAGCCTTTAATGTCCTACAACAGACGTCGATGTGACTAGTCCTGAGTTATAGAAAGATTAACAAATTGTATAGAATTATTTTTTTTACACTATATATTTTAGACTTACATAAAAGTCTTTGAATTATTATTTCTTATTAGCAGTGTTCCACGTGACACAACCGTCTATTAAACGTATTAAAATCTCTAGATAATTGTTATTACTCTTTATATTCATATTGTTCAATTAAGTCAATTAGACTTATTATGGATTTTACGAATCATAACAGTTAAAATACAAAAAATCTTTATCATTGACATTTGCATGTAGAGCTTTATGCCTTATTGCCAATAGTTTTTAATCATTACACAGTAAAATATAAAATGCTAATTTAACATTTTTGTATGTCCCAGAAAGTCCATTCTAAATTTTAAGTTAAAATAACTCAAAAATTAAGTTAAAATAATTTAAAATAAGAATTACTTTAACTTGAGTTATTTTAACTTAAAATTTAGAGTAGACTTTCTGGGACATTTTATTTTTTACTATGTACGTGATTAGTCTGGTGATGGCTATATTTTAGACATATTTTTTTACGAAGCATTATTTGATGCGTTACAACAGAAGTTATCGATACTGTTGAATTCTTAGCGAATTGTACATACTAAAAAATTCACAAAGAAACGTATAATAAAGCCGAATAGTTGAAAAGATAAAAAGATAATTAAGACTGATGGATGCTATTTAGAAAATTTATTTCACAATTAATCAATGCGGTTTAATTATTATTCATCAAATCGCTGGAACTTTAACAGTTTACACCTTTATTTATTAATATAAACTATCTTTTAAAAAATAAATTAAAACGTTTGTAACTTTTAAGTAAAGCGCTCTTTTTTACGTTAATTTGGAGTCACATCGTTTTTGGAATTACGTAAAGGAGAGTGGAACCTATCCGCGAAATTATACGTTCTCTCTGTTTCGTCTCGAAAGCATTTCCATATATGGCGATGCGCTTGCAAGATTTTGAAATAATTATATATTATTATATAAAAAAGTAAAATATACATCTAACATTAATTTAATCAATTTTAATAAATTTAAATTGAGAAAAATTATACAATTATTTAGCTAGCTTGTAAAATCTTCTTATCTTTTTCTTTCAACCTACACAGTTTATTATTCATATAGCTCTAGTCTGTCTTTCACTGGTTGAATTGACTGTTTTCTATATTCTTATTTTCCTGCAAATATTCAATATTGCATAACAAAGAAGAATTGATCAACAAATTCTTTTTTGCGAGACACGCAACGGTCTTATACATATTAAAATCGTACTCCGTAAAAATAAATTCTTTTCTTGAAAAACACGCAACGTCGAGAAAGTATTGCGATAAGATATCGAAGTAAGTTTGACAGATTAAAATTTAATGAGCACTTGACAAATTTGTATACGACATTATTAATGCAGTTTGTAATGACGAAATATTATTAAAAATTTTACTATCCCAATAGAAATAGAAAGAAACAAACTTATATATTATTAAAAAAAAGGATTTTACATTTTTACTGACGCAGCTAATGATTGCAATGTGCTACCATAGCTATTAATTAAAATATTTATTAAATTTTTGTGAGCTTATTTATGACACCTAACTAAATTTAGTTATGTTGCTAAAGTTTAATCTACGCATATGTTACAATTGAAATTTAATTATCACATGCAGATTTCTGTTGCTACAACTAATTCTTTTCTTCCCGAGTATAACGACTGAAATAAGGCAGAAATAAAGACTGATATAAAAGTATTCTACTGCTAAACTTGAAGGCCTTGCATTTTTGCGATGCATGGAAAGAGCGGAAAGATGACAACACATGTGCATCGGTTTTTGCGCTTTTGTCACAGGTATGCCACGCAGAGGTACTCGAATAATTTCGCAAACACGTCCCACGTACGTTGTTTGACGTAAACGTTGCGTATCACAAAATATAAATATGTATCAAAGATCATTAATAATCAACACATTCAAAAATAATTGTAAATCACCTGTTCAAATATTACTTCTTCTTAACAGCATTGAATATTGCTATTGAGTCATACTGCAAGTAGATAAATACTTTTTCATTTAACTGATTAATTGCTTAATAATTAATTAATTATATTAATAGTTAATTAAATATTATGTAACATTGACAATCATGGTAAACATAAAATTTCGTTGAATTGAATTTTAAAGAATTTCTATCGCTTTCTTATCATCACACGCGTAAAATGAATGAAGTAACAACCGTAATAAAATACGTAAAGTATCAAATATATTAAGATGCAAAGATGAAGTTGTGCGACTCTTGTGTGTACGTGCTGTTTCTTTCTAACGCTTGCAGAGAAGAAAGATAAAGGATTAATTGTTTGTTAATTTTAGCTGAAGCTTACCGGATATAATGTGCGGATTAAACTTCATTACCATGTCAACTCTTAGAAGGGCGTGTTGCCGTTGAAATTGTACATCTTGTATTTCATATCTTTATTTTCATATCTAGCTACGTATTTGCATCAATATTTGAAGCTATTCTATGGAATAAATTTACATATACTTTATGTACTGCGACATTTGAGATACAAAAATTATCGCGGCAATTATTTATGCATTCGAACTATGACAGAAGCTAATTGCGTAGCAATTAATATAAATATAAATAATAACGGATAATAAGCAGATGTCTCTTGGACGTTTCATAATAATGCAACACCGCAGCTTGGATTATTTTTGCAGATTTGCAGGACTCCTTATACGTCCTACAATCTTCTGCAGCAAGTAAATTATTTGTAATTAACTTGTTGTACTATATGTAATGAAAAAATAACATTTATATTTTATTGCAAATCTTTATATCTTGTTGTACAAAACGTAAGATACGGTGCAGTATTTTTTCAAAGGACCTATCATTATAGTAACACGTATCTTTACAATAATCTATTAAACGCATATTACAATATATAAACATTTTCACGCAGTGCGTCGTTTAAATGCACCGTTAAAAAACATAATGAGATAGCGTAATTCACATATAAAATCCTAATAAGAGTACTATAAAATAAAATGCATTTCTTAAATTCAAAATGATACTCACTTTTGGTGATATTCCACTAAAAACGTGGAAGAACACAAGATATTGTAAAATAGATGAAAATATTGTCTATTGTCTATTATGTTCAGAAAATACTTGAATTATATGGCACCGTTCTATTGCTCTGTTGGAAGATATCCCTTCATTTTTACATACGTCAACGATACGAAAAGAAATGAGACACTTTCCGCATCTCTGTCGTCATTAAAATGATTCAGCCAAGTTAGCTACGAAGGTATCCCACTTGACCTGCCATTGGCTCAGCGCATTCTTTTTCTCTTGTTTGCTCATACTGCTATATTTCAGAGAATTTAACGCCAGCTGCTTGAGACTTCTGAGATCTGAATTTGCGCTCATAATACCCATGAAGGCCTCGTAGAAGTCATAGGACAATCCCTTGGCGCCCCAGAGTCCGGGATCATCGCTGGAGACCACCACGGGCGATCCCGATGCGAATAGACTGGCTGCGGGATGATTCCGTATGTCCTCCACAAGACCGAGAACTTGATTTGAGATAGGACATACCTCCACCGCGATATCCAACTGCTGCGCAAACTTCCACAGGAGCGGGTGCTTCGTTAACGCGTATCTGAAGAAATATCGCAAATGCCGAAATGTTTGAAATCAATATCAAGTTTAGTATTTTTGATGAATACTTCATATATCATAACTCATTTTACTAATAAAATTTTAGATTAAACAAGGCACTGTAAAATAATTCTAGATAATTAAAATCGTAAAGTGCTTTCTACATCTGATCTCTTGATTATATTTAACCAAGGTTTTAATTCGCACAGATCTTTCAATTTCTTTTCTTCAGAGTATTTGCTTTATTTACCCGTGCCCGATGCGTTTGGTGTTAAGCAAGAAAGCGTCAAAGAGATTCAAGTCGGTCTTCATTCCGTTCCAGTTGGTCTCGCCGGCATGGAAGAAGAATGGAATTCCCGGATCAACGGCGTTCAATTTATCGGCAAAGTCAGTGAGGGGGTTTCCCTTGTCCTCCTGGCCAACCAAGTCGAAACCAGCTATGAAATCCGGATAGAGTTGTCTTAACTGCGTCAGCGTCTTCACGTAGAAGTCTGCTCGTTCCTGATTGACGCTTCGCTGCGGTGCGTATATGACCTTCGCGCCGATGAAATCAGGATGATCCTTTACAAACCTGTCAAATTCACTTATTACGTTATCTCGCCCTCAATATTTCTTGACGCAGCTGTCAAATATTACAATAATTAACAAAACAAAGTAACTTCCTTCACAAAGATTTACTTTCGAACGTCGGTTTCGAAATAGAGAAAATTGGTATCTTACTTATTTATTATTTACCTTTTCAGAAACTGTATTAATGATATCTTATTTACTTATTATTTATCTCGTCCGAAGCTCTCTATGTGGAAATAAGATAGAATTTAAATGGATCAAATTTTGATAAAGCTGAATGCTTATTAGTCTTTATGTTACAGTAAATAAAAAAAAATAAATAAACGCATTTTTCAAGTCAAACATGATCGATTGAATTTAAAATAATTATAAAAGAGGAAAGTATCTTGCCTATCGGTGGCGTCCTTGTAAATCTGTACTATTTCCAGTGGTCCATAGGTATTGCCGTCGAGATCGTACATCGACGATAGCGTCGCTCGTATCTCCGCATACATCACGTTGTCGTCGTACAGCTCTTGGAGATTGCGATAGTAGAGATCTTCGAGGACTGGTCGGTACGATAGGAACTGCATGAACTTGAAGATGCTGTTAAACTTCTCCCAGGCCTTGTCAACGGTATTGTAAAGGATTTTCGGATTCTTCGCGACCATGGTCAAGGACTGTTTAATCCTGTCATTAATATCGTTAGCCCGGGTGGTATTTTTTCGCACCTCGTTCAGTAATTCCCAGTCGCAATCGTCATCGGTCTTGTTAAAAAACTTGAGTACCAGTGTGTTGTTTTGGTCGCACACGTACAAGTTCTCGCGATGAGTCAAATTAAACCGAAATTCGAGCGAGGCGATGGCGGTCTCGTGAGCGTGGAGAAGAGCGCCCTTGGGCATGTTATGTAGGATCTTGAACACCTCGGACTCCTCGATCTTCGATATCACTTCCATGAAGTTGTGCGACGGTAAAAAGCTGTCACCGCTGGTGAAACCTGCGGAAACGAGGGAATTACGCAAAATTGTAACTTTCAGAGGTCCTTGTATTTATTCTCTCATTACGTGTCTCAGTGCCAAGCCGCACTTTCAAGTATTGTTCTTCTGTTAGCATCTACCGTATTTTTTCGATAAATATTAAATTGAGATTTTACATCCGATAAGTAGTTTGTGACATATCCGTCGTGAAAGCGGATATTCTCATGCATTCTCACGCTATGAATGATTCACGATTTGGTGCACAAACATTGATAAAGCGCAGCTTCAAACCATTCCGAAATATGAGAAGGACACGTGGGAAATGTAAGTGTTTCTTAACAAACGTAATTTGAGGAATGAGGTTATCGGAGCTACCGTAAATAATGTGTCATAACGCAACAAATTCTTTTAAAAAGAGGCGAAAAGAACCTTGACGTAACCAAGGTTTTTGTTCCAAAAGAATTAACGCGATGAAGACGACGCGACAATTAATTATAATTACCTAGTAAACAAAAATGAATTGAAGTGGCTAGAAATAAATTCATTTCGACATTTTCAAATCCATTTGAATTGAAAAATAATATAATGTGAATACGAATACATCCGAATTCAAAATGATGAACAGCGCACTTCGTATTTCAATCCGTTCGAGTCCATTTGAATTCAAGAATACTCTAAAGCGTGAACTGCGATGAATTAAAATAAAATACAATTTCCAATTTATTTGAATTTATTTTTGTTTGCTAGGTATATCAAACGAAAAAAATTCTTTTGAATGTTCGTGTTGCAAAACTTGCTTTAAAGTGACATTTATGGACTCTTTTCTATAAAAAGAAAATTTCACAATCATCTTAATCTGACGTCATTAAAGCTCATCATGACTTGAGACGTTATACTTGGTGGTTTATTATCAGATTAACTATATTAAGAGATTACTATTCCATAAAAGCTATTAACTTTTTGAAACCGCTGATATCGCGAGAGTAGATAAAAAAATATAATTGTATTCTGATCATTATAAGCCACCTTTAACGACTGCGTAACATTTTATTATCACAATAACGCTGGATTAAAATGACAATCTTTTCTTTGAATTTATTTAATCGCGGACAAAACAACCGCGACGGTCAGTTGCGAATTAATCTCATTCGCAATTAATCTCATTCATGCGCGATCAAGCGATTGTAAGTGAAAGAGTCAAACCGTCGTTTATTTCTTGATTCTTGGCCCTCATTAGGACTTCATTGGCCCTGGCCTCGATGGGATTGAGTTCCAGTTTACCGCCTAGAGATTGTCGTTGTTCATTCAGCAGTAATCGTTGTCGCGTCTGCCAGTATGTGTCAGATTTTGGGGACTTTCGTAAGAGTCGTTGTATCGACAGGGGTTGCGCGAATATCACCTGGCCGCAGATCAGGATCGCCAAGGTGAACAAGACTGCCCTGGCCATGGTCGCGGAGAACTATTTACTGACGTTTTCAAGACTTGACGGAGCACCTCGTTGGCAAAAGACGTGCGCGTCCTGCGTGATCAATAGATCAGTGTGATGCGATCGTCGCGGCTGCTCGATCTTCACTGGATGATTCTTACGCATCGGGACCATCATTATAGAGGAGGAACGCGTGCACAAGCGTGACCGGTAAACTTGCTGGCGCTCGTTGACCACCTGCGTTGCCGTCGACTACCAGCAACACGTGTGTATATTGACCCTCCACATAAATCAAGCGTTGTGACAGAAGTCCAATTGCGTGATTACGTATTGCGGTTTATCGTAAATTTATTCAGGCCGTAATTAATAAAATTTCGCGCTACACTGTCATGTTTGACGTGGCGGTATTGCGCACAAAGAGGGTGCACACTTCGTACAACGTAGATATTTAGGTAGCCAAATTTAAGAAAAGTATTTTTTGTTAAATATCAAAATAATTTTTTTTTTTTTTTTGACAGAAAGGCGGCAAATTTGCTTCGAAATCTGGTAATTAATAGCAAACTCGATTGGACTGCACTAATCTAAATTGGGGCACATTAAAACCGCTATACACTAATTTAATTTTAGTGTAAAAGTGACATATTACGTATCACTTGTCTTTACGTTAATTTGTGCACGACAGCTTTAATGTGCACCAGTGCGCACTAGTGCGTCGAATCGCATTCGCTATAAATCAATGTTTGAAAAATGGCAATAAAAATGTCGAATCGTAAAACTTGCTGCTCATAAAATGACAAGGAGAATGACAAGACAAAAACAAAAATTGAAAAATTATATATTATTTTTAATGTACCTTATACACCTCATAAACGTTTATGTCTGATTAATTTTAAATTGCGTAATATATAATACAAAAAAATATCATATAATTATTGTTTCGTTATTTTTCAATTTGTTGTTTCATCTGTTTTCTTTAGTTGCATCTATTTACGAGAAGAGATATGTCTCTAGACATGCCGCTTTTTCACTATAGTGCAAATCTATGAATGCGTCCATTTTTATCTCTAATAATAGTATTATTTATCTATTAAACATATTAAATTAGATTATAGCTAATATAAATTATATTATATTATTAATTAAATTCATATTATATTAGCCTATTTTTTTTATTCTTGTATTAGTCTATTAATATTTTGTGATTATATTATTAATTGTATATTGTAATTATATTAAAAGATAAGTTAATTTAAAAAGTTTATTATAATAAAATTGTCATAAAATTTATAATACATGTAATTACAAAAATGATTTCTCTTTGTCTCTTTTTTATTTTCTTTAAAAGTAATATTAGGAAAATAGACAAGTAATGTAGGGATGACCACTTAAAGATTCTTAAGTTATTTAAAAATACTGAAGGCATTTTTAAAGAGAAGCATTACGTGATCGAACTGCGTCATAGCAAATATTGCTCCGCATTTATGGCCAATTTGCCGTCATGTTACGCTGTGAATATTTTTATTCGGTTTTTACCATCTGTTTGCTATTAGATTATATCAACAAAGCTTGTGCAATTTTTGACACCAATTTGCTTTTATTTTATGAGCGGCAAGTTTTGTAAGGAAAACACAAGCCTAACAAGAACACGTGTGACATCGGTTTTGATTACAGAATTCAGATTAAATTTTCTGTTTATTTGCAAACACTAAAAAAATAGAAAGACTATCTGTCTTTTCTCATTGCAGATTCGATCGATTTGGAATTGTCTGTAGATTTTCTATTACCAGAGAATTTAAAGTGACAATGGACAGAGAGAGAAGGAGAGAAGGGGAGGGAGAAGTTCTAAATTAAACACTTGTTTAAGAATTAAGGATCGCAAGGATCATTGTTTTTGTGGTTTGATAATATTGTATATTAGTCAAACTTTATTTCTTTTAAAGTTAAAGAAAGAGTAATGAATAATCAAATATATTTCTCTTTAAAATTTTCATACAGTAAATAAAATTTCGAATGTAAATTGTATAACGGACCAAAATCATTCTGTAAGATAAAATCGAAATAAGTATCGTGATTAACACTAAATGCCGTAACAAATAATGCTGTGTTTCCCTAAAATATTCATTTCACCGCAGGAAGAAAAAAATTCCTTTGCCTGATACGTATCGGATGATAAATTATCATGACTATCACAAGTATAAATCACATGCCAACGATAAGATAGAAACGCTAATAAAACAGATTAAAATGTATAATAAAATGATGTGAAATTAATTAAAAATATAAATCAATTAATTAAATACAAATATTTCTAATATAGTAAGTGCATGTTTAAAAAGTTTTGAATTATTTACTAATATTAAATTAATATTAAATTTAATTAATCTCTACGTGCTATATGGAATTCTATATATGTATATAACTCTATATAAATTGTAATTTTCAAATTATCGAATTGAAATATTGATATGTTTTTATTATATTGTTGTATCTTATTTTCTAATTTCTTCGTATGTTTAATTTTATGTCATCACCTTGTTTCAAAAATACAAATAATATAATTTTAATAAAATATGTAATTATGTCTTCGTAACTTTATCACATTATATCAATTTAAATTATTAATAGATTTATATTCTGTTTGGAAAACCATTTCTATATAAAGAATTTGTATATATCTGTACGAATGATATATCTGTCTAAATTATTAATTCTGATTTTTCTCGGCATTTTACATTATATTCATGAAATAATCTTTTATTTTACTATAACTGTATGACAATTAACTTTAATATGAATTTTCTCTAAAAATTTTTGTTTTTTTTCCAAGATAATATTTTTTAAACTTTTTGTCAGTATAAAAATCTATTGATTGCATCATAAATTAGAGCGGCAACATATCGTTGCTATTAACATATAACGAATTAATACATACTAATGAATGTAATTATAAGGAAAAGGTAAAAAAACCTCGTTATGTCACACAACATTTATTGCATCATTATACAAAATAATCTACATTCATGTAACTTAACGAGATTTATCTTTGCATAGCATCTCGAACGGGAAATTTCCTAGTTACGTATAAAAGTTGATACATTCATTAATTATCTTCCTCCTTCCTTCTGAATGCTATACACAAATTATAAATACACTTGACTTAGAAATATCCTTGTGTGCTACATGAAAAACATGACGACCTCGGATTAAACTTGGTTTTGATACGCACTGTTTAAAAATATCATTTGTCCTTTTGTATACGTTATTTGTAACTCTGTTAATAAAATATTATGAACTTACATAAAAAAATACACCAGGTATTAAATTGCTATTTGTGGAGTGATAAAACTTAGCTCAAATGTTTTCATGAGATGTAAGGAAATTAATTTAATCATGTTCAATAATTATAATCAATTATTTAATTATATCAATTTTCTCAATTTCAATCTTTGTCAAAATTAAAACTGAGACGCGACGTTCATGTGTCTAAAAGCATTAGCACTCGACGCTCTCGTAAATTCTTTTTATTTATATAATTGTGTAGTAATTCTCTTTTGTTTTTCATATTATCATGTATTAAAAATTTTCGACGAAGGAAGATACGACATTCTGTGGTATTTTTAATTTAATGTCTACAATCGCGCATCACACTGATAATTAGGATATTTGGTAAGAATCGCATGGCATGTGAGTGCATACACGATAACTGATATTAAATGTTAACGAGATAACAAACTTCTTTTGTAGGCTCAATAAAAACATTTCATGTGCTCTTCGATGAGACTCAAATCTTGCAGTAAATATATCTTTTTTCGATTTGCTACGGTTTCTGGGTTACATATACAGATATACAGGTAAGGTAATCTCACATAGTCACACATGTAATTGCAATCAGAATATACATTTTGCCATACAAAAGTGTCATCATTAAATAACACATTAATTACAAAAGTGCACATGTTTGTCATTCGCTTCCAAACGCAGTTCGTATCACAACATAGAGAAGAATTGGTCAAGTCAGGAATTGTTAGTTTCGTAATGCGGATTAATGTAATTATCTTAAATTACATCTATCAGTCCAGCTGTAAAGATATAACAATAAGATCATACGTAAAATCGTCATTACGTGCTTTAGAATAATTGTTTTCTGTACATATCAATTAGTATTATTTTTACTTCTTCTCATGTAAAATCATTTCTCACATTGTTTAAAAAATTATGCACGTTTCTAATTCTTTAAGACATCCAAAATTATTCAATATGACATAACAATACGTAATATAGTCAACAACATGTACTAAATATTCATAATGTATTGTGTTATGTAATAGGTATATAACATCATCAATTATATTTGTGACAACCACAATTTATATTAATAAAAATACAGTAGATGCTCATAAAAAAGATTATGTGTGGTTAAATTTAAAAAAAACTAACTTATATTAAGAAATAAATATATATATATTATGTATCAAAAGATTCAAAAGGTAGAGTTGAATTGTGAAACAAAAAATGTAGTTTAATTTTATATTCGTGTATATTTTAGACGTTATTGTCTTTTGTTACTTTTTAAAAATTGTACAAATGACTTACAAAAGTGTGTGTGATATTAATATATACTTTATAGTTTAATGTATTTACCAAAGATTAGTTTTACGTAGTTATAAAGTTTAGTTAGCCATGTAGGATATAAATGCTTCTTGTATTATATCCCGATATTATGGATCGGAATTTTTCGGCATAAATCACCACGAAAATAAATTCTTACTCTGAATGTATACGAAATTACTAGACTCAGTCATACATAAATCGTTTTCTGTTTTGTATAGTTGAAGTAAAAATAGAGCCAATTTTATTACGTTATTGAGAAGTTGTACGTAATTTCACGTCAAATCGGAACAAATAAACAAATGTTTCTTCTTTTTTTCGACAACTTTTGTCACATGATATATCATACATATTGTAGTAAAGTTTCGACAATATAATTCATGTTTTCCCAAGATATTAAATTTTTTAATTTATGTAAGTTCCAGACAAATTTTTTGTATTTGAAAAAATTTATTTAAAATATTTAGAATTATCTAATAAATATTAAATATTCTTTGTTAAACTTTTAACATTTTTCAACCTTTAGTAAAGTTATTAGGAAAGAAAAACATAACAGATAAATGAAGAGAATTAGTTTTGGAGAAAAATAAAATTTTAGCGCATTCTATTGCATGCATTTTATTAAAGATATTTATAGAAGTGCCATTTTCAGCTACAATTCATAACATAAAATAATAAAAAGTAGAATAACTTAAGCTTTAACATATGTTTAAACTGAATAAATAAACATATATTTTTATACATCAAAATTTATTTAAAGAGCTTATATTTGCAATGAAATGAGAAAAGAAAACATACCAGAAAATCAAAGTACAAAACAGAAAACTTGGACAAATTTTTAAAAATAAAAGAGAAGTACATAAAAATTTATTTAAATTGTTTATATTAAATATTATTAAAGCCAATAAGACAAGCAAAATTTGGATGTTAATATAAAACTAATTGTTTATATTATTTACATCTCGCTACGTAAAAATCCGCGCGGCTTATTATTTTAATATCATTTCTTAGAACAAAATATAATGTATTAATTTATATCACATTTTCTTTTCAAAAAAATCAAAATTTTCAGTTTCGTTTTAATTATATGTAAAATAAGAAATACTAGTAAAGTATTTTAATTTTATAAATTACAAAAAAAAAAAGAAATATAATTCTTAGAGAAAGGACTATTATTCTTAACATTAAGGAAATGTATCTAAAAATAGAATGTTATTAAAAAATCTATTTAATTGTATGTAATAATAAATATATTCCAAATGGTTGACGATAATTTTTAAATTTTTTATATTAAAATTTGTTTCAACTTTTTAGTTTCTTTTATCTATATAGAACTTGGAGTGTTTTAAAGACATCGTAATATCAAAATTCGCAATGGAAAATTCGATGTCTTGGAAAGCATCATCATTATGACATTAAAATTTTATATAAGTATACTATATACGAATACAAAAATATTGAGAGAGAACCAATAAATACTCGCCTCTTTGTTGTCTAATTTGACGTGGAATTGCCCACAATCATTAGTACCGTTTAAATAATAATCATTAAATCGTTACAATAGAAAATAAATATCAATCAAATCACCGACATAGATGCCTGATAATTAATTAACTTATCGATTAAAATATATTATTTGACGTCAGAAATTATTGCATGATGCATATCAACTTTATCAATATGGACGCATTGAGATGATGAATCAAGAAATATTTGGTATTTTTATCACGACGGTAAATGTACAATATATTTCGACGTAGTATTAACCTATTATATTCCATATTTCAAAATGAAATTTAATCAATTTTGTGGACAAAGAAAATACTTCAAACATAATAAATGGAATATAAAAGGTTAAATATCGTACATTTATCATTGTATTATAGCATGTAATAAGAATACATTAAATCAGAAAATTAAACAATATTTTGATACTGCAAATAATTAAATGTGTAATACATAATTTCATAATGCCTAACGTTTTTGCATTAAGTAATATATATATCGCTTATAATATCGAATGCGAATACAATTTTGACTATGTCAAAGATGCATCAGATGCGATATATAACCAAGTTTGCACATTTACAATGCAAACAAATTATCTGCATTAATCCGGTGGTAATAATACCGAATTTGTTAAACTTAGTATCTTTCCTAGTAATTTGCTGATAATCCTAGCTAAAAAATATATACAAAATTTCGTGCATACATTCGCATATACTTACAATTTCACAAGTTTACGTCTTGAACTTGCACAAAAAATTTGATTTAAGATAGTACCTTGCGAATGTTATCATCAACTTCGGATTAATAAATAATGTACATTATTTATTGCATATATACAGTAATGAATCTTCCATATCGATAAAGCTAATAATCTTAGAATGGACACATTAGAATGGACGCACTTATAAGTATTTTAAGTCGATATATCCTACATTAATACACGTATTGTACATGAATACAAGTTTTTCTTTGTGAAAAGTACACGAGATACTCTGTATTGCATTGAACTCATCCCATGTGTAACATGATTAAATGCTTGTACAGTGAGCAGTTCTAGTAACCTTTAGTTAAGGACTATTAAAAGTCCCATTATCAAATCGTCGCTTTATAGAAGATCCCTGAGAAAGAAGCGTTAGTAAAAATATTTAGTAAAATATTGAAAAATTCACTTCGTTTCTACTTCATTTTTAAACAATTCAGCTGACTAATTTTGATTGTGCCACATTGTATAATAAAAATTCTAATTATAGCTGCATATAAAGAGTCGCGTAATTGGCTAGTTGTTCCGAACTATACTCAATTTCAAAAATGTCAATATGAGCAAACGTTTGTTATTTTACAGTCACGCTTATCACTTATTTTTCTTGCATCATTTGTGAAAAATCCTGTTTACTTCACTTCGAAAACTGACTAAAGCATGTACCAGACATTTTTATTAGTTTATGATCTGCCGCTTCCATTGCAGTCTTGTTGCAGCCTCGTTATAATCAGCTAATCCCGATTATCTAAACGTAGATCACTGTGCACAGTGCTTGATCTCATAAGACCAGAATGTGTGTGACACGTTGTCGATCAACGTTCGATAACACGAATACATTGACCGAATTAAACTGGGTTAAGAGGCTTTGAGAGCCTTGTCCGCGTGTGCTAGCGTTAGAGATCCCACAAGAGACACTAATGTTCGATCCAGCCATGTTATAGGATTTGGATATAAAAGACCTCCTTCATAAAAACCTAGGTGACCACCGTGAGCTAATTCTATGTATAATGTATTTAAACGATTTGCTGAAATTAAGAAATATAAGAGACATTAATATATTCTTATTCATTATATGTATATTTTATTTCCATGTATACGTAAATTGCATATTTAAATATTTACCCGCGTGATCTTTAATTGGATTTAACAGCACCTCCGGCACAAGGGGATCGTCTAACGCATTGATGAATACCATTGGTGTTGTGACATTGTCTAAGTAAAAGAGGCAACTACTCCACTTGTACAACTCTTGCACTGATCTAAAATTGTGTACCTAAACAGCGAAACATTTTGTAAAAATCAAATTTATGTTAATTATATTTATGTTAATTATACATAGTACAGTAACCACAAAATAAATAAAAAATGTCGAAAGTTATGGCTTCATAGATAATGTATATCTAATTTGTATAACTTATGTACATAAATGTATATAATGTATATTTATGAAAAAATAAAACTTACCCTTCTGGTGTAAGCTTCGTCCAGTTCGGGTAACGTTGCAGCGGAAATTATGTCTCGCTCGTTTAAATTACACCTCTGTTTTACATCCTCAGACAAAAGCATATTTTTGTGCTTAAGGATAAGATTCTTCATTGATTCTGTCATCACATAGAGGTAAAAGCGTCTAAAGTTTTGCCAATTTAACAGAATTTTCGTTCCCCTGAATAAAACATGTATAGCAAATAACATTTCTTTTTATCGATTCACTTTAACCGTCAATTCTATTTATACTTACTTGAGAGCATTATATCCTTGACAAATCGATATCCCTCCTATAATATTAGGCAATTTATTGGAACCACGTTCTCCCAGATATTTCGTCACTAAATTACCGCCTAAACTATATCCGATACAAACTATTCTGGTGTTAGGATGCTGTTCTACTAGATGTTGTAGCATCGTGTTGTAATCGTCCGTATGACCTGTTTGGAAAATGCACATTGTAAAGTTTATCTCATTTGAATAAAAGAAATTAGTTTTGTTAAATATACCTATAAAATTATACTTTTATTAAACAAATATTTATCTAATAAAACATGACAGAAAATATCAAATATAAATGTAATTTCAATTATAATTTCTTTGTCATTACTGGGAACATTCCTTATTGATTACAACAACATTAATCATTTATACAATCGCAAGTCGTATAATAGCGTAGTCCGGAAAGTTTTACAAAGTTACTAGACATCGGAATGGTTTTTTCCCATAGCTATATAGTTTGCTTAACGTTCTCGTACATTCGCGTGATGTAGGAACTTATTATCCCTTAACTTTCCTCGATCGATCGCCTTAGCCTAGTAGAACAAGTTTTATCGATTGCCGCTCGTACCGTAAGAAAATATTCTTGGTGCTGTGATCTTGACACTGGAAAGGGCCCCCACATGATTAAGTACCGCGCATCGATATCCATGACATTGCACGAAATGCACGAACGTTCTGATATATACGCTTTCCGAACTATTTCCGATACCAGGGCAGATGGCTATCGTTATGTCATCTGGAACAAAAGTTATTTATGATCTAGCATTAAAAAAACAAAATTTTTATTAAAGAACATTTAAAATATTTTTTAAGAAAATCGATCGTTGAAAAACATTAATCTTTGTAATTAATCTATGAATACCTTCATGTCCATTAGTCAGCGGTTGATACAGATCGTACGTGAGGGTGGTGCCATCAGGAAGACCGATGTACACACGTTCTCCAATGGGCCAAGGACATCGAACACGTCCTACAATGCTATGGACGATGGTTTGTACGTGGCCGCTGAAACCCCACAACCTCGTTGGCTTATATCTAAAATAGACCAAGAACTATGTCCAATTTTGCTCATGGTTACGAAAAATTATTCGTAATTTTCAAAATTGTAAATTTAAAAATAGAAGGTTATACAATATTCGGTCTTATTATCTTGCTGATTATCGCGCATGCTATTATCTTGTTTGCGTCATTCTCTTGCTAAAATCGATAAATTTCCTGATTTTCAAAGGAATACTACAGCAAAAAATTCCGCTGAATGTTCAAGATCCCGTAAATTACATTTTAAAAATATTATGCCCAATGCGTTCCACTTAGGATGATGATAATCGATGAGAAGAGGTAAAATTCCGTTTTTATTTGCGCACTTTCTTTATGGTACTCCATTAACTCTGGGCAAACTTTGAATAGCGGAGGTAGAAATTTCACTCGAGTCGACTTTATAATTATGACATTGCAACGGTATACTCCGTATACAAACATGCCAATAAATACTATTAAATATACGAACCTTACTTGAAAATTTGTTATCATTCATTATTGCAATATGATCAAGATGCAAAAATTAAAACGCTAAGCAAATTTCGATATTTTTATTTGAAACTTATACGGAATGGAATTAGAGCAAGTTTTGAAATATTATTTATATCATTAGAATTATATTTATTTATATTAACATATTTAAAAAATATATTTTTTACTGTATAATACAAAAAAATTCAAAAACCTAACAATTAAAAAGTAGAAATTATTAGCGGAGTCAAACTGGTTCTAGTGTTAAATCAATTTCGATTAAGAGAATTTTTGATCTTACAATATTTATCATTTATTATTATTAAATCAACGGTACTTTTGTTACAATATTTTCGAGTGTACATTAAAAGTACACATTTTTGCGTCAAACGGATAAATAATTTTATGTCATCCTATAAAATTGATTTAATTTCAGTGAAAAGAATCAATATTATAACACAAAATAAATTATATAAGAGCTTCAACTTGCCACTCTTTGAAATTGTAATTTTGCTCATAACCATTTTATTTTACGACGTATTTCGTTTTATATTTTATCATTATTCTTTTGTAACAAAATAATACTAAAAATGCACTTGCGCGATGTGCATTTTACTGCGGTATGTATATATTTTACTTGGCGCTCAGGCAAGGCAAATTGGTGAAAATGTACCGCATCGTTAAATTCATAGAGAATAGGAAGAAACCATATGGATTAGTGGAGCACGAGACGGAGCGTTAGAAATGAATTTACCAAAAAAAACCATTTATTGCTACGTTGCATGAAAAAATATATATGTCAGTGTTCTCGATCTTCCTGCTTATTTTGTATGAAAACATGAATCAGCGCTAGGAATTGCAGTCATCAGCAAGAAAAGGCATTCTGCTAAAGAAAACAAAACTGCGAGATGGATCGATGATTATTTTTATTTGCAGCAAACGCCAAACAATATTAAATTTACGATAATATCTCGTCAAAGGGGAGTACAACTTTTTCGAATCTAAAACCTTTCAAATCTTTCTCCTCTGCCGCACCTTTCACCGCCTGCTCATAAATCGCAGTAGCATCTAATTACTGTTGTAATCGCGCATGCAATTACCTAGCTGCCAAAGAAACGAACGGCAGTTCGTTGTTGCAATGTATAGTTCGACGTCTATTAATTCAATAGCACCTGAGCCTGCAATGACCGTATACGACTATTGCATTTTAATGAAAGAAATACATAAAGTTGTGCTATGGATGTGGATCAATAGAATGCAGTAACACAATATCGATCGTCCACAGTAAAACCGACTAGGCAAAATAACACGCCTCTTGTGGAAAAAATATTTTTACGATATTTTTATCTAAAAAAGATTTTGTTTTTCAAATAAAGAAAATATTTTAAAATGATTCAAAGATCTTAAAAAGATTAAAAAAAAATACGGGAAGCTCGTCACGCGAATTTGCTATGAATGAAAGTGAAAGACATTCTTTTGCGTTAGAATTTATTCTTAAAAGTACTCGAGCTGCTAGCGGACTATTCTTTGTAAGCTTCTCAGCAAAACTTACTAAACTATTAGAATAATTTTCCAATCTTCGAGTGGCAGCCTCAGGGTACTTAAAACTGCAGATTTCATAATACTGCAAGCTTACTGCTGCCGCTTGAACTTAATTTGCTCGATAAGCCGCGAATATTTCTGCGGTTTATTTATTTTTTCTACTTTGCTTTCTATTCAACCGACCTTTCTTCGTAATTGAAATTGCAAAATAAGAAGACAGTACCTATTCTAAGCTCTCTCTCGCGCGCGCGCGAATCTTGAGTGTCTAAACAAAATTCTTTTCTCTCGCGATGAGTTGGCGCAACGTCTTACATGTAGTCGTAATCAATACACGTGACAATTCGTCATTGTAAAGGCAAAGAGAAACGTGTTAATACCGTGTTCGCGTCGCGGCCGCAAAGTCATCGCGCGAATTAGGCGCGATAGGGAAAAGTAGGGTAAACTATATGTCAGACATTCGAGTGCCAAAGAAAAGTCTACTCTTTCTACGGTAGTTTTCCGTTACTCCGAATTTTGGTACTCACGGCGATAAAACACGCGACAGAATCCTGTTTCGTTTATATTTATTTCGCAGTCGTATAGCAGTACGTTACTTTTTGTACAGGCGAAACAAAAAAATCGGAACTGTATAATGAGAAATTACGCTTGGATTTCACGTTATAGAATTCCTTAAAAAAATATATATATATATGTACATATATAATATATTGATGTAATATTTATTGATGCAATACTTAGAAAAAAATATTATGTAATTTATCTTTTTCAAGTTTTTTGTTCGACCGAGCGTGGCGTTCGAAGAATTGCATCGTGCAAAGTTATGTAAGAGTCATAAATTACGTATAGGATAACATAGGTACGCAGTGCTCAATGCAAATATTAAATTTTGATGTCTAGAAACTTGATTTTCGCTCTCGAAACAAGTCCTATTATAACAAAATTGAAGTCGATTTCATTCAATCAAGTCGAGCAGTAATATATGTTTATGTGTCGTCCCGTTTATTTGCTAAAAAGTTTAACACGAACGTTCCAAATCGATTTGTACATTTAGAGTTCATGGTCACGCTTGACACGATCGAATGCCTAAATGATATCCATATTTGTTAAAACGTTTATTTCGTCATTTGCCGTCCGTTCGAACTTATTCACATATTATCGAAAAATATTGCTGTCGAAAATTTCGATAATGTCAACCTAGGTAATTTATTTCTTTGTAGCATTATCGCGTATACTTGTACCCTTTCCTTAATTTGATACAATTGGAATAAAGCGTTTAAATTATTTCTTAATAGCAGAAATGTAAAAAAAAAAGATTATTTTATCATTCTGCCTCAACATGTAACATTTAAGCCATTCATTATATCACACAGATTCAGTAAGACATCATGTGTGGCTATCAATTTGCTAATTTCACAATTTTAAAGATATTACTTGTCATTTCTCGCGTTAATATGAAAATTTCAATCACTCGTTGCAACACAATCAGGTAAAACAACACAGGGGTATGCGAAAATGACTATCAATTTGCCGATTTCACACTTTCCAGAGTTTATGCGTTTATAGCCGTCAATCTATTAATCAAACGAAATGGCAACCATTTCATGAATAACTTTTTCATGTACCAAAAAAATTTATTTATTTTCGCCCTGCATGCGATAAACAGAAGAAAATAATATATCCATGTTGCTGGGAAGCTTTTATCGTTAAACAAAAAAATAAATGAGATAAATTATTTACGTGTAATTTTTCGCGATTCTCTCACTATTCTTCCATCGCTCTGACATCACGAATTCTCAAGGAAAAACACGCGAAATTGCATCCAATTATTCCCAATCAATAGTTTAACACGTTCTTTGCTGCACTGTTTTTGTATGACTTTCCGTTTAGGTCATCAATGATACATAATGTGATAACTACTTTATCAGATCGTGTATCACATTAACTGTACACGGAGAAACTGATTCTGCTAAAGTAAAAGTTTAGCTAGATGTAAAAATAATTTTTTGTTAGATCATCAAAATAATTATGCATGTAATACGGTGTAACTGATTTTGAGAATGTAAATATTTTTTGCATCATCATACTCGAACGTTCTACAAAATACAAAACTGTCTAGTTAAATTTTTGGATACTTCAGCAAACCCGTTCTTTCCACGTACCTCTATATTAATACGGAAAAAAACACTTTTGCTGATATGCAGATCTGAAAATAATTATAATGAGCCATTAAAAAATTATATTGGCGTTAAGCTAGTTGCTAGAATGTTGAAACTTTTTGCAACAATATTATCATGCTTGAACGTCCTACGTAATTACTTTAATGTTCCGACATAAAATTACTTTCTAATCTGCATCCAGCTAATTTTTCAGATACTGCAGTAAACTTCTTTTATGTGTATATTAATGATATTATGAAATGTTTCACGACAATGTATTTACTTTTATACTCGAAATATTAAACAACTTGATTGGAAAGTTAAGTGGACCACTGTTGGCACGGAGCACAGAATGTGTTCATATACAGGTGTACAAAAAGAATTAGCCTGCGTGCAAAAATAATTTCACTCCAGAAATGTGCATATGCGGTAATTTAAATATATAAATATGTAATACTTAAACATACAAATCTTTAAATATATAAAATGATCTTTGATTCTAAAATATTTTAATTACAATATTGAGATTTTTTTATAACTTTTAATCGATGGTTATTGTTGCTTGGGTAACTAGTCTCTAGAGATTAAACGTGTTTCTTTCTTCCTGGAATGGTTGTATTACAAGTGAGGTAAAATTATTCTCTTCCAAATGGAAATAAAATTTTTATTAAAATTTTTTCTTAAAAAAAAATATAAACTTAATTTTAATTATAAGCATAGTATATAAAATTGCTACGGTTTCATCACATTCGTAATTACGTGAAAGTAAATCCAAAAGCAACTCAATGAATCTCTGCTTGTGCGCTGTGCACGCATTTCACGCTCGTTAGGCAAGCCCCTGGTGTTTATAAATAAATAATTTATTAAACTTGTCGCGAGCACGTGAGACTACGAGTCGCGCGACTAAAAACAGGTCATCGAGTATGCAAGAGAAAGGATTTTTTTTTCACGGTGGAAATGCGGAAGTGCAAAACACGAGCGGTCATTCGAAAGATACCAACCAGATCATAATGAGCAGCGTGTCGCAATAATTGCGATATGCAGTCCTAAGAGAGAGAAAAGCAATGTGCATGGAAAACCAGATGAAGAAAGAGTTCGAACGAGTTCTTTCCTCTCGCCGCTCGTTCGCAAAACAGAGACGACTCCAGCGAGCGAGTGCATTGCGAGTGTATGTGTCACAAACGGTATAATTCCATGACGATCAAATATACGAATCGCTGAGTTCTGTAAATTTTTTTTTATAGATTTCCAAGTTCGCGTCGCCGTTTTCTTTCCTACGAAGAGAACTCGTAGACGAGAAGTAAAAGCGGAGAGGAATATACAAGCAAATGTTGGGAAATTTTACGATTTCTCAATGAATCAATCTGAAGATCTCTTCAGACGGCGGGTTCAAGTAGCAATCACTCGACGCCTTCGCAAGCGAAGATCGATGTTCAGCGTTATTGGCACGAGTACTTGGACACGTGAAGATGACTTCGTCCGTGGTAATTGAAATACAATAAAGATCGTCTCTCATGCCGACGAAACTAATTTTGATCGATACTCAAGTCACGCGGTTTTTTATACCTATCGTCAGACTTCTGTTTTCCATGTGCGAGACAAAGGAATTATTTCCGCTTTCCTAAGCGCTTTCACGCGGCGCGATCGAAAGAGGGTAAGAGACACTCGTAATTAGCGGTTTGCCCGACGAAGAAATGTTTCTTCTTTTCTCTATCGATCCGACCGAGATTTTTCTATGACATCAGCGTTTACGGGGCAATTACTACGATCACTTCGCTTTCACGTGGCAGTTGGTTTTCCGAAGCGTATAATGAGAAGGCAAAGATAAATAGCTTAGGAATGAGCGTAAAGGAGCAAATATTACGCGACAAAAGAAGAGCGTTACTTTACAGTAAGTTTTGACGACATAATATTTGATGGGGTTTTAAAAAGTGCGCTTCGCATTAATTGGCATTGCATTAATGAAATTACAGGGTATTACAGCATGGAGGTGCTGCGTTCGTGTCTCTCACACGGAGGTGAAACTCCATAAAAGTGCCTCGGAATGTCCTGGAAATTGCACACACGACACAGATTCATGGGCGCTGAAACTGAAACTTCTCGCGTGATTCCTGTTGATAATATTCCACGTTATTCGAGATAACGAGAGGAACGAAATAGATGAGAGCGGCGTGTGTTACGTAAGACCTAAAACGAGATATGATCCTATTAGTTGCGTTATCCGATCGGAGCATGACCTCTTCGGTCTAATGGAAAAAAATTTGCGATAGGTGGGTACGAGTGTTATCGCGAGCAGTTTCGTATTGCTGTATTTCTACTATACAGACACGCACACCATGTGCGAGCAAACCATAATGAAAGTATGAGCTGACGCGCGCTATTCTTTCGCGCGACACATGAGACATTGATTACGTGGCAGCCCATGTCAAGTAAATAAAATGAGCACACCGAGTATATCGTGGGATACCGTTAAAACGAGTATAGAGTATGTAATTTTCTTTCAGCAAGCAAAATTCATTTCAAAACAGCAAGAATTAATACGCATTAATATTTAGTATTAAATAGGCGTAATTTTCAGAGTTTATCTAAGAATCATTTTCCTAAAATTTTCTACAACCTTTATTTTAAAGCGATTGTATCGAGTATGTAATTTTCCGCAGTAAACAAAATTCATTTCTTTGCTTAAAGGTTGCAACAATTGATCTGTATTAACGGATATTAAATATTTGGTATTAAATTGACGCAACTCTAAAAATCTGTCTAAGCATGTTATTCTTCTATTTTTACTTTCCTAAAATGTCCTTTAATTTTTAAGGAAGGATTTGCAAAATTCAATCGAACAGTCGTTGCGGATGAAGGCGTGAACAATTGCTTGGTTGTCTATAATTGGCAGTGACATATTATTTTTTAACAACATACTACTCTGCTGTGTGTGTCAAAATAGATAAAGAAAGAATTATTTAGCATGCGACGCCAACTTTATTTTCGTTCTCGTCATCGTCGAAGAAATGTTTCGACATGAAATTTATATTCGCAATTTCTTTTACGAATTAATCAGTGAACTCTACATGTTTATTCTCTTCCCTCCCTCACATACATTATCTGCACATTTTTACTACATGAATCAATTCTGAACAGACAAAATACGCAGAAAGTTCCAATGATTATTAAACTTTATCACACGGATGTATGACTTCAGCAATGACCTCACGACTTATTAAGAATTGTAGAGATAAGCATTTTTGTCTTCTTCTAACTTTTCTAACCAGATAAGTGTTACTATGCCGTTCAAGAATAGACAAGAAAAGAAAAATTATTTTATGTTTACTTATCATGATTACTATCAGTATGTAACGTTATACTATATTTCGATTGTACAGTACAACAGCATATTTCCAGTAATGACCACTTTATACCAGTGATTCGTAATTGTGTGAGCGTTCCTTGCCGAGCTCGAACAAAAGCCTACAACAATCCATTATTCTAAACGTACCTGATACCGGCAAAAAAAAACATGCATTATACTCGTTGGAAAGCAATCACAATGCCGATAGCGAGCAATTGAGGTATCTTGCCGTAACTTGATGTGTCGTGTGTCATGCAAGCAGGTATATAAATAAAAAAAAAACAACTCCAGTTTTTGGAATCTTGTGCACTGCATTGTAAGGTAGACAATTTTCTGAATTGTTTGCAACTGTCTCAGAAAGCAAAATATTCTATCAGTTTGTTCACAGAGCCTGTTGACACAATCTGAACAGATTGCCATCAGGATTCAGAAAATCTGCCACTTCACAATTTAATAATATAATATATCCTATTTAAGTGATTACGAAATCACAGATTCTTGGTTTTTACACCAATCCGCCATTTACATATTCTGTTAACAGATGTTATGTATTGTACTGTTATGTATAAATTATGCTGGCTTTTGGTCAATATAATTTATAGCAGACTTTTATAGCAAAATTTATGACAAGTTTGTTTATCTGTGTATGATGGTAAAATAATGATCTTTCTTATAAATTATGGCTATAACATCAATTGAACGATCCCTGTGCCATAAAAACTTTTAAAATACACACCTTATTCATATATCATCCCTCATCCTTCCCCATTATTATAATTCTTTCATGTAAATAAACAAATCATTGGACAAAGGTGCATACTATTTTCCCTATATACAATTTCCTAATTTGACAAATCAGTGGACAGAAAATGCTAACACTGTTTTCCCATATGTAATTTGCTAATTTGGCACACGATGTACGAGACTGAAGATCGTTTGTCTCTTCGTTTACTTACTCGCATTACGACGTACAATCCGAAATATTCGGTGTGAGGCAACGAGTCGGCGAGTCTCGCGACCACCCAGGCTGGAGCATCCGGCGTCTAGCATCAACCTAACCTCACTTCTGCCGTCTATTCGTGGCCACGAAACCCACGCAGATTCTATCCCATTGTCAGTCGGCGGTTTCGAAATGACCGATTTGCCGATCGCCCTCGGGTAACCCGGATGAAAAACGAATTTCCACACTTACGGCTCGGCGATGGCCGGCGCGATCTTGAGCACCGTCGTCAGGAAGGACTGGTCCTTGCAAACGAGGAGTGGCTTCTGCGGCGCGCTGTTCACGTTCAGTATCCTGAACAGGATACACAGGATCACAGCGAAGAGGGCCAGCAAAGCCGTGGACATCTTTCTCCGTCGGTGCCTGAAAGAAATATGTGTCTCTTTCTTTTTATCCGCTCTTTTTTTCCTCCTCGGATTCTCGGAGCAAGAACTCGGCCACGGAGAAAATTGCTCCTTAAACACGTTCGCCTTCCCTCTTCAAATATATATATTTTTTTTTCGATAACGATATCACTCACGTATTATCTTCGGCAATGTTCGCGAACGTGACACGTTCTAATCCTTACCTCTTCCTGGAAAGGGAGAACGGCTGTCTTCCTTCTCAGATTCCGCAGGTTGATAACGCGCACGGGATGCCACGGCCGTCGGATGGTGATTCATGCGATTCTTCGTGACCTGCGAGCAGAATTGACGAACGTTTTATTAGGATTCCAGTCGCGGGACTGGGATGCCGGATTGTGCCGGATGACAGATATGTACATGACAGCGGTGAGTACTGGATACGCAGATGGAACGACGCGAAACGCTGGGGAACGACGTGGACCGGCCGCGAAGGAGGCGCGCGACGCCTCGCGCGATCGAGGATGCATTCCGATCTCCGGCAACGATGACGTCTAAATTGATTCCGAGGTGTTACATGGTTCCACGCGTACCCGGTTCCGATGTCTCGCGTGCAGCCGAAACGGCGAGGCGGGCGAGGGTCGAGGGTTATATCGACGACACGGAGAATCGATAGCGGTAGATAAAGTCGGCGATAAACTCGCGCGTTTCTTCAATCGATCGGCATTTTCGCCGAAACACTCGCGATAAGTTGTTTATGTAAGTGAACATCTCGAGACGTTCACTCGGAAATATTAATCTCGATAACGTCCGTTAATTTCCATTAAATGTGAGTCATTTTCAATCTTGATTTACCCTATAAGTGCTACAATATTATTTAATATTAAATAATATTCCTGAAATATTACTTGACACATCATAAAAAGTGGTTATATGCCCACTTCTGATAATATATAAATATTGTATGAGAATTAATATTATTTCAATATTTTAAATTATCTCTCAGGAACATAACTTTTAAATGTAATGATTATAAAGTTTATGAATATTTTATGCATAATAAATCACATTAATTTTTGATCAAAATATTCGTAGAACATTTTCATATAATATTCCACTGATATTTAATATAATGTACACCACGAATATTATACAATAAAAAAGGACACATAACATTAGTACAATATTCTCATGATATTGAAAATATTGAATATTATTTTAGGAATATAGCGCTTATGTAGAATACCTTATTCTTCATTTTTTTTTGTTCCAGGAAATTCTAAAGAATTCTGTCTATGATCAAACACGCACGTTTTTCTTTCGGCGAATGAAGTACGCGACTCATGATTGGATCGTTAATTCAAGGATCGGATTTAAATGTATTTCCTTTTTGCATCTTTCGCACGTCCCGTCACGTCGACGTAACGATTGCCTCCCGTTAGCCTCCCGCTAACTCTCGCTAAAAAACTTCCTTGATTACTCATTTCGCGGGGAGTCTTAAAGAAAATTTTTAAGTCCGATTGTGAGTGCAAACGCTGATTAATGCTAACGCCCGTTAATTAATCCCTCTTTGTTAATCAATCAACTGGCGGCTAATTGATTTTTTAATTTAACATTACGCCCCTCCCTCCCGCGATCTCTGCCGCCGTGAAGAGGACAAATAGATGACGGTTAATATTAACAAAAGGTAGTAAGTGACTATTCTCTCAATCAGCACTTTCGAGAATGTAGGTATGTACCCTGCTGAAAACATAATAACCTTCTGATCGGTCGTGTATAATACAAGGATTGAACTATATATAAAGTTCAATTGAATTGTGTTTTTCAATTTGCCAGTAAAACATAATATATATAATACAATCGATACAATACAATTTAAAAGTAATTATGTTTTACTGGAAAATGCAGGTAATGTCATCATCTTTTTCTGGGGTGGAAACGCGCGTAAAAAGTAAAAAAAGTGAAGTCTCCTACAGTGATAAGAATTTTCACTTTTTCGCCTTGACGAGAAAAAGTTACGTGATCGCTAGTCATTAAAAGCGAAATTCGTCCACGCTTTCCAAGTTTCTTTGATTACACTGAGGAACGTTCCGCAACGACAGACTGGCGAAAGTAAAGCGATCGAGCTACTGTCTCATCGGGAAATGAGTTCCAGAGTAAATTATGCCTCGTCTCGCGCATCCTTTTGTACTCGAATGGGAACGTTCCACGGGGCAGAGACGGAGAAGCGAAAGTGCCTTTCGCTCTCCGGATGATTCCTGCTCACCGGATGGCGATCCAGTCGACGAATTTGGACGAATTGTGCTGTCGAAGATGTAACGTGTTTGGGATGGAATGTGTTCCTGTGCAACCGGCACGCTCGTCCTGCCGGCGCTTCGCGCAGCGAAGCAGATAGTTCAACACGTGGCAGACGTCCACTCGCGTCGGGCTCTGCCGGGTGACTGGTGACTGCGGGTAACTGGCAACCGACATCTGTACGCAACCGCGACAAATACACAGGGCCGTCCGAGCGGAGGGGCCCGGCATCTCTCCCCTCTCGCTCCGTGATATACATGTATACATATAGGCGTTTACACGATTATAATATCAATAATCTAATAGCATTATATATAATCTCGGTTTACTTTATCTCTATAGTTCTAAAAAATTCGGTATAGACATAAATTAAATGTGCGCTCGTTTTTCTTTCGACGAACGGAGAGTACACGACTGGTTGCTATGTTTATACATATACGTATCTACAAGACAGGAAATTAAAAATTTTTAAGTTCTAGATCAGAATACCTCTTCAATCATCGATCAAGTTAGTCGGGGTTTTGTCGAAATCATTGCTATTATTTACATCCATATTTGATATTTTTTATTGGTCATATTATTTATGTACTTAGGATATTTTTGGCGATGAGAATTCGCGGTAATGTCCGGGATGTATTGGTGGTTCTCCTGAAGCTGGCAGGCATTTAATGGATGCATTCAGCAAACAAAGTAGCTTTGCAATTGTTATTTTGAAATATGATTTAAATATGATAATTTATTTAAACTCATGAGCAATTAAACAAGAAACAATTTTATTAAAGAGTTTTACACAGTTGGAAAGTTGCTTTTTCTGCTAAATGCAGCTGATGGTTGTGTTCACCAGAAAAAGCAGCTTCGTAACTGTTGTAAAATTTTTTAACATGGTTGGCTTACATGTTTAGAGAAACTAAGAGCAAAAACTAATCCTATTAAAGAATCTTACAAAGTCGCAAAGTAGTTTTCTTTTTGCTGAATGCAGCTAATAATGCTTTTACTTCATTTGTTAAAGTAGCATTAATGAGAAACGTATTCAAGCTGTAACTAAAATCGAATTTAATTTAAATAAAATAAAAAAGTGTGTAAACTTTTGAAAACGATGCTTCACCCTTGAAAAAAAAGTTGATAAACTTGTTTCAATAAACTGATTACTCATCAGTAACTGATTATATTTCATCTGTTAACTGATAAAATATCATCAGTTACTGATCAGTAATCAATTTATTGAAGCAAGTTTATCAACTTTTTTTTCAAGAGCAAACTTTAAAACTTCTTGACGTGGGATAGATTTCTACGTTTAAATTGTGATCTCATCGACGTCTGCGGTATCTTGACAAAAAATATCACATAACAGCCTGGGTCCAACCTTGCAAATTTCATTTCTCGAGGTCTGCGTTCAGCGGCACGTTTAAGGCCAAGCACACTCGCGAACTCAGAGGTCGGCGACTCAAGGCGATTTCCTACGTGTGACGAAAATATCGCTATAACAAACTTCTCGCATGACTGCAGCTCAATAAAAATTTAATAATCACAAAAAAAATATTTGTTTTAAAATCCTGTTACCTCCCAACGATTTATCACGACAAACATTTTTTTCAGCAATTTCTTTTTAAGTTAACTTTAGAAAATACTATTAAGAACAATGTCGCAAACGAAGTCTAGATCAAGTCTAAAATCGGGTCATAAGACTTTTAAAAGACTACTTTTTCTTTTTTTATTACTTTTTTAAGATCACTTTTGAAACTTAAGACGTCTTATGATCCGGTTTTCCAATTGTGTGATCTTTTCTACAAAACACGTACTCGTGTACCTTCTGTACTTGGTTTGTATCTTCTGAAATCGCCGACTTTTTTTTCACAGTAAGATAACCCAGGAATGTTATCTAAGATAAATTTATTTTCAAAAATAAATTATGCAAAAACCAAGTTACCACAGCTGAATATTCTGGCTGCGTTCCGAAATTCACTGCCAGTACTGAAAATCTATAGTATACGTAACGTGAACTATAGATTTTCAGTACTTGCAGTGTATATCGGAACGCAGCCTTTGTTTATTACATAAAAGTTGACATTCAAGTTATGTGAACATCCTGTTCCGCATAGCTTTAATTTTTAAAAGTTAAGCGATCGAGGAATTTATTGATATAACTGTTACGAGTTGATATGGTAACGCGTGAGTTACTTATTCCGGTTCGGCTTTTTACCACGAGAACGCGACGAAAATGTGGTGAAAGGAAATTGGTCAAACGAATTTAAACATTAATAATTTAGCAATAAAGTCAACAGTGAGTGATATATATTTATAAAACGGATTTTCATTATCAATAAATTATCACAATTTAATATTGATTTGTTTCTAAAGGTACTAATCGGATAACAATGGCGACGGGAGGTAAAGGTAAGAAGAAGACTGGTACAAAGACAAATGGAAAAAATAATGGAAAAAGCAGTAAAGGTAATGGCAAAAGTAAAGGATCAAAGAAATCGAAAAGAAGCGGAGGAAAAGCACGATTTGCCATGGACGTCTTTAACGAGGAAGTGATGGAAAATGCTTATTACACATGTCACAACATCATGGATGTACTCAAGTGTCGAGGTTTCCCATGGCCAGATGCTCAGAAGAAGAAAGGAAAGAGGAAGAAATAAATACTTAGTTGCGCGAATCTGAAACCATATACTTTTAAAATATCTTAGAAATGGTTTTAATGTAATACATATATCTATATAAAGCATATATTAAGTGAATTGTCAAGGTTTATCTTAATGCTATTATATCAACACTTAATACTACTTATTAAGAATCAGCATAATTTACAAAATGCTAGCAAAAATATATTTATCTTATTAGAATATCTTTAATTCCTATTGTTCCCTACGTTTTATAAAAATAATAAAGCTTGAGCATATTCTAGCTATATCTATATATAAAATTAAAATTAAATATTTGTGTATTTAAATTCTGTAGTTAACAAGCAAAACTAAAATAAATTTCTATAACTCGTTACGTCTTCGTATTTACATAAGGAACAAAACATGAATTTTTTTCTTCTATTAACCATTTGATTAATTAATAGAAGAAAAATACGAGTACTGAAGTGAATATTAATCAGAATTAAGGGAGTTGCAATATTCTTCTATATCAAATATAAACTCTTCGTCATCCGATTTAACTGATCCGTTAAATACACAATGTACCGTCACTGTCTCTGTATACGTTAAATTTGGCAGTAGCTGTTAAAAGAACAAGATTAATGAAAATTATGAACATAATAAAAAATTATTATTGTTTTTGTTATGCTTACTTTCGGTGTAAGTAGAAAGTACTGAGAGCTGCCCGGTCTTCCTGTCATTTTGACGAGTAAATCGAAAACTCGTTTCTCATTCACCGCGTCCATGCCCTAATAAAATAAAATAAAAAGTTATGTCAAGTTCTAAAAATTAACAGCGATACATAAATAACATATGTCCTATTTGCTTTAGATATATCATACCTGATTAATTTCATCAACACAGCGGAATGGTACGCGTGATAATTCTTGTAACGCTATCATATAAATGGCAGTGGTTACCGTTCTTTCGCCACCGCTTTGAAAATGTCTCGTTAATTCTTGTAATTCGTCCGCATCACGGAATTTTACTTTTATTTTTAGACCATACTGATCAAAATCCAGCTGAAAACATTTTTATTGAGTTATTAAGAATGAAAGAATTCTTATGTATAAAGTGAACAAAAAATAAAATATCTCGAAAACAAAATATCCAAATTATTTTTGTTTTACATATGCTTTCTTTAATTATTCTACATATAAAAATATTAGAGTTATCAATAATTTATAAAATATTTTATGTCGGAATATGTCAGAAAAAAATCTTGTATTGATTTTTCGAAATTTTATTTAAATATTTTTATATAAAACATAATTTAAACAATATGTAAAAAAATTATAATTCCATTAAAAAAATAGAGATAACCTTAAACTTTAAAAAATTGATTTTTTTTTCAAAAATAAATTTCATCATTATTTGTTTCCCATCATACAACAGACTTTTGTATAAAATCCTTTTTTTTAAATAACTTGTTTTCGAGGTATGTTACCAGTTCGATACTTTTTGTTTATCGCATCGCGCGTTTACACTTACGACATTTTCACCATGTGAGAGTGTAACTTCACCAGCACAGTCCATCGCGAAAAAGTAAGAACTAAAATTTGAGTTTATCTTTTCAACTAGTTGCTCCAATGGTTGTAGCCACTTTTCTTTTAATTTCTCAATCTCCTTTGTTATTTGCTCGATTTTGTTACTCTTTTTCTTGGTAAATTCAGTTAAGTTTTGAATAGCAGTTTGTATTTCTTCATATTCTCGCAATATCTAAAAATATAAACAAAATATTTAATTTCTGCATTGTGTCAATAATTGACAGCATGCTAAAAAATAATTATAATTTTCCATCATGCCATACTTACATCCTCGGCGTCCACGTTCTTCGCCATACAAAAAACTTTTGCTTGAGCAGTTTTTAATTCATTATTTATTTCAGGTATAGTAGCTGGTAATTTTTCAAAAGCTTTATTGAAAGGTTTAAACGCATCATCTTGTGGATTAAGGTTATCTGTGAGTACCAATGCCTCATTGTACAATCTTTCAGCCTCTTTCTTTAAGGGCTGAAATTCTTCATCGTGTTGTTTAAATAACTTCTCTGCCGTTTTAAATTTATCTTTTAACTCTTCAACATCGTTTTCTTTGATTATTAAAGTTTGTTGCAATAATGCTAGTGCAAATTTGACCTCTACATGGCCTATATTGCAATTAAAACATTCTAATAGTACCTCATTATATTCTTTATACATTTTTAATTGCTTCTTTATAACAGTCTGCAAATAATTGATTAAATATATATATTTTGTTCGACATAAATTTTTAAAAATAAATAACTGCATTATTAAAAAAGAAGAAAAAGACCTTAATGTCTTTGGTGCACGCTTTTTTTATATCATCAATATTCATCCGGTCCATTTCCATCTGCTTAATTTTATCTGCAGCTATGTGTATTCTACTTTTTAACGCTTGAATGTGTTGAATATTTTGTTGATATTTATTCCTGCTGGCTCTATACTCGTCTAAAGCTTTAGTTTCCTCGTTTATTTTAGCTTCTGTCTCTTTAATATAAATCGCAATTTGATTCTTTTTTTCTTGCAAATGTTGTAATCTATAATAACAGTTAATATAAAATATTAATGATATCACCTCCCCTCCCCCCTCCCCCCCATACACACACATTCAAATTTATTTAATTTACGTACCTTTCTTGGAGTTTCTGTAACTTAGATTTATCCAAAATAATAGATAGCATTCCATTTCCACGGACCCGTGATATTCTAGTCGACATTTCATTCGTATATTTAGACGTACTTACGGAGTAAATATTGTTTTCTGTAAAAACAAATTTTTTTTATTGAATCTATAAGAAATCTCTGAAATTTGCAAAATTTAACTAAAATATGTACTCACCACTAAAATAACAAGTTAAATTTTGTGGTATGTAATTTGTATTATTCTCAACTTCATTAGTCCCGACAGGAATAGTATGTAAACGATACATCGAGATCAGATATTTTATTATGGAAGGTGGTGCTTCAATGAGATCTGCTAAATAATGCTTGAAGCCAAATTTCTGAACGTTCTCTATCGGTATATTTGGTTGCATAGATATTCTTTTCATTGGATCGGAATGTACTACATTAACCTGCAGCTTCTGTTGGTCCCTCAAATACTTCAATAGCAAATTCATATCTTGTTTGTCTTCGCATGTGAATGCGATTAAATCTCGAAATGGTATTATGGTTTCTAAATATTTGGCGTATGAAGTCTCTTTTACGTTAATATTAAGTAACATGGGTTCGTATATTATTGATGAAAATTTGTTCTGATTATCTTTTAACCATAGTACAGCTTTATATGTGTTCATGTCTCTTTGTTTTAATAGTTCTAATCGTTTTACATCAATATTAAGAGCCTGGAGTTCTGTTTGTACACCTACAATTATAATTTTAATTAGTTTATTTAACAGCAAATAAATAAATAAAAATAACAATGATAAATATATAATATGCATATTTATTTTTCAATACATACCTCTTATTTCACGGCTAATATTTTCATCTTCGTGCTTCAATGATATCTGTTTAGTAGTAAGATTATTAATTTTTTTTCTATGTTCCTCCATATTGATGGCTATATTTTTCAATTGTTGCGTTAAACTTTCCTCTAAAATATATGAAATACTATATTACTAGATGACACATGTAGTATTATGCAAAAATAGTTGACTTATAATCACTGAGTTCCAGGTATGAACCCAACTTTTATTCCATTTTGGAAGTTGGTTAAAAAATTAAACTTTTATTAACTTTATTTAATAAATTTAAAAAAAATATATATATATATGTGTGTGTGTGTGTGTGTGTGTGTGTGTGTGTGTGTGTGTGTACTGACAACTTAGCAGACAGAGAAACTCTTTAGATTTAAATGATAGGAACTGATATGATGTATAGAGACTGATATAATCTTAACCATTTTCATTACTGTTACTATTATGCTCATTTAAATTAAATCAAATCATTAATTCCAAACCTGATCCAAATTCTTCAATCGTAAGAGCAAAGTCATTTTCCAGTTTGCTTTTTTGTTGCTGTGCGAGATTAATCTCTTGATCTCGATTTTGTTCCATTTGAATCTTTCGAGAACAGGTATTTTCGGCATCTTTAATCCTATTTTCACACTGAAGAATCTCATTTATTAAATTTCTAGATTTGGTATTCTTAGCCTCAACTTTTTTGTTCTGAAAATATACAAAAAGATTGATGTAATATACTACTTGATCAATAACTTGATTTTTTAGCAGTATCTTTATTTCATGCATTATACTCACGTGATCATTTAATGAATTTTTTAACTTTGTCATATCAGACTTCAGTTTTTCAACCTTTTTATTTAACGGATTCAGTTGTGCATCTATTGATTGCATTTCTTTTACAGCTTTATCTCTAGTTTTCTTTGACTATATAAACATATGTACAGTATAAAAAAAGCAATAAAGAAAAATATCATTTAATAGTTTACAAAATTAATTTTTTGTATACCTCTACTAACTTCCTCCGTACTTGATCATATAGCATCCATGCTTTTTTTTGTTTCAATGTTGCAATCTTTTTCTTTATTAACTTTTTCTCCTTTATCGTTGCAACTGTTTGTTGTAGTCCATCACGCTTCTGAACTTTAGATTCTAGTAATCGTTTTGTATTGTTCATTTCAATCTCTAATTGCTTAAAAGTGTTTCTTTGCTCCTTCAATTTTATATGATACTCAAGAAGTTTTGGATCTCCAACAGACCTTTCTGTATTTTCCAATAGTGCTTGAGCATCCATTTTTGAGAAATCTTGTACTTTATCTTGGGGCAAGAACTGACAAAGATTATCAACCTGCAAAAAAAATAGTTTAAAGTGATAAATAAAGTACATTTCTATCAATATCATTCAGGTTGAATCTCAATTTAACTTATTCTTTATTTTTTTCTAAATTTTAAAATTAGGAAAAGAATAATTTAAATTTAGATTAAAGTTAATATAAAGTTAATATAAGATCAATTATCGATAAAAATAAAAAACAAAAATATATTTTGTTAGAAGTTACACAAATATTAGTTAGTATGCTCTTATATATCCTTATTGGTATATCTTTTTTTGAGGAATTAAAGAAAGGTTATGATACAAGTTTAAAAAGTTTTATGGTAAATAACTATTTAATAAATTGAAGGTGCTATGAAATAAATTCAATATAAAATTTTTTAAGAAGAAAAGACTAAAAATATAAATGTAAGACAAATATATACCTGAATATTAAGCTTGGATGTAAATTCTTGGACAGCTTTTGCAGATGTTTGAACACCATTAATCATCCATGTGGACTTTCCTTCCTTAGTAAAAGTCCTCATTATAATAGAATCCTGTCTAGAATCACTTTTCAGATGAATTTCTATTTTTGCTGTATCCTTTCCATACTTCACATATTCTCCTACATGTATCGCCCTCCCAATGATATTGGGTTTGCCTCCTAAGCCAAGAACTATAGCGGAGACTATAGTGGACTTGCCAGAACCATTAGGTCCAATGATCACATTGAGATATCTTCCAGGTTTCACTGTTATCTTATCATAAGTCCTGTTAAAAGAAAAATAGATTAGAAACATATATTAATTTATAAATTATATATGTTATTTAATAACATTGGACACGTTAAGATGTGTGATAAAAATATTATAATCTTATGGAATATTAAAATTAATGTTTTTTTTCACTTACACAAAATTTTCCAGATATATGCACGTAATAATTCCGATTTCGCTCATCTTGATAGGTTAAATTTCTCAACAACGTCGTATTTTAGATAAAAAGGATGCAAATATTGCTGATCACAATAAATGAAACACGTCGATAACAATGGAAGCATTAGCTGAGTCTGAAATAAAATAACCGATTTTTTTCTATTATCCAGTTTGCACTGTTATTCATTTCTCGCGTAGAAGTACCGCCAATACGTTAAACAAAGGATTTGATCGTATTCAGTGTTGGTATATGAGGCAAACGCAACCTCCCTCTATCGGTGTAATAATTTCCCACTTTGACCATGAAATTCCCTCTGAGCGGTAAATTTAAAGTTATTATGTATGTATACCATTAAAATAGTAATTCTTTGTTGTCACTATTAAAATTCATCATATTATTAGGTTTGTTCGCATTACTTTTACACTTAAGATCTTTAGTTTCTGTTTCTTCAACGTCCAAATATATATTTGTCTCACTTTAGCTGCAAAAATAAACAGACCTAATGAGTTTCTGTAAAAGTCAAAACGCAAAATGATAACAAAAAATTACTGTTTTAATGATAAAAAAAATGCTGTACAACGGCGATACATAGAGATAAGCTATGTTTAAGAAAACATAAAACACAATAAAACATTTTTACAATTTTATTTAATAGAAAATATATGTACAACAGTCGTGAGCTAAAAGGTTGCAACACATTTTCTTCGATTGTTTTTGAAATGTAGACTTGCTCATCGAACGGTGAACGTCATTGGTTCTTACCTGTGGATCCAACCAATTACGTTCGCCTACCGATGAGCAAGTTTACATTCCAAAAACCATCGAAGAAAATGTGTTGCAACCTTTTAGCTCACGACTATACACCTATGGAATTTGATTCTGTCCATGGGGAAATTTTCTAAACTGAAAAGTCACCACTTTCTACATACTCGCAGTTTATGATTGAGTTATTAATGTAATGACTAGAGCTTATTGGTCATTACGTTAATCATAAATTGTAAGTATGTAGAAAGATAGCGACTTCTCAGTTTGGAAAATTTCCCCATGGACAGAATCAAAGTCCTTGGGTGTACTTACATATTAAATTAATTCTGTGCACATGGACCTGGGACCATAGACTGCTTTGGTATCACACGAAATAACAAGTGAATTTACTTTGCTGCGACTATGTGGAGTGTAGAGTATAGACCGTAAAGATTGCCAGAAAAGAATCAATTTTGCGAAAGATCGATCCTTTTGCCTTCGATTTTTTATGAAATCGATACAAACGATAACGATTCGATGACTATGTTCAGTAGAACAAACCGCTTAGTAGCAATCAAATGTGATTGGTTTTTACTTTTAGAACCAACCAATTAACAAATAATACTCAACGGAAAACTTACAACTATTGAGTCTGCCGAACGCGGTCAATTTTAGTATAGAAAAGTGTTTTGTGTAAACTTATAAAAACAGCATATTTTTAATAATTCGTCAGAAAAACTAAAACCAAGTGACTACTCTAGAAATTCCAAACTGCAATATTAGAAAAAAAATCCCTTTTTCCCTTTACGCCAAAAAGATCCCTCAAAATAGGGAATTTCCCTCCCATATCCCATCACTGATTGTATTGCTTGAAAACTTTAAAAACGTTTGCACTTAAAACGAGATAAATATATGTTCGGGCGTCGAAGAGAGAGTGAGAAAGTGAAGAATCTAAGTGCAAGAAGTGTAAGCAACACGAACAGGTTTAGATTGGTCTAGACTTCTAGAGATTATAGAGCATTCTACAGTATTCTGGACTGAACGCGGTTGCGCAAAGAAAATGGAAAGGATACTCATACAAACGAGATATCGTTACATACATGTGCGATCAGCGCGCTTCTCTTTAAACTGCGTTCTGAAACTCACTGTAAATAGCGGAATTCTGTAATTCCTCAAAAAATATAATTTAAGTTCAGATAATTTCTCGGGGATGAATCATGGCTACTGGGTAAGTATGCGCATTTATTTAGAGTGCTATTATGATTTATTTTTATTTATCCGAATTTTGTATCTTACTTTTTTTAGTAGAAAACACATTTGTTCAATAAAAACATATTTTGAAAATATAGACACATTATTTATCAATTTTTTAAAATTAATAAAAAATATTCTATTTTTTTCAATTCGCTCTACACCATCTCAGATAGCAAGCTGACGTTTTTTTGTCGTCATTTTAATGTCAACATAAATATCTTTGACATTTTGACGTCAATATGACGACAAATAACGTCAGCTTGCTACTGGGAATACTTAACGACAGTATCGGAATCATTACGCAGGTATTACGACTGTACATACATGAATATGCGGTGAAACAGCTGCGCAATGAGAATGCAACGATGACACTATTGTCAAAGTTCAGAATTCCACTACAGTATTAAAAATTTATAGTATACGTGACGTAAATTATAAATTTTCAGTACTGACAATATATATTGGAATGCAGCTTCAGTGTGAGAATCCATCATCTTCTTTTAGTCGGAGAAAGTATTTACTTTTTAATATCACTGGCATATACTTGAGATGTGTTCTTTTTAGCTGAACTTCGAGTACTGCATTTATCTGTCTTCTCTTCTTCTTCACGTAAGTGAGAAAAAGAGGAAAGAAAAACAGTGCAAGTTCAGATGTAAAAAGAACAGACCTCTGCACCTAAAACACAACTGCACATACATATAGCATATATTTATACATACATATATATAAATACTATACGTATATACACATACACATATGCTTTATTTGTCTTACTTTTTTCTTAAGTCAATCGACACGTGCTACTCGAATCAGTGTTTTTTACTTCTGTTTTATGTTGTTCTGGTTACACGTTACATCATGCTTGTTGATCACGGTGTTTATTCAAATTTTCTAAAAGACTTTTAAAGGAATTTCCGGATTTTGCTAAAATTTTATTCAAAGTTCCAGATTAGAGAATTTTTTAAATGCAACTTTAAAATAAATTTATTTTATTGTATCTTTCGATATTTCTTAATCATACAATTACAGAAAAAGTCACTTGAGTTTTGAATATTAAAATTAAGATAATACTAAAATGATCTGTCTGCAATAATACTAATCTAGCTCATTGTTAGCAGAAGTAGAATTTACAGAATTCGAACATTACTTAAACGCAATGTCAATTTAAAACAAATGTCTTTCATTGTCACTACTTTTTTTTAATAAAAAAATTGCAAGTCCCAAGAGAGAATGTATTATACGTGTGAGCGTGTATGCTATATTTATTGTTAATCGATTTTACGTTATCAAGAAAAAATGATTAAAGAAATAAATTTGTCAGTAAAAGAGAGATAGAATTTAAATTTAAAAGTAAAATTTAAAAACATTTGCCGCATTCCAATAAAATCCCATAATTTTTCAAAAATAAATTCTATGAATATTACAGGTTTTTTCGATTTTTTTCCCGATGGTAAACAGCCTGCTAATCTTTCACTTTGTAGTTCAAATTATTGATGTATCGCATACAAAATGTGTCTATGAAATTTTAACAATATTTTAATTGCTTTATAGATTAATCAGATATGATACATATAGAATACATGCAGAAATAATAACATAAAAAGTGATTTTTATCAAACTCATTCAAAAAGTTGTCTTTCTATTTCTAGCTTGGTATCAGTGTGACATACTTTTTTACTAATTTCTTTTATTTGCTTACATGAATCTGATAATACTGAGCTATTGTAAAATATTTTGATTGCATTAATTATTTTTAAGCGTATTCAAGATGAAAGAGAAATCTTTTAAAAATTGTTTTCTTTATCGAGATTGATTTCAGACGATAGTGAAATTTTTAAGAAAAATGTGAAATTTTTTAAAATCTTGAATAAAAGTTTCTTATATTTATAAAATGTTTATAAAAAATGTTTTCTATCTTGTTTCAAATTGCCCTCATAAAAAAAATGTTGACATTTTACATGACATTTTATGTCATAGAATAAATTTGAAAATTATGCAAAGTATGACAGGAATAATGGCATTCTATACCGGTCTTATGTTACTTCTTAAGTTGTATTATAACACTAATAGTAAGTTATTTGAAAACTGAAGGACATATTTCTCGTTTAATAAGATATATTAAGACATCTCTTTTGACAAGGTATATTTATTCGTATCCACATATTTAAATTTTAATTATTCCGATTTATTTCATAATACTGATTTCATTATAAGTTCTTCTTAATTAATAATTTAGTGATACGCAGATATATATATATATATATATATATATACGTATGATATGATACGCAGATATATATATATATATATATATATACGTATGTATATAGATATTTTTTTTCTAGAGAAACTTTCAAGGACTCGGAGACTTTGCGTAAGCACCACGTGCTGCATTTTTATTCATGGGAATAAATGCTTTTCGTTATATGTCGGAGTATGATTATTATCGTTGTATTATAAAGGCAAGCAATAAATATACTGTTTTATGAAGCGTTGCATGCGAATACGTAAAAATGTTTAAAGCGTGTTCAAGACGATAAACGCACCGAGCCAAACAGAATTATGTGAAACGTTCGCAAAAATTTTGCGCATGAATCTTTCATTGTATGGAAAATATTCAGAAATACGTAATAGCATATGATGAATATTTATTTATGCTGAGTATCTTTCAGTTCTCTAATGGAACGTGCTCTCAATACGACCATATCTTTATACTTCGACAGAACAATTATCGCAAGCACTACAAAAGTATGTGTACAAAAAGGAAGCCTAAAAAGCGTGTTTTTTACATTTGCATATTGAATGAAAATTAACTAATTACGTTTGTAACAAGACGTTTTAGCGATTATGTGTACAGTACACAATCTTTAACATAAATTATATTTATATTAATCTTTGATATTATAACAATTCGTCTATTTTAAGCCATTGGATTCTGCACAAAAATATATAAAAGTAAAAAATATTAGATGTATAAATAATTTGTAAAATGGTAATATAAAAATATTTAACACAAGGTAGACTAAAAAATAAAATAAATAGGCTGCGTCTGATTTTATGATCCTATTTTTGATCTGAAGGGAGATCCATTTCTTTCATCTATGAATTCTTTGATCAATTTGAACGTTTCTGCAATTTCGCTGAGAAAAATCAACTCTTAATTGATCAAAGAATTCGTAAGTGAAAGGACACACGATAGACGTAGGGACACCTTGGAGGGAAAGGGAGGGCCATATAGATCTACACTGAGAAAAATAGTTTATTAATTTTTCAGCTTGATTAAACTTCTTCAGTTTAAGTATTTATGTATTTAAGTTAAGTATATAAATGATTAAAATAAAGTTCAAATATTTTATATGTAAATATATTTAAACTAAACACATAATTACGTGGACTGAAGAAACGTAATCAAGTCAACAATCAATTTTGTCAAATTAACATTTTTTTCTCATTGTATCTATATTTAAAACGGTTTGATCGAACTTTTTACAATTTTACATACTCTTTTTCTAAATGCAAAAAACTGCTCGACTTAAATGTCAAGGCTAAAAGTATGATCTTTACAATGGTGGAATAAACACGATTTCTTTATCTCTTTCCGTTTTATCATAAAAAATTATCAAAGTTCAGTCTCATTTTGACCCGTCTATTTATATACATGTTCCCTTATGTACGTGATTATTTAGAATACGTTATCAATTTTTTCAATTAATCCCGTCTAATTGATTAATTGTCTGCTAATTCAATTTAATTTAATAAAATGACATTAATTTACTTGTTTTCGTATGCGCATGCGCACATGTTATCTTTCGACGAAATTGAAAGTGGATAGATTATATTGAAAGTGGATTTAATGTTTAACTTTCAAACAACTCGGAAACAACTCAAGCTCGTTGGCGATATGTTTGCACTTCGAGCTTCGTTTATCAACGATAATTTGATGAAGTTTCGAGACACAATGCGGTCAACGCATTATCATAATGATAACACGTTCGCATCGTTCGCTACCCCATCCTTTTGTTGTCGCAAAAATACAAAAGACCAGCCAACTTTGTTGCCTACAGACTATGCCACACCTGTTAACAATTTCATAAGTCAGGGGAATTTGTCGATTAATTCTAATCTAGATAATAGCATTGTCCTTGCGTCGCAACACGGTTTATCAACGATACATTTGTTACGCATACGCCTTTCACGATATCAGTGTTTCTCAAAAGACGTGCGGCACAATTTAATGCATAATATTAAATATAAATTGTGTTTAATTTATTCAATTTATAAACGATTTTGTAATTCATGATCACCTATAGATTAAGCATGAAAAGTAAATATTCATGACAATGTTTTCGATCAAAAAAATAATGGACGTATATTTTTCTCCATTAAAAATAAACGAATGAATAACTATGTAACAATGAAACATGTCTGTATTCGAAATCATAGAGATAACAATCGAAATGGAACGCGTAATTAGAATGCATAATTTAATATGCGGTCATTATTGACGGATCTTTGAGAACTATTAATCCACGTACGAATGTTGCGCAGCCGTATTCGGTTTTCTGTTTTACATGTGCACGTTCGCACATGATTCGCCTTGCGCGCGACCTAGATGCGCAAGATGATGGGTCGTAAGTATATGCCACGACAATTACACATCATTACTTTATGCGTTGCATCCCAGGGGTGATAAGTGCCGATCGAAGAACACCATGGTTACTTCACGGCTAACAAATGGTGTCCTGTCCCGCTACCCGACGCAGCAACTTCTCGCAGTTTTTAACTTGAACTCGGCGGGTTTAGACCACGAAAAGAGGCCGCGTCGGCGCTTACCGTGAAAAGAGGAACTCTACACGCTCAGAGAAAAGGTCAATGTGCACCGATAATGCGATTAATAATTTTCCAAATGCAATCTACGATCTAGGTCGCTGTTCTCTCATGACACTTGGCTGATCATGATCAGTAGTCCGCCGCCGAAGTCCGAAGGACGAGCCAAGGGCAAAGTGCGGAAAAAATGGTGGCCGTTCCACGCGACGGACTTTCAATCCTTGATGTATCCCTGCTTCATTTTCTGTCGCATTCTCGGAATATTCCCGTACAAGATCAACGCTTCGACCTTCGAGTTTTCTAAAGCGCGCTACGTCCTGTCGATCATCGTTATAAGCATCGTAAGTGCGACGGGGCTGACGATACTCTACGAGATTGACGTTGCCGAGAAGATCAAATATGATGGCGTACCTGGAGCACTTCAGTGTAATTGCTACTACGTACTCGGCGGTTTTATAGCGATCGTCACGTGTATCTTGAGCAAACCGCGAATGCATTTACTCCAAACCACATTGGAAATCTCTTCAAGATTGCCTCCCGAAACGTATCAGAAGATGTCAAGGTTGATCCATGCCAAGGACATCATCGGTTTCCTCTTGCTAATCGGCCAAGCGTCGAATTGTTGGTCCGATAATTATGGCGATTTCTTTCTCAAGGTTATAGCAATGTACATCACCCTGCTAGTATTTCAGACGGACATGCTGTACATGAATTGCGTTTGTGTGCTAAAGGCCTGTTTCAAACGAATCAACGACAATCTGGTGAGTCTGCGAGAACACGTGGTGAGCGACGAGCCGCATCTCCTCAGACGGATCTATCACGAGCAGAGAAATCCATTTCTATTAATGGAGCTTAAAGCTCTGAAAAAGCGGCATCTGATAGTCAGCGACACCGTGCAGATGCTGAACGCGATTTTCAGTCTGCAACTTCTCGCCACCATAGTCATGACTTTCGCCGAAATCACTTTCAGCTTGTACTTCTACATAGTACAGTGGCAAGACGGCGTATCCATTATCAATCTGGAGAAACAGATCTGGCACGCGTACTACATCACGTCCGTAGCATATTATTCTATAAAAATAGCGTTTGTGGTATGGGCCTGCGATACCGGCAAAGATCAAGCCCTGCAGATTGGCACGACCGTTCACGACGTGCTCATCAGCACCAGCGATAAGCAGATCAAAGATGAGGTAGTTAATTTTTTTACAAAAATGTTTTGTACGTGACATTTTCATGTGTTGAATCTGTTGATTATATAGTTGTATTTAATTAAATATTCTGACGTTGCAGTTGCAATTGTTTTCCTTGCAAATATTGCATCGTGAAAACACATTTTGCGCGAAGGGCCTTTGTGTGGACGCAACACTCCTCACTGCGGTAAGCGATTTATCATTTGCCTTAATTAATTACAATTGTTTATTTTGTGATTTTGCTTATAGATAGTGGGTAGCATCACCACGTACCTATTAATTTTAATACAATTCTTGGTCACGTCGAAATCTTGCGGAAAATCTTCAGCCAATAGTACGCAGACAATTTAATTGTATACATAATATATATATATATATATATATATATATAAAATAAGGTATATATAAATATATCAAAAAAAAAAAAACATGTTTTTAGATATTAAAATTTTTTTTATGCATTACGAGTAGAACATCGCCTGATATTTTATATTTATATGTATAATGTACAGAACATTTGGAAACTTTTATTATGTAAAACTCAACGAATCAAACATAAGCTTCTAATAAGTTTTATTTGCTTAAGTGCAGCGTGTGAGACGTAATAAAAGTTCTGGACAAATATTGCTTTGGATTTATTAAATTTCATGGTCCAATTTAAGCTGTTAACTTCTTGGATTAAAATTAAAACGAATTAATTCTTACGTCAATAGCCCGGTATGATTTGGATATGCAAAATTGTATGTAACTAATGTGTCAAGTTTTATCTGCGTGACAAGTTTTATCTCGTTCTACGATGGCCAGCGGCAGTTTAGTAACACATATGTATAAAAGAGCAATTAAATTTTCGTTTCATTGAGCGCCACATGAACGGTCATATTGGCGCGGAAATTCAGCGATAAATGCAATCTTCGAGGTCTAAAATCACATGTCAACACTCCGCGCTGCAGGGGAATGGATTGCGCGCTGCAAACTGCAGCATATGTAATTTTCAGGCATTTTTCCCCCTGGAATTCTCGTCCTTATCGTCAGCGAGTGATGCAGGGAAGTGACTTTTGACCTTGTCTATCACTTTGCAATTGCTAAATCGTAAATTGGTAATTTTGCATGGCCTTGAATTTTTTTTACAAATGCAAATGTGTATTTCGTATTTTAAAGCAATGAAGATTTATCGCTTCGTCGATTTGACGTTTGTTATCTGGCATTTGTAAAAAAAGAAACGAAGATACCGCCTTCTCAATGTCTTTGTCAACGACGGCTGATTGAAGTAAATGGTGCTAAAATGAGCTCATGGAAACGCGTGTGGTATAAAAAAGTAATTTATCGCGGGTTATTATAGGTATGATAATAATAATAAGGAGTACGTCACACGTCTACTGCGGTTTGTATTGTTTAATAGCGTTTCGCCGGCGAAGGCCACAAAACTGAGTTTTCATTCAGTGCGGAGGCATGTGGGGTGTAGCCGGATTGCGATCTATTGTCGTCAAGGTCAACGTTCTACTGCGTGATAATATCCATACACAGACGCAAAGGTTAATTTAGATTAAATGCGTTAATGATTTCAATCGGACTTTAATGCTGCGACGCGAGGCTTGGATCACGACAAGTAGATGATGCATTGTCTCACGCTTGAGCACCGTGCAGATACTTTGGACAAATTTTTCTACCGGAATCGCCTCTGCACTCGCCTCTGCACTCGCCTCATCCCTTCTCCTTTCTCGTATTTTCCTCTTATTTTGTCTGGAGACCAAAAAGCAACGAAATCGACGAATATAGGTCGAGTAAATTATTTCGGCACCGGGCGACGACGCGCCGTTTATCTCGCACTGGACATCGGTCCGGACGAGCATATTTCGGCACGAACTGAATGAGACTGCAATTTATGCAACATCATGCTGATGCGAATAAGCATTGCTGCCCGCTGTAGAAAAACGTTGCGTGTAAAAACTAAAATGTCAACAGACTAGATAGAGTCAAGTGGCTAATAGTAAAATGCATGGAAGTTTTCGTTACGTATTACATAATGCAATGACAAATAAACTGGGCGCAACATCTTTTTTCCGATGTGTTAATGTAATTAGCTCTTTACCACGCCATATGTACATAGTAAAAATTTTTTGTATTAATTTTAACACATTTTACATGCTTTAAACGATCCACACAAATTTTCGTGTTAATTTAATATAAAATGAAAGATTAATACAAAGAAATATAACACTTTGATAACTTGGAAACCAATTGTGGAAGCAGATTTTTCCAATAAAATTAAAATTTATGGTTGATACGTATATTCATTAATTTTTTCATTTATCTTAATTTACGTTTCAAGACTACATTAATTTTATAATTTATATTATTTGTTTATTCACATATAAATTTTAACACTAAGAAATGTTAAATATTAACACAAAATCTTCAAATGACGCAGTCACATAATGCTAAATTAATATTTTGGTGTGATAAAAATTCAATACAAATATTTTAACCAGAGTCGATTTTAACACAAATCAAAACATGTGTTTTTTACTATGTCCGCGCGATTTTGATAAGAAACAAATAAAGCGGCACAGCGCTGCATAACGGTGCTATTTATACGAGATATCCTAGACTTTCTCGCCAACTTTAACATTAGAACGAAGAGGTGAACTTGCGATAAACCATAGCCTCTCGCGATATTTTTGCTAAAGAAAGATCGATTCAAATTTCGTCAAAGAGGCCATTGACGTAAGACTCTCTTAATCTGAAATACCCATCGTCATGATATTATTTAATATTAATAAAGTGATGACGTCTATTACTGATAATATATGATTATTATATGAATATTATGAGAAGTAAATAATCATGAGAATATTTTAAATCAGCGGAAATATTCTTTACATATAACAGTTATAAAGTTTATGAACATCTTATTAATAATTTACATTAATTTTTTATCAAAATAGTATTCATAGAATATTCCACATTTTCATAATGTATGGAAATAATGTACCACCCAACATACGCATTTTATATAATATTGAATATTGTAATATATAAAAAAAATGGGAACATAAAACATTGATACATTTCCATAATATAAAAATAATATTAAAAATATTGAATATTCTCGGAATATTATTTTGACTTTTAATAATACTCGTATAATATTCTAGGAATATTATAGCGCTTATAGGAACATTCCGTGCGCACCGTATAGGTGTCAAGTGGTTCTATAGGTGAAACCATGACAACACGTGCTGCGCGGCGACGCACATGGCGCGCATCTAGCGCAAGGAGACTGCATTTACGTGAATATATACATCGCGACAGCTGCATTCCATGGATCGCTCGCGAAACGAGATCTCACGAGTTAGAGCATCATTGTACGCGCCGCGATTCTTTCAGACAGTCCGGAATTCCGTTCTTTTGTCTAATTCTGGCGGCGGGGAAAGAGGTGAGCGAGTATGTGTGCGTGTATGTGGGAAAGAGAGAGACAGAGGAATGCAGCAGCAGCGCGCGTGTAGGCGATCACGCGATTTCGCGATCGCGTCTCATCGCGCGCCGCGGCGCCTCCGACCAATGCGCAATTGTCAGTGCCGCGCCGACCGCCGCGCAGAGTGAACGTTGAAGAGTGTTGCTCTTGCGCGAACCGCTGTAACACGAATACATCGCTTGCGAATCGGACCCACTGTTCGGGGAACAGCAGCCGTAGCGAATTCTTCCCTCTCGGCTGAGCAACGTCGCGCGTCGCGTACACCTGCCAAAAGGTCGAGGTGCTTCGAAGAGAAACGGAAACGTTTGATAAAAAAAAAAAAATAAATAAAAAAAGAAAAAAAAAAGAAACGGAGTTCAAAGTGCTAGTGAAATTGAACGACTCGCGCAGACGCGGACTAACGTGCGATCTTTGCGCTCGTTAATGGACGTTCGAGAGCGTATCGAACTGGTACACGATTAGATAAAGCGGAAAAGAGGCGGCGGGTTCGGTGGATGCAAGTTCGCGAACGAGCGTCGTGCGACCTGGTGATCCATGCGAGAAACGCGATCTTGTCCGCGGATTTCCCGATGCCGCTGCCGAATCCGCGTCACGGGTTCTCCTCTGCGCATCTCGCGGTAACGAGCACAGCGACCAGATCTGGGATATAAAGCGAGCAGACACGTAATCGGCGTGCCGTCCGTCGACGCGAGTGCCTGGGATGCAGCGACTTTAATTCCCGCGTGAGAGAGCGCCGTCGATCTACGCCGCGCGGCCGTGCTTCGAGAGGTGCAAGGGCGCCTCTCGAGACCGATTCCCGTTCGACCGAGTAAGTTACCGGCATTTGCTTTCATATTCGCCTCGCATGAGACGCGACGACGCGACGCTTCCCACATGCATACGCCGCCGCAGCCCGAGAAATTTCTATGTTGCAACGCTGTTTTTCGGATCTTGGTATTATGATGTCCGCAGTAAAACGGGCTTACCGTCCGGAACTTCCCCTCATTAAACTTTGTCACGTGTAACTGCGCACGAAAGAATTTTTTTTCAGTTGTTTTTTTTTTTACGCAATGGACAATAATTAAAGCTTACCGCCGTAATGAGTAGTTAATTACCGAGCACTTTCGAAACTTTCGGTCCACGTCGTGACGTCTTATCTCTTTATCTAGTTCCGGTAATTACCTGTATTTATGTTAAGCTGATGACTTCAAGGAGGATATATTTATTTATTTTTTGTCAGTACATTGTTAAGTAAATTCGTCCGCTTATCTTAAAAAATTTGCGAGTTACGCTTTTGTTTTTAAAGTAGTATCTCAAAATAATTCTTTTATATTTAACATTTGCTGTTATTAAGAAACCGACGACACGGACAATGAAACGGAAGATTGGGTTCGTGCTATATTTACGTCGGCGCGACTCTTGTATCACCAATCCTAATCGAGACGACGTGCCAAGAAATGTGGGTAAAGCATTTGGCGCACTTTGTGGAATTGTTAGGGCACTATCTCTCGTCATAAATAAGTGCGTGGCTCGTCTAACTCGTATAAAAAGTCACGACGATCGTTCGCTTTATAATACATGGGAAATTTTGAGTCGCCTTCAGCGAAAATTCATTATCACTATTATACAAGTCACAATTTCAAATATCACGCGAAAAATGAATTTAAAGATAATCCGAGCAAATCTTTTCCCAGCAAAGCGCCGAGAAAAGAATAATTTAAGCTCGAGATATGAGCTCAGATAACATTAACGAAAAGTAAATAGATAAAAAATACGATTAAAACGGCCGGAATGAATTGAGCAAATAATTAATAAGAGAACGCCGCGGTAAGGTCTAATTGAGGTTTCGCGCGCGAATCCGCGCGGCGGAAGTCAGTGAACTTTTTGCAGACTGTACGCGACGCGCGATAGACGTTTCCGTTAGACGCGCTCGAGCGCGCAATAGCGTCTTTGAGTTATTATATGCTGTTAGCAGAGACTAACGAGAATTTATGAACGCGACAATGAGTCGTCTAGTCTTGTCGACAATATACGCGACGAGTTTCTCATACCATTGACTCCAGCCGCACAACTCTTCTGCCTCAAATTGTTCTCTCGAGAATTGATCGCTTTATTCTCCTCTCTAATCTTCGATAATGTTATTTTCGAAGAGAAACGTAAGAAATTTCTTTGCTTGCTGTATACTCGTACATTGCTTTTGTTGTTACAATTAAATTCTAAATAATCCGCTATCAAACTTTCTTCTACCTCACGTACAAAAGAATGAAATTTAATAAAAAGAAACTGAAAGTTGTTTTTCATCTTTAATTAACTTAATGGGAGCTATTTCTTTGCAATTCCAATTTTCTCACGCAGAATAAAAAAAAATCAAACGTCAGCGGCGACGTCAATCATTATTTGATTCGCGCATGTTGCTCGATTCGTGTTTATCTCCGCGCGGACCTAACGTGACGTGCATAACGGCGTAACGGACGCGAAGTGCATTGAAAACGTTCACCGAAGACGGATTGAGTCAACTTGTGCTAATATTGTCGTTCGATAAATTCGGCGCGAACAAACAGCCGGCGACGTGCTCGATTGTCATCGTGACAAAACTTACGTGCACGTACGGCGAGATATTTTAATTTCCATCCAAGGTTGTTTTGTGTCTGCACACGTAGTTCATCGAAGCGATCATTGTAGAAACCGTTTGAATGAAAGGTGTGAATTCGCGTGTTTTGACTCGCGCGGCTGCGTTCGTCGAATTATCGTTTTCGGCGGGACGGCAAATAAGTGATTTTGCGAATCGTTCGATATACGTGTGTGAAGGCGGATCGTATTATATGTATATCGTTTATCATCGTCCGTCGCATTATCCACCGTGCGGTGGCACGCGCGCTATAAAAACGTGACGATTAGCAATGTGCCAGATAGCGATGTCTTACCCATCCTACGCGCAGCTACCTCCACCAGATGGACCGAATTATAATTAATAAATATAAACCTGTTTCTCCCTTGTATTTTGAAATTTTACGAATGTAATAATGCCGTACGCATTACTGCGGTAAAGTAGAGGGGAAGGCATTTTATGGGCCTTGTAGATATAATGGCTACTCGTAATATCTCCCTTATTACACCGAAACAACGATTTTGCTGAAATACAGATTGAAAATAATCATGTTGGACCATTAAAATATTTATATTGGATGTTTCCTGCTGGTTTCTGGAATGTCAAAAATTTTTACAACAATATTAACAAGTTTTTGAGTGCCCTGCATAATTATTTGGATAGCAACATAAAATTATTTTCTGATCTGTAGAAAAATTTTTATAAATACTGCAGTAAAATTATTCTTTTCGTGTAGCGGATTAATTCTAGTAATTATTTATAGAATTATTTGTTTACTAGTCCGTCGTTATCTAATGGTTTTTACCTCTGAGCATTTTAAAACTTTTTTAACAGGTATATCTTAGCATTTAATTATATATACTTCCTCATTCTTTTTTATTAAACTTGAGTGCATTAGTACACGAATATACATTTACTTGAGCGTTTTCTTTTTGTTATTTAATATTTTACTCGGTTGCACACACAGTTATGCCAAACTGAAACAATAGCATGAAATTTTGCTAGCACCCCTTTAAGCGTGCTGACGTAACAGACTTGATACGGCTTCTTCTTCAAAGTTTTTCATGTCGAAGTAATTAGTTGATCGATAAGTGAATCGATAAGTTGATTGTAGTTCTACTGCCAATTTACAGTTTATATTACTTGTATCATAAGTGAAAAAATTATTTACATACATTTGCATATATTCTGCAATATTTTCTCTCCATTTTGAATGAATGTATAATTTTATAACGAAACACTGTATTTTTTAAACGAAACTAAATTTATTTTTGTGTGGGTGGACTATCTTATTTTCTTTGAACATTTTATGCACTGTCGTCAGATTTTTATAAATAATATCCCATGTAATAAATATTTCATAACTTAAGTCTAGAATCGATTAAACAATATTAACGATGACAGTGACGAATGTACTCATTAAATTTTTCGTTTAAAAAGCTGATTATTAATGAAGTAAATATACAAAATGTAAATGCGTAGCCGTAATACCATCTTCTCAACATATTCGATTTAATTTATAAAAATTAAATGAGCATACGTGTGTAGAGTATCCTATTCCCTTTTTTTTCTCTTTCTTATTATATCACCGTTTCTTCGCACACAGATGTAAACTAAAAAAATTACGATTCTAAATAATATCATACACTTTTGAATACGCAGTTTATCGTGAAGTTTACGCGTGGCGTTTAAACGTGAGAGTCTCCGAAGTTATAGTCGACGTGATAATTGCGCTCGGGCACGGTTACGTACAGCGAGTAACGTAGGTAATATTTCGCGAAAACACGAAATATTACCTACGTTCAAAGCGGATAAAGCAAATACTTTATTACAATTGGTTTCTTCACTTGGAATCATCCAGCGAAGAATTAAAGGCAAGAATCAATCGTATTAAATAATCTGTGAGCGCTCCCTGATCTGCTTTGTCTGCTGAAAATAGGCAATCTATGAGCGAAGCAAACCGGGAATGCGGACCTATTATTTACCTGTTATTTTACAAAAAAAAATATATATATATAGTTAGATGCTCATTTTTTTTTTATTTTATGGTCAATGTCGTCGCCTTTCCGAGATCCGGTCTCCATTCGCTTCGATCATTTGACCTTGCCCGTGATAGTCATTGTCACGATTCCAGTCGATCGGAACTAGCTATTCGAACGGATGCGATTCACTTGAGAAAAGACATCGTAATTTTACGCCTTGTTTGGAATGAATTCAATTCATTTCTTTTTTCGAGGTCGTTTCGCAAACTGCGTCACGTGCATTTTGAAGATAATATACTTATTAACTTAACTTATAATTTTCCCAAGCGATAATTTGCCGAAGACATGGTAATATCTTGCATAAATTCGCGCCAAGTGACGTACTTGCAATTCGAAATGTAGGCAAACGGAGAATACTTTAATTTGGTTCAATCTGCATGTGCAATTAAACCGGCGGCTTTTACGCACGAGTAAAATCTCGATTTACGTCAGCCATTTCGCGCGCCTTCTTCCGCGATGTTGCATCGCCTTCGAATTACGGCCAATGTTGGTTTTGCGCAGTTGGTTTTCGCACTTCCAATTGCGTCGTTAAGACTTTCCATTTATCTTGTATATCTCAGCGTGCTCCGATTGCTACACATCGCGTTGCTTCACTACTCTCTCGGAGTCCTATTGCGACGCAATTCGGAGCTCGGGCATGCACGGAGCATGCCTCAACAAAGTTCTTGATTCGTGTCGCTACTTCAGTCGGCGCTACCTTTCATTCCCCAGGCGGAGGCATTAATTATGCGGGAGGAAAGAGTCCGCGTATGTACAACGAATGCACGTGTGTGCGATTTGCACGCAAATGGCGACCCCGTTGACATCATGAGGCGTGCATTTTCTACGAGTTCTTGACTTTCCTTATGATCAGTACAGACCTCATCCTGATCAAGACGTGCGTTTACATGAGATGTAAAAAAAATACAGCACACAAAAAATTAACGCAATCTTATTAATTGACGTAAATATTTTTAGAGCACACATGTGCAGTTTCCATTCTCATTTTCCTCATTAAATTTCTATACGAAAATTATTTCAACTTCTCGTGGTAAAGTAGAGGAACGGCGGGAAAGTGGGAGAAAGGTAGAGGAATCAAACACTGCCGCTCGAAGTATTTGTGTTTCTAAACTCGATCATCGTTCGTGACGTCCCTTCCTCCTCCCCCCCCCCTCCCTTTAAACACTGACGAAATCGCGATTGCCGCGTTTCAATTCGACGAGTGATTTTCGCGCACTTTCTCTCGTCGTCCCGAGAGAGCGAACGAATCCATTCATGAGAGAGCGGAAAGATAATAATTTTCTACGAGCGTACAAGAGTGCCGCGACGTAAGACGCACGATGACAAGTTGTTTTTCTCGGGCTACGTAATGGCACGATGCACGGCGCGTTACAGCGGAGATAAAATCGGATCTGGGTTGCGCCGCAAGTCGCGAGTGCGTGAGTCAGTCGCCGGTCGCGTCGTCCGCTGGAACAAACAGAATTATTAGGCTGATGTACGAATAACGGCTGCTTCGGCATTGACCGATGCATATTTTTCTACTAGATAAACGTTTCCACGAAACCCATTACGTAAGAGGTTCGGCAAAACCTTCGAGAGAATGCGTGATAGAGTACATTTTTCTCTCCCTCAAATCAGAGTGGAACACTTCTTTTGGGATCCAAGTCGCGTACAAGGTAAAGCGAGAGGGCTTATCTAATTGAATTCGTTGAGAAAAACAACTTGGCAACGATAAAGAAATATCATTCCATTACTTTTTTGTGCTTATTACTCGAGTATTTGCTGCCTCTATAATTGTTTCTTCTTTGAGAAAATACGACGCTAAGACTTATGTACGCAAACAAAATTTTTATTTTAAAATAAGGCTCGATAAATACGCACAACTAACGATCCATTCTAAAAATTCTAGAATGGAATTATTTATAATATATAAAGGAGTGTGCAAGCGCAATGTGTGTATATAGACAGACATTTATTTCAATGAACGTACTACGTAACACTATGTTACCATTTACACTTCCGACTGATCGCCCGCTGTGAGAAATTGACGAGCATTCATTCGATCCTCGTAACGAGCCACTTTCATTAGCGCCGCGATAATCAAGATCTTAATCGTCCAGTATAGCATGCCAGTAAATATCAATTATCAAAATAAAAAAAATTCGCAAATCCAAAAAAAATTCTTTACTCTACGCTATGTAATTATTTAATTACTTTTACATAATTATTCTATTTGCCTGACAAAATAAATGAAGCTATTCATAAAGATAAATTAACGAGTTATTTTGCAAATTGCTTAATTAATTTTTTTCTCACATTGATATTACATATTTAAAAACTTTGGAGTTTTTCTCACGGCAAGCACAAATATTTTCGATCTCGATAATTATGCGCATTTATGAGTCTTGTGGAATGGCTGTGTCGGTTATCACGCATGACGCGACATTTTTTTTTACGTATATCGACGTAAACAAGTATAAGTTTTTTTTTTTATGAGCATCGCGACGACACACACTCATAGTACTGATAATTACGCGATATACGTACACCGGGGATTCATAAGTTTCTAATGAAGATGCAATCGAGCGCATGTGTTAAAAAAATATATTTCTACCACAATGTTCTATAGTTTATGACAATGACCTATGTGAAATTATTTCTTCGAATGTATGATTAATACATTCAGAATAGAAAAAAAAAAAACCATTTCTATCATAATGTTCTATAATTTATGACAAGGACATATGTGAAATCATTTCTCCGAATGTATGATTAAGTAATACAGAATACATGGTTCCAAATTACCGAAATTAAACGCTCGCCTTCAGAAGTTCTCAATTTATATTCTTCCTTAAAAAAACATTAAATTAATGTAAATTATTTACACGTGCAAATATAACGTAGTAAATTTACATCGCGCGTTTTAATTTTTCTAGAGAGCTATAAAATTATTAAATTAAACCGAAAAGAATTTTTCACACCAAGTGATCCATTGTTTTTCTCAAATATCTCGAAACATCTCCGAGATGTCATGAATCATATTTAGACATGGTGCATAGTTACGATGACGCGTACCGATGATGATGCGCCGTCATATTCCTTGAGAAGATCACGCGAAGCTAGAGAAACCTCTGGACGAGTCAGAGGCGCCCGGAAGTGATCTGTATCGCGAGTGCCCGTTTATAGGCGCCGACGAGGGACGCACGTGTCACCAAATTAAATTAAGCGCGGCCACTGACGTTGGCAACCCGCGTCTCTCGATGCTTGCATAGAGAATCAACCTCTCGAGTTACTCTTTGTTTTTCAACCAACAACCATGATATTTTTACATGCAATTCTTCAGAGTGCAGACAAGATTGTTATGGCTGGGCTTTCGTGTATCTTAAAATACTAGTTTTGTTTTAAAACTCTTCGGGATAATTTATCCAAGTTTGAGCACAATCAATCTCGGAGGTTATCAAGTGCAAACCATTACGGATACGAGGTATGATATGAGAAATTCAAAACACATTCACATCTCGGTATTTTTGCAAAATGCAGACACACAGATTGAGTGATTTAAAACGTTCAGGTCGAAACTGGGGTATCTTTGGTGTCGATAACTCTAGGAAAAGTATCTGTTTGCAAGGAAATATTTTGAAAACATCCTGCGTTTGGTTTAATATAGATATTCTTTATACGTGCAACATGTCGATATGCTTAAGAAATACATGTTTATTTTCGAATACATATTCAACACACATGTACCTTTATGTAATTATTCTTTTTATTGTTTCCTTTTAATTTATCTACACGGCAATACCGACACGATAAGAAATACCGGTGTTTTATGAGAAAAACATCGAACATTGATATATATTTACGTTATTTGACTTCGAGAAACGAGAGCGTCGATAAAATTTAATCTTAAACTTAATCTTGTATCAACACGAATGATTTAATGAATTCTTTTTGTTTTGTAATACTATAAATACCGAGATAAACAGCGGTTTCTATCTCTCCCTTAAAAACAAGTTACATTAAAAGAATAGACCTAGCACATTATACCCAAGTCTGAGTTCGTGCATGACCTTGAGTTAGAACGTTTCGGAAAACGACTTTGGCGTATACGTGTGATCTTATCGTTTGGAGTGAGTATTTTTTATACCTGAATATTTATATATATTTTTTTTATTGTCAATTAATTCTCGTTTATATTGAAGGAATTTGATGAAATGTTGGAAATTAAAAAGCAATAATTCTGAGTTAAAATGTGAGAAAATGCGTCGCTACTATATTTGCGTTAAATGTTATAAATAATATTAAAAAATATTTCTTGCAATCAGTTTTAAGTTTTGGTAACACAGTTTTAATAAAATGCATTATTTAGCATACAAATGCAACGTACTTCTAATTTATCTATATGTTCATTCATACATATTAATAAACATTATTTTTAGGTAATTGAATAATTTAACTTTTTGAACAACCGACATTTGCACTATTTTTTTATAATTTATAATTAACTTTAAGATATAAATGTATTTTTCCCTGAATCATTTTTGTCTCGAGAAATACATTTTTACGTGAAAACGTTTTTTATTTTGTTGCCAATAATTACAACATATATAAATATATATATTTTTTTTCAATTAAGATTTATAATTTTCGAAATGTTAAATCCTGTATGTGATGTAAGAATCACTAAACGATTTTTTTGTACTTGTAATGAAAATTTATTCTAACGTAAATGACGAATAGTCTTGTACGAAAAAGATGCATAAAAATGACATGTAGATAGAAGGTTAATTGATAGTTTAACTAATTCATAATTGCAAAAGCTATTTTACAAATTCTTATCAATTACACTTGACAGTAATATAATATGATAAAATTTATAACTTAAATATTAAATTCAATATATATTTAGAAATATATAGAATCTGAAAAAAATTAGTAAAACTGTATATTCTATTCATTTATGCATACTTAATATATTCTTTCCTGTGACTAATTGACAATTTTAATCGAAATGCATTTCTATTAAGCGTGACTTCTTGAATTTTATTTCAAGATAAATCAGACTTCTTTTTGTTCTCTCTTAAGCAAATAAATAAATAAAATATCAATTCGTTTCTCACGCAAAATGCCATACGTTCGCAAGTTGCGACTTCTGCGAGAACACCGCAGAAGTCGTCATGCACGAAAGTAACGGTTCACACCAATGTGACTACTGCTTGAAACAATCCGTACGCATCAGTCATGCAAAACAGGGAACCGTGGTTCAACAATGCCATTATGAGCGAGCGTGGTTGCAAAGTTGTCGCGTTTATGGCCATACGTTTCGTTCTCAAGTGGGCAGTTTGTAGTACTCAACGAGTATATTAAAGTATAAATATATTCCGCGAGTTGTTGAGTTGAAAGCAAATATTGTCAAAAGCAAATAGTTTGTAATTTAATACTGCAATAAAGTTCTACGTATCTCGAAGCCTGCAAGTGACCAATACCGGATTTTCATTTGTAATCGTATTTCGAGCGTAAACAACAAGTCCGGCGGGACATCTGCCATTTTGTTATTAAGTTTTTAACAAATAAAAAGCTTGTTTTTATACAATGCAAATAAGTTACAGCTTGTTTTCGTTCTTAAATGGAAATTTTTGTTCTCTCCAAAACAACTGTTCATTATCCTAGTTGTTTTTCTATTTGCTATTTAGTCAGATACCAATAGAGCGATATAACGCGCGAAAAAAATATCAATTGCACTCTTGGACTTTCCTCTTACAATGTAAATTGCAATAGGAAAGTCCAAAAAATGCCGTAATTGACCTTTTAACCCGTTCTCTCAGAATGCTTGCAAAAACTGATTACTTGGCAAGCCGAAAACAGATCAGTGCATCACGTTCATGTGACGCGGCGATCAGCTGACCGTCGCGTCACATGGAGGCGACGAAAGTGCAAGCTGTATACACGATGGTGCAACGTGAGTCAGTGCGACCGGTTCTGCGACTCCTCTGCGGCGTCGAATTCCGTACACAGCATCGTATTACGCAGTTTTTGTATCGTTCTATCGATAACCAGCGCGTGGCTGGTCAACGATACTTTCTCGCGTGTCGCGCCTCATTTCCCGATCGATCTGCTCATCACGACGGTTCAGCCCGAGACGCTACGATGCAATTTTGCAGAGACTACTCTCGCGGAACACGTTCGAGCATCCTGGCGATTGGCGATTGGCGATCGACGAACGACTTTCTGAAACGCGCAATGAGTCGCGGAAAAGAACCTAGATTTTTGATAATCCACATTTTTCAAAATTCAATTTGTTAATTAAAATTATCGATTTTTTGAGAAACCGCGATAAAAATATTATACAGCAATATTTTTAGATCGAAGCAATTGTCAAAAGCGATAAAAGAGACGATTAACGAAATGTAAGATTTTTTTCCTTTTAGATATAACTGCGCGACCGACTGTTGTTGGATTCGTCGGCGAAGAGTAGTAGTCGGTCTTGTTCATGCATACACGATTTTTTTTCGGATTACGACCGCGCGCTGCGTTGACCTCGATTTCGTTGGCACGCACATGGCACGCTATCACATCGGCTGCCAAGCCGATATCTCTGAGCACCCGGTAGGCAGCGCGCACACTCGATAAAACCTCTTTCCACTGCGCTGGTGATAAATTATATATTATCCAATTACACGGAATATATTCATGGTAATTGATTGCTGTCAGATTTAGCGTCGATCGATTACGACGTTCAACAATGACAAAAATATAGATATTTGTTAGAACAAATGTCTTTCTATTTCGTACGCTCGTTGGGGCTTGTACCGAATCGCGTACGTAGGTGGACGTCCAGACGTTCACAAGAAATATCTTCATAAACAACCGCTATTATAAACAATGTGTCTCACAACATTCGTAGTCTTTTGTAAATGAATAAATAAGCGCTGTGCCACCTCCTCTTTCTAGCGGCGTAAAACTATTGCTCCGAAATTCGATTCAAAGGTTAAGAGAGTGATTTTCAAAATGATTTATCTGTATACTCTGCGTGATTCTAACATTCTATCTGTGATTATATCTATGATTCTATTTACAATTTTACTACACCCTGACCAGGGTTAATCGTTCGTTTCATTAGCTGCAATCAATTGCTAGTTTGACTTCTTATCTTTTATCTAATTTTAGTATAAAAGTAATTATTGAAAGAAGAAGATTCGATAAAGCCAGATTAGATAAAACATCGTCTGCGTAGAATAACATTGGAGTTCATATTTTCGTAAACATCGGGCACTTCTGATACCACTTACTTTTCACGGTCATGAATTCCTCGGCAATCGTAAACCTCGATTCAGCAGGAATCATATAAGGCTTTATTATCCTTTTACGTGAGCCGATACACTAGAGTTGGTTCGTTCGCGCTGTTTGCGTTCGGGATAGCGTAAGCCTTTCTCAAGCGAGCAATTTCGTCGTGTGAAAGGGTTAACCGACATTGAGGAAACCGGCCCTAAGTCGTGATCTCTCGCGTTCCGGGTGAGCTACGCGCATGCCGCGCCGATGAGTGGCTATGTGTAATGTGCCGCGAGCGGATAAGTATGCAAGTAAGCAGGTCGATGCACTCCACCCACACCTGGCCCTCGCGAAATAGCCGGTCTGTCCTTGACACGACGTGAACCGGCCGCTTCTCTATCATGGAGTACGTCCCGCTTGATTCGCTCGGCAAACGAGACCGCTCCCCTCCGTCTGGGGTTTCATCAGTTTCAAAAAATTTTATGACTGAATGGTAAATTAGCTTGTTGCGTAGGGTTGTATTTAACGATTCGGTATTCGCTGTATATACGCGGGGAATAAAAGATTTATAGAGTCGAGAGTTGAAATTGCTGGTCGCGCCTTTAATTCTTCTCAGTTTTGCAGTCTGCCATTTGTCACGATTGATTTTCATTCGCCGACAGTGTACCGTCGCTTTTTGTATCTATTCCGAATGTTTGGCAGTTCGCTATTGACCTGTCGCAATGCAACCATGCCAAGTCACGCAATGATGCACCGATGCAATAATACGTCGATCGATGTGTATTCTTTCAAGTATACGATGTACTACTTAAGATTGGTCTAAAACGATAATCTTTTGTTGATAATCTACATAGCACACAAATTATGATAAAAGTTCCAATTAAGAATGTTTATTTAGATAACAATTGCCGTTGTAAGAAATCTCTACGAAATGTAAAATATTTATAAAGAAAAAATGTTGTCAATTTGATAGCTTTACTGATAAAGAATCTCGGAGCAGCATGCATACACATATACATATAGTATATATTTTTTATCTCAGTATATATATGTATACACACTGAGATAACAAGTCATTAACCTAACTAAAATTTCCAACTTGATTAAATATTTTCAATTTAAGTATTTATGCACGGAAAAAACCATTTTAAATCCAGTTAGCAATTTAACTAAATACAGATTAGAAAATAATTTTATAGGGTCACATCAAAATTAGGTATGTAAGACGCCTAAGAATGATAATGTTGCTGCAAACAACGTTTTGACATTTTAGCAACCAAATTAAACATCTCATACAATTTTTTAAATGGTTCAACATTACTTTCAGATTTGTATTTTAACAAAATTGTTCTTTCCATGTGTCATTATTTAAATTAAATATATAAATACTTAAAGTTTGAGTATTTTATGTATTTGAATTAAATATATAAACACTTGAATTAAAGAAATTTAATCAAATTAAAAATTTTAGTCAGATTAACAACTTTTTCCCCCTCAGTACATATTTCTCAATAAAGCTGTAAAGATGACACTTGGTGATTTTTGGATTAGAGGGTGCCGAGATGCGTTGGACCGGCGCTGGATGCACGACTATAACTTGTACGACGAACAGCTGCATCCCCGTCTTTTGGCATCCGTGAGATCGCATCAAGAGGCGCACGTGCCCTCACGCACGGCCCACGCGTACGAGGCCGATGAGGAATCGCCACGCGGCGCGGGAATGGGCGCGAAACTTGTTTACGCGATGAAGCAACGTCGCGCATTCCGCGCGGCGCAAGTTGCAGTTATTCAGGGAGCCTTGACTCGCGTTGCCGCCGCGTAGGTGCATCTCGCACATGTGCAGGCGTGAAACCACGCCAGAGCGGGGAGGGAGAGATCGCGAGCCGTAGATGGACTGGGATTAATTGTAAGATTACCGCGAACGCGGCGCGCAACTGCGATGAGGATCTTTTTGTGCTATCGATCTTCGTGCCGCTGACTTTTCAACGCGTCTGTCGCGATCAATCCTCACTGTAGACGAAACCAGGAAAAAAAGATTGCTAGCAAAACGGTAATAAATACTGAATAATAAAGCCGTGTAATTGATTCGAGAAATAAAATGCTTAATCATGTTTAGTTTCCGCCATAATCCTTTTTTTTTATTCCGGCATTCATAATCACATATGTAAACGGAGGTGCGGCCAATTTGACGCTATAAATGCTTCGAAGCATTCGATTGGCCAATAAAAACAAAAAATTTGACTAATCGATAATCGACCGATTGAATAATCCTTCATAGCATTAAAGCGTGATCGCGCCTTCAAAAAAATATATAAATTTTTTCTTTTAAATTTAATGCAAATCCGCTTTTATTGTCTCGCACATGCAATCTACAGTTATTGGAATTCATCAGAAACGCTTTCTTCCTTTTACGCGCGCCGTTTCCTCTTCCTATTCATGGAGCCGGTGACCATAATAAGAAAGAAAACCAATTAACTGTGTGGTGGGCTGAGTAACAACACGAATCATAAACCAGCGGAGACCTCGTAAATGCACGTCGAAAAGTAATCTTCGAGCAAGACTTTAATCTTCGGGCGGAAATGATTTCGGAGTTATGCCCTTCCGTAGCGCAACCCTCCCTTTTTTTTTTTAATTTCGAGTTTATTAACTGGGAAGATTCGACATTTCTACACAACGATAATAAAACAATCTCTTGGATCCTACGCGCCTGGTCCCTTTCCTTTCATCCAAGTATACTTCTTCTGTGTTTAACGGATCTGTTGTTAAAGAGTGGAGGTATGTGTATCGTTTAATCGAAAGCATTTGATATGAATCAATCAACGTTGAACGTTTCTGTTTCGCAAACACAGTAGGCTATTGTACGAAGCATATGGAGATCTTGCGTTGCTTCTCGCAAGGTCAACGAATCGGCCACGGCCGAGACCCGATCGCTCGCAGGAATTTGTTCGAAAGCGGCGCGGGAGCGCGATAGAGCGCCGGTGTGCGCACCGTCGAGCTTTATCTGCCGCGTGGGAGGTCCGGATCAATGTAGTTTGCGATGGAACGCGAAAAATAACGTCCTGGTAATCGCGGCCGGTGGTTTATGGGCCGAGCTATCTGCTAGGAATAATGGTGCGTGCGCGAGTCGGTCGGGGAGTGCGCGAGGTCAAGCGCGATGGTAGTCTTTTGTTCGTCCACACAGAGTGCCGTCCGGACAAAGGAACTGCGCGCGTAAAATATGCACCCTGCAAAGGAAAGGAAGAGGTGGTGCACAGGAGGTTAGAATTTCCCACGTGCCGCAGATCTGCAAATCCGATTCGTACAGCCCAATTTTCAAGCGCGATCTCCTCTCGCGATTATCGCGATGAATATTCATGTATAGAGAAAGCCTACGGACCTAAAATTCCCATCTAATAACAATTGTCATTATCTGTCTAATGAAGATTTCGCATTAATTGCTCTCCTGCAATAGAATTTATTCATCTTATTCATGTTATTTAATAAAATACTAGTTTTCTTGACGTAAATATTTATAAGTATACGATATCCATAATTTAACGAATGCGTAATGAACTCATTTTCATTTTTTTTTTTTTTAAGTTTACATTATAAGCGCATATCATGCATAACATGAAATTAAAATAACATTAATAACGACCTAATTCACGTTGTCATCACGATGTACGTCATACACGTTCTATCGCGCGGTTATAACGTGTGCATTTTGGTCAGCCGGTATGCCTCCACGAGCAATCTGGTGAATAGGAGACCTGTGATTTCCCCGGCGCTCACGTACGGACAAGGTTAACCGGTCGATGAGCTCAGGAGTCAAGCTGGAAGCGATCGTCCGGTATCCACGTAGCGATTTGCTGTCACGCACGAGGGCTTTCTATTCCTCCGCGGCAATGAAATTGCTACGCGTGGAAATCCGGTTTCCGTCCTTCCGTCATTTGTATCCGAGACTCTTTTTTTTTTCTTGCGTACTCGGGACCTGCTCGATGGAGCTCGATAGATAAGCTGTCGCTACACTGACTGGGTGCGTCCGAGCGAAAGGACACGCTTATGGCTCGGGGGAATCGAACAAAGTTATTTCTCGATAAAAAGAATTTCCCAGTAAATACACGTTGTACTCAATCTTGAGATAAGTATGTAAAATGCGAAGGTATACTCGTAAATCAGCGGTCTTGCATAAAAATATCATACTGACCATACTCAAGTTGTCTACTTCATTCGCCACACATCAGAATTGCAACAGCAATGTACTTGCCTATGGCGTCCGCGAGAAAACCGCAGATATGCCGCAGTGTGCCGCTGGCTTGTAATTAGTATTACGCGCTTCGCTGCCTTGGACAAACAGTTCTCTTAGGAGCTGTCCGCATCCAGAGGATTTCATTCTCGCGATCAGAGGGGACTTTTCTCGTCGTTCGATCGCTCGGCTTTACGGGTATTTTTTTCGCGTAGACCGTCTAGCGCGTTAATGAATTTGCACAATGCTCGGGAGAGTGTTGCCGTAACGGTGTAGATAGGCACGAGGTAACGGTATCGGGATACTTCTTGACGCGTTTATTATCCATTAACGCGTTCATACTATTCGTACTCGCAAACACGCTCGCGAGCAATAATACTCTACTAACGAATGCACACTATGTTACGAGCGATGAATCTTAATTAACCGCCAATGGGCTTACATTTATAGTCGACGATAGCGTTTCTGCGATAAATCGCGACGGAGATTTTTCCGCGAAAATCAATCGCTACGCATAAACACGTGCTCGAGCGGCGAGCTAATCGAGTGATTAATTAGCGCGAATCAACAAGGTCTATTCATATTCATTGTCGATGTAAGCCTCTCTGCGAGAAAGTTTACGTTATCACAGCGCTCAAGATTTAATCCTTGGAACGTTCGATAAAAATAAACGCGTACAATTAGAGAAATATTAATCAAACGTTCAGTCAAATAGTGATGAAATGAATTCTGTAGTTATTGGTATCAAAAACTTAGTTACATTGATTTAACAAATCATTTATAGTTGTATAAAATTGTTTGATTAAGTCTACAGATTGTTTGATCAAAACAACTACATGTTTAATAATTATAACTATAAAATCCATTTGGTTACTATTTAACTGAATGTTTATCTATCTCGCCAAATATTTCTCTCAGTGTAGAGAGAAACAGGCAGTCAAATCGAATTACAATTGAAGTGTCCTACAACTCCAACAAAAATTTTTGATGCCTGTGTATATGTAGTGCCTATACGCGAAAGACGTAAATTAAAAGTAAATTAAACATTGTGAATATCAGAAACACATACGTCAGTGTTATTACTATGTTTGTTAATAAGATTCAAATGTAAAGAACAATTGTTGCACGAGGGTAAAGAATGTGTTTACGTGCTCAGCAAAGTGCACCATTAATGTGTTAATAATAGTGAAAATGCGCATGGAATAAAGGATGGGAATATATGAATAACATTAACGTTAAATGCGGCTTACCGAAATGGTCGCTGTTGTGCGCACAAAAATTATATTTATCGTCGTAGATCAGCATCGCGCAGTCGTGACAAACAAGTGTCATCGTGACGTCAATAAGGCAGACAAGTGCGTACGATTCGTCGGCACTTTGTTTTTATCTATGCCGATTGTCGTGGCTTTTGCGATGAAGACGCAACGTCACAGTTCGATGCATTTTAACGATGCACCGATTTGCGGAACCCACGGTTAGTTGTCGATTGGTATCGGATTGATATACGGCACACATTGTCAACAATTCTCGATATCGCGTACGGAAAAATTATTCGCCCACGATATCGTCACGTGCATTTTTTTTCAAGCGAGTATACTTAGAAATATATGTTTGTGTACTATTTTTGATGATTTTATTGTGAAAATCGATGGATTGTAATTGACTGATCAAACGATAAATTAATTTTTTTAACCCAGTTTTTCGTTCTATAAAATCATTTTCCAGGATAATACCGTACGTATATATTTTTTATAATAAAAGTAATAGTATTACATATTGAAATACCATTTTAATAATACACCTACAGAAAAGTTGTATTTAAATTGATGAAATTGCTTTTTAATTTGGTTTTTAAAGTAAAAAAAAAATGATTTGATTTCAAGAAATAACGTTATTAAAATAAATAAATTATTTGCTCAAATTATTAAATTTAAACAAATAATTTTTTAATTCCAAGAAAGTACTGATAGAAATGTAAGAAATAATTTAGTTGTTCTGGTTTTAAAAATATATATTTCATTTAAAGAAAGATTTGTGTCGTACAACCAATTATTTTTTTAATTCTAATAAAAGAAACAATCAAATAATTTCTTCAAATAAAAAAAACTTTTCTCTAACCGTACAGTAATGCACAAATGTCTTCGATTCAAATTTTTTTTACTCGATGAATCCTTTTTCTGCACCAAGAAAACGATTTCTTTGGACTTAATAAATTTTATTACATCTAAACAAATTTATTTGGTATGGTCCAAACAAACCAATGTTCGAATCAATTAAGTGCGACTAATAGTACATTTCGTCAAATAATAGAGGTTGTTTGAATGAAACAACATCATTTATTCAAACAAATAATGTTTTGCACGAACATATTATGTTGTTTCGAAGAAACAACTTTCAGTCAAATAAATAGAAATACTAATTCCAGTGAAATCTTTTTCTCTGTGTGAATGTAACGATCGAAATAGAATTGAAGTACAATGCAAAGAGATGGTGCAGATGGTGCAAGAGTGAAATCATATTCTATAGATTTTTGCACATTATTTCTTGTATCGTATCACTTTAAAGAGAATACAACCTTGAATCTCGGAGCATATGCGCGTGCGAGAGATCTTCCCTAGAAACAATTTACAACGACCTTTGTGTAGTTTTACGATTTGTTTGCTTGTTTTTGTCACTTTGGCTAAGAGCCAGCGATCTTGCATTTTCTAATACGAGTCTTAGTCAGACACGGCCTCACAGATCGTCTCTACTGCGTAATTAGAATACCTGCGGCCACCGATGTAGCGGAAACGACGTAGGCCAACATGTTACGTGCAACAACACATTTCATACTTTTCTAATACAAGCTAGTTACAAAATCTATTAAACTTGCGCGAAAATGTAAGTATATGATTTACAGCATTTACTAATGAATAATAAATTTGCTTGCTCAATAAGACGTTACTTAAAAAGACTTGAATAGTTATTGTATGGCAAGTTGTATTGACTAGTAAATAAAGTTCAACTTGAAAAGCTTGGAGGAAGAGAGAGAGAGAGAGAGGGAGAAACGGACTGCGGATCGACATTTGCCATGACACTCATCACACGCTATCGAGATCTCTGGCCTTGCCGGCATAAATTTCGTCGGCGCGTATCGGTGATATCGTCGTTTATCATTAAAAGCGCACGCGTTTCCGTCGTCGAGGGGAAAAAATACTCGATAAGAAGGCGAACGGCGCCGATTTGTGATTTTCATTCGCGTTTTCCCTCCCCTCTCCGGCGCCGTCAAGTCGCTTCTCCTCATAATTCGCCTACTTGCGTGCGATTCCGTTCGCGCGGATGCAATTGCGCTCGCATTCGCGCCCGGTAGTGTTTTTCCATGCATGCATGCAATAGCGGGCGCGTGTGGAGACACTTTATTTCGCGCGCTCGCGAACGTGTTTACCCTCCAAAAATAGACGGTACAGCTGTCGTTCGATGTTTTGTAGCCCGGAACTTTTATTGCCCCGTCTCCCCCAATAGAAAGAGACAAAGACACCTCGTTATAGCGTGAAATAAAATTTTTCTCAAGCAGCTGATTGAGAGCAGGAGAAAAACACGCGCTGATAGCAATCATGCCAAATAATTATGTGCATACATAAAATATGAAAGTTTAAAGCGATTGTACATACAGAAGTTATGTATCTCGAGACAACAAACTTTCGTTAATTGATTAACTGTGTTTGAAATTTTAAATCTCGTTACACTTTTAAAAAGTTTAACGAATAAGTATCCGAGTATATTTAATCCAAGTATTAAATTAAGTAAAGACGGAGAAGATGCGCCATGCGCACCATTGCAGTTCCGTTAAATCGCTCCTGACGTTTTTCGCCATAGCGCGGCACGATTGGCCTCGACAACGTGTTTTCCTCGCCACCGTGTCGTCGTTAATCACGTCACTCGCCTGTATTATTTCCCAATGTTTCGCGTATGTACCTTTTCTCAGAAGCCTCGTACCTAATCTCTCGGGGATTGATCTCGCGACGCTACAACGTTCCTCGCTGTTTCACGATGACACTTCACTTAACTAAATCTCGACCGACTTCCCTTGCCGTCGTGACATCGTCAATTACGTCATTCGACTATATTATTTCGCAATATGTTTCTCGCGTGTCGGAGGTCTTCGTTCCTCCTGCTGTTTGAGAAAGATACGCAACCGTTCTGCTCGTGTCAACTCTTGCGACAATTTCAAATGTAACAAACAGCTTTTGCTACTTAGTAATCACGTTGGGAAATATTTGCCGTACGAATTAAAGTTTTCTAAAGGCAGCGAGGGGGGTAAGTAAATTTTCCTCCCCCATTACTCACAGCATATTTGGAAAAACATTTTTGCTTTAATAGAACGTCCAAGCGATATTTCGTATCACATTTCTGCGAATGATGACGGCAAATATTACCTTATTGCGTCTAAACATGTTTCAACAGACAATAATAACAAGGAAATTGACGTAAGAACAAACACAGGCTATATAAACATCAATCGACGCGAAAGGAACTTTAATAATCCAATCATTGAAATTCCTTGGAAATTAACGCTCAATTGTAAAATATTTTCTATACCCATTGTCATGTCGCGTCGAGCACAATTATAGTATATATACGTGGAACGTCAAACTAGAATCTTGCAGCAATTATTCAGTCGCGAAGATCGCTTGATACGGACATTCGTTAGAAAGGCATTTGCAACGCAATTGTTGTGATCGCATCAGACGTAATTACGCGAAACGTTCCGATTAACGGAAAATTTCTCGCGTGCGAGAGAAAGAGGCTTGGAATGCCGAATGGCGTACAACTCGCGCCGATTACGGGTCGGGAATGGCTTTTATGCACACTAGTCTCAACGCATAAACACCGTACACCCGCAGCTCAACTTTTATGCACACGCGAAGTCGCGTGCATGGTCGCGTGCTAACATCACCATTTCGTGCGGCGCTGTTAAAATATTCGTCCACCTATCAGCACCAGTCATCTAGGATAGCGGACCCCACATCCGCCCATGCAAAACGTTCATTTTGCCACCTGAAGCAGCGGGTTTCGACCCCGCCGAGAGTGCTTATCGCAACCGGCAATCAGCGCAGAATTAACGTTACAATGTTATCACATGACGCAACAAACTAGGCTTGTGATGTACATACCTGAGTTCGGGAGGTTACGGTTAAACTTGCATGCGAATATCGATAGTATTTGTATGCGGATGTCTTAATATTCTTTACTTCTTCAAATCCCTTTTAACGGGGGGCGCGATCAAAACACTCTCTTGCGATCAAAGTTTGAAGAATGAGATTGTACTGTTACAGAGTTTTTTTTATTCTGGAGAATAAAAAAAAACCGCCAAAAGTTGAATAAGAAAAAAATTCAACGTTTCTCAGTGATTTTCCTTATCCTTACATTTGGTATATAATTTCGTATTCAACCCGCATCTTCTTTGTTCGTTTGCACGTCATATGGGCCAAGGATAAACCGAAATGAAATATTCGTTAAATTAAACTTATTTTGAAGAAAGCTTATAGACGTCATCTCCTTTGTTATGATAATGTAACCGGAGCAAAGCTCAAATCGACGAGACGGAAGAAACTGCGAAGTATGCATTGTCACAATTGAGGGGTCTTGTTACGACAATTACGTTAAGGCGGTATGCATTGTTAAGACCTTGAAACTAAAACGACCAATATTACTTTTCTGTTCGCGTCAATGGAGAAATCTGCGGATATATCCTACGTCACATGTTGAGATGTCGGATCTTCTCATAAATATCACGATTTACAATTTAATTGGAAAATTAATCCCCTCTTTAATTAATTGAAGGATTCGTGTTCCAACTCGCCTATTACATGCGAAACAGATGTAAATTTTTATGTTTCGTAATGAAATAAATATATAAAATATTTTAATGTGGTTGACGTCTGTGGTTAACATCAAAGTTTTTTTCAGTTTATATATATGTAGAATTATGCTACAATTAAGATTCTAGCAACGCAAAAAATATACTTGTACGACAACTATTTCTCATCGTAATTTTTGCGTCTCATTCATAATCGGAATCAACATTACGTAAAGATTTTTTTTATTATGGAAAAGATTCTGAATGGCAGTGACGAAAGTCGTAGAATAACATTCACTCAAAGTTCAGTCGATTTACGTCTGACAATGTCTTATTCATGTGTGATAACGGGGGGGCGTAGGTCGAATCACACTACGACGCCTCTGCAGTGTATCTAAATTGCGAGCGTTTCGTCATTCTCTTCTCGGTCGTCTTGTCTTCTTTGCGTCACCTCGCCTCGAGAGGCCGGTGCGATATTTTATGTCGCTTTCTGCATAATTCAGCCGGTGCGACGTATAAACGGGATTAAAATATCGTCAGCATCCGTTCGCGAGGATCGAATCGTCGCGTCGTATGAAATTTAGGAACGGCCTACAGGAGGATAAAAATATTCCGCGCTTAATTGTGTATGCGCACATATCACGTACTTTCCTAATTTTACGATTTATAAATACGTCGTTCGCGACGAAAGGCAATAAGATACGTCACGAGCAGACGAGAGAAATTATTTTCGCCTTTCGCCGCACAAACGACTTGTGCAGATTTATCAGTGGAACTGACGAACGAGTTGCTGTCGGGGCCCTCTCTGAGGCCGTTTTGGACAGATGATGCGTCTAGTCGCGACGACACTTTACTCGTCGGCGAACTGACGGACGAAAGACGACGACCGCGACGTCATGGATTCCGCGTGCAATCTTTTTTTGAGCGAAGCTTGCACCGCGCTGCACATGTTTGGCAATCCGTGAATTGATCCTTGTTGCACAAAGTTGCGCGACTTACAGCTGCTTCTTTAAAAACTGGATTTATTTCTCGTCGAAAAGAAATATACATTTATTACATTGAAAAATGAAACTATAATATTTTACTTTAAATGCCATAGTTAAACACATTATCATACCTACTAAATTATTAATAAAATTAACATTACAAATTGACATTTACATTTCATATTTAACTTTTAAGAGTAAAGTAGGTAATCTACTAGTATAATACGTTATAGTTAAACTTACATTAATTATTTACGAGATAAAAGCAAAAACGTAATATTTAAATGTAAATATAAAACTAGTATATTACGTTATTGTTAAATTTACATTAATTATTTATAAGATATAAATGTAAAAATAATGAACTTTAAGATTTCCATGTGACGGTATAAATCGAGAAAAGTTTTGTTGACAACTTTTTCAAGATATAAAATATTTAAGAAAATTAGCCTGGAATGCTGTAATCACTTTATCTACACAAAGTTAATATTGATATATTTATGGCTGTCTACATTACTTTTAGTTTATATTTCTTTCAATTAAGAATCAATAACTGGTGCTTCGCATTTGTAGGTTTTGATCTACGCCTCGCGTCGTCTCTCGGCTTCGCAGTAAAGAAGCACGTCGGCGCGCCCAAATGGCGTGACGAAATTCGCCGTGCCCAATTCCGCCCCGACGAGACGCGATGGTTGTTTTATACCCTCCGAAGATACGACCGGAGTTCAGACGTCGCGGCGGCATCCGGGCGCCGACGAGTCTGGACTTTTCAAGCGTATAAGTGGCCCCGTGCCTTCTCCTATCCCCTTCCCTTGCCGCCCATTTCGCTAATCCCCAAGTTGATATAGACCGCACACGCAAGAATCCGTACTTTGGCACATTCGACGATGTTATACCAGCATCGGAGCACGAAATTTCATCCGATAGTACTTAAGTTACACGTAGGATCGTAACGACTCCATCCATTTGAGTATAGTTTACGAAGAACGTTTTGAATAAATAAATCTGTTAATGTTCGTTTTCTTTTTTAAACAAAGATGAGTTGTCGTTGATAAAAATTTACTAAAATTGGTTGTTATATTTGAACTCAAAAAAATCACAAATCTATTAATTTGGAAATCTATTACACTGAAAGAAAAAATATCTTAAAACAAAAAATTATTTATTTGGACGGTCCTAACAGCTTATTTACTTGCAGTCACGTTAAAATTTGTTTAATTGAAATATTTATATAAATAAAAAAAATAATTTTTAATAAAGTAAGGTTTTCTTCCAAAATATTTTCTTCTAAAAAATATTTACTGCTGAACTATTTTTATATCCAAAATAATCAGATTTTTTAATCTAAGAAAACAATTTGATTAAGTGCAATAATATTATTAGCTTTTGAAAAATTAATAAAAAATGTAAAAAAATGTAAAAATACAAAATTATACTCTTAAGATAATATATCTATTTATTTAAAAGTAAATATTTTTACTTAAAGAGAATAAGCAAATACTTGCAATAATCAAACATATGGTTTTAAGAAAACGTATTTCTCCATTAAAAATTTTTTTCTCTCAGTGCAGTCTAACTTAATTGCAATGATGCAATGAAATACGTGATTTCGATCGCTATGTTTTCAAACTGAAATATAGAAACAACAACAAAATGATAAGATAAAGAGAAACTTGACATCCGATTGAAATCGAATTACATGGCTATCCTCTAGATGAACTTACTCATGTCGCTTTTCTATAGACAATCTTATTTAAAACGTGTCACGCTTCGTTTATGCTTAGCGAATCCTAATCTTTTCAGGTCGAATGCGTTTAGATCGCAAGTCATTGTGTACACGCCGCGGCGCCGTAGACACTCTGCCAAAGAGTGCCCCCGATGGCGTTTCCCATCGCTTAGCTACGTCCGCAGAAACTGAAAGTTCCGCCGACCCGCCTCTCTCGCGTCGTACGGGGCACTATCGCGCGCGACTATAAAAAGGCGCCTTCTCGAGCACCGCTCTGCAAGAGCTAGCCGCGGGGAGATAAGATCGGCCGGTACCCTCCTGCTGCTTCAACACGTCCGTTACCTCCATAATCCCTCGCGACCCTATCGCCCTACGCCACCACGCTTTGATAACGGCGCACTGTCGTTCACAGTACTAACAGAGTGCGCGATAAATACGAATTGCGCGTTGTTGCGCGTAATTTCTTATCGCACCAGACTGAATAAAGCAATGACGAAAATGATCTAAAGCAGAAGCACCTGGAGGTCAAGAAGGAAAGTATAAGTATGCAGGTAGAGAGTTGAGCTGATAGAAAGGATGAGGATATATATTTAGAACTTTCACTCAATCTGAGCTTTAAGTCCCTATTCTGTAACTCTAAATGACCACTGGTGTCGTCATACTGTCGGTGTGCAGATATTTTATGCGGTGAGCTACGCATTGACGATATGTAACGACACTGCCGTTAAGAGTTACAGAATAGGATCCTTAATCTCTCAAGTCAAATTGCAAAAGTGACTTGCCGCGAGTTCACGTCAATTAAGGGGTTATATACGTACATACATAAGAGGAAACCCCCTTCGCCCCTTCCGTTTTCTTCCCATCAAACACTTCATAAAATACAATGCATTCGCGGACTGGGTTGCGTGTCGTCATGATTATTTTCTAAACGGAATGCTATTGTGCACCGGCACTTTCTAGATGTAATGTCGAGCGCTAATGTTATTTATATGCCGACACTGTCACTTTAGAGATTGCAGAATAGGGATCTTAAGGCTCGGATTGAACATGTGAAAGTCGTAAACATATCTGTAAAATATCTTCGCGTTTTTTTTTCTATTAAATTTTTTCTGCATAATAAAAGCGTACGAATTAAGCATTTGTGTCGAATTAAATCAGATCTTTGATAACGCGTTCGAAATCGAATCGAATCGAATCTGAAATTTTCATATCGAATCGATTTTGAATGAAATTTTCTCGAATCTACATTACGTGTTAATTTAAAAGTAATAAAGTATTTTCAATAACGTAGATGTTTTATAATAGACGAGAAAATTAATTGCAAAAGTTTTAGAAAATAATTACAAAAAATTAAATGTACTGTCCACTGCAATTCGATTCGAATTCGCACTATGTGCACACCTCTTACTGCATACTTATACTTTCCTTCTTGACCTCTAAGTGCCCCCGATTCAGGAAAATACGACGTTATTCCGCGATCAGATACACGAGACAATCTAAAAAATTTTATTTATTCGCTTACGCGTATTTTTATTAGCCTTTCAACAATGTTTGTCATGAATATGTGATGTAAACGGAATAAACACATTTCAAATGGCAAGAAATTGTCGATGGTGAAGGAATATATAATCAATTGGAAAGGTTTCTTGTCAAGTTATATATAGTTATGTGTGTTATAATTATGCACGTGAGATATTTGTGCCCCTCATTTAACTTTTTGCAGATATTGTGGGAATTTGAAGACCATTTTTTCGACTTTGAATTATTCTGTCCGTGGTAAACAGAAAGAAATCGGTTTCTCTTCCTAAAAAAGTTGTTGACTGAGAGAGGCTGAGTGTCAGAGGTTACCGTTTATGACAGCGGCAAGCGAAATCGAGTCTTCAAATTCCCACGGTGTAGAGGATCAAACTAACTTCAACTGATTCAACTTATTTTGTATTTTAAAATTGATCGAAGCATGATTTTAAATTAGGACGACGAATGTCTATTTTCGAACATGGCTATTATAGTGCGCATAAAAATAATAAAATGTTTAAAGGAAGCGAGAGAGGACGACGAGTTCGAGTTTTAATTGCCATATCTGTTTTACATTAGTTTTTTTCTAATCTGTAATAACATTTTTACATGGTATAATACGGTTATCTTTAAGCAAATCGTTTTATTATCTCACGGATGCTATCAACCGTGACTAAATTAATCTATTTTTAACGAGCAATCTCAATAGAGCGCGCCGATATCTGTTTCAGGATGAGAAGGTCACGATGCTGAGACCCGGATCCATAGTGGGCCTGCTGGCCCTCGTGGCCATGCTGAAGATCGCGGACTCGAATCACTGTCTGACAATGCTGGAAGGTAAATCGCTGGATATTATCGCCGATCCGATCGTTGCGGCTCAATTACGGCGCATTTGTCAGTTCCGAAGACGCGATATCATTGCCACGCCATCAGAGAAACGGCGCCACTTGGAATAATCCGTTAATTATCGCGATGATTAGGCGCGGCTTAAACATTAATTGAACCGCTCTCACGATTCATCTGTGCATAATCACTAGTCGACGACTAATTAGATATATCGAGCCTCGCAGCGTGTAATTAGAAGCTGAATATATTCCGTATGCCTTACTGCCGCGTAGCTTACTCGCTTATTATCGAGCATAAACATGGTCATCCCGCGGACTGGCAACGGCCGGAAATGTTCTTGCCCCGGATACGTGTTTTTCTCAGATGTTTACATTGCACGGTATGGTCGGCGGAGACCTTGCGATTCTATATACGTATTTCTACATACGCATTTCAGAAAGATGCATTTCTAAATACGCAGCAGTTTTCATCTCGCTCGCTCTCCCAATTAATGTATACATTTTGTAATTTTTATTTTATACTTAACCGGATCGCGTAAAGTTCCCTTTTTTTCGGAGTTATTGATTCTTTGTCGATTGAATTGAAATGATTTTAACGTGGAATTTTTTTTTACAGAGGTCCATCCAAAGAGAGTAATTCATTACGAGAGACACTTCTTGAACATTAAATTCGAAGTGTCGAGGAGGGTGACACAGAGGTTAGCGTCGGAGATCATGAAGATCTTTTTGACCGAAGTATTAGGTTACACCGGAGTCGCCATAGTCGAGCAAGATGACTACTTCAATGCGTCCGAAGTCTTTGGAAGAATGATCGATAGATCAACGTACACCGAGTACAAGTGAGATAAACAAACAATTATAAACGCTGAGTAATAGAAAAATTGAATTTACAAATTGAATATTTTACAGCTTTTCTTTTACGATTCTTGAATTGTAACAATCATACGATTGCGACAATTTTTTGATTTCTTTTTTTCAATGAGTTCGTAAATAAAGGCATTTATTTTTAATAAAATTTGTATAAAACGAGTAAAATTTACAATTTTGTATAACTATGTACATTTACTTCATAAGAATCTTTTAAAAAAAAGGGGGGGGAAGAAACTGACAAAGTGTTTCGATAAACAGATTATTATATCAGTAACTGATGATTAATATTCAGTTAATTGATGAAATATTATCAGTTATAAGTTATCGATAAAGTCTATTATTTAACAATTCTTCAATTTTTTGAAAGTATGGTCAAAAAGTTGAACCTCTGTAAATAACAAAGTTACATTGCGTCAAACTCCATTGAAATGTACGCGCGTTTAAACCAAGTAATTAATATTCCTGTCTCACAGAATTCCAGAAACAATGGTGAACATGGAAGTGTGGATTCCGCCGCAGGAGGACACGACTCTGCTGCTGGACAAATACAACGTGAAGGAATGCGGCTCGATAGCGCCACCGGGTCACTTCGGTTGGTTTATTCCGGAGACGTTAACGAGATCCGATGATAGTTGGCTGATCTTCTCCAAGCTAGAGACTGCCAGCAGATTTGCCGTTGACGAAACATACTTGCCGAAAGTCAAGAAACTCATGATAAACGCGAATACAGGGGAATACTACTGCCACGAAACTTTTTGCCAGCACGGGATGTACATCCCGGAACAATGTCACGGCCAAGGCCAGCAGAAGCCGCCGAACTGCGCGTTATTACTAGCCGAATACTCTGATGTAACTCGTTTCATAAAAGAACACATCGATCAGATGAAGCTCTACGTTAAAGTAGCGTGGGTGGGTCCGAATCTAAGGAATCTGACCAAGTACTTGACCAGAGAATACACGCAACTCGCGCAAAACTCATCTGCTTCAATCGGAAACAGGTATTGCTGATCTGAAGATTATGTAATTTTTTTCGGAACATCAACATAGCATTTGTAAAGTTTTTATAATAAAATTTCTTTTAGATCTCTGGTGATCCTGCACTATACGCCCAGTAGTGTGATCCCGAATGAACAAGAATTTAATGAAATCGACTTTCCACATTGCGGAACGAAAAAAGGTCCGCCTGACTGCGCGTACGAGATGAACAGACTGACGAAGCTAGTGTGGAATAAGTTGGCAACGATCGCGAAAGTCGCCTTCGAGGCGATAAATCGCGTCAAGTTTAATCGAGAGATGTACGAAGATTTGATCGCGCGTCGTATACGAGCGCCCGTGAACGCCACGGACGAAGATGTCGCCTGCGATTGGTTGAAGGATAATCTGAACTATACCCTAAAGGAATGGAAGCCCAAAAATGATGGCAAGAACAACCTTCACGTAGGTGGTATATTTCCTATGAATGGCAATTCCTATACGGCCAGGTCTATCGTAATCAGCGCTTTGATGGCGAAAGAAGTCATCAATCAGAACAACACCCTGCTGAGAGATTACAATTTGAATCTGTTGGTCAGCGACGGCCAATGCAAGTCGGATATGGTGATGAAGTCCTTCATCGACTATATCGTACATAATTTTTACCAGAAACTAATTGGTGTATTGGGACCGGCTTGTTCGGAAACCGTGGAGCCGTTGGTCGGAGTGTCGAAACACTACAGAACGGTGATCATCAGCTACAGCGCCGAAGGCTCCAGCTTTGATGATCGGACCAAATATCCATATTTCTTCAGGACTATTGGCGAGAACAAGCAGTACAAACATGTCTATGTACAGCTCTTGCAGAGGCTACGTTGGCGTCGAGTGGCTTCACTGACGGAGGATGGACAGAAATATACTGAATATATATCGTATATGCAGGACATGCTTAGGGACAACAGCATCGACTTCGTAGCAAACGTCAAGTTTCCGAGGGAGCGAGAAGTTGACGTGATGACAAAAGTATGTTTAATTTCGATTGTGAGAATTAATCATTGGTTTTACGTAAAAGATAATAGAAGAAATAAGATACTACTAAAAATTTGACTAATTTAAACGTTTATACGAGGATTGTTTAAACATCAATGAGACTTTTTTTTTATATAAATACAAATCAACGTTGGCAGCACGCCTTACATAGTCGTCACCTCTCACGGTAGTTGTTTTTATAGTCGTTACAACATTCGAACAAATAGTGTTGTTGCACAATATGTTGTTATCAGGTTTCTTACAAACGAGAATGTTAAAGCTGTTGAAATTTTACATGCAGAGAACAGACTTGATAGCAGAGTATAAAAATGTTACAATTTCCGTAGGGGACGCAAAATAGATACAGATTTTCATTAACATTTTCATTAAATTCTGCTTGCGTCTTCAATTCTTCTCTCCGAACTGTGCACACAGTCTGTGTAAAATTTCAACGATTTTAGCATTTTCTCGTTCATAAGAAACCTAATAACAATGCATTAAAGTAAGAAAAAAATGTTCGATATTTGTGACTATAATTGCATGGTAAATAATAAATAACAATTGAATCTAGACCGCGGACATAATACAATTAAAGACGAGATAGACTAAATTAAAGACGAAAATAATTATGGTTAAAAGTTCCATAGTTAGTGCTATAATATTAATAATCTTGTGTTTTTAATTCTACCAACTATGAAAAATTTACACTAAATATATTCACACAAAAAAGTCTCATTCATATTTGAATCAATCTCATAAATTATACGATATTTAGACTGTGGGACTTTAATATTTTTCGTAATAATATTTACGTGAAAGTACGTAAACATGTAATTCGTAATAAGTAATTTTACGATATTAATTTTCAGTACTTGCAAGGTTTAAAAGAAAAGCGGGCAAAAATTATTATCGCAGACGTATATGGTGAGGTAGCTCGTCAAGTCATGTGCGAGGCATATAAACTGGAGATGACAGCTGTCCAGGTAATAATTATAAATTATCTCGTTTCGTTCATTTTTTTCGAATAAATCATAAAAGATAAAACTAAAAATAAAGTTGAAAATTTAAACGTTTTAATTTGTATTTTAAAGGGTTACGTCTGGTTTCTTCCGCTTTGGCTTCAGCCGCAATGGTACGATACCGATCACTACAATAAAGAGGGAGAACAGGTACCCTGCACCACGAGTGAAATGATGAACGCTATAAACGGACATCTCGGTCTGTCACACGCGTATTTCGCTCGGGACGACGACATAATGCAGGAGGGAATCACTGTACGCGAATGGCGCGAACGTTACGAGAATACATGTCGAGCACAGAATCTGACACCCTCTAACTACGCCGGTTATGCCTATGACGCCATGTGGACTTATGCTTATGCCGTAGATCGACTTATCCGTGAAAACCAGAGTTATTATTTTGAACTTCACAGCGAACATTCGGTTAATCGTCTCACGCAGATTATTGGCGAGACTGATTTTTATGGGGTTAGTGAAACAAACTTATCGATTATTTTATTCATTAAATAGTGAAGACGTAAAAATATATAGTCTAGGCTTATCATAAATCATAATCGATTTTTCTGAAAATTTTGAAGAATCTTTTTGAAATATCTTACGATCATCGTATGGCACCATAAACAATGGATTATTATAGTTAAATATATTTCTATTTCTAGGTGTCCGGAAGAATAAAGTTTCTAGGTGGGCCATCGAGATATTCTGTTATCAATATCGTACAGTTCATCGATAACGAGACGCGCATTGTTGGTAATTTTTATCCGAATATCTCGGAAACCAAGAACGAAGTAACGGGCGGCGTCTTGGATTTGAATACTTCATCTTTTGTGTGGTTATCGGAAACAATGCCCGATGACGGTTCCGAGCCTCCATCGAGGTGTGTTCTAGGGGGATTGGCGGAATTGCTAGACGTTTCTTGCGAAGTAGCGATTGTGGTCGCTAATATTATCGGCTTTGGCCTTCTTGGAGCAGTTTTGATCGTCAGCTTCATCATCATAAAACGAAAGTACGTTTATTATAATCTTGCCATTCTATGGCAAGATTATAATGTATTTATTTTATATTGTCTTATATTATATTTTATATTGTTTGTATTTTAATTGATTTATTATATAGAAAAAAGCAAATTTTTTAAGATATTGTTCCCAAAAATATTAATTTAACTATATCTTCTTTTTCGTTATTCGTTTAGTTACGACAAAAAAATGCAGATCCACGAAAAATACATGAAGTCCCTGGGTATCCTGTCACAGATGGATACTTCCAGTTTAGATGTGTGGGAAATTCCTCGAGAGAGAGTAGTAATTAATCGAAAACTCGGAGAGGGAGCCTTTGGCACCGTTTACGGTGGTGAAGCTTTCTTCCCTGAGAAAGGCTGGCTAGCTGTCGCTGTGAAGACTCTGAAAGTCGGTAGCTCGACCGACGAGAAACTCGATTTTCTCAGCGAGGTCGAGGTCATGAAGAAATTCGAGCATTCGAATATCATTAAACTATTGGGAGTGTGCATAAAGTGCGAACCCGTGTTAACCGTAATGGAGTTTATGCTCTACGGTGACTTGAAAACCTATCTGTTGGCCAGAAGACATCTGGTCAACGATCGAAGTTACGAGGATTCCGATGAGATCTCGAATAAAAAATTGACCGCCATGGCGTTAGACGTTGCAAGAGCGCTTAGCTATTTAGCGCAATTAAAATACATTCACAGGTGAGTGACAATTCGATCAATTTCAAATTTAATTGCTAATAACATTAATCTCTTATAATTATATTTTTTACATGTTCTTTTTTACCGTCAGGGATGTTGCCTCGCGCAATTGTCTAGTGAACGCTCAGCGAGTGGTGAAACTCGGTGACTTCGGCATGACGAGACCAATGTATGAAAATGACTATTACAAATTTAATCGAAAAGGTAAGAGAGGACAAATATTTTGTTTTTATTTTTACAGTATTATAACTTCAGACGAATAAGTTTTTATCGTGAAATTTATTTTGCAGGCATGTTACCAGTAAGATGGATGTCACCGGAATCTCTGGCGCTGGGTATTTTCACACCAGCGTCTGACGTCTGGTCTTACGGTGTACTACTCTACGAAATCGTTACATTCGGTAGCTTTCCTTTCCAAGGGATGAGCAATAATGAGGTACTCACGCACGTAAAGGCTGGCAATTGTCTCACTGCGCCAAAAAAAATAAAATCGCAGCTGTAAGTATGCCTACATCGATGAGTTTGGTTATATCTCATCACCCGATTTATCATTCGATTTACGTTTCGTGTTCTCTGTTTATAGCGAGAATTTAATGTATTCCTGTTGGAACGTGGACCACACGAAAAGGCCATCGGCACCGGAGATCGTTGATTTTCTAGCTTTAAATCCTCGCATTATTGCACCTTGTCTAGACGTGCCCTTATCGAGCGTGCAATTAGAGCACACCGCGCAACTCGATATACAGCTAACGGAGACTAATCGGAAATTTTCCATTTTGTGGCCGCATCGCTCATCTTCGCAAACACAAGAAACACTAAAGTTTCCGAATTCGCCGACCCCACTTCTGCTGGACTTGAATGGGCTTGATGACGATCAGACTTTAGATTCCCTAATCAGCCAATCTTGCGAGCAGGACAGTTCTAGTCCCCTGCTGGATTCCACGAGAGCCTCGGTTTTGAAGCAAGCGTGGCTTCATGGAAATTCCAACGTTAAAGACAACGAGCCTCACAGGTATGTTAATCTTCAACCAGGTATGTTGAAGTTGCCCTGCGAACTGAATGCGCCCGGTAAAAACGGTAGTGCCGGGAACATTCAAATGGAAGAGAGAACGTCTATGCTGCCCGAGAAGAAAAGCACCGATGACGTATCAGTCCTCTGATGGAACTAGACGATTTCATGAAGAAATTGGAAACTAGTCAGGTGCCTCGAGGTACGTTCGATTAAAGAGTTCATAAAATGACTGTACAAGATCAAGATCAGAATCTACAAAGACGTTCCTAAACATTTATTCTTGAATGAAGAAGAAAATTAATGCACAAACGAATTTTAAGATATTCGTCAAATGTAATCACCACGGTCATACTAAAGGATTCTTTAACGAGTCGAGAAAGAATTGGCTCTCTCTCTCTTTCTCTCTGATGTGGCATTTTAATTAACTAGCCAGAGATATTCCCTTGAATTCTATGAAGAGTGAAGAAATTAAGTTAATCTCTAATTGATTACGATAATTCTACAATGAAATTTTCTCTCTTCTTAAAGAATTCCTATTGCGTTTTTGGATAGAGCGTCCTGAAATGTATATACTGGTAGCGAAATTCGGTCTCGAACGAATAAAAAATTCGTCGATAATGCCTAAGAAGTACCCGCCAAAAAAAAATGGTCGAATGTAAATTACTCAAACACAATAAGATCTTGCTGATAACCTGCGTCTTTTTACGTGACGAGGACACATCAGATATTGAACAGAATAAATACGCAAATTATAACGCGTAAGTATCTTCAGCAGCTCAAAACAAAAATATTTAAACGGAAATATAAAAAGTAGTATATATATCAACGAAGAGAATATCGATCTAAATAGGGTTGGTACGAAGAGATATATGTATATTAGCATCGAGACAACGAGTTATCGATGGCGAAATTGATTTTACTGAATCCACTTTTTGAGACTGACTTTCATTGCGAAATTAAGTCGCATCATCTGATCGTCGCAGACACGGATGACCGACATTATTCGTCATCGTAGACAAGTAACCAAAGGGTACAAAAGAGAAGAGCTGTTTCTCGTAGACGCGAATTTCGAAAGCGGAAGAGACGATCGACGTCGGTGCATCCTTCATCCAGCAGTTCTATCGCCTTCTGCTCAATGCATCTTTAAGACTGACTCTCGAGATGGAAGGGACGCATATTTTTCGTATATATCTTTCTTTACCCTTTTTCCTTTACTTTTTTGTTGAGTCACGTTTCGAGGGAAAGCTAGCGCATTTGAATAAATCCGGTGTTTTGCCAGTGGCGACGTGTTCGCGTAACCATGACATTTTTTTTTAATCGTTAAACACATAAAAAGTCCGGTAATTTTTCCACCTTTTCTTTAACTCCTTCACTATCCATTCGAGTTTTGTTATTTCATTAAATTCAAACATCTTTAAAGAATGTACAAATTCTCCGTGAAGATTTTGTTATTCAGAAATCTGTGTGCTTAGATTACATCGATATTCTTATTATTGAAGTTATTTTAATCTAAAAATTGTTGCTTAATAAAAACAGAGCTATCGTGATGCCTAAAAGAAAACATCCTTATGATACACGAGACAATGAAAGGGTTAATATCTCCTCGCGAATGCGACTACGCGTTTGTCGATCACGCGTCGCCATTGCATTCACACTCACAATTTAATCAATATCGTAAGACTAATCATCGACTGGCCACATACTCGATCACAGATGCGATTATTTATTGATACACGAGTGGATTTCTTGCGAAGAGATTTTTATACGGAATATATTTCTCGTTAAGGGTCCACTATAATAGCATTCTTGTATAAAGTAGTGTTGCCAGATGACAGATAGTACATCCTATTTTGTGTAAATAAACTCACGTAAATGTATATTTGGCCTTTTCCGGTATCAATTGACAGTTCCTCCAGAATCGTTTCTTTTTATGTTCCTGCATTCTTGAAGTAGATAAACGCCGAAAGATGTGTGCAAAAAAATATACATATATATATTCCTTATTTTCAAAGTGATAATTATAAAAAGAACTCCATTCACGTATTACTTTTTAAATAAGTAATTGTATGTAGATCAAAGCGTGCCATTCATTATTAAGTGACCAGTGAAAAAAAATTTATATAAATATTTATTATGCCTCAGTAGAATTATAAAGAGCAGGAAAGGGTTAACTTTCAGCATCCGCTGTTCAATTTAATGACTGAATAGCTGTACAACTAACAAGGGTAGGCCTCGACAATAATCTCGCTGATTTTAATAAAATTTTGTGGGTGTGTAGTAGTTTGTAGTAAAATGAGTAATTTACATCCCGAGATAAATAATTGCATTCGTTCTTTTGTAACAGTACTATAGATGGAAATATTTAATCGTCATTTTCTTGGGAATGCCCAAGTCTCGCAACGAACGGCTTTACTACAATAAAGGTGTGAGTAAATACCACACGCCTATAAAATTTTATTAAAATCGGCGAGATCATTTTCGAGGCCTCCCCTTGTAAGAGCGTTCATCAGAAACGCATACAGCATCAAAGACTTCGATAAAAAAGTATTTTTATTTCTCGATTCCAGTAACTATTCGTTTTGTAACTATTCGCGCATATTCGGCCGCGTTGCGAAAAACGTGTCTTTAATTATATTACCATATTGTACATAGAATGCAATTACACATTCTTCCGGCGCATTATAAAGCAGTATACATGATTCATTCAAACATCACTATCCAACAATTTTACGAAGACTTATTTCATTACGCAACTATAATTTTTTAATACGTATTACAGTTTGTAAAAGCTCAAATAAAAAGATAGACAAACGTCACTCTACACAAACAAAGTAAAAATGTATATGCATATGTATATATAAATAATGTAGGATGAGTTAGGAATATAAAAAAAAAATTATTTATTTTCAACTATTTTGTTATTTTAATTTTTATACTATACGGATAGCGGCTTTTTCTAATATATAAAAAAAAATCGTTCGAGTTTATAGCAACATTTATATGTACAATTATACATGTATATATTATTTTTAAAAAATATAGACATTAAGCCAGCATCGCGCCAACATATATGTCACAATGATCAGAAAATTTATTCTTGTCATTGCGTAGAAATACGTTTTCTTTTTTTTTACTACTCGTTTGATCGAGGAACAATATTCGCGAATGCGTCGGCGCACCCCTTCGGCAGATGTAGACTAAAAGGCCCATAAAAAAGGCTTTTACACCCGTTTGTACATACCGCGACACGTTGCTACATGTCCTTCCTCTAGTAGTTACTTTATAAAAATAATCTTGGCGATTTTGCCAGATATATGCGATTACTCTTAGAGCACGTATAAGATCCTTGAATTTACTCGCTACGGATTATACCAATGTTATTTATTGTCGAATTATATATTGTAACTTATAGTCCGCGGCGAAAGATATTCGCAGCGTACGTTCCTCGAGCATATATTTATTGAGCTTTCTGAAATTAAATAATATTAAATATCTCTGTATTTTTTTTATTGCTCATATGACCTCTTTTATATATGTACATTTAAAACAATTTAAATTTATTTCAAATATTTATGCTAATGTTATATTTAATCAAATAGTTTTAATGTTATTTATATTTCACAAATGTAACTACAATACACATGTATCATAGTTCCGATTTTCATGCATTGTACATACTTCAAATTCCTTGTGTAATATAATTGTTTACCATTAATTATTGGAATCTTTTGTAATTTTAGTTACAATTTTGTAAGCATAAAGAGAAAAACATATGGAAACGAAGATAACATGTTCTCAACAATAAACATACTTTTTAAGTAAGCTTATAGCTGTTGTTTGCTCCTTTTATATAGCAACACATTCATCTTCTGCAATATGAGGACTAGCTTCCTTCAGGCTAAAAGGTTCATTCAAGATTTAAAGCACATCAATAGTAAGAGATTCAGCGTAATAGAACGTAAAAGCTTTTTTTTTAATAAATTATGCAATTAATGAAACTATATATACGGAAAAAAAAAAATTCAAAGCGATGATGCACTCATTCATTCTACTGAAATATTTAAAGCATCATCAGTAGTTACAATGGTTTCAACAGTCAGCTTAGAACCCAGTTTCTGTTTCTTCCGACAGCTTGCGCCACCATGAACTATTCTTGCACTGAATTGATAATGCGTCACACGTTTTAAATAACGTAATGCAAAAGAATTATAAAATACAATATCAAAAGAGTTAAAAAATTCAAAATTAATTCTCAATTTACTTAAAATAATTAATTTTAATTTCGAGAAAATCTATTTGAATGAAGTTGCGACATAGTTTGTAAATAGTAATTAAATGTTCGTGTACATCGTAGTATTTCAATAACTATGTTCAACAATTATTTAATAATTAATAATGATACTATATTGCCGGACATATTTACGTGTTAGGAAACCTGGGATTCGTAATTCGCGAGATATAATATATATGCACGTGCCAGACATTTCAGCCTCGCGCGCCATAATATCTCCATTGTCGGCTGTTTATTTAGCGGCAGCCTAAAAGAAAGAAGACTGATACTCGAGAAAGCTCTCCCCGACGGTGTACGTTGTAAGTCTTCCCGGGCGACGTTTCCGACGAGTATATGCGGGTATTCGCGACCGAATACCGCAGATATTCGCGATAATAACGGCAACTCGGTATCTTAGCCGCAGCTATTCGCACGTATTCACACGTACTGTTCATAGGACGCTTATACGTACGTATATTCCGTTCAAACGATCAAAAGGCGCTCGCTCAGCCCATTGTTTACGCGGGCATACATGTACATCGAAGCGAGCTAGCTTCTCTAGCTTCTCTAGAGATGAAGATAACATCATATACTCCGGCGAACGGAGGCCACGGGGGGTCCGCTCGCTCTCTCGCAACAGGTCGCGTGTTCCTACCTGTTACGACTGTTCTCAGGAGCCCGGTCATTATAATGTTAAACGATTCGGCAGAGGCCCGTGTTAACGCGCCGACGCTTGCATCAACGGGCTCCTGCTTGCTCGATATGGAGCACGGTTATTATCACATGGTTTTGAAACAGTGAGTTGCTACAACGCGCTACGATATTACTATGGTAATCATATTTTCTAGGTACAAATTTTGAAGGACCACACATACATTGACGATCGAGCTGGATTATGGAAAATTTTCGAAGGACACTAAATAATTCACGTTCTTTAAGTTTTTAATCTTTAAGATTTTAGAGTTTTTAAGATTATTGCATTGCGAACACGTAGATCAGAGTGTATTCAGCTATCGCAGCTTCAATCAGAAATTTTACATATAACGAAACGAAATTTTTTCCCATCGTTACGAGAAAATATTCACAAGGATATTTTCGATGTCCTTGGCGATCGTAAAATCGATAATCTGTCCCATGAACTGGTTTCTACGGGACACGCAACACACCGCTTGCAAAATTATATTTGGTAGCAGATATCTGATAAGAATTAAATAATGACCGAGAGAGTCAGAGCGAAAGCTCGTAACAAAGCGAGAATTTCCAGAGCATTCTTATGTGTTTGACCTCATTTAATATTTGCATATGCATAAGTTTATTTATCGGCAATAACTTGATTTAATTAAATAAGCAATTTTATATCACTGGATTCAATTTAATTAAATATCATTTATTTTAATTTTAAATATTAATGACAATAATAATCATGATAGATGAATAATAGCTTAATCACGTCTATAATCTTTTTATTTGTCATAATTAGAGCGCCATTAATGCCTATCAACTAAAATAGACAAATTTTTTTTCGATTTGTGCATGTTGTAACGTAGAAGTTAGTATTAAACCACAAGTATCTACAACCAGAAAGTAAGATATATGTGTTTTGCCTTGTTCGCTGTTACGAGCAACAAAGGTTATTAATTCTTTGCGACGTGCACGTGACGTAATTCGATCGCAACGTGTGTTGTCGTCTAGTGTCTAATAGGCATTAACACGGTATTACGTGATTGTTGTGCCACGATCAAACGTCAATCGTTCCTGACTGGGGACTGGCGATAATCTCTTCATTCGATGACATTTCCCTGTCAGCAAATCCTTTGGACTTTGCTTTCCGATTGACTAATTAACCTTGAATCTATCATCTCTAATACTTTGATCTAATCTAATCGAATCTAATCTGGATTAAAAGCGAAGCTATTTTCCAATACAATATAAACACCAAATGCAACATCAAAATAACAATAAATCCTTTCTCAGTAAAGGTTAATTTAAGAAGTTTACATCTCGACTTTTATACAAGTTTCCCTTGTTTCTTTAAAAAAAAAATAAATAAATTTTTCGTAATAGATGATTTATCTTTTTCTTTAATTAAGTGTATATAAGTACAGTTTAAGTGTCTGTAAGTACAGTTATACATTTAGCACATAAATGTGACAATGGGCAACCTATTGAGAGATACAATATATGTGCTTATAGTTCAATGTGTACCAATGATCGACCGTTGATCTCCCGCTTCTCTTCTTCCTGCCGAAAGAGAAAATCGACGCAGCGACGTGTACATTACGTTAACGCGGTTCGTTCTTACGTAAGAACGTGCGGGCGTTCGTGGTTATCTGATTGTTCTCTCTTGAACTGACCAGAAGTCGTTTCTCGAGAGTTATGCGACCATCATTACAATAAAATTATTTTTATCGTGGAAAGAAGATATAACAAAAGAAGTCGAGATTGCGTAGGAGACGTCTGCTACTAGTCTTCACACTTTATCCTCCACCCCCACTCAGAACGGAGTAAATCTTTCTCTTTCCGTGCTCTATTCTACTCCTTGTGCTAAATAAATAAGAAACGAATCGCCAATTAATCTAACACAGCGGCCACTCCCTGTATCGGAGCCGATTTTCACTGGTGTCGGAGCGCTCTTTAGTCGGCCGTAAATCAAACCGAAAGCCACCGAAGTCTGCTTTCTTCTTAGAGCACTCGCTCGCTCGCTCGCTCGCTCGCTCGCGGGCAACGCGCTTGATCGAAGCCAACGAGGAGATCAGTAACATCATTATTATCGGCGCCAATATCGCGATCGAGCGTGATTTCCTAGCTTAATTGACATCGCGCGAACCCTAACGGGGCTACTCGGAGAACCCGTGCGAAACGTACGAGAAACGAAAGTGCGCATGTTACGCAAGGTACGAAATTAATAATGAACACTTGCAGTGAATTTCCTGAAGGTGTCTGGGTAACTGAAAGTAAGGAAAGCGAAGGGAAAAAATTCTTTCACAGCCGCGTGATCGCTGGACCATAACGCGATGCAGTTATAGGATGCTCGATGCATTTACGATGTACCGCGCGGTCCCGTCGATCCAAATTGGATTCAGATCGGCGCCAGTATCACTCGACAACGTTCCGAGCCGCAAATTCACGGACGGAGAACCAGTTTGCCGATCGTCCCCTTCGCCGTTGCGCATTAATGTTATTATTGTGATCGTTGGGACGCGAGCGATCGCGAACTTCTCACCTTCCCCGATTTTTTTATGGGGTTCTTATGGCCACACTCCGTGGTTTAGCGACGCGTAAAGTCGCGGAGGAATCGTTGGATCGCGTACAAGTGGGAGTATACGGGAGTGTTTGCATAGCAGGTTGTGCCACGTAGGAACAGCCGAAGGTAGATTTTATGACATTTAAATCGAAGGGTGTTCTACCGATTCGCGATTTTACACAGGTGTAAATAATGATTGACGAGTGCAGCAAAAACTATTTTGAAAGTTGCAAATCTCGAATTGGTTACCCGAGATGGATATAAAAACAGTCGATGAGATGGGATTAAAGAAAATAAATCAGGTTATTAAATTTGAGAAAAAAAAATCTGTAGTTAAACGGGTCCATTTTTAGCAGGCAAAAGGTCTTTTTATTCGTTACTTTTTTTTTCTTTTAATATCCAGTACGCTATTATCTAGGGAGTATCGTGATCATTTATTTAATCAGAAGACTGAGCGGCCACGTTCACACGTGGATACAATGCATCGTTTCCCCACCGAGATACACCGTATCTAATGCGAGACGCCTAAAAGTCTTCGGCGTTTCCTCGAAGGAGCGCACCGCGCACATTTCTTATATCATCTCGGCCACTAACGAAGATATAGGATGTCGTCTGGCGGACAGATAATCGCGCCGCCAGGTCTAAGGTGTCGCTTGTCTAGAGACTACGCCCGAGATATTGCGTCGCGTTAATTAATGCGCGATATCACGACCGCTATTAAACGACACTGTCGCGACGAGATCTAATAAAAAATCGTATTGTGTGTTTCTTCTTTATAAATTACAGATAACTGAGTAAATTCACAATTATTTTACATATTTACATTTGTGTCTCGCGAATATTCAGTAATTATTTAGCTTATATCTATTTGGATTCTTTGGATCCCCTCTAATTCATTAATAATTTTCTTATATGTAGCAATTTTATAAAAACAAATTGCATACCGTGCTGGTTCAGGTGATGACATAATGTAGATGTATTATATACCTTAAAACAATTATCAAGTAGAAAGTGAGATTGATAGAGAGATTCTAATTAAATCTTACGAGATAGCGTAAAAAATCATGCAGGAATTATTGCGAATGATACAACGTGACAATGATCATGTTCACTAGTGTGTAATGAGAACAGCGGCTGGAAATCGGCGGGTTAAGGGATCGCCGGTAGAACCGGATAAATCTCAATACAAAGTCAATTACGGCTGGCAGCTACGATCGTGTCGGTGGGCGTGAATAGCTCGCGCGAGTCATTTGCATCATGCGCGCCGATATCGAGTTGATTTACAAATTCCAGCTTGCTCGATGTAGCCCCGATGATTGACAGTTCGCGCCGTGTATTGTTTATTTACGTCGCGGATGCGGATAAGAGAGTTCGCCCGGCACGATTGTTGCGATAGATTGAATAAAATAATCTCGGCTAGGCAAAAGTACGACGAGAGAGAAGTATTATGCGAGCTGCTGCACTGCATTAAAAACTTGTAAATATCTTTTGCAAATAATCAATCGCAATTTTAACCTTCAGTCATGAATTCAAAATATCGTGTATAATATTGATTTAATAAAACATCAGAAATTCTCAGTAAGTTTTTAAAAAGAAATAATATGAACTAAATAAACATCTGTTCGCAATACACAGATTTAATCTATCGAAAATACAAAATTCGAAAGTATAAAAGATGATTAAATACATAATTAATTTAAAACAAATGTATTGTCTTCATTAATTGTCACTGATTTTTTGCGAGTCACACAAGAATGTACATGAATATAGGTATGTATGGATACCATATTTATTACTAATTGATTATCGACATTTTGCATTATCAAGAAAAAAAAGAAGATCGAAGAAAGAATTTTGTCAGAAAGAGATAAAATTTAAATTTGAAAGTAAAATTCCAAAAATGTCCTCAAATTTTAAAATCCCATAAAAATACGTGATTTTTAAAGATATAAAAGAAATTCTCTGAAAATTTCAAGTTCTCCCGGTAAACAACCCAATTATGGTTTATAATATTTGCATTAAAGGACTATAGTATCGATTTACGTAAAGTAAAATAAATGTTTATAGCTGAAACCCAATTTCAACACAGTTCAACGTCTTTGAGGAAAATTCTGGCGCTGATAATGTAAGTTAGGAAATCTATGGTCTCTTTCTAGATTAGTCTTATCTATAATCTAGATATAAAAGAAAGATTGAATTAAATAGGCTTAATCGGCAATCGTTGCGACCCAAGTGCAGTGCACCTCGTAACGATGCTAATCATTCCTCAGTGCGAGCATGTTAACGAACAATCGATCAGAAATTATTATGCGTCCGGATATTTTTCGCGCACGTGCATGATTTATCCCGCGGACGAGAGTCGGTCGGTGCTTTGTTACGAGTAACGTTTAGCGCGCTTGATAGCGTCATTAATCCTTTCGGGTGTATTTGTAGTCACGAGAAAAGTGTTAGATCGCGCGCGCAAGGAATCGTGTTACGTGAGCGTTGAAACGAACAACGCTCGAGACAAACGCGCGCTGTCGGAGCGGCCCTAACAAATTCGCGCGGGTAGGCGCGGAAAAGTGACGTTCGCGGGAAGAGCGTGAACGTCATAATGATGCATCTCGTGTCGTTTGTACCGCGGCCGCTCTGTGATTAATCGGGTCAAAGTAGCAGCAGGTCCTTTTATGAAGGCGTCATGAGGATTGCATCGCGCTCGCGTCTCAATTCTACCAGCTGCGTCGAAGGCTTCGAGAAAAACGAATCTGCGCGATCCATAAATTCCTTCTATTTAGAGCTCAATGATCTGAGGTGGAAGATTTCGCGATCGTATAATCTCACGTGATTCTCCATTCGGCATTGTAGTAAACGGATTGGCCTACGTGCGCCACGAACACGCTCACGACTGAAGAAATCAAATTAAAACGTAAAAAATATTCCGAGCTAGGAAATATTGTAATAAAGGGGCCTTCCCTGTGGTTTCTTCTTGCAGAACATAAAATCTGATTGGGCTATAAGTCTACGACCTACGACCTGTTCGACTCTCTGTTGTTCTCCTGGCATGGTACTATCTTTGCCTCACGTGCGGAACTAATTTTGTATCTTAATAGACATTTTCCTATCTCTGCATCTTCTCGCGTGACATTTAATATATAATCTCATATGACATTTAATATAAATCTCGCATTGAAAATACAAGAGCTATAACTGTGATAACAAAAATAAATGTTTGATTCTAAAAATCTGCTATTCGTCTTTTCAGATATCAGATAAGGACGCAAGCTCGTTTAAACAAATCTGCCGTTAAATGATGATCTATTCACGAGGAAATAGCGCCGCAAGTAAAGCCTGTGGTCGTTTCGGCGTTAAAAATCGTTTATTATGGGTAATCACATAGTTTTACAACTTTGCAAACGTTTTTTTTCGGCATTTTTTGTCCGCTTCGAGTAAAACGCGTGGGTCGACGCCAATGCTTTCTCTTCCGTCTCTCGTGTATCGGCGAAGAGTCGATCGTGCTCTCGACTAACGATCGATATAAACGGGAGACAAAACTAATTAGACGGGATTATTAAAGACAATATGGCAAATTGCGGTTTACTCACGGGTCCCGCGAGCCCGCGGGGGCGCCCGCGCGATCATGCACCGCGATAGACAACACACCGTCGGAGCGCGTCGGCACGATTCGGCTCGTTAATTATGCCCCGCTTACGATTACAAGATCGCTTTAATTGCGATTGCGTAACCGGCGCTCCGATCGATACACGGTATATAGATTTAGCCGAGTCTCTCGGCGAACGTACCCCGAGGGGCCTCCTCTCTCGTGTACACAATTCCACTGACCCGTTTTTGCGTTTCGAGACGCATCCAAGTGCGCGATCGACCGAGATCCCGGTTGCGAAATCGGTTTCGCTCGAGGTGCTAATTAACCCGCGCCGCGGGATTTTTTTAGAACTTTCATGTCCTTCGAGGGTGGTCCGCGCTGTTACGTCGACAGGTACATTAATAAATACCTCTTCGAGACCCCTCCTCCTCGTTCCGCTTATTTCTTTCTAGAAATACGATTTATAAATGTAATAGGCTGCTTCGTTTTTTACACGTACGCTTGTAACTAGAGGTTTCTGCATAACACGCTGTTATCACTGAATATAAACGCTACGAGATATCTCGTTCGGAACACTTCAATTAAAAAAAAAGGCTTCAAAATGTCTGCGTTATTGAAAGTTTCTCGCGATTCTCACGGCATACATTTTCAAAAATAATATCTAAACGAAGTCTATTCCCCATATAATGTTTCGGAGTAAAGCGCGTTTACGTCAATTTCAAGTTTCACAGGCGTACTGTTAATGCATAAATCGCGCGTTTTATTGCGCACGATTAACAACGAACTCGCGCAAAAGTCCCGGCGTATCGGCGCAAAACCCCAAGACATTTCTCGCGCGAGATAAATCAGACAACTTGTCAATTTTTTTGCCAATTCCGCGCAGTATACGTTTGTGGGCCTATATTCGATCGGAGCGCAGCGCGTGTATGTACATCTGTCACCGTGCGCGCCGCAAATCATATTACGCGTATCGCGTTTCAATTTACACTTAAACGATCGTGTAGCACGATCGCGGCGCCGACAATCGCCACCGTCGCTAATACGTCGCTCTGCTAACTTAAATGAGTCAGAATGACCTCTCTCAGCGGTGCCGGGATCCAGCGCCAGGTTGGATCGTGTGTTCGCCGTCCACCCACGCTCGTCAATCGTCGATAGATCGCATTCGATTACGAATATATCATTTATGCCCGCTGCGTCGAACGCCGTCTTCTACGCGCCGAAATGATTTTAATTTCGCCGCGAATCAATGCCACCAGGTTTGCTAAAGTGAAATTGAATGCGTTGTCATTATCATTCGGCGTGTTGACATCACGTAGATAAAAAGATTGATCAATTTATTCGCGAAAGGCAGAACTATTAAGACTATTAAGCGCTCAATGCCACTGACATTATCCTTGACATATCAAATCGTAAATAGAATGCTCCAATTCACTCGAAATGCGATCGGGAATTAATTCTGTGATACAATTGTACCAAATTTATTTATAGTGCAGCAAACCCGGAAATAGGATAACTAATCAACAAGGTAACATTTAAAAAAATGTCTTTGTTCTCTCTCTTTCAAATTTTTTCACATTTTGCTGTACTAATTTTAAATTAAAGCTAGCTACAAATTTTAATAAAATAGATCAAACTACGAAATGGGCAAAGTATTGAATTCCTGTATATGTTTCATTCGATTGTAAGTGGTCGCGTCAGCTTAATGGACGGTCACGAGTTTCATCTGCACGTATGCGCATATACCGGCCGTGTGTCATTAAATCCGAAGCTGACTCACGTGTAAGATGACACGACGCATCGGTAGCATATGTCATCGCCCAAAATCATCCCTCTCATCTTTCCTACTCCAGCTCCTAAAAATTACCGACTAGAGAGACCATTTGTATCAAAAATTTTACCAAAAATATATTTCATTTATTTATAACATTCAATCAAATAATTTTTTTTTTTTCAAGAAAATATTTCCCCAATATTTGTATTTCGCAAAATGCACGTGCAAAAAATTGATTTTTAATCGATAAAAAAAATGCTTATTGATAAAACCTATTCTAATTCGATGTTCTAAGCAAACGCGGTGGGGATTGGCGAAAATTATTATGCAGCGCTAACGACCTGCGGATAAGGGGATTGTTTACGATCGTCGTAAGTTAGCCATTGTTTGCTCAGGAGAGAATATTGTCTCCCTATCGTGTGTTTTATGGCCGCTCTCTCGGTTACCCCGCAAAGGGAGTCGAGACAGGAAATGCTGCAACACGCAGGTAGAGGGGGTGGGTGGGGGACGAAGGGAGAGTAAAATAGCGAAGAGATTGAACTCCGCGGCTAGCGCTGTATTGAAATATTCTCGTATCGGAGAATGTCGCAAAATTCTCTTTGTGACCTCATATGGCATATTCGATTAACGAGAAAACAACATTGGTTCGTTATACTACTTGGTAATTAATTGGTTCGCTCTCCACTTTGCCTCATTGCAATCTGATCCCGTGAAGAATCTGATTGCATCTGGATGACGTGTTAGACCACGCGCGCGAGTCGGTTCGTCATTCTTTCTCTGTCTTTGTCTAGAAATGCAGGTAACGTCGGCGACGTGTGTCCTACGCGATATCACAGGCGGCAATAACCGCGGATGCTTTCCCTCATTGTGTGCAAATGGCCATTAACCCCGCGAATAGTTTGCGGCATTCCTAGTGTCTCATTAAACACTTTTAATTGCACGTGGAGGTTGACCGCGATTCAGACTTTTATCATGAAATTTCTTCGAATGTTAGCAATCATCCATTGATTTTTTATTTTGCACGTGCAAGTTATTGTACTTGCATATTTAATTCAACATCTTTAAAAAATTCAAACAATGTGAATAGAATAATCTTGAGTAAAATAATGTCATGTTTATTACGCGTAAACACAGATAGATAAGTATTTAGATCAAATTAATTTTTAGTTTTGGTGATAAAACCTAATATAACTGCTTATACATTTTTAAAATGTAGATGTATTCCGTTTGCGTCGGCGAGCAGGTGAAAAATCGTGACACGGGTGCGGGGAGACATTAACGATGCATTATGTTAACCGCGGTACCATTGTTTAATGTTTGTTCAGCTGAACACAGTGACGCATTGCCTTATCCAGCAAAGGCGCCAGGAAGTGTTTTTCTTCATCCCTTCATTAACTTTTTTTTTCTTTAGTTTTCGACTTTTAGCATTACTGCTAACAAATGTTACATTCTTATAATATCTGAGACAATTTTTATCTTTTCTACAATACACATAAAAAACAGTTTGGTAATAATAATCAAGCCTAGATGATAGTTATTAAACTTTGAAATAATTTCAATTAAATATAACCAAATATTTAGTAATATTTAGTAATCGTTTAGTGATCAATTGGTTTACTATGTCTGACTACTATTAATGTTATTTATTAAACATTACTAAATATTAATTATATTAATGAAACATTTAATTGAATTATTTCGCCAATACTTGATTATTATTATTAGATTCTTTTTCAGTGTAGAGCCAAGTTTTTCACAAACAAATTATAAGTAGTATTAAATTTAAATGATTTATTTTGCGAATTAACTTTTGCTTTCTACCACATCTTATCAAAAGATAATGATCGTGCATTATCGCCTCGAATAAATTTTCAGTGATCGCTGCCAACGCGATCAATGGTAGCGCGCACAATGCCGGCCGGCGCGAGACGAGAGGTGGCAATGTCGACAAGTATATGCTTACCATCGCGGAGGTGGTTTCAAACGTGAAATAACGCGTGGTCGAGTAAGAGATGTCGAATGAGTCATGCCGCATGCAATATTGCGAGCCGCGCGCGCCCGCGAATATTGCCATCGTGAAGACCGTTAACGTAGCGAACAAATGGCGAAGAATGTGTCTGGAAAAAATATCTATATAGCCGACATGCTATCTAATCAAACAAGTAATGTAATATGAAAATTAGCAGATAATGATATAGAAATAAGAAGTGGTAAAAGATTTTTAAATTGAAAAAAAGTACAAAATCTTAGTACACAATTTCTTGAGTTAAAATTTCAAAAGTTCAGGGAATACCTGTTAGTTATCATAAAACTTCTGAAATTATTAAAACTGAGTTATTAAAATGGAAACTTTTTGATACTACCGGCAGATTAGATTAACATTAGAGATAAATTAACAATGTTGCAAACGAGTCTCTCACGGTATTCTTAGCTTGTCTACGAGGAATGACGTTCTGTGCTTCGCAACACGCGGTTTTCTTTCCGACTTTCGCGCGATTCTATACGCGCCGCCATAAATTTGCAATTAACGGAATCCGATTGCGCCGTGTCGAGTCGATTGGACACACGTTCTGAAAGCGTACAAGTCTCAAAGTGCTACGAAGCTGCTTCCTTCAGGTAATGCACGTGGGTGTCCCATTAAGATTACCGATTTCCGCGACAAGTGTCTCATCTGCTTCAGATATTTTCTGAATTTCGTGTAAAAATAACTCTTCTTTTCTACAGATTAGACTACCAAATTTTGTAAAATACATTACTCGCAAAATTAATCTCTCATTGAGGAATATTCTACTCAAGTATAATTAAATTTTCAAAAATCATTAAAAAAATCATAATTAATTTGTAGATAATGAGATATTTAAAAAGCCTCTGAAATTTCCAACGATAGAAGTTCATGACCCGTTTTTGTTCACGATCACCTTTACCTCGATCGTCCACGACCAGCAGGGTGCATATTCTTGCCGCAACGATATGACGCTGCTTTCGTTCGTAGTTATGATCGGGGTGATTTCGTCCTGGAGTTGCTCATAAACGAGATCGTTATCACACTGAAGTTATCGTATCCATCCATTCGCGGTACGTGCACGGCTACCGATCGTGACATCGTAGACCTCGACGACATTCGTGGGATAACAATAACTACGTTCGGTATCGAATCACGATCTGCGATTGTATAAGTAACCACGAGTATTAATGTTGACGAGCAAACCGCGTGTCGCTATCATTCCGTTTCACATATCGATTGACTAAAAACGTGACCTAAAGCCACTTGTATGTTGAATATCGCCGTTGTAACTTTAATCAGCTCGATCTTCTGTAAAAGATTCATTTATATCAAGTAAGTGCATTGGATTAATCGAGATATTTTATATCCAAGTGCCTTTCACATCAGAGGCGAAAGATTAATAACGAACATCGCCGATCTGTTTTCGCCGGATCGCTCTCGAAGCAAAATCTTAATGAAATCGTTAGCCGAGACAGACATTAATGAGGCAAGTCGAGCAGTACAGGGCGGCTGATCTGGCAGACTGGAGATTTGTGAAGGTGGCGATACTCGCACAGTGAACTACTCATCATGAATATGATGTGTGGGCTGTTTCGGCCATTGTCATTATGAAAATGACTGCGTGGTCCAAAGAATGGTAGTTGTGCACTTGCGTTTCAGTATTTAAACGCTCTTCTATCGTTTTAAATGCAAACGCTTTTTAATTCGCTCCAACATGTATCACCGTTTAATTTGATCTACGCCTAATATAAAATAAACAAACGTCGCGCATTCTCTGAATGCTACGAAGAAATAAATTCGAAAAATTCTATTTGAAAAGATATCTCGGAGCTTAGAAAGAGTTAAATTAAGATGACACTATTTATCGATATCTCTGTGCCACAAACGAACAGGTATTCATCCGGCATTCACTCATCCAGATGCTCGTACTTATATGAATTGTACGATGAGACGTGCTGTGTAGATGATGCTGGATCCTTGTCGACTAAGGATTTCCATCTTCGATCGCGTGGAGAAGTGCAAGAGATCGAGGAAGGATGGCTCGAGGCCCTCTCGATTTGCATACTGCGATCAAGGAGGCACGTGGGCCAGCGCAGCGTTGAGTCGTAATGAACCGCGCTTATGCATACATGCAGTGACACCTTCTCCGCTCGGGAGTGTGAATCATCGTTCGAGCTCGAGATAAAAGTTTCCTCAAGTGAAACGTCCGCGTCTCCATCGCATCCTCGCTCATCTACCTGCGCCCCTTACCCGTCGTCTTGTTCTTCTCTTTCTGTCGAACAATACACACGGCGCTTCGGCGAAAGCATGGTGCGTTCAACTAGTTATTATTACGCTGAATTATAGGTATCCACCTAGGTGACACGCAACGTCTCGTGCGCATGCATGCGTGCACGCGTGAGCTGGTAATTTATTCGATGGCGCGCTCGTAAATGACTAGAGAATAGTCGCGAGGTAATTGAACACTTCGACTATGAAACGATTCGAGTGCAGGAAATATAATTCTACAGAAAGATGAATCTGCAGAGAGAGAGAGAGAGAGAGAGAGAGAGAGAGATCGCATAAATTGAAAGCCAGCGCAATTTTATTCCAGCATTTTCTCAAGGAAATAAATTAAAAGATTAATCTCGAGGACATCTCATCCTCGATAAAGCATCTGCACCTGTAGATAATAACGATCGAGAATGAAAAGGTCGCGAACGGCCGTCAGTGTCCGGGTGCATGAGGTTATCCGTGTCGCGAATCAGCACTATTCGTTCTGAATTCCCTGCTGGCGAGCGGCCGACCCAGGCGAATGGAAAACAGAGGCACCACGGAATCGGCAGCAGGAGGGAGGAACTCGCTTTATACTTATGTTTGGCACGACCATGGCCGAACTCGGTGAATGCGCATAACATGTATGGTAGGTAATAACTCAGCCTGATTATTCGCCATGAGATTTCAGATGGATAGATACAAATAAATGAATTAATATTGCACCATTTCACGTGAATAATAATAATCAAATGTCACTTTACTAGTTGAGCAAATTGAAATATTTTATTGAAATTAAATTCCGTCAAAATATAATCCCAAAGATAATTTTAATTTTTTTTTCTTTCATAGCGCGATTAAAATTTAATGACGGTGTGTAATTGAAACGCTTTCGTTTCGTTCCTCTCGATTCGGCTACTAAACACGTTCCTCTCCTCCGCAGTTAAATTGAAACCTACATTATCATGATTACGTTACAGAGAACAATGGCACAGAGCATGCATATTGCTTTCGAGTCACGACGGGAGCACGGGCGGACTAGATGTTGGACGGATTATACCGGGACGACAAAAAATGATCTCACCGGCCCTGAACGGGGGCTGGTCGGCGTCGACGATGACGTCGGTCACGGTGGCGGCGGCGCTAGAACGGAATCGTCGACGTATTCGCGTTCTCCAGCCCTATGAATGAATGTGGCGCCAAGTGAATGGAGTGTGTCTGTGCTGGCGATGCCTACGCACGGCTCGCGACGTGATCCGGAACTGCCCAGCTCCCTTGTGCCCTGCACGCACGCACGCACGCGTAGGAATTGCGGGCACGAGGATCGGTGACTAATTTGCACGCGTGCCGGTTGTTACTCATTTGTCCGGACGAGAAAGATGGACCACCGACATCGAGATAATTCTCGAGATAAATTTTCGGTACGCGATTCACCGCGGGACCGCAACAAAGTTTTTTTTAATATTTTGACGAATAAGGATTAAATAAAAAAAAAAAAAAAAACAGAAAAGAAATAAATATAAATTAAAGAATATCTTAAAACGCAACACCTGTCCACTTTACTTTCACTTATTCTTAACTCGCTTAATCATCTCCGTAATTTTTCGATACGGTGAAATAAAAGGAAATAAGAAAAAAAAAATTCAACTTTGTTGACCATGAAGAAATCTGGTCGCTACCTGTTTGGAAGGCGGGCAGTCGACGAGAAGGCGCCTGGAGGAATCAGGCGAACAAGACACGATGTATTCGTATGTATATGTACGCACATATACGGGTTCAAAGATGGCCCGCGGCTGGCGGCCGGTGATCTTATCACACGATGGTCCGTGCCCGAGTGACGGGCAGGTATTAGGCAATTACGCGCCGCTTAATTGCTGATTATTCAAGGGCACGATAGCCCACCGCTAATTACGCGCGCTGACAATTTATGCTCGTTCACGCCCGGGCGGTAATTATCGGGCGGCTCCTATAGTGACACACGATTTTGTGGAACCGTGGAATCACTGTGATTTAAAAAAACCGATGAACCACAATTACCGATCAACGACCATTACGTTATCATCCGGAAAGCACCTTCTATATAATCTTTTTAAAAGAGCCAGAGAACCGATAAACTCATTTGTGTGAAAAATTGCCCGTTTATTGGAAACATAAAATTGAGCTCGGCATAGTTCTCACTTCAGCCACGTAATGATTGGATTTCGAATAACCTTAGACAGATATAGTAGGCGGGCGGTCTTGGACTAATCAATGCGACTTCGGATATACCTCAAGACTTTCTATTTCCATCAAGATTTATGTCATGTGTCGGATACCTTTATTTCTATTTCAAAGTAGCTTTAACATACTTGGCATAACTATTGTAATTTGGAGAACTTAAAATCAAAGGATACTAAATTCTATCCGATATAAAGCGATTCCCATTTTCTTTATATTTGCGCATCTACACTTTATTTACTCTTGCCACACAGAAACTATGCTTGTAATTGCTTGTTAAATCGCTCTCGGACTTCAGTCGGTGATCGGCGGCAGATTACGGCGGTTTCCGCAAAAGCCGTGCCGGCGGAACCACGATGAGAGACCCGGTACGGCGTAATTATGACAGGTTAATGTCACCGATGCAATTCGAGAAGGTCAGCCTCGCGGCAAATTGAACCGCCCACGCGATATTAGCGGGAGACCGCACTCCGTAGCGAAATCTCCGCCGTTCGCGGCCATGTACATTGCAAATTCGTATATACATACATACATATGCCGCGTGCACGCGTATTATTCCATTAACGCGATCCGTTGCGTTAGAGGGAAAGGGAAGAAGGGAGTCCGAGATCTCCAAGTATACGCACCGTGCGCTGTTGCGCTACGTTATTTATGTGACGTTCCATTACTAACTCTTAATTGTTTGACTAATGCGCATGTCTAAGTCATGCCGCAAAGTCCGCTTCGAGGATTCTTCAGTGCTTAATTGCCGCAATTCTCTATCGAAATTGGAACTTTCAATTATACTGATATTTAGTCCCTCAAGATTACTCTACAGTCAGATTTACTCGACGTTAATCAGATTCTATAAATTTAGATTTATTTTATTTACCCATTCTGTTTACTTATCTAAATTTATTTATTCGGAAGTCAGGCTACGTTATATTTATATTATATATGTAAAAAAATTATGTTGCTTTCTGATTCTTTCAATTACTTTTGTTATTCGCAATATTTTTTTTTGTTTACATGGCAATATCTTGATCCTTATCATACATTAACATATAATATGTGATCAGGTTACGTTCTACAAAGCTTCCTGTACATAATTTTTAGAGATAATCTTACGGATTTACATAATGTTTTTTTTTGGAATAAATTTAATGAGAAACCTCATAAAATCTTGTTTACAAAATTCCACTATCCCACTTTAACAGTTCCACGCGTGCGTGGTAATCGTAAAAGTGGAGAAGACTTTACCTTCGGAAAGGCGCGAAGATGCCGAGATGATATCCGGCACCCAATTACCTCCCTGCTCGTTATCTTGGTCTGATCGTTATCGCGAAGCACGACCCAGAAAATGAGAAGAAAAAAAGAAGAGGAGACTGAGGAAGCTGGGGTTCGAACGGGACCCAAAGCCACGGGGATACCCCGCGGCGCCAAAATCACTGGCGATTCCCGGCTGAGACAATGGCGGGCTGCTTTCGCACCTGCCTCCGAGCTATGCGCGCGATGGTAGTTCGATTAAATATTGATTTTAGCACGCTCACGTTGGAGAGACAAAAGGAGAAAAACGGTCGGGGCGAGAAACTAACCGGGGGCACCTGCCAATTTCGGAAGATGATTCCGCAACCAGTTTCTGATCGTATTGTTTTTAACGCCCACAAACAGATTTATATGGAAACGAATAAAATTTAGACCACAAGGCTGAGGCTATTAGAAAACCGCGAAGAACATTTCTCTCCGTAAGTGTTTCTACTAATTTTTTAAAATTATACAGGGTGTATGATACATGAATGAATGTTATGTTTTTAGCATGAAAGTAATAATAGACAATTTATTATTTTTGTATCTTTCACGTCTTATGAAGAGTAAAATCATAAAAATTATAATAAACCAAGGAAACGAGATTAAATTGATTAAAACCGATACGAGTGCTGTACATATAATTGAGCTTAAATGCTCGAATTTTACGCGACATTACTGGTTATCTTTATACTTTATATAATCGGTTATAATTCAAAAACTATTGTAGTCTTGATATTTTAAATTTTTTGGTTATTGTATGTTCTGTAAAAGAGAAGGTTTCCTATAATATTTTTTACTTAAATGTCCAAAAAAATATAAACTTTTATGTATTTGAAAAATCAGCTCTATTAGGTATGCATGTATGTATATAATCAAGAAATTTACGTTCTATCGATAAAGAGGCGTGGACCTCGTCTTCATAATCTTCATGCTCTCGATGACCTCGCGCTCTGCCTGTCTTTCGCGCGGCTAATGGACCATTGAATATGTTGATGGAATATACGCACTCGTCGATATAGACTGTTGGTTAGAGGTTTGAATTAAATTGCAAAGTCTCTTCGTTGGGCAGCGAGCGTAATTGAAAGGGAGACCCTTTCTTAAGGCTGGAATAAAGAGGTCGGGTGCAAGAAGCGACCCGCCAGCATGAAAGGGTTATCGTATAGAATCTGCGCGCATAAGTGATTAATTTTAAGTATTACCAGATATAGCTCGACGCAAAAAGTATCTTTTTATATTCATGTAGTTTATATTTTATATGTGTAATTATTTTTAACATAGTTTTTTTTTCCAGAAAATACCAATCAAAATCAATTTTTATTGTTGGCATGAGTTTTAAAAACATGTGGAATTTTGACAACCTAAGTATTTAATTTTATTTCAAAATTAAAATTACCTGCAATATTAATTATGTATAAGGAATAATACATCGACTATACTGCGATAACATAGGTTTACTACACAGGTGCATGAGATTTAATAAATATTTATTGTCGTTGGTAAGTAAATATTTATTTCTGACGTAAGTCAAGATCAAAGAACGTCGAACGATCCCTCAAGAGACAATGAGAATCGCCAAGAAGAAATTTAATCGCGTGATATGCATACGTGATCTTATGATACCTTCTCGATTTCAAGTTTCGCGTCCAGTATTTGCAACAAGGCTAATCATTCCCGTGATGTATTTACGGGTTTAATCTTTCAAGGAAAAAAATTCCGACATGAAAATCTTGTCTACAAGACAGAGTAAATCAATGATAATTAACTTACTTTCGTTGATTAACTATTATGAGACTATTAAAAATTCATCAAAGAAATTATCATAATATATAAAAGTCTAAAATAAAGAAGCGATATCATTGCAAAGTTTAATTTAAGATAATATTTGTTAGCAATATCGAGTTCATGTGAAATTTTCAGCATTCGGTGAAAAACTCAAAATTGTGTGTCAGACAGGAGCACTTAATATGATCACCCAGCCCTGGGCGCAAGTAAGGGAGCCGCCCAGATATCAGCACGTAGAGACGTTAACAGGAATGTTACTGAGTTACCGAGAAAGCTTCGTGGCGACATTCGATCCAATCTACAACGCTCGCGACGGCGATGCTCGCCGAATACCAGAAGGTGGCAATAATCTGCACGTGTCGCGAATAATTCGCGGATAGGAGCACGCGCGAACGAAACCGGAGAGGATGCATTGCGGAGGACACGGTGCTGTCGGCCGCTTGGTATAAACACGTGAATTGCCCGCGACCTTAGTCACCAAATGAACATCATGTCAACTGGCACCTGGACATCACCCGTTTATCATTTGTGACATGAAACGTGTAGTTAAATATTTTAAGAATTTTACAGCATTCTAAGTTTGATAGCACACGATATCATTTATTATGCGTTCCTTAAAAAAAAACAATCATATAAAATTTATAGTACACATAAAAAAAAGAAAAATAAACCATAAAGAAAATATACATAGATATACGAAAATTAAGAAAATGTGTTTCTCTATAGTTGCCACGTTAATTATAATAATTCATGTTAACTCCGAATTAATTCTATTTGATAAAATTATTTTCTCTATTGTTTTTAAAAGTATAGAGGTTGTATGTGATTTTTCTTTCATACTTTTCCTCATAACAATTTTGACAATATCAAAATGTTATTGTTGTTCAAATACTGATTAATTCGACGTCTGGTGGATCTAAAGATCGTTGGCTCAGAGCAACAACGAGTGCAAAGGGGTTAATAAACATACATTAAAAGTTAATTTGATATACCTGTATATTATATATATCTCAAGATTAAAAAAATATCTATTTAAAAAATTTGTAATTAGCAAAGAAAAGACAAACTTAAGATACATTGGACATAAAATCATATTAAAAAAAAAAATGTATCAACGCCCGACCAGTGCAACATGAAGCGTGACATAATCTTATTCCGCGATAAAGTTCACGTATAATCCAATTATATGCAATCTAGGGACCGCCGTCTATCAGTCACAAATTTCATGTTCATGGACGGGTTATTGAGGGGACTAGAATAAAATCGCGTGACGGGTGTCACTAACCCGATATTTAAATACGAGCTGCGCGTCGAATCGCACGCGTAACAACGTTTGTAGGCCGACATAAATTGCGGTCTCCATTCCGCGTCTGTTAGAAATCCAACTTTGTGGCTAGCTTTGACACGAGCGCGTACTTAAAACATGTCATAACAGCGCGACGATCGACAGATAACAAGACAACGTAATAATATCGGCGATATCGTCCTGATCGGTGAACCGTGTCCTTCGGCATTGCGCCGCCTCGCGTGTGCGTAAGCACGTGACAAGACCCGGAGCGATCGTTACGCGGATCGTTATTGTAATGTCGGTGAGTTACATTATTCCGGTCTCCTCGAACGAACGACTCGAAGAGAAGAACGCGAAAGTGTTGGAACGAGCGCATTGCATTACCAGCGCTTGTAAATCGCGATGTACGATAACGAGAATAACGGCAACCGCGTTAGTAGCTTTTAATAAAACTGTAATTTATAGCAATTATAGCACGATTAGTTAATTGAAGCGCCAAGAATGTTGTAGATATGAATGAATCCATTAGTTACCCGTCTGAATTATGTCCTTAGTAGTTTAAGCGTGCATTTTCAGTTTTTCAATCGTTATAATAGAATTGTGATCTCTAATCAATTAAAGTTACAAAAATCAATATAATGCGCGAAACGTATTGTATTCCTAGAAATGTAAAATTATGTCATGTGTTCTTATCCTTTCGTTTGTGCTCTCCTCTCCTCGATTCACTTCTTGGGATTGGGGATTTTGCAACTAGTCGCTCTCGGCACTAGGTCTACTCGACAGGTGGGGACGTGTAGGACGATCATAGTTTATGGCAATACCTCGCGAGCCTCGCCCATTATTCGCCATGATGCATTCATTCGTCGATTTTACATACAAGGAGACCCGCCGTCACTTCCACTTCTATGATCAGGAAGTATCGCGTATGGTATTCAAACCTTCACACGCTTAAAATACAAGCATTATCATCTGGAAAATATTGTTTTCAAAATTTGCTAAAAAACAATCTGATTTTAATATTATATTGATCGTTGTATAGTAAGCATTATGGTTGCTATAGACACGGACTTACTGTCTGTACAGTATACTTCCACTAAACGTCCAACTAATCGATATTTAAACAATAACACAACAGTTTGATATCTCCAAAAGAAAAAAAGAAAAAAAAAATGATGTATCATCTTTACACTATTAGAAATAATAATAAATAGAGAAAATAATATCTTTCAAATAGAAATATAATTTAACAAAAGAACAATACTTGTGTGCGGAGTTTGTTGCAAGTTCAGAAAAAATTTATGGTAGAACGGAAAGCAGAGTTCGATGCCAAGAAATACTGAGGTCAAGAATAAACATTACCATAGAAAAAAAAATACTAGCGACTGTGTCGGATTATACATGTTGCTAATGTCAATAAAATTTGAAGATGTCAGAATGAAATATTGCGGGATGATGATATGTTAGAAATAAGAATATACATGAAGATCTTGAAATCCTAACAGTAATAGAAGAGATTGGTAGAGTTGCTTGTAACCATGACACTTTACAAGCACATGAACACTGAGCGCCTCCCGGATAACGGAAGATTAAAAAAAAAACTTAAAAAAAATAAAACCTTTTAAATTGTCAAATATTAAAGCATAGAAAAAAAGCAACTTAATGCTGCTTAAGATGCACAAAAACTTTATGCAAAAACGGTAGAAAAAAAAAGAATACAATAATAAAACCTAAACAACTGCATAATATAATAAAGGAAAATTGCTGGTTAATCGAAAACGACTAGTTATATAAAAGAATTATTAAAAAAATAAATATTGACCATTGTAAAATTTATAACATGGGTTAAATTGTTACAAGACGTAGGTTTCAGCGGTGCTAGCAATTTATAATAGCTTTTTTTTTCTTTGCTTTAAAAAAGCTAAAAATGAGAAATAAATCCGTGACGCGACTCCCGAATTAATTTGAAACAAATTTTGAAAATTTACCATGAAGATTACGGATAATCGTGCAATTTCATTTCCTTTCTAGCAGAGAAATTCATAACTAACTTGATTCCTCAACGGAAGAGGAGGATCCGTTTACGTTTTTTCTCAGAATCTCTAGCCGCATCCGTGAAATTATTGTATCAAGGACCACCTCTACGTACCCTACCGGTTCCGTAATTGATTTCAAGCTTCGTTAGAACGGTTCTCTAAGACGATTCACCTTAACTTCCTTCACTTTACGCTCGTTGTGAAACAGGATAAACATAAGTGACTTCGCATTATTTTTCGTTCCCGTATTAGGAACTAATATAAGTGATTCCTGCGAAGCATCGCAAGTCGATGCGAGTCGTAGCGCTTGTTCCGCTTTCGTCGTGTTTTCTTGTTCTCGGGGCTTATCGGACGATGTCAAGGCTGACACTGCCTCTACCCGGAAACCTGAACCTGTAGTTGGTGCATACGATCGACAAGATATCGTTCTCGTCGTATTATTCGACACGACACATATTAGCTGTCCAAGCGTAGTCCTTGAGACTTCTCTAGAAATGGCGTTTTGACGTTTGTATTTGCTTCGCGATTGCCTCTTGAAAGAATTAAAATCCTCTAATAGAAGTCTAGATAAAGTCTGCTTGCATTTCTTTATATTAATAAGTGTATCGTATAATAAGAAAAAGTAAAGGATACCGTGTAGAATTTGTCCCTCAACATTAAAAAATATTAACTTTGTTTTAGTTTATTCGATTCTCATGGTTTGCACACATTTTGTACTTTTATTCGTACATTTCTAATAAAAAGTATATTAACAAAACTACCTTGGAAAGACTGACTTTACAGTAGCCCCCTCTTCAACTACGAGCAAATTATAAATCAAATATATAAAAAATGTTATATTGTGTCTCATGCTATCTGAATTCAATTAAAAGTTTAAAAATAAAATATATCAGAGATTTAACAAAAATATTTTAAAAATAAGTATTCCATAAGTATTCAGAAATCGCCATTGGTCAAAGACATGGTAGAATTTAGACGAGTAAACAGAGGCGTACACCGGGACGTTAACGAGCGATTCGATCGGCGAGCCGGATTATTCCTCGGCTCTGAACCGACAAGTAGCTCGAGGAGGACCGCCGACGCTCGCGTATCAGGGTACATATCCGGGTAGACAACCCCTTAAGATGAATAATGGCTGTGGTAACGCGGCACACAGTCCCGGACAAAGCGAGGCCAACAAGTGTAACGCGTCGGCTGAATGCTCCAAGAGATCCGTCCGCTCTCCCTTCTCCTTCACCTCCTCCTCCTCCTCTTAGCGGTCAAGAACGAGGCGTAGTGACTGTTAAGAAAAAAATAGTCGTCTCTCGAGAGCAGCGTATAATAGTCGGTTAATGATCACCGCTGAATACACACGATGTGAATCGCCATGCGATCAGCATCGAAGACGCGGGAGAGGGACTCTCTCTCCATAGAGACTCCGCTCTTTTTTTTTATTTCGCCGACTCGCTTCCTCCTCTCCTTTAAAAACCGCATGATTTATTAACCGTGGCGCCGGACAGGTGAACTGTTCCCGTTCGCGGGGCAGTAATGGGCCGGTAATGGACGCCATCGATTGTGAGACCCGGATTACAGCAGCTAATCGTCCAACAATTGAGCGAACATCATAAAGAAGATCAAATGTGGGAATTATGATTAGTTCCGTGCCGAAGAAGCGGATACTACTGTAATATCATGCGATAATAACCTTGAATCAATACTATTCAAAGAAGTTGTTCGACAAATGACCAACTTAATTAATCACATTTGAAAATTAGATGATTAAGTTATTTGTTCTTGGAACAGTAATACAGAAAAATTTTGACAAAATTTTATGTAATAGGAAAAAAAAATTAAAGTATACAGTTGTTATGATAAACTTGTGCGTTGCTTTAGATCGTAACAATGACAGCAATATATGCTACCTATTCATTGGTCTGACGCGAAAAAATAGCCGATCTTTGCTAACTGAGAAGGAGAGCGCTTGTTTCTCCGAGATATTAATCGTTGGTCACTGGCACGACAAACGACTGCGCGAGAGATACCAATTGATGGCTTTGCGCACAGGTGTGTCTTTAAACAGAGTTTCGCTAATGCAAGCGCGAGCCAATCGTTTTTACTTAATACTCGAATAGTTGCTTCATAAAATATTTTTTCATAAAAATCAAAATTTCTCCGATGTCGAAATAATATTAAAAATACAAAAAAAAGGGAGCAATCAATAAAATTTGGAAATAATAAGTTTTTACTCTTCATTATTATTCTTCTTTTTAGGCTTAAAAAAAAATTACATTAGAGGAAATATAGAACTAATTAGAATAAATTATGTTAGAAAACCGAGATGCGCGCGAGATAAACTTTAATCTCCAGTTGTATTATTCTAATCATTCATTTTCGCGTGAAGCACGTTGAATAACATGCTATCTATAGTGCGGCAAGTCGCTTTCACGATTCCTTTTTCCTCACGTTTACATTGGCCGTTAAAATCGTAGCGCGATTCAAATCGGCGGCAGATCTAGCGACTCATTGTGCTAACTAATGAGTTAATTACGAGCACGTGCGCACGTGCTATTTAATGCAGCGGTCGAGTGTCGGCGGTACGGAGTGTCTGTAATAAGAGGCGGTTGTTACCCGCGAAATGTCGCCGCTTTGGTGCAGATATAATTACACCGCTTTTACGCGAAATTAATCCAGTTGTACTAATATAATTTTGACTATTTTATTTTGTGTCAAAGACACTGCGGAAATCGTAATGTCGAGAAAATATAGAAAAGGAATAGATATACGCGATGTTCATTTCTTTAAAATGTAGAAAGTAAGTTACCCGATCTTATTCCGTCTGTACGTACATATACTTGTGAAAGCGCACATAAATATTTGCGGGGGACGGCTAACGAGATTTTAGACGCATGGAGTTAATATCACTCTGTTAAATATAGATGTAGTATCTCGGGACAGCGACGTGATTTGTGCCATTGTGGTTGCGAGACATCGAGACTACTCCGAGCCTGCGGCGAGCGAGTTCGCGAACTTCATTTGATAGTTTACGTCTAATATGGGCCGTATACTATCTCGCACAGAATTTCGAAACGTCGCGACGTCAAAGCAAGAGACGAGCAATTTCGCCGATGCTTTACGGTACGGGCGCTCCTGCGAAATCGTTTCTTGTCACTGCGAGTAATTTTCGCCGGAGCAATTTCATAAACATTCGAGATCCTATTCCATATTGGGTTCCAAGTCGCGATTACGCGGCACGGTTTTGCGACGAGATGCCACGTAACAGACTGACACCGCGTTATGTGTAACCGGAACCCGCTGTCGTCAGTACGCGCGGAAATTTACAGAGGTGCGAATAAAATTTTTCATTCAAACGGCGTTTATATTAGATAATATCTAGTACTCCATTATCGTTCATTGAGATAAATCTGCCGTTACATACTTTCCTTACATTTTATAGATACTATTTAATGATTGTTAAGCTTAATTCGCGATAATTCTTGCCACGATTTACATTATTTAGAGATAATCGTAGATGTATGCCTTGGCACGAACTTTATGATCTCGCCAGGATACTTGCCAATCTCTCGCTGTTACAAGCAGATAGAATTTGTTACGAGGAATACACACCGGGGGAGTGATTGACTGCTCGGATATACACGCTGCCCGAAACCACAAGGCGGCGGAATCAATTTGAGGCGTTATAAACAGCCCTCGACCGTCATTAGGATAATTCCTGTCCCAAGGCGTGTAGGTGGCAGATGTACGGGGCACCGTTACGAAACGCGATTGCGTAAATCGTGGATTAACGATCTCGGAAGGCGCTCGCGCCGACCGATGACTCCTCTCTACGGGAGGAGAGGAGATTAATTTCGAGCGATCGTGGCCGCGGGGGATCGAAAGTCCACGGAAGTCTTTAGCACAGGGTAAAATAAGTCCAGAGCAACATCGAAAAGAAACGTGTGTGTGTATATGTTTTATCTTCCTCTTTAGGCCATTCGCGTTGTGGATAACATGAAAATATGTGTTTTAGTATGAATGATGACAACGAGAACACGATTTTTCGTGAATGCTCATTGAACATTAATTCGTGTCACGATTTAGTTGGTTAATCAACAATGGATATAGACTTGGGTTTCGATAAAATAAAACGCTAAATTGATGCATATCCGTTCGAAGTGAATTAAAACAATTGTAGGCGACCTTTTGAGCGACACGTAGCAATCGGGATAATTAAATCGCGCACGGCAATAAGTATAAGACACTATCGTGCACCATTATCGATAGAAAGGTCTAAACGGCGCGTTCAGGTCAATGACAATCGACGCGTAGACACGAGTGTATTTAAATCACCGAACTCGCGACGCAGCATGACTTAAGAGCGCGATCGTTCAATCTTGCGGCGCCTGCACGTACAGGATATATAGGAAAAATTTAGATTTTCTTATCTCCTCGCAGTCGCACTACGACAACGCTTGATTGTTTAACTGCAATGAGAACGCGAATATTTGACAAGATCTCAGAACGAGATTTTGCGCAAGAAATTATCGCATATACAAGCTGCGTAACTACGTTTATTCTATTTCCATTTAAAAGAATAAAAAATTTTCACAACTTTCGAAAATATAGCAAAAATATTAGGTTTTACAAAATTATTTAAAATACTTAAGAAAATTTGTTTAGATTGGTCAATAGAAATTATAATCAGAGTGATCTCGAGAGTTTCGTAGTTCGCTCTGTACCAAATTGTCGTGAAAGTCGTAAACGCGATGCTCGAAGCGTGAGTGTCACATTGCACGAGGTACTTCGAGTTTGTCTAGTCTTAAAAGTTCAGAAAAAAAACGTTTTTTTTTTAATTTTTCCAGATTTTCTCGCTTGTAGATAAATTACTCCAAAAATTTATTAGAAAAATTCAACTTGTAGATAAATTTGCAATAAAATTGAAATTTATAACAGAAAAATCTATTGTAAATAAATAATCATACTATTAATTGTATTATCGCAAACGAGTCCAGGTTTTTAAAAATATCTTTGATTCAGTTATGTGTCATACGATATTAATGCATGCTCTTCTTTTCGAATGCACATCGATATGTATTGATGTCTTTAACGGGAAGAACGGATGAGGTCTGAACGAAATATTCCTTCCGGAAGATGTAAGAACATCCTTTGTCGCATACAAAGGACGATCGAGCCTGTCGATTATCGATGACGGTTAACGGTATTGCCCACCCTTCGACTATCGGTACCCCACATCCGATCCCAGGAAATAGGGCTCACCCACCATTTATTAATATTTTTTCCCCTGTGTGTGAGCGCGTCTACTTTGAATCCGACCGAGTTTTGTGCCGAAGGAGGCCGCCCAGAAGTGGGATCTTTTTTGCAGTACCGGATGCATCGCTGTATTTAGCGGGACTCCTTACGGTGACGAGAAATTTCCGTTTGAAAAGGAAATCTCTCGGAAAAGTAGGCCAGGATGCATTCTAAAATATCAATGATCGAGAGTTTTACAAGATAAAGCTTAGAAAATCTTTTACTTCTCTGCATTCTCGCGCCAGCAATCGCATGAGAGAAATTTAATTATGTTTAATATACAAATATTAATGATAAAGATCAACAAAAAGATTAACCTGGAACTTTCATGAGTTTTATTTACAGATTCAGAGTTGCCCTATAAACATTTCCTAAGAAACCGGAAAGAAGAACATTAAAAGCTCCAAGATAAAATAACACAATATAAGAAACTCATTCAAAGAGCCTTGTTGTGCACGCTTAATGACGTTTTAAACTACAGAATTATCCTTTAAATGGACAAACACGTGAACAAATTGTCATCCGTAGCCCCGTTACCCGAATGTACGTACATTCTCTCGAAGCGACTTCGCACGGAAGAAATCCGCTTGCCTCGCATTTCGCGAGAGAGCTTTACATGTTGTTACAGGACCATTTGAATGCATAAACGCCGAATATATAACGCGGCCGCGATCGCCTTAAGTCCCGTTGTTACTGCGGAACCGGCTGTACAGCACATCGGGGATTATTATGCGCGATATACAACGGCGCGCGTTATGCACCTTGTGTCGAAGTTCGCGTTTGCAAACGACGATGATAACGGTGCCGATAGCGGCGCGTCTTCGAGATCGCTCCAAAGTAAGCTTTTGCCGATTACGTCGCAAACGGCGCAATCCACTTCTCTATGATCGTAATCAGATTGTGTGCATTTTCGCTCCATCGAGTGTCCATAGCTGTAGACTTTAGGCGAGAAACAAGTAGAAAATTATTACAGTAAAATATTATATATGTTTACTTTTACCCGTGGAGAGATAAATACATTTTTCTCCACATTCATTACATATATAATTCGTAAAAAATATATAATTTAATTTTAACTTGGGGCGTAACTTTATTTATTATAACATAACTTTATTAATAAGCTAAAATTTTCGCATTTTCCTAAATCCAATATGTTGCCTGTACGTTTCCAGTATCTATATAGATGCTTCTCAGTTCGCGCATTTGTTGCTGTGGATTTTCACGATACAGCACGAAAACGTGTGCACGTCCAAGAAATTTACATCGACGTTCGTCTTGTCGACGATTTCGCTGGAATTTATTTTAAGTACGCTTTATCGGTTGAGAATGCAAAGGAAGAAGATGCTTCTCGCGGTTGTATCTCAATGACATGTTTATCGATATTTGAAACTTGCACATCGACATGATAATTTTCCTTGAGATAGCGTGGGCGATGTTATGCGAATATATCACAGATATAGCAATCAATATCTTTTACCTTATGTCCTTGATAAGCTTCAGCTATTCACTCGCTGCGCGAAAATATAAGCGCCGAGTGTATGGCGCTTCTTAGAAATACTAGTTTACATATAAATGTTGTTAAATATTCATTAGTGATCTAAATAACGTGTCAAATATCTTTAAATATTTAAATACGCAAGACTAATGGCTGGTCAGTGCGCAGTATGCAGAAGGAAATACCACGATGGAATCTGGAGAAGGAAAATGGAATGCTTCGGCCGATAGATCACTGGTCAGTTAAAAACAAGTTCAACGGTACGCGGTCTAATCTAAAATCTAAAACGAACGGCGGGAACAGGTCGATTTTTTGTCACGTCGAACGTGGGTGGATGTATTATGGCGTCCGTGAACTCGAATTTATCACCTCGCGGCGGGAAAGGGCACGATCGTATTGTAGATCATAAGGTATTTTCGGGGCAATTATTTATGATTCATGCTCTAATGGCTGCGATGCTTTTTCCGCTAGCGCTCCGATTTCATATTGCGAATACGACATGTGAATATTATTACGAGATCTTTATTTTAGCCTGCAGCAGATCTGGTTACCCCTAATCTGCGATCTTAAACAAAGTTAATGATATACGTTTGTTTTTTTATCTATTATATTTACCATTTGAGAGTATTTCTCACCATATGTAATAAACAAAATTGATTATAATAGTTATCTTTGTTTAGCTGTACCAACATTCTCATCTAAAAATTAATTGCTATTAAAGTAAAAAAAACAGTATTAAACGTTAGTATCAAATTAAAATTAATATTTAACAATCAATGTTTCATCTATTGAAAATTAAATTATATATAATTTAATTTTCTTTAAAAAATTGGATAATCTTAAATTTAGCAAAATGCTTGTTATATTTTAATTTCAATATTATAATAATTATCTAAAAAACACAATATAATTATTTTGATAATAATAGTCTTAAACAAGTATAATTTTTAAGAATTTGTTATTTTTATATCTGATTTTTTTCTCTCAACTCATGAAAATTCTTGTTAAATAATATAATACATTTTTCTTGATAAAACTTATACAAAATTCTTTATGCAAGCAAATTATTGCCTGTTTAACACTATGTAATCTCATTTCACTATTAAACATTGCGAAAATAAAGATATTCTCAAAATGAAAATATTCTTTTATTCTATGTAATAAATTTATATTAATTACTAATCTCACACAAGAATTTTTTTACGAAACGGCAAATGGCGCACGCCCCGAGTATGAGATTGTGAATCAATAAAACTCAAATTGATCGGCGTATCTCAACCGGTTAAGATCCAATCGGACATTTCCATTGGTCGCCGTGAAATCCCGCGGACTGGACAAGGTTTCCCCGTGTCTCGGGACAGGTTTCGCGCGGCATGTGACACACCAAGCTAATTTATCGCAGCGGTATAATTATCTCGGTGCCTACCGGTTGCCGATCGACCAATCGAAAGTCACCGTTGCGACTTTCGCTCCTCCCAAGTGTCGAGTGCGACGCAGAGACGCGTGACACGTCGTTCACTCGTAAATCGCTTACCAGTGCAGCTGACAGAGATCCATTGATGGACGACCGACAAAACGAAAAGATAAATCTGCAATATCGTACCGTTTTATTTGGGTCGCGAGTGTAGCAGATTAAAGAAGCAGATAAAAATTAAATCTCAATGTAAGATAATATTTTATTTGCGACTATTATTGCTATTTATATGTTACTAAATTATTCCTTATTATTCAAAATCACACTGAAAAAAAAATCGATAGTAATAATCAAGCTAGATGATAATTATCAAGCTTTTGTGAAATAATTTCTATTAAATATTCAGTTAATAGATCAAATATTCAATAATATTTAGTAACTGTTTAATAACCGTTTAGTCACCAATTAGTTACTATTATATTTGTTTATTGTTAATATAAAGCTGATAAAGCTGATTATTACCAAAATCTTTTTTTTTTCAATGCATGCATAACTATGGTAAATAAAATTTATTTCTAGGATATCTTCTATCCTTTTATTTTAAGTATTATTAATTTTGTTTATGTGCATGTATTTCCTATTCATTATAATTGTCCACCCACACTCACACATATATAAGTATCTATATTTTTAAAAGATTTACTTTAAGACGATAATATTCTAATCTCTGCAGTTACCATTGCTATTACTATCCTTCTTCGCGTGATTACTCAAACTCCGCCGACCACATCGAAACGCATTATAATGCCCGATTCCAAGAAATACCGAGCGTCGCTTATATTTGTGCGGTATGATTCAGCGCCGACTTTGTCACATTAACATCCAAACGAGCGCCTCGACGGCGCGATTTCGCGCAGCGGCGACACGAGCGAGGAGAGAGGATATCCTCTCTATTCCGGTGTCGTCGTCGATAGCGGATCCAGTATGTAAATATACCTCGCGGAGGGGCATATCGTGCATACGCGCGATCTATGCACACATAGCACAACACGTGGGCGGTCGGCAGCGTACAAGCCGTCGCGTCTGAATGAACTTCTTGCGCCACGCTCGCGGAGTGAATGGATTCACGCGCGTTTAACGACAACTCGTTTCACTCGGAGGGACCGGAAGTCTTCCGTCTCCTCATAACACCGTACAGGTGTGGCTGCGGTTCGCGGAGGATGCGATGGAACGCGCGTGCTGTGAAAAGTCAACGGCTCAACGATGAAATACGTGTGATAGAATAGAATAGAAACTGAACGGGGAAAGATGTGATGGTTTGCGTAGAAAAATTGTAAAAATTTATTTGTTATACGTAATTTTCAATCGACTCGCAGCGAGCTACGTTTGTGACAACGTTCCTCAAAAATGATTATCAAATTCGATGTTCTTTTTAAGGATGTGTAGCATATTTCTTAACACATTAAGAAAATTATGAAAAAATTTGGCGGCGATGTTATCTGGATGAAAAGTTATTTCAATAAGAAGCAGACATGTGCCCTATATAAATAAAAATATAATTATTAATAAAATAATAAAATAAGAAATAATGACAAATCTAAATTTTTTAAATTTACGTACTTTAAATATTCAAGATAATTTATGAAAATTAATTTATTTATTGCGATGCAGAGATTAGTTCTGTAAAATAAACCAAATTTATTCATTTATTTATTCACAAAATAACTAAACAGACAATCACAATAAAACTTTGCATAAATCATCTTGAATACTTAAAGTACTTACACAAAAAACCGAGATTTTTCTTAATGTTGTAAAAAATAATTTAATTTTTAATGACAGAGTATATAAACTATAAAAATAGGTTACTAAATATTGTATCTAATTTTCATATGTACGTAATTTATTTGAAGTGTTAATATTAACACACTTCCAAATTTTATTTACTTTGCAAGGACCGTATATCTCATACATCCTTTAGGAAAAGTGTTTCAGGCCAACAATCAGCCATTATAATAAAGATAAGAATAAAATATATCAAACAAAAATTCAATTACAATGTTTCTCTATGTAAATAATTAAATAAAAATTAGAAGGACGGCTAAATGCTGAAATACAGTCGAGCAAGGAAAACTCATTTCTAATTGATGTGATGAAAAAAGGAAATTAACACTTGGTTGATCAATTGCACGCAATTGCACGTACGCAATAGCGTTGTGAGAATTACAAGCATTAAATAATCTACTAACATGATAGTAATTAAATCGGCTTGGAAAACATTGTGTCCAACTCGTAGCTACACGATATTTAATCGTCCAGAACGGAAGATCGATCGTTAACCCGTTGTTATTTACTGAAGGTAGCTGCTAAGAGCGAAGAAAAACCCGCAGTAAATCGACGCTGCATCAATATAAGTTATCGAAAACCAACATTACCGCGGCGATATAAATGTTGCTTGGAAATTATTACCCGATAAAACGCATTATTTACATTCGGCGCCTAGCAGCGATTCGCCGCATGTAAATCAATAAGTTTAATCAATCCTAACCGATTCGAAGATTCGAAATCGATTAGCTTGCGAAATGTACCAGTTGGAATAAACTTTCTCACGCAATAAATTAAAATTAAAATCGGTCACATAAATATATTAATTTATAAGTTATAGCATTAATCTTCCCTAAACCTTATCAGTGTTGAGTTCAATCGAACGAATGCATTATCGAATTAATTCTGCTAGCAAACAAATCGACTTGCACGTTCGCGAAGTTACATTACTACGCCATTTAATTCTCCCACAAATTAACTCGCCTCAATTAACTTGATTTTTTTCTGGGTATCGCCATTTACACGCGAGCCGTGCCGATATCGTTTACTAGCGGCGCAATTCACCATTACGAAAGCACGTGCGGCCGCATTAAATCTCCTCGCGACGGTAACGTGGGGGCACCACCACACGAAGGGGGGGTCTGCGATAGGGAGCAGGGCAAGACAGATCGTAAGGTGCAGCCATATAGCGGAGCCCACGCTTCGTGATCCTTCACTATTCCTCAACGTCGATATTCAAATCAGTGTCTCCTCCACCCCTGTCCCCTCCCTGCCACGCTACGTACGTCCTCTTTTTACCACCTTTTCGTGCCGTAATTTACCGTTACAAAAGCCCCGGCGCCCACGTGCCCGCCCGCCCCCTCCGAACGTCGTCGAGCATACAATCGACCATCGTCGATCCGTCGATTCATGGTGCCGATTCAGCGAGACTGATCGCCTTCTTCGACGCTGAATCTATCGTTAGGTATCTCTATACGGCAGGTGCGTGCTTTAGAAATTCAAGTCACGCTAATATGAATAGAAATAATTATGATAGTTGGATAATACTTTTTATATTACCGTTACTATTCAAAGTGCTTAGTTAAATCATATAAAAGAATTTCCTAAGAATTCCCGATTTTTTCAGGAATTTTATTGAAAATTCTAAGATTAGAGAACTTTTTAATGCAGCTTTGAAATAAATTTTATTATATTTTTTTAATATTCCCTAATACAATGTCAAAGGAAAGCCATTTAAGTTTCAAATATTAAATTTGAAAAGATACTAAAGAAAAATAATGTGAATTCTAAATGGCATATAAAGATCTGTTCGCAATATACGAATCTAGCTCATTAAAAGCGTGATTCTGCACATAACGGCAATGTATCATAGAACAATGTATCGTTTCCTATTCACAAATTTTTTAATAAAAATTTAGAAGTCACTTAAGAATGTACATGAATGCATATACGTAGATGTATATGCAATGTTTATTCTCATTTTTGTATTATCAAAAATTTTTTTTAATGATAAAGACACACTTTTGTTGACAAGAAAAAAATAAAAAGATTTGTGAAAAAAGAAAGATAGAATTTGCATTTAAAAAATTCCAAAAATTTCTCAGAGTACATCAATAAAATCGTATAAAAATTAATAAATTAAAAAAAAGACTAATATACGCCCTAACATATTTTAAGTTTAATAATTACATATATATAAATACATATTTTTATATAAAGGCATTAAGTTAATAATTATAAAAAATGTATAAATATATATAATTATTAGATTAACAAAATATATTAGAGAGTATTTTTGTTGTCCTAATTATTAGAAATACGTATATTCGTAACACATTCATATTTTATACAACACATCACATCATCGTTTACATTGATAAAAAACATTCTTAATTCATTAATATGTTTTCGAGGAAGCGGCAAAATCGTCAGAAGCCTCGAAGCGCACATGGGTAATGACAGGGTGTGGAGAGAGAGCTGCCAAGGCCACACGTATAAATATCTCGCCCCGAGTCGAGATAATGATTCCAGGCGCGTGTTGGCCCTCTCATAAATCCTGGGCCCATTTACGGGACAGATGTGCCGATAACTCGGGCGCGGTTTCACGTTCGCGTCTCTCTCGAATCCATGATCTTGGCGTGAGCCGAGACCAATGATTATTAACGTTAAAGGAACGCTGGTTAAAAGGCGGGTGTGCAACAACAGGGCAGTACGGCAGGAATTAAATCGTATTTACGAGACGTGGGGAGAAGAAGAGGGGGATAAGAAAAGAGCCTCGAGCTATTTTACAAGCTGGTGTAGAAACGTTTTGATATTACGATTACGGTAAAGAGTTGGGTTTTTATTTCTTAAGAGACTTGTTCATTCAAATTTTTATTACGTATCTGCTTACAAATTTATTTCAAGTGATCAGTTAATAACACCCCTGTGTAAAACAGACAATGCATCTTTCGTAACTACGTAAGTACGTCGACTATCCGTCGAACACAAACGAAACGCCACGCCGATCCGCTCGCGTAAGAGGAGAGGAGAAAAGAGAGAAAGGTTGCAATCCGTTTTGGGATAAAGTAATACACGGAGTAATCATAAAATGCCATGTCATCGAGCGAACAACGAGTGATCTATAGACGTGATCATCGGCTTGTGCCGATGATACGCCGCCGCACAGAGAAACAGAGAGAGAGAGAGAGAGAGAGAGAGAAAGAGAGAGATGAACGCCGCGTACAGCGGACTCGACGCTGAATCACCGCGCTCCGACATCGAGGATGCACCTGCGGGACTCCCACGCGGCGAAATCTGGGGAGAAGAGCGATCGCCGAGGGCGCCGGAAAAATCCCCGCACAATATATATGTGTATATGTACGCGTATCCGTTCGTATGCACGCGAGTATCCGGCGAAAGGGAAAACGCAGGCGTAACGATCCCACAGTTTTAATTACGCCAACGTGGCCCGGGACGCGCGCCCCCGCGGCGCACGCGGTTCGCCGAAGAATATTTCCAATTATTCGACGCTTAATTAAATATCATTCTTAACGACGCACGTGTCGCTATTGGGAAACTAATGAACCGCGCGATCGGCCGCGCCGTTAATGAAGACGTAGGCCGCGCGCCGGCGAGGTGCTGCGTTTATTAATGAATGTCGAGCCCATCTTTGCGTGACTTCTTTCCCATTCTTATTTCGACGCGTCGCAGATCGCAGACCCGATAAGACTTTTTCTTCGAGCAATATTAGGAAGCGAATCAGCACAGTTGTCCGACAATTGATACTGTATTACTTTAGCTACAGTTAGGCCCTGCGTATAATAGAAGAATATTAGATATTATACCGAGAGCAAAAATTACTAAATTTTAATAAATATTTGTTTGAATATTTGCAATAAAATATTTACTAAATGTAAATAAATATTTCATTGCAAGTATTCAAACAAATATTTATTAAAATTTAGTAATTTTTTTCTTAGTGTAGGAATAGAAATTAAAATTTTAGAATCAGTTTCCTCGATGAACACTATAGATAAATCAATAGTTAGGTTGTATAACACATTTATGACTTACGTCTTATTGTTAGTCGTATACATCGTGCGGTATGTTTAATATTCATTAAGAAAACTGATTCTAAAATATTAATTTCTATTACTATTATCTAATATTCTTCTATTATACGCAGGCCTTTCTTCACATTAACATCTTCTCTCATTAATTATAATTAGCAAAATTATTTATTTTTCTTTATTTTTATAACAACTTAAGTTAGTTGTTACAGATTATTTCTATAAAAAAAAAATCAAAAATTATATGATACAATCAAAGAGAAAAAAAGAGAGAACCGCGGGTTTATAAAGATGTGATTTTTAAACGACTTTCCCTCCTACGATCCAGAAATACTCTTACACTGCAGCGAAATCGAGAATTATCCTTAAACAGGAAACGCGTCGTTACGTGTCACCGCGAATCGTTCTGCACGTTCTGCAGGCGAGATCGGTAAAAAATTCCGGGGCCGTTACATCGCGCAGTTAACGGGGCCCCAGTAGCTCTCTCGCTCTCCTCGTCAGCTCCACCCTCCGCAGTTTTCTTTCTTATTGTCCACGCCGCGCGCTCGCCGATCGGACCCCATCTCGCGGTCTCGCTCCCTCCGGGGCCCGGCCCCGGAGGAGGATTGCGTGTGGACGGGGGAACGCGCGCGAGCACACGGCGAAAACTAATAACAACGGCTCCGCAAACACGCAATTACGCCTCGACGGCGCGCCATGAACTGTGCTACCGCATTACGATGTGCCCCCGAACGAAATCTCGTTTTCGCATCGCGGCCAGTGCCGCGAGAAAAAACGATCGACCCCGCGGTACGAGTCCCGATACTTCCGTTAACAGGCTTGGGAGGCGCGGAATCTTTTTAAAGGCCGGTCGTCTGCATTTTAATTAAGCGACAAACGGTAAAGTGATTAATGCTCGACGTGAATGCTTTCGAAGGTGCGAGTACTTTTAATGTCGCACGGAGTTAATATGATGGTCGTTTGATTAGTTACGGTAAACGAGAAACATTCATATTTCTTAACCTTTTTCGTCACAGTGTCCTAAACATGAAACATCTTTTTTTCATTGTATCATAAAACTTTTTTAAATAAAAAAAATACATTTTCTTAATATATATTTTGATGCAAGCATTAATTATCTTGAATGTAAAAATAGTTTAGCAGTAAATATTTTCTAAAACTGCGAGAAAAAATTACTCGATTAAAAATTATTTCAATTTATTTACATAAATATTTCAATTTAAAAAATGTTTAATTTGACTATAAGTAAATAAGCTATTAGGATCTAAGGAGTAAATTTTGTTTTAAATATTCTTTCAGCATGTAATATTTATCAATAAACTATTAAATTTTTTGTTGTTTTGGACTATTTAAAGTTTCAATCTTAACATTGCAATGGTTATTTGCTTAATATTGTTAACACTTTTGTTGTTATAAGCAAATTAATATGAAAAATGTTACTTTTTTTTACATACAATTTATTTGTACGTAAACTGTTCCAAATAAACGCATGCTTTTTTTAATGTAAATACTCTAAAGATACAATACGATTTTTTGCAGATTTAATTTTCAATCCTTTACAATAAAAGTTGTAAAAATATATACCTTGTTTCTACGAATAATGTAATTTTGCGGTAATTCGAAAGGTTTATGCGTTATATATTTATGTACGAAAAATGTTTTTAGCTACTAAATTTCAAATTTTCTATTAAAATTTAAAATAGGTCTAATGTGGCGGAACGAATATGATGAATCCAACAGGAGAGAACATCATAAATTGTCTGTCATTTGAATTTTAAATTTTAGAAATCTGACAACGGATTTAAATTTAACGATTCCAAAAATTTATAATAGCATGCATAATGTGAAGATCCGGCCACTCCCAAAATTGCGTAATTTAAATCTCACTTTAACAATGCAAATATCTAAAAAAATATCATAAAGATATCTATATAAATGTTTTTTAAGTTGTGAAAAACGTCTTTTGTATTGTTTAAATAAAATATTACAGATCATCTATGCAATCTAATTACATATAAGTGCGCAAATAGGTACTTTCGAGAGATTAAGAGAAAGATAGGAATTATAATTATTTTCAGTAACAAGAGTTAATCAATTGTTATTCGATCGATAGTTAGACGACACAATGCTATGATTGTTAGTCTACGCTTCACCTTTATCCTTTGCGTACGGTCGTTTGCATAAATTTTGTTACAGTGTGTATCAATGGTATTTTAAATAGATTCCACTTGTGGTCGAGCCGGAAAAGACTCGGCGAGTGCTTTTGCCACGCGACCTTTATTTCTTCTCAGAGTACACGCAGGTGTACGTGAGCTTTCGCGCTTACGATGCACGTTCGATGCGGAGGCGACGTGCCAAAAGAGTAACCATTAATTTCATTGAAAACGCGGTCTGTAATTGTTTATTGATCACCTCTGGACTATTCTAAGTCGCATGTGCGCTGTAATCAATTTTATAGATAGCACGTCGTATGTCTGAACAGAAACATATGTTATTATAAAAAGAGAATATTTATTTCTCTATTTCTTAACAGGTTGTTATTAACTTGACTAAAATTTTTAACTTTTAGTCAAGTTAAATTTCTTCAAGTATTTATGTATTTATGTTTAAATTAAACACATAAATACTTTAAATTTAAAAAATTTAATCCAGTTGAAAATTTTCGTCAAGTTAACAACTTTGTTCGCAGTGTATAATTTTTTATATTTTGGCGAAAAACACGAACTTAGATGCGTGAAATTTTAGTCTCATCTTACATGCAGTTATCTGTATATCATCATCTGTAATTATAAACATCTACAAACTCTATGTCCCAAATATTTTATTTGCTTGTGAAGCATTCGAATCATATATCTTGCCTTGTCAAAATATGTCAAATGGCTTTTAAACCCGTTATTTGGCACAGCATATCATTTAAGCCTATCGATGTCGACTACGATATGCTAATACTGAAACTGTAAGAGAAACGAGAGGAACAATCGCCTACAGGAGAATCGTGAAAAATCACGTATTAGTGCAGGGCTCGATCTTCCGGACAATTTTTCCGTACTCCTCTCGTTCGAGATTGGCGACCCACGCGCGATGTATATACATAAGTTTAACGGGACGACATTTAGTCCGGTCGTGGCCATTCAGCCGCGATATTACATAAAGCGCAGGTGACATCGGCGTGCCCTCGTTTAATACGCGTACGCGTGACCACGCGTGTATGTCACGTCATTACGATGCTCGAGACGAAGCTCGCAAATCTATCGACAGTACGGCCCCTTCTGCACGTGGGCTTTAACTGTAATTCTACGAGTGACGATGCAAACAGCGCGAAGGCATCGCGCGCGACTCTCGTTTCGAAAATGCCGTCTTCTTTCCGGTCTATCCGCGAATAGGAATGGCGATTTTCCATTGAATAAATAACGTTTGTAATCTCAACTAATTTGTAAGTAGCAAAATTAGATCAGAAAGCAGAGAGATATTTCTCAAATCGAGATAAGAAACTGCATTTTCTCATATTCATAATTGAAATATTACGAGATACTTATTCAACTTCATTATTATTGCGCCAAGAACGGTGCCCTAGAAGACTGTGCAATAATAATTAAGTACGCGTGATTACGAGAGCATTGTTCGCGACGTTGCGCCTGTACTTTTAATATCTCGGAATAATTCGCAGGTCATGCCGTTATTTATTCGTCGAAAAAATAAGCGCACGTCGCATTAATTTATTTCAATATACGTTCTCCGCCGATACGTTCGCAAGGATATATCGGTCATAGTCCCACAGGTGCAATCGAGAAAGTCATCGATCGTATCGAAAGGCAACTCACGGAAAAGTTCAATTCCTTGGCGCCATGTACATCTAACCGTCAGAACGTCTAACACCGGTGTTAGGCGCGTTCCGTGTACGTTACAATGTTTTCGCAGGACAGTCGTGAAAAAGCGAGCCAGTAATGGAACGTGAAAGCGTGCCACCAGGATCATATGGAAGTAACGTTTGTTTAAGGCCTATTCAATTGCATAGTGCTCTTTATTTTATAATCAGTGTCCAATGTGGACCACTTTTAAATGAACGCAGCCGACGATAGTGTCGCAAGTGCGTTTGGTGCCTATCGAATCCTCTTTGATAATAAGTGATCTTATAACACGCTGTCAGTTTTTAAACATGAGAGTGAGATTGGTTGTTGTAGCTGCGCGCTATTGAAACGCTTCAACGGATACTATTGATAGAGAAAACATTCCCACGAGAGAATCGAGTGCTCTGAATGTGCTTAAATTGAATTTGACGATCATCACGGAAGTGCCTAACTCTTTGTTTATGTCGTCAAGCAGGGCTAAAAGATGAAACGTATCGAGATTGGAAAAGGCGCATCATGTAACAAATCTTGAGAAACGTATCACAAATGTATCTTTCAAACGGTTTTACAAATGCCCCTAAAGTTCTTAACCTTAACGCGATCGTTCAATTGAGTATTGAGAACACACTAATATTATGTTAAACGATCATAGGAGCCCAACTCTTCTTTTTCGCGAGTTGTATTTGTAAGAAAAAAATAGTATTGCTTTTAATCACTTGTTGAAATCAAGTCTTCAAACTAAATATTATTTTTATAATAGAAAATACTCTATTGAACAATATTCGTTAAACTTTTAGCGTAAAAAAATGTAACATTAATATATATCTATGATGCTTCAATAAAGTTCAAGAAGTAGAATCGCATTTATATTTCTGAAGTCAAAAGTGATACTCTCTTATGTAATGGCACGATAATTACAATTCAACGTTTCACGACGAGAATGAAATGCATGAATAAAAATTATATTACGATACTCTTTCAATTAATCAAGGAATAAAAATCCTGAGGTTACCTAACGTGTCTTTGAAGTGGGCGCCTATGAAAGCTCTAGCTTTAGAGATCCGACGGCTTTCGGTTATCGGCGCTATCGGGCATGATAGATGGCGGGAAGTGGCCACGATAAATCATCGGATCGCACCGCACGAGGAGAATCTACGAGAGAGCCGTCCGGACTCTTCGGCTGTCGATCAGCGGCGCAGGCGGGAAACGGCGCGGCCGATAACGATCGACGACGAAAGTATTAATTATTATTTGCTGCTCGTGCCTTTCAATTTGTTTTGCTGCGCTGCGCCGGCACCGTTTCGACCCGCGAAAGTGACGAGACCCCGCCGGAATGATTTCGCACGCCGGCAATAAATCACGGACGATTCCGCTTCCATAACGGTGCGAACTCGTGCGCGCGCGGAGGTGGGCCTGACCCGAGCGGGCCCTTTATAGGTCGAACGATTGCGCGAAGACTTAGCCAAGATTAAGTAGTAATATATTGTATCCGAGCAATAAAAGCACAGTATACAGATATCTCTCTACTTATGGATTACCTCTACTTATAAATTTTCGGACTTGGAGCCGGCATGCTATTGGTTAAATGGAACAGTTGATTATATAATTAATTAGCTTCGTTAACCACATGGAAAAAAAACTTAAAAAACTAAAAATTTAGTCCGATACGTTCAACTAAATATTAAATTGGTTTTAGTCAATTCTTGATTAAAAAATTTTAATGACATGAATAAATTATACTTATTTTTTTTTCATCCGAGAAAAATCATATTTAAATTGATGAAACCATTTCTTTAAATTGATTTTTTTTTAGTTGAAGTAAAAATATTTTTGCAGAAAATATACATTTATTTGATTTGAAAAAATAAGATAATTAAAAATTATTTGTTCAATTTAATTTAAGCAAATAATTATTTAATTTAAAGAAAGTACTGACAGAAATAAAAAAAATAATTTAATTGCTTTGGTTTTAAAAATATATTTCTTTCATTAAAAAAAAAAAAAAAAAAAAAAAATGCGTTAAACAATTAAACTATTTCTTTAATTCTAATTAAAAAAAACAAACAAACATTTATCAAAGAAACTTTAAGCGTATAACAACACACAAATTTCTTTGATTTCACCAAATATTTTAACTTAAAATTTTTTTCTGGATTTTGTGCAACTAAGTAATTGTTAAAACCCCTAATGTTTAGTTGACCATATCGGAATAAATGTTATAGTTTTTTAACAATTTCTTTTCTCAGTGCAGTGACCCAAATTAAATATTAATTTTGTAATACTAAATATTGTAAGAGTTGTATATTTAAGAAAAGAATAGTATTATTTTCTAAAATCACTTTTGTTGAAGTTAATTGGTCTTTAACTAAATATTATTTTTATAATAGCAAATATTATATTAAAAATTATAATTTAAAAAAATAATTTGTTTTGTAATTTCCTAGAAGTTATTATCATTTTTTATAAAAAAAATAATTACTTTGCATAAATGCTTTATTTTTATGAAATATAAAATGCTATTCGATTTACGATTAAAGTCTCAAATCGAAACACAACGTAAGTAGAAGGATTATGAAAGAATCTAATAGAAGAGAATTACAAAGTAAAAAATATTGATTAATATAAAGCGAAATCTTACGAAAATCAATAAAGTTCGAAATATGTATGCGGATAATAATTGGGGATCGTCATCGCTCCGAGGGAAGTAATTATCGCAGATTGCACGTTGCAGGCAAAAGTTGCACTGAAAAGGACGATCCCCTTCACACCTGGAATTAAATAGCGCGAATCGTTGCACACAGCCTAGCAATTATACTCTAACTTTTATGTCTTCATCTTCCATCACGAAGAAATTACCTAGACGGACTGACGAGTTCAGTTAGACAGTTTGGACACTTTTACAGCTTGCATTTCGTCTCTATCTCGCCTTTCGTTTTAACACTAGTATCCGTAATTATTGGAATTATCTTTCGAAAGAATTCTCGCCCGCGTACTTTCCGCGATAATTACGAAAATCATTCGCGATGTTTCAGCCACGACACTTTTATTACCCCGGATATTCATTTGCGCGCTCGCAATAGCGTCGAGATAATTTTCGCTAATTGCATCGCTCAAGTGCTCCAGAAACCTGACGACATAATCGTTCGTACCAGTGACAAGTTGAACGTGTATCGCGTAGGAGGGTTCGCATTATTGCGTTAATTAATCGCGCGGTGATTCAATCAACGGTCTTTCTCCTTTTCGCAAGCACGGATTTTTCTTCTCGATCTACTCAATCTACTCGATCCACTCGATCATCTTTTAATCTCGCCTTTATCTTTATCGACGGACTCGCGATCGCGAAGCACACCTGCCGATGGGATTTACGCAACGTAAATGCACGCGTTGCATTCCGCGTGAGGGGAATCTCATGAATCGCGCGGCACGGCGGCGACCTGTGGCGTCGCATGCGCAATCGGCACCGCGAAACTAATTATCGACGTGGATAATTGGTATCCGCGCGGTATCGATCAAATTTCCAGCCGTGGGTGCGGTGCCTCGGTTGCGCTCGCTTTTGCCGCGGCGTGTCTGATCGCCGCTTAAGTGCCGGGCTTAGTTGCTGCCTCGCTTACTCTCGGAGTCTCGAGAGATAAACTCGCTCCTTCGTTTTTCCCGAAGGATCGGGCGAGAGCGCGGTCGCGTTGCTGCAACGGCGGCGGCGCGCAACCGAGAGTGCTTATCAAGTCATTAGGGCGCCATTATGTCCCGAGCAACGTTTGTTTAACCCGATTCTGGGACTTGCTTTCGTTGCGCGCCGGCGAGAAGCGAAACAATCGCCGCCGGTGCGGCCGGTGGTTGATCAATTTCGGCTCTCCGGAGAGAGCACGACCGGGTCTCTTCGTTCGTTCGAGCGTATCAAACGATGCCTGCCCGCGATATTACCGCGAGCCGCCTCCTCCCGCGACCTCCCACGTAATAATTAAAGGGTCGTAGGTTAATTAACGACTGGTCGGACGCTGGAAAGAGTAAATGTTCGCGTACCGGGAGATGCATCGTTTTCCTTTACCGCTGCACGGGGTGGCCCTGACGCGAGGATGCAACCGAAGATCTCGACCGATCGGTTGCGTTCGATTCTCCTTTGCATAATTGCCATTTCACGGACTTAATAGTACGGTCTGTGAGTATTTCATTAAAAGCCGCATCTGAGAAATCTCAGTGCTACAATTTGCCGTTGATTATACACGTCTGATATTTTTCTTGACACTTCCAGACTACGCGCTTATTTTTATGAGACATCTATATTTAGGCTAAATTCGTCATTCGGATATAGTGAAATAATTTTTCTAATTACAGCGAGGAAAATCAATATTTTTTTTTAGAAATAATCACACGAGTGTATCAGATAGTCGTTTGCCAACGAACGATTCTGTGATAGACGTAACATTTCCACATTAAAGGAAAAAAGTAAAAAACATAGTTAAAATTAATACTGCAATAACTCTATTTTTTAATAAATATCTAACAGGAAAATCAAAGTACATATATGAATCATAAAATACACGTAAATTACCTGAAATACAAATCATATTATAAATAACAATTAAAATAAAAACATTAATAAATATTACCACAAGATTAAAAATACTTCAAATATTGACTAGTTGCAAAAAGTCGCAGATTTGAAAATTGTAAAAAAATCTAACTTCCCGATAGCTATCTTCCAGATAAATATATATCCATAAAATCTTGTATTTTATGATTTACATGTTTCAAGTCACTCGGGTCGATATGTGTACAATAAAAAGCCGTTGTACACTAATCTAACTTAAAAGTAGCGTAACCTAAAAAAGCCATCATATATATTTTTACATCGTTCAGTGTGTGTTCAATCGACTTCGCTATTAGTTTTGATCATATTTTTTTTTCCTATCATTTTTGTGTTTTCTCGTTCGTTCGGCACGCGTCTTTTTCATCAACACACTGCAGATGCAAGCCAATCGCAACTGCGGTAGAGAGGCGATCGGGGGATCGAAGGAGCGTAGTAAATAAATTCACTCACCGATGGATGCAGTCTCTGGTGTCTCCTGGACGCGCGGGTGTGACAATGTCGACGGCAGGAACGCGGCTAACCTCAATTCGGCGTGGCAATTAATCTCGCTGGCTGCTGCGCGTTCCGCGCGATACGTAAGCTCCCCTGATGCAATCCGGCCGGGATCACCCGTCACTATCACTTTGAACAGCACTCGCGAGACTCTCTAGCGACTCGATAAAGCGGGCGCATACACAACCGACCGCAGTTTCACTCCAAGTCACTCTGCATCCGAAATGTCTAAAGGTCCTGACACAATATTCCCCATTTCGTGTCTGAGACTTCAAGACTTCAGTACGTCCTCCGCGATACTCTCAGAACGCGACGGATGGAAAAATTCACGTCCCGCGCGTCACTCGATTCGACACTGCCGACACCTGTTGCACTACGCAATGTACCCGGAACGAGAAAGCGTAAAAATGGCGGTTACTCGTTTGTCGTATCGCGGAAGAACGCGCGTTCGTTACGTCTTTACGTACTTCGTCACAATCCGTCGCGAGATACTCCTGCTCGATACGCACGACCGATTAGACGCACATCCGACGGCAAACTCGCACGGCGAGGCTCACTCTCGTTCTCGAAACGTCTGAATATTTCCGCAAGTTTTCGGAAAACGCACAGGAACGTTCGTGTTAGCCTTGCGTTGGTGTTGACGCACACTACGCACAGCGATAGCTCCTTTCCCCCACTCCTACTCCTAGCGTCGCGCGCCGCGCCGCCGGGCGTCGCGTCGACCGGCCGGCCGGCCGGCGTTGTTATTTATTCCGACTCGCGCGACTTTCCGGCATCCAGCTCCGTCGGACAGTGAAATCGTCGAGTAAGCAATAACAGAGGATGTATTGCGCGACATGTGAACTTTCTAAATATAATCGCCAGTCCCTTTGCAACTCTCGCGGAGTCAGCTCGACTTGATAAGACGGAATTCTATGATACGATCGTCCCACCAGATACTTTGCTATTAATAATGATGACGATAACAGTTTTACTGTAATGCGTAAGATGCACGTACATACAACATTCCGGAGGAAAAATTCACGTCGCGCACGTTATTCGATTCCACATTCCGACAATTGTTGCACACGGAGCGCGTACAGGACGAACGCTAAAATGGCGGTTGCTCACCTATCGTCGCCGTGAAAAATTTCCGTCGCCGGTTTTCGTTTGATCGGACAACGCGTCTCCGTGAACGTTAAAACCGACCTGATGCTCTCGATCCGGTGCACTCGACGCTGAACACGCATTCCGAAGTTCATTTTCGCGGCGAGCATGACACGCGTCACACGTCCGAGCATTTTTGCGCGAGACTAATTCTATAAGCAATGAGCATTATGGGTAAGAACTCTCTCCCGCGCCTCCTACTCTCGTTACCAGGGTCGCGCGTATTACGTCGGCAGGCGGCGGGTGGCGCGAGGGAGGCGCTGGGGGCGAGAGTAGGAGGGGCTGTCGCCGGGCGTCGCGTCGCATGCGCTTGTCCTTGAACGCGAACGTTCCTGTTTTCTGGAGACGCGCGTGGAAATATACAGACGTTTCGAGTGGAGCAAAATCTATTTATGTTCGTCTCCGCGACAGCTTAGAGGGATGGGTGCCAATTATTGTCGAGTGAAACAACGGCCACTGTGGACGGACGTTCGTCGTCGCGATTTGCACGGGACTTAAACTTTCTTGATGTAAAGCGCCGATCGCGTAAGTAAGATTCACCTTTGTAAGATTCGCGGAGCAGTTTGATAAGATAAATTCAAAGAACACGATCGCGCAGGCTGCTCAATTCGACATTCCGGACACTTGTTGCACACGGGACGATCGTGCGATGCAAAAATGGCGGTTGCTCTCATCTATCGTCGTTTGAAATTTCCGTCGGCGGTTGGCGATCTTCGTGCGCGGTTTCGTTTAATCGCGAAACGCGTTCTCGTGAACGTTAAAATCTGACCTGATGCTTACAATTCGGTGCACTCTACGCTAAATACGCGTTCCGAAGTTTGCTTGTCAGTGGGCACGCGCGAAACGTTTGACAATTTTTGCGAGGAAATGCTAAATTCCATAGACAGCATAAGTTGAACGGTCTCGAACCGCGCGTACCCCTTCCCCACTCCCTCCGCGAGCGCCGCGCATCGGCGGTTGTTTTATTCTCACTAGCGCACGATTACCAATTACTGATTAGAAATTTTTCCGTCTGCCGCAAAGCCTGAGATTTGTCCAAAAAACCGGAGTTTTTTCGATCGAACACTGTAAAGGTGGCAACTGTCCGACGGCAACCTATCTCTATCTAATTTGTAACTTCACGGCAATACGGCAGCGCGCTCGATTGTCGCGTCCGTTCCGCTTCCCGGACGTGAATTTCGTGCGAAAACGAGTATCGCGAGTGTTACGAGACGATCAGCGTCGGCTCGAATTCTTGGCTTTGTCCATCGCGCGAGTAGGAAGCGTCGAAGTTAATTGTCGAGTGAAGCGACGATCGACGGATGAATTGCCGTTGCCGCGTTTCCGTGTATCTCGGAGTGACGGGAGTGCGTATATGTACAAAGTAACGGGCGAGTATCGTATTCGCGTTAATTGACATGGTGCGTGTCGCAACTGTCGCGAGTGTGAGTGCCACGGAGCAGGAGCGACGACAGGACGACGACGGCGACGGTGACGGCGACGACGACGGCGACGGCGACGACGACGCATCGGCTGGTGAGTATCCACCACTTGTCTGTCTTTCATGCGTTACGTTTTGTATGTTTGCGACAAAATGGCCGACAGCGTTCCCGCGGTATTTACGGGCGCAATGCAAAATCCCGGCGGCGATTGCAATGCGCGCGATTCTGTCTCGCGGAAACGGAGACTCGTGTTCTCCACGTTGAGGGACGTTGTCCGTCGTCGTTCCGCACGACCGCGTTTCGCACGCGTTCTACCGTCGACGCGCGGCCGAAGGTAGAAAAAATATCCGCTCGACCGGTGCACACGTAGGAAGTAAACAGTCTTCGACGCGGAAACCGTGCGATGTGGAGCATTGATCAGTGTGTCCCGATTACGACAGTAATTTCACGATTTGAAAGTAACGCAAGTTCTTTATCTTTACTACACTCAGAGAAAGGTTATATTTAAATTGATAAAAGTTATTTTAAATTGATGAAATCATTTCTTTAATTTGGTTTTTTTTTAAATGAAAAACTTTGAGGAAAATAAAAACTATTTGATTTGAAGAAATGTTATTAGCTTTTTTAAAGTAAATAAATTATTTGTTCAAATTATTTGTTTAATTTAAATAAATAATTTTTTTAATTAAAAAAAATACTGACAAAATGTAAGAAATAATTTAGTTGTTCTGGTTTGAAAAATATATTTCTTACATTTAAAAAAAAAATTTGCGTTGCACACGACCAAACTATTTTTTTAAATTTTAATTAAAGGAACAAGCAAGACATTTTCTCAAATCAAACTTTTCTATAGGTATAGCAGAAGGTTTAGAATCTTGTATGTCCATTTCTGTCAATGAAGATCAACTTTAATTTTAATTTAATTTACTTTTTATAGTAGAGCTTTTTTTAAGCTCTAGGAATTAGGAAAAAAATAGAAAATAAGTTAAACCTTCATTAAAGTTAATTTACTTTGGTAGAAACTAACTTTATTTATTTAATTTCTAAAACTATGAATTTAAAATTTTTTTAATACTTTACAATTTTTAAACGAGTCTGATAGATATATAATGTCATATATCAGATTTCTTTCAGGAGGGAATTTACTAATTCTATTATCAAAATAAACAGCAATTTTTTACGTTAATCAATTTTTTTTATTTTAAAGTTTAGAATTTTCTTGTTGCTAATTTTAATTGGAAAAAATATTAAAGTTTGTAAAAAAATTATAATTGTGAATTTTCTTTTGAAAAAAGTCTAGGAGATAAAATACAGTTATTACAAGCAAAATTTGTAGTTTTTTAATATTACTGCTGTTATTACTACTACGTACAAAATATTATAAATATGAAAAATATTTCTTTTTCTAAGAAAAGAAATAAAAAGGTTTAGGAAAAAACATATAAATGCCTCCTGCGAAATATTATTAAAAATATGATATTAAGAATTAAAATTAAATAAAAAGAAAGGAAGGAATAAGAGCAAAGGAGAAATACGACAAAAACTATTCATTAAAATTTTCAAAATTAAAAAATTATGCGATAGTGTTTTTCTAATGTGATTTAATATATTTTCAATATTTTATGTAACACAAAATTTACTGAAGTAAAAACTTGTATTTTTTATAATTAAAAATGAAAAAGATAGTTTTCAAACAGTTTAAATCCTCTTTTTTTTCGGATATGCCCATGAACGAAATTATATAGATTATACTTTTATTATTATTATTATATTTGTTATTTATTACATACATGATGCGATTTCATGCATGGATTCATTGATCTCATATTTCTTATATTTCTCGTTGGCAAGGATTTTGCAACGATTTCAAACGTGTAAATTTTCTGCTTAGTTCCACTAATAATATCACGCGAGTGAAATCATAACAAATTATCGACAAAAGTGGACGCAACGGTCCATATAGCTTCTTATATTCATTTCTTACAGCTCGAATTGGTAAGAATTTTAGTGCGCAATCAATTACCACTTCTATTTCCCGTTCGCGAGATATTAATTCTCGCTGGGCGTAGGTACTCAGCCGACTTGGGTATCATTCACGGTAAATAACACGGAATTATAAGCATCTGATTTTCTCGGTATAAAATGTACTTATCGTCGGGAAGCGGTGCGCCGCTGCTATTAAGTCGTTAAATCTTGATATCGATTGTATCGAACGTGGAATTCTTGTCGACAGGTACGATCGGAGCATAGAAAAAGAATCTAACGTAAGCTGCGTTTTTTTTTCGTGATAATGTGAAAAATTACTCGCAAACAGAGAACAGAAATTATCGTCAGCGATCCGTTACAATTCTACGGAAGTAAAAGGCATTTTTTCTTCTATATTTATTTTTCTTGTAGTAAATGTGTTGAAAAATCTACTGGTATATTGAGAAAAAAAATTTGTTGAAAAACTAAAATATTTAGTCCGATACGTTTAACTAAACATTGTGTTCATTCAACAATTATTTGATAAATTTAATTGTACGAAAAAGATAGAGTTTATTCATGTCAACTATTAACATTTTTTAATGAAAAATTAATTAAATCAATTCAATATTCAATTGAATGTATTGGACTAAATATTTTAGTTTATCTACAAATTTGTTTTCTCAGTGTTAGCTCGTAGAATTATCTATTAATTTGTTCAAATAATACACTCAAACGCTAAGTGAAATTTAAGTAAAAAAAATTAGAACGAAATCTGCACGAAGATAATTACACACTCCGCGTGTAAATTGCTTGAACATAATGATTTCGATTGATTTCACGTAGCGCTCCGCGAATTAAGGAGCGAAGGCGCGGATAACAAATACAAATCACGTCATCGAGCGAGAGAGAGCGCGAGGATAATTCAAGCCGATCTCGGCCATTAATCCACAAATCCGACGGCAAAATCGAGCGGTTAAATTCAATCGATCGCACCGAGGGGCGGAGCTCGCGCTCAGGGCGGGGAAAAAAAGTCGGTCGGAAGTTGCGTTTCGCAGATAATGCGGATACTGTTAGAAATTGCCGTGCGAACGCGGACGCTCGCTGCACTGCACCGACGACGGACGGCCGGGTATTCCACCGGGGGTACCGAGCGCGGATAGTTATTATTTGTACCTGTCGATCGGAGAAGGGCGCGCGTGCAGGCGCGCGTGCACGCACCGTCACGCAGGCTCCGCCGCTTTTCACGATGCATAAAGGCGATCATTATTACGCGCGGCGCGCTGCTGCGCGCGTACGTGCGTACGTAACGAACGGCCGCGCTGGGGCGGTCCATGGTACGCACAAGCGAATGATAAAAGTAATCCCGATCTAGATTACGCGAACGCGCCGGAGTACAATAGGAACCTTCGGGCGTCTTTCCGCGTGCGTTCCAACAGGCGTTCGTATATACGTACATACATGCAAAGTAGGATATATCTTGGGCTCGGAAAATGCGTCGTAAATCACCTCCACGCGCTCGGTTAGCAGCACGCGCGTCATTTTTGATCTCGAGACTTGGTAGATGCTTTCTAAATGCATTACTATTATTCTTTAGCAATGTTTATAAGTATTTGAAAGCGGAATCACTTAATAACAAATCTCATATAAACGCTACAATATTCTTAACATATTATACAAATATTATTACAAACTAAAACAATATTAAAATAATATTCCGAGGATATTATTTAATATTTTAAATATTATTTTAATATTATGGGAATATTGTGTTAACGTTATTCCATTTTCATATAATATTCGTATATTATTTCAGGAGTGGAATATTATAAAAATATTCTACGATTATTGTGTGTCAAAAATTAAGTGCGAATTATTGTGTATAAAATGTTCATAAACTTTATAATTAGTATATTTAAAAGTTATAATATTTTCGATAATTGAAAATATTAAAGTAAATAATATTATTTACTTCTCATATAATATTATCAGAAGTGGACATGTAACATTTTTTATTAATGTTAAGTAATATTGTAGCACTTATAGGGATTTTCAAGTACCATCTAGATATTTTTTTTTTTTTGAGAAACCGTAGAGTACAAATTTGTACTCTACGGTTTCAAGAGATCTTTCGAATGATACTATTGCTCGATGAAAGATGAAGCTTTCCAGCTTCGCGCGAAATTATCGCGTAGTTCTAGATCGACAGATTGAAGAGATATATAAGTCACACCTCGGTCCTCGCATAAATAATGACAGTGCGTTCGCGATACCTTTATTTTACAAGGCGCGATACGTCTCGCGGTCGTGATCGATCACGCCGCGTACCGCGGCCCATTAACTCCGTGATTTCAATTTACTTTTCAATAAATGCGGCAACGATACCCGCGTTCGTCGCGAGCAAGCGCGAGAATGGTGCCGAAGTGGGAGAGGCGCCACGCGGAAAATATTGGCCGCCTGGCGAAACGGGTTCCTCAGATTAACCCACACGCACCGGGCGATCGATCTTTTTGCGAAACACGACTGATAATACGTCGGGAGCCGCCGCGTCACGATTCGCGCGCGCATGGACTTTTCCCCGTGCGCAATATCGTTGCGCAGCGCGCTTTTCATCGTCGATTAGCTCGAGCCGATAGCCACTCTCGGCCGCACCGTGACAAATCAATTATAACGTGGGTAGAAAGTCGTTTTGCGGAATTGCGCGACGCTTGTTGTTGTCTGCTCTCGCGCCCGAAAAAATCATAATGATCCGCCTTTATGAGCGTTTTCCGCCGTGATATTTCAATCGATACGGCGATAGTCGCTTTAAAATAGAATCCACTGTCTGTGCTCGGTTTATCTCAGTTTGCGCAATGTGGAAGTCTATTCTGTCAGATACGGTTGGGAAGTCGCGTATTCTATATTGTATCATATTTGTCGTCGGTTATATCACTATTTTATTGCAATAATTTCAAGAACTTGCTCTTGTATCTGCGATAAGCGCGACAAATAAAATTCGGAAGTTTCCTTGTAGCAAACATTTTTTATATAAAGAAATAAATGGAATAATAAAATAGACGTAATCGAGGAATTTATTTGTCGAATACAAGTCATGATTAGTCATATAAATCAAATATATAGCTATAGTTGAACTTATATTTATTTATAATAGGTGGTCTTTTATCTTTTGTTTGATATTATCAGCGTTGAGTAAGTTAATATACAAATTAAAGTTAATGAAATTAAACTTATAAAATTAATTTATTTCTTAAATTAAATTAAATTAAAAATTAATTTTTCATATTAAATTGGACATTCATAATTTTTTTAAAGTTAAACTACTTTAAATAATTATAATATAGATTGTCAAAGAAATTTAATAGTTTATTTGTAAATTAAGTTTATAAAATAGCAAAGAAATATTGATTTTTACGTAGAAATTTTTTTTTAATAATTGTTTCTCTTACATAAATTTTTAACTAAGGAAAAAATTGATAAATTAAAGTTTATGTGTTTCAAAATTAACTAATTAAAGTTACAAATTAAACTATTAAAAATTGTTTAAGTTAAGTTACATGTTAATAAATTTTTAATTGCATTAATTTTTAATCTTTTAACTAGTAACTACTGAACCCTGGATATCGTATTTTAATAATATGCTGTGTTATCTATTTATTCATTTAACTTTGATTTCATTTATCATTTAACTTTATTTTAATTTTCAACATTGTACTAATAGCGAAAGGATAAGTCGGATAATTTGCGAGACCGCGTTGTGCATCATGTTTTAAGAATTGAATAAGGAATTATCGCTATTTCACAATCACGTCTAATAAACCGCAGTTGACCCGACACGAAATCTCGCCAGGATTAATTATCGCCTTAATCCTATTATCGGCCGATTTGTCGAGCGAGGCGTTTCAATGCACGCCACACCGTCATGCTGAGCGTACATACGTTGACACGCGTGCCTGTGCATTGCGTGCGCCCTAGTGCGTTACATTGCGTAAACACATTGCGTCGTGTGGCCCAAGATTTATGACCTGATCATCGACGCGCCTCGATATTCTGAAATCACAGAGAATTTCATGAAGCCGAAGCCGAGACATTATTCAACATCGAACATTGTTTAACAGTGATTAAAAAAAAATATTTGCGCGTGGTTTGTAATAAATAGATTAACAAGTATGTTAAAGATAAACTTGAAAAACGAATCTTTGATTAAATCTTAGATTAAACTATAGAATTTTTAAAGTAGATATAAAAACATAATAGATTTATGAAATACCTCAGTTAATTGTATTTCAACTTTGAGTTTATAGAAGGATTTAAACTGCAAGTTAATAAATAATACTTTATTCGCTTAAAACATTAACAGAATCGTTAACTAACGTGTACTAACTCCAGAGAAAGAGAGAGATACATCTTGCGATACACAATATAATTAAATTCACTAACTGATTTTCCCATTTGCCTCTCGGAATCTGGATGTCGCGGATCACGTTAACACACAAGAGGTGTGTACATCGAGCGTGTACGTGGATTCATAAATACGGGCGTAATGTAAATATACGGTACTTGCGCGCGGGAACAACTCATCGATATACTCGTTCGAGAGGGAGAACGCGAGCGCGGGGCAATCTCGTGAGAAAATCGCGGATAAGCCGCGAGCTCACGTGACTCACCTGATATGACCCCGCGGTCAGCCACGACTGCAGCCGCGGGCAGACAGGTGCAAAATGGGCTCTAAAAAGCGACATTCCACGACGTTAACGGTGTTACTAAATTTCCGAGCCGACGGCGGCGTCTCTCGCTGCCGACGCGGTTTGGCATTGTGCTGGAAATGGCGTTTCAACTCGTATACACGTAATCCGCAGTTTCTTGTGTCGCAAGAGATAGGAAATAATGGTCGCTATCTCGGCGGCGTCGGCGTCGGCGGCGGCGTTCGTGCTTTAATATGACGAGGAAAATATAAGCTTGTCGGCATACACAGTTCGATATACCGAGCCCTGTCTCGGCTCTGAGTTACCGCCGGCGTGCATTTTTCCCGAACGCGTTTCGCCACACGACTTCTTGAACAAAAATTCACTATTTCCATGCGCGTGAGACCCGTTGTAAATGAATGGAGATAAGCCACGAATTTGTTTATCGCCATTATCGCTATTTTACTTTCACACGTATTCGCGGGTGGCGGCGCGCCAAAGCGCCGCCGTTGACTCACATGATTGAACATAATTGAGTGCATTACCTATCATTACCCGTATATCATTCATCTGAAAAACTCTCGCGTTCCTCACATACCGCGCAACGCTAATTGATTAACCGCGTAACTTCCTTGGAGAGATACGGGACTAATGACAAGTGAATGTAAATTTTTGCGACCTATATTTACCCATAAAATTTATATAGAATTATAAAGTTTCGTTCCAGCTCTGGCGAAAATTGTATGTCTATTGAAAATTTATAAGATATTTGCTCAAGTGATAAGTAGAGGTTTAATTGGATAAGTAGACGTTTAAAACATTTATTGTTTATGAGATGGAAATTTATACATGGAATTGTTTATGATATGTTCACTTCTCAGGTGTTTTAATAAAACATTGTCTGAATATTTGTAATCTTCCGAAAACGTATTACACTTTTCAAACGTTTATCAAACAGTCGTAAACATCTCATAAATAATTCCATGTTTAAATTTCCATCTCATAAACTTCAATAAATGTTTTAAAACTCCAATTAAACATCTACTCAACGCTTAAGCAAACATTTTATAAATTTTCAATAAATATACTATTTTCTCTAGCGAGAGGATGTATTTTTGTGACATTATGTTCTGCTCAATTTATGTTTAAAACATGAAAATTTAGTTCACGTGCCTTGGCAAAATTTTGATTTTCTAAAGGATGTCATTTTAAAAATTATCTATAATTGTACAAAGCTAATGTTTTATGTAAAATTAGATCAGTATTGCCACGGTTGTTTCGTTATCAGATCAGATGCCGAAAGTCGTCGACATATAACCTCGATCGGCCTGTACGGCAAATAAAATTCCACCTTGGGAAAAGAGAAGGAAAACAACTTTATTCCGAACATTATAATTAAGCCGATATTTACGAGGAAATAAACCATCGCACGCTACGTAGTGGTAATCGATTTCCGCATACGCGCGATGTCAAAACGGCGGTACTCGGTTGTAAGAAGCAAAGAATAATGGGCGCCGGAGAACAGGTGCTTTTGCCTTTGACGTTTAAATGTATGGCTATAACCGTCGCAAGGATATCAAGCTGAACACGCGGACGACTTTTCTGCTTTTACCGTTAACCGCGTTTATCCCCCTCTGCCCAGCCTCTCCTTAGTTTCAGTTTACCTTCGGAGATTAACTTTGTTTATGCGGCAATATTTTGACGAGTACCTATTCAATATATGTGTCCCAATGTCATTTATTACTATCGTAATGGAATAAACATTTTAAAACGTCTGAGAATCTTTGATCTCAGGTTAATTACGTTATATTTAACTCCAGGTTAAACATCAAATTTAGAAATAAGAATACAATCATCATTAAAATAAAAAATACAGATTCAATTTAATGATAATAAATATATTTTTTATTCTAAACTATGAACATTTATGTACTCCTTTTGGTCTTGAATGAACTGTTGCGCTAGTCAATGTTTCCAAGACTTTGCCAATGCATTAAATCTTTATTAGAATTTTTTTACGTATAAATCTTAAATTTCGAAATATATTGTGAAACTACGACCTCGTAGAGAGACCTTTGCCGAGAAAGTAATTGAAGCTATCGGTAAGTGGCATCGTCCGTCTATTCCGAACAATTTTCATGACTCACCTCCCCGTACGCTTCCATCTGACATTCGAGACAGGCATGCAAGGAGAACAACGGTACCCGCATTCGTCGTAATTAATCCACTAATTTACGATACACGCTCGGCACGTTGTACTCCAGGAGCGGTCATATTTATATACCCAGCGAATCGGGTAGAGATATCGCGCCGGTCGGCCCGGCGATTCGAGACGCGTACGACGATAACCTCGCGATTTGCGTAATAACTATCAGCGGCGCGATCAGCATCCGGTAATACAATCTTTTGTTACAGCTCGGTCCGCAAAAACCGTGCGCTCTCAGTGTGTGGTATCTGGCCCGCGATTTTATGCCCCTTTTTCTTTTTTTTCTTATAGCGTGGTGGTGTATACACCGCCGTCGCATATATAGTGGCCATTATTCTGGCCCATTTGAGCGACATGCGGACAATGAGGAACACAGGCCACCCGCGGCTTAAGTGTTCCCCATTGAAAGTGCGAATTCTGTTACAGTGCATTTTGCCCAAGCTAACATAGAGCTCATAGACGTAACAATTATGTCGCGTGCTGACGGCTGCAACGATACTTTCCACGTCTATCACATTTATCTTTAGATAAATATACACACGAATTCACGTATACGCAAGTGAGCCAATAAATTATTCTTGTACAGGTAGAAGTACGATACATGTACATTATTACATGAGAATTACATCTTTTAATTATTCATTTTTTTTTTGAACCGGTAGAATAGATACGTAATGCAGTGTATCATCTAATTTTAAATTAATTCAGTACTATAATTAGTGCTTAATCAGCAAAATGGAGGCTGCTCGATCGGCGAGAGTTAAAAGGTTTCACAGCCTGCTCGTATAATACTACTGTGATAGCCGAATATCTTTTGCTCATTAGGGATCGTCCGCTCGATACCGCTCAATGATTTAATACCGTGAATATACTAGTATTTCACGCGCGTAATTGATAATCCTCGCACGGGCCGGAGATTACCGGTATCTGCCAGCGTACCAATTAATTGCGGTTCGATCATTATACCACGCGTTTAATATTATCTGCTATTTCTTTAAGCGCATCTATAGATAAATACACACATGCGCAAAAAGCAATATTCTGTTTATCGTGAAAATATCGATAGAAATGTTTAGTATCATCTATATGCATTACTCTCTCTCTCTCTCTCTCTCTCTCTCTCTCTCTCTCTCCCTGTTGCAATTTTTTTCTGAATATTTTTAAATTTAACGACTTTGTGCAACTTTTACCTTACATCGTTAACCAATTCAACTAAAAGCACATTATGTGATTTATAAATTTCTAAATGCACATACGTTTTTTTTTTTTTTTTAATTGCAATGAATCTTAATAGGAGCATCAAAGCAAAACGAATATCCTCGGTATCGCGGTATCTCATTGGTTAATTGCGACTGTCGCCCGCAGTCCGTGATTTACGAGACCAAGAACGACGATATCGCTTCTCCAGCTAAAGCCTCATCCTAGAGAGATTATCGGCTCTTCCCGTAAAACCAGTTAGTCGCGTCGTGTACTTAGGTGACCAAACTCGCACCAACGCCAATAATTTTTAATAGTATTAATTATTGTACTATTCCATCTTTTTTAACGATGTAATTAATATATAAATTCATTCTATTTGCCATTTAATCTCTAATTTAATGTAATATTTAATAGAATGATAAATTCATTTGTTCTTCGATTACAAATTTTTGCGTAGAATCAATTTTCATACACTAAACAATGCTAATAAAATGTAAAGCAATACATTTACTCGCTGACGAAATCTGCGAGCATACCTCTTTGTTCAAATGTGTTTGGTAGAATTCAAGATTATCGATCGTGACATCGTCGTTTGCTGATCGGGAGCCGCGCAGAGACTGCGATCGTATTTATTTCACGTAGTGATCTGATTATGCACTGCTTATGCATCCCGATGCAAATAGCATGCGAGAACACAGTGGCCTTTGATTCTCAAAAGGCCCTCGCTGTTCTTGGCAGGCCCGAAAGGCACCTGAATGGACCCATTTCGCTCCACGGGGTGCCAACATTAATGCGCTATCATCTGAACGGACGTACGAGAATGTATGCGCGCATATAATCGTGACGAGACACCGCGTCCGTTAGTAAGTCGCGACCTGAGATGCGATCGAGAAATTATTATCGATGGAAGAACGCTCGGTCGCGACTCTCCGTTAATTAATAATTCCGCGTAGCATGTGGTTGCAATTTAAACGAGACTTAGCTAACGGTGGTTTATCGCTTGGACTTTGGACGCGACGATATCCTGTGAACTTGAACACAATCGTGTGTCCGTTTGAAAATTTATTTTATGCGAGAAGGTTTGTAGTTTATCTTAAATCACAAAATTTAATTTACGATTCTGTTTTGCTTCGAGTGGACCGTGGCGATTAACGTTTGCATTGAGCGAAGTCTAATGAAATAATATAAAATAACTGTACGCGCTGGCGAGAAACCGCCGTGCTGGAATTCGGAGCAGGTGAGCCGAAGCACGTGAGTCTTCGTGGATGCCTCGGTATTCCGAGTGCACCTACGATCGAATATCGTGTACGCGCATAGCACAGACACGCTCGAGTACACACTGTCTGCCGCGGAATTATTTTCATACTTTCACGCAAAGTGATTGTTTGGCTGGGGCCGTCGCGTTGAGGTCTGCTCCTTCGAGCATGAACAATACGATAATTAAATTTATATCGTTACATCGATGTGCACTTATTACAGGATATATTATATACGACGATGTTCACTGTTCGACTGCTTAGGGCAACAATTTTTTTATACAAATTTGAGAGAAACAAGTGTTTGTAATTGTATCGTGGACGTGAATTAATCCAAAGTAATTCAAGAAACCAAAACGTTTATTAGCAGAAGCCACTTGCTTCCGAAGTTAATGAATAATTTGTTTTATTATAATTTTTAACAAAATTAGTATTGATGAAAGTCGTTTATGAAACAACTTTCCTTATTATCTGCGATTTTATTTAAATTAGCATTACGAGCAACATATTATGGATGAGATTCTTGTTTTATCTTATGATGCCGATACCTCTTATAATTTTCGTATTGCAGAGTACTTGCGTGAAGTTGGGCGTGTGTGACTCAGCATATGTTAAAGATATTCCGAGGAGACACGCGAGTGACATGACGTCGTATGTACATCTGATATTCTTCCGAGCAGGATCACCGACCGACCAACGCACAATCGACTTGTCACGATTCATGTTTAATCTAAATCTGATTTACCCATACCAGACTTGTCTAAATTCAACCTTATTGCTTGCGTAAACAATATTTATTTAACTTAATTTTTAGATACCCAATTAGTTTAGAAAACATTTTTTAATTTACATTTATTCCCGAGAGAATTTTTAGTCTGAGATCTCTTCATATTTTATGGAACTTACTTTTTACTCATTAATTTTCTTAACTAATGAAATTTGTAAGCTCGATCATTCCGGTATATGCAGAAAAATGTAAATGTAGGTCGATTGTTCATTAACGAGAAAGTCGTAAAATATCTAGAATGGAATCATGGAACATCCGTAAAGTCCATTGATCTTATTCCGTGGCTTATCGACGATTGTAAATAATCCCTGCGACGAGTCACGATCGTCACACGAGGCTGGGTCTGTGTGTGATTCAGCACGTGAGAAAGAAACACGAATGTGGCATGATGGGTGACTGACATTCTCGAGGGAGGCGCGACTTGCGACACTTTCGGATCATCGACCGACTGGACTGATGCTCCTTGAAAAAAAAAAAAACGATGAGCTCGCGATGTGATCTCGTCCGCGGGACCGTTCGGCGTATGTCCGTCGCGAATATGTTAGCCGTCTCGTAGGCGAGACTTCTTTCATGCGCGTCTCATCGTTGCACTTTTGCGTGACGATTCATTCGCAGCTTATCGTGCCTCGGCGTATACAAACCCGTCTTCTGGAACGGGTTCGATCGATCAATCGATCGATTTTCCAATCTAGCCTATCCAGTGCACTAGATCGTTTCTTAAGTGTGCGAATTATCAATGAACGATCGATTTTTCGATTTTTATTATTTTGTAATCTTTATAGGTGTTAGTTCAATATTAAAAAAAAGATTTTTTCTATTATTTATTATTTAAAAAAAAGATTTTTCCTTTTATATACTTTTCACTTATTATATATCGTTCAAATTTTTATTTACATGTTTAATTTTTAAACTTAAATAACCTTGCACAATTATTTATGCAACATATTGGCTTTTTTTACTCATGTTTGACAATTATTCGCGTTAGTAATCGTGCCTTTCAGATAATTTATGTCGCTATTTCGTTTTTATTACTATTTCGCATTTAATCAGAATTTTTTTCCTTTCTGTTTGCATACTTAACAAGCCCGATAACTATCCGGCGAGCAGCAAATCACAATGGTTTAGTACACCGCTTAACAGATTGTGTCAAATTGAACCCGCGCGCATACTACTCTTGCTCGGTATCACGTGTAAACTGTGTACCACGTGGCAATGTATCGGTTATCTGAAAAAACGATCGACTATCGAATAAATTGCCACGCTCGCGGATACTGAGTAATAATATCCAGCATTATGAAGAAATCCTTTTCCCTATTGTTACGCTAAGAGATATGCGGTCGTTTCTGACGGCAGTTAATACGCCTTCTGAAATTCGAGATCGATACACGGCCGCCCAAGATCGATACACCCGCGACTACCGATCAATTGGAGATCGAAATCTGCATTCCGCTATCGGAGTCGTGGGCGGTCTTGCGGTATACAACGCGAAAAAATTTCGGCTTCATGCTAATCGACTTGCTCTCGTTCCAGTGGAAATTATATTAATTTTACGAATAGACCAGCTCGCCGTAACGGAAGGCTGCTTTTATATTCGTTCCGTATAATTTCTATATTATCTATTATTTCATTATTTCATCGAAAAAGTTTCTCTGACTAGACAGATAATTATTCCGTGTAAAAACGTTTAATTATAATAAAATTTATTTTAATAAATAAGATAACGAAATAAAACGGAATAATTGAGACTTCAAAAAATCAAATTCTGATGAATTTTACCATGCTATTAGAACATTGTTAGACTATAATTGAACTTTTAAAGTCTTTAGAAAAATACTCGGTATTCGAAGAGGAAAGTTAATAGAGTACTTCGTCGTGCATGTTTACTGTTCTCTTTCGTTCGGTAAAATTCTCTTTGTACACAGAGGGAAGTGTATTGCTTTATAACGTGCTTAAGCTCGAACTGGAACAGGTTGAGTTTAATGTCTGCCGCCGGCGGTAGGAATCGAATGTAATGCCGTTTGGGCTTGGCGTTCGTCGGGTACTGAATCTTCCCAACGCCCACTATGTGTCGTCGGCGTACCCGACACTCTCCTTCTTCCTTCTTCTCAACTACCCTCGTTCTCTTTCCGGGTCTCTCGTCGGCGTGCACTATCGGCATGTCACAGCTCCATTTTACTTGTAAGTCACTACGACTCCCGAGGCGAGGAGTCGAGACGATCATATCGCTATATAACCGTCGTCTCATCAATAATAGTAGGGTTTACTTTGAGATATCAGCGCAGAATAATTATTACGGACAACATCGTTTACTTTGACGAAGAAAAGGCTATAGAAATTTTATAACTTTATGGAGATACAATAAAACAGAATATACGGTTGGTACCGTATTGATGATATTATAACGTGATATCGATCTCATAAAAAAAACTGAAAGCTTGAGGATACACATCGCTTGTTTATCGAACGTGTCATAGTCTCGGCACATTTTGGGGAGATGAAACACGCCGATAGAACGGGTCATTGTCCTTTTTTGCGTGCTTATTGATTTTTAAATATGTCTTGTGTATTTTCCCTGCGATGTAGTCATTTTCAATATAAATTCCTATTTTATTTTTGATTTAAAATAACTCTTTAATTTTGATGAGTAAATATTATTTTTTGTTGATTTCTTAATTACTATTAACGTCATCATTTGTAAATAATTGTCTCATTTTACTTAGCTGACAGATTGAGTTTCAATTATCATTTAGCTTTACGTATTTATCTAAGGAATTGAGATTCTCACTTTGCTAATAATACTCATCTCAGTTTGCCGTTCAGGCTAATTGGCTTGTCATATTATCTCGTCGGAGCCATTAAGTTTCAATAATTGGCGATTGCCGATCGGTTTTGTCGCGTTACGATCTACTATACGATCAATTGCACGGCGTCTGGTAACCAATGCGCAACCAGCGGCGCTTTAACCACGTTCATTATCGCCTGCGGGAGAGGCAGGCACGAAATTAGAGGACAGTTCGACAAGCCGGCTGCCGGTGGCCGGCTTAATTAACGCCGAGCCAGTCGCCTCTGTCCTGCGCCGCTTAATTGATTTGCAAACGTCGTCGTCTCGAGTCCGCGGTCACGATCGTGATCTCGATCTACCGGTCGATGAGATCGCGCGCCGACAATTTGTCTTATTACTTTCGCGTCCGAGACGCTCACTAAGGATAGCGTGGGCCAGAAGAGAAAAAGAGAATAAAATATTAAAACTTTTTTCCGAACAGCAAATTTTTATTTTGTTTAAAAAATTTGTATATGTAGATAAAAACTGTAGAGATATTATATTTTCATTATAAGAAATATATCATATTTTGATGAAAGAAGAGAGAGAGATGCTTATGTTAAAATTAATTTCTCTATAAAAAGCTATTTATTAAGCATAATCAGATATACGTTTGTATTTTCTAGGCATTTAATGTTCGCGATTATGTTTACATTCATCCCATGTGTTGCTTCTGAAGTTTATAAATTTGAATTACCAATGCAAATTCACAAAGTTGCGTTCATCATGGATTCCGTGATTGCGACTTACAGTTGTTGCGATCTACGATCGCGGTAGCGTATAGGGACTTGTCTCACGATATGATAAATCTAGCGGTTGTAACGCACGCAACACAACACACACGCTCGGACCCGCATGCCGTGAATTATCGAATCGGCGGTTAAGCCCGACTTTTGGATCGTTAATTTTGAGAGGCGATGGGGACCGCGTAATGATCAAAGCGTCGTATATCTCGGCGGCTAAGAGAAAAAGAAAGAAAAAGAAGAGAGAGAGAGAGAGGGGTCGTACACGAGCAAAACCGACGAGTGACACCGCGAGTACCGTTAATCCTATTAAAGGAGACGACTACTAGCTTCTCTCGCGGGCGCAGCTCCGGTAGCCATCGGAAACCGATACTCCTTACTGCGGAGGTAATCGTGTTCGGGTCCTGAGAAAGCGCCTGTTATTTCTCTAATCCACCTGCAGTCTCGGGATCTCCGATATGAGAGCCCAGAGTCCTGCTTGTTCTCGGCACTCCGAACGCTCACCTACGACCTCCTTCGCGCGCGGCAAGAGATCACGATCGATCGAGTCGATTGGGTCGCCCGCGACTCTCTCCGTATAATTAAGAGGAAAATCGTAACCCCGATTAGATTGGAATTCCAAGATATTTCCAGACGTAACCTGAAGCCACTGAAGCCAGACCGCGTCGCCGTCATGCATATTTCATTTTGCGTTTCGGATCGAGAGGCGGAGAGAAGGTAGTCCGCGCGCGGGATCTGGAGAATTTAGAGAAACACGCGTTTGATCTTCGTACGATAACCCGTGCACCGCCTGTGATCTCGACACGATAATACCTCTCATCGATTGAGATTTGACTCGAGAATGAGTTGCGTTTACGAGGTACGCAACGAACGCGCACCGCGGAATGTATCCGTGGAAAGGAAATCTATGTTCAAGATCAATCACGGGCAAATTAATTCCACGTAGATACGCTCGCAAGATTAATGTTTTAACGAGATATCGTGAGATAATATTGGTATTTCAAATAATCTTTATTTAAATAAAAATATATAAAACGTTAATTGTTTACATTCATAAATAAAGAGAACGCTCTTAATAAATTTATAAGATTTCCACTCAATATACCTTATGCATATTAATATAAATATTTAATGAAACATAAATGTCATGAAGTCGATCTAAATGTACCGTTAATAATTTACCGGAAAAATTAATCTTTCTTTAACCAGTTACCAGTGACTTTGATTGCTGTACGCGATTGAAACACTTTACGGGGCTGCTCTCTTGAGAAGCTCGCAGTAATGGACATGTAAGACCGAACTGGCAGAAATGCCCACATGCACGCACGTCGTCGGGCTGAATCGCGAAAAATGGCACGAGCCTAGTTACATGTCGATCAATCATGGGGCAGCGCTCGGTTGTGAAATTACGCGCTTGGAACATGCGCCAGGCGAGGCGAGCGCGTACGTGACCCTCGTAAAATTCGAACAATCGGTCGTATTATCTCTCGCGCGCACTATTACGCCCGACATAGTCAACTTTCGTGAACCGAATTAGCGGAACGAGGAGAAACAAACGAGCGATCGTTTTTCAAGACGAGATCGCCGACGGCTAACCGGGGAAAAATCCTTATGGTTTCTATCGGCGCGAATTATACGCGCGGCCGAGTACGAGCGGCCCGGGATTGTAAAAGCATCATAATGCTACGCGCCATTGCGATTGGTACACAATCACCCTAAAGCAGTGTTTGACGCACAACAACATAATGGCACATTTAAACGATCTGATGTAATAATACAGCGTAATGACGATTATGCGCCGCGCGCCACGTGCTTTGCAATGGAATAATTATACACAACCAAGTTAATGAAACAAGCATTTTGTTGTTAACATGTTGAAACGCGGAGCATGCACAATTAATACGATGTTATGTAATAACAGTGCATAATTATAATATAGCGTATCATAACTAGTAGTAGAGTGTTTAAGATACATTGAATTAGCTATCGGGACTTTCGAAAATTATGGAGCTAAGTTGTTTTCAGACTGACAGACTCAATTATCCGTAAGTCCCACTTGCGTCGAACAATCAATTAGCGCCACACGTTGGCAATGCATTTTTCCGTGTCTCCTGTCGATCGAAATTTCATGCGACGGCTGCACGACGTTGACTGGCGAACGTGATCGCACCGCCTTTAAGTAGTAATTATTGTTGCAATTAAGTGTTTCAGGTGAACCCGAGCGGCGTATTTTACTGCTGCTTCGGCCGGTATTTTTCGCCGATATTCTCGGGGCACCGGCCGCCGTATATCACCCGCCATTGGTCGGTGTTGAAACACGTAATTAAGAACTCGCGCGAATATGGTGGCCTGCCAGTCGTAGCGCGTTGCAAACTTGTTAGACGGTATTCCACGCCATTGTGCGTCACGTAAGCAGCGCGATACAATGGGCACCGTTCACGTACCGCCGGTTCGTTACACGCGGTCCGTTACGCTAATAACGTTAATATCACTGCGTAAAAATTAATATCAAAATATGCATCTTGCGCGCAATTACACTTTGTTCGATTTTAATCCTTTCTAACAATATGATCGAATTATTTATTCTCTCACATGACCAGTATCGTTTATTATTGCGAAATCTGACAATTATTAGTTATAAATAATATGCTTTGTTATATAAATATTATACTTACGAGATTTCTATAAATAGAATATAAATACTTTAAGCTTCGTTACCAGAACAGAAATTGCTAGCAGTTCAAGATAGACAGATAAAACTAGTTGTGTTATTAAATTATGGCGTTTTATTCATACAAATTAAAAATTGACGTGGCCTGTAATTTTATAATTCGTCGCGGTAACCTTCGATATGGCGCAGCACGGAAACGCGACGAAGCGATGTGAAACGCTCGTCTGCCATCGACATTGACGAATTAAATCCACCCTAAGGGACACGCGCATGTTTCTCGCCGCGTGGGAGTATTATATCAAAAAATATTAGATGCATTAAGTGCCTAGATATTACTCGGCTCCCTCATTCGTAGGCGAAATACGAAGCTCATTGTTGGTTCCACGTCAGGTGGAAATTTTCACGTGAGAGTGGCGTGAGAGGAATGTTCATTTTTGTTGCAAGGATGCCGCGCAAATTGTCGAGGGGAGTTGATTAACTTTTTCAAATGAGATCTATTGTATCCACCTGCGTGCGTGGAGCTTCAAAGCGAATAAATCTATTGTATCCGCTATGAGTCCGTAGATTTGGAGTGTAGAATATTGCATTTTTTGTTAGATAATATTGAACACTCGGAAAGAACGTTTTCCTAATGAGTCTAAAAATTTAGGTGGACATTGATCCAAAAATAATTTTGCTGAACCATCCAAATAATTATGTGTGATGCTCAAGGTGATTGTTAAAATATCAAAATTTTTTGCAGCATTGCTCGCCACACTTGAGCATTCTTTATAATTATTTTAATGGTCGCACAAAATTATTTGTATCCAGCTAAATCTTTAGATACAGCAAAACTATTCTTTCCGTCTAAGTATATGACATTCATTTTTTACATAAGTATGCAAGATGACGTTAAAACTATTTATTTAAACGTCACACATTACTTATATTATTTAAAAATCGAATATCATTTTGATAGTTACAACATTAAGAAAATGCATGTTATTTGCGTCTTTACGTTTCAAAAGATATCTCGCGGCTTTAATGGCCATACCGTTGGCGATATCACCTGTTAACGCACACGTATATAGGATAATTTACTCTAAATTGTATCCACATACTTCATCGTCGCAATAATCTCGCGTGTATCGCCTTACACGTGTTATTTAACACGTTGCGCGGGTAATCGCAGAATCCTCTCGTTAAATATCTCATTCAATCACCTCGTTACTTATCGCTTCTCCGACGATGAAGGAAGTAATGGAAAGCGAGGATGTGAGAGGCACTGTTTCGCAGATGGGATCCCCTTTCGCGTAGCCCGCGCGCGAATTGCGATTTCCGCATCGCGGGGCTATCAATCATCGCCCATCGCGGAAAAGGCCTCGACGCGCGATTCTCAACTACTGATTGGCCCCGGAATCGTTCACGCGTCATTAGCGCATCGCGGCTGTCCGCTCTAATTAATTGTCCTACGTCAAGATCCCATCGCGCAGATTTCTACTCGCCGCGGCGCGCCGTGAAATATCCGTAGGTGGAACTTTCTGACATTTCGCTCTGGACTTCCTACGATCATCCGCGCGAAAGTATTACGCGTTTCATACGGAAGATGAAGTCGATACTCGACGTTCGCGACATAATATTTCCATCAGTGTTGTTGATTATATACCGTTGTGTTTGGAAAAATATAATTAATTATGTACATAGATTGCATCTTCGAGGGAATCAAGTTAACGGACTAGAAAGTTTGCTGTAATTAAATAGCACAAAATTCCACGCCTGTAGAATTATTATATACGACGAGTTCCATGTGTCCGCATTACCGTATTAAAGTAGAGCCTCGACATCTGGCAGCAACAAGTTAAATTAGCCATTAATATCAATTACGTTCGATGTAGTTCGTGGAAACCACCTTATCTCCCACATAATTGCACTCTACTAGTCACCTTTATTAGAGGATCGGCCGTCTCGCTTAATTTCGTCCAATCAAACGATACGGGTCCACCTAGATGGTTATCTGTTCGGTTCACCGCCGAATTTAGCTGTCTCTAGAGTCCAGTATATCGTGACTACACCTGGGTTCATGCGGGCTCCATCGAAGACGGATTAATTCGTATATCCATATCAGCCCGCAGGTATGCAGGCAACACCATGTTGGAATTTCTGTTCTTATTGTCGCGAGATATTCTTCAGCGGGTGATTCACTCGGCTTTATGAATTTATATTAGTTTTTAAACTTTTTTTTTTAATCGCTGAATTGAAGCTAATGCAATTTTAACAATTATTGGAATGGAGCAATACAAATTCTTTTAAAATTACTGCTAATAAAATTTAATAATAGAAATAATGATTATTATAATTTAATTATATAATAATAAAGCGCATTAAACATTTTTGTGATAATTGGTACAGGGATTAAAAAATTATTTATTGTTACGCGACCTACGATCTTTCCCATGACGATAATGCTCGTGGATCAGTTTGGTCCAAACTTGCCACCCTTCTAATCGTCATTGGGGTGGAAACATCGGAAAGTGATGGAGGGGGAGGACGGGTAAGAGGGACGCGTACAATATGCCTCGTGCCAATATTATCAGGTCCCTTCACCTCGTAGGGAACAGTAACGACCGAAACGATGCACCAGTCCCACGCTTGTAAGGTCACGTGCCATTTTCAGAACTTGCGTAGTGCACCAGTCCGTGTGATTCTGCGAAAAGCATTTTCCAACGTGAATGCCATCCCCCTTTCTGTACTTTAAAAGATTTATTTCACCCTCCATTTGTAGCTTGTACGCATCTATACTGCAAACGACAAATGGTGCTGATTACTTAATTAACTTTAGTTAAGTAAAAAGATAAAGTATGAGCGAGAATTAAATAATAATGCAATTAATATTTGATTATAATGACAGTAACAACAATTACTTTCATCGAGTAAAAAACATGAAATATTAAAAAAATTTTTTGACGTATTGCCCAAGTATTTAAAATTCCATTGGACGTATAAGGAAGTGAACATAATAAAATATGAATCTACAATCATTCCAATTACGCGTTCCATTTACATTGCCGTCTTCGATCAAACGAGCCGCACATTAATACATATAGTACGTGCGCTGATAGAATTCCAGTCGGTGCGTCGGAAGAATTGCGTGGAACGATCGCACAATGGTGACTTCCGGCGTGAGATCGTCGTATACACGGGCCGCCGAGTGAATTGCAGTTAATGCATTAGCTCCCTGTGCGCGTTGTTCGGCGTTCCGTAGGTCAAGGGGGTGCCGAGGGCTGGTGCGGAACAACCAGCTTCCGATTGGTACGAGTGGCCAATCCCGCTCCCTCTCGCTCTCTTTCTCTCTCTTTCTCTCTCTTTCTCTGTCTCTCCCCTTACCTCTCTTTCCGTCGAGGCGAATATCTCGTGGATATTCGTACGAGAGGCAAGTCGTCACGTGATTCACAGCCGGATATGCGTCATGGAGGATTTCTAGACGATTGAGCTAAGTGCACGGTGCCGATCGACGATGTCGGACGCAGGTCGCCCTTCTGTGCAGCGAATTTATCTCGCGCCATTAACTACAGCGCGCATGCAGCTATGTTGCATCGACTGTGCCATCACTGTCAGTGGTTCCAAATAGGCCTGCCAAGAATTCGTATGCCCGTTGCGTATCCATTCTTCACTCCCCCTTCACTCACTCGCACACACACACATACACGCACACACGCGCTCTCTCTCTCTCTCTCTCTCAATAAATAGAATTTATATAATGTTTTAATATTCATATATAACTATCATTATAAGAAACTATTGCGCGCTTTAAAAGATCAATAATTTTATTGAAATACTTCGAGCAAAGAAAAATTTTCGAATTTCACTATTATAATTATAAGATTATTTTATCATAACTTTTTAAACGTGTTTATTAGAATAATTTTGTTTCTATCATGTATTTCATACGACACAATAATTACGTATCATCTTTTAGCCGCGTTACTCTCTCTAGCTGTCGTGATTAATTGAGTCTTGCAGATGAAGGCGCTGGCAGCGTCCCCGAAGGTCTGGTTAGCATTCGATTTCAAACGGTAACATCGTCCTCGGACATATGCGTTCTGTCGTGTACGCTTATAAACGCAATAAACGAGTGCAGAATCCGTGGTCGCATGTGGGAAAGATATACACGTTCTCATCTCTGATGGGGATCGAAGTCGAGGCGGTTTGACTGCCAAGCTTTATTAGTTAGTAGATAGCTCGGGTTACGGAGAGGGGACTCTCCTTGTCTTTCTCAAATAGCTGAGGGCTAACATTCAGGGAATGGAGGAAGGGATCATGCGCGCGCGCATTACGAAGTGCGCACTACGGATGATGAGTCAAGGGAGAACCTGTTTTCACCCTTTACTCTGGGGAGCGGGGGAGTTTAATTGGGTCTCTAATTTCCTGGCCAGACCGCTCGACAAGCGCCGGCACGGCAAGTAAATTAAGCGCTTCGTGGTAATAATGTGGATCATTTTTAATGGAAAGATCAGCCGGCTTTAGTTCAAAGCACAAATTTGGGACATTGTGATAATTAAAAAAAAATTGTTTATTAAATTATTACAAAAATACTGTAATATCATAAAAAATTCCAATTTTAACAACCTTGTTAACTTTACAATTTATATTTATATTTTTATTTTGCGATTATGATTATTGGACAATATAAAACACATTTTTTAATATTTCTTTTTTTATAAATCGAGAGCTCTCACACACTCTAAAATTTCTCACGTTTCTCACTTTTCATGAATCGTGAAACAACGGTTGAATCATTCGCATGACTATCAACGCGAAATGTACGACCGGATGAACGTCTGCCTACACGTGCGTACAGCGACGGATACGCGGTCCATTTCCGTGATTCTCCCTTCTGCGGTTCTGCCAAGATAGGAGCAAACAATAACGTTGAAATAATATTCGTGAAGGGATAGAGCATCTCTCGAACGTTCGCTATCTGCCTCCCTTCATCTTCGTCATGCGCAGTCGAGATTGAATTATATAAATCCAGCCATTTTTGGCCACGTGTCGACACGCATGGATCGGTAAACTATGACCTAGCAAAGCAAACAATAGACTGACGATAAGGCGAAATGCGATCACCGTCAAAATCGGAGGGCCGAAACGAAATCAAGTTTGCGCATCAAATTGTACTCCACTTGCAACTTTTGTAATAAATTCCATTATTTCCTTAACATTTTTTATTAATGAAACTGATATATACATAAAATAATTCATATTTGCTTCTATACACTCTTGTCTTTTGAGGAATTCAGCATGAGATTTTCGTAATTGATACCATGCGTTAAAACTTTTTTCTCGATTGGGAAACTTCCCACGATCGACAAGAGGCCATGTCGAATCTGTAGACTGTAGACGGTTCGACTATTGACACAGTGAGGCTGTGTGAGGTCAGATCGCCGCGGAAAGCTTTGTGTTACAGAGTATTTCGGAACGAATTTCAAAACGATACGTGATCGTTGAGTATCTGATTTGCGACCGGTACAAAGCGATTTCTTGCGATCGATCATTGACCTACACGATTACGGGAATGAAGTAACATCGTTGGTACAGTTTTATCTTGTTATAGTTTTACAACGAACAATTCGTTAAAACTGCTTTCTATCGCGTGAGAAATTTTCTTAACTATATCAATTTAGAAGAAAAATCTATGACTGCTTTTAAAATAATTTAACACAAAAGTTATACAGTTATAATTTTATGACTCAGAATTTGCATTGGCGCAAATGCATTGACCCTGGAACACAATTCTCAGTTAGTTATGTCAAAATCGTAAATATAAATAGTTAAAAAAGGTATTATTATAATTGAACAATTGCACGCGCGATTATAATAAAGCTGTATACGCTGTACCTGTCTATGAAGTTAACGATCCTCCTGCTGAGCACCCGAACAAATGGAGAAATCGCTCGCTGCGCAAGCGGCAGAAATCGTTCACACGCGCGAGATGAGGCTCTCCACCGTCCGGACAGCAGCAGCATGCGCCCGTCACAATTACATAATGCGATGCACCCTCGCGTATCCAGAGGACCTGCAGCGCACGCGACTCCGTGAATGCACGCGTACCCATGGGAACCAGTAATGAGATGGTGGTCACGGTTTCCCACCCTGCGAAGGTGGTCGCGGAGGGATATACATGATGGTGGGTGCGCTTTCTTCCCTCGTGGGGATGATACGGGTCCACCGGGGACCCCCCGTGGCTTTTGTCAACACCAGCAATATGCTACCGCTTGATGAACCGACGCTTATGAGAGTGGACCTGTGGGAACCGAAATGCTCGCGAAGCTAAATACAAACGAGAATGCTTGACGTTTGTGGCGAGGGACGTCTCTTTCTCCGCATTAGTTTTTTTTTTATAGCAATCGTAGTAATTCTTTATGTTTCGAGTGTTATCTCGATAGGATGCGTTGAAAGGATCAACTGAAAGTAGCTAGCAAACTAGTTAAAGCGTATTATTTACATTAAGGGTTGCAGTAAAGATTTCTTTGCAATGCAATTAGTTCCAATATCAAAATCATGCGCGGTAATTATAGAGGTACATGTCAGGAGTGTGTGATTGTAATTTGATAGTGGCAATAATTTATATTCGCTGCAATGGTAATCGCTAATTAGTATTACGGTGCAATCAATAAAGTCGACGATCGTGCGTACAACAGCGATTAAACGAAACCGAGCCGGAGAACAATCCTCGTAAAATCGATAACGACTCGAGCTTCGAATAATGCAACGTGAATGAAAGCCGTTCCACCTGCGTTCTGTACCGAGTAACGAGCATCGATAAGCGATCGCCGATCAGTCCGAATCGCCCCTGGCACCGGCGATTATCGTACTTCTTTGTCGTGGCATAAATCACTGTTCTCCTTACATCTCATCATGCACGGGCCCGGATTCTTCACGGCTGGGATCGCCCCGCGGCGACGCCGTTACACGAAAACGAGAGACCGTGATATCGGGGAAACGCGCCATTAAACACGCTTCCTTCGCGTTTCACTCTCATTCCCATCTTCTTTTTCGGTATTATATCGGCTTACCTCTTATACTTGCGTTCGTTATCTTAGTTCTATATATATTTACAAAAAATAATCTTGAAGCTACAATTTTAATAGCGGTCTTACACGATCAATGGTATTGATCAGTAATGTTGAATCAGTAACACCGACAATATGCAATACTTTTATTATGCAATCTCAGGTTATTTTTATGATTGTGTTATTCATAATTGTGGAACAATGTTGACAGAAATACTACACACTATTAATAGCTCTATAAAATATTTTTCAATTGATTATATTATATATTGTAAGTGATGTAATTTGATTATACATACCACATATAAGTGATGTGAATAACTACCAAATTTAAATATCATTGAATCATGATTGTGTAGTTTGAATAGCAGAATGAAAAATTAAGATTTTCTCTTTCAATGTATCTTGAAAAATATTCTGTTAGCAGAATGATATAACATTGCACTGGTGATTATTTAAGCACTGCATGACTTTATTTCAAACACGAATAAAGTCTGTATTAAAGACAAATAATGGGCCAATCTCTTATTCATATAACGTTCGCGTATTAATAAATGAAGCAAAACCATACGGCGGACAAACGAAAAAATTGAAGCAAAGATAGAAAAACTATAATGTACGACGCATATAACATATTTACCTTGCAACAATATTATTTCGAGATAGAACATTCTGATAATGCGGCCGAGGAAAACAAAGGGCGTAGGCGCTAAATAATCGAAACGCCCGGCGGCGTGTTTATTATGACTTCTCGAAAAGTGGTTCTGCCACAACAGAATTCAATGAGTATAAATTAATTCAGCTCGTTAGCGGACCGCCCGTAACACGTATACAGGCACCTCTTGTAGTACGGGCCCGTAATGCACTGCGGGGTGTAGGTCTTTCGTACGCACGTCGTTATGTCGTTGCGCGTGTCATATACGACGCAACGCGCTAACTGGGTCATATTATCGGATTAATTAGTCGCTTACGCGCGGTTACAACTGATTGTACGGCGATTGTCTAATAATATATCGATAGTCGCCTGATAAATCTTTCTCTACCGAGAAAGAAAAAAAGAATTACATTTGAATCTTATTTTCTAGTTTAATGTCTTTATTTAGGATTCTTTATTTTTTATTTAAAAAATTCAATATTTTTTTGTTTTCTTGATTCTAAATGGTTTTTATTGAATCGTTTTTTATCTAGTTTTTATTCTAATTCTAATTGGAAAGCGCAATATTGAGTGCTGTACACAGATCGTTTCTTTACGCTGATGATATTGTCGAATTAATTAGTATCGTATGTTACGAGTGATCGTATAACGTAATCCGTTAATGGTATATCGATACGCATCGAGTGGTCACAGTCGCGGTGATCGCAGTCCATTAAACAACATGTAAACGCGTATACCGCTACTGTTCAACGTGTATCGGGATTTAATGAAGCTGTTAATTAATTAAAAAATTGATACTCTCTGATCGAACTGGAGCCGAAGTACCGTATCGCGCGCGGCGATAATGACGACGCAAACACGAATCTTTCAATCGTCGACCTTTCACGTCGCGATAGGGTACGGCATTTTTCGAGGGTCCAGGGGGAAGAGAAAAGAAGAAGAGTGGACAGTTGCCGGAGTGAATCAGGATGTACTTCTGCTGGGGCCAATCGCGCGAAACGTTATTGCGTCAGACGTTTATTCTCGAATAATTTACCGTCACGTTCCCGCGAATCTTTACGGCGTCATAAATCAAATTAAGAAATTTACGGGAAAATTCGAAAGTCACGATTTTTACGTGCGGTAAAATACTGTCACGCCGGCGCAGCGTGATACCGGATTGATTTAAAGCACTAAAAATGAGCGACGATGTTACGTGTGCGTGCTATAATCGCGCTAAAAAAAGAAAATAATACGATTATATTAACGCGACGACCTTGAGTTAAAGTCTCTTCCTGCTTATCCTGCTTTTCCATCACCATTTCGCTCTTCCTCTCTCTCTACGATACCGTCGGCATTCGTTCAGAGGATCTTCAATATTTACGCTCAACGTCATATCTTTTCCTGTACAAACTCAGGACATGCGGACACATGCGGAAACACGTTCCGCCCGATAATAGAGTCGTACGCCATTGCCGTTTACACTACGAATGTGCATTTATCAGATACAAGTCCATTTCGAAACTCAGTTCGCAAAGCGCTCAGGAAACTTTTCCCGAGATCCCGCCGCTCGCCTTATCCAGATAAGGCATTCGAAGTACTGGTTTTGCTGGAGTAGGTATCTTTTCGCCCGCAAACGAGCGAACGAACGGAGAACCTGCGACTAACGAGAGCGTCCCTCTAATCCCGGGGCTAAGAGCGGAGAGATAGACGATCGCTAGCGAAACTTCTGTCCGTCCCACGGCGCGCAATACGCGCTGATTTGCAGACAATAGTTCTCAAAAGGGTACGGTGCACTCGCTCTTTCATTCGCTCGCTTGCTCGCTCGCTCGCTCGCGCCGACAATGGACACGTGACGCTCGCGTGCTGCGGATGACAGTTGACTCCGCGTGACACGTGACGGGACAAACGAGGATCGCGAGTGCGAATCTGCTTGCAGCGGAAGTGATGCACTTGGACGCAATTCATGCCAGAAGACGTCACGGACACAGCGCGATGACACAGTGTAGACGTAGCTCCTTGCAGGGATGACTGATCCGCACAGTCATTTAGGCTTAGCGAATCCACACGGATTTGAGCTCTATACATCGTGGACACTTTTACATTTCATCATCTATACATTTGCGTTTTTGTGACAGTAATTTTCATGTATATATGTTTCGATGATAATTTGTGTCTAAGGAGAGAAAACGCAAAGAAACGCATCATTTATAATTTTCAGTATAATTTTTTTAAATAATATTTTTAAAGATTTTGTTCGAGATATCATTAGAAAACCTCCATTAGGGTCCAAACTGCATCAGTCGCTAAACAATCACCAGTAAATGACTATTTCAGAAAAAAATTAAAATAATAAGACTTTAAAATAATAAATTGCGAATTAATCGTATTTTCTATGATTTAATTTTCATAAAGATTTTATTAAAATATTTTTATTTAAAAATGTAATTATATTAAAATTTTACTTTATGTTTATTGATTAATCCAATTTTTTATTTGTTTATTGACTGGTTTATTAACTGCAGTAACCCTTTTTAGATACAATATGTATTGAAATAGAAAATTTGATAAAACAAATTTTTTTAACATATTTAAATAATGAGAATGGCTATACTATTTGAAAGCAAATCTTAATGCTCAGTATTTTTGTAGGTGAATTTACAAACTTTAACAAGATTCCCCAAATCGCGCGCCGCATACTTATCGAACTTAATTTAACTAAAACACAGCTTTTAAAAAGAAACCCTTTTATTTGCTAATCAATTTAATAATTTTAATGCTTACAAGCATCTCTATGATCTCCCCTTATCTCCAAAAATTTTTTAGAGGGTGAGATTATAAGAGTAGGAGGGGGGCAACAAGGGTGAATCAAATACGTCATTAACAGAGTAGCTTGCACCGGTTACTGCCACACATTGTGTACACAAATGGTAGCGGCGTCCACGATTCACGTTTAGCGGGTGTAAAGGGGACGAGCGCGAGAGTGCATATGTTCAGGCTCCATGAGAGAGATGTAGTTTCACCTGTGGGAAAAAGGGGCATTTCAGAGTGTGGCGAGCACGGTGAGAAAGAGTTCTGTTGTCTTCTGATTTATGAATTTTCTCTGATTCAGTCCAAATTTCCTAGACTTCTGTGAACAGAAGTCAATCTATATGGAAATTAATTCAAGTTTTTTTATTTATTATAATTGAAGCCTAATATGTAATAATATATTTCTGATGTAATAATATACTGTAGTCAGAAATATTTATAAATCTTTTAACATAGAGGAAAATAAGAAAAAACACTTTTTATCAATTATATTTTGATTAGCAACTCTAAAAAATCAGTTTACTAAATCAATGTTTACTCTTATTCGCGAACATTGATTGTTCTTTGGAAGCGTCGACACCTACATTTTACTCGCGGTTAAAACGCCACGAAACGGCTGTGCGGGAAAAATGGCGGATGGAAAGAAGTCAGGCAGACAGAGTGGCTCCTCGTAGCTGCGAAGACAGACGCATAACACGACGGCACCGGTGATGAACCGCACCCACGTCTCGCGCCGACGCTGCCCACTCTTGCCCACGTCTGCCCCGGCACACTTTATGCTACCCACTTAGCCGAGTAATTTGTTTTTACAGTTTTCCCTTCCAGCGCCCCGTCGCGTTTAGTCTCGCCGAAAGCGGCTATTTTTTTCAATTACGGAGGCAACAGTTATTCTCGTTACGAGCGCACATCTCACTTTCATAAGGGTGCTACAAAATGTGAAGTTCCCGTTTTAATGCTTTCATAATTACATTTGCCGATTGAATATACATCGCGCGTTTTTTCATTATATTCCTCGCAACAAAAGAACATTGTAACGGTGATGAATCTTCGAATATCATCTTTGTTTTTGCCACACATTCGTTTTATTAAATTTATATGCTAACTGCTGTTTTAGATGTGATTAAAAGAATACATCTAATAAATCTTTTTCTGTCGACCACTTTACTATGGAACTTATATTGTCGTTGTTAATTATTTGAAAGCAAATTATTGACAGAGGTAACAAATCAAGTTTTAATTGAATTTCATAGAAAAACTATTTGAGTATTGAGTTACCACGATAGCTACCGGCGGAGATGTTCAACATGGAGCCGGTTGTAATATTACATAATCCCACTGCACACGCGCGATTTCAGTGAATTTATTACGCGGTCTGGAATTTTTCTACGGTGTAGTTGTAGCTCTCCGAGTATGCTGCCGCCGGAACCGTTGAATTATACGTCGTACCGTCCAGACGCACAAATCTCAAGCGCCACGGAAACCTCCTCTCTTCGCTCTTGTCGTGCAGCTAATCTGAAGCGACTAACCGGTCATTACCGTGGAATTAATCATTTCCGTGGTCTCTTACACGAGCTACTTCGCTGTATCACTAAATCACGCCTGCGTCCTGTTTTCTTCCGCCCTTCGAAGACGCTGGACAATGCGAAACGACGACGATACGAACGTGTAGCAGTTGAGTTGTCGTTTGCGCTAATCTCAGACTAGACTCGCTAGGATTAGACATATAGAATGCAACGACACACATTTAATACTTTCCTTTATTTTATCGATGTCGATATTTATATTTCTGATCGCTGGAGTGGATAGGGTAGAGATCTGAGGATTGAGAAATTGCCGACTGTATGATGGGTGGCAATATAGCTATCTCAGTTATATACGCACATCAAACAAGATACGATATTACTGTCTATATTACTATTCGCAAACAGAACCAGGAATAAGTTATTGGTTCTGAATCAAGCGATAGATGCCGTGGCGCCAGGCGTTGCTGTCTCGAGACTCTCGACACGCTGTCTATGACGAATGAGTTGCTATAGCAGAGTCGATATTTTATTTTTCTTAACCAGCGAGTCGGGGGATCAAAGATCATCGATCATATCCCTGTTGGTTTTATGGATGTCATTAGATTGGCGTGAGAATATACGTTTTTATCGAATCTCGATATATATTAAAAGTCAAAGAATATTACATAAAATTTGATGAGAGGACGAATAAAATTACAATTACGAAAGGCTGCAAGTATTTTAATAGATATGCATTTAGAGAATTTAGAGATTTTAACAAATAAGATAACGCAAATCGATGACTCAAGTTATTTCAACAAATTAATTTAATAAGTTTCAGAAGATGCTTTAGAAATTTGTTATAAAGCGGTAATCAAAGATCAATTATTATTAATTACTATTCTTGTGCTATAATATTTGCGTGACAGTGACAACGGGAGTATATTTATTGAGAATGAAGAAAAATGAGAAAACTAAATCTAATCTTGCAAGATCGAGACGGTGGAAGGAGTGCTTCCATGGAAGACCGGCTTCATGGTTCGCAGTCTTCTATCGATGCACGAAGACTGTTCCTCTTGCCTGTAATAACTCGCTACACCCATGCAGATAGCATCTCGACAAATAGCAATGCCTACCTACCGATCGTCTACCGTCTTTCTCGCGCACACTTACGGTAGGGGATTTCGCATGCCTGCGCGGAGTCATGCGTCCGTGCGTTACTTCTCTCGCATCGACACGCGGTGATGTGTGCACGCGCGATGCTCATGCACGGTTACGTAAGGCCTGCGCGTGACTGGGTGGTCCCTGTTTGTCCAGAATTTATTACGAATTCGGTATTCCAGAGAGTCACATTCCTGAGAGAGAGTTTGTCGATCGGACACGTTGTGCACGTTGCTCCGTGAAGTGGAATTATTTTGTTTACTTTAAATCTCTCCGCGTACTGCAGTAATTTTCCGTGAAAATGTCCCGTCTGACTAACGAAGGGTAGTCAAGTCGATAGAAACGAAATATTAGAGAGTTATTGTATTGTTATCTTCGACGATCGGCCGTCTTGCCTGTACGCACACGTATACGTGTGATTCGTTCGGCTCGAACGGTGCCGCCACCGCCACCGCAAGAGCCTATCGACATTCCCGATTGGACAAAAATTCAGGCGGGCTCCGTGACTCAGAACTGGAAGCACTTTACGAGAGACGGGGACCACGGCGTCACGTTTCGCGAATACGGAGCAATAAATTACGCGGTATCGGTAATCGGCGCAGGGCGCGCTGGCGCGCAAAACTTCGTACGCGCGCGCGCTCCGCAGCTCGTTCGCTTTTATTTCCTATGTTCACGTGCACGCCGTGTATGCGCAAGGTACACCGGCACGCGATTGCCCACGACTTTGTTACGATCGTTCCGTTTTGCTCGGCGGGTCGCTCCGATTCGCGCTAACGACGCATAACGACACAGCCCCGACACCGCGATCTCGAGGCTGGAAGTCAATCCAGTCCGCGCTATATTAAGCCTTAATTGTTTTTGTTTCTCTACGCGCTATCGGCTGCCAGCATCGTCTGATATCTATCCTTTCCTGAGGCAATGTTATTAATATGTCAAGAAAATGTAACGAAACGTGGCATATCAAATTTCAAACGTAGCGAAATATAGTTATTCTTTATCAGTGTAAAATCTCATATCAATGCCATTTTCTAAGAATCAATAAAAATCAGATTATTTTATTCAGCCGGAAGTACGGACAACATTTAGTTGTATTAATAAAATTCTTGGAACTTGCGTTGCGTGACGGAGTTGCCGATATAAATTCTTCGATTCAGAGAATCCGCGCGGCTCGAAATCGTCAATAGAAATATAAGAGCGGAAACGCAGCCAATTAATAGCAGCATAAATTCAATCCTGGACCGGTCCGGGGAACAATGGATCGGTTTCGGGACGGAAGGGGGGGAAACGGATACCGAGTAGGGCATTCTTCTTTCCAATGAGAGAGAAAGAGATAAGGAGTTTGTAGCACCAGGAAACCTAACATCATTGTGAAGAACGGTCCTATCAACACAAGATGATGTTTTACACTGTAAAACTTGCAACGACGCGTTGATTAGACACTGTTGGTGTCCATGACGCATAACGTAGCGAGACAATTACCAGGCCCAGAGGCTTTGTTAGCCATTCGGCGGTGTTGCACTTTCATAAGGGAGTCGTAAGTTATTGGCGTTGCAGCGCAATAGGCTAATGAGCCTACCTGCTGTAATTTTAATTAGATCGACACCCGCTGTGATCACGATTCACATGCGTCGCGCTTGTCACTAGAGAAAGGTGGAACGCAGATCTCGAAATGGGTGCGTAGATTATTGTGGCGCAACGTAGAACGTGATTTATTTGTAAATATAGATTTTTAGTGAGCCGGTATCTACAAGAATGATATTTAGGATCCAAGTCATGGTAAAGTAGTATCAACGTATTTATCTAAATGTCTTAAAAATAATTATATATTGGTACTTGGACGAGTGATACACTTGGATACACTTTAGAGATCGTGCGAGAGAGACTCTGGGCTTAAACGCCAGCAAGAAAAAAAGCTTAACGTTCGTGGAACGTGGAATAAATCAGCAACTCAATTAACGAGTCCGCCGCGGCAAATTTGACGCCCGATACGATCTCAATTTCATCGAGTGCAATTTTTTTTCTCTCGTCGGTATATAATTGTCGTGTTCTTCGATATGGATATGGTATCTCTTTTCCCAGTATAATATCTTTACGGCAACAAGCAATAACCTGTGCAGTCTAGTTCTCATAAAAAGTCAAAAAATGAAATTGATTTCGTGTGGTGGTCGCGATTGAGCGAAATCGCCACTAATCGATCTCAAACGAGATTGATTTCAGTTCTAACACCGCAGTACGGTAATTATTCAGAGATAATAAGGTTCATAATAAGGTTCTGCGCTTGTTGGATTAATTAAATCTCTGTCGGACCGTGTCTTGTCTCGTGGATTACTAATATTGCATATATATCCCGATAGGAATCAATATCTGGTGAATGCTAAAATCTTATCAGGTATAAATAATTATCTCTGCGCGGGCCGAACAATAATTATACCCGATGTCAACTTTTATTATCTATCCGTTCTTGTTATTAAAATTTATGTCTACATAAAATTAAGCTGCTTCAATTTTTCTAGATTGCACTTTTGCATAATAAAGAATGCTGCGAACTTAATCTAGGCATATGTGACGTTTGCAACGTTATATTGTATTAGAAAATAATAGAAAATTGTAAAAGAGATTTCTCTCTCTCTCTCTTTCTCGTTTATACATTTTTATGTTTTATTATAAACAGATTTTCAAATTATTTTAATATTAAGTTAAGTAAAAAATTTAATTGTCCAAGTTTATTGCAATTTTATTCACGTCGTCTTCTTTTCTTTTGTCTGACACCGTAAATTAACACGTTTTTGTTGTATTGTTTGCGGGAACGGCAAGTTTTTTTTTGCGCGATCAGTGGCGCCTGCCACTGTGTAATTGGAACATAATCGGTATAATTACCGAACGCGTTCGATCGATCGCTCGATCAAAATGATCTCGCTGCGAAGACAGGCAGGTAGCGAGAAACGCGTTCTGGGTTGTGCCAGCGTATGATTTATCGATCAATCGAAACCGCGTCGATCCAACCGACCCAGGATGCTCTTTTATTCTACAGCGTTGCTGCACACTTCATTAGAATGCAGGCTTCGTATTTCATTTTTTTCCTTCGTCGTATCATTGTTAAAAACCGATTAACGATAACGATGCGAGACACGAGTCTCGCTATTAAAGCGTACCTCCGCGATAAGAAATAATTATAAAAGCGACTCGCCTTCTGAGTTGTAATATTAAGTTTCTCAGGTTATTAAAACAAAAAATAGATGACGTATGTTAATTAATCACTCGTCAGGCGAGCGTGTCTTTCAGACAATGCGCACGGCGTATCAACGCGGAAAAGTGGGCGGAATAATCGTGCGATAAGTGAATGCGCCTCGCGTTTAATTATAACAATTACCATCTCGTTTGGCCGCGCGCGAGACGACGAGCGAGCCGCGGGCACGGGGGTGCGAAATTATTTAATTGCAAGTTCGCGCGCGAGATACCTCACGCCTCACGTCGGATGCGTCGATGATTAAGCAGCATGGAATTATCATCAAATTCACACTGTGCTGAAAATAAAATGCGATAATACAGTATCGTGACTATAGAATTACGGCTGCACGTATATTTGTCGGCTTGAAGCTGTCATAGTGTCTTATTATACATATTTAATTTCTGATAAACAGTTGACCTTGAAGATCGAAACTCTGAAGCTCTTGAGATTTGTTTTTATATAATGTAGCTAATTCCGTCGCGATCTGCGGTAATCATTCAGACTGATCAATAAATCTAATAATAAATTTCGAGATATCAACGCGTGTTCATTGGTGGAAAGATCGCTATATGCGCGAACGAAGGTTGCGTCTCGTCTAAAAGAAGGAAACGCGATGGTTCCGTGGTAAGGGGTCGAAGAGGCCAGGGGCAGAGGTACACGAGATCCGCTATCTCGCGGGGGGAGGTAGCCGACTGGTACTTATTCAAAGAGCAAGTCAACAGCGGCAGCTGGTTGGTAACTTACGAGCGTAAGGAGATTCTCCAACTGACTACTAATGGGACTAGTACTACCAGTATGAACCGTGAAAGAGGGAGAAAAAGAAGGCGGGGGAGAGATCGAGAGCGAAAAGAGAAAGAGAACATTTAAATCCACAACAAGTACGAGAGATTTTCTCGCTCCGCTTGTCTTTACCTTCTCAGGTACGCGCGGCGGTACTCTCGTCGTTGTGCTCGCACGCTAGTATTGCGCTCGTGGGAGACGTCTAAGAGGATTCTGTACTGGGCTCTCGCTTTTTCTCTCTCGCGATTTCCTGCTCGAGAACATCGATATGAATTCCCGAGACTCTCGCGCGGTGATAAATATGGATGCTGGACTTAAAGGAGATTTAGAAACGGCTCCCGCGAGGCCAAGCTTATAAATTATGAGCGCGAGTGATGCATCGCGTACCGATCCGCCGAGCTTTCGGCCTAATTGATTCTCAGATTAAGAGCGACGTCAGAAATGATGTTTCTACATTTCATACGATCTAATGCAAATTGCCACAACGCAATAAATAGAGTTCCGCACATTTCACTCCCGACGCACCGTATCATTTTGGCGCAGTCTAATTTCATCTTGCGCAACGCGAAGCTAAATTATCGAGAGAGACCGAGCGTTATTTGCACTTAATGTACGAATTTAATCACCGTAATATATATTTATCATTATCCGATTATTCTCGGCAGTTGAGGAATCCCGCGGAGAGACATCGTGTATCAAACGCCGCGGCTGTAATTCGCGTCTATGTACCGACCATAAAGCACGACTCACTTATCCTCGACATTAGATCGGTGTGTCGGATGCACGTGTGCGCCGGCTGTGCTGACAGACACGTGCGTAAGCACAGGCGAGCGCATAGTGCGATGGCCGACTCTTAAAATTATTACAGCAACGTGCTCGCGATATCTCGACGTGGACGACACGTAGAGCGCCGCAATGGCCGCTTAGACGATTCCTACGCCGGAGAGGATCGGCATCGTGTGGGTGAGACACGTTCGCGGCGGCCAGTGAGCACGCGCACGCCTCTCGGCCGTCAGGCCGCGCCGCGGCGTGGCACGCGTGCGTGCGTATGCGTGCGTAAGCGTTAACGCGTCGTGAGGGCACACCCGCGCCCGAGGCACGCGCTCTGCGCAACACGCAACCCGAAGCACGCCCGGAATTAAGGGAACAGCGCACCGCCACGCTTGGATCGTCGTCGTTCTTCGAGATAAAGTCTGCCGAGTGGACGATATCGCTATTACGTTTCCGCCTGCGTGACTTTCCGTTGCGATGTTCATCGATATCTTGTATGAGCCGTGTACCCCGTTCGATGGAATTCAGATGGAATTTCGTGAAGTGATCCAACGGAATTTCAACCGTACTGATTGATGAAATATGATTCTCCACATTTAATTTTTGAGGGATAATTATCCGATATTTAATTAGTAGTTTAATTCGCATTTTTTATCTCGATTTTTAAACGTCAGGGCTCCTTATTTCTAAACTCTCAATGTCGTGATAATTAGTTTCGTGACTGCAGGTATTAATTATAATTTAATAAAATTTAGTGTTTGATTATATAATCAGTTTATGGATCGTACGTGTGCACAGTTGAAAAATGAAAGATGGAAAACATCTGTATGATTTTTTTTCATAGATAATGATTTAACTTTCTTGAGGAGAACTTTAACACTTAGCTCTCGGGAGTACAACGAACGCACGACAGGTTCATATAGCATCGCGTGTTGCATCTTGTCAGGTCATAGATTTAACCGTCTATAGCGGTTTCTTCTTCCTGTTCGAGCGCGGCCTCGCTGATCGTCCCTTATCCTTCACCCTCGTATGTCCGCTTTGCACACTGCTCGTTATGAGACGTCAGAATACGCGATCGGGAGGAGCCTGTCACACGACTATCGTTAGATCCGGACACGCGATCGATAGGCGGAGCATGCCGCGAAAGGAGAAAGTCTGGCAGCTGGAACGCAATTAGACAAAATATTTCACGCTGCTTTCTAATTACAAGCCTCTACAGCGAAGACTGACGTGGGTGGGAAAATTCGTTTAAAAGTTAAAAAGATTAAGTAGAAGAGTTTCATTTTCAGATGTAACGGCCGCGCCATGGGCTGTGGGATGTTGAATGACGTTCGAATATCTCGGATCGAATGTAAGTATGCGCGATCTGTGTCGTGGATCGACGTCCGACGATCTATCGGTACGATAGGTAGAGCCCGCTAGAGAAACGGATAACAGCGTACGATTAAATCTACGAGTCTGCCTTCGACGGCTTCGTCTCGACCGGAATGAAGGATATTTGTTTCGGGATGAGGATATCCATCTTGTACTCTTGCTCCTGCGGGGATCTACGCAAGAGTGACCGCGCGCACGTTGCGTTCGAGAAATGTGCAGATACGGAAATCACGACACGAAAATACCGTAAACTTCATAAAATTTTTCTTGGCTGAAAAAAAAACAACCGAAGACAAATCTAATTCATTCTTATATCCCATTCAAATCAGAAAAACTAATTTATCTGCGTGCATTGTCGGACGCATTAAGGAAGAGAGTATCAAAAGGACATTAATCAACATTATGCCATTGCATATTAGTGCATGTGCACATCAACCTCCTGCGCCTGCATGCGGCTCGATAATAAATAATTGAAGTGCCTGTATGACCTATCTACCGTGCATCGCCAATCTCGGCGTTTCTGTTTTCTTCCTTTCTCGTGCTACAGAGTGCACCCGCTGAGACGATTAATCACCGGGGCGAGTAATTGATAAATTATTCGTATCGAGGGCGGGGACACTCCGCTGCGGAGCGAACTCTTCGTTTCTTTCTCTCATCTCGCGCGCCTTTCGTTTCCGCCGACGGCGGATTATGAGCTTAGCCATCCTGTGCGTTAATCTTCAACGTCGGCATCGGATCACTGAAGGCGATGCGAAATGAGTCTGTACTGTGATTAGAAAAATTTAAGAAGTCCTTTTTTTTACATTTCTCTCCCGAACCGGTAGCATGGAATACATAAATGGCATGTCTTTGCATTTTCTTTATTTTGTATTATTAATGATTAGAAATTATTTCACATATTTCGTATCTCTACATTGAAGGAAAGATCTTTACTCACGGCATTAGTATTTGATTATAGAACGATAAAAGTCGTTCTATTATATAGTCCCGAGATGAAATAAGATCCGTCGCTATGAACACCGTTAGACGGGATCATCCTAAGTAAACGAGAAAATCGCGTGCCCGAGGGATCTACGATTCGATGACGACGCAATTCTTTGAAGCAAAGGAAAAAGATCTTCCGTTTTATTATATAACTGTATTATTTGTTGCCATTTATTATCATTTATATCGATCTCTAATAATTTTATTTGTCATCAATTTGTTTATAAAATTAATCTATTTAATTTCAAAATTCTTACAATGTGAGAATTCTTTTAGCAGGGGAAGGTAGCAGGCCAGGATTTTGACAGGCAAAATATTCGAGTCGAAAATCTTAATTTTATTATGTTCTAATTAATGTTCCTCTATGGATCTTGAGGAGCGTAAGATAAGTCTGGAATTCGAATTTACCAAAGCGACCGTGCAGTTAGGTTGCGAGACAGTAAATGCAATTCGTTTATTTGCGTTGCGTTTCCATCTCAGCGATCAACGATCGCAGTCACTCTGAATTCTTTCGCGACCACCGTCGGAGTTTAATTTTGATACGCGCCTACGCAATATCATCGCGATCAATGGTCGTCGTGAGTGAGAGAGATGGCTCTCGTTGGCCGGGTCAAAAGCGTACTCGAGCGGGAATAAATGCCCGACAACTTCGAACGATGGTAGTAACAGCTCCGCGCGAGTTCCGTGGAATTTATCGGACGGATCATCGCCGAGGTAAGAAGGTCGGGATTAACGGTGGTCGCGTCCAGTACGAAAATAAAACGCTCCTTAAAAAGCCTCTCCGCTGACCCGACGTGCCCGTCGCTGCGTTGCCCGGGCAATGAAAAATGCTGCCAGCAACGAAACCTTTACGGGGCATCCGCCTCGAGCATTTCGCAACGTTATCGCGAGAATCGCGCGAGAATTGAGCCGTTCCTTCGACACATCCATTGATCGTTTCTTTGTCGCCGATGCTTTAGGCATGCGGAAGCATATAATTCCCTTGTATCATATCTCCCGAAGAAAAATTGTAAAAATTATAATCCACTGAAGAATTGTACAAAGATTAGTCGAGAAAAGAATTTTGAAATTGTTTCGTAAATAAAATTGAATTTGGAGAAATAATTATATAATTAAATAAGATACAATAAATTAAGAAAAGATATATAATTAAAAAAGGTACAATTAAAAAATTATAAAGGTGTCTTCTTATTTTTTTTAAATGTATAATAAAATTATCACTACATTCAGTACTTAATACAAGAAAAGAAGAATACAGAGATTATTTAACTTGTAAATTTTTAATCGAATATTTTGAGCATCTCTCTAAAGAGAGGAATCAACTTAATCGTATTCTCATCATAATGTGCAGCTATCAATTGATGCAAAATAATATATGGCGCATTTAACTTTGAGTGCATTTCACCTTGTCGCATGTCGCTCTTTACGCGATGTCCACGCAGCGTAACCGCCACGTGCGCGTATCACGCGACTATCTTTGCCAGTCTCGTGTCGCAAATCTCGAAAAGGAATAGCCGGCAGCAACCCCGCGGTCTTTCCGACTCGTAGACGCTATCAGCAGCGGGCCTCGGGTGTGACCGAGGATGCCCGTTCTCCTTTTGTCCCCTTTGTATCCGACGCGACGTCGACGGCACGGTTCTCGGGTCTCGACTCATACGAGCGTACCGCTGTGGTTTCGCGCCCGATAAGTTACTCGCCACGGTTTGCTGACCGTTGTGATAGGCGGGCGCCAAGACCACCGACCGTCTGGGAATGTGTCTCCCTTGAAATCGGAACGTAGTGCCGCGTCGGGATTTAAACGGCGCTGCATTATCGAACAATGCACCGGAGGACGCAACGCGGAACGATAGTCTCGCGAGATCGTGGCGCGAAGGTACGAAAGGGTCGACGGCGCCCGTGAGCCGACTCTAGGTCAGCTCCGGAATGGAAGCGATATTGCGTCAGTATCGAGAACGCGACGTAATAAATAAGACGAGAATAGTCCGGATTATTGCTGAAATAAAGTACCGTCCGTAGAATGCTTGTTATCCGGTACGCAATCTCGCCGACGTTGCACGAAGACAAACGAGACGTGAACAAACTGGGACTTTACAATCTGAAGAATCCAGGATCCAGAGATTACAAGATCCTGAGGAACTCAAGTTCCAGAAATCTCGAAACTAACTCGATTGATGGCAAGATTCGCAAATTTTCTTTCAAATAACAATGAAAATTTTTTTCTCTTTTAGAATTTGATGATATTTTTCAGATTTATTTTGTCGCACTTTTTAATTGCATTTTTCCCGCTTCTTCGTTCAACTAATTTTCTGATTTAAAAATGCACGTATCACATTTCAAGATATTATCAAAAATTTCAAAGTTTTACATTTAATTCTTTTATTATTGAACATTTGTATAAAATTGAAGCATAATATTAATTTAAAAGTTATTTAATTTTTTGTTTGCTCTTGATTTTTATGTAAAATCACGTTTTGTATTTACTTGCAAATTTAATGAGAAAGTAGCATGACGAATTCAATCAAATTTTTTACATGTACTCTTAAAGATCTAATAGTAATTCGTATAAAAGTTTATTAGGATTCATCATAGTTTAAGAGTTATTATATTATATACGGTAAATTTTTTATTGTTTTCTTTTTTACAGCAGATTTTAGGATCAAAATTCGGTTATTTATTATCAAAATTTTTTTGTTGTCGATTCGGAAAAGAAAAGAATAAATCTGAGAAGTCTACAGTTTTTATGTGTTTGACTACAACTTTCAGTGTTGTCCTTAACTCATGTGATTTCATTAAGTCTGCCGGCACGGCGGCTTTCCTCTCACCTTGCGCGATTCATTCGCACATACGCTTCGATACACTCGTGTGTCGACGATGCGTTTACGCGCAAAAGTCACAAACTTCCCACCCTTTCGAGGGTGCAGGGACACGAGGCGAGACTTCCTCCGACACGGTGCAGCGCGCGCGATCGCGACCGGGGGACGCGCTCTCGGAGCCGGTTCTTGCGCCACGCACAATGGGCGCGTTGCGACACGCGCGCGATTATACGCGCCCGCCGCCTGGATACGTTTAACTGCCATGTTAATTTATTCGTACCGCTGCCTATCGAGGGCGGCCGCGCGCTCTCTCGCGAGAGAGCTCGCGAGAGCTCGCCGCGACCGGCGAAAAATCTCGCGCCGAGCACGCGGACGACACACAATGGACCATTCACAACCTGATAACTCTCGAAAAAACCCCACCGCGCGGATAAGTGCAATTTCTCCGCGAGAAATGGTGAAAACTTTCAATGGAAAACTCCGATAGAGTTCTGAATTAAACTTTTATTTATCTCAAACGAACGTGGGGAATTTAATTAACTGCATCTTATTTAGAATTTTAGAATTAATACGTAGAACATTAAAAATTTATCCAGATTTAAATGATGGCGTCTTAAATGATTTTATGATATTTGTTTACTTTGTACTCAGTTTAATAGCCGCGATAAGTAAGATGCTTGTTCTTTCTTCCTGCTTGTATCATTATATAGCATTGCTAATTCATCATACAGAGACGAAATTAAAGAAATTAAAGGAAGAGTATCCACACTTGTTTGCCAAGAAAGAAATGTATGAGAGGGAGAGAGAGGAGGGAGCGGAGGGAGGGAAATCCAAAGAGGTACATTAGGCTCTCGATCGTAGCTTTGCTGAGTTTCTTGATCGTCGGAGGTGGTCCACGGCCGCATGTCGGCGCAAAACGCTGGAGCATGTACTCTTCTCGGAGCGTGCACCATCGAAAAGAACACTATAAGAGACGCTCATCTGGTCAATACCACACCCTTTCGCCGATTCTTGCGCTGGGATTCGACGATAAAACACGATATTTACACACCAGACGTACACTATAATTGGCGATATAGGGGACCCCTGGTCCCGCAGTAGGCGATGCCTACAAGTGTAATCCATTAAGATGCGCCCACTTTGTTTCCCGCCGTACGTTGAATGAGCGCGCACCATCGCATCGTCGTAAGAGACTAGAATGCAGCATGTAACGCGTATACGCACGTTGATTTGCCTCGCACGCTCGTAACTTCGTTTGGCCGACACGAATAGACGTCGCCGATTAAACGCGTTAGTACTATTTTCTCTTCTCGGAAAGAAAACAGGTTGAAAATGCAAGAATTTATTCTGACTTATACGACGAATGGATCAGACGATTCAGTTTTAAACGAATAAATATTATTCTCGACAGTTATTGTGTTACGAAACGAGACGAATGTGTTATAGCTTCTAAATTTATTCATAACATACTTGTAGATCACGTAAGAACACGTGCTTTTCGCAAAATGTTCATCTCTTACGTAGTCACGAGTCTATATAGGAAAGTGTATCGACCAGCTCGTGAGTAGGCATCGTCGTGTATCCATGCATCATAGTTATGCGTTCGCTGGTGCATAGGCGTGAGTAGGTCGCTGCACGCAGCGCGCCGATGTGTCACCGTGCATTGCGTTTCGCAAGGTATCGACAGACTGCGTCTGCGGCGAATGTCTCGTAATATGTAATCACGTAAGAGCGCTTACTCATTATCGGAAATGATCGGAGAGCGAGAGGGGACGATTGGTCAATTAATCTTTGTTGTTCTATATTGATAACACGAATTACTCGTACACCGTGCAGCTTTATAAAAAAGTGTTATGTATTCTCAGATTTAATTTCTCTGTATTAGTTCACGAGATACAAAATGCGATACGAGTTAACATTGAAAAACTGGAACGTGTATACCGCGCCGTGTAAATCTCATAATGGCGCAGATCACTATCCGCGCGCCGTTATTAAGCAACTCGCGAGCAGCAGAAGGAGCGGAAAGAGAAGAAATGCGGAGACACGTGATCGGATAATGAGATTTTCTAACCGTGGAAGAGCGCGAGGGAGGAGCGGGTCTTTATTAAGGTCCCTGTGGTCACGAAGGGACTCACACAGATCGGATCTTTCGGCCCGGTGGCCGCGGGAGAGGTGAGCTCATTAATTCAAATAAATCGCTTATGCGCCGCGACGATCTCTCGAGAGGCCCAGAAAAGGAAAGCGAGTTTTGCCGCGTAAATACGACAAAGGCAACTACAAGAATAGTTGGAATGTTTGATTTTTTTTATCTTTGATGCATTTCTACGGAAATTAATAAAACGAATCAGTAAAGTAAATAAAATGACCTGAAATTTAATGTCTCAAAGAAATATTCGAAAATACTTTTAAATATTAATATAAAAGTCTTTTCATGGAATTAAAAAAAATTTTACGTTAGATGAAGATTTCTAAATATCGTTATAGAAACAATTCCGGTTGCATTTTTTCATCAACACGCGTAATTTTCTTATCCACACAATACATTACGAATATCTGTTCGCCAATCTCGTTCGTTGATTCTCTCTCTCTCTCTCTCTCTCTCTCTCTGTTTCTCTCATTTACTCGACGGAATAGGGGCGTTCAGCGTTCAGGTCGTGAGATAATTTTTCGTCCGAAGCCGCCAATTACCGATCGCGGTTCTCTTATCGCGACAACGCCTCCTAGAAAGTCAATTTAGCGGTCTCTCGCCTCTCTGTCGGCCGGCGAAAAGTCAGTCTCGATATTATTCTAAGCGAAATCGGGAGATCGCGATTGCGATTTCAGGCGGGCGAGAAAAACCTGCTCTCCATCCACGGTCGCGCGAGAGCGGTCTTACGACACGCGTCGCGCGCGCCGCCGCCGCCGCCGCCGCCGCCGCCGCCGCCAAGAGATGTAAGCCGCCGATATAAGATTTATGTTCCCTCTGCGACGCAAACCCGAAGTGGATTAGAGATAAATCGGTGGCGCGAGCGTCTCGGACGAAGTAGTGAATTGCGTTAAGTAATGACCAAATTTGGAGCAATCGCGACTACTCAATCGCGATACCCGTGTCACCGAGCTCGCTTGAGCGTGCCTAACTCTTTTTTTTTCCAGGACAAATGTCACCCGCCTTTAACGAGCCAGTCTTAGATCTAAACGGCAATAAATATATTAATTGTGGGAACGTTGCGGGATTGTTTGCGAGCGATCGAATGCGGGTCGTGGAAAGATCGACGAAAAAAAAATCGACCGCGTTTCACTTTCGACGCCCACCGAAGCGCGAGATCTCGCGATCGCGAGCGACTCGTGCGAGTGCGTACGACACGCGTGCGTGCATGCGTTCGAGAAAAGGCAGGCTCCGCGTTTTGTTTCGGCGGATTCGGCTTACCGACCGCAGGCTTATGGTCAAGCAGGTTTTATGGTTTACACGACGGCATATATTTAAAGCGTCCCGCGGCCGTGATACGGCTGCTCTGAACTTTCGTTACGCCCACGCGCTCGCGACCGGGTGCGAAAGACAACACATCGGCGCGGTCGTGTCGGTTTCCGGAAGTTGTCCCTTTCGACACGCCGTGAAATCGTCCAAATTTCATGCCGTTGCGTTGATCGTTTCCGGTTGTAAAGCTGCACGTCGAAAAGAATTGTACACTGCCGATTGCAATTTCGTAATTTTTAATGCGTCTTATTCTTTTCTTTTTCAGGTAAGTCCAAATTCCAAAGTAAAGATATGCGGATTCCATGTTACGCTTCTAAATGAAGGTAATGATTCATTTTTAATTGATTTATCTATTGTTGAGGCAAACGATTTAATACGAAATCAAATATGACCTATTGACATTTTATCATTTCTCTTTCCGATTGGAACATGAATTTTCCGATAATTTTTTCTTCCTTGTCGACTGTTCTTATATTTGTGACTGTCGAATTTTCCTTTCGTCTTACAACATATTAGCAGTGAAGTTATTCTCTAAATCAAAATCAGTGAAATTTTACTGATTTGCAGTGCTATATTTATAACTATAATCATTAGTGATTATTCACTGTCTTTCAATTCTATTAAGAGGAAACTACTCACACTGTTCGGAATCAGTATATTATAACCAGGGTTATACCGTATATTTCAAGATTACGTCTACACGGTTTTTTTTACGCAAACAATACGTGATGTTTACACGAACCTTTTTCATGCAGACAATACAAACATGTAAAATATGTAAGCTATTATAAATTAGATAATATAGAGCACAATACAGAAAAAAGTAATTAAATTTAAAAATTATTAATATATCTGATTTTAATACATTAATAATAAAAATATACATAATATTAAATATATAATATTAAAAATTAAAAGATGAGGAAAATGGTGTATCAAATTTTTATTATATTACATATGAGGTTCAAATCTTCTATGTTCAATAGGTTAGTTTATTACGCACAATAATTCTGATTATAATTAAAAGACAGTGTAGTTATGAATACAGCATCAGATTATTTTTTCAGTGGATAACACATTCATTCCGATTTAGAAAATTGGACGGTCGATCGGGAGTGTGCAAAATTGAAAATTATCAATAATGCAGCAGTGGTTATAGTAATATCTAATAAATTTTAATCTTTTTTTTTATTTTAACAAGTTTAAGTAATTTTAAAAAAAATGAGATAAAACATAAAAAAACTGAAGAATTCTAGAGGAGATAATAAAAATATTGCGCAAATGAAGAAATATTTTATATATAATTACTTCGTCATTAAGCCGGCGGCGTGGAGTAATTTTTTAAAATCGTTCCGTGAGCCGTCATCGTGCGCGCCTCTCGATTAGCCGATCACAATATATGAGGCTCGTAGATCAACCGACTGAATCGCCCAGGATCATTGGCGCTACACAAGTCATAATTGGATCGATCGGACGATTGAGCAATGACGAATGATCCGTCTAAATACTAAGGTGTTCGTAATGGGGTCTCCCGGAGTTATTAAGTCTATCCGTCCATCCACGCTCCTTTTAGGTCCATTAATTTCGGTTTACGGTGCTTCGTTATACATGTCCCGCGTTGGTCCACGATTTCAACCGCGAGCGGAGTTGGCATCGAGACCAATTATGCCAAGTATGCAGCCGCTTCGCAGATAAGATTATCACTCTGAAAGATCCGCATTTGTCCCACGGCGGAACGCAAACATGTGCGATAGAAACGAAGCATTTAGGTCACTTACCGGTTCATCCGGTACTTGTTCGAAAATTTATTATTCTAAATGTTATTATTTAATAATATAATTAATTCTATTTTGATTGCTTTTCTCCCAACTTTCTGTAATATCTTTTCAACTAGGTGAAGTACAAAATATTATGGCCCATTGAATATAAAAAATCCTACTTTCTCGCTTTACTTATCTCTCGTTTATCGTTATTGTGAGTAATTTTGTATTTTTATTTTTCAACATGCATGCGCTCTTTTTTTTTTTTTTCATTAATTCATTATACATCATTTCTTCTTTACTTAAATTCTGGTTTGCACTTCGTCGCCAAAAATCAATGACGCAAGGTTGATAATGAAACCAGAACATCGTCAAAGCTGATGATGGCTTATCGAAAATTACGCTTTCTCTGCGAAATTATGCGGATACAAGTTTGTGCGACGCATCGAGCGTTGTGTCGTATGCGTGAGGGAGTCAATGGCGGTCAATGGCACGAGCGAGCTCGATCAGGTCCACCAGGAGCAACATCTCACCGACTGGCGTAGCGGGCGGCACCTGGACCGGACTTAACCCGACTCGTCGAACACCGAGCATCATTAACCGGGCTTCACACTAAATCCCTAAACGTTTATTCAGATCGAAGTTGTTAATTGCTTTTCGATAACATTTTATTCGTGAAATGTGTGATGACCTTAAACTTTTTACTCTTCTTCGATTTTAGAGATCTTTAAATTTCCTTTTTCATCTTTTCTAGAATTTTAAACAATCAAATTAATATCTCTCAGTGTCGTAAGAATGAATAGTTTTCTCTCATCTCTTTCAATCTTTACATGTTGCGCAACGATTAGTATAATCAAATTATGCAAAAACCATAATTAACAATAAGTCGAGTCAGCGGCGATGCCGCGTTTCCATTTATCACGCTACTTAAATCGGGATGGTTACGGTGATCTTTTTCAGGTTTGCCGATAAAAAATGTCTACGCGTACGTTACGGCGAGTTAATGGTGGACAGATTGCGCGAGTGATTAGCGCGCGAAGGCATTTTTTTTTCTTTCTGGGATTATATCGGACGATGATTGATTGATCTTCGCCAGTGTAGCCACCGGAACACCCGGCGACGATGTTAACAAATTCTCGCCGAACGAGCGAGTGCGATCATTAACCCGGTGTGAAGGTTGCCTAAGGCGACACCGAAGCATGGTCCAGAAGCGTCGTCGCTTCATGCTTCCGAGAACATTACCGGCCGTGATAATCGGCGCATTCATCTCCGCTACCCTTCCTTCTGGGCGTCCTGTCCTTTTCGTCGATCATCATTTTCCATTTTCTCCCTCATCGGTACAATACTATTTTTAGATCGGAATACGAAGTGCTTCCCTGGCAACGAGAGAGAACTTTCTTCTCCATATATTTTCTGAAAATTATCGTTAACCACTAATTTTAATTATCATGCCAAGCGATGTATTATATCTTGGAATTCTCTAAGATTAGAAATATCACGTTCTAGAGTGCCAAGTATTATTCTTTCGGCACGCAAAATTATTGCTGCGTTTGAAAGATTGTAGATCATAGATAACATATCTGGGTATTTTACGTTTAGCACATAAATCGATCAGAACCTTTGAAAGGGTCATGGCCTCTCTACAGGCCCTCGGGCCCCTTAATTTTTCACTACTTGCCAGCGCGGAAAAGGAGAAAGGAAAGGATCTGACAATCGAAGTCCGCCGACGATAGATAATAGAATTTCATGTCGCCGTGCTGCGATTTATCGGATCTCAGCATAATCGATTCGTCGTCCGGTCGACCGGTGTTGAAATTTTTGGCCCGCGGTATGGCGTTGAACCTCACCGAGGGGTCCTCAGACCTCCCCGAACCCACACGTTTCGGATTAGAGATTTTATCAATACACGACTTCGCAACGGTACGCGTAGGTAAAGAATAGTCCTAAATAAATCTACGTAAGATCTAATTGACTTACAATTTCCGTTAATGTTACTACGTGACCTTAAATGGCCTTTTGATCATTTTTGTTGCTTGACTCGATTACGCACTCATCTTGATTAGGTACTCTGAACCAATGCTATAAATATTGTCGTCCCTTCAATATTATACTCTCATATATTATAATATTCGTATATCTTATTATATCTTTTTTATTCGCTCTCTTTATTCTTGCATTACGTCTTTTGTACTGTCACGGCCATTTTTTCTTTTTTTACTTTTTTGCTTTGTAATCTCGGTTGCGCGTCTTATGCTATAACCGGAAATCATATCATAAAGTAAAGAAACACCGTGGAGGCAATTTTCGCCCGTAACTCAATTTACAAGCGATAACATAAATTCCCGATTTAATTCCGGCCACCCAGCTTCGCGTATAAAAACTTCGGGGACGCTAAAGGCCACAGTATGTAGGACGCGCGCGTGCGAGCTGGTACACCTGAATATGCCCGCGCGCATCCGAGAGAGTTTCATCGAGCCAATGTTTCCGACGAGCCGCGCGCCAAAATTATACGCATTTAAGCTGTCGAACACAATAAAACGCATCGCATTCCGCGATACGATATCGGGAGAAGGCCTCGCGAAATCGTATGCGCGACATCGTTGGGACGCGAAGCGAGGCGATCGATGCACCGCGATGCAACGCGCGACGACGCGACGCGACGCGATGCGACGCGAAGCGACACGCGATTTCACCGGAGCGAAATTTACTAAAATAATACGGATTTAAATTTAAACGCGCAGTAACGTATTTCACGCGATACAATATGATATCGCGCGGCAACCACGTGGATCTCTCGCAACATTGTCAACGATTTCTCCGTCTCTTGAATTCAAACCTCCAAGGAGGCGTCCATTGCCTCAGCCAATACTTATCCGGCGGCCACGGAATCGTAGGACGGTATTAATGGAAAGACTACTCTGGTGCTGGCCCTCCCAGCGCATTGCCGTTGCTGCTACTGCTACCTTCGCCTTCGAATTATTCTAATGTCACGACGCGACGCTCCCGCCGTTGGCGAACTCGATTTATCGGCGCCTTGAGATACGCCGATATCTACGCGCTATCTCTCTCTCTCTCTCTCTCTCTCTCTCTCTCTCTCTCTCTCTCTCTCAGTTTCTACGAAGAAGGAAGGACACCGCGGCCAGATTCCTAAAGACTGTCGCTCCTTCAGAGCGCATACTTTCCGATGCTATAAATTATAATTTTACCGTCATTATTATAGGTTGGTTATTATACGTTCGTATTTGTCACAGCTATCACAATTCTAGATATCTTATAAATTTTAAATGATTTAATTATTATTCATCCAACATTTTATTCATACAGTGCGGATATACGAACTATTTACTCGATTCTCGGGCGTCCCGATTCTTTGACGGTGATTTGAGAATGTTAAATTCAAATGCGAGACACACAATATGTTTCCGTCCGTCTCGTCCCGTCGGTCCGTGCGCGCGCGTTCGCCAAGTTTCGCCCGAATCTCTTCCACGCAGTTGAAATAGGTCGCTCGTAAAAGTCGCGCTATAAATTCACCCTGAGATCGGTGTCGCCGTGGAAATCTTATACAGGGGGGAGAAGCGGTCGTAAAACCGACTGCCGCGATTCCACGGCCTCCGGAGAGAGGATCCTCCTACTCCTTCCACCGGACACGGACGAATCTGTATTAACGCGCGTCCGTTACTTTTTAGCGTTTTTATGAGCTCGCCCCGATGCGAATTGCGAAGCACGAATGTTGTTTACACGGAGAACATTCAGGATGACTAAATTACGGCGAGTATTCGTTGCCTGAGCAAGTATTTTATAGGACGGGATTATAAAAATGTTATTTCCAGACGACTTATTTTGATTGATTTGATAATTTGATCCGATGATAGTGGCATAAAGTTCATAATTCCGCCGCATATTTTTCAAGGACAGATATTAGGCTCGAAATATTTTAATTCAATTTGTAATAACTGCACGTTAAAATTTACACTTCCAAGTTTTTAAATAGTTTTTTAGTACGATCATGATTTTGCTCGCGGACGTTTGAATCGATACCTACCTATCTTTAACGTATCTTACGCCTCGAAGGTGGCAGCTGGCATTGGATGGCACGCTTCTAGCAGCTAAGCAGCTCCAGGGGAGAAGAGAAGGTGCACTTTAGATAGCCATGTTATTCAACTATATATCATTGCGTTTCAACTATATATCAGAATAAATAAGTATGCGATTTTTGCGCCTGAAGCAGGAAATCTGTGAAAAATGGAAGTTGATTAATGAGGAATCAATCTATATCCCTCGTTTAAAGTTGTTTACTTTAACGAGTTAACACGCAAGTTAGACAGTAGATAAAAATACCGCGTTTTAGACTCTTTTTTTCCGGTCACAAATAATGAAAATATTGTCACGGTTTCAATTCAAAGGTGGAGCGTATCGTTGAGAATCACGTGAAAATAAAAAAAATAGATATAAAAAAAAAGGAGAAATCCGTTAGACCTTCTGGAGATTCGACTCGGCGGGGCCAGGTAGATCCCGGACGCGGGTCTTCCAGGACGATGCGTGATTGAAAAAAGTCGTCGCTCCTGCGACCATGCGACGAAAATCTCCGCAGGACGATGTTCCCTTGTTCTTTTTAAAGTTTAAAGACGGTATACATGTGGAGAGACCTATATGCCGTCGTTCGCCGAGTACATACACATACCTCGGCCTCGCCAAAGACGCAACCTCGTAGGGCCTTAGCTCCGATCCATTCAAGATCGTACCTCGTGCAGGCACTTTGTAAGCCGCGCGCACAATAAAGCCAGCCAAGCTGAAAGGTACCTGCCGCCCGAAAGGTACCTCCGAGGTCCTGGACACCTGCGCGAGGAGACTTTTGATTTTTCTCCTGCCGCCATGCGCTCGCCGAATTTGTCATTCACCCTGGGCCAAGGCGCGCACTTCGTGTTAATGAACCCTCAACCCTTTGACATTGCCTTTCCCAAGGTGAATTGTATGAAACGTAGTTGAGTTACAAATAGGGTATACTTGCATCTCTCTCTCTTTGGAATATTATTTTATTCTAGAGTTCTGTAGAAATGTTGCGCGTAAAAAGAAAAACACATTCTTAAAATCGTATTGCATTTAGAATAAAATAATATATTTCAATTACGTTTGCAATATAAGAATAAAATATAATTCACAACTTTTGATTAGAGAATTAGATAAGCTAGAGAATCACCGTTAGATATTTTCTGACGAAACTTATTATGAAAATTAAGTGGATTTGTTGCAACGCTATTGCGTAATCTGTATGCCTATTTAAGATTCTGCGCGGAGTCAGTGGCGGAAGGCACGCGATACAGAGAAGGGCTGAAGGCCGACTTAGCCGGAAATCTATGTGCGTACATGATCCTACGCCATGCCATTGAAAGTTCCACGAGCTGGGCCCCGTGACGAAGGTAAAACGTCGTATGTGCCGACATTAACTAAATCTGAACAAACACGCTGCCGCGTATGCTCTCCCTCTCTTTCTCTCTCTTATCCTCGACCAGCTGGTCGAGTCCAAACAGCCCCATCCCCAAAGTTCGGCCCTTACGAACGACGAATATGCCGTGCATGTGTGTGCGAGCGTGAAATAAAAAGCGAATGAGGCCCCTGGAATGGTACACCCGGGGCCCTTCAATGGCACTCGTGCGGATCCGCGCGCTTAGGGTAACGTGTAAACGCGCCTAGTCGGAAAACCTGATCGAGAACGAACCTGATATCCCGCCAGGAACGTAGCTGGGTACAGTTAGATCAGGATATTCGCGGTTGAGGTCGCACTGCGCGTCTCCTCCCGAGGGATCGTGTGTCTCTGTAATGTGCACGCGTCGGAATAGCCTTCTAATGAGCGATAAAGCACTGGAATCGCTTGATATCTTCTCAAGTGTCTCATCGCGTGCAAGCAGCAAATATAATTCGAGCTCCTGCGATAACAGAATGTAATACGGCTCTTAACGCTTTTAGGCGTTATGTAGTAGTTTCCTAACAGAAAGCTACCATTCTATATGAAATTTTTGATTTTAAGTTTATGGATCATCTTTCTCGAAATGAGATAGTTCTCTCAGATTTGACTCCTAGCTAGGATATTTTTCATAATAAATTCTTTACAGTTTTTTTTTAAGATGTTTGTAGCATCATCATTAAATCGAACGCTTAAATTTACTTGAGATATTATTTGTAGCTTCAATTTACGATTGCATATTAAGTCTGACAACCATAGTTTATAGAATTGAAGAACATTTAATAATTGATATGAAAATATCGTTATAACATTAAGATCCGTTTCAAAAAGTAAAAACTGGTACTTTTTTCTTATTTTTTGTATTATTCACTTATTAATCTAATATCCAATTTATTATTGTTTATAGATCATGTTGATCAAATTAAATTTTGAATTATTTATTATTCAATTATTTTTTTGACATATTTTGCACAAATTTATGACATTCTGCAATCAGCTTGAATATTCTACATAATTATCTGCTGGTTTAATAAAAATTATTTTTAGATCTGTATCGAGTAAAATTTTTAAATACTTTTAAATAATCGAGTAAAACCATTTTTTGCATACTTTACATATTCTCTTTATATATACGACAAACGTGTACATATCATAATTGTAAGATTCTCCTGATTAAAATCCTGTGTAATTAATTAGCATCTGAGCGATTGTATCGATAGATCGTATCATAATTATGTACCTGGAGCACGTGCATATCGGCTGATATCAGTGCGAGGACGCAGTCTCCAGATAATGAGACTAACCGATGCAAAGAATGCAGGTCGATCTCCCCACCTTCATACCATGGCAAAGATCAAGGTGGTCCAGCGACAATGGCGTCGTCAGATCGCAGTTGCATTTTTACGGTTATGCAAATGCAAATCGATCGAGCACACATTGCTTCTTCGTTCTCTTCGTTATCTCCATGTCTCTAGCAATCTTTTTTTACGTGTCGATCATAAAAATTAAGTTACGTGCGTCTTGCACTTCTAATGATTTTTCTGACATCGTGGTTTTATAAGCCATTACAAATTCTCTGAAAATCGCGAGCGCCGCGTCAAATAATTCATCGACTTTTTCGCACTTTTTTTTTATCATTTCCGCGAACGTCGCGGTTCCGCTTGTAACAGACGAGGGAGGATAATTGACGTCGTTCAACGCTTTCATGCCTGAAGTAAGGTGGACGTAGGTGAGCGCCAACTTCTTCAGCATCGCTGGTTCCCGCCCCGGAGAGCGTCTTCGTCTTCGTTCGCGCTGATTGATAATCCTGACAGACGTCGGTCGTAGTATTAGCGTCACGCTGCTCGCCATTCCTGTCGCAAAATGACGGGCGCGCAAAGAGCGAGGAAGAAGAAGACCGACAAGAAGACGAGGCCGCCCGTATGTCGGCCTCGCAACCTGATACCGACGAGCAATGCGGTTTTATTCGCCGTCATGAAAGAGACTTTATGCTCTCGACTGAACTCGCGCTATCCGTAACAATTATTTCATTAAAGCTTTATAATTATAAAGGTCTTCACTAAAAGACTCTTAATAAAAATCTTTCGATTTGAGTCTTTTCCCGAAATAACAGAAAATTCCTGAAATGACAAATTTTGTCATTACGTATATTATTTATAGACTATAATCATCGGACAAGTATCGCTAATTACCATCGCACATTTGAAAAAAGAATTGAAAAAAAATAAATTATTTTTTTCCAACATTTCTTGACACTCTTTAATGATTGTCCTTGAAAAGAACATTGTTGCGCATCACCGACTATCTGAAAAGGCCAACGTGCGTGCGCTATCGAGCGCACAGGTACAGATTCATAATGTAGGATTTATTTGTTGCATCGGCACCGGCCGAATGTGTTCCGCGCAGAATCTGAAGGGCAGGCTTGACGGTAGCGCACCATCCCGACGACGAGAAGGGCCAGGTGCTACCGCGGGGCGCGTGTCCGTGTTGGGGTAGGGGGCAGGTGGGCCCCCTGCATTGTCAATCTCTGCCTTTCTGTACCCCGTGCTTGGCTGCGTGTATACGTTCGCGCGCGTGTGCGTCTCGACGCGCGAAGGGTTCACCGACGACGACGACGACGACGACATAAATGCGTCTTTCGCATACGCACACACATACACTTACACAGGAGGGGCCTGCTCGCGCGCGAACAGGCCCTAACCGGGGTTGCGGGGTTGCGGGGTTGCGGAGGGTGCGGCTAACACATAATGAGGATGTACGCGGATGAGGAGGGGTGGCTTCTCAGATTGGGGATGGTGTGTGCCCACCTCGGCTCACCTAACCGAACGAGCACTCTCTCCATTGTAAGTAGAAAAGGCAGGTGATGAGAACGGTCGGTACCACGCGACTCTGCGCGACGGTTCTCAAATCAGGGACCTGAGAACGAAGATGAAACTTGATACTCTGCCTTCAGGTTTATATTCTACGCGCGAACGAGTTGAATTTTTGCGACCTTGTATACATATATTCTTCGTTTCGTGACACCTGTGTCCCTAGGCCTCTCTGTCTTTCCTTTTTTGAATTCACTTTCATTTTTGAAGCAGAATTTTATTTTTGGCTACCAATTTAAAATGTTTCTAAATTTTTCTAAATAAACTTTAAATATATAAGAATCAGTCTGATAAGACATTATATTTATCTTAAAAATAAATAACAATTATTATTGTAAATGGATTATTGATACTGATTTCTGACGAATTTTAAACGTTAGAATGTATTGAGAGCCGTCACCTATTCGCAATATGCCACAGTATAGCGTTGCTCTATTGCATCATGGGCTGCAAAAGTTGTTTCTCTATCTTGCATCAATACTTGAAGGGAGCACGTGCCATCAACTGACCACGCTGAACCACATCTGGAATAGAAATGGTACGAGACTTTTCTAAAACTCAGAAAGTTGCTCTCACCCACGCCACTTGTAATAGATTCATTTGTCTCTCGTTCAACGTTAGCTAAAAATTTCATTGACACTTAAATGGAGTGAAACAACTACGATACGGCATCTCGTCATAGAATTAATTGTTAAAATCATACGAATAGAAATCGAAGAGACAAACCGAATGCCTCAAGATTTGTGGCAAAGACTGTCCTTGATTATGTCGGTTGTTTTGCGCGAAACCTTCTGAGTTGGGGAAAAAACGGGGAGCTAAACGTCGTCGACGAGAGAAAAGTCCGGCGTGCATGAGTAAGAAATCGTAAATCCAAGGAAACGCAGTAAATCTGCGTCCGCGGACAATGCGGCGAGAGTCGGAAGCGCCGTGATCAACGCGTGGATCAGTGAGACCGCCGTCCTGGCGTGGCCAATGAGATTATCGTCTTCTGGTCCGCGCTTACGCCCGTCCGAGACTATCTCTTTAACTGGTCCGAGTCGACTTGGGTCCGGTTGGTGGTGAATAGCACGTGGAGATTTCAAGGATCTATCAGACTAGACGAGCGATGAATAGATGTATGGGCTGAGTGAGCCTCTTTGAATTGAATCACCTACGTGTATCAACATTTTTAGCTACCGATTTACGCAAGCAGAAGAATTGGCGTGTTCGTTATGCGTTCATTATTTTCGGATTGTCGGGAAAGAATTTCCAATCGTGGTTTTTGATTCAATTAATCTTCGATAATAGATTAATAGATCTATTAATTTTGAGATAATGAATATTCGATGTTTAAAAGGTGCACGATGAATACGACGTATAAATTTATGTTTCGAAGTTACAAAGATAGGCTAATTTTATTATAATGAAAAGTAAGAGCGACATGTACGATTGAAGATAAAAATTCAAATTATTTTTCTTGCTTGATTTCACGGGGATTTCAACATACGAGCGCACGTTGCACAAAAATCAGGGGCGCTGACCATTCAGCGCAATTTACGCGCGCGTTTATTACATTGAGTATCCATTATGCTTAAGGGATAAAGGTATTGTGCTGGTAATGTAAGGTCGTGAAGCGCCGGGCTCAACGCTCGAGCATTAATTACCAGAGTCGCAAATACGATTACGCCCGATTATAATCCTCTGCAGGACTATTAATGATGTGTAACGCGCTACCCGCTAATGCGATTCTAACGGCGTATATCAAAGCTGCTTCATTGCTATCTCGCGAGCCTTGGCGGGTGGGGGAGAAGGCGGAGTAGAGGAAAACGAAAAAAAAACACTTACGAAAGAAATCTCCAGACGCGCTGAGTTGTTGAGGTTGGTTAGTTTGATACTGATTAACGAAGATGGTGTCTTTCTTCTTCCTGGTGCACCCGTAATTCACTATATGCTTTCGCATCGCCCGTGGTGTCTCTCGTTCCTCATGTTGCTTTCTTTAATTCTCTTTTGCCCTCTATCTCTTTCTCTTTGCCTTGCTCTCTTTCTCTCTCTCGCGCTCTAGAAACATAATAGCGCGATCTTAAACACTCAACACCGCGTAAGACAATCCTCCTATCAGCACCGCTGTAATAGCCGATCAGGCACGGTCGCGGGGCATAATCGCTTCACGGGTTGCTGCTGCGGCTGGCGTGGGCTCGCGAGCCAGTTTCTGCAGCAACAACAACGCTAGTACGTTGCTGGTGCAACCTATACATGTACATGTCTAGCGAACAGACCGCCCCGAGCCTCGTCCGTAAATGGCAGCGCGGAAGAGCATCACAGATCTTCTTTCTGACGCATGAATTATTGCCGCGGCGCGAACTAATATGTGTTACGAACTGATGTCAACTGGAATGTGATGCGATCGCAGCCGCCAAGCCGCTAAAATTATATCAACCGGTTCCACGTGCATAAGTATGTTTATCAGAAAGAACGCTCAGTCAGAAGCAATATCCAACATAGAAATCACTATATTCCCTTATAGAGAAATAATATAGAGAAAAAAATATGCATTATATACTGCAATTAATTTTGCTTTTCGATAATATGGATTGATGAAAAAATTTGTTTTATAAGAAATTAAGTTTCTGTAATAGTTGGGAAAACGTTTTCTCTGCTTTCTATTCAGGCACACATAACAGTAATCGATTGAGGTGATCGCTGCTTTCGATACCTGCACCTATTCGATTGACCAATCCAGTGAGTATATCCCGCGATTGTCAACACTTCCTGCTTGCGTGCGGGCGAGGTATGTACGTACGATCCGATACGAAACGGCGACGGTGTTACAGGTTAATGGAGCGATCAAATGGTCGCGATGTAATGGAGCACGTGTGTACGGTGCTTAACGCCGGTCAACGCCGGAGCAAAGTAACTGGCTCCAGATTTGCAGCATTGCTTTCTCCGCGCGTCTGGTTATTCCCGACAACACACCAGCTTGTTCGGATCTGGCAGATCTCGTTGCTCGCCCGACAGGGCTACCATGGTAGCCTCGTGTTGACCTAATACGCTTCCCGACTATCAATCATGCATACGCTTACATGGCAACTTTCTTGCATAATGTGACAAAACTCGGCAGACCTTACACACCCGGCAGATAAGGAGGGTAATCTTCTGTAATTGCGCGGCGTCGATTTTTTATGCGACATATCAGCGTTTTATGACGTTAACAAGTGTACAATCGGCATTACATTGACAATCTTCCGTGAATAAATGTTCAATGTAGCTCCTGTATGAACGAGGCATGGGAGAAACGCGATATTACTTTGCAGACAAATAATAAATCGCTTACATCTGAATATAAATATAGCGATTTTCATATAATCTTTCTCGATGTTGCAAACGAGTCTATTACAAGTTATCGCGATTTCAAATTACTTGTTAATTTACATGTTATTTTGTATATGCCTGCTTGTTTGCGGGCCGTTCGAAAAGCGAAATGAAATCATGGAGCGGCTATTGGCTCGTGGAGCATGGCGCGCGCTCGTTGACCTAATAATACACTTCCCGGCTATCAATCATATCCATGCGTAGAGCCCCAGCGTTGGTATACATCGCAACTGACAACTTTCTTGCATAATGTGACAAAGGCGAGGATTTCTCCATGCGCGGGCGGTACGCAATTCGCTAACGTGGACAATTCAATCAGAAGTCGATAAGAAATTACGTTCGTACATTTGTGGTACTTCGCCCACGTCGATTATGTTTTGCATTCTACTACATCTTTGCTATCGAAACATATACACATTCTCGTTACGATGCGATGATTGGAATTTAATTTATAAAGTATAGTTTATTTTTCGCTCAATATATATCGAAGATTAGGATAGCTTAACGTCTAGAGCAACGTCTAGAAAGCGTTTGGATGAAATTAAATGGGTAGATTAAAGCTTAACAGCCAAGGCTGAACATATACTCACAATAAAAAAAAAGCTTGACAGATCGCAAGATGGTAGTAACGGAAATCTCGATTTCTTAGCGAGACTGACCCGAGGGTGCGGCCACAAAGAGCAGCAGCGGTGTAAACGGAAGTGATTGCAAATCTTCGCGGTGTTCTCGAGTGCCCAGGTGTACTCCGGGCGGAATAATAAGTTCCTCACATCGGATCTAGATACTTTACTACGCGACGCATACGGGCGTTTTGCATTGCTGCTGGTCGCCTTTCCTTTCGTCTAGAACAGAAACGGCTTGTTCGCGAACGGAAGAAGAATCGCACTTAAGCCAATCAACGGGAGCTAATGGAAACGAGGATTTCGCTCTCTCTTTCTCCTTCACATTTACCTGTATGTCGTCGTCACATCGGCCGATTCGGAAGGGGTTCGAAGCTCCGGTGCGGCTCAAGTGTCCCGCGAGGAGGAAGGCTACTTCAGGTTCTCAGGACGAAGCGCGTGAGAATCGAGACGGTGAATTGAATCGCCTCGAGAACAGTCGCGGCTGCCAGCGTCGCCGCAGGGGCGCCCGTGTTTCATGTAGGAATTCATTACTAACCACTCTTAATGCTCCAACAGGCTTTCTCATCGCCGCGAAGGGATATGTTATATTCTCTCCACGTCGTTCATCGAGTCCTTGAAGATCAACGATGGAGGATGTGGAGGAACCGTTGGGACAATTGAATCGGGATTAAAATCGTTGATCGGAGCCCGCATTAGGGGAATACGTTTCAGTTACTGAATGGAAATAAATATGTGTTAATGAATGTATCATTATTTTTAATTATTAAATGTAATATTTTTCCGATTGTGTATAATACATGTGCGTGTACGTACGTAAGTTGTTGAGCTGTTGAAATCTTAACTGATAGAAACATTTTTACATTATCTAATTGGGCAATAATAACTACAATGTGAATTATTCGTGTTTCTTGAATTACTATATTGATAGCTACGAAATGGCGTTTGTCGTGCCAGAATGGCAGACTGATTGCAACCGTTAAAGGGCGACATATTGATCCCCCCCGATCATCGCAGGGTGTTCAGAGAGAAAGGAAAAGAGGGAGAGGGGGAGGGTATTGACAAAGGAAGGAAAGTTACAGAACGCCGATGCACACGAACGACAGATGCATGTGCACCTTTAACGTTCGGTCCATTGAGACGCCGCCTGCTTTCGTATGTTTATAAAAGAGTACTTGTGGCTTATTCGTGTCTTGTTATTAATAAAATTGCATTTTATTTATTAAAATTCGTAAAATGCATTAACATATCAGAGATGTCTAAAGGAATATTTAAGACAGTTTTCCAATGGATGATGAAAGAATATTACATATAAGAGAGAATGTTTAAACATATCTTTCTTTTATTATATTTTGGAATTATCGTTACTTTAAAGTTCAAGATAAATATATATAACATAAACACGTAGTATTTTTTTATGAATCGTGGATGTAAACGTTATAATGCAAGACGGTAGCATAGGAGTTTATCTTCGAAAATCGAAACTCAAAGAACGCCATCCAAGTACAAACCGTTAAAAGTCGTCGCACACCGACGTTCCCCAAACGCCTGCGCCCAAGAGGGTGCAGCTTTTTGACGCCGCGCAAGGGGGCACGTTGGGTGCCGATGCACGCAAAATGCGGACAGATGCATGTGCATCTTTACGTACATCGGTCCGTCGGCAACCGAGGCAAACGCACACGCACATGCGTTCCTCAGTGTGCCTCACAACGCGATCCGCGTATATGTATACATGTGCATCGTGCCCCGTCGTCACCGCCGGCACCCCGAACACAATGCCAATAATAACCTATCGCCCTCGTGGCATCCCTCTCCTCGCAGATTCCAGCAGATGCTGCCTGATCCACGCGACCCCTCGCTCCACGGCGGTCTTCTAGTTTTGTCTAGGAGGGGTCGCGCCAGGGTTTTTGGCGCACACAATGAGCCGCAGGGGCAGGTGTGGACTTCCCTTCACGGGTTCGTGGCGAGCGCGTGCCCCACACGAGCGGGGGCGGGGTACTCCCTCTCCTCGCCTTCTTCGCTCGCGCCGCTTCCCTCCTCTTCGATTCCTTTTATTTTTCTCTCGCGAGCGTCTTAAGACAGGGGTGGCTTCGTCTTGGCGCGACTTCCTCCCCTTCGACAACTGGAAAAGCTGGCCACGTGCGACTCTCCCGTTACCAAAGGGGAAGACACACGGCTTCGTTGGGGGTTGCGGCGGTCGATCCACCCAACGTCTTGCGATGCTTTTTTGGTAATACGTAGTAGATGCAATCGAATCTATTGTCAAAATCTTTCTTAATGTCATGAAAAACGTTGTTTCCGGGGTGAAAAGCAGTTGATGTATAACGGTTGTGGTGCGTTACAGCCAGATATGATTTGATCGTACATAAGTTATATCGTTTGTAAAGTACTCGGCAAAAATATTAAGCTATCTATATATTTCTAAAATTACTTTGTAAAGGTCATGAAATTCATAGCACATTTTTTCTTTTTTATATACTTTAGAAATTTTTTTGAAAAAATTGTAGTATGGTTTCTTTACATTTCTCATTAATATTACAGCACGGTAATAATGTGGACAAGTGAGAGAAAAATAATTGTTTGCGTAACATTACGTTTTTACATAATTTTGGCAGAGAAAAAACATTTTAAAGATAAAGAATTGTTTTTCTATCGAGTCGGATATCGGTGTACTTATAACCAGTGCGGCCCGTCCAAATCCTAACGGTCACCGCGAAGTCGAGGAGGGGTGGTGGCATGTGTGCGACGAATAATAAGAGCAGAGGACGCATGTGCGCTTCCGCGGGGCGTATGTGTTCGCCCCCTTTTAGCCAGGGTTTCTAAACGGACGCGTGCCATCGGTGAGAGTCGTTCTGGTCCGCGCGGGGATATGCAGAAGGGCCCCGATTTAGACAAAAATAGTCCTTCGTGGCATCAGAGGGGTTTACATCCTCACGGACAGCTTGGCACGATGCTCAAAGGGTTCATTGTTATTCTTTGTCCGCTGTTTTGTATCATCCTCTAACTCCTCTAGAAGCATTTGACTTTCTGAGCGTTACGAATAAGATAGAAATAAGAGAAAGTAGTTTGGAAGAATAAATTGTTCAAAATTATATTTTTTTTTCATAAAATATTATCGAACGGGAAAATGAAACTAAATTGCTCTACAACAAATAGCTATTATTTATCATTATCATTATCCATTTACTTTGATTTTGTGTCATTGAAAGTGTAAGACTTGTTTGTCCAGCGGAGGGAAATAAAAGATGACCTTTTCTTGTCAAGTGCGATGGACTACGTTTTCAAGTACTTTGCTAATAAGCTGTCGCTAAAAACGCAACAGCCGGTGTTTCAGCTCAGGTTACGCTCCGTGAAATCTAAATGCGCTTCTTCTTTTTAAACAGTCCCTTCACTCGTTATTTCATACGTTTTAGAAAAAAGTTTACAACGATTTAGTGATGATTTTTGTTTCTTTGATTTCCTGTTCCTTTTCCGAGACTTTTTCTCGAACACGAACTATTTCTCCAGATTCCTACAATTTTTCGTGTTCTCGAACATTTTTATATTTAATTCAATTTTAAATCCCTTTGTTACACATTCAGACTTTTCTTTAAATTATCGCGGCGGAGTAATTTACAGCCTTTCTTTAATTCTTTGAAGAATGTTTGACGAATCCTTCGTTGGTTGGTCTTTTTTTTTAACAATAGCAGTCCAGATGTCGTTTTATCGAAAGGTACATCTCGCGAGTTTAGCAACCCTCTCTTTGGTGTGTCGTAGACTTGTGGAAGAGAGATCGGTATTGTAATCCGTGGAAGAACAAAGCCCGCGGGAGGCACATTCGTCCTAGGGGATCGAGAAAGGGAGGTCTCGGATGTCTACATCCGGTTGGTCACTTCCGGCACGCGTTAAGACACGTGGCCTCGATTGCCCCTTGCACTCTCGTAGCTCCTTCACTTTACGCGTGGTGGGAGAGAGTATTTTTCTTGAAGGGCCGACCAAAATTAGTGCCCCTGTCCAGTCTAAGGGTCTATATCTAAATATTAGGTAGGAAATAGCTTTTCGAACTGTTGAATGAAGTTTTTTTGGAGTGGACATATTGCTTAGCATGACATATCGATAGACAGAGGGATCTTCTGCTTCGTACATAAGTTATGAACGTTCTAACATTTTATGTTTTTTCTTTTGCATTTTGAATTAAAAAAAAAAGAAAAAAATATTATAATTTATATAAATTAATATCGTGATTATTGTATACATTTTTGCGATGTAGATTCGCATTTGAAGACGAATATTTAAAAAGCGCTTTTACGAGTTCGACAGGATTTACACTTGTGCACCGTTTACGTAAGGCATCCCGCACTTGCCGCTATTCGTTTTCGCCCCGAGCGCGTACCTTGAATGGTCCATGGTTTTGAATAGAGGATTTCACAAAGAACCGAGCAAAAGGAACCGACAAAGGACTCCAAGACTTCTTTTGTCGAAGGGTCTTGCAGTCGAGGTGACACAGACTCGGAGTCGCGTCTCGGGACCAGGAATCTGGTCCAGGTTCCCGGCCATCCATGATGAACCTGCTCAATCTATGAAATGCGCTCCTGCGCATCTTCCATGAAAGATGTAAGATGCGAGGAGGAAGAAGTGTGTGGACAGGTGAGATGGCATGCCATTGATTCTTCGAAGTTTTGCATCTGTCGGAGGGTTGTCCTGCAGGAATCTCGTTTTCTAGAAATGTGCCGTGAATCCTCTCTTTCACGCTTCTCGAAATGTTCTGGTCGCAGCGGGGGCGGTTAATTCACCGCCCATAGTGACAATCAAACCATAGTGACAATCAAACCGCAGTCCCGTCTTTGCTTAAAAAAAAGTTCGTCCAATCTGAAATGTTTCTATTTGTCTGCAGTTGTTAGTTTAGAGAATCTAGTGAAATGATAATCAACGTTTTGCTTTAATGTTGATATGTATATGAGTTATTTCACTTTTATGCTATTTAATTTTTAATTGAAAAATATACAATTTTTATGAATGACCGTTCGTTCACTCATTGTTGCCATTTTTGGCGTTCATTAATGCGACCCTCCCATTACTTCCGGTGGAGACCAGGCAAAGTCTTTGACCGTCATCCCTTTGCGTCTTGAAGACATGAATGAAGTTTCGCAACAATGCGAACTCACCCCGAAAGAAAGGGTTGCAATTATAGCGCGCGTGCATTGCTCCGGCACGTATGCATCTGCCCAGCATCTGCGGACAGATGCACGGCCAGTCGCCTGGCTCGAATGCCCGGAAATGAAATTCTAAACACCTCCCCCTATTTTATGTTCCAGTTATCCGTCCTCCTTTCCTTCCTCCTCTTCGCCTCTTTCTTTGCTGCGTGAACAATAAGAAGCAGACTGACTGTAAAATGCACGACACGAATCGTGGACGGAGAATTTCGCTTATTTCGCGAGGATGATGTTACCGATTAGCATAACTGGTGATCTTTACAATTGGCACTTCAATAGACGAAGAAATAATGAAAAGCTCACAGACATTCATTTTGCAATGTCCTCGTGTATATGCGCGATTCCATTCATAGTTAAGGCGTTTAAAAATAATTCATATTTTCGCAGCTTATTTTTGGAAAAGCGTCGACACTCCTTTTTCACGAGGGAAAGTGACTGTCACGTAAGACTCTTCGACTTTCGGCAACGACTTCGAGAATTTCGACAAAACATCAACACGTCCTGTTTTTCCTTCGAAACGCTTTGAAGCGCCGACGCTCTTAGCGCTCGGATAAATCGGAAATAGAAGGAAACGTATACATATCGAAAAGGGCGAGGCTGACGTCTCTCATTTCGTATTTGCGTACAGAAATAGAGAAACATCAACTATATGAAATTAAAATCTACAATAAAAAAAAAATGCAAATCTTTATTTGTTACACGGATATAATATAAATATATTCCAATAATAATGCCTAATATTGAAGACACAAAGGAGCGCCAGCGACCTAAATACGGATGGGTCATAAATTTCTCAGTCATGTTTCCGCGTAACGTGCGTTTCTGCTTTCCCCCACCCCCCACCCCCCTCCTTTGCTGAGTCAAGTATTTATCAAACACACCGCACCTATCGGTCCAAACTTCCAAGGCAGATGGGCACGAAAGTACCTACTCACTCAGAAAACACATGCTTTCGGCCACGTGGTCTTTCAGTAACACACCCGTGATCACGCTCTTCCACCCCGTCTTACGTATACGTACGCTTCGTACGACATAGGCAAACACGCTCTACTCTCTCTCTCTCTTGCTCCGCTTCGCACGAGGCACAACCGATTCAATCTCCCTAATGGCATCATGTTCCTCGCCACGAGCTAATACGATGTATCATGCACCCTAATAGGCCAATGGACTCGTACCTGATCATTTCGGCGATGCGTGGGTCGGCAGGTGGTGCTTAGATGAACTCTTTCGAGAAGGGTCACGATATGGGTACAATCGTGATCACGACGGTGCTGGCGATAGATAATTTGATACTGACGCATCGCGGACAGTTTGTGGAAAACAGGGGCATAGCACGTGTCCAGTAACCGCCGCGTAAAGAAATTAAAGATCGCTTGATAAATGAAATTCATAAACGAAACGCGAAATTCTTAATACGATAATTTCTCGATAAAAGAAAGTTTATCTTAATACGTAGCCATTCTTAAAGAGAGAAAAGAAGGGATAACAAGGGTGGAAAAAATCAATAGGATTTGATTTACAAGATCTAACAAAGTGACCGCGTGTATCTTTTTACGGTCGATCACGCCCTCCAAGTATCGTGCCTAATTGACACCGGCGTAACCGACACCTTGTCTGCCTCGAAGGGCTTCACGGACCTTTGCCTCGTCCTGTCGACCAATGATTGTGAGACTAAGGACCGGTTTCGTAATGGATTTAAACCCGCTCGGGTCCACCCTAGTCATTGGTACTCTGTCCGTATTCTGAAATGGTTAGTTATTAGCGACCGAAGAATGAAGAGGCGAATATTACAACCCTTTTATATCTTAAAAGTATTGGTTACAATGTCATCGCTAGCACCGAGATAAGTAAGATCATTTTTTTTATACTTACTAAACGAACGCTAGTATTTCTTAAAAAATTGTCATTTATGATTAGGGATCGAAAAGTGAAAGGGATTATATGTAAACTTCCTCCAGTCGTAAAGATAAGAAGAAAGCGAGTTTTTCGTCGATGCGACGCGCGCGGCGAAACGAAAAGCCGACTTGTCGTCTTATAAATTCCCGTTTCGCCTATCGTTATTGAATATTTCTTGTATCGTCTCTAAACAGAGACTAATCCGAAAACACGACAAGCGTTGCGATAATACGTATTTGACGGTTGTATAACATAAAACCGCACCGACGTCCTCTGCCGCTGAAAATTCTGATAAAGAGCAAAGAAAACCGGGTCGTGACAGGTCGGAAAACCTCTTAAATAGGTGAACTTCCACCTTCTTTAAAATTTGTGTAATATGTTGTAATGAATAAAATCAGCTATTATTGAGCATTTACTAACAATCAGCTTAAAATATAAAGTTTGTAACTCGAAAGAATTTTCAGACAGGATAAGATAAATATAATTCTAATATATATATCCTACATCATATCGCTTTTTAATTATTATAGTTTTAAATATTAATATATTTTATTTTTATCTTAAAGATTTTTCAGAATCTTTATTCTAGAATTTTTTATAAACTTTTACATTTTTATAATTAGATGATGCTGAATTGATTACAATGAGTAGTAGATTAATAAGGAATGTCGGTGATAGCATCGGAATTCTTTGTCGTGGATCAATATTCCGATGGAAAATCAAAAAGGGACGACATACAACAGGACGGCACCTTTAGTGTCGCATTGTGATAACAGTATTTGCTAATTTGACAGGTGACAGACTGTGACACGTTTGTGACAAGCGCGCGGGATGACAACGCACCTTGTGGTAAATGCAAATATGGAGCGGGTCTCATGGAATCACCACAGATAGAAAAGGAAACTCTGGGCACACACTTAATGTACAAAACGTGCTCTTGCCCGCCTATCTTCGGGCAGATATCGAGGGTGAATCGGATATGTACGGGAAAGACGAGCTATAAAGATAGGACCGCAGGGTCGATACATAAATAATGAAAAATATGATTAAAAAAACTATATCGAGTTTTATAAGGCACATGAATAGAAGAAATTTCTTACATACTGATATCTTTAATTAAATATCCGTATTTAGAAATAAAATGGACATTCGTCTTTTATCGTGCTTTGAAAATAATAATTAATTTAGTGTCTCAATTTCAAAGCTATTTTATCAATGTCGTTTTAACGACATTAATAGGAACATTATATTTCTATAACGTATCGCGCAACAGAAAACCGCATTGAAACCGAGCGCGATCGCCTTTCGGAGTTCTCGACCGATGCAAAATTGATGCCCTACAGTCTCGACGTTTATGATATCGTACGCGATAATAAAGGGTATTATTACGCACGGGGCCGCGCATGATATATATTGCCGTTTCCATTGGAGAAAAGTCCAATAATCCTCGGCCGCGCGCGGACGGTGAGACACCGGGCCAGTAAGATATGCCACTGCCAGTGATATAATGGTTAAATGTTACTAATAACCGGTTTCGAGCATTTAACTAATGCCAGCATTAGGCGATCGAGTTTTCGATAAGGGTGTCCCTAGAGGTGGGTTCTCGCAGTTTATTCGATCGCTAAATGGAACTCCGCCGTTGACTCCAATATTCATTTTAACAAGACCATTTCTGTCTTACTCCAGCCACGCTTGTAGCACAATGCGATTGTTTCATAATTTTTTTGGTGTTAACACACTTTCCCCTCCCCTTAAGGTAATATTATCTCACAGGAACTTCTATATTTGAAAACGGTTTGTGACAAATATGAATATTTTTTATTTGCCGTATTTATTTGCTAGAGAAAATAAATGCTTAAAACAATTAGAAATTTTTTTAATTATATTTTTAAGTTATATTCTTTAAAAATGTCACATAATTTTTATGTACGTTCCGAAGTTTTACATCATTCTTAATGCATGTTACTTTTATATTTTGCATTGTTTTAATAATGACGCAACATTGGAAATGACATCAAAACTCACTTCGTGATTCAGTCATTCTTTTCGCCCTCAACGAACGACGACCCACTTAGAAAAAAAATCTAACACCTCTCTGATCACCGTTAGAATAACCGTTCGAGTGTTCATTGAAGCCTTTGACACATGTTGGCTGGTGTAAACTAGTATTTCGTAACACACGTCGAAAACATAATATGTAAATTATCGCCAATTCGGCATTTTTCTGTTTCGGGCGAACCATCTAATTTACACAGAATCTGTTTCCTACGATTTTGCGAATTGCACGGCGAATTTTGATTCTAAGGAACCGTAGTCGTTTGTGAAATCCTCAAGTGGCCAAGTTCTTGGGAAGGTGATTATGAGAATTAAATATATGGCGATCCGTGTGCGCAGCTGCCCATAAAAATGGCCAAAGCAAATATCGAGCCAGCTATTTTACGGTTAAACGACATTCTTCCTTACTCGCTGACAATTACCAGTGTCCGATTTGCTATGGGTTCAGCATTTGTTCCTTCCTCCTTTTTTTCCAAGGTTATCGCGATTCTCGTAATTGTCGCATATTCGCCGATAGCAGATAGTTTGGGATTAATATTGTGGTTAAAGAATAAACAGCGAGAGAGCAAAAGAGACGAAGAGGAGATGGGGGAAGAGAGAGAGAGATCACCGGTTGCGGTCGAAATCACAGAGCTTGGAGTAATAAAACTTGTGGTTTCGGTGGTCTTTACAATAATCTAACCGTCCGAGCGAGTGAAGTTGTTAGGCACTTTTCTCACTCTTGTTCGAGATATGAAACGAAATGAGACATTTGAAAGGATAAAACTTAGTATTCACACTCAAGTGATTAGCATATATCGACACTACGAGATATTTTTATTCGCCGTGATTAAATCACCTTTCTTTATGTTTACTTAAAGTTTAAATTCTTGTGTTTTAGCAATTATTATAATAATCTTTTAAATTATTACATCAGTATTTAAAGTCTATTTATCTTGAAACGCAATTACAAATCTTTACTAAAGCCTTGAAAAATCAAAGTGAAACTTGCTGCAGTACAATGAAGTCATGCAACGGAAATTGATAGAGCCGATGATTGAACTAACGGTCAATATGGTTCAACAGAGATGGCTTTATCCCTTCGTGGATGGTACTGGAACAGTAGTATTTTTGTGCGCGTTCACCCCACATGTCTCATGATAAACGTGCCATTGAACACTTATCGAGAAATCGATAAATGTCTGCACAATGTGTCCGTGAGAAGTATTAGGATAGAAACTTGGATTTTTTTTATTACGTGTAAAGCAAAGCCGTCTCAGGGTGAACGACACTAAATCGGACAAGAACCTTTAAAGGCATATTGTGCCCTTTATTCGTGTAAATTGGGAATAATCCTTAAAAAAAAATACAAAATTTCTCTCGAAGCAATTTTTTTGATTATCCGAAACTTAAAAAAAAAGAAAATTTCAATAATTTATTTTTATCGTAAAAAAAGATAATTCAAAATGTGCGCAAACGTTCGCTTCTCTCCCTCGATTTTACACAAACTTCCTGTTTTCCCCAGTGATCTTTGTGCGAGATCCATCATTCTTGCTGCACGTGGGACGATCAGCGATCTAAAGGTAGATACCAGGCGGCCGGTCGGCGGCGGCGCGCGATCGCTCGGCTCGCCAAAAACAGACAGAGCAACGGATTAATTAGGGCCCGTTTGTTCGTGGGCACTGCCGGCCGCTTCGGCATCGCGGCGAAAACGGTATTATCTTATTCAGAGCGTCTCGAGTTGCCCGAGGTCGGTACCAGCTCCGCCAAAGGCGGATGATGGATCGTTGGCATTAGATAGAACGTTGGTCTTTCATGAGAATGCCGGTCCACGCGGGCCCGGTACACGAGGCGCGACTTAATAACGCCATTGAGACTCGTGTACCTACGTGCTGAACGACCGGAACGATGTAACTGAATGCACCGAGACTATGTTGCTGCACGAGACTACGAGCATCCGGGGAAGTCGCGGGGAGATATCTCCGCGATCTACTACATAACGTCATTACGTGATGCTGCGTTTCTTGCGCGACATTAGACTTACAAGAAATTTCTACCCGATTTAACTAGAAATATGTAAATCAGCGAGAGGATTTGTATCCGCTAGATCTTAGTCAGAGCCGCATTTAACTCGTACATTAGTAATTAATCGTCATGGACACTTGGCGTAGGACATTTTTTAACTCGTCATTCGTGGCCGAGTTAAAAATTAATAATCTTCTGTCACCCCTTTAGGATTCTTCCAAGTTTATTGTGATAAACAAGTTTCTTCTCGCTAGATTTATTAACAAGAAAAGAATGTTTGTTCATATACTTACTTGGACGATACATTTTGTTACAAACGTGGCACGGCTTTACATCATTCTCAGGGCTTCATTTCTAAAGAGACTGCACCGTATTATTCTGCGATTCCGGAACGTCCTGTACCGTAAATATTTGAGGAAGCCGTATCAAAGCGTGTAGCCCCTAAAGAATCACGAACAAGTTCCAACCGGCCGTGCGGCCGAAGCGGAATCTCCGTGCCATAAATTCATCATGCGAGTCTTGCAGTCGTCTGAAGAGGACGACCGGCGGCGAGCAAACAGCAATTTCACACCGTGATCGCGCGAGAGGCGTTTTTTCCGAGACGCGTTTACGGATCGAATCGCACACCCCGCGTGCTTCATGACAGAACTGGTCGCATGCAACCAGTTGCAGCGGCAACAGCAGCAACAGTAGAAGTAGCAAAGCAGCAAAGCAGCAGCAGTAGCAGCAGCGTCGTCTCGCAATCGCAACCGTCGCGTCGTTGGCGATACCGCTCCTCTCCGGTCTCCGGTTCCGAGATCCGCGTCGGAATGAATGACAAAATTAAGACTGTCTCGTAACTCACGCCGGCTTCACCCCTTCCGTCTCCCGTTTCTTTCGCCGCTATGCCTGGGATTAGCATTTCCAGCTTAGCGCGACCGCGAGCTCGAATCCTTTGTCTCCCGCGGGCAAGGTGTCATCGCGACGAGCAATCGGCAGGAGAGAGCGAGAGAGATGAAAAGAGAGGTAAGAGAGAGGAGGCATCGCGAGGAAAGAAGAGGACCGGTCGCTGGGATGACGCGTATTAGGGACTGTCACAATGGGCCGGTGAGTGTCTTCGTGGGCACAGGTGACTGTGGGAATGACCGTTGAGGCCCGGACAGGTTGAGGCGGTCCCCCCCGGGACCGTTGAACGTGTGAAAAACGTAAGCAATAACCGTACGGCTCCTGCAGAAAATCTTCCCGGCGCTTTTTCTAGTCTCGGAACAAGGAAGGATTTACTGCGTTTCCGTTAGACGAAGCGTTACACGGTTATGCTGGTACTCACCTGGAATGCCGCGATTCAGATCGAATTTATTAGTTGATACATCGACCACGGTCCTCAAAGATTATGATCATCGTAAATAAGATCAATTTAGATTTAGCGATTTTTATAGACAAAATAAAAGAAACGGGAATTTTTTGCGAAACGAAAAGGGTGGTAGTCCGTTGAGAAATTTAAAACTTGAATAGCGCGTGTTTAAACGCCTGTCGAACACCGTTTATCGTTAGATCGATCGAATCGCGGGAAGGATCGAGAAATCTAAGACCGTACGAGGAGTAGGAAAGCGCATCTGCTCGTGGCATACTGCGGGGGTCGGACCAGGTGCCGACAACTTTTCTAAACGATCATCGTATAGGGCACGGGTATAAGATCAATACCGCGTTAATTGATCGGGCCGCCGCGCCGCCAAACCGTCGAGACGTAACCCTCGTCATCAACGGACGGATGTGACTTGATGATTTTGACAATTCGACGCGGCTCGTTGTAGCGTCGACCATAAACGTTCTGTCTTTGATATCTCGCGAACAGCATTTTGGCACTGGAATGCCGATCGATAGATTGAATTTCATACAGAATTTTAAATGCACGAGAAATATAAAATTAATATTTATTCATGAGTTAAGCTTCAATTTAATTTTTCTTACATATTTTATCGTAGGTTTATGATTTCCTTCAATCATTATCGGTACGAAAAGAAATAATTGCATGTAGATATTTTTTTCTCATGTCTGAAAATCTTTAACAAAACGTATTGCAATTAGGTGCGTCGGCGAAGCGGAGAATTTGAGAAAGAAAGGAACTCGGAGTGTGGGCTTTGCGTCGGGCGATCGATAAGACTTCGATTAGGGGTTTAGCAGCTCGCGCTTCAATGAGGTGGAACCGGATGCATTGTCGCCCGTAAATTATATGATTTTCTTGCAATACAACCCTCGGGGCTCAGAAGCGAGGCGCCAGCTCGTCCGCAGACTGGCGTGTAGCGCTAGGCGCCACCTGACAACAGCCTCGAGTGAGCGGCGACTCGTTACGCGTACGCGCGATACTTACAAACCTAAGAAGAAATAATAAAATAGTTCAAGTATTAAATATCATTATCGAGGTTTTTATATATGCTATAAAAATAGTATCTGTCTTTCGTTTTTCACAGAAATTTAGTGCACTTGTGTAATTGTCGTCTAAAGTAAAAAAATGTTTGGAATTTGATTTAATCGAACGCCGGGAGCTATTTTCTGGCGATTGTTCTCTCCCCCACCTTGGCCTGTCATAATTTTCACTGTCTTATGCAGGTAATAATCGCGGGCGATTTATCTCGGATACTCGCGCACGAGCATCAACAACGAGTCAATGCAATAACCTACGGATATGATTGCGCAGCTGACTGATTCTTTTCACGTTCTCGCTTTTTCGCGATCGGCAGATAAACATATGAGTAGAGACTACGAGGGAAATAATTGTAAGCTGGCATCTCGATCGGTGCGAAATGCCGTGTAGATCGGCCGATTGGATCGCATTGATCGATCACCAAGTCGGTCATGAATGTTACTGTAAAAAATAAAATAAATGTTATGTAATCGAATTTGACATGAAAATGTAGGACTGTAGTGTCAGTTGCAAGTACATTGCTAATATTAGTTAGCGATGTAGCTGTGTTTATTAGGATTTCATCACGGGTTGTTTAGAAATTATTATTTATAGAAATTATCGCGAAAGAACGTAACTAGTCGTTTATTGAAAGGCGCAACTACAAAGAACATTATGAGAACAAAATCCAGAACAAAGCATGGCCGTGGCGTGCCATGAGAACGTCCTTTCTAGCATCTCAAGTGGCTCGTAAGAGCGCTCTTGAGACGTCAGCGGATTCGATGATGCCGACGACAGTTCGTTACGTTTTTTTTTTTTTTCTCATAGCAACCTCTCCTGCCCCAAGAACTGTCGAAGTCTATAGATTGAGATCGTAGATTCAGCGAACTCTCATTCGACCGTTTCGCAAATGATTTTTGCAAACGGAATTTCACTCGTCGGCGCGTATGTACGCGCGTGAGTGCGTATGCACGCAACCCGATCGGCCATTGTCTTGTCTGGTGGCCGGAGAAAGTATGACCCTAATAATCGAAATGATTAGAGGAATCGCGGTGTGCCAATCGACATGCGCCGTCAGATCCTTCGTCCGATACGATATCGACAAATTTTGAATTACGTTGCGAGATCAGCTGACTGACGCAGACAAATCATTCAATTTTGAACATCAGTTTTTAATCATAAACGCAGAAGCTTACTTGCAATTTGATGGAAACATACTTGTGTATATACTTGAAATTCTAATTGAAATTTATTATTACTATTATTTAGTGCTCTTCTCGAGAGAAGATGTGATATTGCAAAAATTTAATTTAACCGCAATTAAATGAAGTGATATATGTAGCAGTCGCCGACAATTTACGATGTTTGCAACTGGATTTATACTAGTTGCAAAATAACTATTCGCGTACGTTATTTTATCGTTCACTTCGCACGCGTTCGAAGTGTCGTCATGCGCAAATTGCTTCCGCGCTAGGCTACGATCGGAAAATCGTCGAAATGCGAACCATGCCGATTTATTCGCGCGGCACGAACGCGATCGCTGTGTTCGCCGTAAAATGTACCGACCGGCTGACACGGCCCGGTCACTAATAGCTTTTCCAGGATATAAAGCACGCACGGTGCGCGAAGGATGAGTAACGTCGACGAGTCGCGGCCACGCGGCGTCTCGCATCCCTGGAAGTCGCTTTGAATAATCTAGGCGAGCTGGGAGCGCACGCAGGAGCGGCATCGGCTGACGGGCATCGTCTTTTATACCACGATGCTAATTAATTGAAACGACCGGCCGACAGTTGCGCAAGGAGGAGGCCGCGGCGGTAGCTTCTCGCCGATATTCTAAGCAGTCACGTTACATGAAGAGAGACGGAGAGAGAGAGAGAGAGAATCGAGATTATTTATTTAATGTATGCCCGTGCGCATGGACCACCGACCGGCAGAAGCAGTGGGGTGCACGAGCTATCCACCCGCGTCGCGAACTCGCGTACTAATTTCGTTTTTGGACGAAGCCGTATACATGTAAAGCCCAGTCCAGACGCTCTAAAATACTAAATGGAATTTGGGGACACGCGGAATCTTATTTAGAATTTTACGTCCATTAAATTCTAAATATGTAAAAAAGTTCCGAATTAGTAAAAAATCATTTGTAATAAATCCTAAAACAGAAGTATAATACAGTTTATAATTAATAACGTCAATAATTACTTACAAACTATGATTGAAATTTTTTAATTGTGGATTGCACTTATTAAATATGTCAATTTGCTCTATCTGTTAATATTTGCATTTACTCTTCTTTAAAATAAAAAAGAATGTTATTTTTATATATAATTCTAATTTCACTTTTTACTTGGCAAATAGAATTTTGTTCTGAATTCTATCGCAAATTCTAGATCGTCTAAATTGAGCTTAAATCTATGATTATGCATCGTCGCGTCTAGTTCCCGCTTCTCGTAAGCGGCGAGTTATGACAACGATGAATGAGCGATCTCTGAATCGCCGTAGGATGAATAATTTTAATATGAATGCTGAAGCCAGGAAGAGATAGATTCTTTCTGCCTTGGAGAGACGCGCGTGCGAATGGTAGCGTGCGCCTGTGAACCTGTTTATATCGCCGAGAAGAAATAATACTGATGTATCTAATGCCGATGAGTGATAACGGCTGTACGCAATCGCGATGGACACGAGGATGCGGAAAGACAAATTCAGTTCACTGAGTTGGATAAGCATTCTAATTATAAAGCTAATATATTTAATAAATAGAGAAAAAGAGAATTTGAACATATTACAGTTATTTGTACAGTTACTGGTTTGCAGACAAAAGCTAAAGAAATAAACTTCGATTTTCGGATGTAAATGCGGAAAATTTTCTTTTTCAAAATACAATTTTAATATTTTCTAGAATAAATCTTTATTATATTTAAAAGTTATTATATAATTGATCTAGGAGCTCTGCAAAAGGTGTTTCCGTACATCGTCGTAAGCATTACTTTTCGATCGAGATCGTAACGTTCATCGCTGTTCGCAAAGCCAACGGCAACCCTTAAAATTAATTTCCATACAGCTGCGCTATCCGCCATCTCCAACGAGGGTATAAAAATGTTAATGCTACCAGATCGCGAGATCCATTACGTTCCGCGATAAAAAAACTAATATCTCGCTGGTAGGCAGATCCAACTCGGCTACCTGTTGCTTCCTACCGGAGCCGCGAGTGTACTGGTCGACCGTAAGACGATCTCGCCGGGACCGAAGGGCGATCTTCGAGTAAAACGGGGCAGTGGGAGAGAGACGAAGACGAGACATCATGGCTATCGTCGAAAGCGGTGGTGGCGGCGGCGGCGGCGGCGGCGGCGGCGAGGAGAGTCAGAGGAGAAAAGGAAAAGGAAAAGGAACGAGAGACGGAAACGAGAGAGCGATCGTAAGCGGGGTAGCGTCCGATCCGTGGAGGATGGGTAGCACAGTAGTTGGCGGGCCGCGTTGACGGGCGCATTTTTTAAGGCAGATGATATCGGCCCCCGGGGGACCAAAGACTAATGCGCCGAGATAGCGGCAGTAAATCAAACGGGAATTCCAGGTCGTGTACGTAAGGATGTTTATGCTCGCTCGCGACCTCGGGCCCGAGCGCGCAGAACGAGATTTACTTTCTACCGGCCCTCAAATCGAAGAGATAACCGCGCGCGGTCCGCCCGATAAAATATTAACCTCGCGCCTGACTGACGACGTTCCATTTCGGAGCGAGCGGGAGAGGACGCTGGATCTCTCATCTCGCATGTGATGCGGCCGATGGTGCGTGCGCGATCGCGCGTTCTTCTTTTCGTCGGCACGTTCTGCGCCTGGCTCTTTGTGTTCACTCATTTCACGCGTTCGGGATCGCGTTATCGCGCGGGCGAGCCGACGCGCAGCTTAAAATCGTCCTTCGGAATCGGCGAATGAATTATGCTAAGCGATCGGCACACAAACGCCCGCGCTGGGTAAAATATTTAACAATGTCGCAGGAAGTCAAAGGAATAAATAACGTTTCCGACAGATCCATAGATCACGATGGCATTATAACAGTTCATAATTCTATCGCGCGCGCGCGGGGCCTCACAACACCGTGTGAGATTTGCTCGTTGTTGCGTTGCGATTTAAAGGAATAACACCGTTACGCAATAAATTATCGGACCGTCGTTGGCAGTCGCGAATGTTGCACTTCGTTGCATTTGTGAGCGCCTGCATTTGCATATGCGCCGATATGGACGCGAAGCGCGCATGAAATTACGAGAAATCAGCGCTCTCCGATCGGAGACGTCGGGAGGGTACGTTAAATATCGCGCTTTGCGATTTTTCATCTGCGCCAGTCCCACATAAATTTTCCTCCGCTCTCGGCTAATCGCGATTAACGCTGTCTATCATTTAATACGCGCCATTGTTTTTATTATCTATCTTATCTAATCGTAATTTTGTCGATTTGTCTTATTTTAACGTTCTTCGAGTCATCTACATTCAACAATTTTTCTCAAATCATCTTAATTGGAAAAATAATCAACCTAACGTAATGTATAAGAAATGGAGTTTATAATTAAATTACCTTGTATTGCATTAAACTTTGATATTGGTTGCACGAAAATGACAAACTTTATTTCGGAAGTTACGTGTTAGTTAACAATTTTTTTTTTTTTTAAATCACACATTCAGTCCCTTCAATAAAAGGATAAGCCGGTAGATTTTCGTTTGCGGTTTCCTTCAAAGAAATAAAAACTTCTGTACGCTTTTCGAAACTTTAGTATCTGTTTTCCTAACAAACAATCCCGAAAATGTCGTTCTTCGTCGCTCGCGCTTGCCGGCGTACAAAACGCGATCTCTTAAAGCGGCCACGCGAGACCTCCACCCGCGTGCTTCCATTTTTACCTCAGAAAGGCTTCTTGTACGCGACAGAATCTTGGGACTAAAACGTGCTCGACCGGTCAGAGATCGTCTTATAAACGTGATTATGTGAGAAAAAGCGCTCCTCTTCTCGTGCGCCCGGAATCGCCCATTCAAACGGAGAAATCCCGAAGAACGATACCGCTCTCTTTTCTTTCTAAAGGAGATTCCTCTCGCGATGGAAACTGTCCCTGAATCGGGAACAGGTTCGGTTTCCGCCACGTCTACGCGGGATCCCGCGGTCTAGCCTCGTGATCCTGAATATCCTCCTCTCGCACCTACTCCACCTCTCTTACTACTAACTCCGCCGCTCTTTCTACCTCTTTCTTACTACGTCGGATGGTGTGCATTGTACCGACGTTGAGATGCGTGTACGCCTTGTCGACGCTGATTATGAACGCATCCGTAAGCTCTGCTGCCCGCGTGCTAACACGAAGAGCTGCAGTACACGGTCGTTCAACCCTACACGGGAAGATGCATTTTTTTTTCAGAGGGTAAAGCATCTCGTGGGACGACTGAATGCCACAGAAATTAAAGAGTTATCTCGTTTAACGAGTTAACGTCCAGATTATAGAGGTTTATGAGATATTTAGAAAATATTTTCTCGTTAAAAATTTCGTTGCGCAACGAGGCGAGAGCAAGTGGAACATTCAGGTGCTAAAAGCATACGGCTGTTCCTTTCATGTCCGATCCGGAGCAACCATGTCGACTGAAAATATGACGAAGGATCCCGCGGCATTGGGCTAACGGTCGGCACGTTAGTCGCGTTCCAGTTCCTGTCGGATAAATCGTTGAAATTTCGAGGCGCGACGAGTAACAGACGGCGGACGGCCGGCACGGTTGCGTTACGGTAAGCGTGCAACCTCTTAACCGGGCACCCACAAATGCCCGAGGCGTCTCCGACATTGTTATCAGGAGCGTGCCGTACCTGTATCAGATCGAGATAGTGAACGCTGGAACGACCGCTCGTGCTGTCGCAACCGCGCGGGTGAAAGTGTATCGGGTCTCTCTCGATACGAGGGATTTCAATTGAAATTAATTTAATTAAGGCAAGCACTCGGCACGGAGAACGCCGAGGGACCTGTAAGTCTAACATACCTCCCTGCACGCCGGACAGTCGTCGAGTTGATCATCGATTGTGTCAGCTGATGCTTATCGGCGGCACGAAGGAATGAGACAGGAATTGTGAGTAAAGTGCCGATTTATATATATATATTGATAAATCGCATTTTGCACAATCCACGCGAGAAGTTTCGCTGCTACGCTACGAAAGTGCATTCTCGAGTATTATTATAGATCAAAATAAAAAGACTTGTAACACATGTACGAGACAAGCAATATTTCATATTGATAAAATCTTTAATTTCTAGAATTTTAATCGGAAGAATCACAGAGACAAAGAATTAAAAACGTCGATTAAAGACAGAGAAGAGAAGGATGATTTAATCAACCTCGCGTTGTTTGCTGATGATCGCAAGCAGTGATCATCACTTTCAATGTGCTTACTCGAGAGGAAGGACCATGCCCGTTCGCGAATCCTCTTTGACGACAGTTATCGTCGTATATAAAATAGCTTGGGTGATTGAAACTAAACACGTCGTTCACGCTTTGCTCTTGGTTTCTTTTTTAATTTCTGACGTCATCAGTTTTTAATTTTTACTGTAATTTTGATTAGAAAGATTTTTATCTATCATATTTATTCTATCAATTTTTTCAAATCTGCTTATAGATTTAAGTATCTAAACTATTGTAAATACAATTTGTAACTGTGAATTAGCTGATAGTACATATTAAAACTAATTCGATATGAGAATTAGAATTTAATATGAGAAACATGACACAAATAATAACTGCATTAGGAAACAACTGCTCGGATTTCGTTTCGATGACACGATAGGTAAAGGTTGCTCGCGCAGAAGTAGTTCTCAGGATACGCGTCGCATCAGATAAAGCTTCGTAACGCGTGAGGTCTGTCAAATGGACGAAAACTAGTCCATCGAAGATGCCGGACAGTAATGACGCGGACACGTATGGGGAAACGAGGGCGCATCCCGAAAATATAAAAGTCAGGAGCGTTTTGATGTATCAACCGTGGTTAGTGTCTCACCCTAATGGCCGATCAGATAAGGGCTCCTTGTTCGGTGGTCCTGGCGAGATGCTATCGCGTTCGCACGCTCTTACACCCCGGGACGTGTACCATGATGTCATTATAGCGCCGAAATATTTTGTAAACGCACTGCCGAAGGCGGAACGCCAGCCGTGAATACTGGCTCGGACGAGAATCCGGGCGAGAGATACTTCCTGGTTGACGAGGGACACGCTAGCAACCGCAGCAGAAATTGACTCGTTTCGATGTCAGCTCTCCAGGCTTGCTCTTCTTATGACCCGAACGATTTTTTTGTCGGCGATGATCGATGCAGGGAGGCGCGTCATTCAAACGGGACATAACTCCAAATATATTATTCATTTATCATTTCGAAATGCATGCGTTCAAAATGCTTAAGAAATACAGTAGTCATTTTTAGGATAGAACAGGAGAATATAAAACAACATAACGAATTATCGCTTTAAATGTTATTAGATACATATTTTTTTATTTGCTTAATCTTGAATCATAATCGACTAAATATTTCGCTATATAAATATTTATGGAAACAGCATAATTCTCGATTTTGAATTATTTTAAGGCTATAACAAAGCTCTCGTGAAAGGATGAAAACTGTTGTCCCAGACAAAATCGTTAATGCTGTCGAGTCTTCTGAGAGGTGAGATGGACATGATAGAGTTTTACGAAGGTAGAATTTAGCAAAGTTTTCGGTCATCTGGTCCATATTCGATCACCTGCCCGCCTCTAAGAACGCACCCCTGATGGGCACGCGTCGTTCTACCATAGGAAAATTGTCTGGCAAACTGACCATATGCTACATTCCTGGAAATGTGATCTGCGGTATCCTTATCTTCTAGGATTGACAGACGTTCCGCCTCACGACGTGTCTGCAGCTCAATGTTAGCTGCATTGTCTTCATTTAATTAAAACAATTTTTATTTTTGAACATGGGAAATCTGTCATTTTACGTGAAAATATGTTTAGTTAAAAATGTATCACTTTATAAATTATATTAACTAATAAATTTTAAACAACCCAAACAACTAAATATTCTTCTTAAAATGATATTAGTAAAACATAAAATTATATCTGTATTTATATCTAAATATCAGAATTAAATTTATTTTTAAAAATAATAAAATTCTGATTATATTATGTTTAAATTGTTGGTGAAAATTCAATAATAAATATTCTATAACATAATAGTTACATTTTACAGACCCGAAATCGGAATTGATATATGGATAATATCAGTCGTGCAAGTTCAAAACCGTTTTATTTATTGGGCTAATAATAGACCAGACGTTATACCGGAACTTTATCCCGGGGACTGAGATCTCCCCATACGCGTCAATTTTTCGAAAACGGTAACGTTGCCACGCGTCCCACCGGATCAGCTGTCCTGAATCCAAGACAGATGCTGTCCGCTCCGGTACATTCGCGTACGTTGCACCGGAGATTCGTCCCCGGATCCTTTGAGACGTCGATTTTTCCTCGATGAAGAATGCAGGTGAATGCGTTCGGGCCGAAGCTGAACAAGTTTCGACTCGCATGGAAGACGTGAAAAATCGATATTTTTTATCAGTGAAAACGCGTTCTGTTGCCAAGGGCGCTTTAGTGCGCACTTCGAATTTCGGGGCGGCAGGTTACGTTAAACGAGTTCTGTTGAAACCGTCGTGTGAATTTTGGCCCGCTGGCGGCGTGTAATTGACGAATTATGCTGATACCTTGTTGTAAACGAATAACGGTACGTCGCCGTCATATGCAGATCACGAGTAAAATGCGACAGGCTCAGCTGAAGATGCAGATCGTGTAAACAATAGTTTTTCAGAAATTTTCTTAAATAAGTAGAAAACAAGAGCATTTTGTTACCGTTTTATTAGTAGGTTAAAATAAAAATTCGTAGCGTTATTTACGAATGAAATTCAAATTGACAATGTTTAAATTTATACTTAAATTTATTTAACCACATGTATCGTTACTTTTGTTCCAATACCGTACATTAATATAATATATCATGCCTCAAAATATTAATTCTCGATAAGATAAGATTACGCACGTTGAAAAAAAATGTGAAATGAGAATAACGATCGGATTATCCTGTTAAAAGCAACAAACGGTATTTATGATCATTTAGATTAACTCGAAGAGTTTTCTCAATATAATTACCGATAAAAGAATATTTGATGACACGAGTGCGGTAAAACAGCGATTTTCGAGAAAATTATATCAGCAGGTCCCTGAGTCTGTGATTCAAAGGGCAAGGTATTGGCCCTTTCGTTCTCTTGGCCGAACGAGCGGACTTAAACCGAGGTAGTGATTCTTTGAGATCGTTGCACAATGAAGAGGGCCTTATGCGTCGTGGCGGCTATTCACCCCGCTAGAAGGAAAGAAAGAAAATAAGAGGAAAAACTCAGACGCACCGTTCCTCATTCACGATCGACGAAATACCCGTCATTGTGAGTGTGCCGTGGTTCTCGATCATTCGTAGCGATCGTCGTTCCGTTGACGATCTTCGTAAATAGGGGCCAATCCGCGAACTGAGAGACACTGACTCGTCAAGGGATTGAGACGGAAAGTGCATTCATCTAAGATGCGCGTAAGTGGATTTTCGGAATCCGAGGAGGTATTATCAATTCGGCTGTAACAATATCGAGTTCCGCAGTTGATTAACCTGCGCGCTGCATTCAGATGTTTTCGTGCGAGCAACCGCAAGAGTACTTTACACACACAACGGGAAATACTATTCGACGAAATTCTATATCTCTTAAACAAGAGATTTCTTGCAAGAACACGCACAATCCGTTTCAGAGATATTCGTATCTTTATGTCACGTGTGCGCAAAACAGTTAAGCCTAATAATGTCTCGTGCTTCTTTTCTTCTCTTTGATAACGTTTCTTCATACATTTTCCTGTTTATTTATTTTATTTATCTACTTATATATATATACACACACACGTCATATGGCAAATAAACTACCTGAACATGTCATACGTGACTTGTTCTTCCCTTCTTTTTCTTTTTTTCTTTTTCTTTTTTTTTTTTTTTTTGAATCATCTCTTTTATATTTTTTCATCGTTTATATCTACAGTTATTGTATCTTTCAACTCATCAGGTACGTGTCTTTTTATCATTTAGTCATTTCAGAGTTACAAAGAAAATTGAGCAAACATTTTCTACAAATGACGCAGTTTACAGAGTTTCACTATTTTCTATACCTGACATTATTTTCTATCTGACAATGATGTATTTTTTTCATGTTTTGGTATTTCATTTTTTATAAGAAACGATTTTTATAATTTATTTTTCTTTATTATTTTGTTCATTATTTAGATATTATAATATTTTAATTTGAGTTTTAAGAGTTTATTTTGTATTTAACTACTTTATTTATCAAATTACATTTGCAAAAGTGATTTTATTTATGTTAATATTTGCTACTTGTAAAATAGTGTTAATAAGTACAATTGCCCAGGAAAATTATTAATAATTTAGCCAAATTATGTAAAGCCATAAATATTTTTATGGTTTATTTCATAAAAAAATAATAGATTTAATAATAATAATTTTAAAATGTTTAACAAGGTCGGTTATTTGAATCGCTCAAATAAAACCAACTCGCACACCATTTGAATTTCGTTTCAAGTATTGTCCGCTGACATGCAACTCTCAATGCGTCGATGCACCTCGATGCACCCCGTTGTGCAATGTGCTTATTTTCTGAATTGTTCCGCTTTGAGCGCCAATCTCGAACTTTTGATACTTCGAGGAGCGTACACCTGTGTCGTGGTGGTGTCCATTTCTGCGATGAATGGATCGAGATCAAAGGTAAAAGGCGAGCAAAACCTTCAGCCTTACAAATTACTTAAAGAGCTTTTCTTTAAGCAACGTAAAATCGTGTTGCGGTCTCTTTGTTAGATTTACTACGCTGTCAAATTAGTACTTTATTTTCAGAATTTCGACAGTTAATAGAGTCCTGGTTTTTTTTTTTATAAAGAACTCGAGATTTTCTAAGCTTTGGTGATTAAAATGTAGGAATCCATAGATACCTTACGGTTTTGTTACAGCGCAAATTAATTATAATTTTTTTTATTTCAATCAGATATTATTTAAATTTAACGCTTTTCCATAAAATTACTGAAACATTATTCATAATTCTTAAAACACGAGATTTTTAAGTAATATTGCACTGTTGAATAAATTAAACAGATCTTCATTATAATGTTCAGCTGATTACGAAGTGAGTAAAATGGGGCATGTGTTTAATACAAAGCGATTTTATTTAAGGGCGCCTCGAAATTGGAAAATTTAACTATTGACGAGGCGACTAGTTCGATGCCAGAAGCGATGCGAGAAGAGGTACAAAGCCCCCCTTCCTCCCTCCCTCCCCTTTTTCGAGGATACCTGGCACACGTGTAGGGATCCACGGGCCCCGAAAATGGGTCCACGTAGCTAGTCTCGGTGGGGCCAGTCGCATATGGTGGCGCACACATGTATAAAGCGTTCCAGCGGTAATAGCCAGGTGTTTCAAAGGTGAGGCGATGGGGCGCCCCTCGAGGCGGCACAACAAAAAAATAAACCAGCTTCCTTCCGATGGGGCTACCTTCCAGTGGGGCGGCCACCCGGTACACACGTATAGATCCTCTGTGCGCGTCGTAATAATTATACAGATTTATTCGAACGGGCCCGGATCGCAACGGGTTAACAGCGTGCGCGCGCGAACTGGTTGAGAGTTCCGGGGAATCGTAACGTCGCGCATCGGGTATCTCGCCAAGGGTCGAAGAGTCACACCTTTCATTTCCTCGGCTGTAACGTGTAATTTACCACTTTGAGCGGGAAAACAAGAATCGTACGAGAAACCGGCCGTAAACGGTCGTCTATAAGTATATGCTTGGCCGAGATGTATCTATCTTCGAGGCGAGCGTTAATTCTCCCCTACAAATTGTTCGCAACTGCGGTTATCCATTGATCGGTTGTATTACGTTACAAATGGAAGGTGGCAGTAAAAAGATCGGGATTTGGATCGACATTAAATTTCTTGGTCCCTTGCTAAAAGTGGTGCCAAGAGTCAAGAGCTCTACTCGCACGAGAATTAAAAATATAAATTGCGATTAATTGACAACTTTAATAGGATTAGTAAAATCCGTTGTGCTACCGAACTTAACCTGCTGTTTCCTCACGTGTATGTGTATTTATTTTTTTTCGCGGCAGGGCGGAAATGGTTCGCCATTGCGGCGCAACAACATAACCGACGAACGCGACGGGCGCGGTGCCAGTGGGACCTGCTTCTCTCTATCTACGCGCGCATAAAGAATCTTTTTCGCAGCAACCTGCGCGAACGCGCGATTACCCATGGTATCGGCGTGAAGGGCGCCGGGTTGTTCCCTCGTCGGGATTCACACGCACGGGACATACTACGTCGGCAAACAAAAGCGGGGTAACTTAGCGCGCCCAGTATTCCGTATAATTTATCCGCCACGTAACGAAGGTAGGAAGAAAGAAGCGGAATTCTTTGCCGGAACCGCCGTCGGTAGCTACCGGAATAACCGGATAAAATGCAGGTTCTCTCTTCTCTCAGGTCCTCTCCTCGCCTGCTTTTTTTCCTTCTTGCTCTCGCTGATCTAGGACGACGAGAAAGGGTTGTCTGCAGAGACAGATAACCGCGTGGAAGGGCGTCTTTATGCGCAGGTAGATGATTCGTCGACGACCGGTGCACGATTCATTCTCGATATCTCTCTCTCGCTCTGTTTTGAGTTTTCGATGCGTTGAGATGGAGATGGTAACCGTAGGGTGTGTGTTTCCTCGTAAACCGCCACGAGAAGAAAATGTCGATCGACCCCTTCGCGCATATTTACGTGACAACGAGAGAGAAGATTGTGGCTTTTAACTTAATGCGATGCATCGGAAACGGCAGGTAGGCCACATGACGGTAGGACGGCCGCAGATTGCAAATTAAACTCATCCATCCTCGGGATCGGGCCAAGAAGCAGTGAGAAAAATGTGCTTTAGATGCATAAATGCATGATATATCCTCGTCATTAGGTCTTGTAATAAATTAACTATCAGTTAAAGATATATTTTAGCTGTATTAAGATTCGTATTTAAAACCATAAACCTTTCTTGATTATTTGCGACAGACAATTATTTATTTATAACGTAAAAGTTGTATTTAAATTGTAAAAATATTCCATCTCATTTTCATAATACAGCGAAAGGTTATATTGAACGGCACGATATGGTCTTGAAATTAACCGGGATCACGATCCGCCCGAGGTCGAAGTCAGTGCACCGAGCGCGCGCATTTATTGCATTCCCTTTGATCGGCGGTAGTGCATCGGCACGCACTCGGCATATACTTTACGCTGTATTCGTGGGTGTCGATGAGATAAGCGGGACGGGCAGGTATGGGGACAACAACGGGTGATTCGCGCCGCCGTTACGTTGCCAGCTGATAGTACCTTCAGGATCGTGGCTGCTCCTGCGCTTATCGGCAAGCGAATCGAACTCTCTATCTTGACTAACGATCGTATAAATTTGCAGTGCGTACAGCAGCCGGCTAGATCGTTTCAGTCGATACGTCGGGCATGCGTGATGCCAATGATCCGACTTGTCGAGTCTTTAAGTAACAAGTATTTAATTAATTGATATGCAATTAATGGAGCAAAAGTTTCGGAAAATTATAGTTTCTAAAAAGAGATTTTTATTGAGATAAATATATATTTATTCCTGACATTTTTCAAACATACATTCAGAATTTAATGAAATTATTGTATTAGAAAAGTTGACTCGCACGGAATATTATTTTCAGAATGTCGAGTTGAAATTATATTTCTTACGCGTTGATAACATTGCAGCACCTCGCAGTATAAAGCTCGATGTAGATTCGTTTCAAGTTCAACGCTCCGTGCGCGTGCTGCATTTGGAATGCGCCGCTAAGCGAAGTGAAATGCGTCGCGCGCGGCGATTGCTTGCAATATTGATATTGTAATGCAGAGCGAAGCGTGTGTAAATATGTATCGACGGTAGCGAGGACGTTTCTCCTGTCGAGACAAACAGTTAATAACACGCGCGCCCGTGGCGTATCGGTTACCGAGATTTTATCATGAAATTCTGCCAGCGTGTGCACGCACGACGCCGTCTCTCCGCCTCTTTTCCTCTCTCGCTCTGCTCTCCACGCGCCTGGTGTTTCTCCTTCATTACGAAATAATACGATAAAATGATTGGTCGCCCAGCGAAGTAGCGAAAGAAGGAAGCTTTATGCGAATGAGCTGTTTACGACGACAAGTACAAGGGTCCTATGTCAAAAATCGCTTCGCTTTCGATTTTCGCTTTCCAATCGCGGCTATATCGATCTCTTATCCCGATTATCGTTTCGTGATCGGCCAATTAGAATGATCTCATTTCTCTGGTGATAATCTTAACATACGTTATCTGCAAGGAAATGCCTTATTTTATTTTAAAATACATATAGAATTCGTTGAAATTTTATTGTACATTAAGAAACCTAAAGCATTTTACTACGGATATTAATTTTACTTAATTTGTTTAACATACTTTACTCTTATCGATAAAGATAAGGAAAAATAATAAAGAATAATAATAGTAAAGAATTCGAAAGAAAAGCATTGCTATATTTTCGAAGAATTTGAACACCAATTCTGTAGAGGAAACGATTTCTTTGGACCTAATAAATTCTATTGTATCCAAGCAAATAATGTTTTGAATAAGCATATGTTATTTCAATGAAACAACTTTCAGTCATACAAATAGAAATAGCAGTTGCAATGAAATCTTTTTCTCTGTTTAAAGAAAGAATCTATATTTTAATCTTATCTGTTTATATATGTTACAAAAGAAAAAAAAGCAAGTGACTCGCAAATAGAAATCTCAAAAAATCTACTTGAAAGAGAAACAGAAGAATGTCGAATAGAACGTTACCGTGTTTACGTGCGCCGACCACGTGGCAGATTCTCAAATAGAACGCCGCGTGGTTTTCCTTTCGCGCAAAAATGGCAGGCGATCTAACGTGAATCTGCTGCTCGCGCATGGGGGGACAGAGTGCTCGCGCGAGTACGCGTGCCTCGGTGCACATGCTCACGAACGCACGCGCGTGTGTATGTGCCAGCGCGCGTGGGCGATGCTGTGGCACGCGACACGACCGTTACACGTTCGGACTGGCAACGTGGGTCGACGCGGAAGAGGGGGTGAAATTCAGAAGGGGAACAAGAGGTGGATTGCAGCGCTCACACGTACGCATACACCATACACATGTATACACACACACACACACAGACACGCGCGCGCGCACGTATACACGAGACGCAATACGTGCATATCAGGTAGGGGCACAAAACAGCCGACGCGACAACCACTCTCGCACAAAGAGCGAGAGAAAGAACGGCGCGGAGTTCAGGTAGGCCGAACGGAAATTCGAATAAAAAACGCGAGTCGCCGAGCTCTCGCGCGGAGGGGGTCTAATGTACCCACACACACACACACACACATACATACATACACACACATATACACGCGCGCGCGCGTACAAACGCGAATCTTTGATACATGTGTATGCGTGTGGAGAGGGTCCTCTCTAGAGGGGTCACAGCATCTGCTCCTACAGAACAACATAACATACACACATTGAAACTCGTGGAGCGTGTAAGCGTGAGAGAGAAGGGGAGAGAAAGAAGTAGTGGAAGGGATGAAAAAGGAAGGACGTGGAGCGTAGCGGACTATCGCGTTGCACTCACGAACATCCTGCACCTTCCGTCGTTGTCGCTGTCGGTGGGGGACAGTTGGTGGAACACGTCCTTAGTCTATTGGCTGATGGCCCGCGACCGTCCGTCCCCCATTGGCAAGCAACGAGGGGCCTGCAGGCCCGTATTGGCTCGACAGCACGTGCGGGCCACCTGCAATCGGTTGGTGGGGCGACCTGTTATAAGAGGCTCAGACACAACCCCCTGCCAGTCAGAGACCGGCTTGCAGCCGAAACGTTCTGAGCCAGTCGCTACGACACATTCGTTGCACTTCTCTTTCGTGTTTCACGCGAGTTAAGATTTGTCCGAGTCGCCCAATCGGTCAGTTGAATTCGGACGAGCGTGTGGTGAGGATCAATCTTATCACTCTTTGAAGAAAGATCGAAGTGCCGTTTCTTCTTTCATGAAGAAGACTTTTGACTTACATAAGTGTGAACTAGTGCAGTGACGTCGCGTATTATTGCCTTGCGAGACTTCGACAAAGGTGTGATTATTGGATTAATGCTGTAAATGACGGATATCCATACGAAAAAGGAAAGAAGAAGGATGATGCTATAAACACAGTGGCATAGCGTCAATAAATCAGAAGAACGCTTTAAGTGCCTTTACGCAGTATCAAAACACAGTGTCAAAATGCTTGTCGACGAGGTGCCACATAACTTCAAAAAGAATTACAATTACAGTCACTGCCCCTTAAAGAAGCGGCCGTTTTATTATACATCCGAGGATGAAGAAGAGGCTCCTGAAGCCATCAAAGGTACGAAAATTATTTTCCTTCTCTTACACAAATCTCTTTTAAATTACTTTCGTACGAAATTTAGTAATGTTTACGTTGACTTTTTTTTCATCTTTGTGTATATATATTGCGTGTTGTTTTCATCATATACTTTGTGTGTCATTTTTCATTTTAAGCATCAATAAATAAGTAATATAAAATTATGATAGATAGAATAATATGTAATTTTAAACGTAAACTTTAATTGATATGCAATTATTTCTTTTGTTATTAATAAAAAGTTAAAATTGATAATAAAACATTTAACGTAATATGTACTTAATTAACTCAATTAAATACATGTAACACAAATACGTACAATTTAAACAATAGATAACGTAACAAACGGAAAAATAAGAAAGAAGAAAGAGTGCAATACGAGAGTACAGTTTATTGTAATGAAATAATACTCTTTATAGCAATAATGAAGTAAATACTGCTTTCGATTTATTGCTTTTTGAAAAGTCAAGTCATTGAAACTAAAAAAGTATCAAAGATATTAATAAACTTTATTATTTCATTTAAATTATTAAATTCTTTTGTTTCATGTTTCGATATTTTTTATCATGTATGTGAATGTGTATCTCTTATTTGCAGAAGAAATAATTGATGTAGGAGTAGACGATATCCCCGAACCTGAGAATCTCAGCACGAAGCCGGAGGATCTCAGCAGAACCGCGGATCGTCATCATAGTCCTCATCATCAACAATCGCAACACCAACAACAACAACAACAACAACAGCAGCAGCAAGAACAACAGGAACGCGTGTCTAGCAGGATGCCGGCTCCGATTTTCAAGACGTCTCCGCCACCTTTGACGATAGAGCCATCCTCGCCGACGACTCACCATGCGATGCATTACGTTCACCCGTTACATCACTATCACCATCACTATCCGACCAAGACTATCACGCCGCCAGCGGGAATCGCACCGACCCATCATCCGATGGTGAAGAAGGCGCGAGTTGAAGTGATCCAGCATAACGACAATTCCACGACGCCGACGGCGGGTGTGACGGCGACGTCGACACCACTACACTTCATAGCGAGTAAGGGTCCTTTGGAGCCATTGAATCTAAATCCTCCGGTAGAGCCGTTGGCCCATTACCCCACGGCAGCCTGGGCTCGCACGGGCCCGCTGTATACGCCACATTATCTGCCGTACGCCCCGCCAACTTATCATCGCTATCCTGGAGCTGAATTGTATTCGTCGTATCCGGTAGCGGCGTATCCGCACTCCTCTCCGGAACATCACCCGTCAGTTTCGCCACCGCCCCACGGCGCACTGACCTGCTCGACGATTCAACGGCCCATCGCCAGGAGTTATCCTCACTGGAGCAGCCCGGACCATTGCGGTTTGTCGCCTACGAGTTCCGTGGGTTCCGGCTCTCTGAGATCTCCGCCTCCTGCGACGCCGGAAGACCTTTCCTCTCCAAGCAGTGAGAGCGGCAGGTCCTCCGCCGGTAGCACCTCTGCCGGGACCACGATTGTAAACACGAAGATAGAGAAGAGCAGCCCAAGCACCGGCGCCAGTACCTCTTCGAGCACGACACCGGCCAGGTACCCATGCGGAGACTGCAACAAATCATACTCGACATTTTCCGGTTTGTCGAAGCATCAGCAGTTTCACTGCGCAGCCACTCAAGGCCAGTCAAAGAAGCCCTTCTCGTGCAAATTCTGCCAGAAGGTGTACGTCAGTTTGGGCGCGCTGAAGATGCACATCCGAACACACACGCTGCCCTGTAAATGTCATACGTGTGGCAAGGCGTTCTCCCGGCCGTGGCTCCTTCAGGGTCATATTCGGACGCACACTGGCGAGAAGCCGTTCCGATGTCAACATTGCAATCGCGCGTTCGCCGACAGGAGCAACCTCAGGGCTCACCTGCAGACCCATAGCGACGTTAAGAAGTATTCTTGCGACAGGTGTAGCAAGACATTCAGCAGGATGTCGTTGCTTACGAAGCATCAGGATGGCGGCTGTCCCAGCGTACCGGTGTCAGTCGGCTATTCTTGCTAAAGTTTTTCTCGCGTTTCTGTGACCCACGACAATCGTATGTCGCTCGTTTTTATTTCGCGGTCTCAAAGTGCCTTAGAATGCAGTACAAATGTCGAGTTAGTGAAGTCCGAGTAGCTTGGTGAATCACTGGCGAAGTATCGATAATCCTTTTGCCATGTTTTATATCCTTACAGAAAAAGTGAGCTTTAAAAAATTTTTTTATTTAACAATATTCTCCGGAAAGTTGCATTGTTAATTTATAAAGTAAAAGATTCTTTTTTTATTTAATTTATAAAAAAAGATTCTTTTTTTTTATTTTGACTTGATTTTGATATTTTTTAATTTGGAAATAATAAGTAATCAAAATTTTATTATTTTGACTTTTAACAATGGCGAAAGAATTCATAATTTCATGCATTCTCGTCAAATATATCGCTCGATCATATCAAACGCATTATTAAGAAATAAACTCGTCAGACAGGTATCTCGAAGTTTCGTGGGAGTTGGTTTCGTTTGTTTATTATCCTTCGTTGTAAATATCGATGAAACACGAGTGTGCAGCATACAGCGATTCACAAAATATTTATTTTCTCTTAATTGCAAAACTTCAAATTTTAATTTTAAAAGAAAAACTATGAATTAAAAAAAATATATATTTGTAATATATATAAATATGTATAAATATATATATAAAAATATGTATATATATATATACATGAATAGATATGTTATTATATAAAAGATCCTACCTAGAAAGAATATCAATCGTTTGAAGTTTGCAATTGAGAAATAATTTTGTGACTAATTGTACAAGCGTGCTGACGCGATATAATAGTACTTAGAGATTATTTCGTCCTTTCGAGAGATCGGTCACGTCGCTCCGAGCACGTGAGAAATATCAAATATAAAAAGCTCGATTATCGCGTGATGTGGTCCCGTGAAACTGCTGTGCCATTTTCCGTTTCATGCCATTTTTTTTTTTTTTTTGTTTCATTTATTCTGATGCACTCGAGCACACAAAACACGATTATATAAAACAAAAAGATCGGGAGATAGGACGATTTGCACGTTTTCTTTTTTTTCTGAGTTATGTTTCTTTTGTCGGCGTGCGAGCGCATGCATTATTTATTATCGTGACTCGATCGAAACTTATTTAACATTAATTACACAACGATCCTTTTGGAGAAAAAATCGTCTAAAATAAAACGAGAAATAAACGCGGAGTTTTATGAATATATTGAATTAAATGATATATTTTTTAACAGGGTGCATTTCAACCACGATCGACGTGAATTTGAACAATTTTCTTAAGAGTTGTCACACTGCAATGCACCAAAGTGCCATTCGCGAAAGCGCCATGTGCGCGTCGCGCCGGGTGGAATCTCATTCGCGCGCTCGCACGCGTTAACACGCGAATTGTACATAATTTAGCGCTTAATGGTTAGCGAGTAAAATATGCACAGTACGAGTATTATAATTTGCCTCGCAGGCAATTGGGCAACTGGTCTGATAAGAGGAAAATAAGGTGTTTAACGCGTGGAAAAACGAAGAGATCTCGGTTTCGCACGTCGCATTATCATTTTCTGTATTTTGCGCATTTCGCAAATCCACCGTAAGTTTCTTGAACAAACTAGTCATTGTATTATACCCAGAGGAACAAAAGACTCGTTATGAATATTGAAAAAGATATAGAGAGAGGTATAGATGTTAAGAGTGAGCCATCGTTGCATACTTTTACTTTTTATCGTGCGTGTAATTAGCAACATGGCTCAGGCGAGTACCACTATTCCTAGTTTTGTAAAGAAAATAAACACTACTACGAAATACAGATATTGCCTATGTATAGAGATATTTTATACGAAATAAATTACGTGGATTTTAAATTTAAAAATTTCTCTTTTTTTCTTTCTCTCTCTATCTCTCTGTTATTTTCTCTCTTCTTTTCTCTGTATTTTTCTAAAATATCTTTACTTTTTCCATTTCTCACATATATTCCCTCTAACATAATTATTCTGTATCCTTTTTCCTTGGAGTAAATATTTTAAGCATTTTTATCAAGAAAATTTTATTTAATTTTTTAATCAAATATTTATTACAGTACCCATAAAGTCTGCTCTTACCTCTTGTATTTCAGAAACAATTCAGAATTGTGAAAAATTACAAAATACGTATTCGATTATTTCAATGGGCTTTTAAGAGAAGTAGAATAGAGTAGCGGAAATAATCGAATACGTATTTCGTGGTTTTTCAAAATTGTGAACTATTTTCAAAATATAGAGGATATGGGAATAGATTTTACAGATACTTTGTATAAAACATTAATTATGAAAACCGTTACTGCCAAATTTTGATTGTCAATCATCTTACACCTTTAGATCGTGCATGTAAAAAGATGAGGTTTGCTGTCACGTAACGTTATTTTGGGAACTTGTATAATAAAGCGTTTTATCTTTTGACAAACGATGCGTGCATAAACTTAATAATCTCTCTTCGAGCACTTATCGATCGTTCGCTCGTCGGAAGTCTCGGGGAGGGCCTCATCGATGAAGTAATCGTTGGTGTTCATGCTCGACTCGCGAGACGGATCGATTGGATCCGTACTCGAGATTCGACGTACGGCTCAAATACATATTTCATTGCGTACGTGTGTACGCGTAGATGTAATAACGCATTGCATGAAAATGACAGAAAATGCGCGGCTGCGGTGAACAAATCTATCGGTAAGTTTCGACAAGCCGCGATATTTATATCGCATTCATCGGCACACTATTCCCGCAATCGTTGTCGTTTACGCAATTGCGTACCGCCAAGAACGATTGTTCGCGATTGTAAAAAGAATCCTTTCCGCGCGTGGTTCGCGCGCTCTATATCTTCCGAGTGCCGCCGTTTATGCATTGCTACAGCTCTATTGGGTGGTCCTGATCAATCATGCGACGAATAGAGAATTCCAGATCCTTTCATCGATTTATCGAAGCGAAGTTTATCAATCTCTCAGATCGCTGAACGTTTATACGAAATGCTATTCGAATCAGCTTGAGAATAACTGAATATCCTAAGAACTGAATCGCGTGAATTCTACAAGATGGAAGAAATAAATAGAATAGAGAAAATTTTCTACGTTTCATAATTCTCTCTGAAGCACGAATAAGCATATTCGGGCGACAGCGGTAGTGGATGTACAATATCTAGTTGAGTTAGAGCGAAGTTAATCCGCGTTGCTGCGCAATCCGAGCTGCATTCAACGTGTTAGTCGCCTCTTCCGGTTATGACAGAGCTCTCCTTCAGCGTATCTCACGAGGGCTAATCGACACACGTCTTGGCTCGCGTCAACGTGAATACGCGCGGATTATCCGGCAGGTTATCCAATTTCTTCGCACAATGAAGAATCGAGAGACCGTTCCGCGTCGCGACGCGCGCGCGCGCGCGAGAGAGAGAGAGAGAGAGAAAGAGAGAGAGTATTTCTCTCCGTCGCGTGTTGCGTCGTTCATTCATACATTCACGGGCGTGTAACGCCAGCACAAAGCTCTTTTAGCGGAGCAAACAACATATGGCGAGCAAACACGCGCGATGGAAACGCGTTCAATTCATTTCGTCCGGGCAAAACGGGCTACCTGCATCAACGTATTAAATCCCACGCGCGCCTCTAACATACGCGCCGCGCCGCGCGCCGATTCAATCGGCCGTGGTGGCTCCAATCGAGCTTTTTGTTCGGCCGACTCGCCCATATGGATGCCCGAGATCGTGCCGCGATCTCATTTGCCCTCCTGACATTGTCGCATTGGTAATATATGGGTCGACCTGTAAATCAAACACGCATTTAATCGACATTTCAAGGGTGCATACGATACATACGAGCAACACGTGTTTTTATTTAATTATTGAAATATAGTTCAACTGTACGCGAAGGTTTATTAAAATGAAAACTGAATTAATCTTCTTCCCATCGCTCCTTTAATGACCAGTAATCCGGATATTTAAAAGATGATTAACGGTGAATTGTAGTCGTAATGATGGGATAGCAAACTCGCGTGTTGCACTTGAAACTCGCGGATATTCAAATCTAAACGATTTACACTTGTGGTCTCGTCGTGTAGTTAGTCATCGTTATGACTATAATTATGTATGACGGCCCATTGAACGGCGTCCTTTCGCCCGGCACGACAGGTGCACGCGCCATTTTCGAGTACCGGCCCTCGCAGACCGCACTGTGTATACACACTCACGCAGAAACGCGCGCGCAAGCAAGAAAGTGTGGAAGCAAACGCTACCTTGGCCGCTGGGCTTTTATGACGACCGGTCCGATCGAACAGGTGCGTCGGAACGGATATACACACATGAAACGCCGGGGTAAAAGGTCCTATTATTCGTTTGTACATGGCACCGAGGCTTTGCACTATGCAAAGACTTTTGCGAGAGAAAAGCGGCCGCGCGACTACAAAAGGTCGCAACGTCGTACGGGCCGCACCAAGAATGGGACATCGGCTACGAGGTTTTCGGGCATAAAGCGAAGGGGGTCGAGGCCGGCCGTTGTCGACAAAAACTACCCACTGCCTCGTAAGAGCTGCAGATTCACGACTTTGGTCACCTGAAATTATGTCAAATGTACCGGTTGAGGTGTCAAAGAATCTTCAAGTTGTCCAGGCCTTACTTCTACACGTGAATTGTAAATCATAATTTTATTTATTTAATTTACAAAGATAGAAGCCGCAAATCCTACAAAGTTCCTCGGCACACTTAATAAAAATGCTGCTGCTTTTATTATTCTTATTTTTTATTTTATAATTGTAATTGTTTATTATCTAAATGTGCATAATGTACAATCTAAATATTTTTGCACGGGACTTGGAGCAATAACGATCTCACGACCTTTGACACGATCGTTGTAGAACCCAGTTGACCCCGTATAAAACTGATCGTTCCTTCAGGATGTACAGCACACCTGACCAAGGAGCGAGAGTCTTTCATCGCTTCCCGGAAGACTCTCGTCTTCTTGCAACCCTTTACTCCGTGGTGGTACGTGTCCCATTGTGTCAGCGAGGATCGCCACTGCCGGTTACACCAGGTGTGTTAGTGCTCGTGCGTTTCTTCTTCAAGAAGCGTGATCGTCGATGATGCGGCGATCCGTGCACGAATTATATAGTCTTGTCGCCCTTATGAAATTCTCAGTCGGCTGGAAAGATCTCCAGCCGAATAAGTATTGAACGATCGGAATATAATATATCAAACTCTTAATTATAACATTGCCACGTGATTTTATGCAGTTAATGTTAATATATTATTAAATTATTAACGTATCGTGTACATTGTATTTTTTTAATCAAACTGTTATCAAATTATAAAATTGAAGTTTACGAGAAATTGAAATATATTAACGAGAGAAACGGTTTGCACAATCATCATCATCATTCAATTATCAATTCGTTCCATACTTGTGACTACTTTAGAGATTGTATTTGATAAGAATCGATTCAAAAAGGAGACCAATTGAAAAACGAGAGAGATAAATAAGGAGATGAAAGAAACAACTGAGAGTGTCCATCGCTGCATTAGTATTGATTCGAAGTAAGCTCGATACAAAGGCTATTCGTTACTCTCTTTTTCTATATCTCAACTAATCTAAATGCGATTCGGTCCAGTGGTTCTTTGAGAAATTCTTGGCCACTGATCCATTTCGTAGCATCGCTATTTTTTTCGCTCAACGTTTCAATGTTTTAAAAACAATATCTGTCTAATCTAAAATAACAATATATAATTATCTTTAATAGCAACATTTATCTAATCTAACATATTATAAAATTAAAAGCTCATATAATTTATTTTGAATTACATTACTTGAATACGAATTTAATATAAATTATTTTCTCATAACGCATTTTATTTTTATTTTCCCGCACGTACCTTTTTTTTCTTAATTACCGGGAAAGCCGAAGAACCCATAATCGTGTGAAATCTCACGCGAGGCGGGCCATTTAGGACCTAAAATACCCGAGTCACTGTACGAGTAACGAATGGGCCTTATATTTCAGTAGCGGCGATCAAAAGCGGCGCGAGGCATCGGGCCAATATACCGGCAGAATGGTTCATTAGTCCGTGGAGGACCCGTGAGGCCACGGACAAAACAATCTCTGCTTCGTGGCAGCAGCAACCTGTTACCCGGGCCTTATTTCAGGTCTTAAGGTAGCGTGCGCAACATATGGCTCGCGGGCGAGCTCTGGCAGATTTCACCTGCCATTCCGCGGGCCTCTAGGGCCCGGGATCGGCGATTTCCTTGCAAAATTGCAGCACGTGTCCAGATACTTTTTAGTTCGTAGGCCGTTAAGAAGGTTACGAAGAGGCTTAAATCAGCCTCCGCGGTCCCTTGTATCTAAATTGACTGGGGTATGAATTTACTCGCGCGTAAGAATCGCCGTTATCGCACTCTTCACGCCGGCCTTAATGATCCCTTAACGGTCGTTTCGGGGTCTGAACTGCGAGATGTTATCGCGACGCCTCACGAAGGGGGTCCGTGGCGGGAGAATTCGTGAGACTCCGAGAGAATGGGCCGTCGATGTGAAATAAGCTGCGTGTTGTTGATTCCTCTTGCAGATTTCATCAATTTCAACACTTTCGACTTTGAATTACTGTTATGCTGATAGATCGTGACGTATGATTTTTGTGTTTTTTTTAAACGTGGCTGCTTTTCATTTTTTTTTATTTAGTTTTTTAATTTTTTAAATAAGAAAGAGTCGATTCTCGGTAGTGGAATTTTCAATCACGCAAAAGATGTCTTGAAATGCGCCTCTTCAGATTCGACAATTTCAAGTTTTACAAGAAATCGTGTTAATATAATAATACAGTTAATGCAATAAAATATGTTTACATCAGAACGAAAAATCAATAAAATCATAAAAAGGAGTATGCGAGATCAGACAGGATGTGACCTTCTCATCCCAATGGTCACCAGATCGTTATTATGCTAACCAGTCATCAGTTGGAAATCAGCAAACTCGACCGATTCGCCGCGCGTTATTATCCAAGGTGTGGCACTGCTGACACCCATTGGTGGGTGGTCCACCGTTCGTAAACCGCTACGTGTAAACCTCGATTCGATTGACGATCATCCCGATCTACCATTATCATGTCAGAGGCGAGAAACCGACGAAATCGGGGATAATGGCACACATCTTGACTTTCCTTTAAAATTATAATCGAAGATAATCATGAAAATGTACAAGGGATGCAAGGAACAAATTTTTCACCCAAGTTTTAGTCATTATAAAAATTTTAAAAATAAGTCGAAACTAGACATATTTATTTATTTTATTGTGTGGGGATAAATACCATATTAAATGAAACCTGTCGGTTTTCGTGTATTTATATATTTGATGAATTTATATGTGTTCTCGTAATAAATAAAAAAAAAGTACGGTCGGATATCTTTCAAAATGTCGTGCGGTCGCCACCTGTCGCTCTGAGTAGCTACAAAAAAAGCGTTACGGAAGCATGGGGTGCGTCTTGAAAGGGTGAAATCTGCTACCTGTCGTTGCATGAGCCAGCCAGGTGAGGAAATGGTTGTTCACCGCCTGATCTCTCTCAGAGAAACTAGCAATTTCTAGGAATTAATCAGTGTCGGAATTAATTACTTTCTCGGGTTTGTGTGACGCCGCTCGTTCTAAACTGATGAATACGCCGGCATTAGTATACAGGATGATATACATGTGTCGTTAAAATCCCGTTCTAACCTGTAGAGAGAAAGAGAAAGACACACATCCTGCATTCCTTATATCCTCCCCACCATTCTCAATTACAGATACTCATCGCGAAACTTAACTATTCATACATAAAAAAACAATCCATTTTAATCTATTATAAACACGTATTTATTTAACAAAAATCATAAGTTGCGATAGTCAAAATATAGAATAAAACAGATTTTTCAAAAATTATCTCTGTTTTTTCTCTAGATAACAAAATATTTATTTTTATAGAAAAGGTATATTAAAAAAAAATAACTGGAAAAGAGTTTTAATAAACTGATTACTATATCAGTAACCAATGATATTTCTTTGATATTTAACTGAATAATTTTTTAAGGGTTTGATTGAAAATTAGTACAAGAGTTTTCCTGTACATATAAGTAGCGCTTTTCTTTCATTTATTCATCAAATCGTCCAATAATAAAAAAAGCAAGCATGATACAACATTCGAGCATAGCGCAGGCGATCAGTCGGTTTAATCAAGAGTTAAGGTCGGCGAGTGCACGCCACTTTGTAATTCGCTTACGTAAGTGGCGATGCATAATGATTCACGCAAGCATAATCCAAGATTCGGCTTTTAATTATGCAGGCCTGCAGCATTTCAATTTCTTTTTGCATTCTGATACAATGCGCTATAGATTCTCCAACTCCAACCTTTATATCACTACGAGAAAAAATCGTATGTATGGGTACAAACCAAAATTGATTTTAAATTAAGATAAGGCTAGTGCTTTAAGAAAAGTGGCAGAAAAAATGTTGTTAGTAATAAATCGATGAATATGACTAAAATCGCTGTTTTTGAGCTATTTTCAGCTAACCTGACGTGGCGATAGACTAATTCCGCGACCGGATTCGGATTCAGCGTACGAAATCACCTAGGAAACGACTTTATTTTTCAGAACGCAGAAACATGCATAATTGAATGTTATCCGTACAGATCGTGTCTTACCGTTACCGACGCGTCGCGACGTTTCGAGTCTTAACGAGCCGGCGTCACTGTTCGGGGGAGACATAGTTGGCATACTGTGTGGCCGGTGGTCTCGGTCGATGCCACACGAGGACTCCCAGAGGAGAGTCCACGGCCTGTCCCTCATCCTCCCCCTCCCAGTGATGGTAATTAAAGTGAGTCACGGTGATCGTTTCGTGGCTTGATCTTGTCATCGATCGTACCGCGCGCGCCAGGCCTATCCGTTCTTCCTGGACGAACGCGCCCTTTTCACCCCGCCGGCTGTTTCCTGGCCAGCAATTAAGATAATTCTTTCGTAATCGTCATTCGATATCTGCCTGCGATCGCGGGTCGCAGGAAGCGGGCCCGTTCGTACGCGATGCAGCTCGCTTGACCTTGGGTGCGATGCCACCGCGAAGGATTTTGCACCTGCGATTCGCTGCCGGTAGTGAGGCGCGAAAGGCGACGCGAATGTCGATGTCGACAGCGAGATCGTTAATTGCGTACCGTGGTTAATATCTACAATCAGTACAATACATCGTTGATTGGAGAATAATCTCTCCGTTGCAGGTGTCGTAATCGTTCGGCATAAGGTGGATTCTGGTAATAATAGGGAATCGCAAATCGATTTTACCTGTAACGCACTTTCTTCAATTCTTCTATTTCAAGTTTCTTTATTTTAACGCAAATGTTAGCGGTTCAGGCCGATATCAAGATCAACTTTATGATAGAGAGCTTTATTAAGTGTATTGCATTTAATTACAGCTGGTGGACAATGCCGTGACGAACGTGAGAAGAATTGAGATAATGAGAATTCCCGGGGTTGCGGCCATCGATCAACTCGTAGCTGCTAATTGCTGATCGAATAATGACCGCCCATGCATACGTAAGTACAACGTTATATCAGGGCGCGGTATACTTCTCGTACGTCGATAATTTATGGTAGATTGATACCGCAGAGATACTTTATTGCAAATATTTTTGCGGTGCGGATAATAACGATACGGGATATCGTAGTTATTGGTTGTGTATTTGTGGTATTTAGGCGAGTTAACCGGATCGAACGCAGATTGATCGAATCGATCGCACTATCGATTTTATCTTCGCAATCGAGAAATTGTTTCCTGTACGCAATGTTCAATTAAGAATTGCGTGTAATTATTGAATAGGAATTAATGTTCCGGTGTTATTAAATATATTCAAACATTGAGAAATTGTTTCGCACAATGTGCAATTAAAGGATCTTGCGTAATGATTTATGCCGGGAAAATCTGTGCCAGAACTTTTCGACTTTAATTAATCCCAAGAATACGCTACTAGAGTACATTGTACTTTGACTATGGAATGTCCCGTGCAAATGAATGAAGCCCTCCGCACAAGATAATTACCACGAGTGCGATATGTTCGCGCTGACACCTGTTGCATGGCAGGTTGCGTGACACGAATGCAATATTTTGCGAATAAGCTTCTCAACGTAGATCAAGCAGGTCGCTATAAACTAATGGAAGAAGTGCGCAAATATTTTGATTCAATGCAACGTTGTGAATTAACGAGATTCTTTTATCCTAAATATGTAGGTTGGTTGTAATTTCGATTTTACGTTTGAACTGCGCAAAGCTGCAAAGTTTTAACATTTTACTTCGCGATGTACAATTTTGTATATTTCTATTGCAACTCATTTATTTAATAATAACACTGAGAGAAAAAATGGTCGCAATTATAATTTGATCATAATTTATAATTTTCAGTGACAACTATATATTTATAATTGTTTTAATTGTTTGCCACTTATATATTTCTAATTGTTTTAATCGCGCAAATTGTAGCTATTAATGATTATTGCTGTGTAAATAGTAAGAAAATATTTAAAAAATAGTTCCATTCACAATAATTACATTTATTACATAAAAATATTTATTTTGTTTGCTATCTTAATATTTTATTGCATTAATATTTAAAATTGTTATAACTTACAATAAACTTTTTTCACAGTTGATAGAACTATATAAACATTATGTTATTATTACTAATCTTATAGTATTAAATAAAATTTAAAAAATGAAGTTGCTAACTCATAATTATCACCATGCAGAGTTAAAAATATGAAACATTTTTTTCTCTCAGTGTAAAGGTTCTTCTCTAATCTTCTTTAAATTTCCACATCTCCTGTATATTAAATTTCGCAAAATTAACCGAACTTGTCCATTTTATAAAATATTTTATTCCTTATAATTAAGCATTTACAAAGTGCTTTCTTAAATTATGTGTTAAGTACAGTTTTACTGATAATGTTCGACAATTTCGTGATTCTTACGACCTGTAACGCTTGTTCTTTTTTTCTCTCTCCCGAGCGTGCTCTCTTCCCTCATATTCTTTTCGCGGTCACCGTAGGATGAAAGAACGATGTGCGATTGGTGCACCACCACTCTTCGGTCTCCGTTGTGTGAACGGACACAATTCGCATGCGTGCGTGAAACGCGCGCCCGCACGCGCGCATCATGTACAAAGGAGACGCCCAAGTGGGTTAATACTGACAATTACGTGCTTCATGCGTCCGCCCATACGAGCAAATTCCGTTTAATTCCGTTAACCGCCAAACCTGCTTCATTTTTTATTCCGCCCCATGCGAAAAAATTGCGCTCTTATCTTATAGCATGGTGTGCATAATCGCTGCAAGCTTGGTCAAAAATGAAGAGAGAGATTAAAAAATACTTATGAGTCATCGCAAACACTTTCCAGCGCACTTACATAAATATGCATTTTATACGCGAATACGATTTCTCTTACAATTAATAGACTGTACTACTTGACTGATTAGCCTAGTACATTTCGATAATGAAATGGTAAAGGATTAGATTGCTCTGAATACATATTCTACATTTCCGCTGGGACAAAAATTGAACTTGTTCTATATTATGTGCAGTTATCTGTAGACTTAATCTGACAGAAGTATCAGTGACGCTTTTCATTCGATAAATTTATCTTCGACACGTAGAAGATAGAGAAAGCACGAAGGAGGCGGTAATCATATTACTGATTCATAGCTGATTGTGAGTCGAGGCAAGATGTTCCGCGTCGAAGAAGTGTGTCCGTTATTAGTAAGCTTTGACTAATCGCAGACTAATTTAATCAAACTTTTAGATGCGTGACAAATCGCTTAGATACGAAAGACATACATCAGTGGTTCTCAAGTTAATAATTTTTCAACTCTTGTATTTGCAACATTTCTATACAGCAAGTTATGCTCTAATAACTCACGTGCTACCAGTCAGCTATGTGGTATTTAAATACTATTTCATCATATCCGCTTCATCGCAAATCACTAAACAGCGGCTTATAAACTCTAGGATGTGCATTATTTTTCTATTGTTGAATAAACATTCAGCAAATTCCGCGTTATTTCTAATTTTTTTTTATAATTCTTTTCTTTCGAGAAGAAATTCGATTGTTTATACTTTGATATCCGCTGGCAAGCAAGAAATTGCCTCTCTAAGAATCTTTCTAGGATAAAATGGAAAAATCGCAAGAGGATCGAGTTACGACACCACGCGCGTATTTTCGCGTTCGATAAGCGCCGTCGTTACGAGATCGTGACGCCGTTCATTGATTTATAGAAGACCGGCCCATTGTACGTGGCCGTGGACGTCCCACTTATTTGCTCGCCTCTGAAAAGTCGCGAAACGAGGTGCCTCCCGCGCATATCTAGCGAGCGAGCAAGGGCGACAGCACACGCCCGTCGCGCGCGAGAGAGCGCCGAGAATTATGACGGTCGGACATTTATTCACGTCGTCGATCGGCGCCTCGGCGACCTGTCCGTGGCCCGTAATGATTCATTGACCTGACAGGGCCGCTAATGCTGCACCTACGTATCAGCGCTACCGTTTTCCACGAGAACGTCGCGAGAGAACGGATTAGTCGCCGCCCCGATACAACAAACGCGCGAAATCGTGGGAGACGCACAATGCACCCGGCGATTGCATTACGGTTGTTGCTGGCCAGATTCTTGTTACTCGACGATTGTGGGCGACGCGAACCTCGCGGACCGGCTCCGAATTGTAGAGGCAAGAGTCTTTGTAAATTTCTCCACGATTCTTACGAACAAGCGCGCCTTATTGTTGATATTTTTAAAAAACTTTAAAAAAGGTTTTAGAACGTTTTCTGATTTTTTTTGTTTCAATATTGTGCGCTAAAAATAATAATTCCATGATATTTTAATGGGAAATATATTAGAGAGAAAATTTAATTAAAGTTAAATATTCGAAAAGTTTACTATACGTGACTGATTATAAGAGAGATTTCGTTTTTATTATTAATTTTCTAAATTATAATCTTGTAATCTGTGTATAACGTTATTAGAGTGAAATGATCTATTCCCGTTATTCGTCAAGCTCACGTAATAATAGAGCGCATTATCGTTCGCGGGAGATGGTTAGGTCCGATTTGATTCCCCCGGCCGATTTTCAGCCGTGCCGTGGAACGCGTTGTTTCTCGGAGCAGCGTGGCACGGAAGTGTCTAAGCGATTGGTAATCTCCACAGTGCGCGCGAAATATGGTACAGGCCATGGAGAGGGCTCAACCTGACCGTAGATCGGACAGGTTGGGTCACGATCGGGCCCTACGGCGCGATGGAACCTCGCCGGGTTAACCGTCGACTCTGATAGGTCTACTTAAACGCCCCCGGTTATGCAACCGAAGCTTCTAATAAGCTTCCTTTAGCGTGAGTACCTGTCGGAGAGCCCCGCGTGTCTCTAGGTGGGATCGATCGTACGAGGCGTATATATCCTAACGTTCCGCCGATCACGATCGACCGATATCCATTCCCGATTACCAATGTGATATCGAACGAAATCACCTTACGATTCACGGTAATAATGCACGTCTGCAAAGTTATAAATTGCCAAGAAAGATTATAGGATCGTAGATGATTTTATAGGAATGACGCGCCGATCAAAATTCATCCGCCCACGACTTGGCGCGGCGGCCCAGAATGCTTGAATACTTCAATGGGAGCCTCGTTCGGCACACGGAGGATTTATTGCTGTTGGAAATCGTAATAGAAATAACGATGGAGGCTAATAGCGCCGACGGGCGTCGCCCGAGATCGACGCGAGCGTAATAGAGAGTGGAAATGTCAAATTTCCAATCAACTGCGTGCCGATGCAACGCCGTGAAGAAACACACATTTTTCCGGGCTAATAATCTCTAAATCGATTTGACCGCATAACCGCGAGACTATCGTATTTTCCTTCGTCTCGATATCGCTTATCTCTTACGTCGCACCGCGCCGCGCCGTGCCAACGTCGAAGAGAAGCCCGTTGGCAAAAGGGTTTAAGGACAATTCGCCGTTTCGCGTTCGCGCATTGTAGGGAGTCGCGTGTCCGGCTCGCGGGTGAAATATCTCCGGGCGACCGACATATTTACTTGACAAAGTACATCCACGACTCCATTACGCACCTAACAAAAAGCCCGGCGCATTATGTCCGCGCGTTAACCAGCCCGATTGTAATCCCCGACAATGCTTTTTCTCGCCGTCCCGAGGTCCTCGCCGCGAAACGAGTCGTTCCACCGGTACTTGAATTCTTTCGTTCCTTTTTTGCGGAGGAGGAGCGCGAGTGCACGCGGGACGGAGGTTGAGGTCGTGGAGGACGACGACGACGAAGGTGAGGAAGGAGGAGAGGAGGAAGCAAAGGCGGAGGGTACGACCGACGGTGGGACGATATTAAAAATCACAATGCAGGCATATTAACTTGACCTACTATCGGCGCACCAGGAAGAGCCGTGGTCGTTTAAAGTCCCGTCTAGGTCCTCCGAAATGAACGCACGCACGCCCTCCGCGGTGCACGCGGCCGGTTACGCGCGTGTGTGCGTACACGCGTGCAATCACCAGTACCGCACTAAAGGAGGTAATGCCCCGGACAAACGTGTTAAGCCGTCTTTTGTGGACATGACATTATTGCCCGTCTGATGCATGATTCATTTTTATCAACATTTTTTTATCTGCACATTATATACGACATAATTTAAACTACGGAAGAAATGAGTCAGCTAATGTTAATATGAAGATTCGAGTAAGCCGATATATAAGTGAAGGTCTTATAAAATTGAATCTATTAAAATAAATTACATCTTTTATTGCATCTATGAGTTCGGACGTAACCGATAACTATTCACAAAAATCAGATTGGGCAATGTTTTAATCAAAATAAATTAAGGATTACGATCATGTAACAGCTAGCAATTTCTTAAACAATTTCGATAGAGCTGTCATTTACAACTTACGAAACTTGTACTAGCTGCACTAAAACTTTCTATCAACATGCTGTATAAAAAAGTGGCTGTTATTAAGGCGATCGTACTATTTTACTGTTGCTATGAATAATTTATCAATTAATTATCCTATAAAATTGTTTAGAAGCGGCGGATAAATTTCTCTTGTCCAGACAGATTACGACGAGCGTTCATCTCGTACCAAAGCGATCGGCAACGGACACGACCGGTATTTCTTAATTCGGCACTGATAAGCGTGTGCAACCGCGTGCGTTCGTGTCAGAGCGCGCGGCGTGCGGCGCATATGCGGAGAGTCGCCCTCGCTTTTACGACAGGCTGAGCTTTACTGCGGCCGAGAGCAACCGCAACGGAGGAATTAGCAATTGTAATGTTATAAGGGGCAAGAGAGGCTGACGGAGGAGAGACGGGAGGAGGAGGAGGAGGAGGAGAAGGAGTGGGTGGAGGACAGAGAGATGGAAGAAGGGAGAGAGAGAACGAGGCTGCCGGACGAAGGATAAAGAATGCGGGACCCAAGGGGTCACGAGGATTTCATTTGACGGAATAACGTGGCGTTTAAGAGCCGGTACCGTTATCGCGCTCGTTGTACATAAGTAAGTACCAACAGGATTGGGCGACCCCCCATCTTCCTCGGTGCATTATATTTCGAGGAATCGAAGGTACCGGCCGTGTGTATCCTCCTTCGTTCACTCCGCTCCGCCGTCTGTTTTATCTCCTTTTGAATAATCGCACGCGTTCCCGGTCCGCCGGTAATTACTCGACATCCCGCCGACGCGACGCGACGCGGCGACGGGACGCACGCGACGGATTGGGTTACTTATCGTTATGCGTTAGGTGCGAACGGGGTTCATGAAGGAGCATCAGGTAAAACTGCTGCGAAAAGCAAGAGTTTCTATTAACGTCCATTTGTGAGCTATTTCTAGTATTAATTTAAGGCTCTATTAAGACACAGATCCGAATCTGTATTTATTAGATAGATCCGAAATCTATTTTATAATATTCTATCGATTTTCTTTACAGTAATACAGAATTTCTGTGTGTCTCTCGAGAACTTGGTTGTAGAACATGTTGAACTCGAGATTAATTGAACTTTGGTTTTCCACCTAACTCATTTCTATGATTCAAATTTGTCAACGAATGAATGAATTCGTCTTAATAATTCTGTACACTCATCATAACGAATCAATATCTCGACGAGCGATCTGATTTTTCGGCAGAGTCGTCCGTAATCTTCCTCTCCCTGCGCATAATTTCTCCCTCATCTGATGACTCAACGTCATCATCGCGATTCTCAATCCTCCCACGCTCCTTTCATTTTGGCTTCGAGCCGTAGGACCCCCGAGCGAGGGTGCGGGAGAGAAGCGGGAGGGGGAGGATCCCGGCACACGGGATCATCAAAGTGGTCCATAATGAGCGGCTCGCGCTGCGAGGTCGCAGGTCACGCGGTAATGAATTGTTTTGCACCTCGCGGGCAAACCGGGCTCCGTGAACCTTCCGTAAGAGCTCGTACACGCGCGCGCGGCCAGCACTAATACGCGTGGAAGGTACTCGGGGCCTCGTCCGGCGCGCGGTCCCAACTCGTGCGCTCGAAGGGCGACTCCGCTTCGCCATGAGAAAAACGTCAAAAAGCTCGGTGACTTATGGCGGTCGATCAGTCAGACCCGCGATGGCGAACTAATTGACGGCGTTGTGGCCGTTAACGGTTATCGAATTTCACGCTGATCGCTTTCTCGATTATTTTCGTTTGCATTTAAATGCCGGCCACCGATGTGTGTCACCGATCGACGTTTCTATCATGCAGGCTCGGCTTCCGCTTGAATATTCATGTCGGCGAGGAGATCCCTCATCGTCGTCGTTAGACTGTGCGCTCGCTAGAATTAAACGGCTCCGGTGCAATTAAGAACAAGAGTTTCCGACTTTTATACTAATAATTGATACTGATGCACTCACATTATCGTAAAAGAAATTAATCATTAAAATTAACGTCTGTGATTCTCTAATATCTTATACACGAAGCTTATATATTTTATCTTACGCGTGTAAGCCTTATACCTGACCAAATACCTGACAAGCTTTTTTATTGATTAAAAAAAACGATTGGTGCGGGATTCCGAAGAATTTTTACGAATCGTTTCCGTAAAAATGACACAATGTATTCTCGGACTACTGTATAAAATAACCATATGTCATTTCGTAGTGGTATCCCGTGGCCGCGCCCCGCGGTTAAGGCACAATACGGCGAGACCCGCGGGCCTCCCGGGTACCAAGGCTAGAAAATTAGTCGTCCGCTTTCGAGCAGTCCGCATTCTTTAACCCTTTTGGTTCTCCATCGCGATCGCATAAAGTAACATCCTTTCTTATTCTTTTCCGTTCGAGCGGGGGCCCTATTACATCGTCGGTAACGCGGCTATAATTTCCGCCGGACCACCACGACGCGATGCGAAGAAGAATGATACTAAGTGGTAATCTTTTTCGGTGAATGCGTCCCTCGAAGGACACATGGAGGAGATAATCAAATGTCGGTTTATGTCGCTGTCTTTGCCCACGCTGCGAGCAATCCGGCGCCACACCGCCAACCTGTCGTCTGAGATACGTCTTCTTAACGGGACTAAGATCTAATGGGACGATTAGAGGTGCGACAGCGGGACGCTGTAGCACCTTTCCGTTAGGCGATTTGATGTATAGCTCTGCATACGCAAAATGTGATTAGAGACAAATAGAATGAAGAGAAACGGGAAGAAATACAACATCTGTTTTCTATCTTTATTTCCAAAATTTATGAGTTGTAGTCGTCATATAAGAATTTAGGCTACCTTATTGGCACAATTAACGCATACAATTAACGGTACAAGCAAGAATTAATGATTTAATCTCTCGATAATGTCTAACGTGTCTCCCAAATCTATGTCGAGCCGAGACACTCGATCGTGACGTTCTCGAAATCCTACGAATGACGGGTTCGAATTTACACAAGCGCAACGCTCGTTAGCGCAGCGCCGTGAGCGCATCGGCTGCCATTCATCCTCGAAAACAAACGCGCGCTGATTCGCGAGCGAATCGCCGCGCACGATTCGTCGTGCGTACCTGTAGGTGTACCTGTATGTATACACATATGCACGCACGCTTCCCACAGATCAGCGTCACTCGCGAAGCACGCATGCTAATTCCTTATTGATGAGTGTCATTTATTACCATCGGCTGTTCGTATCCCTTTCCCCCCCTTCCTTTCTCGTTCCTTGCCAAGCCGCCCCACGTCCTTCTCTCAACCAGTCGCTCATCACCTCTTTCAGCAATCGATGGCAGCCACCGAGATTGCGTTACGGAAAAGCGCGCGGATGCGACTAATTGTCCCTCGAGGGGCCTCATTTTTCGGGCCCCCGATGGCGCCGGATCCCTTGGCGATTTGTTAAACGTCAGCGGACCCCGAGAACGTCACGATCGATCCATCGATCGACGGCGTCGTTAACTCGTGAACTCGTAACAGTGAGTGAAACCGTGTCGACAGTCGAACTCCTTTACTAAATAATCATTTAAAAAAATTATGCAGCTGTTAAATAGAAACAACTGCTCTAGAGAAACAATTGTTCGCGTTGTCTACTGACCGTTGTGGGAATATTGATCATAGATCTACGAGGATTTTCATTCGATGATCCGGTGAACGAGGAGAAAACGGTATATCTCGGCCCGAACGAGCACCGGCCATTCCGGACGATTGCACTTTGGATGCCCGAAGGCCGATCACGATTTGTGCGCGAGTTATACACAGGATCGGTAGATCACTACCGATGTAGATCACCGTAGTCAGTGGCGGCGGAATCGCAGGGTCGTCTCTCACCCCGTTGCACGCTCGTTGCTGATGCAACCGCAACGGTAACCGCGATGCAGTCTTGGCAGTCGCGGGGTGAAATTTCTTGCTCTCTCCCTCTAGATTCAACTTGTGAGATAAGATAACGTGTGTATGTATTACATAATCTCTCTCCTTTCGCTCGAACTCGATCTGCAATTAATTTCGATCTCGTCGTATGCGCTGTGTATTCGCTACCTTTATTACATTTTTAATGGATTTTAACAATAAATAAATCATTTGCAATAAATGTAAGTAATGCAGCGAAAAATCTGTAAAAAAGCTGTAATTGCAAAAACTTCGATAAAAAATTGTTTCAATCTTACAATTAGCCTTTGATCCCAGTCAACTGATTGACTCATATTTTGCTTTGATTAAGAGCCAAGATCCTCAGGTATCTATTAGCGAAAACAAAGTTTGAAAAGATAAAGTTTTCTGTTTCGGAATAGTTTTGCAGATGAACGAACGACCAGACGCCAACATTGTAAAATTATAAAGTAATTTGTTACGTTGCACTACTTAGTAAACAATAATTTAATTTGAATTTGTTTGACATCCAGGTCTAGATTGTAAAGAATATTTTGAAGAACAAAAGCTCGATTCTCAAACGATACAGCGTAGTCGCGACGAGGGTTCCACGAGCGCGCGTTCGTGTTCGCTCGAGATGGCAGAAAAAGGCTCTCGTTGCTTGGCACGTGGTGTGCCATTATCCTGCCATTTCGTCATTTTATTTCCGTGCCCCAATGGCCAGCCTGATGAGCCAATAAACTCCGATACGGCCGTCCGTGCAAAAATGTCGCTCGCTAACTCGTGCCTGCCAGGCCACCGAATAATCCGTGGTTCGACGACGATTCGTGCACGAGGTTTCGTTATTAAGTGAACGGCGAGGATAATCGTCGGTCGTAGGAAAACGTAAGTACCTGCCAGGAGCAAGCCCTTTCTGGCAGGACCTCGAGGAAGCAGCGCAATTATGCCGACTTGACGTCGAGTTTAATGCGTTCGGCGTGCCAGTCGTTTACAGGAATAAACATTTTCTGGCTACTATCCGCGATTTTACGTTATCGTCGGAAGCGACTATCAAATAGCCGTAAACGAAGGATGCTGGAATACCCGATGCCTTTAATGCATCTTGTTTTCAGCGTTATATGTGCCTTCGCATTCTTGTTTATCTCTTCCATTTTAAGTTCACATTTTAAGGGAGGCTTCAGAAGGCTCTTTGTGTTTTTCTAATATTACCCTCTCGACTTGTTCGAGTTTTTTTTTTACTTCTTTTCAGTATACGGTACAAAAATACAAATTATTTGTTGCGCTTTGTAATAGTACATACATATTTATTTCCCGTTGGAGTCGGCTCAATTATTCATTGCGGGTCGAGTCACGAATAAGTGCTCTATTCATATTTTCGATCCGCTTCGAACGATAAAAGTTCAAGCGCCTGTTTCGCAACGGTCGCCAAGTCGCGTATACTTGGTACATCCCCGACTGCCAAATTATACGGCTAAACGAGCTGATTTATGTGCGCACTTTACAACCGCGACCGCGCGAGAGATGGGCGAGAGGACGACGACAAACGCCGGCATCTAGAGAACAACGCGAGGCGTCTCGTCGTGACGCGAGAGGAGACAATGAGCAACCTTGTTGCTGCATGCGCAGACGGGCTTGCGACCTTAATTGCGCGCATTATCGTCCCTCGGAACGATAACGACGTTGCGAACGACCGTAGGTGTCTACGGACTATGGAAACAGCCCCATATAAACACATCGCTTCTTTTTCCTTGCAACATTAAATGCTTTTAAAAAAGCCTTTCGCACGTTATTATTTTTTAGGTGCGAAAGATCGTTCATTTCTCTCTCTCTCTCTCTCTCTCTCTCTCTCCTTTTTTTCTGCAACGGGGGCAAGTTATATGCGTCGTTAACGTGAATATTTTAGGACGCAAGTTACGATTAGTTATGGCGGTTTTTTCTGAGAGCTGTTGAAATTCTTGTGGTTTAAAATAATTGAAATTATTGCCTCTTCTTTACGCGTAGGCTGTAAATATTCAAGGACGCGCTCGCGCCCAAGCGAACGTAAGTCATAAATAATAATAAATGAATCGTTCTCGTAAGGTTCTATATTCATTACGATTATCATGCAATATTTTTGTGATCAGAGTGTATTGCTCAATGTGTACACAAGGAATAATATTTAAATCATTTCGCTTCCCACATAAATGTCCACCGCATTATTCATGCGCAGTTCGCATAACGTCTCAGCCGCTATTTTTTTGCAAAAGCGGCAATATTTCATCAGGCACTTATATCCATTCCAGTCTTTCCATCATCCGACAATAAAAGTCGCGCATTAAGCCAATTACTTTCACCTGGATTTCTGCCTGCAGTACGTCTGCATCCTCAAGGGCAATCTTTCTCGCGCGCAACGAGACAGGAGGATATCGTTTCAACCCCGATTACACCGCGCGGCCGGGTACAGTCTGCATACGTGTATACACACGCGTGTACCTCCGCCCGCTCGCAAAATCGCGAGGAGCATAAATATCCGCGCCAAGTATCTCCCAGCATTATTACAAGCGTGTCCGTATACACGTGACACACGTGGCGTGGCGGAGGAGCCATCGCGCCGCGCATGTTACTCGAACTCGTACTCGAACTTGTACACGAGACACACTGCTCTCGTCTCTTCGGGACTTACCTCGAAGTGGGGATTATACTGCTGCCAAATTACAGTGCCTGGCCACCCATAATGCGGCCACAGAGACGGCTACGGTAATAATGTTGATATTAACGGCACGGTAACGTTCCCGCCAACGAAATTATAGGTGTTAGGGGCGTGTTAATTTTTATGCTTATTGATTTTCATATTTTACCACCTACCACGAGAAACCAAAGAGGGCGGCGGGGTTGTCACGGCGGTGCGTAACAGTTTCGCCAGCAAAGACCAGTCAAGACCATGACTTTCCTCGTTATCAGTCGTGGTGGATATTTTTGCGGCGAGAGCTGGTTCGAAGCTCTTTCTTCGGGCTTTAAATGCCCGGAGCTGGTTCGCAAATGACGACTGAATGGCTATTCGAAATCGACGTTTAGGACAGACGTGAGCGTACATATTTTTACGATTATTGATCTTGGGGTTTTACTACTTAGCGCGATACTGAATAGGAGATGAGCTGCATTAACAAAAAAATGGATTTCATATACGATCAAATGCATTCGTAAAATCAATTTTGCCGGTTGTTATTAGTTTTTAGTATTCTTCGTTATTTTTGTTACTGAAAAAGCAATTAAGAACAAAATTTTATAAAATGCTTTTATTTTTACCATCGGTCTGATTGCGTTTCGATCAGTCCTTTTAACGTATTTTAGAAGCAAAAAATATACTGCAATTAGATAAATCAAAAGAAATCAAGACAAATGTAGTATCTTCATATACACATATTTATATAAAGATCTCTTCTCGTAAAAATTTTTATAATTAAATTTTGTACAATATTAAATTTAAGATTAATTTAAATCTGCAAAAAAATATGTATTAATTTCAATATTTAAAAGAATATTTTAGAATTGGTTTTAATTTATATAATAAAATAATGCCAAATATATATCACTTATCGGTTAGATTAATTCAATTTAATTTTAGTAAATTAGAAAAGGCTCTGTTCCTAAATTTAGAAGAAGTATTAATATTTCGTGAAAATACTTTTCTTGTTATTAAAAATACTTGTTATTAAAAATCAGTTTGAAAGAAAGAGATGCGAGATAGCTCGTAAAATTTTGTGTCTTGTTTTCAAAACTACATATCTGCGGCGTGCCGTTCACTTGGAACTTCGTCATCGACTTCGGCAATTTCGAACGAAGTTCGCGGAGGTCGAAAGCGAAGCGCGAGCGCCCTCGATGGCCCATCGATGGGTCGCAGGTCGGGGCCCTGGGTCGAAGGTGGTCACGAGGACGCTGATACCCAATTCCGAGAGTATTCCTGGAATCGAGAGATATTTAATATACCGCCCGGTCGAGAAATACACGAGGGAGGGGGAGGGGAGGGCTATCCCGCGCTCGCGCACGGGAGCGACCAGGACGCGACGTTACCTCGAAGGAGGACGGAACCAGGACTCGAAGAGTGGCCCCCAAGAATAAGAGGGGGAAAAGGGACGTCGCCGAGAGTTACGGGCCATCCACGTCACGCTCAAATATTTTGGCAAATTTATGCTCAATAAAAATTAACCAGACCCCTTCTCGTTCTGCGGTTTTGGTCCACCAGCGCCGCGCCACCATCAACCTCCGCCACCTTCTTGCGGCCGTTTAACGACAAGGTGGACCTCCGGTAGATTCTCCGTCCGTTACACGTTCCCGCACATATTCGTACGTCCGTACGTGCGTATGTCCGTCTGTCCGTCCGTCCGCCACGAGCGTGCAAAAGCGAAGTGATTTACCGCTGGATTTTCTTTCTTTTCTCTCTTTCTCTTTTAGCAGTCTGTCTTCACTTATCTTCTTCTTTCCCGCGCCGTTGCACGTCGCGTCCTCTTCGTCGAGTGTTTATCGCCACCGAGTGTCTCTTTCGTGCCGCACCGGTCAAGAACGGAGACAAGCGATCTTTTTTTTTTTTATTCCGTCGCTCGCTTCTTCGCGCCTTCGAGAATCCATGCGGCGGGGGCGCGCGAAGAAGCGAGGCCTTTTTTCATTCCGCGTGGTGCAAACGCAGGGAATGTGTCGCCGGCATAAATCAGTCAACGTCCCCCCGGATTAGACTTTACGGTACCCCCGAGTTCTAGATGACTTCTCGCGATTCCAGGGATGGAGCAAGGTGCGCGGAAACGACGTGTGAGAAAGCACTTTGCTTTTTTTATCTCATAATTTACTCACGTCACTATTTGCCTTAACTCTTTCCGAATTGTATATTATCAAAAATTATACATAAATTTTCTAACTTTGCTTTATTATGCTTGCTCATATGACTGTTTCATTTAATTAACATGAAATTTTATGTATTTGCTCGATTAATTAATTCTTTATTATTTTTAACTTATTAATTCAAACAATTCGGTATTATTTAATGTATCCACACAATTAATTAAAAAGGAATTTTTTTTTTAGTAATCTTCCAGTTTATTTTTTTAAGCAGGTGATTTGCGCAAAACTCACACGCTACTTAGAACCCCCGCAGTAGCAAATTAGCATGCCGGGGCATGAGGAACGCGATGTCGTACCTGAAGAAGGCGGTGGTTAAGGTGGTTAAGGACTAATAACTGTGACGCACCGCGGCCGCGGACGCTCGCACAGGGAACCGAGACCGAGTGTGTCGGCTCCGTCTGATTTCACGGGCGCTAATTAGTCCAGGCGCGCTTTGCCACACGTCTAATCGCAAATTTATATGCCGTCCGTGGCACTCGCGGAAGGTCGCGTGGGGGCGTAACGTCGACGCCGAGAGCGCGGCGATGTTTTTCGTTTTAAACCAGTCGGAAGTCGCCGCGCCACGTTTCCATATACGCATTACCTGAACTCTGCGAGAGTGGTGAGCTTATTTCTTCACGTGTAAGACGTGTCGTGGCCGCATCAGAAATACACTTCGTTATCGCTCGGCTCATCCTTAATTACAAGACTCGGATAAAAGAAAGTACACTAATTATAAGACTTTACTTTGATCTTTTAGTTTTATTTTTTTTATTTTATTGTGTCATTTGCAAATCTTTTGTTAGTTCAAGTTTATTACAGTTATAAAAATTTTAATAGTTTTTTAAAATAACTATACTTAACAAGATTTTTTTATATTTTTTAAAATGGTTTTAAAGTAGTATTAACACCGGAAAAATATAAGTAGCATTTAGTTTAGGGATTGGGGAATCTGATTAAAGAATTTCTTTATAGTAGCATTTAAGGAAAAACATAAATTATATAAATGGTGGTTTGTTTTTACACAGAGATTTATCTTCCTAATGCATGTCTGATTTTAACTTGGACAAATTTTTCAGATATTAGATTACTTTATGTGATTTTTCGGTATATCATAATACTGGTGTTACGTAAGCGTATTGTTTCCGAAAAGTCGTGGCAAATCGCTATAGAAACCATACACACCGACACCTGCCGATGGGAAATGTCATCGGCCGCCAATAAACAAAAGCGGAGCACTATGAAATGGCGACTCGCGTCACCTGCCTTTCCGAAGTACTTACAACGGTGGTTCCCATAGTCGGCCGGAGCAATTTTGAAATCATACATTGTCATTACTTCGTTCCCAGTATACGTGAATATCGATGCCAGCGGTTTACGTTAATAACACACACGATACTTGTACCTGTCGTATCGCAACCGACCCCCCAAAGCGCCGCCACTTCCTGCCTCGCATTTACGCGGTTAACCATTGACTTTTCGATCCATTGTTTACCCCTGAATAGCAGCGTGCATAGGCTACTAAATAAGAAACAAGAATGAAGATATAATCACGTGAATTTATTCAGAAATGTACACCATGGATGAGCGCGATAGTTAATCTCAGCGTCCCGCAACGTCCGGCGTCCGACGCGAAACGCCCGTGTTCTCACGTAACGGCATAAATCTCCGGTGTAAATCTGGCCGCGAAGATTCCCGAAAAACGGATCGGTGCCGTAATCGAAGGCGGATTAAAGAAACGAGAGGAAGAAAGGAAAAAACGAGGGTGAAAAAAAAAAGAATTACCGCGGCTCGATTTCTTTCCCTTTTTTATCGCGGATGCGGCGCATGTCGGCCGACTTATCTCTTCCCCGAGATCTTCCCGGGCGCATTAATTCACCGGCGGATGTTGGAGCCGTGGATCTTCTCCCGACTGGTCCATTCGCCCTCGGAACGTCTTGATTCTGTGCGCGATCGTAAAGTTAATCGATCCGCTCCATTAAATCGCGTCCGGTAATCGCGCCGATACACTTCTCGGTGCGTTGCGACGCGCCGGGCCTCATTTTCGTCAAACGGCGCGCATTTGAAAGAGCAATTGAAAGAGGAGGAGGGAGGGGAGGGGGGAAGAGGGTACGGGCTTCTCGTTGAATCATGACGACCGAAAGCGGCCTTTATCAAGACCCGCCGCGGGCGCCCCCGGATCTCGGGGCTCGCTCGCGGGGCCCATAAAACTCCCGCGTTATTTACTATGTTAATTGGCGCCCACGTCAAACACAAATTTATGCTAAAAGCTGAGATGTTATCGAGTAGCCGAATGCGTTACGGCGCTGACAGGTCCTGCCTTCCAGTGCCGGACGATCAGACACTGGCCTGGCGAGGTACTTCGAAACGCACGATAATGCCGATATCTATCTTCGATGAATCGTCGGCTGCTTTCTTCCTCCAGCGCCCGTTCGTCTCGTCGCGGATCTGCCGTTCCTTTCCATCACGAGCTTCCTCCTTATTCATCTTCGTTCCGTGATGTGCAAATTTCAAGTAAGACGCTCGAAGTCATGACCTCACGCTCTGGGAAGTAAAGTTTTGCGAGGTTTGAAACAATGGATCATTCGACGAAAGAGGACGCGAGGGTTCTTACTTTAGAAGAGTTTAAATAAGAGTCTGTAGATCGTAAAAAGAAGACAAAGCTGATGAATTAATTTTCCCCTTTTTTGGTACTTGAAAGAATGTACACTGGTCGTTATCGTATCTTTCTGCGTACGATAGTTAAATTGTCTTCTCGAATTTTTAGAAACTCTCAGAATTCACTGCTGTCCATTGTATCAACAATTTTTTTCTTTCTGGATCCCAGATGCTGTTCCAGAAGGTTTATATATTTCGTTACTCTATTTTTCGGTGAAAAAGCGTGAACAGCGTCCCAGTCACGTACAGACTGAAACACAGTTTTAGTTTGCCATTGACAAAGAGGGTACCACATGTGCTGTCCTGATACTTGCCCGGGAATAATGGAATTTACGTGTAATTCTGCTGTTACCGCCGTTTACCGGACGCAGCTCCTGAAGGCGCCGCGGAATATGTTCGCCATACGGACGGTGATCTTGCCACACGCATTTCGAAATACGTGTCCAGTGTCGCGTATTTACGAGATTTCACTGCCATCCGTCTCGCCCGCCACGGCCGGCGCTCCTTCGCAGCAGCCATTGGCTTCTTAACGTCCGACAGGTGATTTACACGCGAGGATTTACTGCTCGCGAGATTTTACGAAAGGCTCTGACCCGTACCGAAACCGGCGTGGCTCGTCGCATGTCCGAAGCGAGGAGGCGATACGCGCCTTCCGAGAACGAAAAATCATTTTTTACAACTGACTACAAGTTGCGAGCTACGATGAGTGGTACTGTCGAAGATAGCGATTCTCGGGGTGTTTTCTGCGCGTTCCGTGGTGTTGACAGCAACGACGCGCGATAGAAAATATGTGATTGTTACGGCGAAGGTCCGTAAGAGGAATGGAAAAATATCAGCGATCAAAGAAATTAAAAATTTTACTTTTCTAGCAATAACGTTGTAAAATGTGTTACAAATACTTTGGCCTATTGTATCATGTTACAAGAGGTGCAATAGAATATCGATAAAACTTGAGAAATTATTATTTGAGAAGCTTATTCAGGCAGCATTCTATTCATATTCAAAAGAATTTTTTGACTGGTTGTTCGTTAGTTTGAAATATCACTCTTCTTTTAACTCTTTCCATATGCTGAAAATGTGATTATCACGTGTTGTATCTATGTTTATACTGATTGGGGAAATCAGGGCTCTTTGGCACAAGAGACGAGTTAGCAATACGTTTCATTTATGTAATTATGGCGAAGGAAACAATGGAAAAGTTATCACAAAATATCACTTTTATAACATAAATATAATTTTCAAATTTTTATTTAAATCAAACAAGTATTACGATAACAAAAGGAAAAAATATGATTTAAGATAAGGCAAGTAAATTTCTGAATGTTTCAAAATTTCGTAATAATGTTTTTCAGCTTGAGAAAATAAATCTAAGTCATATATTATTAGTTAAAAAAATATTACTACACATATTTTATTTTCAGTTTTATTTTGAATAATAAGAGTAATTTTTTATAATAAAATGATTAAAATTAAATATGTGTAGGAATATATTTCACAAAAATATATATTTCGTCATCATAATCAAATTTTTTTTACAATCAATAAATACCGAAAGAAACGTCACAAATAATATTTGCTAATATTTCGATTTTATTTCCGATGCATAGTTGCCATATTTGTCGGTGTCTTGTTAAGAATCTCTATGATTATATATTTCGATGTGATCGTAGGAAAGTTGGCAAAATCCGCTTGCAACTTTTTTCTCGGTGCGAGGAAGCAGCGTGGGCGTTTTTATATCGTCGCTTTTATTACCACAATGGGCGCCGTCCGGTGCTACGACCGACGCGATCGTGCCTTTACAAGTGAGATCATTCTCCTTTACGGTCGAATTTCGATCCGTTCCATCGGAGAGAATTCTGGAAACGCCACCGACGCGAAGGACATAAACGTCGATCGCCGGAAGATCGAGGTTTCCATGCGGACTCTCGGTATCTTTTCGAGATTAAGTTGTTGGTTCCGGACTGACATTAAAGAGCTTTATCACGGCGACATGTCCGATTGTTTAGTGGCACGCATAATTTTCTGATTTTCACGAGATGCCAGAGTAAAATTTACGTCTGTGCCGGATAAGGCAGCCTCTTTTTTCATGTATTTTTGTCCATAATCAGCTGATTAAAAATTATACAAACAAACGTGTCGGACATATTTTACGAATGATCAAGTTTTGAAACAACATTGTTTCTAAATTTTATCTGTAGAATGAACAACCTGTAAAATATAAATATTTTATATCTCAAATTGTGATTTAACAAAATAATGTTACAATTTTTGAAAACTTTTTTGTTACATAATTTTTGCTGTCTGATCAAAGAAGATTTTTATTGAGAGAAGGGCGAGGGAATCGCGAGACTTGCCACAAACATAGAGCACTGAACGTCGAGCCAGCTGTACTGTAGAAAGCGAAACGGAGAGCGCATCGGGTTGCTGAGGTTTTTCCACCGTAATTTATGCTCGATAATGAATCTACACTCTGCAGATAGCGCGGGGGTCAGGTGTTAATGTCGGTGCGTGTGTGGTGCAAGAGCGCGGCGCCGCGTGGGACTCGTGGCACATTCGGCCCACCCGCGCTCTCGGTCTCTCGCGAATCAGCGATGCTCAGCCAGTTGCTCTCAAAACCGACACACACACACACACACACATACACACAAACGCGAAAGAGTAACAAATATCTTTCAGAATATTCGCGTAACGAGAAAATAATTACGCATTTTTTACGCATTTTCGGGACACGCGTCGTTGAATTTGTCAGACAAATAAAGTTTATGGATATGCTCCGAAATCTGAGCGCTTTTATCGTGTAACCGCAGTTTCTGTCGTACATTCCGTTAAAGTGAAAACAAATTCGCTTACGAAACTCATGACCAACGGATCAATGAATTGTGGGTTACGTACGGAAGATGCATACGTGGGAGAGACAGTCCTGGGACTCGTCCTGCACTTTCTCCCTGTCGCGCGTCGCGTCGTTTCCTTGAATTCAACGCACGTCTAACTTTCCTCTGGACATCAATTGTCCCATCGCTTGATTTCGTGCGCGACAACATTGTATAAGTTTATTGGTAGTAATTTTTAGTAATTTATCACGCGATTAAGCGCAATATATGTTCGAGACGAAAAGAAAACGAGATTGTTTATCCGCGTAAATTAGTGGAGCACATTTAGCTCGAGAGGATACGAGTATAATTTACAATCACGAAATTAACTGTCCGGACATACTGGGAGTTTATTTTTTTATATGTGTAAATTCACTAAATATTATATTTATTTAAAAAAAAAAAAATTGTTTGGGAATGAAAACCCTTGCCAGTCATGAAATTAATTGTCTGAACACAAGATATTGTAGTTAATAATTTATATTATAAATTAAAATTAGTGTAAAAGCCTGTTTTTGATGTAATAGAAATGCGTCACTGGCCAGAGTTTTCACTTTCAATCGGTTCTCTGAAAAATGATGATAGTTGGTGTGTGAATTTACAGTATAAAATAAACTTCCATGATCTGTACAGACAATCAGTTTCGTGAGTATATGTATATAATCTGCGTGCGTGTATAATATATAATCCCCGGAGGTTGAGAACCGTCCGACAGGCGCGTCCCTTAAACAATGTCTACATTAAGCCTAGTTAAGCAAGAGACGGCGTTTCGCGGCAACGAGACGGGCGTCGTACCGGCAGACACGTCGCCGTCGAGAGTCGTTTAAAGGCATTAAACGCTCGCTCGCTCGTGGAAACACACCGGCATCGGCAGTTCGCCGTGGTGTTCATCGGGTGTATCCGCGTATACCTGGCAACGTATTCGCGATTCACGGTGTATAAAGTACGTGGTTACGAGCGTCGCACAATCGTGCGAGCGTGCCCCGCCGCGCCGGTCGGAGCCCCCGCGCCGGTCGCGTTGGCACGGGGCTATTAAGATATTTGAATAATATTAACATGGGGAACTCGCGGGCGCGCGCAAGGACCGTGTGGTATCGATAACGGTGAAGGGCCTGCTCGTGCAAGGATTCGTAGGGCCTCGGGCGATATCACGCGAGCATTTTAGTACTCGGGGCGACGATAAAATGAACCCGCCATGATGATGCTGTTAGCTATATCAAAGCTGGCTCACGAGAAGCAACGCACAGGTGTTGTCGATGGAAATTAAGTTTTTTTTTGCAGGTACTAATTTTCTACGATAGATATTAGTCAGAAGAAAATATCACACGTGCAGTAGTTAAAATTGTACTTGTATTAACTCTTACCTCATTGCCGAGAATTCTTGCATCTGTGTATCAGCTGTTTTTTTTTTTTTTTTTTTTTTTACTGTTGTCGTCGTGATTGTAATAGTATTGGAGAACTTGAAGAGAGTTTCGGGTTTAAAATAAGAAGAACACGTGTTTGCCCACCCAAGAATTTAAGGAAAGTGCTCCTGCAATGTAAAGTTAGCGAGTAACAAGCGTCACAGCAGCCTTGGCGAGAGGTGCAGCGCCGCCGCTTGAAAGATGACATCTCGTATTTCCGATGCATGCAGGCGGTGAAATAAAGCACGTGCTAAACTGTACCAGTTGCAGTTGACATACGCGGAATTACACAGTGTTTATTGGTCGCGGCTCACGTACCGCGTACCGCGACGCTTATCGCGGCCGCGATGCATCTCTCCGCACGGTACGCCAATGAAATCACACGGTGACCTCATTCACTGAGTCAATACTTTCGATGTGTTCTGCGATCGGCCGGGCGAGCTTCTACGAACAGCATGCGATTCCGTCCCCCGAGGAACGTGTTCGGAAATATAAACAGGTCCCGCACATATGTTCGTCTAATGTCCTGACTACGTCAGTTTTCAAGAGACAAGACTCTCTCGTTGTCTCGTAACGGCCGTTTTGGTTAATTATTTTAAGGTTGAATTCCTCAATTCGGTAAAGCGTATTGTCAATGAACCAAAAGTTTTTATATACCTAATACCTAAGCTGTAAAGAATTTCTTCAAGATGGGATGCACTTGTAATTCGTTGACACAATACAAGCTCGTTGATGCGGATGCAGATCTGTAGACCGAGCAGAATGCCAGAATGTGCAACATGTGCGTAAATACGTGATTAATTGCATAGCGAGTGTTGGGAGGGAGGTCTGAATGAAGCAAACACGTGAGTTTTACTATTATGTTACCACTCGCTTTTGTTACTTTTTCTCTTTAGTACATGTGACGGTAGCGATATATTATTAACAAATAAATTGGTGTGCTTTAAAAAAAAACGAATAACAAAGCAGCAATCGTAATTGTGTTGATTAAAATAGATCAAAGCGGATCGAATCAAAGGGAGAGGCCATTGATTAAATGGATGCAATATGTGTGATAAAATTGCAGAGAAAAGCACGAGAAAAGCAGCTCGGACAAAGAGGACAACAAGTTATTATTCCTTGTGAAAGAGAAATGTGACGAAAAAGAAACGCCGTGCATGTGAAGCAAACGTAAAGTGTTTTTCATAAATGCTGGTACGTGCTTTTACTCTGCGCTGTTGTTAACGGAGGTGCAAGTAAGGGAGCTCCGAAAACATACGATGACAAGCCCATGGGGTTCTATGTGCAGTTCGGATCAGAGTATTTACCACCAAGGACGCGCCGAAGGTGATCGTGCCGCACATGTCGGGTGGTTACCATGCCGAGAAGAAAATGAAGAAAAAAAAAAAAGAAAAGAGGCAGCGGCAGCGAAGTTAAGACGGAGTTAAAGCGCGCGGATGAGACTTAACAGAGACCCCGCGCGCGCGCGCCCGTGCCCGCCTATACCTCGTGTTTCGATAATATCCGCGAGAACAATTTCTTATCCTACATCTTTAATCTTAACGTCTCTGTCCGCGCGCGGGTCGTGTATCAAATTGCGCCGCGCGATTATCGCCGCCGCCGCCGCCGCGACGCTGGTCCGTGTATAATTTTGCAACGCCGGCGATTGGCTTAGGATTTGAATAATCGCATCGTGTTTCCGCCGCGCTGTTACTGATCGCGGCGATTATTGTCATTATGATAACCGCGTGGGTCTCAGGCCGATTTAAGCTTCTCGTCCTGAAAATATGCGCGGCACAGTAAGCCCTTAATTTATATAACATTTTGCAGCTAGTGTAGCTTTCTGTTACCTGCTACGTGCAACGTCTGACAAAATAATTTATTTGAATTTTACTTTCTACAATTATAATTATATAACGTATAATGTTTTGCTCTTTTGTACTTCAGCTAAAATCACGTTAGATTTTTTACACTTTTAATTTTTGTACATTTTACGAGACACTTAAACGTTCTTGGCACAAATTTAACTTTATTGCAAGAAACATTAAAATTCCGCGAAAAAGGAATGACAAAAGTGTCGATATTAAATTTAGATGCATGTTCACGCGTGTAGCCACGGGGAAGAAATTGATTTCCCGTCCGCGCGCCGAAATTGCCGGGGCGACTCGCACCTTTAGCGCATTTTAATTCAATCGTTCGGCGATGAATCGCGCAGGGTCACAGCGCAGGGTCAATCGTATGCTAATTGCCAGCCAAAAGACGAACGGGACCGCGCGCGAAGAAGCAAGAGGAACGAGGAGCGCGTATTCGCGCCGAGGACGATCGAAGTACCCGCGGCTCGGGCAAGGTCTTTGAACCTGCGCCGTCGACCCCGTAATGCACCGTTGTCGTTGAATTGTTCTGCATAAATTTATGACGGGCAAGTGTGAGACGTGCGCGGACGCACGTACCGCAGGACGAAGACGAATCGTCCTGGTGAACCTGGAGGGTGTCTCTCTCTGCCCCCTCGTGAGCCACGCCTCCGGTCGACGTTAATTACTGCCGATTCCAGCGCGGAGTACCTTCCGAGGGAAGATCGGATCCGCCAATCTCTTGCCGGATGATTTCTCTTCGCCAAGTCCTACTGCATTTCGTACACGCGTCGTGACAATGAGCTCGCGTTAGTCCATTTTTAGAAGATGCTGGTGAATGAAGTAATTGATATCACGAATAAGAGAGAGTTCTGCGAGTCTTACAGTAACACTCATCGTGAGATATCTTTGCTAAAAGCAATTCCGAAAGAATGTCTATCTGTTTGTATTTTTTTGTCTTAGAAAAAATTGTAATCACAATCAAGCGTATAATCCGGGAGTTTTTTTTGACGAGATGTTAAAAGGGATGTAAAACGAGAGATTATTCGGGAGGGTAACGATAAGAATATACTATCAATAAACACATCTGTTTAAAATGTGTATGTTAAAGAAATTCCTATGAAAATGTGGTGATTATCTGGTAAAGGGAACGACCACCGCCTCTAACCTGAACCAACAATAAGTCTTATACTTTCCAAACATAAAGACATGTTTACATCTGTTGTCAAAAGAATGAGAGGGAAAAAAAGGAAACGATTCGGCAAACACAAAGATCTCTGAATATGTCGTCTATTGAATGCGATATGCGATCTATTGAAAATAGCTAGTAGCCAACGGTTGACTCACAAATGTAGTTCATTCCGTAAGGTAATATATTTTAGAATGTCTGCACTGGTTATATTTGACATTCAAGTTTTTTTTTAATGGACAGTTTTGTTAGGGTTCCAATTTCTTTTCAATTTGTCCGGAAAGATTTTCTTTTCACGAATTTAGTAGTATTAATGCTATTCACTCTCAATTCTTGACCTGCGAGAGAATCTCGCAGCAGGTTTCCGACATTAGTCATTTCCAGCAAATGAAAATCCTGTTCGGTTCTTAAAAAATTCTTAAAATTCCACAAAGTCAATTAGAAATGTTGCGCAGAGGAATATAATGTTTTAAATATTGGCGACGTTATTTATAAGAGTGAATATAAAATACATAACTTTGTTCTACGTGCGAACAATGGTCGCTGAGTGGCTGAACTGTTTATCGCAGGATGTGATATCGACGCGATGAATTAGAATTGCAGATTATATGCAGGTGATGGTACGTTCGTTCTTAATAATACATTAAAGATATTAACATAATGCGAATCGCATTGTACTTTGAGATGCGAATGTACGCCTCTTCAAATTTATATGTTGTGATTTTTGAGTGATTTTGTATCCTCTAAAAACAACGAAATTGAAATAAATGACGATCTACAACGGCTCGTTATATAAATAACATAAAATTCCCTTTTCCAATCGTTTATAATTTGGAAAATTTCGATATATTTTTAGTACAAAAAACTTGATACTAAACTACGAAAATAAAGGTTAAGCGAGTTGTGGATAACACATGAATACATCCTGTATGTAGCACACGATTTCACAACTTTATAAACTTATCATATCTTTATTACAATTTAGCACTATGTGCACATGAGTCTCCTAAATATTTAGCTATATATTTTCATCAAAACATGACTTTTATAGCTTCACGAGAAAAAATATAAAAATCCCTTTCTCATGTGTCGATGTACATACCAAAATGCGTCTCATAATTTAATGATCAACGACATGCAAAAAAATCGCAATTTTTACCTCTATTAGTATTTATAAGATAAAAACTTGCGATTACTGATAATATCAATGAGAGTTGTTTAAGGTATGTCACTTAGGCTTGGGAAAATCAGGATTGTGGCACAACATATGGCAACAAATACACGTACGTGCATACACACGCGAGCTATGTCGACCGGTAGCAGGTGAGTTTTGTGCGAGACACGATGGGAATGTTGCGGGCCAACATGTTTACCAATCGTCAGCGGACCCCACGATGGCCTACGCATTGTTGGCCGTTGCGATATTCGCGGATAGGAAATGCACCGACGTATGCACCGATAACGCATCGACGCTATCACGATTCCGCCAACGCTACGTCAATTATGAATATCGATAGTTCCGCTGCCTACACCTGCCGTAGTGTACCCGTGTGACTTTTACGTGGACGGACAAGTGAACAGTATCACTACAAGCATGCCATATTCCAATTAAGGAAGCTATTATCGCGACCTATACATTCAAGAACATTCTTCTCAAAAGTAGAAAGTTTCTAAAATAGCATGGTACCAGAATTAAGAAAAGGTGAAAACCTTTGAACGCGAAAAAGAGTGTGGTAAATCGCGACAAATTACTAAAAAAAAAGTTCACTTTTTAATTCTACATTTTTGTATATTTTTGAGAAAAACATGCGATATTGAACATTGCAAAAATACTTGACCAAGAAATACAGACTGGTAAAGGAGAGTTGTTGAGTTCAGCTAAGTAGCTATTTGCATCATCAACCGCTACCTGCATCCTTAGAAATAAAAGTGTTCATTCTATTATATTCACAAAAATTTAGAGAAGACACTTTCTTTTGTTGAGCGGTTTACAATGAGATGAAAGATGTCTTTAACATACCTGTTAGTCAATATATAACGCAGGTATAATATCTTACCTGAATTTTGCCTTTAGAGTGCGAAGAAGAATGTGAAAAATTCAATCAGGCACCTGTTTTGTTTTTCACCTGTCAAAAATGCAGCTTTCAATACTTTTTAATCTGACAAACGGCAAAATACTTCCAAGTTTCAAAGAATTTCCTGTCAGAAATCATTAAATCCATAAATCATTTAATTTAACAACAGTATAGTATTTCACAATAATTTATGATCTCTCAAAAATTAGAATTGAAGACCGTTTAAAATTAGATTTAATCGTACTTTCTCTTTTTTTTATTCATATTTCCTTCTTGCTTTCTACTGCTTTTATACGAACATTCTTTATTTTTTTCAATTATTTATATTCAACGTTTCCATATATATTTAACTTATCAGAGCATATCTATTTTCAATATAAATCATGACACATTATAATTATGTTTTTCGCGCGTTTATACATGCTTAATTCTCATTATAGTCCGTGACGAAATCGAACGCTTGTCATTAATACTATTTCTCTATTGCTTCTTCCATCCTTCGAATTTCGGTCGTGTAGCGGTATCGCGTATCGTAACACGAGCATCGTCCACCGTCTTCGACGATCTCTGCGGATTATCACAGCTTGTTCGACTGTCTCCTTCCCTCACATTCTCTCCTCCTCGTGTCACGTCGAACAAATGTACGGCGCCTACGCTTGGCGCCAGTCCGAGAAGAAAGTGCGATCGGGGTCGCCGAGAGGAGTCAAGTCTTTAAATGATTGCCGTGCTCGTTTACATCAGCGGCGTCGCCCGAAATGCGGGTGAGATCCGGGGCGGCGTCGTGGTGCCCTCCTCCCGGAAGCGACCGCGAAGGCACAAGAGACGACCACGTAACAACCAAAAGAAAAACCAAACGTGTCGTCATTTAGCATTACGTTCCCGCCGCCGCGCCGCGCCGCGCCGTGAACGACGGAGAAAGACTCGTGAAAGTCGACGACAATGCTTTAATCCTTCGCGTGCTTTACTGCGCGGGGCGATCGCGCGGGACGCGTACGCATCGTTGTCGAATGTCCTCGAGAAAGGAGGAGGTGTCGTAATGAGATGTTTTCGTTCGCGAGTATCGCCTTTCTCAGTGTCGAACAAGCGGGTTACAGCGGTTACTGGCAGCCCGTGTCCCTGTCGTGAGCACGGAATTCTTCCCGCGAGGAACTGTCTTACGTATTCAGAAAAACACGGTAATAGTAAAATTGAACCTTCTTCATATTAGCGATAGAAGAGTTTCTATATCTAAAGGCGTAAGCATCGATTTCATGAAATTGTTATCGTATCGAAGCGGCACGGCCCTATCTAAAAATACATCCATCGTTAATAACCAAAGTTCTCTCGTTTCGTTGGCCCGTAAAGCACGCTCTTAACGTCCAGGCGATATATTTGTGATGTCTTTGTACGACGACACATTCGCGGAAATAATCGTGTAAATTACGATCGGCAGGGGGATCGGAGTTCTCTCTCGGTCCTCGCATACGCGCGAACGATCCTCTCATTTCGGCCCCGTCCGACGTCCGAGGACTGTTTTAATTGAGCGGTTAAATGCGTCGTCATAAAGATTCCCGCGGTTAGGCTGCAGCTGCATCGTCGGCCCCTCCGCGCGCCTCCTGCGAAATAGTCGACCGCGTCCCGCTAAAAACCAGAACCATGAAACTCGAGCACGGCTTCCGTGATGTCCGCGCAATGCGCTTGTATACGCGCGCGTGGCAGGTGCATGGCCCACATATTCGTCGCAAAAACTGGTAACCCAACCGCGCGCAAGCCACCCTGCGGCGTCCATTCTGGACGAAATAACCGCGCGATACGCCTCACAAGAAGAAAGAGTTTATGTACGAGCGGTCGTCCTCGGACAATCGATATACTTGCAGTCGACGTCCCACGAATATTATAATTGTTTCAATTTATCGCAAATTATCGCGATAAATTCTTTATAATGGTTTAAGATGCTTGTTAGCATGGAAGTATTATTAAATTGTTCGTTAATTTAATATGTGATATTACGTATTCTGACTTGAGCTTTAAGACTGTGTTTCAAGGCCGAAAAATAACCAACGTACAGTTCGCATGAGTTGAGAATTGTATGATTCACATAAAATTATTATTAATCATCATCAAAGATCCGATATTTGTCGATACGCGCTATTTTCGCATTCTTGGGCTCGACATTTTCATCTGTCAGTTTACAATTAACATTGTTTATTTCTATTTATTTAAATAATTATTTCAGAAAGATGTGCCTGAAATAATTAATTATAAATTAGTGCGTCAATGTAGAGGATGTAATAAAATTATTAAATTGATTGAACAATTAAAAATATATTAGTTTTTCAAAGAAAAACTAATCTTTCTTTAGGTACGTATTATGTCCAAATAAAAAATACAAAAAAATAATTAAAAAATAAATAACTAAGATTTTTGTCAATTTAAGTATTTGCTAAGTTTATTAAATATATTTTATAAAGAAATACTTAATTTAAATATGTAGTGCTTTGTTTTATGCTATTTTATGTTGCGGTGGTATAATTTAGAGTGATAAAATACTGTGTCGTGTCTGGATATCGGTATCGAGGGCTTCCCCGCACGGTGACGGTACACCTGCTGCACCTCGTGACCAAGGTGGGCCAAGGTCCGGTGACCTCACTTCCTTCCTACTCTGGTAGACCCCCAAAGTCTCTCCATCGATTAAGTCCTGGTGGGCCGTCACCTGCGAATCGCCCTGGCCACTTTCTTGCACCCCCTTTTCCGGGGCGCGTTTGGAGATCACGCTCGAGCGAAGCGCGCGTGCATTTCTTATCGTAGGTACCCCCACGGTGTCGTCACACCTCGACGAATCGCTTCCAGAACAGGTGTCGTCGTGGTTTTCGTGCTACGGAAGCGGATGTATAGGCGAGTGATCGACGTCGCGAAGCAGACTGCACAAGTTTCCAGCTGAAGTTTTTATATTCGCATTACAGTTTTTATGCTAAATATGTTAAAGAACGTATATGAATTAATACTTAAATTAATGATACAATATATTACACAAGCTTCAATTTATTTATTTGTATTTGTTTCGTAAGTAACGAATTATATACGAATATCAAAGTTAATAGTTGACGGTATGAAGAAATATGAAGAATAAAACTAGCACGTAAACGTTAACTTTCACTTCACCTCGAAATCACCATGAAATTGTCGCGAGAATTGCGGCGATCGAGGAAAGTCATTACGCTCGTAATGTTCGAGGAAAGGCTGGTTTCTCGCGTCGCGAAAGAACTCCCTTAGGCCCTCGGAGGAAAGAGGAGTAAATGGGATACAACAGAGCTCGAACCGGTAGCTCATCCGAGTGCCCGGGCACGCGCTGCACCGACACGCATACGATCGCGTCTCCTCGCACGTATCCTGCATGCGCGCGTACGTACAATGTGATGTGTATACGGCAGATTATATCATCAATGTCGTTACCGCATTACGCCTCTTTGCCCCGAGGGACGAGCCGCGAAGGGAACTCGCTAATATTCCGATCGGCGACAACGTAGAACATTGGAGACGAGACGTGCACGCGTGTGCGTGTATACGTGCGCTCCTGCGGCTATTTTCTGGATTTCTTACCTTCGAAACGACCGTCCAATGCGATTTCAAGTGAAGACCGTGTGGTGTGACCGTAACGGAGCGTGCTATTACGTGGATTGATATTGATATTGATATAGACTTTTGATAAAATAACGTTACGCAGCGTTGCGTATTATTACATGGAGAAACATTGCTCCGCAAATAAAATATAATTGAATAATTGATAATATCATTACGTTTATGTTTGTTAAAAAAAATTCAGAAAAAAGTAATAAAATCAATTTTCTCGAAGAGAAGGATCAAATCATCGCTTTTCTGAAATTTTCAATTGCATCTCGCGTTACAGGTAGTATAACATACAAACATAAATATTTCTTCTCGGATTAAGCGCAGAATTCACGAAGCAAGAAAAGATCGAGGCGTCACGATCGCCCACCCCGCTTGCGGATCTTCACAAATTAGAAGATAATCGGCTCTCGTCGGGAGTTCTTCTCCCGCCTATATGCCTCGTCGTCATCCGCTTAAAGAAATCTTTGTTTCTCCCGGCTGGCTTTTATACGACGGCAATAATTATTTCGTAATGCCGACTGATGGCACGACCGCCGGGAGAATTATTTATTGCTTGTGTGAGAGCGCCGCGACTGCCGGAATCCTCGAGATCGTAATCCGCCTCGGATCGTCGGAGCAGGGACGCTGCTATGCAACTCGATGAATGCTTTTCCCATTACTTTTCGCGGACTTGGTATAAATTACTTGGCGGTATAGCTTCATCCGGCGAGATAAAGTGCGCGTATTCTCGCGTAATTTCAAATCGGACTGGCAAACGGCGAGCCGTTCGTACGTGCGATTGCATGCCCGAATGTATTAATCAGCTTTGATAAGCGATTTCTTCTCAATTGTACACTTGCACTTTCGCAATGGAGATCGTTGAGCGTGCAAGTGCGGCCGCGAGAGGATCGAGAGAGAATTGTTTACGGCGCGATCGCGAAGAATAGCGGATCGTTAGTTTCTCTCAAACTATTTGCGATTCGTTGTTGCTATTATTTAATAGCACCAACGTGTGTGTGATTCGTATAAAAATTGTTTCTAGTGCTCTATAAAACCTGTATAATAAAATCTATACGGCACTGTTTTGAAACATTGAGGTAAAATTGAATGCGTTCCGTAATCGTTTAGATACGGTCATTCGGATCTAATGGGAGAAATAAAAACAAGATTTACAAACATTTAAACGAGATCCTAGCACTATTACAGACTATTATGGCCAACGTGTTAAGCGTACGAACTGCCGATCGACAGATACCGTTTCTATGCCTTCGAAATAGTTCTATCGAACGGTAAACGAAAAGGTCGTGGGTCGTAACCCTTGACGAAGGACCGGACTGATCGGCTACTAAATGATCGACCACGCCTCATCACTTTGCTCGCTACCAAGGAAACGGGAGGGAACTGATAAAGTCAGATAAAGAAGGGAAGCAAGGTAGTGCTTGTGTGTGCGATCATCGTCATCATCGTCATTATCGTCATAATTATTATCATCATATTCTCGGTCATCCGAGATTGCTTCTTGTTACGTGCTCTTCTAGATATTTACTAAGAAAATTATGGAAACCGTTGTGTGTGGATACTGAGCCTTTATTGAATCAGAAAATTATTTGTTGAGTAAAGAGCATCGGCAGAGAATCGTATTATGAGCTCGACAATGTTCATAATGGGGTGCATAAAATTTCATTAAAATTCGCGCTCGATCACGATCGACGTAGGGTGCGCGCGCAACATGACGGGCAACGCTTGGTGAACGCTTCGACAGGCATGGCGAATCGCGCAGAGTATATTAGTCGTGTCCGCTCTTCCACGCAGGTGTAGAGGATGCGCGCAGGTAAGATCATCGCCTCGCGCGCGGTAAGAAACAGGATCCTGGAGTGGCCCGAGAGAAGAGGCGAGATCGTCGAATCATCGTGCGCGCCACCCACGTCAAAAGGGACGTCGAGGATGACGATCGCGACGAGAGTGCTCGAAACGATCCTACCAATCGAGCCCGTGCCCGTCGGCGATAGGCGCAGTCGGGCCCGTTTCGAGAAAATGAAGTGCCTTCGAGAAGGCCCAGCGGAGCACGAGCGACAGCAGGCACTCGTGTGTGCGCGCCTTCGTTCCGCCGCGGTGCCCCATTGTCGCGAGGTCCCAACCTTGCGGCGGGGAACAAGCCGCCGAGTCACGGCGTACAATGCGCGCACGCGCCTTAATTAAACTTATTTAATTATCCCCGCTCTATCCGTGACCATCGCCTCTCGCCATCTCCTTAGCGGCGCGTTAGCGTTATCTTTTCCACGCGCCGCGTTCGATGACTTCACGCTGGCTGCTCACGCGCCAGGAGACGACAATAAATCTAGTTGCAGATATGAAAGGAATCTTATCGGAAATTTAATCGAAAATTCGAAATTCTTTTGTGAACTTAACTCTTCGGCTGGAGTTACAAACGAACATGCTTTGACTGTACTCTTGCGTTAAATCATTTTAGAGATTGCTTCGTATTTTGAAACAGTTATCGACGCGCGCAAGATCAACACCAATCGCGAAAGATTTCTTTAGTAATTTCGCCTTTCACAATTGTCTCCGCGATCCGGCTGGAATAATTAAGCAGGAGAATGTCCGATACGCCGCGAGAGCACCGGATCTATCGCGACCGATGGGACGAATCAATTTCGAAAACACTCTCGGGTTTGCGAAAACGAGGCTTCGTGACTGACCCCACCCGCGATATTGCCGAACCAAACGACCGCAATGTTTGGAAATTATCCGTCGACTAAAGTAGCAGTTTACGCCCATTTTAAATTACAGGTACGGCCCGGTCGATTACGTAGTTTCGCCTGGAAACGGCGAAATGCAGATTCCTATTTTTTTTTTCTCTGCCCTTCCTCGACCGCCGCTTGCGCTATCGCTATCGGCCGACTTGCGACATCTCGTTTAAGAAACAAACAGGATCGAAGACAATACGTAAAACAGCTTTTCGCTGTTTCACTTCGACCGAATTAACGATTTTGCTGAAAACCTAGAATCGCGAAGGGATCTGACATTTCTTTGCAGATGTGAAACGAGTCAGTGGGACGACGGAAAGGTACGATCGATAAATATATGGTAAACCGTGTGGATAAACAGAAAAGCCTGTTTCGATCGAGCAAGTGAATCGACGCGGTAGTTTTCTCGCAGCGAGGTGCAAGTTCAAACCGATTACCACCACACGATTACGCGCATTTTTCCGCCGGCACCTTCCGTGAGCGCGAAAGTCAGTTCTTCTTCCTTCCCCTTTGCGGGTCGGCCTCCTTTCTCCTCTTTTCTTTCATCCACCCCCACGATAGGCAGCGTAATAGCTCACTTCGTTCGCTGTTACTGTTATGCAAGATATAATAGGGTAATAATGGCACAGTCCTGGCCTCTCTGTCTCTCTCTTTCTCTCTTTCGGTCGTCGGGTAACGCAGGGTGGAGTCAGTCACGATCAGAAAACTGACGTAAGCATCTCGTTCGTCCCTCCTCAGCTTGTTCTTCTTCCTGTGGCTCCGTCTCGTTCTCGTACGATGCACTTCGAGGTGAGAGCAATCAAGAAGGCGGGAGGGGAGGGAAGAAAGAGACAGCGCTTGCTTCGAAACGCTCGAGTACGCTGCTCGACTTCCGCGCTGATTACTTGAAAATTGTGGAGGGCATTCTGCGCTATATAATATGAAAGAGGAAACGATAAAGGTTATTGTGAACCTGCGAGGGATGCCTGCATATTTCGTCGAAGCGTTCTCTGACGAAGATGCGCGAGGGACGTAGCTGTTTCCTACGGCATAGCAACGATGCGCTCGTTATAGCGATTCCCTTCCTTTCGAATCCAATTCGCGATATACTGCTCGCTCTAAAAGGAGGTTCTCTGATAAAAGCATCAATGATTTATCATTGTAACTGTAAGCAAGTAAAATAATCTCGAACCAGATGGAGAGCTATGCCTATAGTACGATAATAGGATGTGAATCATTATTTGATTATATTATTCGATTATATAGAAAGATGAATATCTGAAGAAATTTTAAAATATATATTATTAGTTCGATATATCAAGAACAAAACATCATTGCACGAAAACTTCTTTTACAGAATCACTTGAAGCAATAGATGCTCGAAATAAAAATGTAAATAGAATTAATATCTTAGTTTTCCATATAAATATGGAAAACTAAGATATTAATTCTATTTTTATATAACGTCATTGTCCCATTAGTTACTGAACAATCACCAGTAAATGATTATAAAAATATAAAAATGATAAGACGTTAAAGTAATAAATTACAAATTATTTGATACTTTTTAGATCTAATTTTCATGTAGATTTGATTAAAATATTATTTCTTACTTTAAAATGTAATTAAATTCAGTTGCTTTTATTTGTTTACTGACTGGTTCAATTTGTCATTTGTTCGCTGATCGCTGCAGTAATCCTAGGTTTAATAAATAGTACTGTGATTTAATTTAAATATTTTATCTCTTTTTTATGGTAAAAAAGGCAATTGATATTGAAAATATTAAAAAGATTTCTTTCGGCAATCTTAGCGCGAACCGGTTCACGACATCGATGACAGATCGGTGTCACCGATCATGCGATGAAGTCCTGTATGAGTCTGGCATGACCCGGCGGCGTCGTTGTCACGTGCACGTGATGAAGCGAGACGACACAGGCCCGTGAACCCGGAGACGGGACCTCGAAGAAATTAGGCAGGGCCGCGCGAAAGAGGACCGAATCAATGGGTCATTAGAGAGAAAATGACGCGGAATTAATTACTGCTCGTGTAAACGACGGGCAAGGAATTCGCCGTCAGTTATTAATCGCTCCGGCTCTAACGGTCCACATGCCCACCTTTACCACCTCAGAGGTATTCAGAGTCCGCCTTGTACCTCTTCCTCTCCTCCGCATGTCAATGAGTCTCGCGATCGACGGGATAGGTACATTGTCGTGTGTCCAAATCGAATCGTAGATCTGTTCTTGATCTGTCGTGGGCGAATCTTTGTCGTATCAATTTATTGCAAGCGAGCGAGGAACGAACGGTACGGGCTACCGCGAGAAATCCGAAGTCGTTTCCCTCCTCTCACCTGTCACGAATCGAGTTTCACCACGATATAACACGAGGTATTTACGGATAATCGATTTATATCGACTTTCCGAATTCTTCGTGGAATTCAGGGCCGTCATCAGCGCTGCTCTTCCCACCGAAGATACCTCGCTCTTTTTTTTCCTAGCGAGCCATTATGCCTTTTTGTCACTTAGCACTTTTTCTCTTCACAGTATTTTGTGATTTGGCGTGGCGAGTAAAGACGAACGTGTCGCAGGACACAATGGGACCTGTCATCATGCTCAGTGTTCGTGCGGACACGTATTCTTGATGTTCTTCGCGCTCGTTAGTTTCTGAAACGAGCTTCAACGGAGCGATCTGTGACCCCGGTAGAAAAAGAGAATCGATCGATCGAACGGGCAGCCTGGCGTGGTGGCTACCATTGCGAATGTAAATCTTCGCAGAGAATTATCTTTTTGTTTTCCGCGATAAGCTATTTATTCTTGTTTGTAGAAATTTTTATTGTTTACATAAAAATAGTTACAGAGTAGCTGATTAAATAGAAAAAAGTAATGATATATTAAATAATAAATTATTTATTTTAATTTGTTGAATTATAAACAATGGAAAAAAAACACGAGCAATAAACAATGCAACGTACTGAGCAATCGATACATCATATTGCTCTGAGTATCTTTTACGCTCTTGTACGATCCTCGTAAATGGATATTAATCATGATACCTTTGTGATCCCGGATCGCACTTCCTGTGCTACCCAGAGGTCTGCAGGGATTAAGATCAACGTCACCTGACCTATCGTCGAGCGCCGGAAGAGGAAGCCGTCCCATCGCAACGAAAAAGGGTCTTCCTTGTCATTCACCCGTGAACACGTGTGCGTCACGCTATTAAAGTAGAGAACACGTGTGATGTATATGAATTTCAGGAAGAAATATGTGTGAAGGGGGTCATCAATTTTGATCAATTTCTTTAGAATTTAAAATATCAATTCGAGAGTCCGCAAAGAATTTTAAGGTCACATTTTCACTTCTCACATCTCTAATCTAATCTATAACTTAAAAATACAGAAACGTTTTTTATTAATAATATTCGGAATGCTTTTAATTAACAAATAGAAGAATGTTAAATTATAGAATCAAAATTGAATTCTTTTTTGTTTAAAATTATGAAATAGTTAAGTTTTGGATTAAAATAAAAAGTATATATGCATATAATAAATTTGATAATTATTATTATTGTATACACACAAAATAATTATCAAGTTAATTTTTAAAAAAGTATATATACAAAATATATATATATACAAAATATTTATTATTAAATTATTTTTATAAATTCTTACGTAATTGGTTTCCAATAGCAGATGAAAGACGATCTCGAAGACAAGATAAATTGAATTCTGTCTACTTGAGGGATTTAAATCTAGTTTTCAGTCCGATCTTTTACGAAAATAATAAATACACTACGAGAAATACTCCAACAACTAGCGCAGTTAGTGTTAGATGAGCTAAGGAGAAAAAATTAAATTCAGAAATAAGGTGGAGCGTATCGAATTCTACTTGCTGTTCTTTCGTCACGCATTTGTCAAAACTTTTCTGGGTTCCCTCTTAATTTCTTCCTATTTCTCTCCCTTGACAACGTTCTCCGATCCCTCTTTTCCATTCATTATGCATATTGCTCATGATCCACCCTCGAGATTCAACAGGTGGTACGCTGCTTCTTAGCCGTCTGCGGTGTCCCACACGTCGTGCCCACGTAATCGCGCGCGCCATGGGTGTACCCCATAGGCGCATGTAGGAAGTACTCTGACCCTTCATCCGCTTCACGTTCTCTCCATATGTATTCGTACGTGATCTTCGAACTTGGCAGGTTCCTCGAAGAACCTTTTTTTAATTTTTCTACGTGACGGGGTGGGAATCTTTTTACTATAATTTAGAAACACAAGGTGAATGAATTAAAGGGGGAAAATATAATGCAAGCGGAACTTTTTGTTAGGCCATACAGTCACAAATTTTATAACGAACGAAACTTGGAAAATTTACGCGCAATCCTTAATCTTTGAGCTTGTTATACACATTCTTAATTTATTGTCTCCGAGAACGTTATCGAATTTTTTTTTCCGCCCCGACGATCTATCTTCAGCGTCTGCTACTTACACGAAGTTAATGATGTTTCGTATAGCCAACGGCTTGGTTGAATAATAAATAAGACTTAAAGAAATATTTGCCTTCACGGTGTTTCACTTCGGGCTGATGCCTAACGAGGTGGCCGTCCACGAGTCACCCTTGCGCCTCGCGTTCGATAAATCGCGTTAGCGCGCGCATAAGTTTTAATAAAGCTCCTCTCGCATGCGTGACGTTCGGCGCGATCGACGTTCGGTGAATTTATAATATTGACATGGCAGCTGCCCACGCAGCAGCCCGAAGCGGAATTCGACGGAGGAACGAAATTCAAGAGAGAAAGAGAGGGGACGAGAGCATGTACGTAGTATGTAAATCCGAAGGGCGCAAAGGATCTTCGTGATCTCTCGCCCGGGAATTACGCGCGCGTGTTTTCTCGGCGTGTGTGCCTACGTTGATGAATCGTGGGCACAGTTCCGACCGAGCTAAATCAGTGTGCGGACCGGAGAGCGGATGTTAGGCAACACGAGTGGCTGGCAGGTGCCGGTGCGATGTGGGTGTCGTTTTACGCCAAACTTGAGAGAAAATGTGCGGCCTTTCGCTTCCCTCGTGCCGCCCGTCTCTTTCTCTCTTTCTATCGTTCTTCCTAATGCGCGAGAGAGGTGGTTGGTTCGAGGTGAAGAGACTTCGTAACGTAGAAAGTTCATCCGCTTGCCTCATCCACGCGAGCGCGCTCGGGATCACCGAATTTGGTATGCTACTCTTCTAAATTATTCGTATGCAGTGCCGTACCATCATTATTTGGTATAAGCATCTCATCGAATTTACTTGTGAGTTTACTTTCAAAGAAAAAGAATAATGATTAGGCAGTGGACTGCCGAAAAAAGTAAGCAGTGACCTATAATATTGACGGCATTGTCGTCAGTGGTTGGGGAGTGGTGAGCTCACTTCAGAGTCGATCATGGGGTTGAGCACAAAAATTTTTGAATACTTCGGGAAAGCTTTAGAATTCTTGTGCAGGCATTGGCGTATGATAATGGGCACGCGGTAGTGTTCATAATTGCATGGCATTGCCTTAATTTTAATATAGGATTGACGGCATTGTAGGCATTGACTAACAATAAGCATTGTCGGCAGTGTACAAAAATGTCGGCAGTGTTTTACAGCAATGCCAAAAATCGGCATTGGTGTACAAAATTTTGGGTTGTGAATTCCCCCTCGGATATAAGCATCTCATCGAATTTACTTGTGAGTTTACTTTCAAAGAAAAAGAATAATGATTAATATACTTGGTATTTCTCAAAAATAAGTGGCTCTGGTTAAACTTTAAGAGCATATTTTCATTGCAAGAATGAAAAGATATTCATACACTTGTGTATGAAAAATTTCATAATAATAATCGTATCAATCGATGAAGCAAATAAAAACTAATTGCATGATTTGCACGTTTTTCCGATTCAAATTCTCTTTGGATTTTTATTTATGGAAACATCTTGAGACTCTCTTCAAGATACTTGTATTCTTATTGTGAAAGTACGAAATTATATTATTGTTTCGTGTGACAAAATAGAAAATACTCTGAGAAATTTTAAACTTTAATTGTCCATGACATTGATCCGAAGCTTGCATTGATGGCAGGAAATCATTTCCAACAATTTCTTTAACGAAACGTTCTTATCAAAGTCTATTGTAAATACAAAGTGTTTGTAACTTGGAAAGGAAGTATTTCCGGCACTCCCACGTTTATATGAATTTTGTTTATCTTTACAGTAAATGGAATATGCTCTTAAAGGGTGGCCACTTACTTTTGAAGCATTTCTTGTACGATTGCAATTAAACGTGATTCTCTGATCTGTTATTTAAAATTTTGATAAGAGAATTCTGCGTTTCAGATGCAGGTTTCCTTTATTGCGATAACATCGTGAATTTTCTAGGGTTCTAGGATTACACATTCAAAGGTGTTCAGTATTACAGGGATTTATTATTATTATATCCGTCAAGAATCGATGTCTCATGGGGACTCCTCCTATATTCCTATTCTGTGACAAAATTTACAATTTCCAATAGCACTTCGCATCCGGCCGGCGGTGATAAACATGGAATCACGAATCCGCATAGGTTTACGACGCGGTTTCTCGTCGTCCCATGAATCGCGCGAGCGCTTTAGCGACGCGACGCAAAAATCGCGCGGGTGGCCGCGTATACGCGCGGCGGTTATCGACGTTCGTCCCTCGTCGAGTGAGATATCGGGCTCGCATTCGCGTATCTTTCTGCAAACGCGTTTTCACGTGCGATTCGCGGCGGAACGATTGTCCAGTCGGCATAAAACGATTCGGGCTCGACGATGCGACGGGACGGGACGCGACGCGATGCGATGCAATGCGTTCGTGGAACGACGGGATCTTCGCGGTTTGTCGACCTCGAGAACGGCCCGACCTCTCGGTCACCTTCTCGGTGCAATGCAGCGGGGACCGAGTGATGGACGGGACAAGGTGGAGGATTTCCACGATGCCCAGTGAACGCGCACGCGAGTCGAGAGTAATAGTTTTCCCATTGAGAGAAACCGCGCGCGGAGGTGGACTCGGCGTTTGTCTTATTAGAGGAAATATATTAATGTCGAGGCGCATTACGTCGTACGACTGCATCAACCTGTCGTGTCTGGGGCTCCACGCGGAGTCACGCGTGCACTCGTGACAGACGCACGCACGCACGCATGCACGCACGCGTGATCGCGGCATCACGCCTTAACGAGCATTATTCAATAATATTCAAATTTAATGAGTTCCTCGTAAACAACATTAATGAACCCTATGGAATCGGGCGGTGCCGTCGGACCATGCTAATTAAAATATAATGAGACGCGTAATTATTGGGAGATCGTAAAGCATTCGCGGATATAACCGATGCGCACGTAGGACGTTTGTATCTGCGTGATGGATCGTGGCACGCCTCGACCGATGTGCGTACAAAAGGAATATCGGGCTCGAAGGGAAGAGGGCATCGACGAAAATGACCATACGATGAAGGATTGTCCAAATTAAAGGTGAGACGCGTGAGCACGACTCGGATGATTTCTCGTCGCGCTCGTAATTTACATTCAAATTGATGTTAAATTATCAATGCCAACTAATTACTGCGCTATTACAAGGACTCGGATTAACACGTAAGCGAGAGTGGTCGGACGAGTGTGTAATTGGCAGCCGCGGATGAACGGGTTTCAACTGGGATGCACATCGATTGAACGTCACGATTTGAGGAAAATATTATATGACGCGCTAATGGATGCTGACAGTATAATGATAAGCCAAACGCGGGTTATGAAACGCGTAAATTTCATTGAAAACCGAAGAAGAAAAATACGAACGTTATATTCTATTATTTTGCAATTATTTTTCATGTGTTTATCGTAATCGTATTAAATAGCACGTGAAAAAAAATATCCTGACTTTTTGTGAATGTTAATAAAAATTTTAGTACAATCACTGGCAGAAAAAATGGTTGCAATTACTATAATATAATTATAACTAATGAAATTTATAACAAAGTTATATTATTCCTAGTATATATTTAAGTTCAAAATTTTTATTAACCATCGATTCGTTCGCACGAGTATTGATTTATTCATTTATCAATTCATGTATTCTCGTACCGAAAAGATTCTCAGAAAAATCACAGGAAATATCACCGAGCGGTCATCCTGGATGATCGACAACGAACCTGCTCGCAGGCCATTCGCGCGGCATAGAGCGATCCGTCAGGATTCCCGCGTGGCGGATGACAGCAGATCGCGCTGAAACAATGAGGCCCTGAGCTGTCGGAGGGAGGCAGATGGGAGGAAAAGAGGCGAGGTGAGGGGGAACCCTCGCGAAGGTACCTGCACAATATGCGCATGGCGTGGGCGCGGACCGCCTGCCCGCGTCTCAACCTGCTGAAACTCGTTTTGCGGTGGGCCCCTGACGAGGCCCCTGCGCGTACGTCGAGCACGTACGTCGGTCGCGTCGGCTTCCGAGGACGACGGGCCTGTCGGGCATGCCGACTCCGGGGAAGATGTAAGAGCGGTGAGGCTCAGGATCGGCGGGGCCCGGCGTCCGAGCACGACGGCGGCATATAAACCAGGATTACGGGAGACACGCGGAGCCGTAATTCTCGGAGCCCGACGCGCCTCGCCACCGTGGGGTCCACTGCAGCCTTGTCTCGGCGTTAAAACGCGCTTAAAAACTGCCTTGTCCTCTCCCTTCCCTCTCGTATTTTTTTTTCTCCTTTCCTCCCCCCAGCTGCACCCAGTTCGAACCGCACGGCCAGGATTGTGCCCCGCAAACGAGATCTGATATCTGCGCATACCATCCGCGCGAGGATCAACCTTCCGCGCGCCTTCAGCAGCAGTGTTTCGTTTTGTAGCGATTTGAGAGAGCCGCCACTTCGCCAGCAGCGCGCATGACGCGTCTTGTCCCGATACTGAGATGCGTTAAAAATCGCGCATCACGCGATGTCTCCGGGGCTGACGCCGCGAGAGCGGGCGTCCCGATGTGCGAACGACTTCTCGCACACTTCCCTTAATTTTTTTCGTTTTACGCTTCGCGCTTCGGGGTCTTTGTCGCCCGATATCAAAACACGCGACACGCAACGCCCAACACGACGGAGGTGGGTCCGAAGTACTTGGGATCAATGTCAAGCTCATCACAATGTATTCGTACTACCACTATACCTACCGCCCCGTCTCCGTCTCCGTCTCCGTCTCTTCGAGAAATTACAATCTCACGAAAATCATGACACGACGACAGCTAAATGGGCTCGGGTCCGGTCCTCGTGTCGCAGGGAACATATCTTACCCGCGCCGCGCCACGCCGTGCCATTCTGGGACGCGTCTTGTGCGACCTTTTTCCATGGCGCGCCGAAATTACGAGAGCTCAGAGGGGGTACCGGGGCCCGACGCGGGTGTTTTGACGGCCGCGGTTCACGATGAGGTCAGCCGGTCTCGCTTTCTCGACGAGGCAAGCCTCGTCGCGCTGCGTTCGCGAGGAACGGGGCCTCGTCTTCCCGTGTCTCGCGGCGAACGGAGATGTGATGGAGAGAAGAAGCGGGAGGACGCAGCCTTAAGCTCGTAATGACCCATCTCCGACAAATTACCACTCGAGTGGCATTGTGTGCGAGCCCCGGGCCGATGCACCTCCTCCTCCTCCTCCTCCTCCTCATCCTCCTTTCCCTCCTCCTCCTCTTATCCTCGCCCTTAGGTCGCGGACCCATTGACGCGCGTTGCGTTTGATTTTAATGTCTACGTGCTGCACCGCGCCACGTTCCCACGTCGCCTGCGTTGTCATTACATAACGATGCAATGGTGCTAATTTCTCCGAGGTGGAGCTTATGCGACACGTTGCTGCATCGCGCCTATCTACGTGATGTAACACCGGAGAATGTGCCGTGGCGGAAGTAATTGGCGAAAAATGCTCGGGTCCAGCCGCAGAGACAAGGGGTCTTCGGTCGTACGCTTAATTAGACTGTAAATCAACTATTTCTTTCATCTTTTTTCCCCCTTCTCTTCTTTTATCTCTTTTAATAAATGTAATGCAAAATAAACCAGTCAAGAAATGCAGCTACTTGAGATCGAGGGTGTAATGATCATTAATTTCTTATTCACAACGAGCTACGGTTAAAAATTATTACGAGATATTAAATAATGCGATGGATTTATTAAACGTAGAATTGATTTTTTTGTAATACGGGCGATTCGTCGTCGCAGAAATTAGCGAGGTGAGCACAGGCAGCATTTAAGAGAAAAATTTAAGCTCGCTAAAGATTTTACGAGGAGGAAGGACACGCGACTGGCGAACGCTTTTGGGCGCCATATCCCACACGCTGCTTTGCATATCTAATGAGCGGTCACTTGTGTCGAAATTTATGGTAATCCATGCATCTTCCCGGCGAAATTAACGGCAATTTACCAACCGCAAGCGAGATGCATACATGTTTCCGCCAATTGCATTCTTTCAACATACAACTGCTCGTTAATGAGATGCCAATCGTGATTCCGTATAAGCCGCCGTTATATAAAAATCAGTTTACACTCGAAACAAAATCGTGAAGCGTATGTATCACTTTCGTCTCGTAAAAAGTCTCGTAATTGCGCGGCTTGATCCTAACAAGGTGTAACTTATCGACGCGGACTAGTTTGCCTAATATATTCCAGTTTTAATTGGGTCCAGATAATTTGTCGCGTTACGCGATTCCACTGGGGAAACATTTTAAGAGATTTTTTACCGAAGCCCAATGCGGCTTACGCCATATACGGGTTGCGGTGTATGCGGCGAGAAGAGTTAATTGAGAAATACTGACGTGCATCAAGATGCAACGAGGAGCAACAAAAAGCCCGAAGAGTCCACTCGCGCGATAAATACGATCGCAGCCGACAAATTAGCCATAAAATCGGCGTCCTCGCGGCGCTCGGTGCTACACGCACGACGTCGGCCTTAAGTCACTTAATTCCGTTCGTAACTCACCTGTTTTCGCGTGTATCGCCCGAAATTTTAACTTATGCCGGCCATTATCCCACCTACCGTACCACGTAACCGTCCGGCAGAATAATTGTCGCGCCTGCGGTAAGACGGGAGGCGCGGAAGCCGGCGAAAATATTCGCCGCGCGTGCTTTCGGCGGATCGCGAAAGTTTCGTCCGATTTGGTACCGAGCGTGCGAGAGCCACGTGGTCAATAATCGATCGGCGATCGGAGGAGCACTCTTTCGAAGGGAGAGAGTAAGAGAGAGGCAGAGATATAGACGCGATTTTTACCGAATTGCAAATAAACCGCGCGCGCCGTGAAGTTTCGCGGTGCGAAACGAAACACGAGGAACGGAAAGGGAATTCCTCTGAAGGATTTTCTTTACCCTTTATCCTTTAACACGGCGAAACAGCCCCTCTCCAGACACTTTACTTACGTTCGTTACGAGGCTAACATCGTTATTTCGCGTAATTTACGAACCGCCCAAAGTCGAGTCTCGATTGCGTGACAGAGAGGAAGTTTTTACTCTTCGCCGCCACAAAGGATATCGACAGACTGAAAATGCATTTGGCGAGCGCGGAATGCGCCGGGTCGAGCCGGTGCACGCGTCGTGGTATGCGCGTTACGCTCGCGCGAGGAAAACGCGGTTGAATCATCGACTGGCCCGCGCTCCGTCGCGCTCGCCGATGTTTGCGAAACGCGATTTCAATGAGCGTTTTTTGTGATTTACTGCACTCGGGTGTCCCCCGCCGCTGCACAGTCACCACTGCATGCGAAATTCGCGGCTTTGTTGTGGGTGATTCGTTTCATGAATTTTTTTTTTTTTTTTTTTTTAGAATGAATACGCCAAATGCGCAGAACTTTCTCGATATGCGCGAGCTTCGTTGAATTTATCACGAATGACGATTGCGCGAATGCGCAGCCTTATGTCATAGGAAGATAAATGACGTTACGCTTGTAAGATAAGATCTTTTTGCTGATCCTTTTTTATCCTGCATTATTATCAGTATGTACCAACGATTATGATTATTGGTATATTGGTATTTTGTAATAAAGTGTACGGATCAGTCAATAAATAACTGCAAAAGTGATGTAATTTGCGAGCGAGGTTATTTGATTACTTTATGCATTAAACAAATAAATTGTGCCCTTTTTAAATAGACAAGGTAAAATACACTGAGAAAACTGTCTGATGAATTATTTTCCAAATTATTTAAAAGTGACAAATGGATATTTACAACCATTTAAATTTAAATATAAAAATCACAGTTTATTGAGAATGAAACTATCGGAATATTCGGAAATAAATAGACCTGTTCAAATAATGATAGAAATATTAAATTTTTTCAGGACAGATACATTCCTTTTTCGAATATGGAGATCGATATATATTTTTATTATATCCCTTTTATTAAATTTTGGACATGTTAATAATTTCACTCCCAATGGACCGTGATTCAATGAATTGAATTTTTTACTGACAGATACTCACTGATTAATCCGTGTATTTTTGATGCGTTGTTTATTCTAAAATGTAGTCCTCTCTTGTAAACTAGAAAGAAAAAGAAACGAAATATAAAAATTCCAGAGAATAAAGGCATTTCTTGCAATTTATCTAAACTATAGGCCACAGCTCGAGTTACAAAACATCTTAATCGGCGGATAATGTACGGTTAGCGTAACGAATTCCAACTAATATGCGCTTGACGTCGCTTCTTCTAAACAAGACACTCCGAATTCTGCTGTGTGCGAATAAAAAATGAAAATTATATTCAGATTGGCAGTTTCGCGTCACCTTCTTGCTGTCTGGTCGCGGTCTCCGACGCCCACGCGATATCTCGAGAGCGCGGGTTTACAGGTGCGGCCGACAACCTGTATCTTCGGTGCGTGCGTGCGTGCGTGCGTGCGTGCGTGCGTGAGCGTGTGCCTGAGCCGCACGAACAAGCATTCTAAGGCACATAGATTACGCACGCGTGATACACCCAAGGGTCTCGTTACATTTCGAGAAGCCGAGCGACGACGCCGTTTCGACTTTCACGTCGGAAACGCTTGGCTACGAACACGCGAATGTCACGTGCTTAAAGTATGCCTCCATTGTTAGACGAAATAACTTAAATGTAGAGCTAGATGTATGAGCAACGATTGGTGTAATAATGCGAAAGAAAAAAAAGCCAGCCAAGGACGCCGGGGCAAATTGCTGATTATTCTAATTCAATTGAAGAATGTACTATCTCAGATAACATATAATATTTTATAAATATGTTATGTATAATAGCATTAATTTATTATATTTTTATGAAAACATTTTCAAAGAAATCATCTACAGTTTACATTTAGTATGAATATTAAACATGATTAATGTACGTGATGTATTAATATATTTATATATTTTTGTTATAATTTTATAAAATACATTACGTTATAATATATTTGCATAAATATGCAAATACATTATAATATAATGTATTCGCATATTTATGCAAATACATATATGCAGTATCAAGAATAATTTAAATTTAGAATGTCCATAAACGTTCTTTAGATTGCATCAAACAAATAGTTTAAATATTTTCAAAATATGATAAAGATACTCTTTTTAACTTATCTGAAATATTTAAATTAGTTTTATTCCAACGTTCTATGATTCATTTCTCTCTAATAAGTTTTTCAAATATTTTAATATTCTCGACGAATATTTATCAAATGTTCATAGAAACTGTTTGTGTTATCTGGGATTATATAGATGTGGAGACTTAAATGCATGTAGCAGTATCAACTTTACGCAACATCTACCACGATAATTGGGTACCATGAGGTGATTGAAACGTAAAAGTAGCGACTAGTTTGAAATGTTGCGACGAGTCATGCAAAACTCTTATCTTGAAATTTCCTAGTAATAATAATAATGGAACTTTGTACACATCTCTTTCGTTTCGTTACTTCTTCCACAGCGAAGGCATAAGTATGTCGCTCCACGCGCGCGATTCGTGTGGCGTCTGGCGGCGGTGCCTAACGTGATTAAGTAACTACCAGCCGTAAAGCCGCGGCGGGATAATCCGTATGTGTTTGTGAGTATACATGTGTGTAAACGCATAAATTGCCGGATATTTAAGATAGCGCGGCATTATTCGGATAGCTCTGGTGATGGCCGCGCGTAAGTTACTGCCGGGCCACCTAGGCGGACCACGGGCCACGCCTCGGCCCACCAAAACGGTCCTTTATAGCCACGGACATGGGCACAAAACGCGCGTTTTATAGGGACTGCACGGCGGGAACGAGCGGATCGACGCGTGCGAGCTATCATGCTCGACCCGGGCTCGTCTTAGATTAAAAGGGAAATCGACGTGCCGTATTCTATTTCCTCCCACCTCCGGACGCGATAGATGCTTTTATGGAGACACGGAGGTGGTCCACTATCTTCCGCTTCCCGCCGGACAGCCCGATATCTTCCTTATTTTTAAACCCGAGCGAGGTGAGACGCTCGTCGTTAACGGCGTGTTTCTGACAACGACAAGGTGCCTAGTAAAATATTAAGATGGATGATGCGATGTCTGGATGACTATACACTTGTACCGCGCGCGGACCAAGTAATTCAGATAAATGCTGAAATAATAAAATGCAATGGCGTAAACATCTCCATTATATCACGTATGAGATTCAGTTTACATTAAAGTTACAATCCTACAATACTCTTTTAATTAGAAACCGACAGAACAGTTATCTCTCCTAATTTTATTTTGATTCAATCTAAAATAAAATCATAATTTAATCTAAAATAAAATCAGTAAAAAAATTAATTCGACACTAATATCGTACATTCTGTTGTCGATGAAAATCAGAATGTATCGAGACGTCGTTATTTGGTATTCTATTCAGACGATCTTTCAGAGAGACACGTTCCCAAAGAGCGGAGGAGCCACGGGTCGCTTTGATTCTCCAATCGTGTTTTGGATTGTAACTCACGGTTAGTTAGAATCCGAGACGGCGTAGAGACAGTAATTTACATGACAACGAAATTCTCCTAACCCGCTTCTGACCTTCCTTATCGTGATCCGTCGCGATTCTTCCATATTTAAAGGAGGCAGAGCCAGTGACCCACGCACCTCAGCGCCGTCCATCGCTCCCGCGTGACTATCGAGGAAGGTGGCAGAGACGTAGGGCACAGGTGCCGCGATCTCGATCGTATCGAGACCACCGATCATTGTATCGAGAGGATCGCCCGAACGAATTTCCATAAAACGCCCGCGAGAGATATACGGTATTGTCCACGATCGCTTTCGTCCCCCCGCCGCCGCCGTAGCCCCGCGACCCCGCCCAGCATCAAGATCGTGAAGGCACGTACCGTTCCGATCCACGTAAATAATGGATTCGAGAACTTGAGAACCGTACGGCGTACACGAATCGTTCGTTGGCCCGGTTCTTCACCGTTGCATCTTGTAAGTTAAATAGAAAAAGAAGAAAGGAAAGAATAACAACAGTGAAGGGCAGCTATCTTCACGTAGATGTATCTCCGGTGTTTTTTATCGCTAAAAAAGTAATTAAATCAGTAATTCTGACGTGATAAAGGAATTCCAGATTCGACGAGCCAGACCTTTGGGAAAAGATTTTTCTCGTGATAAAAGCATCGATTCTGTATCCTCGGATCTTAGATTCCTGAAGATTAGGAAAGATGCTGTGCTGACAGTGACAAACGATTCCCACAACAGTAATTAGCAGTATCACAGCTTCTACTAGAGCACTGATGACCGTAATAAAAGAAAGCAAGTGACTTGATAAGCGACTTTCTCTTCTGAACGAATGTTTCTCGTTGACAAGCACAGTTCATTCTTCATTATGATCATATACGACGGGTAGAGTCGTTTCTCTTAGCTAGGTTTCTGGCAGGTGATATACTGCGACCGAGTGATTCTACAAAAGCCTCGAGAGTCTCGCTCGTTATGCCTAAATAATTCTTTTTTCTGTTCTCCGAAGCGCGGAGGCGGGGAGATGGAGGGGCGGCGAAGAAGAAACTTACAGATGCAACCTGTCCCATGTATCTTGCGTGCAGGGACGCTTCCGTCAGCATCTACGGATTCATTAGAGAACAATAGGATGATGAGTGCAGTCCGTTCGTTGTAGCTGACTGCACTCGCGTTGTACCGCGCTGAACATAAAAAGGTCCTCGTAACAGTAACAGAATCCATGAGGCGCAAACAATGGAAAAGATAAAGAAATATATTTGTATTCACGTATTTATATATTGCTTTTTTAAGATTTTTTTTTTTTTTTTTTTTTTGTAATTTACACGTACTAGTTTTGTGCCAGAGTTGATCGCTTTTTCTTTGCGACAATAAATTCGCGACTCTTAAAAGATTATAGCACATAATAATAACAGGATTGTAAAATTGCGAAATAATAGATTATAAAATTAAATAATACTAAACCGAATAAATGGATAAATTAATCGCATATTGTACTCGGGACTCTATTAAATAAACGATAACAGTCGACGTACAAATTTCTGTGGCATTGTGCTTGTGATAACCAGGTAGATATTTCGCAAATAATGCACCGATTGCCGAGCACCTACGACCGTGACTACACACGCATGCACGTAGCTTATCCCTTTCCTTTCTTTCTCTCTTCTTCTTACCCCTCCCACGTTTCCTCTTTCTTTTTCTCGTGCACAACGAAGTGCATACTGAGAGAAGGGCACGTAGAGGAGTATGTAGATGCAGGACAATGCAGTCCTATTAACGAGATCAAACGATACACGAGGACGACCGCCGTGGTCCGGTACTGTGCTCCCGCCAACCAGGGATGCATTCTCGTATGCATTTCTTGGCTGCTGCGCATAATCTAATGATGCAATTTTTCAATAATTTTTTTATGTTTTTTACATTTTTTTTTATTATAATACATAAAATACATTAAGAACAGTTGAAATAGTCTTAAAAAGATTGAATAATATTTTCCACGATTGAATACACATACAATTATCGAAGCTTGTATGCTTTACAATTTAATCTTTTCTTTCGAGTTTGTTTTATTCGTGATACTATGCAATTGACGGTACAAAATAGGCATCTTTATATAATTTGCGACGTTGTGAACAAATAATTTGTAGAAAGCTAATTATCATTAATACGGTAAATATTGTTAAGCGAAACAATTCGTCGGATTCGGCATCTTGCGGCCCTGACAATGATAAGACCGCAGCACGACAGTGGCGGCGTTACCGAGCACCGAGGATTTACAGAGGCGACAGACCGATATACCACATCCTACCCTGAACTCTCATGCTTCCTCTTTCGATCCTCTTTGCTATACTCCTTCCCTTCGGAAGATGCTACGCTTCTGTTACGATTACAACCGCAGCGCGAGTATATCAAGTTCGGTATTTCCAACTAATTTATAATTCGGTATTTTTAGGCAAACAAAAATTTTGAGAATATTAAAATAACGTAGCAGATTAAAAATTAAGAATAGATGTTGGAGCCAAACAATTAACGACAAAGAATTATAATTATAATTAGAAACCGTATTATAAAATTCGTGATCTAAAATACTACACGCAAGAATGTCCAAATTGGGATGAACGGTACTCAGCACCACATCGCGGTGCCGTTATTGTTTTCTCGAGCAAACGCATCAAGCTGGAGTGATGGGATTAAATCTGTGAGCAGAGAAAACAGCGGCATGAGACGAGGGACACGAGCGGACCAGATTGCTTTAATTTGTTGCGCGTCCAGCAAAAATGTTAATGCCCGTCGGCCGCTCGTAATTCAGCTCCAGCTCTGGGACCTACTGTTCCCCTCTGGTCTTCACTCTTTCTCGCCGATGTGTCCCTTGTCACCCTCCCTCTTGTCCTTATACTCCCTCGTACGCTACACGGTTGTCCTTATCTGCGGTTTTATGTTCGGCTTTGCGTTTTAGCCACGTCCATTCGCGACGGAGGTGAGCGCGAAGGTGCGAGAGGACGCATCGGGTTTTAAGTTTTACGAAAGGCCAGTCGAGCGACAGGTTTATTCGTCCTTCGCATGCGGCACCTCGTACCTTCGGATTTGCGATCATCGGGCGACGTACGCGAGAATTAAGCAGCAATTGAATAGCGGAGCGTCCTTTCGAGGTGAGAGCGAAGTAACGAATTTACGTGACATTTCGAAAAAATTATTTTTATTTTATTCGATTATTTTTATTACGAGTAAGAGTAAGAGAAAACCAGCATTCTGAAATTCAAATATCATTTTAAACTATTCATTACATTTTTTTTCATTTTCTTGCAGTTATCACAAAATGACGATGAATTATTCATAAACTGTTGCTTAGCGTGAGACAACTTTTTTCTCAATAACGCGTTCGCACCGATATCGATAACGCAATGCGCGTAATAATGCGGAGCATGTTCCAGGTGTAAGTGTCGAAACGTCAATAATTTTCGTCCGGTATCTTAGAGGCGCGCGGAATCCCGGGAGATACGATACCAGTATTTACCGCGCAAACATCGTGCTAAGTATGATAGCCAAACTCGGCTAACACGACGGCGGGATAAAACCAGGTTGCCGTGATAAAATCGCGTTGCGAGAGGTTCGCGCGCGATCGCGCCTATCTGCGTCTCGAGACACGGATGAACCGCTTTCGTATCATCACGCTTTCTCACTGCACTTCCGATGCACTTGTCGCGCCTGCTTTCCCGAGCGTTTTCACACGAGCGGCCTGTGGGAAACGCTCTTGCTCGCCGCACCCAGCATAGGAACAGGCTGCTGCGTCGGCTCCTGCCGACCGACGTAGGGCGACACGTCGAGGAAAAAAGTCGGGTCCCTTCCGCAAACACTCGCAACGCCGACGACGCCCCTCGACGCGGCGTCTCTGTACACGTGTAGGAAGGAAGACGGTTATATGTACAACTAGAGGAAATCGATAAGTCCGAGTCATCCGGGGAGTTTCCCTTGGTGTAATCATAAGGGAAGGTGGTGTTTGGCCTTTGATCAATTTTGGTATTTGTCATTTCACAAGTTGCATTTTGGTTGTTTAAAAATAGAAAAATAATTCTAAAATATTCTTTCAAATATTGACATTGGTGTATGTACTTTGTAAATTTAGGTTGTAATTTTTTATATACTTTTTAAAACGTTTTTAGAAAAAATTGAATTCTGGTCAGGTATGTACAATATCTATGATACCTCTGATCAATATTCATGAAAGATGTACATAAAGAGAAATTAAGATATTATATAAAACTTTGTATAAAATATATGAAAATTAGCTTTGAGAAAACAAACTAAAATAATGTAAGAACAATAGAACAATTTCTTATTACAAATTCTTACAATTCTTAATAAAAATAAAATTTCTTTAATAGAAACCTTTTCAAAACTTTATCTTGATCGTTACCTTTTTCAAGATATAGGTAATATCTAAAGCTATCTACTTTATGTATAATCAAACAATAAATGATTTTTCATAGCAACATACAGCTTTTCATTATTAAAATTGCAAGTTATAAAGTAGATTTTTTGTTAAACTGCAAATTATATATTTTTACTTTTATAAATATTTAATGGATAGTTTTGTAGGATAACATGATCAAAAAGATACCACGGGTCAAAGGATCATCATCTTCCCCTAAGTTTGTTAGAGCGCTCGCCCGTGTGATGCGTCGTTGAGATTCGTTTTGGATTTGCCGGGTGTATGTGCGACGATCTCACGTTATTCGCGCGTGAATCTCCACGACGGAAATGAAATTTCAATAAAGCTGGCTGAAGGTGCTGGTCGAACTGCCTCGCGAAGTGAGAACGTTAAGAGAGTCAGGAATGTGGCGCAATTCGGGAAGTGATCTAGATTACGGGATACTTAGTTTCGCGAGTCGTCATATCTTATTAAATCGTTTCTTAATCGTGGGAACGTGGATATGTATACATCCTTGATTAGTGTTACAAGAGAAGTACTCGCGTTCCAACTGTTACGACTGTTATTTACTTCTGAGAAGTTCATTCTTTGAGTACGACAGATCAAGTGAATGAGGTCGACGATTCAATAAATTTTTAAGCGATGAAACGCGACAAAGCGAATCAAGAGAGCAGCGGCCACAACCACTTGACTTTTTGTCAAGTGGTTTGCCTTAAATATTATTTTACGATCTACTCAAAACACCCTTGAGCCCTATTCATAGAGTCGACCAAATATTGTCGAAGCCCAATCGCTTTACTACCATTCATTTAGTGACCGAACCATTTCGCTGGGCTTTTCACCGTCGTTAGCTTTCTTATCCCGTCGCACGACTTCATCCCTGTTTTTTTCCCCCCGTTTCCGTGTATTCGACCAATAGTAGTCGCTCGCTGTTGACAAAGAATACCCTTTTAACGACGCTCAAGAGTGATAGAAAGTGAGAGAGAGAGAGAGAGAGAGAGAGAGAGAGAGAGAGAGAGAGAGAGTCGAACAGGCATCGATCATAGGTCATGAGATTGCATCTGTCGCTACGGAAACGACTGTGCACCCGCGACTTCCGTTTCTTAGTGTCACGTTACCGTCCCGGTCGGTTAATATACTCCGAGGTCATTGGTTCTGCCTAAGCCGTTGGGAACGACGACTCGGTGACTCGAAACAAGTGTGCCGTTTATGGCCTCGATTGGATATGGATTTACGAACAGTCACGATCGTGGGTTCAATTTCGTACGACTCGAAATTTTAACAGAGACGATTGTTTGTGGTTACACGGGGACCGTAATTATCGTACATTGAACGGTATTGTATTATCGAATTTTGCGATTTATCATTCCCATCTTATCTGCCAGATGTATATTTTCGGCCCTTTAGAGAACGATCGAAAATATGGTAATTGATTGAAGAGGCAAGGCTCATTGACCGCGTTCGAGACTCCTCGCGCATCATACGCGGTGTGAAAGACGTTCCTCGGTATAGATCGAAATGCATCGGCGCCGATAACGATGGCCGAACGTTGACAAAGGACGCTATCTGAAATCTGTTTGGGACGCACTGCATACCGCATGTCGAGTAGGCCGCATAAATACATTTATTTCATGGGCCACGATGGCGCTTCTGCTTCAGGGAGGACTCGACGGAGATGAAGAAGGTCTTTCATCTCGATTCTCTATTAAAAATACACTGGGGCAGAAATATACTTGAATTAACCATAAGCCCCACCGGCTCGGGTCAACTTAGCTGCGACGAATACAATCGAATACTCGTCTTTCAAGCAAAGACGACACCAATATCGCACGCACATGTACATAAAAAATATTATGTAGAATAAGAGATTACTTTGAGTATACTGTAAATAAAAATTTTCAAATATTGTGTTAAATTGATGAAATTAGTGCTAGCAGAATGATACGTCGTGTGCAGATTTCGTATCAATTAAACACTCTTCGTATCAATTAAACGTTCATTTATTTCTCTAATTTATCTATTTAACTTGTCTGTAAACAGAGATGATATAATAGTCAAGCTGAATAACCAAAGAAATTTAACCAATGTTCCGCGGAATAATTAAGATCTTTTCTCATCAAATCAGACACGTCGCTTCATCGAGTGACTATATCAAATGCACTTCGAGGTAAAGATGACAGGATCGTAGACACAAGGCTCTCAGTTCGACTAGTTCGTTGCACGCACAGTGGATCATTGTTATCTCATTGGCGACCCTAACGTCTCCTTTCAGGAGCGGATATATTATTCTCATTGGGCGAACAGGTCCTTTAGTGGAGATAACGGCGCGAAGGGCGCCGATGGAGTTGCATTCACAGTGCATTCTCCGAAGATGCGTGACGCGCTCAGAATCGTAATGCGTGTGTGCTCCACTTGTATTTCTCTCTCGGCAGGTTCATCGCCAAGAAGATCAGAGAGAAAAGAATTCGGTTTTATCGCCCATAGGAATTTTTCGACGGTAATAAACCCGATGCTCATGGTATGCACTTGTTGAAAATACACATTCCTTATTTATGAGAATATCTCTTTATATCTTTATCTGCGATTTATTTTGAGAATCGAGAACTGTGTCAAGAGACAAATATTGAAGGTAAAAGGGAGAGTAAAATTGATTGAAAAATCAATTTTATTTTTTAATTTTAATTTTAATTGTATAAAAATATTCGAAATGATATAACTTTTTGTAGCTTCATTTACTCTTTCAATTCTTTCCAAATTTACAGTTGTTTACAGTACATATATTCTTCTTACAAGCGTAATATTAATCGCGGTGTATCGATGACAGGGAAAAAGAAGCATACTGGGGAGGAGCCACTGCCGCAGAAACGTAATTAATTCCCTCTCTTGACTTTTGTCGATGGGTGGGACGTAGTCAATTTCTCTTGATACCGTAAGCCAACTTTGGCCCTTTATGCCTTACGCAAAGTAGTCATTAAATACATCGAACCAAAAGACGCACAAAGCATGACCTCATTTTCTTTCGTAAGCAAGACAAACAAATTGACTGCTTGAAAAATATCGAAAAATAACTGTTCTTGATCCAAATCTGTATTTATCTGCGCCGTACACTTCGGCGTGGCTGTGGAAAAGGAGCGCAATGACGGTGCGCTGGGTTTGGCGACAATCAGGATGAATGGCGAATCGTACGGCGACCATTCCTCCTTGCCAGACGTGGACAGGTTTCCGCCGGCCTTTCTATTTCGTTCCGTAAAGTTTGCCGTTGTCCGGACTTTTGTAAATATTTTCAGCGTGGATGATGAACGCCGAATTAAACGAGCATTAATTATCGAGCAGGCGCGCGTCGCGTAGGCGTGATTCATGGGCCGGAGAGGAGCCCTTGGCTTTTCTCTTTCTATCCCGCACTCGGGTCTCGGGCTGCTTTCCTCTTCTTCACGATTACTACAAATCTCGCTCTTTCCTTCTCATAGTCGATCGTCTATACGATAAACGGCGATAAAAATACGAGTAATTGAAATTCACAAATGATCTATCAATGTAAAATTTTCATATCCCTATTCGTTTTGGTATTGAAACATCACGTTTGTTTAGTAAAAGTTTAAAACCAGTAATCTTTGTAAATATTCATTGCTTCATTAAACAGAACCGCTCAGCTCGATAATGTAGGCACAGTAGTTGCATCGAATCTCGATAAACAGAATTTTCTATCTGAAATCGATCTGAGAGAAGTCATATATCATCTTCGCCCGCCACATCGCGTCGTCTTGTGGGTTCGACTAACTAAAATAAAAACCAGGAATCAATTTATCATGGAGACATGTCCGCAACGCAGCGGCGTGCGGCTAACGCAAATGCGTTGCGACATCGAGCGTCTCGTCGCCCGGCAGCGAACGTATTTGTCCCTCTTTTTCCCTCCTCTCCCTCATTTACTGTCCTCTTGTTTCACATGTAACCAACTGGCCCTTCCGGTAAACTGTCCCCACGTCAGCACCATTCTGCCCGCTCAAAGTCTGCGCTGACTTAACGCGAAGCTACGTCGCCACACGTGACTGCGGCCCATCCCACATCTCGAGATAGAGTCTTGGCTTACCTAACCAGCGGGGCACCTGAATGATTTGCGTCCTAATCGGCCAGCGAACTCTCCCCGTACCGCGAATATCGATTCCGCCGCTCGCCACCCACCCTCCACCGTCTTTTCGCCGTTGTTCTCTCGATAGTTCTCCCCCCCCCTCTCTCTCTCTCTCTCTCTCTCTCTCTCTCTCGTGGTCTCCGTTTGTTCACTCGTAACGCTGTTACGTAATCCACGCGACGCCCTAGCACCACGTGGGTGGAGAACACGGAGGAAACGTCCGGTCGTTGGAAAACGTACGACTTAGCCGCCGGTGAAAGAGTACCACGAACGAACAATCTGTACTTGGTTTTGAGTTACCGCGAGTGCAGGCCATCGGATCCACAAAGAGATCCTTACTGGCCTTCGTTAGTCCAGATTTATTTATAACGAAACAGGAAATTCTGCCAAGATATGCGTGCCTTTGAGCGCCTCGATATTGTAGATAAGTTTATTATTACACACTTTGTGCACAGGGTAAATAACGATCAGTGGACGTAGCGCATTGCAAAATAAATAAAATTTGCATGTGAAAATGTGATAAATATAGAAAAAATACAAAGTTTCGTAACTGTATATTTTCATCGATAATAATAATAATCTTAATGCAATTGCAATGAATTTTTGAGAAAGTAACAGGAAGATTAGTAAAACCGAAAAGAAACAAAGTAATGATATATTTAAATCGGTATTTATAGCGGAATAACTGTATATAGATCGCGGTTAATATCAGTTCGCGTTGCGGTTAGCTGAGAAGTAATTGTCAACCGAGAGAGAGAGAGAGAGAGAGAGAGAGAGAGAGAGAGAGAGATAGGCACGAAAAATGTTTATTAAAAGTGCGTATAACGGTGACGTCGCGTTTCTGCTCAGGTGGATGCATCGCGGTGCAAAGTCTCTCCAGTGGATCATGTCTACGAACACGATGGAGTATGGCACAAGTCTCTTAACAGCTATCACGGTACCGCAACGTGATCAGGGATGCGGCAGGTAAAAATTCCCCTGACACGTTTGCGTCCATACGTATGACTCCTTAAGGTTGAGTAGGTAATCATTACAGATACCGTGGTGAGATAACGCACGACACACGGGCCGGCCGATGCCAGCCGCGGTCTCATAATTTGTAGAATCCACTATGCAAATTCGCGTTATGCAGGCTTATTACTTCACAAGACGAAATGTCACCTCTAGCCGTAGCGTACATATTACCCGTGGAAGGTCGCTACAAATTATCGCTTTATTTCTCCCCTCGATACCAGAGAGCGACATTTTCAATCGCGCAAATCATCAAATGAACGTGAAATATAAATGGTTTTTTCGCAATTATAAACTAATGCCTTTCACCCTCAAGATTTTGTCACATCCTCTATATTATATTTTTATCTTTAGCTTCATTAGCATACGCGCGCTGACATAATATGCGAGCGCGTGTGAGATGCTCGTTTGCATGCGATGACCATTGCTTTTCCCAGGAAACGGTTAGCGAACGAGATCAAGATATTCAAATCATAATGGAGTCAAGTACAGTGGTGATGGAGAATGAGGATCGTTTATAAAATATTATTGACGATATCATTTTGCACTTGGTATCAATCGGACGTAGACTACGTTTTTCATAAAATAAATCAAGAGAGGCTTTACGTCGTCTTCTACTAAAAGCACTGAAATTTATTCTGATCGATGCAGTGTTGCTTACACTGCGTATAACGTATTACCCAAATATACATAAATTTTTCATTACTTCTGTAACAATCTTATAATTCCACGAAGATAAATGGCGATGTTTGTAACGTTGGATTTGCGTAATGTTCCATTTGCAATATGTTTTCGTGCGTACTTGCTTTGTCGCTGGGGAAGATATACGTACGTTTCTTTCCTCCTCCGAGAATCGATTCCGCGCGAATGATTTCTTCGTCGCCTTCCATCTCGTCTCTCCTGCTTGTTGGCGCTCTTAAATTTTCGCTTCTTTAAAGCATGCCACCCGAGAGTCCACATACTCCGGGGGTATATAAACGCAAAAGGTACAAAAGTATTCCCCCTTTCACCGTAAAACGGGCTACACGTACGGAAACCGTGCACGATCGCTATTTACACCGCTTAACGCTGCGAAAGCCAAAAAGGTCAATCGTCTCGTTGCTACCAGCCGACAATAGACACTAGTCATCGTTTTAAATGATATTACGAGCCTTTAAGCCTCGGTATTCAATACTAATGAACGTCGCGGAGAAATTAGTCTTTGACGTTCTAGTACGACTAAAGCAACGTTGCAGTATTTCATTAATAATTAGAGACACGACTGGCTTTTTAAAGAATAACGTAATAGGAAGCAGAATGATGTAATCAATTTTTCTAGAGATATTAATAACGCAATGGTAAGACAAACACAGTCTTCCATTATTTACTCGCACTTTTGAAGAAGACGGGAAATAAATTTAATGGGGTGTCAGGCGAGAAATATGATCCCGACGCAACACGTTACGCGTCATTAACATTGCCTTCCATGTTTCGGCTTCGTTACTTAATCAGTTCGCGATCTCGCCTTTCAAGCGCGAGTGACCGTGCGTTGCGCGCGCGCGTGTCGAAGGTACGAAATTGAAACGTCAGCCAGTTTTCCAGAAGCGGCCGCCTCTTCATTATGTCGACGCGAGACCTTATCGAGACCCAGCGAGAGCGTTCTCTCTTTCTCGCTAAGCGCGAAGGGCGCACCTCGGCCAACACGCTGATAAATGGTTTGGGACATGCGATTCCTCGTGATCCCTTTGAAAAGCTGCGGACGATAGATCTTGCCCGCTTTAGGAACGAGGGCTGTATCTTAACCGCGTCTCTCTCTCCTTGTACAGAGTGCAGCAACAACGCCGGCGCGGTATCGGTATGTCCTCTCACTCCGCGGTGGAGGGAACGAAAGGGGGATCGGCGGGTGCCGAGAGAGAGAAAGAGAGAGAGCGAATGGTGCGGCGGGGGCGGCGGCAGGGGAAAGCGGTTCGGTGCACAGGTGGTTAAGGCTGCCAAGGTGGATGTATAAAGGAGGACTGGGATCGCGTGAGCCCGAGGCCCGAGCGCTCGTACACATGTAGACATCAGATACCACGCGTGGCACCGGTCACGACAAGACTCAGAATCTTCGACGCCGGTCGCGAGGAGCCGAACCGGAAAAATCCGCCGGCGACGACTGCGAGGTAACGACGTTCTCGCGGCGACGGCGGCGTCTCTTGATAGCCGCGACCAAGCTGTGCTCGGCCGTTCAATTCGCATCTCACGTGCAGGAGACGCTGCAGCGCGATTCTTATGTTAAGTCAGAATCGAGAAGTCACGCTAATTGTGTATTGTTGGAATGAACGTATGCTGAAATATTCCAAGATTATCTAACGCTTTCCAGCTGAATGCTACGTACGTACACCGAAGTGAAAGAACATAGGCATAGCTGGACGAAGGAACTGTAGGTGGTACCGTGTTATTCGGAAAGACACGATGATATACTGCATTTTGATTAGACTCATTACACACTTTCTTTGCGCCATTGTTACGCGAACAGCGCGACGGCCTAATATGGTCGAAGCGGCTGCAGCGTGAACAAGCGCGGAATTGATCTGAGAGTTAATTATTACGACAGAGACAAACACAGGAGCACCGATCCTAATGTGGCATACGATTAAGTATTAGTACAAAACGAAAAAGACCTAACATTGCGCTCATGTAATTTATCAATTTATTTGATCGCATAAAAAAGCGCAAGCTACCAAACGATCTTTATAATGACGGAATATGCTCATAATAAAGAAATGGTCATAATAAAATCCGGCCTAATGCCCGAGGTCTCGTCTCTGAGCCGGGGACCGGTCTGGAGGAACGAGCGGCGGAGCTCTTTCGCGACAAGACGAGGGATACTTTATAGAAGGGCAGTCCCTCTGAGGGCGGGTGCCCGATATCTCATTCCGACCACGCGATAGAACGCAGCAGGTTAATTTACGGATGGGCTCCACGGTACGCTACGGGGCCGAGCACCGAATGCAAATACAAGTGTGGCGAAACCGCAGGGGTCCTTACACTCTTGGGGACAAGTCCGGCGAGGATACAAATGGATCGCCCACCGAAAACTCGCAGGTCTTTCGGCTGAACCGCGCGCCGCGGAGAACGCCCTTCGGTGCGACTTGTTCGTTTCGGTTCCTCCTGCGATAATGCCCGCTGAAAAATCGTTCTATTATTCATTACGTTCGTCATTACAATGTGCGCGCGCGACGTGTAAAGACGAGCACCAGCCCGATTGATGGCGTTCGCCGCAAGCTCGTGTTACTCGGCCGAATAATATTGCTAAATGGTAAAAAAAAAAGAAAAAAAATAATCCTCTTAATAATCCTCTTTTTAAACTGTTCAGTTTCGTACTGACTGTTATAAAATGGTATCCTTTTTTGCACATGTAATCTTTAATAATTTTTTCGTTTCTTAATAATGTGGCATTTTGACGTGGAGAGACCATTCATTTTGTTTTCACTTTCTGATGCGTTAGAGTGTAATAAAATTAAGATATATTGCGAGAGCAGTGATAATTTATTATTAGCAGATGCAAGTACGCAAACTGGACTGCTAGAAAAATAATATTGACACGTAAACCACGTACGGATCTCAAACAAAGGATGCATAATAAATCTGTAGATCGGCAATCGATCGATCATTATCAAGTCTCGAGGGACGCCTATCGCTATTTCCGTGTCATCGTTTCGACATCCATCAAGCCGCGACCGGGCACGCTTCTCCGCCTCTTCGTCATAAAAATAAAGACATTCCCCATCGCCTTTAAGAGCCCATAAAATCTCAATCCTTCCGATTTTGACATAAAGGGCGATCTCATGCTCGCGCTCTGGTCATCACACGTAGATTCGGGATCACGCGCGGACATGGATACTCCGTGAGTTCGACGAGTCTTCTCGGAAGAGTACTAATTTTCGACGATGACTGCCGCCGGAGTTCTCCACCCATTTGGACGTCCCGCTGAGCTGGCCCCGTAACTTCTCCAAGCTGTATCATAACTCGAACATTAGGAATTCGAGGGGGTGGGCTAGGTGGAATGGGATAGGTGGTTCAATAACCCGACAACGGGAACGTCGACATATTTCAATCCTCTCTGGCCTTGATAAGCGACGCGCATCAGTCAGCTGCAAGGTGTCCATCGAAATGAATCTCCGATGCCTGTACACGGCTACAGGTGACTTCTACAAAATGGGCCTTAATGGGCTCTTCCTCTGCACCACGTGCTTTTTCGATCGTGTTGCGCAGCGAGTACGACTAATACGAATTAATGTTCACGCAGGACTCGATCACACCAATGCTTTTATCATCGTAATTGTTTTTAAATTATAAATTTATTTTTTATTTTATTTTTAGCAGCTTTAAAAAAAATTTGAATATTTTGTTTTTCTTAGATTGTGCTATTATCTTTTAATTACACTGTATTTGTGAAATATCTGTAGCCTGTAAGTTTTCATATTCTCATGTATGCTTCCTTACTAGTCTTGAATATACCTTGAGAGTGTCTTTAAAGTTATCTAAACGGTTAGATAACTTTCTGCGGTTCAGCTATAATTTCGTTGTAAGTGCCTTCTGCCTTCGAACAACCGAACATGAATCTCAGGATTCTATAATCGAGATTATATTTCAGTCAATTATTATAGATATTCCGGAAATCTTTATTGCAATGCTATCGAAATCTTTTATTCACACTGCTTGAGATAAGGTGCTATAGAGTGATTCTTGATCCAAGAAAGACGATTGCTCGTCGTTGGTTGTATGAAGCTTCCATTAAATTCATCGTAAGCAAAGATGATGAAGATTTGAATAAAAACAATTGCATTAACATCAAACTGCCGATGAAGATAAAAAAAACAAGTGGAGAAATTTTTTTCAATTTGAAATTTTTATTATAGAATTATGAATATTTCATAATTCTATAATAAAAATGGGACACAGAACACATAAAATGTGTATTTAAAATGAATGTATTGTTAAATGTATTATTAAAAATTAGAAAAGTCTATTATTAAAAATAGAAAAGTCATGCAATGTGATATATTACAAATTAAAGTAATGAAGAATAACACAATTAAAGAGCTTGTTAATTATTTATCAGGAGATTTGAAATATCTTTAACATTATTAGATCTGATGCGTTGAAAAGAGCGTTGATTGGTTTTATCGATGCCGAGGACAAGATGATTCGACATGGAACATCGATCGCGCTATGCCGGCACGTTAAATGTGATCGAAGGGATCAAAATTTACTTTGCCCTCAGGGGCACAGGCACAGGTTAAACTCAATCAAGCATCGGGGCCAAACGAACGACATCTATCATACAGCAATGAATTGTAATGGATCTGACGACGATGGGGGGCCCGGAGAGTGGCCCTTCTAAGAGACAGCCATCCGTCATTGCGCCGCCGCCTTCGTTCGAAACTTCGTGAGAGTAAAAAAGGTATCGGGAGGATCAAGTGGAATGCTCGGTTTAAACGCAAGACCGTTAATGCTCCAGAATATCTTCTTGATGTTAAAAGACGGCATGACATGAATGATGAAAAGTATAAATCAACTTGATCGTTCAAAATTTAATAAAAATTCCAATTAAAATTTTTCGATATACGAGGCTCATTAAGGTGATAAAATAGATTGGGACTTTCATCTTTCCATAAAGTGACTTATAGGAACTGTGCAAGCACAAAAATTGTTTAATTAACAGATAATTCAAACTCCGAGTGCATCGAAGTCGTTAGGTCACGGTCGCGACGAGCACGATTGACTCGTTCCCGTCGTTGTTCCTGATGCGCCGTAAATTAATAATTATGAGTGCAAACGTCGCCGGAGAAAATAGACGCGATAATATATTTCATCGTCGACCATCGCGAATGATGAGCTCGGAGTTACGCATCGCTTAATTGAGCAGCATTTTCGTGCGCTCGCGACAAACTGGCGAAGAAGCCTCGACATAACAGAAACGAATTTGCATAATGCAAGTCGCGAGTCGTTTATTATGCAACATTGTCGTGCTTTCACCCCTCAATCTCGGGATCTCAGGTTTGACCGCGGTTTTCCGAATCCATTCTGAAATTCTTGCGATCAATTATGAATTCCGAAAAAGTGCGGCAACAACCGTTACTCGTACACTCTATTCCCGCTCGGCAATCCGAGGGGATCCGACGTTGCTAACAGCGCGGCGGAATGTACACGATCGACATATCTATTACCATACGTAAGGTATTTGCAACGCAAAGCAACGTGCCCTATACGAACTTCTCGTACAACGCCGATTCGCTCTGAAATAGATAGCAGATGCAGAAGACGGCGCTTGGAATCGATTATGCTCACACTCGCGGTGCCTGCCCAGCATTCTTCTCGGTACCCCGCTCGTTCCAGAGATCTCTCCCACAAGCAGATCGAAAAGAAGCGCACCGGATGGGGAGGAGAAGATGTAACGTAACATCGCGCAAAGATCGACTTCCTTCACCTTCGATCGTCCCGCTGAAAGAAACGGCGAAATCGATTCCGCGCTCGGTTTACTTTAATGGTGCTCGCATTGGCAAGTCTCTCTCGATCTCTCTAACTAGTATCACGCACAGGTCGTGCAAAACTAACCTTCCCCACCGCAGTTCCATCCGGAGGGTATCCTACCGCAATTTGCATAGTCCCTCTTACGGGGCCCCGAGAACGTATTAACGGTAATAGCACAGAAATCTTCGGTGCGAACCGCTCAAAACATTCGATATGTACATACGCGAGCCTACGGTTCTGTGCTGATCAAATCACAATCATTTGAAATTCCTCGTCCGCAATCTAAAATTATTCGCCAGCACGTTGTTTATATTTATCAAATCGTGTGATTTCAGTTCGCGATTTACTTTAGCAGAGGTCTAAATTACGCGCTAATCAATTATTTCAGAAATTATGTAAAGAAAGAGAGATGAGTTTCATCGTGAGAAAACAAAATCGAAATGTTGTGCAAGCAAATGTTACTTTCTGTGAAATATATCTCATTTGTTTTTTTTTTATTTTTTTTTATTAATTGGTTTATTCGCTGGGAATAAAATTTTATTCCGTCGTATTTAAAGATTTCTTTCAGTGAAATATATTTGTAATCTACAAATGAATTTTCAAGTGTCTCTCTCAGTATACAGAAAATTTTAAATATAAAACAATGAAACAAATAAAACGTATTGACGTAATAATTGATTCAAATCTTAAACAAAATCTGAAAAGCAGAAATCATGTAGTATGCAAGCCATTTGACATCTGGCTTTTGCGCATTCATGCAAGGCAGGACAGATTATTCTCGGCGTCTTCGACGTAAATGCGAGCATCCAGAAAATCGTCATGCGACTCCTCCTCGGCGAAGTCCAGGCTGTGTCAGGTTCGTGGCTGTACACCGCGAGCGACGTCTCGCGCATGAGTGGCCCGCGATCTTGAAGAGCGGGCGAGCGGCGTATTCGAGAGGCTCCGCGCGTTATCTGAAATATTGCGGCCGTATCTCGCTTAGAGCCTTAGCACGACGCGGCAGTACGTACGGCATCGCGAGTGACCCTTATCGGGCATGAGCGCGACCTTTCGGGCCGGCGTGCGCTGAAAGAACCGACGTAATAACTCGCGGCGATAATCGCTGGAATAGCAGGGAGGGGGGGGAGAGAGAGAGAGCGCACCGATACAATAAATAAGACTTCAACGCGGCAGCGCGAGGGATCCGCGGAGTCTTAACGCTGACCGAGGACGTCCTGGGTGGTAATAGGCCAGACTTTATGTGTGGGTTGCACGACGCGTACCGTTACTATTCCTCGCCTCCGTCTCTTCCGTGCGCTTTCGAAGATCTTTTTCGGATATCTACTCCGTCGGGAGGGCCGAGATCATGACGAGCTTAAACTTCATTGTTACCACGCAAGGTGTAAAATATACCCAGTTGCGTCTTGTCTTTGTCATTCCGTTGCTCGCCAGACGTCTCAATGACTGTAATAATCTATTTCGCAACAAGTTCTTTCCAGATTTTAAGGTTGTAGTAGCATCTTTATTGAATTGGCAATTAATTTAATTTGTGATGTTTTTTCTACTTCAGTTTGTGATTGTTTCGAGTCAGACTCTGTCCAGCGTGCAGTTTGTAAAAACCAAAAATTGTATTTAAAATTTACATCTAAAATATTATTAGACACCAAGATCCAATTTTGACCATATGACGTTTCTTTATTTAACTACGAGATTAATTTAAACAGTGTAGTTTGAAATTATTATCATCTCTATAACTGCGTGTTCTTCTGAAAAATTAAAATGTATTATAAACTGAGAGGAAAAACAAAATTCTACAACGACAATATAGATTTCCATATAATATCGAATAGTGTCCGGTAATTTTTGATTGGACAGTTCACGTGACACTGATCCGGAAAGCACGAATAACAAGCGATAGCATCGGTGTGATTCAGTAGTGAAATATTCGAGTAAGGCGTCATCAACCTGGCGGGTCCGTGACACGCTCGGCGCGAAGGGGCCGCGTGCAGGCGTCTCGTCGTATTATGCAAAACGGTGCAGGACTGCCGGCTGCAGCGCCTACATGCGCTGATCGTTCGATATATCGGACCGAGGGACCACCACGAGGCTGATCGAGAGCGCAACGCGGACGTACCAGCATCGATGTCTCTCGGCGCTCCGCGAAACGACCGATCGGCGTCGTTTTATCCTAATGCAGCATCGAGAAGACTTAATGATCCATCCTTGATCTTGGTTCACGTTCGATAACTGCAACTTTGTAAGTCGCACTCAATGATCCTCCAAGTCGTAGCGTTTTATCATTAACATTTATTTTTTACGTTTGGTGTACTGACGTATACACATTATATTTGCATGTTTTTACTGCAACACAACTCTTTCAAGCCTATTGGCAGATTTGTTTCTTCGAGATGCAATTTATTAAGGTTCATGAATGATTGAAAGAATCATGAATCGGTTGATCTCAACAACGTCGCGTCATACGCGCGACAGGTAATTAAAGAGCACACGAAACGTGTCAAACGATGTGATACATAGGCTGTTGCGTCATCATCGTTCGATCCCATAATGTGCCTATCAGTGCGTACGATCGATAGATTCCTCGCTCGAATCTCGATCCTCGGCCGTCCGTTCCGCGATCTGTCGGACGCCCTCGATTGCACCACCAAAGCAAAGGCGAAAGCAGGCATCGCCACCTTCCTTCCATTCGCTGTTGAGCACGATCTAAAGATATGTTTGATATACCTGATAATTATCTGTCTGTCCATCTCTGCACCAATCGGCCAACGTAGCAAACCGCACGACAGGTGAAACAAAAATAAAAAAAAAACTATCGAGACGTCGCTCGGCGAATATTGAGAAATGCCTTTTATGTTTGTTTAATTTTAGTATCTCTTTTTCATATCAGTAAATTAAATTTGATAATTGTATATTCAGAAATCTTAAATGATGAAAATATTTTTACTAAAAAATTAAATCGTAAAAAATTATCTTTTGCAATGTTTCATAAGGGCACAAAGTTTGAAAAATTCGAAAATATATATAAGATCATATTAGAAATATTGAGCACTAAGATCTCGCTATATTCTTCGTTCGCCTGCTGTCGATTTTAATTGCATTAAAGTTGTTTTCATTAAAATATTTTTCATAAAAAATTAAATTATAAATTTCTAAACACATTTCTGAGAAATTACTGGGAAGTAACGAGGAAGTTTCGTAGCTCATTCTGGAGTGAAACAGCTATGACATTTTGCAAATTGTGTCTTCGTGAAGAAAGAAATAAAATTGTATTCGGCTCGGTTATACGTTTTGTACAGTGTGTCTCGCGTGGGTGCATCGAATATGCCAACCGTCGAAGACGTACATGATATGGGACGAGTCGGATCTGAGCTGTCACTCATCTTACGATATTAACTTCCTCGATTTCCCTTGTGTGCGAATCTGATATAGTGCTGAAATGTCATCGGGGATTCTCTATCTGTATAAAATTATCTCTCTGTTTTACGACAGCTATAGCTCGTTGAGATTAAAATTATTATGTGCAAATAATATATTCTTAGAATACCATTACTCTAATCTGTAATGCAGGCAAATCTTCGATACGTAATAATTATTCACTAATCTGCAATAACGATTCACTCATTAAAAATGTTATCTTCTTTAAACCAAGAAGAACAAAAATGTGGAATAAATTTTTCTGCAAAAAGCGCTGAGAAAGACACGATATTTCTCAGCAATCTAGGCGCAGCACGCGGTACTCGGTGCATCCTTTTGTGCGCGGCTATAACGTCGTATCTATTAACCCGAGATAAATTCCACCTCGTGTCGTCCCCCGTGTAGCGCGCGGAAGTGGCGTTCATACGCAACCCGCGCGCGAATATATCTCCAGTGAACGGGGAAACGTACGGCGATTCGCTATCCATCCCGGGTGCTCCGGTAGCACCGGAGTTCCGTAACTCCCACAATGCCGTATAAGCGAAACCCCCTTCCCGGTTCCCGCGACGCGCCCGCGTGGTCCCGTGTAAGAGGATAAATTTTCTAAGTGAGCGGCGTGCTGCATCACCATATAGGAGAATAATGTGACATTTTTTCCCATGCCCGCGCCGCCCGCCTAAGGAGGAAGAACGTAACTGCTCCCGTCGTACAGATATTCCGTACATGGTTCCCGCACACTGTTTAGACTTGCGCTCGCGTACAGCAGACCGGTGTACCCTCCGCTGGCACTCCGTGCGCGCGGAGAACGCGCCACGGCTCGTAACTTATCTAATGTTACGTTTACGCCAGGCTACTTCCCCCCTACTATCACGAGCGCTGCACTCTGGATTTGTCGATGTGATAATAGAGCGTCGGGCTGCAGCGGTAAGAGAGTGCGAGGTGAGTGACGTGATTACCGCCGTGAACTCACGATAGCGTGGGTAATGTGTAGAGTAATTTAGCGTGATTTTTCTAATTTAGAAATGCCCGCGCTCACATCCAATGCAATCGATGTTTCGAACGATGTTCGAAACGCACAACGCGATACATACACGTGTATACCACTCATTTGCTACAACGGAATAACTCATGAAATAGCTTTTCAGTTTGAATATTTTAAATCATTAAAATATCACTTTTAAATGCGACTTTAAGTACTACTTTGGTACAATGATTTGAACTACTAATTGTAGAGAAATAAAACTCTTCATTCAATGTATTAAATTTTCACAAAAAAAAAAAATTTTTGCAAACAATAAAGAAATGTTTAATTGTTGTAGCAAGTAAACGATATATCGTTACCGGTAATAATTTTCGATTATTCTATTAATGCAATATATGCGATGAAAATAGATGCAATATTTAATAAATACATATCCTATTAGCGTGGTAATGCATATTTTTATTTTGGGAACATTCATTAAATTATAAGTTACACGCGAATAAAATCTCATATTTCTTCAGTCCGTTTCACCTTCGTGAGCAAAAAGCTCGCAGTGGGCGTTGGGCCGCGCCATTAACTGCAATTTTGCTGATGCAGCCCTTCTTCCGGATCGTTAGCGGGCCCACTTTGGCTGACTTATGTAAACTCCGTGGATGATGCAGAAGTGATTTAACGAGGGGTCCGAGGCCGAAGCGGAGAGGACAAGAGTACAAATTTATAATCGCAAGGAATCGGCAAAAATCTTAACGCTCATCATCAGAATGCAGAAAAAAAATAATAGTAATTTTTGCCAATTTATTCGAATGCCCAACGCCCCTCGTGTTTGCGAAAATTTTTTTCTTTAGAAAAATAATGATCCAACTTTGCAAATTTACAAAAAGTTTGTATTTTTTCAAAAAGGTTTCTCTTATATAAAAATTAATATTTCCGAAATATAAATGTCCTTCACGAAATTTTTGACCTCCTTCCGTAACAGTATAATAAAAACTTGTGCATGCTCGGAAAAGTAATTAAAGATTAATTTCGACAAGTGATCACATACATTGATAGTTCGCTACAATAAGTTCAATACAAATAACACTATTAGCCCACAAACGGCCGTACACGGCGGATCATTAATCACTCTCGACGCGGAGGAGGACCCAGTGATAACCCCGGCAGTGACGCGGCCATACTCTTAACGGCAGAAACGAAAGCGAAGTCGTGAAGTCGGTACGTGCCGATCGTGAGGAAGATATAAAGAAGTCGGTCGAAAGCGGCGACGTTAGAGGAAGGGGGAAGTCGAGTGCGCCGCGTACGCTCACACATACGCAGCCGTGAGTTAATATCCGGAGGAGGAGGAGGAGATTGATGAGGTGGTTGTGGTACCGAGCGTGAGGAAGGTCAAGAAGAAGACTCGCACTTGTTCCTCTCGCTACGCTCTTCTCGGTTCGGCCAACATTGTGAGAATACGAACGAAGGACGGCGGCGAATGATCGATCTGGAACAAGTGTCTTGCTCCTTTTACGGAGATGATACACAGGTAATAAATAAGGCGATATATTTATATCACGGTGTTACATTGTCGGCCAGTTTTCTTTTTTTCTTCACCGGACGCGGCCGATTATGATAGGGTTAACGAGGAAATTGATGAGACCACTTCGTGGAAGGACCGCGTTCGCACTTGTTCCTCGTGATCCTTGATCCTGTGAGAGCTGAAAGCCCGTGCGATCGAGGAATGAAAGACACAGGGGGAAGGAATGATTGATCCCATCGTTACTAGTACTCTTTAATATCTAGCAAGAATAAAATCCCGATCGTTGGATTGGGTGAGAATGGGCAACAAATTGTGACTTTTATTTATATTCAAATATAAATCGGTGATTCTTACGTAATCCTGAATAATTATTTAATTTTTCAAAAATATCGAAAATTATTATTTTATTAATAAAAGCGCCCATAATTTGTCTTTAATACAGATTTTACCTTTGTTTGGAATAAGCTCGTACAATGTTTAAATAGTCATTAGTGCAATGTTATATCATTCTTCTAGCAGAATATCTTTTGAAAGATATTGGAGGAAAAAATCTGTTTTTTACTATACCCTTCAAAACTCCTCACAATTATATTTAATAAATCAGCATTTATAATCAAAAAATGTTTCGCTAAAAAGAAGTACAACTGATGATTATTCAAACATTGTGCGACTTTATTCCAAAGAAGAATAAAATCTGTGTTAAAAACAGATAGTTTAATTTTTTATTAATAAAAACAAAATGGTACATTTCCTAGGTGTTGATATTATTTCGTTTATTTCTGCATATATGTATATATGTTTCGTATACTGATTGCTTAGCCATTATTCGCGGGATTCATCATCCACGTCAGACTATCAGTCAACGGATCCGGAACATGTAAGGACCCAGTCTACCGTCCCGGCTTACCTCCAACGTAGCCAATCCAGGATTTTGCCGCAGACTGTATCCCTAACGATATGCGATTGTCGCCCCATTAGATGCACCTCTCACGGCCCGGTATATGGATATCTTGGCTCCTTTCCTCGTATAGCGGCGGCGGCGGCGGCGGCGGCCAGCGGGGCCCATAGCGCTGTTTATCTCTCGACTATGGCAGCGTGAGCGTTCATATAACGAGACGAACCGACCCCGCTCGCCTCGTGAACAATGGTCGCGGTCTGCGGTCCGATCATAACCGCGAGAGGAGGAGGAGGAGAAATAAGAAGACAAGCAAGAAGAAGCGGGGCCGAGGCGCCGCCGCCGCCTCCTACTTCAGACCCCTTTCGTTACTATCGTCTTGGTTGCTCTAGCTGCCAGGCTCCTCCGAAAGATCGGCCTTGATTTATGCAAGTGGGCCAGACGGTGCATCCCAGGTTTAACCGGTATGCACATTGTGCCTCGTGGGTATTATTGGGTCAACCTGGCGGGAGATACTGGGTGTTGGCTGCTCGTACGTCATACCGGAAGAGCTGCCATTAATTGGTAGAAAGCACGGTGACCTGTTGAAAGTGCAGGCATGCTGCACGATCGTTAGAAATGTATTTGAGCTCGGTTCGCGTATAATTTAACCGCCCTTAGCTACACGGGGATTTCTCAAGCAATGGACGTATCTCGATTTAAGCTCGTCTCTGGTATCTTGTTAGATCGACTCGTAAATTCTCGGATATATCTGATATTGGTTGTCTCGTGCTTTTAATATATACTTTCCACTATGTGTGCGTGCGTATGTGTGTTTTCTCATCTTTTTATTACATCTTCTCTCGTGATAACAACGAATGAGTAAGTGACTGACAATTAGTTAAGCAGATTGGCCAAGCAGATCGGCGAGTGCTCGCAGGTACTTTTACAAATGAGATATGTGCGTTCGGAAGCAACTCCCCGCGAGTCTACGATACTTATCTCCTTTGCGAATTCTTCGCATACCGAACGCTCTCTCGAGCAAGCAATGCTACCGACGCTACCGATGCTGGATGAAGTTCTCAGCATTAAAAGCGCCATGCTAATTATCTGAGGAGCGAGGTAATTCGACTCGTCGATATAATAATCCCGAACGTGCGAGGTATGCGCGATAGCGACGACTACCGGCCCTATTACACGGTCACGTACGTAGTTACGTCAGAGATTGCTTCGTTGCCAGTCGCTGATGCTTCGATCCGTCCAGCAATTACCGGACCAGAGCGAAAGGCGTGAGAACTTGCGCTCGAATATGAACTCGCGCGAACCTGCCGCGTGAGCGCGAATATCATGAATATCGCGAAAATTGTCTCACTCTGGGTTGCCAAGAAAAACGGGGGGGAAAAAAAAAGAAATGAAGCTTCCATTCCGAAGGCAATCGGCATCGAGACGGCCAACTACTCGGCTGTGACATCGAGTCGTTAAAGGATCTCTCATGGCCTCGCGAGTCATTGCTTGCTTGCGCCTATGATTTACCGTGCTGTCGTGTCCGTCTATAAAACGGTCATAATGTTTTATCATCTCGGACGAAGCACGGAAACGACCGGCGGTCCACGATTGCCGTCGCGTCGCGCACATAACGAATAATGAAATCTTACTTTCTTACCGCAATAAACGACGCGCGTCCATTGATACTGTGCTATCGAGCAACAGGAAAATGCAATAGGAGCGAAAGATGTATTATAATCGTGAGTTTTTTTATAGACTCGGATCAGAGTGAATGTGACATTCGTCGCACTTCCGACAAAGTTTAACGATGATAAATGAAACGGCTCGTATTTCTTCCAATTTTCATTACGCGAACACGGCCGACGACTCGTCCGATGATCTGCATCATTGGAGCCACACAGTTGTTCGGGCGGCAGGTAGTAGCAACGAATGACTATCGATACATCAACACGATCCAGTACGATCCGCGGCGCGCAAGGTCGATGCTTCCAATGCCTGCATACAATCCAGTCTCGATCTATCGTGACTGCTCTCGGCACGTTCTGCCCCGTCGAAAATTTCGTTCCGCCTGTCTCTCCTAATGCTAACATTTATTCTCCGGCTATCGGGAATACGTGTCGTATCTGAGCGTCCTCCGTTTTACGCGGATTATCTAACGTACATTCCGCGCCTTTCTGCGACGTGTCTGACGCTACTGCCGGCTATTCTTATCAACGCGATATACCCACACATTTTTTTCCTATCGCTTTATCTTTGTTAATTACTAATCTTAACATTTTAAAAGACATTCGTAATATTGCGATGTCCTCGAAATTAGCGTTTCTATTTGCAGTTGGTCTGAATTCGAAGGCGACGGAATCAGCGAATTCCGTCGATGTGCATCATCGCGATGCTATTCGACGCGACCTTCGGCGTCCCGAAAATTCCGTTTCACTTGTCTCCGATACCAGACGCATTTATATTTGCTGGTCCGCAGCACGTACGAGAGCGTGCCGCGCGGTGTGCACCGGCCGAGCGAGCTGCAACAACTTTCGCCCTTGGGCGACTCGCGTTGCTCTTATTTAAACAACATACCTAACTCGTTCGCCTCTCTTACTCGTGACTCCCCCGCCTCCCACCACGGTAACCGGGAGTACCCAGCATCCTTTTGCAGGGACGTATCGTTTAAACAGTGATTGGAGAACGCGCTTTTATCTAAATTATCCAACTTGGGTGTACAGCCGTGCGAGCGTGTGAAAGAGAAATATTATTTCTCTAACTATAATTTACATAAATTGACAATCTACGGCATTCTGCGTGTAATATCTAATGTTCAGTTAGATCTAAGAAGTCGAGATAAAATGTGTATTGTGGTTTTACGATTTTGCGATTCAAACTCCTAGAATTTTTTAAGAGATTGTCAAGCAGTTCGCGTCTGTGCTAGTAATTATTACACTTGCTGTTTGTGTACGATTGCTAAGCAAACACGTTGATAGATATTTCCTCCATAGTGGCGATCCTAGCGGTTAACGGGAGACAAGCGTGCTCAGGAAATAAGGAATTTCTTCGTTTATCTCTCGGAACGATGTTCTTCTCATGTACGAGCGACACCGAGACGAGCCACGCGGGCCTTGGGCTCCGAAGGGGCCCGAGTACGTCGTTGGTATCGCGGGTATCTCGCCTGGAAAGAGAGCCGTACTCGTGGTTCTTAGCCCGGTCCAGCAGGTACCACCGCGGCCGTGGCACTGATCGCCCGGCGATACCGGCGTAATTTAAAATCATCGGGGCACGAGACAAAACAGGCAGCCGAGGAACAAGTGTGTGCACGCTCTCGCGCTTCAGCCCCGTGGAATCTTGATTATGCATTCCACACAGATGACAGGGCTGCGAAATCTTTCTTCCCTCATCCCCACCCCCACCCCTCGCCACCCCGGCTCGAGTGTCACCCCCGTTGTTCGCGCGGCCGGATAATCGATCGTCAGGTATGTCCTTTAAGCTGTCGCTGTGATGCACCGCGCCGACGCGGTCGTCGACGTTAGCACCTGGAGGCTGCTGGACGCGCCGGCGGTGGGACGGGCGCAGGCGATATTTCCTCGATAAAATATCGTCGGCGAATAGCGGAGCCGCGAGCGGCGCTGCGCGCTTGCCTCGTGTCCGTGGAGTTTGCGTAGCTTTTAGCAATGCTGTTACCGCGGTTGCTTCCCATTTTTCTTCTCGCCTCTTTGTCCGCCTCTTCTTCTGGGAACTGGTACCGGGGCGATCGCGAGCCGTTCGTTTGATATATCGCGATAGATATTGGCATGCCGGGGAACACAATTGCACGCGCGAGGAGCAACGCGAGCGAGGGACGGACGTTGTTCCCCGATTAAGGCCGATTCACGCTTCGCATTAATCATTTACAATTTCAGACTGATTTAGCAAAGTTGCGAGTGACTGTCAAATCGCCTGTCGCTATGAAATTATATTTGCACATATCAATGTATCACAGAGACTCCTTTAAATTAAGACACTTTATTTTTAGTTCACATTTATACATTAATATTAACTTTTTTTTAAAGCAATGCCACACACGAAGCAAAAATTTATTAATTGTACCATATTTAGTCCCGGCGTTCTCTCTCCAGTGCGTAAAGACGATTCATGCAACAGCCATCATTTATTCATGATACAGACACGGATTCGTGAGCAGAATAAAAAGAAATCATATCATATGTCGGATAATGATCGTCATTACCGGCAAAAATTTTTGGCGACTACACGATCATTTTTTTATTTGTCTTGTGCAACCATGCGCCGATAATTGCTTGATATTACGAGTGACCTTCGTGTTCGATTTCACGCTTTACCGAATTATCCTCGCAGATTTTTTGCTTTCACTTTTCATCGGCAACACCTGTACGTTACCTCAAATGCCGATAGTTTTACCACCTTGCACGCGCGTACTATCAACGGCGATTAACGATCCTATGCGGCTCGTGGACATCTCTTACTATTCTAATTGCCTGCCAGCATGTGGTCTAGGATTATTCGTATTAGCATGTGCTGATTGCCGGTCGGCGAGGAAGCGTTGCGTTCTCGAACAAATAGCGTCCTGGAAGTCGCTGAAGAGGGAACAGGAATGAGTTGATTTATCGTCTAGGACAGCTAGGGCAGGTAGAAATAAATTGCAGAAAAGAGCCGAGCGACTCGGCCAGGACAAAACGACAATTATTTATAATCCCATGTTAAAGTATACTTTTACTTATACTTAAAGCTAATAAGATTAATACAATTTCGCGGAGACCGACGAAATTTGTTATCTATTTTATTTATTGCTGATAATGTGAAGAACGTATTGATAATTTGCGTTACGAAATTATTTCGTTAAATGTTATTTAAAAACGGAAAGAACAATTTTGTTCAAATAAAAATCTACAAATAATTATATTGATGAAATAAAAAATTTTAATTGGACATTTAAGCTGGTTGTTGAATTGCAAAACTTTTTGCAGCAGTGTCATCATGTTTGAATATTAAATTTTGATCGAAATAATTTTTAGTTACTATAGTAAATTTTTAGTTACTATAGTAAAATTGGTCTTCTCGTGGATGAAATTGATAAATGCATTGACGATAACAGCGTTTTAATATATTTGAGTCAACAAATGTTTGTTAGATTAATTCAATCTATTACCAAACGTATCAAAGATTTGAATCACGTTTAGTATTACAACTTTAGTATTGCAAGACGAATAGTGCAGATTTTTAAAGGCACTTATAAAAGAGAAATAGAAATGCGTGACGCGGGCAGAGAGCGAGCTACCGCTACACGGCGCACCTGCAGCTTCAACGAGCCTGTGTTCCAGCACGGCTCGTTCGCTTCTCTTTTTCCTTCCCTACGAAACGAAGCGATTCCGTGGGGAAGATAAAGAGGGGGGCGTAGCCGATCCGCGATCTCTCCCTGAATCCGGCAGTGGTTAGCCGGTGCATTAGTCTCGCGTGTGTCTCGATGCCTAGGATGCGGTTCAAGCCGCGTATAATCCAGCGGTTAGCGCGGGCGCAGTGCATAAATCGCGCCAACGGCCAAGCGCGATCCGCGGGAAGAAGCGCATCGCGTTCCCGCGGCGATCGAGCACTGGAATTTTAGCCTGCTCGATGTGCCCCGCGATTAATAAATCTGCGCTCGACATTCTGATCCACAGTGTTTCTCCCTTTATGTCACTTACAATGATTATCACAACTGCAATTTTATAATTTCATTATGCAATTATTATTATTATGTGAATTATAATTGCACTTGTATCATGCAATTTTCCATTGTTTGCGAGAAACGCAAATTTACGTACTTTTGATTTGTATTTAGGATATTATCGCCTCGAGTTCGTTATGTACATTTGATTATTTAGTTGCGCACGTCGAGAGTACAATGCAAAGACAAACGCAACCCCAACAGGCGCCCCCGTGTAATCTATGTATCTTTAAGCGCTTATGACATCATAGGTAATCATACAACCAGTCGGTCATAATTGCGGTAATAAACATTACGATTGTACACATAATATCTATCTTTAGCCCCGGTCATGGCGATACGGTACGGTATTAGAGTACTCTGCGTATAAATAATGACCACTATTAAACGATCTGGTTGGAACGCAAAGACTAATGCGTCTTCGGTATTATGTTCGCACCGCTCGCTCTTTGAGCCGCTAAAAGGGCTCGCGAGCTATTTGTCTGCTATACGTTTTGTATCTTGAAGGGTCTGCGTGCACATTCGCGCAAATTCGGCCTCAAGGCCGCACGCGAAATATTGCAACCTTGAACTTTCGGTGTGCTCTCGCTTTTATATAATTTAATGAATATGTAACGATACATTTGCAATGATGATCTTTCTTATCATTAACATATTGATGTTATTTGTGTCGATTATTTTAATCCTTACATGAGATTGCAACATTGCAATGCATTACGTTGAATTTTCATGTTACTTTTTTTTTATAAATACGCGAATGTAATTTCAAGATAAGCAATTTCAGCAATAAAGTGGCTCGTTGCTTTAACTCACGCCATTTTCGACGGTCCTAAATGTTCGGATGAAAGCGCGCATTCCGTCGTGGACTTACGAGGTCCCAGAGGTTGCGTCGCCGCCTCGGGGCTCGTGCTCGAAAGGTACGCACGATCAAAGGGCCCATCGCCGAATCGCCGAAACTTGATGATCGGCGCGGGCCACACGCCCTGGGCGAATAAGAAAATATCGATATTTCGCTAAATAATAAACGGCCATTACCCCAACGAATTCTACGTATGCGAATCTTAATGCCAGCGCACTTACATTGTAGAGCCCGGCATTAAATTTTTTGCGCTTTGATAGATATAATGTAATCGTGGTGAATGAGCGCGTGTTCGCTCGCTCGCTCGCTCGCACGTACGGGACCATCATTTTTTTCTTTATTACAGGCGTCATGGCCGCCTAATGCATTCGAAAGCCAGGCGGATTAACACCGTCAGGATTAATATCGTCCAGTCGGTGTTTCGAGCACGCAGATCGGTCCCTTTAGCGCGTTAGGGCCTTACAAGCCTACGGAAGGAGTTGTTCTTCGGGAAAAAGGAGGTGGGCACGACGGACGCGATATAAGAAGAGAACGAACGCCGGAGCGCAAGAGCGCAGTTTCTCTATTGAGGCCCCGCATGACAGATAAGCTTAACCTCCGGCCCATTAACATTATTAACATCTGAACACAACGGACCGGGCCGTATGCTCGGCACGTCCGGCCCACGCGTGCGCCTCAAGTACTCGCGAACTCCGACGCGCTTGTATCGCGCTGTGAGGCCCCACGAGAGGGGCATTAAGGTTCCTCTCCGCGGCCGCGCGCGACCGAGTCGGCTGGATAATTAGGGGTACGGCATCGAGGGGGCCTAGCGGGGGCCATTTCTGGTTATTAATTCACCCCATGGTCGATCCCGACGGGCCCATGGGGCCCATTGTCGGGAACGCCGGTACCCGCGATTTGGCTCTCGCTCGAGAATATGATTATGAATATCTTGATGCTGTAATGATATATATTCTTCAGTGGGCTATTTTTTGTATATAAAGCATATAAGATTTATGTGATAAACTCGTTTTCAGATTGTAACAAATGACTATTTTACGAATGGATTAGGAATTGGCAATTATAATATCTATAAACTGTAAAATAAAATCTACCTATTATCTATTGACATATTTTGCATACTAACTGATAATATTGGATCGCCTAAAGCTACAATTTCTTACAAGTACTAGACTGCTTTTTTGAAATAAATAATTATTATTTCGTAATAGTAGTAATCGAACGGCGACATTTATTGCGCAAGAAGGTGTAGAGAATCAAGCGAGAATGCTCGTTGCCCGAAGCGGGGTCAGTTCCTTCGCGAGGCGTGTCAACCTGCCAAATATTATGGAAATTTATTCCTGCGAGCTCCGCTGCTATAATGGATTCCAACGTGCGAGAAAGACGTGCGCGCTCGTATAGTGAATTCGCCGCGTGCATGAAGTGCGTCCAAAAGTGAAAAAGTAATCCTCACTCTTAGCCTCGTTAGCAATTTCCTAAAATGCATCTGCTCTTTACGAGCGTGTAACTAAAATTTATAAAATATGCTTTCATAGGACACGTTACACGCGCACACGCATATAATCTTGTACATGATATTGTGGAATATACATATATATAAAAAAAAGTATTCATTAAATGAATTGATATTTACATAATATTAATGCATTTTATATTACTAAATGTGGATTAATATCAGAATTCAAAGCAACGGGCGAATGTCTGTTGTTGTGTCGTTCTAATAATATTATGGAAAAAAAGATCGATGAAAGACGTCAGGAAGAAGATCGCCGTCCGTGTTAAGCGCTAGCCCGAGGTGAGTGCGCGCGAGTAAGGGTGCAGAAAATTAAATCCGAGCATTTTTGTTAGCCTACCCCCTCCGTTTCCGAGGCGAGAGATGCCGGGGTGAGCACGACGGGTCTCACGGATCCTCGTCGAATCTACCTTCCGCGGCTTCTCTCTCGCACTCACCCTCGCCGTTGGACCCCTCTCTCTCTCCTTCTCTTTCTTGTTCTCGTCCGAGCATGACAGTGTCACGTCCCCCGGAGCAAAAATCCTTATAAAACGAGACACGCCGCGGCGAGGTGCGAGGAGATGAGGAGGAGCAGTCGTGAGAAGCGGCTAAGTGGATAAGGTGCTAAGTGTGGCCCGGAGGTACGACGGTTCGGCGCGGTGTAACCTGCAAGACGGGCATACCGCGCGCGGAACCGTCGTACCGGGCCCCAATTACCGGGCCCGCTCGGGGAAAGCGAGTACGGTCGCGCGCGCGCGCACTTTTTTTCGAATAAATCGGGGCCCGAATCAGCGTCACGTCCGCGTGCATCTGCCGTTTGAGCGGTGCCGCTTGTCGGGGATGACACACAATCCTTATTGAAAATAATTTTTATTTTTTTTCACGATTGAGACGTTACGATATCGCTTGAGAGCGCATCTCGCAGTTTGCCCCGTCGATTCTCTTACGAATATTTGTACATTGCTCCGTCATTACTGCACAGTTGCAGGTTGTATTACTGCAATCTCTTTAAACGCCGCCGCGGATAGCAGCGTGCGGCGTATGAAAAGAGGCGTGCCTCGCGTCCATTGTAACCTGTGCGTCACCTGTGGGATGCAGAAAATTGTCAGACAATATCGAGGAAGGTCGTATAACTTTCATATAAGCAGGTGCTATCGATAACACGCAAAACAAGTGAGAGAAAATAACGTACAAAGGATTTGCATTAAATAAATTTCATGTAAAATGGCTAAAATATTTTTAGACATTGAATACGCGGAAAAAAAACACTTGTTACGTTAAATACATTAAATATTTATATCTCTCAAGGGATGCACTCACGTACATTGGAGAAAATGCAGCGGCACAATTTCTTTCGAGAATATTATAACGGTGGAATTATTTCCCATCGATCGGCGGGAGATATCGGGCTGCGTGGCCAATCGATAATCGCTTACAACACACATTAACTCATACGTCGTTGGTACTATATCGTTAAGTGGAATCCAAGTTTGTTCTCAGTCGAAATCTCGTAAAAAGTTTTCGTCAACGATACCGAGAATAATGATTATATAATCTTCCCGCGTGTAATGTACCTTTTTAGTAGTACGGAGACTTTTCTGTTGAATAATATTTAACCGATTTAATTTTTTCCTTGGCTATTTTTATTTCTCATGCATTTCCTTTTTGTCAAGATTTTTATTTCTGCTCTGTACTCGTAAATCTACAGTACGACCGAAAGAGCAAAACAGTTTCTGTTCTCGAGAATTTCACGAGCGCTTTCTCTTCTCCCCGCTCTGCCTCTCCTCCCGAACCCCGATTTGCACTTTTGATCGATTTTCTCGATATCAGTCAGGTGCGCTGCGGAGAAAGGTGCGCGTGGAGCGACGAACATTCGGTAGCGGAAGAAATTACGAGCCAGCCGTCCAGCTGAAACAATGGCTACTGCGGCGATCTCGGGCCCTGCTCGCACTCTCATTCACCGCAGCTTTGCATTTTCTTCGTTGTGTAATGAGTCTAACATGTGTAACGTACGCGACACGGCTATGCGCTTTGCATATATGAAAGTGGAGACACGTCTCTTTCCCCGCCAGCGCGAAATCCGCGGCTCCATTGCGCGCTTATACGTGTCCGCGCGCTCATTATGATTCATTATTAGGTCCTTTTGTGGGCAGTCCGGTTCTCCGTTTCCACTTTGCCCTTTTTTCGCCCTCGCCACCACCACCACCACCACCGCCGCCGCCGCCGCCGCCGCCGCCGCCGTCGCCGTCACCGTCGCACGCGGGCGGCTTCGACTCCTCTCTTTCCAGGTCTCTACCACCTTCTCGCTCTTCACCCTGCGCGAATAGTAGGTGCGGCAGACACCTGTAGAGCGAGTGCCTCGGCGACGAACGGAAAGGAAAGAGAGAAGAAGGGGAAAAGAGAAGAAAGAATTAAAGAATCAAAAGGACTAAATAAAGTCTCTCTTAAAACGCGCCCGAGAGAGAGAAGACGAGAGGAAGACGGGGGAGGGGAGAGGGGGCAGGAGGTTGAGACTGTCGAGAGGGCGAGGTGCGAGCGAGCGAGAGGAAGAAGAGACAGAGAGGACTCGAACGGAGCCTCGGGCCCCGCCGGTGTGGGTGAACACAGCGGGGTCAACCGAGTTCAACCTCAACCGGGTTCCCTTCGTTTCACCGTGCAGCCCGTTTTCGCGTATTCGGCTGTGAAAACGGCCGTTGTCGGATCGCCCGTCTGCCAGTCAGGAATGATTCCCGCGTGCTTCTTCACCGTCGTACAATATTTTTTTTTTACCTCTGTACGGCCATCCGAAATTACGTAAAGACGGACCTTGGAGAGTGCACACAATAGACACGCATACATACGCGTCTCTCTTTCCGTGTCTCTTTATTGATTTTTAGATCCTTTGCACGTTCTTTGCCTTGCACGATGTACAGCTCGAGATGATTTCACATCGTAAAACAGGTGCACGCACCTTCCGCTGAGGCAACACTGCCAGGTGCATCGCACTTATCGCTTCGACGATTAGACGCACATCCGTTGCATGAGATTTGCTGCAATATATGATAAATTTTATCCTGTCGATACATTTGTTCGCACAATATAATTACAAACTAAATGCTTAAATATTGATGTTGCTATGTCATTAAAATTAATAAGAATCCGGTATCGCGACTGTGTGTGCATTATCATTCTATTTATATTACGCAGTGTTATTCTACTTTATTGCATTTTAACGCACAATTTTTTTTACATACAAACGGTATAGAAAGTGAGCATCGACATGTGAAAGCGAGTATCGCTGCGTACTAAGCTCGTCTTCGCTCACCATTTCTCTGATTCGCGGCACCTGTTGCGAATTCCTGAGTCTTCTTGCAGCAAGAGTCTGAGCAGGCTTCCTCTTTCCTTTGCATCGTACGACTTAAGATTCTTTTATGCGGCGAGACAGATGGGCACCTGCTTGAGCTACAGCAATTTGTGGAGGGGCGTAGCCCGGGATGTTATCCTTCTTAACTCGGCAAAATTTCAATCAGTGCCATTTAGTTATCTCAATCACCATTGTATGCCATTAGCGAAACATCCAATTAGATGGCTCGACATTACTGAGGACCTCGAGACGCACCAATTACAATAACTTGCTCCAATAACTCTGATAAAGTTAAGCTAATTTCTTTTTGCAGAAATTAACAGGATAATGTATTCAACAAAAACGACAAATAAAAAACTTTGAAAACTTTGAATTGTCACGTGAAATTGTTAAAAAACAAAAATGTAGCGCAATAATGCGATAGAATTCTTTGTCGATACTTTTGCAAATCTTACGCATAACTGAGATTTTACAAATGATCTTTCGCTTTCTTTTTTTTAACGTATATTATGTCAAATTGCATACAGTATATTTGCAAAAATTCTTTGTTTAATTTTAATAAGTATTTGTACAGACAGTTTACAATGAAAATGATTATATTTCTTCTTATGTTTCTTTTGTTATTCGACACCTATCTTCATTTATTTTTTTACGATACACCTGTTAAGCAACCTGCGCACGCTCGCTCGTATGCGCGTTACGCGAAGGCGGGGCACCTGCAAGAGCATAGCTTCCTCTCCTTCGGTTTAATTTGTCACTTGTATCATACCTCACCTGCGCGCTCGGATTCCGCAATCCCCGATGAGGGAAAGTAGGGTAAAAATCAGGACGAGATAAGCCGATGGAAAATTTTCTGTCCGAATATTGTGCCACAAAAATATGCCAACATATTCGATCCACCTGTCGATTTGGTACCGATACCAAAGGTACCGATTATATACTGGCCAGTGAGAAGAGAGATGTGCGTGAAATGTCGTAGATGTCGTTGCACGAAAGAGGAACGGGCGTCTTCTTTTTGCGCCGACCGCAAACGGCTTCGCATCGGTCCTCAATATCTTCTTCGTCCGAGCGCAGGTACTCATACACGGGGCCACAACGGTGGCCTCTCGGACGGGAGACGTAAATCGGTGCTCTGTCGTACACAGGGCATGTATAATACGTACGCGTCACGACGAAACAGGTGGGGCACCTGCGCCAGACTGTGCAACCTGCGCGCGAGAGCGAAACCGAACTCGCGCTCTTGGAGCGCGTCTCGGAATACGCACGTCCGGGGAGAAAAAGAGAGAGAAAGACTGAAGAGGAGCAAGAAGCAGGTGTATTCCGCGATGTAGCCTGTGCTGTGTATGCTAATTGGGCCAGAGTTAACGCTCGGGATGCTCAGGACGGGATTTAACGAGCCCCCGAACAGGAAGCCCCTTTTACCGCCTCCTCCTCCGCCTCCTCAGCCTCCCTCGAGGTCTCCTTGATTCTTTCCCTTCTTTTTCTCATTGCCGTCGCTGCCTCTTTTCTTCCTTCTCTGCGACTCGGTCTCCTCGTATTCCTCTTCTCTTCTCTTCGAGTCGTCGATACTGCCGCTGATGCGGCCGCGCGGCTACTTACCAGGCTGGCCGCTCGCGAGAGATGCACCGAGATTCGTTAAGGCGGAATTACGCACTCGTGGCCCGCCGCGGACAGGGAATACGAAATTAGGCGCGCTGTTCCTCCAGCGCAGCGCGCATAACGAGGGCACAAATCAAAAGCGGGAGAAGAGCCGGCGAATGTGACTCCGGCGTGTACGACCAAACAAATTGGCATAAATTCCCGCGTCGCCGTTGCAACCGAGAGTGAACCGCTTTTTTATTATCGACGAAGGACAAGTTTGAAAACTGACGAATTCTCCATAGGCCCATAAATATGACACGCGAAGCTGAAATAAACTTTTAATCGAGGATGTTCCTAAATCCAAATTGAATGTCATTATTCTTCACCATGACTTCATATTTTGCGTCGAAATAATCTGGGGAAATATTCATGACGAGGTCAACGCGAATTGCAATAATAAATGCTTCGAAACCAGTTCTATATTATTCACCTTGTTACTAACTACGTCCGTTATCATAGTATTTAATTACATACCTCGCGGCCGTCCAAACGTTAATGCTAATCGGCGAATAATGACGGCAATTATTTTTATTGCCACGTGATATGGCTCGTCGGCGGCGGCTAAATTTTTCTTTTCTCTCTCTCTCTCTCTCTCTCTCTCTCTCTCTCTTTCTTCTCTCGCAACGCAATCCGCTCGTTGACTGTGCTAACATCAAATTAGTATTCCCACGTGCGCGAGTGCACATTCTGGTGGTCTGATTAAACTTGCTTTAGCGCGGCAATTAACGCCGTCACCGACCGGTCACTCTTCCGAGACGCGCGTTTCGACGTCGTGTGCGATAAGATCTCGAAAGTTTTATGGACATTCGTGTGCAATTATACTGCGCGTACAGCGTCATTACGGCAAGATTCTCGAGTCTCCAGCTGTCATCGACGACTGTGCATGCTGATGTCACCTACCAGACGATTACAATGCGTACGTCAAGCAAACAAGTCGGAGCCCTCTTCGCTTTACGTGCGCTTTTCACTCTCAGCGGGTACCGTGGGACCGGCGGGAACATTTCGAAAATTTGCTATTAGACAAGAAATCGCAATATCTCACGTAATGTTAAAGCTCATCGTCTACTCGAATAGGAACTCGTTAAGCTGCAAGCTGTAGAGTTGAGGAGTTACAAACATGTGAGAACTGGAAAATCGCCGGTATTGAAATTTATTGAAAATTTGCCCTGTCTAATATCGTGGATATTTCACAAATTTGATATTGTACGGGAAATCGTAATATTTTCAGCATTAAGAATTTTTAAATTTATTTTTAAGAGAGTAAGAAAGCTGGGTAGATCTGTAGAAACGCAGGGTCGCGTGAAGAATCGCTGAAACCGAGGAGGCAAAAGTTCGCCGAAAATTCCTCAGAAGTTCCGTAAACTTCTTACCCGCGCGATACACAATCTGGACACGTACAGGTGAACGTACGTGAGCCACCGCGAGATCTGGCGTCGGCATCGGGCTACCGTCGATCGTACAAATGACCTTATACGGCGTTCCGATGCACCTTCCGGCCGTGCAAAATCATCGGATAAGAATCTACCGATCCGTTTCGATCTGGAGCTCTGAGCGGCGGGGCGCATCGAGCTGATCTTATCTCCCATTCGCCGCCTCTCACGCTCGCAAAAATTCCAAAGCGAAGAAACGAGAGAGAAGGCAAGAGAGAGGGAAAGAGAGAAGCGACGCTCGTTCGACGCACCCGCCTGAAACGACGAGGAGAGGGAAGAGGGAGGGAGAAAGTGTGGGCGTCGTTTTACACTGGCTATTAATTAGCGGTTAATTATCGCAGCCCTCTGCTTGGCGACTGTCAATAACCCTTCCTGAGACTGCTGCTGGTGGATGACGCGTGATCCACGAGGTTAACCACTTGATAGCGTCTCTCGATTGTCGTTGCGTAAAATATTCTTCGAGAAATCCGCGCGTGTCAAAGCGAGCTTCGTGGAAATCGAGAATCGATTATTTCAGTAAATGTGAATTTATGTGAATCCGTACAGCTGCAGTGTAAAGTGGGACAGATACAACGCGGATGTGGAACATTAAAACGGAAAGTGTTTCTCTTTTGATTGAAGCGAAATTAATTTACTGAAATCTTTCTTTCACTCTTTAAATATTTAACGATATTTTGAAATATAATGATTACTGCAATAGGAAAACTAAAAGAAATATATTTCAAAAATTGATCTTATTATCTACCTTTGTAAGAAAAGTGAATACTTGCGTTTTTGTAACATTAGAAATTCCTTGCATAAATTTTTTGTGTGCAATAAAAATTAATTTATTAAAATTTCTTTAGTCTCCAAATAATTTACGAGTTTTTAAATTATAATGAACCATAAAAAATATCGTAAAATATTTGAAAAATGAAGAAATATTTCGTAAATTAAATCAATTTAATTATATAAATTTTTATATACATAAAGAAATTTATCTGCAGTGTTTACTGCGGATTGTGGAAGGTGCGATCATACCGCTGTACTCGCAATGTCGCTCGTCGAAAGGAGTCGGCGATTAATTCACTCTCGCAATCGTTCTCGAATGTTTAATTCAACTTCTCGTTATCTGGTTTATTGTACAATTAATCGCGGTATAAAGAGAGTTACAATCATACCGCTACCTGCGTTGCCGCAACGGGGTCCACACGTGAACGCCATCATCCACCGATCGTGATCGTTGCCGGCTTCCATTACTGCGCATTGTATCGTTGCGGCGTAACGAACCGGGACGCGTTTTTCCGTTGAATTTCGAGCACTAAATCGAGGACCACAATGCACCGGTTGCATCGTGGCCGCGCTTACGCACACCCGGTGACAATAACTATAAGTCTATTGTCTTGCGCGGCGTATTTATCGGTCTATTCAACGCAAATATGGCGAGCGCAATCATAAACTGCCGGTGGAGCCGTTTGGATAAAATAGCGCACATAATTCGCACCGCGTTACGCGTATCATAAGCGCGACAAACCAGTTGTTTCATTCTGCGGCCGGTGCACACCGCACTTTCCTAATTAGTGTGTTTTACTATTTTGCGTGCGCTCACTCCGTCGTAAATCCAGCAAAGAATTGCGCGTATACAGGTATTGCCACATCGAATGGCGAAATGCAAGATAGGTGAACCTGCACAAAAGGAATAGTATTTATATGGTAATAAATTCCATAGTAACGCAACTGTCGCAATGTTATCGTTTATAAGCACGTCGTTGTAAAGCGGGCCACGTTGATCTTGATCGTGAAATAAAACAGGAATTAATAAATCAGAACAACCGACCGTTGGAGTTCATCGTCTGGCGTGCGTTCTCCGCATCGCAGGGAGGGAGAAAAAAAACATAAAAAAAAAACACGAGCTTCTTGGAATTCCGCTCGGCGTTCCAGCGCGCGCCACCGAGCGACCACTCTCGATTTCGTGCGTTGGAACCCAAACACCGGTGTGGTCCAGCCTGCCCTGACATTTGTTTCTCGGCTGAATAGGCACGTAAAACATTATCGAGGCGAATTATGGCGGATTAAAACGCCCGTTTTTCGTGACGAATTGATATTACGTGTTGCAACCGCGATCTTCCTTGACATTTTTAAGGTGATGCTGGAGTCGTCAGTTTTATCAGTACATTTTTGCCGGTAATACAGACGACTCCAGCACTCGCCTTAAACTACGAACGCACGTGATACGTATAGCAGTATTATCGGCCGGACGAGCCGCGGAGAAAGGGTTAAGCGGCAAACACTCACGTCGTAAGAATTTCAATCGAAAGCGGCATCCGAGATGGCTCGCCGGTATTGGTGCATCGTAATATTTTTTTCGTTCGACAAAGGGAAAAATATACCGGCGGTATGTAAAGCGGCTTCTCGGAGTCGATTCGTTCCTCTTCGACTGCGCGGGGAGGAGCCAACAACATTGTGAGGACAACAACGGTGGCCGGGCATATACGGGGTGTTAGTGGGGTCAGAAAGCCTGACGTGGTCTTTAACGCTGCGGCCGGGCACTAACATCGCTACCACATTGCGTCTCTCTTTCGCGAGGTGGTCCAACCGTCGTTTGACGTATCGCCGCGTAAAAACAGCGTGAAGTTAAAGAACCGTCCGGGCTGGGCAGTAACTTTCGTTCGTTCGCCTCTAAAAGTCAAGTGCCTCTTGGAAGCGGAGAGGTGCCTCAAGGAGACTTGGAGTTCGAGGGATGCGGCGGCGAACACGAACGTTCGCTGCAGCGCAGCGCGGCGATCCGTTCGTAATGCCGAGTAAAATTCGTAGGAGTGGGTGCTCCACGTTTGCAGCAACGAAAAAACAAGCGAAACTGGCAACTTTCACGAAACGTTAACATAAGCGAACTCGAAAGTGTCGCTGTAAGAGCCAAACGCTGTGACACAATGCTGCTAATTACGCGTGAAATTTATTGCGATTTAATTTGATTTTAATATCACGTTTATCGCAGAGAACGCATGATTCATCTCGCGCACGAACTGCAGTGTTACGCTTAAAGCTAATTGAGCTTAAAAGTAACACAGAAGAAAGGGAGAGGACGAATTTTACGCCATCGTAAATTGATAATAATTAAAAGTTGTGGTGCCTTTTAATATTGTGCGCAGCTGCGGGCGCAAGAACACCTTGGCGATCTCGCGGTTGAATCTCGAGAGAAAGGTAACGCGCGAGGGAGGGTCTTAAGAGGATTCGGCTCGCTCCGAGATCGCGTTCTTAACGGCTCGGTTTCTTTTAATTGTTTTTACACGATTACCGACGACGGTGGACGACGACGAGGCGACGGCTGCGGCCGCAGAGAGGTCGGTAACACGAGAGTTTCTCGCGAAGGCGCTAATATCCGCTCCGCTCGTAAACAGAATAAACACGAAATCGGACACCGGGAGCGTCCAGTTCCATGTTCCGGCACGCCCCGCGAGGTCTCCAGGAAGCTGGACGATGGATCGTTTAGAATTCCAAGGTCGACCGAGATGCCGTAATTGGACAGCTGAATGCTGCGCTTCATTTTTTATCGCCACCTTGCCGTATCGCGTTCAGCGTTCGTTCGGCGTTCAGCGAATGACTATACTTTACCGTAACGCGCGCAATACGATTCGAAACGCATGTCACTCTCGTCGTCCAGCGTATTGTATACGAACGTTCTGAAAAACCGCGATCACCATAACTTGTAGTCGTTATTTATTAATCCGCTGGAATTTTTCTTTTGTTCGTAGGCTCGTATTTTTTTGACAATATTCCGCACGACGGCATAACTTATTATCGCCATAAGGAAGTCGAAGGATGGCCATAAGACGATCTGGAACGATGATCACGGACGGGGCACGCTGCGGGGCTGTTTATTTCAATCAGGCAACCACAAATCTGCAGGGAGCCGACTACCGTCACGGTTCTTTGCTCGCAACGTTCGGAGGGGAGGCTCTTGATGATGGGCAGCGCAGCCACCCGACTCCGGTCCTTTTCTGCCACTTGCGCGCCGTGTCCTCGTGAATTCAAAAATATATTACATTGTAAAATCGGCGGATGTGCGGACTCGATGTCCGACTTAGGATTACGACCCATTACAAGAAAACAGAAACAATGTCGAACGCTCCGAAATAAAATTCGACAGAAATTTATAAACGCGCTCGGTCGTCCGTCGTCATGTTATCATTTATGCCATGCTATCAACATACTTAATCAATAATTTATAATCTTATAAAAAACTAAATTTATTCACTAAAATAAAATAATTTTATAATAATATAAATAAGATCGTAGTATGTATGATAATGTTAAAATTGAGAAAAAAAACCAGTGAACGATCGTAACGGGATCTTAACGTTTAATAATATTTCTTATGTGATTTTATATTTTCTTCAATTTTTGCTGTTTTACTTTTGAAATTCAGTTCTTGAATCAGAATAATAATAGCACATAATATCAATTTAATAATAGTGGTGTTGATAAATATCAAAATCCCTCCTTCTTTTCCAAAATAATTTTAATTTTATGTCATTTTCCCTTTTTTAACATAATTCTTTTAATGAAAGTGATAAAATCTTGATCTTTAAAAAAGTCATTAACCACTCGCGACAAGAACCAAAGAACGAAATTAAATTAAATATATTCAGAGTCGGAAATGTAACTTGAAAGAAATACATAAATATTTCTGAATTTACGGATCTCTCGATTAAATCATATTCCGATTAATATTTTTTTTGCGGCGTAAAGATTTTCTGTTAAAGTTACAAGTTGCCTGATTTATAATACTGTTGCCGACCATTAATGTCATATCGGGACGTCGCGAAGCGGGCTGTGGGGGAGAGACTACCGGGACGAAGAAGAGATACGCTCGGCCGATCCAGGTCGTCCTATCCACCGTTAATTATTCCACGGCATCGCGCGCGCGATGGGCCGATCTCGGCGACGATTTTTCTTCCCCATCGGCCGAGAGTCTCCGCGATCGTTTGCGGAACGATTGAGAGGTTATCGGAATCACTTAACAACTAGCTCACGACTTGGCGCCTTTGCATCGTCTCGCCTCGCCTCGCCCTCGCGCCGCTCTTTCTTTATCCAGCGATAATTGCCCTTTTCTGAATCACGCCGGTTATCTGCCCGTACGATCGCCGGGTCGTTAACGTTAGCCGTCACGAGGTGTGTGGCATTCGTTCACCGCAGCGTACTGTCAACTGTCGTTAAGATACGCTCACCGATAGATAACTTAATCGTGGGTCCATCCGATGGAAAATTTATTCTATCGAAAGAAGTTAGCCGCGGTTATTTCACATTTCGAATGAGCAAAAGAGACTTATATAACGCTCGCTTAACATGAAAAGATTCGGCTGAAAACAGAGTACAGAGTTTCTGTGTAACACAGAGATATGAGTGAGTACACCTTGCGTTGCATACATCTTCCTCTCAGCCTGTGTTGTAACGGAGTGCTTGGTAACACATCATGATATATCACAATTATCGTACTATTATTATTTATACAGTGATCTATGAACGGAGATCCTCCCAGCACAAAGCGAGAACGATCCGAGAGCTTCGCCTAGAAGGAAAGGGCGGGAGACCGAGAAGCCGCCGATACACACACGCGCTGGTACTTTCTGATACGAGCGATACCGCGAGCCGGGTCGCTTCTAATGGACTCCGAGATGAATGATCGAAGGAGAAAGAGCGGGACGAGAGGGAGACGGGAGGAAGGTAACGTGCCGCAGAAAAATACAGGTAGCTGCAGCTGCGAAGACGGCAATCGCCACCCACTTCGTACATGCAGGCATCGTTCAACATGGGACTTACTGTTATTATCTAATTACTGTGCGCGCACGTTAATGAATGAACGGATCAATAAACGCTTTCTGATGCAAAATTTTATAATATTTGAGACATTAAAACTATACGCTGCACTGAGGAAATATCAGCGAGCAAATATTACTTGTGATGTTTCCTCGAAAAATTTGATAGTGTGATGAAATATACATTTCAATAAAATATATTTCATTTTTCTTATCAACTGATTCATTTGCTAAGAATAAAATTTGATTTCGTCGTATTTAAATAAAGATTTGTTTCAGCGAAATATAATTATGAATTTATATCCTATAAATAAATTTTTAAATCTTTTTTTCTCTCTGTGTACGAAATATAAATTTAAAAATGAAAATTAATAAAATGATACAAGAATAAAATTACATTTTATTATTTACCACGTTTCTGTAAAATATCAGTTAGCTTCTTTTACCTTCTACTTCCCTAATTTCGACTCAGTTCCTTCTCGACGACGTAAATTTCCGCAGTCTTCGTCTTTGTCTTGCGTTAACGCTCGGTAATAAATCTCCCGAACGCGCATTTTTCAGCGTTATCGTCCTTCGTCTTTTTGGGAAGAAGGAATTTAGAGATGCATGCGCATGCGTAGTGTCACTCTTTAAGATTCGGCGTATCAGCTCGCGCGGGCTCCGTAAATTTCGCGAAACGTGCACGTGTCGCAATTCCAGATTAGCCACGATGCGGAACAACACGCAGGTACTTGATAATGTCTCTGATAGCTGCGCGAAGGAAGATTTGTCGACGTAGTTCTTTTTCGTGCGCATTTTGATAATAATTATAAAAATATACTGCATGACAGAAAGAAGCAGCAAAATTTAAAAGCATATTAGCCGCTTGATATTAATAATGGCAATAATGGCGTGTACAGGGTTTAATTTATCATTATTAACGACCGCTTAAGCGTTTGATGTTCGATAAGGGATATCGATTTCCCGGAAGATGAGCCCATTTGTGATGATTCAGAGTTCTCGTCGAAAGCCCCGGCCGTGCTCCGAAGAATCGCTGCCTACGACGTGGGGATCCAAGTAGCGACGAAGACACATTAGCGGGTCGTAGGAGGAAACGTGAATAATATAATCGCCGTTAGTCCTAAGCCTTTTGGAAAGCAAATGCAGATGTGTAGGGCGATAGCGAACAATGGCGGTCGCCGCGATGTCTAAAACGAGAAATCCAACCTGCGCGCTGCGCGCGCATTCGAGTTTTGGAAAGCGGATACGCCGATCCGGTGGACAATAAGAGACAATGCACTCGCGTGCACGCGCGCATGCACGCAAAAACGATTCCACCTACGAGATGATCGCCCACGCGACTCGCGCGTCGAGATTTTTGCGAGAGAAGAGCGAGAACCGAGTGGGGATCGGCATGAATAAGCAGTTTATGTAAAATATTCCTCCCGCGTTCGTAATCTGATTGACAGAGCAATTGAGTTGCATGATATTACTATTCGTTACGTGAAAGTATAAAAATAAAGGATAATTAATGCCAATCTGGGACTAACGATAAGCTTTATAAGATTCAAGCGAAGTGAAGTTTATAAAATTGGTTGATAATTTATCTCTTTACGAGATAATTGTTTCTAAAATTTCGAATCACAGAATTACGGGGTTCCGTTTCGACGCGGCAATAAATTGTTTTAGTAGCGCCGTTCATCAAGGAGTAAGTTACATCTCCGGGTATATCAATTTCTCAGTTTGGAATTTCGCGGCACGATCAAGCAGCGGGTTCCAGCGAGGAAGTTCGGCTGTCAGCGCCTGCAGCCTCGAGAAAAAAAAGGGGAAAAAATGAAGAAGTCGCCAAGAGGAGAGATAAAAGGCGTTTACGCGCGGATTCTCCACGCCATAAAGAATCACCCGCGGCTCATAAAGTAACGCTAGATTTTATCTCGCAGATGCCGAACGACGTGCATCCTTCGAGCGTATTTTTTAGAAGCGTGAACGGACTCGCTTGGTATTTCATTTTTATCCTCGGCCAATCCTCACCGTAAACATAAAAGATCACATCCGTCTTCCATTTTTAACAAACCGAATAATTTGACCATTATAAAAAAATACACAAATAAAAAAAAACGAAAATGTAGAAAAAAATAAAAAGTATAAAACCCTGCTGGTGCTATTAAATAATTAAAGAGATAAATTCATTAGCAAAAAAAATGTTATGTCATCGTTTCTCTCTGTTCCAACTTGTATCGCCGCAGGCGAAGGTGATAATTTCAATAAACTTGAAAAAATTTGCATATTCTTCTGCGGGCACGCTTCTTCGTTTAAAACGCCGCGTTCTCTCGCATAGGCACAGGTGCGGCATTGCGGGCCTCTAACCAATAAACAGCAGCGGGTACACGTTCGCGTGTGCGCTGGCCAGCGTAATAAAGCGCGCAAACTCAACGGCGCTAAAAAAGTCAACAAGGTGCGAGCGCCGGCGAAGCGATGTTTCAGCCGTGGGGCCTGTGTGTAGCATGACCGCGTAATGAATTTCGGGACGAAATTTCCGCGGCGCTCTCGGCCGGGGACTCGAGTTTTAATGCGAGAATAAAGTAGCGTCCGGGTCGATAGGGTCGCGCCGCATCGCGCAGCGAGTACGCTCGTCGAAGACAATGGGTCCCGAGTACGCGTACGGTCCATATCGGAGGGCTCCCGCGAGCAGAACCGGCATGCGAGAACATTGTCTCGAAAAACCATAAAATAAAGCATCCGCTTGGTTTCGGCTGTTCCAAGTCGCGACCCCTGAAGAGAGGAGTCGCGCTCCCGATGTCCTCGAGATACAAGCTCGGGCTTGTGAGCGAGCTTGTGAGCAGTTCGGTATTCAGGTTGCCTTTTTTTGTATGAATTAGATTGATATGAATTGTTAGGATACGGAGAGTGATCGTGTAACTTCGCAGACGCCATATATCGCAAATAATGTATATCGTAGTAGCGAAGACTTTTTTTTTGAAACTGGCGGTGAAATAATTTCACCAAATAGACGATTTTATCCTGGGAAAGGACGTGTTTAAATCTCTCAGGATTCCTAAACGCTTTAGAGTGGAAGGATGAGTAGCAGGTGAAACAGGAGACTTTAGAATGGATCCTTCGGTAGGTAGGTTCACTTGTTCCGGTGGGAAAAAATCGCCGGTCAATGGAACTTTTGCATACATTAATCTATTTTTGAGTCCATCCGTTCCTTCCGAGAGGTGGGAGGCCCTTTCACTCCTCCTCATTCTGAGGTAGAATCTTTCAGACGGGTATTGACGGTCAAAGGTGAAAAATTCTACCTGTCTCTCAATGGAAACAGGACACCTACCTGTTACCTTTTGTGGGAAGGTTTTCTCGGCTGTTGCTCTCCCAAACTCGCGTGAGAGAGACCATGCAAAAGGATTCACTCACAAAGTTCCGGCGTAAGACCCATGGGTGCCTATTCATTTTGGATCAAATTTCGTTGAACATCGATCTATTATAGATAATCGCTTACAATTTAATGATGTGCTCCGAACTTCTTCACAAATTTTTCGTCTAAATATTAACATGTGAATTCATAATATTTTTAAATATCGAGTATATTTTATGTTATTTTTTAATGATTAATGTCGACGTGTTATATGTAACGAATTTTTTTTTTTTTTAATACAAGGAATAACAAGAATGAAGTCGCTAAGCTGAACTTATTTAATACAGACTGTTCATGCACAATGGGGGGATTTGGTATTAAGTAAAGGGCTTAAATATGGACGAGCACGTTTTCGTGTTGAAAACACGAAGGTGTTCGCCGTGCATCCGATATCCATCTCGTATTCGCTCGCGCGAACTTGATTTATCGGGCTTCCGCGATAATCCAATGGCCGGTGCGCGAAAGAAACGGGGGGTGGTAAGAATGGCGGGGAGGCGAAAGAAGAACATCGTGGTGTCTCGCCCTTTCTTTCTGGGCCCGATTCCAGGAATCGACATAAATCCCGGCGGTTTATAATCTGCGTTGGAAGGCATACCGAAGATACGATCGGGTGGAGAACTCGCGGGCGAGGAGACTGCGAGAAGAAGAAGAAGAAGAAGGAAATGAAAAAGAAAGAGGAGAAGGTGGGGAGGAGGAGGAGGAGGAGGAGAAGTGGATGAACGTGCGGCAGGTGTTAGCAGGGGCGGATTTACGCGGTGATACCACAGCCGAATGATTAGCTTCATCAATTTTTGATTTAGCTTTATCGGACGAGATAAACGGAGGAAAATAAGAATCTACGGTAGCGAATAAATCAAATTCTTTTTCAAGATTATTGCTGAGCGGTAAAAATATGGTAAAAATATGATATAAATGCGTATTTCCTTATATCTATATCATATCTATATCTTTACTTAAAATACGTTTCCACATTTTGTGGCGTGATAGAATCTCTATCACGCTTGCATTGGTACTGTTATTTTACATTATTACATGCTCACTTAGTTGGCATACCTTTTTGGCTGTTCGCGTTATCATAACTGTACTTGCGGCGTCGGGCCACGTATCCTAGGGCGTGCGACTTGAACGTGCGGTAATATCTGTAGTCGTTGCATTGAATGGATGAGGAGCGATGCGGGATTGTGGAAGGAGCACGGAGAAAGATGGATCGGGTGAAAGAAGAAAAGGGAGCAGAGAGAAGGAGAAAGAGAAAGAGAGAGGGAATCGCTTTCTCGTAACCTCGTGAGAACTAGAGACAGCCGCGGCGCAGCCTCTCGTTGCCATTGCCGCTGGTATTCCATCGAATTGTCAATGGCAGGCACTCCAAGTTTTGCATATCACGATCTTCATGATGATATCAAGCATAATAATTTCATATTCATACTTTATGAGACGTTTAGAAAGAAATTTATTGTACTTTTTTACAAAAATAGATTAAGGTAAATGTCCGAGTAACAAGACATGTAACAATGTAGAACCAAGATTGTTTCATTTTTTAATATTTATAATATAAAGTAATTTAATTGTATAATTAACTTAATTATGAAATATAAAATGTTTCATATTAATAGTGTAAAATATGTGAAAAATTTTGAAATTATTCAGGAAATAAAAACATTTAAATCTGAATAAACCAATATCCAAACAAATTTGTTTTTAATGTTTCAAATGTGCTTGTTCTTGTATTCTTTATAAAATGTATTTTTTTATAAAATACAAAAAGATTATTTTATTAATTATATGTTTCTTAAAAAAATTTTAAGAACATAAAAATATAAACTCTAATCTACAATAGTTGTGTAGCAAATTAACTTTTTTTAATATAACGCTAATTTTTATAATTTTTAAATTATCTAATAAATTATAATTAAACTGTAATATTATAAAAATGATTAACATTACTAATAATAAATTTCAGGATATAGAGACATGTCCAGTCATTGGAAACATTTACTTTATCATACTTCTTTTAAAAATTATAATAGCAAATATAATTAAACATATAATTATAATAAATATAATTAAAATAAGAATAATAATCACTTTTTTTTATTAAAGTATAGGTATTAACTTTTTTACATATTATGAAAGAGACGAGTGACCAATATTGCAATACTTGGAGCGAATTAGTTACACGATTGAACGTGCCGAAGAAACGTTCAGAGGCCGCGAGGGAAATCTTGGTTGAATCCGACATGGCACTTTAGCGGAGATACATACATGACAATGATTGCCGACGTAGGTGGGCCCGAAAGTGGGGCGTGGATCGGCCGCTATCACCGCGTGTGTCTTTGGTCGGTCGACTGGCACACGCAAATCGTGATCCACGTGGAATACATAGCTTGGGTACTCGGCGGTGGATGCAGCGCGAATGCAAGGAGCGATGCACCCACGGCGGTAATCGCGGAGTTTCACATGAGATGAGCGCGGTGCACGAGGAATGAAATTTACTGCGTCGGTGACACGTGAGAAAGGATCGGGCACAGCGCGGTGCACTATGCCGCCAGGCCGTACATGGGACATTCAACAGCGGCGGCGGCGGCGGCGGCTGCGGCGACGTCCGGGATACGTCGAGAGTACCAACGTAGCGCAACATGTGATGGTGGCACGATGCATTACGTGGGAAAGTGGAAAAGGATCCGATCGACGGATAGGTACTCCAATTATCGTGCTAGGAACACGAATTAATTAGCGGCCGTTATCGATCTCCCGGTCTCGCGGGTCAAACCACCTTGCTTTTTCCCTCCGCCGTGATTTCTTTCGTTCGACGGATTCAAATTAACTGCAGGCAAGGATTGCCGCGCGGATGCTGGAGGGAAGCGGAGAGAGCGCAAGAGAACGAGCGAGAGGGAGAGAGAGAGAGAGAGAAAGTTTCCAGCGGGGCGGTGATCGCGCGGGCAGGTGTACGGGCCCATGGGACTCCATGGGAGCCTGGTGCTGACGGAGATCCCGGCGCAGGGAGCTGAGAAACTCGATGGACCACCTTGCGGTCACTCCATGGGAAATGCATCCCCATAGATCCATTATGAGGATCACGCTTCGAGATTCTCGGATACATTTCCTCCGATCTCTTTATACGTATCCTTCCGCGCTAGGACTTTTCAAGGAGAAAGGAACCAAATTCGCATTCAAACTCACTTCATCTTCATCGCAAAGATTTTCCTGTAATTTATTCCTTTCTCTTTTTATTGATATTTATAATTATATATCTCACAGAGATATAAGAAAAGAAATATTAGTGCAAGACAATTTACGCAATTAACTTACTCAATGTTTGGCAAACATGAAAGTTTTGAGTTATCTATAAATCACATGCAAGAATCGATGTCGTCATTACTGTCATGTGAAAGCAACCCACTGATTTCCACGCCAATGTCCGTCCTCATATTACCTTGTTACGTTTTTGCGCGGCATATAATCACGTCCTGCCATAATATGCAGCGTGTATATTGTTATATTAAGACTCCGTAGGGCTCCTAAGAGAGAAGAAACTGTACTGTATTCCGCTCTGGACAGGTAATGCCCTCTTTAGCTGACTGATTACGAGTGTTATTAACCCTTTACGTAATGCTGCCTACCCTCATTTCCTCAAGGCTGTTCATTCCGTTTGAAAAATAGACTGCGAAATAATCTCATTATCGCGTACATGACTGCCTCTGATAGTTCATCTACTGCGTAATATACGTAGACTTGTAATATAAATTCATTGTAATAATTAAATGAATATAATAATATTAAGGAATTCTAAGAATACTATAAAATTACGTATGAAATTGATAAAAAAAAATCAGTATATTAAAGTGAATTATTCTAAACTTGTAGAATGGTTTTTACTACGGCTGCTTCACCGTTATTTTCATCGGATGCTAGTAGCTCCACATAAAAATCGTATAAAAAAAATCCAGTAATTTGCTTACGTAGCATTCACGGAAGATATTAAATAGTTTCACCTATCCAAGTCAAATTCCAATAACCGAGTCTCAGAGACGTAAACGTTATTTACGTTACAACGAAATTCTTTAAAACAACGCTTCCGCGTATCGGAGGTCAAGCGTGCATTACGTCGTCCGCTGTCGACAGGAGGACAGCAAGGTTCGTTGTATTCGCGAGGCGAACATTTTTTTTCCGTGACGGGCGTAACTTTGCGAAACGTGGCGCAACTCATCGATTTATTCCGAGCGTTACGTAGAATAATGGTAACGAATAAGAAGCAGCTTATGACTGTCGAGCACCGTAATTAGAAATTTCACGGCGCATAACGATCTATTCTGCTCGGGAAGAAACCGCGCGCTGCCTGTTCGATGTTACGACAACAACGAAATCGCTTTCGCACGACCCAGAGGAATAATCGGCGCTCACCTGTACGCGGGAAAGACCGCGGTACCTGGAGCATACGTACGTACGCGAAAGGTGAAATCTCGCGCGCGGGGAGGCTTGGCCCAGGTCGTGCGAGACCTGTTACCGGGCCCAAGCTGCATCCGTCGGACCCCACGAGCCCTTTCATCCCCCTCCGAAGGTTGCAACCTGCACTTCCCACGGACGTCCGGTCCAAGCCGAGGGATAAAGACGAACTGAAAGCGGCATGTGCGACGTTCGCAATCGAGCGTGCAACGTCGCACGTCACATTTCGAGAATCTCTTATATACTTCTCGTATGCCCGCTGCGCAGGATTGATCCTTACCTGAAAACACACTCGCGCTCGCTCGCTCGCACTCGCTCGCGTGCGCAGATGTTCCCGAGAAGTCCCGTGGAATTTTTCCTGAGCAAGTTGCTTTAGAATCGCTGAGTTAATATTGAATTATCTCCTTGTTGATAGATTGTTTCACTTTACTACCCGCTTAATTTATTTTCCTTCGTAAAAGATTAGGAACGTGACTTGAAAGTGTGCTAATAAGAAATTGTATCGTGTTCAAGGATAGCGATCCGAGATAGTTCGTATACCGGGCTTTCCATCCCCGTTACTATTTCTTAAGTTATTTGTAAGTAAATCGCATTCAATCTTTCGATTCTCTCGGAATTATTTTATAGTATTTCACAGCCATTACTAATCTTATTAATCTTAAATTCACGCTCACATATGTGCACGATCGAGAAATGCGATTTGGATCGCCTCAGGCTGACCGATTTCCCGCTGTTTACACCGCTATCGTGCCGCCGCGCCCGCGCCGCTTACTTTCTTCGAGGATGATCGAGGCACGTTCGTGACACGATAATGCTATCATTGTATGGAGGCTCGTTGAGGATGACACGAGGAGACGCGGGAACGCGGCGTCTTCACGCCCGGGCTAGTAAAATCTGAATACGCGGAGGCTACCTTCTCTTGATGTGGCTTGACACGAAGACAATCGCCGATGATTGCCGTTAAGGAGTATAATAGGACTGCCTGTGAACTCACCGTTCTCGAGATCTCCATCTCCATCGCCGGCGTAGCGCCTTCCTGGTGTGACCTCCGCCTACCGCGCGATAGGAACGCGCAATTTCATTCTAATCGATCGTACGCCTATCCACCGCGTCTACGCGCCAGTTACCGATGTTGATTTAACCACGCGCCGGCGAAAGTGAACGAATCGTAAAAAATATTTTTCTCATCATTCGCATGCCGTGAGACTTTTTACAATACCCTCTGGCTCCGGCTACGTTTTGACGATTGCGTGTTTCGTCTACGATTGTGGGTATTGTCGAAAATACTTCAGAATTATTCAACTATACATGACATGAATGATTTCGCTAAACTACCTGAATGACTTTGCTAAAGTATTTATAAAAATTTAGCTGGATTTAGATTTGAAAGTATTTTTGTCAGACCCATCAAAAAGTAATCATGTAGGACGCTCAAGTTGGCTACTAAAATGTCAAAACTTTTTGCAATACCACTCATCATCTTTGAATATTCTTCATAATTATTTTGATGGCCTAAGAAAATCATTTTCAGATCAGTATCCAGCTAAATTTTTAAATACCTCAGCAAAGTCGTTCTTTTCTTGTACGAAAAATTTTCCAATACTTTATTACACTTGAATAATTGATGAAACGCATTAATTGCGTTTTAATTGCTTGATATTCATTTGGGAAACGTTACATGCCATCGATAATACGAAAGATTCCGAGCAACCATCGATGCAGCCATCACCAACTAAACACTCTTTAAGTTACGTGGTGCGGAGGTCATCGACCTGTATCCCTCGTGCACACGGGGATAATATCCACCATGCCGCACTCTCATTGGGCACTTTTTATCCAGCTTCCGGCTCGGGGTCCCCCGTGTGCACGGCGTCCGGGCACCGGAAGCGTTTAGGCCTCGTCACGCTTGTTTTAATTACGCGAACAGGCCACGGTCGGTCCTCCTTTCTTGTCCGCGCGCACACGCACACGTACATACACGCACGCGGCTCACGTGAGCCGACAGTCGGTTCGACACCTGGCACCCTACAGAAGGGAATTAATTTTTCGGATTAGCTTATCGCGCACGACCTGCTAGCGACTTCGCGGAGAACGGGGTTAAGACCGGCTGAGCGGCTTTGGGTTAATGAGGTTCTCCGGAAGGTGACGAAGCTACACGCCGACCGTTCCTTCTCCGCGCGCGCAGTCCGGTTATTATTCCACGTAACGTGCGTGTGCTAATTGAAGAACCGCGCCCCAGGGAAGCCTCGAGCGCCGATAATATCGCGCCGATGCTCGATTGACACGAATCGCGATCGTTGCTGCAGTAGAAAGTAGCGGAATACTCAAGTGTGTCGAGAAACACTCTCGTTGAGCAGACGTTGGCTCGCACATATATATTTTTGCAACGCGAATTCCATCGGAAAATGAATATTCTTTTCGCGTCAGGAGAGTAGCGTGGAATAAAATATTTCGATATTTCGTAAGAAAAATTTACTTTGCTCGCTTCACTCCTATCGGCTTCATCGGCACGAGAAATTCCATCGAGACTCTTAACAAGCCATCAGGAACTTCAGGAACGACGATACCGAGCATAGCGACATGCCGCTGGCTACATACGATTCACTCTCCTCGCGATGCGTTTAGAAGCCACGAATCGGTTCGCGTGAACGACCAGCGTCCTCCGCGGGGTGGCTCACGCGCGGCCTCTTCGTCATCCGGTCGCGGCCCTCGCGTGCGCATTAGCGTGGAAATTACAATTAGCATTTTTTTTCGGCGCCTGTACATCACGTGCTTTATCGGCCGAATAAACAGCCGTAGAATATTGGCCACTAAAGTTTCGCTTAATTATTCCCAGAACGGACTCCAGCAGGAGGCGGAGGGCCGTCATCTGTCAACCGCCGGGGGATGAGAGGGGGAGGAAGGTCGAGCGGATAGGACGAGCGATATCGCCGATGGTAGCGCAACGGCGAGACCCTCGGGCCAAGACAGTATTTTCGGATTAATCGGTCGTTTATGTGCCGCCGGTACGAAACCGCGACTGCGTATAATCTACCTTACGACGCGCATTACCGGTAAATCTCGCGCTATGGCCGTAAACGGCGATGGCACTTTGATTGCTGGAATCCTGGAGATTAACCTGTTCCGCCAGCAAACGCGCTCCGGCGCACCAGCCTCCACCTGCGCCTGATCACGCACGCCTGTGTATATGCGTGTCTGTGCGAGCGTAAAAGCGGCGTGATCGACGATTGCCGCGGGCGAGGATTCGCGATAGACGTGGATCCTTGGGAGCTTTCGTGGATCTCTCGAGCGCGTAAGCATTTAACGTTATCTCCGCGATATTAACCGATACAAGGATTTATTAAATCGTTGCGCAAGCAAATTTTGTTAATTCCCGAAATCGTGAGAAGTGCCAATTTCTGCGGGACTGGTATCTAGCGGTTTAAAAACAGTTTCGAGATACTAAAGGTGGATTACGGCTTCCTATTTACATTTTGTAAAACAACTTTGTTAATAATGAATGTTTAAAACTAAAAATTTCACGATTACATTCGTCAATGTGTTAAATCTGCGTGTTAGTGCCACTGTATAACGCCGGGCTATAAGTAATCGTTATAGAATTCACCACCTAATAACGAAGATATTATGAGACCATTACATCTACAAGGGTCATAATACCACTTTCTCTTCTAATGCTTATTTCACGGTAATTTCCTCGCACGAAATCGTGCGCCAATTTCGCGCTTAATCTTACACGTCTTTCTTCAGAAAGATGCGAAGCGATAGCACCAGAGCAGCATAGAATTTCCACGAAATTCACCCACGAACCGGCTTCGTTGGTTCACCACAAAAGCGAGCAAAAATTGGTGAAAGAAACGGCTTGGTCGAGCGAGTGGATTATTTCGAATCAATCCAAGCATGATTAAGGCGGCTCTATCTAGGAGCGCGCATCTTCCGTCGCTTTTTTTTCTTGTTCTATCGTATCTAAAATGTCTTGAGCTCTCCTCCCTCGCGGTACTATCCGTTTCAGGTTGCATTGTCTTCGCCGGGGCTGCGCTGTCTATTTGCACGCGGGTCCTTTGAGAAAGCCGCCGCCACTTTTTCATCGCTACCGCTGTGTTAAACTAAGCGAGAGAGGCATCCTTACCGCAAGGAGGAAGCTTGGGTTCCCGTGCTCGCGGTACACGGCGGTACACCAGATATGCCCGGATCCCTGTTTTCAGGTCGCCGTACGGAGGTCAGCGCGCGCTTTGTACCAAGTGTGGGTTAAGTTACTCGAGCACCAAACTCCGCGAGCGAGTCTTTTGTACCTTTTCAAGCTAAAAGTGCGCCGTGGTCGCTGCGCTCCTCCGGGATAGCGAGGGGATCGGGTGAACCTTTGAGATGCGCAATCATGAGTAGTCGATGCGTTGGAAAGTTTACGGTACATCAGCAGGAGGAACTTTCACAATCAACCCGCGGAATGTTGACATCTTTTGTACGTCCCATTTGTGACTAGGAAATCTGATATCATTAGATCCGAACATTATATGTTTCACGCCGTAATTTTAAGGTACTTTCCGACCTTTGTGCGATATGTTACCGTGTGTATATGGTGTAGAGAAATGTCGCTTAAAAATAACTCTTTCGAATTTTCTTGTCTCCTGCGTCACGCGCGAGGACGGCCAGGGGCTAAACACAAAAATGATCCCACGGTCCTTTGAAACGGCAGCATCCTTTATTACGAGACGTTTGATTCAGTATCACGCCTCACTCGTACGAATCTCCACAGTCCTTTTCACAGGACACAAGACGTTTAACATATGAAAAAGTCTCCCGTAGGATGAATGGCGCTGCGCCGCTTTTGTCGGGATTGCTTCTTCTTTTTCTTCTTCCTCTTCTTCCTTCTCTTCTTCTCCTCGAGCAGACGACAGGTTCGCGCTATCACGTGGGTGAGGTCACGCCCGGATACACGTCGGCATATATGAATGTTTATTACTGTTCTACCTGCGATCTTTTCGATGCTGTCTCGAAGCTTCCTTTATTTCATCTTAGCGTCGGCGATAATAATTGTGCTGTTATACATCACTTTGCACAATAAATATAATGCATGTAATAATTGAAGAGAGTTTACTACTGACCTAAAATTTTGCTTGGATAAATTTATACAAAGCTGATATTTACTTCTTAATTTAATACTTCAGGAAAAGAAACTTTTATTTTTTAAACATGTGTGTATGCGTGTGCGTGTGCGTGTGCGTATGAAAAATAGCAGAGAAGAAAGAACACATGATTAAAATTTTTATTCGTGCAAATGAGAATAACTTGTTGACGCTCATTATGCAGAACTCAGAAACGCTATTCAGGTGCAAAAATAATTTGGCTGTACGAGCGTGTCTTTGTCCTGCAAAGAGGAGCCCATTATCCGCGAACAAAGTTTTGTTCGTTGCTCGTAAATTTGCTTGACGCTGCCGTACCACCGGCGGCGGCTGTAACATGCGAATAAAGTCGTCATCGCGTCTCAACGTCCACTAATCCTTCCCCATTTACTCGGGGGACATCGAGTGTGCAAGGATCGACTCCGACAGGCCCGGCCGCTGAGACGTTCGTTGCGAAAAAGCCGATGCCGGTTCCTTTTTCGAGGCCTCGCCACTTGACTCGCGCACAATGCGTCGACCGTCCCTTCCCCCTCGTTTGTGCCCTTTCATCCACGTCGATCCACGAGCTTCGCAACCCCTAATGCGGGTTCATTATTTTCGTGTTCGGGACGCGAGCGCGTAGATCGCGATCAGAGCTCGAGGATTCTGGGGTGGTCGCGCGGGGTGATATTTTTCTGCACGGTGGATCAAAGGGCCGGAAAACGGGAACGCCGTCGGACAAGTGGCTCGCGAGCCCTTCTGCCAAGAAACGGAACGTCAACGGCCATCTAATTGGCACTCTGAGCTGCATCTTGATTTTGCTCCAGTGCAGAGCAACCATCTGGCAAAATCTAGGATAATAGAAACGCATAATGGTTTTTCACGCTTTTTCCATGCTATAGTTTTCTGTACGCAAGTAACCGCGATATAAAAATTTTATCAAAAGTTATTTGTATCCAGTGATAAACGTCATGCTATCTCGAAATATAATCGTGATAAAAAAATGTTATAAAAAAATAATAGAAAGTCATTTTTCAGACATTAACAAGTATCGATTCTAGTATTCTTGAAAAATTTTTACGTTAACAAGAGATTTAAAACAAGAGATAAACAAGATAACTGAACTGAATGAACATCTTGTATATTTTAATTTTAATCGGGCATATTTATGCAGAGTAACGACGTGAACGACAAGTCGTGCAACAATGCGTAATTCGATAGTCCAGATTAAGCCACAAAGATTTAGAAGCAAAGCGCACAAAGCGACAAATGTGTCACGACAAAAAGTCCGCGCGCCCCTCGTTCGCGAAACGAGGAACTACCCCTGGCGTGCATAATGTCGTTCCAGATCGTACGGAGACACGATAACATCTTAACGGTCGCGAGCGTCAATTCCCTTCGTCTCGCTCTTGGTGGCCGGCCGAAAAGAGCGGCGGTAGTAAAAAGCCGCACCAACAATAGTCAAGTGTCGTGATTTGTGCCCGGCTGCGGAGAGGTATATGCCACCATCCAGTCTTAATTAACCCCCGTTCCCACGTGACTTCTTACCCCCGGATCCAAGGGGGTTCCTTCGCCGTGTAACGTACTTTTCTACGCTCCGTTACACATTGTCAAAAGGGCCCCGATTCCTGTCCCCGGATGAACATAACCGAATCACTTGCCACCCCGTCACCTGCGCTCCAACGTCTTCGAAGGAGAATATTGATCGTCATTAAATTGAAAGCGGTAACGTCGGAACAACACTCAAGTATCGCTCCTCTACGATTTGTTTTCTAACTCACTAACTCATTTATTTTTTTAGATTCTGACGATTACACGCGTTCGTATTAGCGTTCGTATAATTAGTAACAATGCCTAGTCTAACGTAATACTTCGAGTGTTGTCTGTTCATTATTCTGACGAACCGTGCTCTCGCGCGTACACTTTAATGGCTCAATATAGTACCGTGCGTGGCTTCGGTCGTACATCACGCTCAACGCCGCGTGCGAAATTACGTTATGTTCTCTTCACGTAACGCCGATATTGTTTCCGCAAATGGTGAGAAATGCCCCGACAGCGTTGTAACGCCCTGTGGCCCAGCGGGGTTAACTGTCCACCGCAGCATAGGAATAATGACGACTATTAGATAAGTATCGCCTCGTGCTGAAGAAACGAACTCTGCGATCGTTCGGCTTCTCAAGCATCTTCTCGGTTTGCTTCTTATCTCATTTATTATATTAAATAAAGAGGTGAAGATGCTCATAGAATTGATAACGTTCGTGTTATTACATGCAGAAATAATAATAAATTCTAATAATGAATTTTTTAAGAAAAGTTTGCGCGTATGTTAATTCTAATGATTTAATTGTGTAAATCGAGGAAAGTTGCTGAACGCGTAGCAGTTGTCTAAATCGTATTTTATCAATATTTTATATTTTTACTTAATATAAGCAGCATTCAAACAAAAATATGAAAAATAAATGAGAAATGTGTAATACGGACAAAAATGTAGCAGATTACATTTTGCTTTTTGCGTACGTTACTTAAAAAAGTCACGTACAAATAATGTTAATTTTTGTAGCTGATAATATAATTTCATACAGAATTTTTACAATTTTTATAAAAGATGGTTTATTATATTATTAGAATATTTTATAGTCATTATATATATACATATTTACAATTATTACACAGATTAAATCGATTAAATTTTTGTAAAATCTATTAAATTTCCTAAATTATACAACTAAAAATTTTATTAATTATAAATAATATTGATATAAGACTGATAAGTGATAATAATAAAATTAATAATTCATGTGAAAATATGTCAATTGCGAAAATAAATTTAAACAAGTATTATTTCGATATTCTTAACTTTTTATTATTATTATTTGTTAATTATTAAATATTCGACTATTTTTTAGTAAATTATTAATAACATAATTATTGATCAATAATTTCTTGTATTTTTAGTTAATTTAATTCATAAATTTTATTCTTTCAAAGGTGATGTAATTTAAGAAATCTGCAAGCTGCTTAAATTGTACTTTTTGCAGCATGTTGCAAAAAAATCTTATAATATAAATTAATTGCTAAAAGGTTAAACGTTGTAATAATAAGTACCTAAAACTTCAAGTTACAATTTCCAACGTTCACTTGCGTACAAATTAGTATTTCAAATGAAAAATATACAAAAAAAATTTGGAGTGATACGCATTTTGCAACTTCCCTCTACATGAAATAATTCATTTTAAATTTCGGTGTTATTATATTGATATTGACGTTTCAAGCCACTAATTACCTTATCACAGTTCGTAATTGACTCTTACACTTTACCGGTAACAGCCGCATCAGTGTTCTCCAGCATTGCCAATTACGGCGAGCGAAATTTTTGCGTAAGCCACCCTTACTCCAGCGATGCGCCGCATTCAGTCACGTATCTTCAGGTAGAACCGACGCGCACGTCATGAGGATTAATGACGGTGAGGGAACGGAACAATCAGTCGGCGGACGACTTTTAAAAGCGGCAACGGCAGCGGCGGCGGCGGCGGCGGGAAGTGTTCCTTCGTGATTCTCGTTAAGTCCTCCCCGTCGCTTAATCCGCGTAACGGTGCGCCGCGCCGGCGAAACGTCGTTACGTCAGAGATTTCGTAGATGCCTGGCGCCGTAGTCGTAACTAGCTCGCAAGCTAATATCTCGCAATGCGGCAGGTAATACGCGGGCGATATATTTCCTCGAGTATGTACGCGTAAACGCGAGACGGGGGACAGGGGCCCCGGTAGGCGATACGCGGTAGGAAAATGCGTTTCCGGGCAGGTACGGGACTTATGACCCTGGGCAGATGAGGTGCTGTCCCGGCCTGTAATCTTGCCTAACAGGGGTCACCGAGTCGCCGGCAATCCTAGCTCGGTTTCGAGCCGACTTAGCTAGCAGCAGCCCTCTCACCGTTGTAGCGTGCCCCGGCGTGCTCTCTCGCGGAATCGGATAATGGAAACCCCGTGTTAGCACGTTCGATTCCGCCGACTCCCAGCTAGTTTCGACCCCATGGGAAGCCGGCCTGAAGTCGGTAGCCGCGCGTGTTTGTCCTTCGACAAACGCCCGTCGCGCGGAATTTCCAATTGTAATTTCATACCAGAATGCGCGATTTGCGTTTCGCAATTTTAATCTTTAATAAGCTTAATACGATTAGGTCTAACTGAAACGATTCCCTATATGAATCATGGAAATTCTACCGTTTACGTTATAACATTGATAGAATCAGCGTAGCCTCTCCAATGAAATATTCAAACAAAAAAATGTTTCTGATTTATATCGCTAGATTTAGCAATAGAACTTTCACCAACAAAATTTTCCGCCGACCTTTTTGTTACCGCTTTTTCGTTAAGCAGACCAGCGCGGCACGGCGCGGCGGTGGCACTGGTGTATCCATCGTGATTCGTTCGATCTCGAAGAACAATTACAGGAGGCAGTAGTCGTTAGCCTATGCCCCCGCGTTAGTATGCGCTCCGTCACACCTGACTGGCCGCGTAGCGTACGCGGTGCCTTCGCCGCCGATAGCGACTCTCGAGTAACGGCCGGCCACGGCGAAATATCCTCTTACTTACCCCGCCGTGCCGTTTCGCAACGTCTGCTGGATTAACAGGAAAGAAAGACGTCGAATTCCGCCGCCTCGGATCGCTCTCCGATCGATGACATGCCAATCTAGGCCTTTTCACCGCGCGCGGCCCCCTGCACCCACGACGCGAGGATCCTCGATCGGCCGCCGATGTATATTATAGGTCGAGTCACTCTCACTGACAATCTCTTCTCTGGCCGACGATAAAATTCTGCGACTTTCTAGAGCGCGGCGCGCGTAAACCCGATTACATCACCGACAGTCCACTCGCCGGCTCCTCGTCGTTACACGAAGTATCATTCGGGGAACGTCAATAATTTCAAAGAAGCTCTCGAAACCTCGGAAGTAAAAATAGTATTATCTGGCGAACGATGAGAAATTCCACGTGTGAGCATGTGGAGTTGCTGCTTATAACTATTGCTAAGATACGCGTATGACTTTCGTCATTTCGATCATCGCGTAAGATGATAAAAAATCGAATCGCTGCACTGTATGTTGGTCAAACGATCTCGACTCGCGCCGTAAGGTTCTTCACCTTATTATTCTCCAACAACCCCCCCCCCCCCCGCTCGTTTGTTTAAGATCGCTCGATCGCCGATAGCGGCGCAAAGGCCGGTTATTGATGACTCGAGTGTCCAGGACGGCTCGCGCGCGAGCCAAGCTGGTTTTGGCTTAGGTTACCGGCGATTTGTATGACATTCGATCCCTCGCCCACGCGCGTGGTGCCTCGGTACCCTGCGCTCGATCCGCGCACTTCCCTAGTCCTTCCGCTCACCCCCTCCGATCACGATTACGACTCGTCCTGCCGCTGGCACGCTTTCAAGACTCGCTCTCTCGACAGCTCTATTTATTTCTATAATCTACCTTATTTATTCAGAGCTACCCGATGAGACACGTTATCGGCGTACGAGCATTTGTATAAAGTACAAAGGCGGCCAATTATTACACGCTTGAAAGGACAATTTCACTTCTCCTGTAACGTCTGCGCTAATTTTTTAATTAAATTTTTTTTTTTCAATGCGCGTAAAGGAATCTACCTCGGAGAGCAATTAATTGATTTGACACAGACGAGGATCGAGGGAAAGAACAGGAATTTAGAAAGAACTCATAGAAGTATATGAAAACTATGAAATGCGGCGCGGTCGCAGGATCCGAACGAAACGGATCGGAGAGAGCGACGGGGCCCAGCGAGAAGGGCCCGAGGCAGCAGGGCTCGAAAGGTCCCGCGCGTTCGTGCGCAGGGAGACGAGAGGAATGAACGTAGCCTGTTCCCGGTTCCCAGGCAATTCTATGAATACGAAATACGAGGTCGGTCGGTCGGTCGAACCGCCGCGGTGCACGCTGCCCGCTTCGCTCAATCATCGCAGACACGCCCGCCATATTGGCTTTGCATAAGGCCGCCCGCGAGCTCCGTATCTCTCTTTTCCTCGCGATGATGCCGGGTCGTGTTAAAGTGGACGTATACAGCGCACACACGCTCGTGCCCGCTCGTGCGACACGCAAAGCCCGTCTCAACTCCGCGAGAAATCGCAGACTGCACCGCTACCACCCTCGTAATTATTTTACCGCTAAACGACAGTAGGACAACGTTAACCCGTTAAAATATTCAATGCTTGCTTGCGCTAAGCGATCGATATTATCGAGAACTTGTTGTAGAGGAATAGTACCACTGATTGGCCTATTTTTGTGTGGCCAGCACTCGCGCGAGAGTTTCACCTTTCTTTCTTTCTTATCGCCGCTTTATAAACGTATAAGAATAAGGGAAATATTAAATTTGTAAAAAAAAGATGATATAATTTTCCCCAATAGACAATTATTAAATTATATGACGAAATCTTACATATAAAAATTATAATTAATGTAGATATATTTACGAAAATATTGATATCCATTTGCTCAATTAATTTTAAAATATTTACAATTAGTCAAAATTATAAACAATTATCTTTGTGATATATTAGCAAAATTAAATTTAGAAAGAAATTGTTCAATAATTGAGAAATATATTCGGATTGCATTACGTATAAAACATTTAGAAGTATAATTAATTTATATACACGCTTCCAAAAATGCACAATTATACTTATAAATCATAATGTAGAAATATTGATATATAAAATATCATAACATATATTCAGTATGACAAATTTTTAAAGAATCAAAGGGTTTTTGAAATAATTGTAAAAATTTATACCTCAAATTTAAACTCACCGAATTTTGGACAAATATTACTTACAAACTTATAAATTTTATTCCGAGAAAACTGCCGCGTTATGGCGTATCTTAGCGCAATTATTGCGAAATTGCATCAATGAAACTATTATCGCGCAATAATTCCATTTGCTGTGATAGGTTTTTGAATAGAGAAATGCATTCCCCTTTGCAGAAAGCTATGTCTTTATAAAACGACATTCCTTTAACATTGTAGTTGGCACATATCTATGACTCTAGTGGAACAACAGCAGACATGCAGCCTTGACTTTCGCCCGCGTGTTAGTCATATACAGGGCGTATACTAATAGCAGCAAATTTTTCGCTTGTCGCTTTACGATCCAACTGGTAGCCCACCCTGTCGTCAACGTCCATATAGTACCGGCCCTAAATTACGCCTTACGTTCGCTTAACGATCGTCGCACTGCCGGTGTCATTTCGTATTGTTCGACGTTGCCGTACGAACGCGCGACGTGTCGCTCGAAAGCGCACGGAAATTCGATATTTCCTGTATGACAAGCGTCTCGCCGCGTCGTCTATCAAAAATCTCGCTCTCTCTCCGTTTTCCTCTTACCACCCTCCCCTTCTGATATAGAGCACGCTGCCAGGAGAAAAGAGAACGGTCGGGGGAAAATTCGCGAGACAGGCACGTAACGAAGCGAGCTGTAAATAATGCGGACGGACAATGTTGTGAATTACAGTGGTATCAAACCCATAAACGGCATGGTTTTATGCTTGCCGCGACGAGACGTGGCCGGCCGCACAGCGCGATCGTTCGCGTTCCGTCGTCGGCGGACGACGCGGACCAGCCGCGCTGTCACGGCCGGATGCTTTTCTTTTCCGTAATTGGTGCTTTCTCCGGCCGGCGACTCCCGCGACCTCGTACCGGCGGAGACGCCGCTCTGCCGGAATAAAGTCACTTTATTGCCTGTAACGTTACGAAGTGGGACTTTAACGCGCGCATTTTTGCGGTATCTTCGCCGCTGCCGCGACGCCGGTTTATATCAATGGGGGGAATATCTCGGGATATTAAAGATATTACGGTAATTGATGCGCATGACACGCATGGCCAGCAAGCAAATTGACTGTGGATTCCTCATTAATAAATTATTTATTTTTGTTAATAAGAAAATTAAATACTAATTTTATTCTGCAAATAATCGTTTTATTTATTAGCAAAGTAACATCAACGTAATATACAGTTACAAAACTAATTGTTCAGCGGATATTGGGAATTTATTTTATGCTGCAAATTCATCAAATATTATAATTTTTAAGCAAAACTTAATTAAAAGTGAAAACCCTCGTCAATACATTTCCTTTCAAAAGCAAACTTTTGTTCAAACTGAAAAAAATTTGTTAACAAAATCGAATTGAATAATGTATTTAAAATTTCAACAAAGTATGCATTCAATTTTATCTCTGTTATTAGCTGTTTTTGTTCAAGTTTACAATTGTGTGTAAAAAATGATAAAATTGCCGAATGATATAATAAATAAGATGATTTTACGTATGTAGTTATAAAATTATAAAATTCTGAACATTTATGGTACATAAGCGTACTTTTGATAAAAATGCATCTCTGACGTAAAAGGTTTTTGCTTCTAATTGGATTGTTTTTTTTTTAAATATTCTATGAATTTGTAGTATAAAATAAACTTCTACATTTTGCGTCCGGACAATTAGTTTTCTGACTGTAAAGCAAGAGATGCTTATAAGCCCTTGAAAAAAAAGTTGATAAACTTGTTTTAATAAACTGATTACTGATCAGTAACTGATGATATTTTATCAGTTAACTGACGAAATATAATCAGTTACTGATCAGTAATCAGTTTATTGAAACAAGTTTATTAACTTTTTTTTTCAAGCAAGAATAAGATAAACTGTAATTATTTTACATTAATTGTGCGATATGGAATAATATCTTCGTCGAGACTTGGAATCTTCACGCACATCTTTTGTCGCATATCCTTCGGAAAGAAGGCTCCTTCGGCCTGCGATAGCGCGCACCGTCGTACCCAGTACCTTTATTGCCCGGCAGGAGTTACGTATCGAGCGTGGTCCGCGTGTCGGAGAGTCGAGCGGATAAGTCTGTGGAGTGGAGAGAATAATGGAAGGACTTTCTACTATCAAATAGATTTATGGATATCCAGCCGGGTACCCACTACCGAGGTTTATATGGCCGCGAGCACGCCGTCATGCTTTATCCGCCGTTAAGCGCAGACGTCTCGCGGATATCCCGCGCGTTGCGAGAGAGGCGAATATGTTTATCGCCCCGCGCGAGATCATGAGGCGGATTGACGCGGGAGGAGCGCGTGAAAGCGGGCCTTCATATTGTTTGGTTACAGCTTTACGGAAACCTCCTATATCCGCCGCGCGTGTTTTACGGCACGCCTGGCGAGCGCACCGTACGCGAGCCCGGTGCAACCGCGGGCTTAAATTATGGCAGGTGATTATACTGCCATATAACGAGATAATAGCTCGCGGTTTGCAGGTTATTCCGATTAAAACTGCGTAAGAATAGTGTTTATTACTTGACTTGCGCATAGCTCTGACTGTTATTTATGGTCCGTTATGAAACACGTTGTATTTGAAAAATTAATTTATTCACTGTATCGCGAGTATTCAAAGGGATTGCCGTTTATAACGAGACCGAAGGCAGGATTATATTCGGAAGGAACAATGGAGCCGCGAATATTGACTCTCGAGAGATCATCGAGATAGTCCATCTCGACTATCTAGCGGGATTAATTCGACAATGATCAATACGTTTCGTGTACTGTCGCATCCTCGGACTCGTTTGGAGACCACAATCGAGTGGTCAATTATTCACGTGGATGACTCGGCAGAAGGGCACTCAACGTTTGAACGAGATCGAAGAACAACGATACCTATCATCTAATTCTAACTCACGATTCATGGTAGAACAACGTTACGGTAACCGTTATAGGACGATTCATTCTCCACGAAAGCACTGCCGGTACTTGCCGACGAACTCTTTGACCCTTTGGTCAATAAGCCGATCGCTGATCGTCGACTTGATCAAATCTTTGGAATATATTGCATGTTTTGTTACAGGGAAATCGAAAAGTAATGTCTTTTTATAAATAATGTAAACAGTTTTGTTAACATAATTTATTATTTATCGAATAATAATATTGTCATCATTTCTCCACGATAATCATCTACTTATTTATTAAAATTAAACGACTGGAAAAATTAATAAATAAATAGGACATTATTTTCTGTGATTGTCCACTTTTCTCCTTTTTCAAAGAAATTAATAAATAAATAGGACATTATTTTCTGTGATTGTCCACTTTTCTCCTTTCTCAAAGAAACTAACTAGCGATTATATTATAGAATAAATTATAATAAATTATATTAAAACTATATATTGTTTATATTATTTATAAAATCGACATGATTCATTTTTGATTCCCTTAATATAATTCATTAAATAAAAAAATATCTTTATAAAATTTAAATATGATAACATAATTAACAGCATGTCATATAATTATAAATTTTACCAACTTTGTGTCATGAGAAGAAATATTTTTTTGACTATAATCTTTGTGTAGTTTACGTGCATAGTAACCATATGAGATGCTAAGCAATCTAAGTCGCGTTCCAGCAATTATCCGTTAGCCAGCTAAACCGGCTAGGGTTCTCAGCATCACGGAGGACCGATCTAGAGCCTCGCGTTATCGCGCCACATCTCGATACTTCCGTTCGCTGGAGGGCGTAATCCTGCCCTCGATCACCGCACACGATTCGCTCGTCTACGATTACATGATAAAAGTATGTAAACCTGTTCGTGAATTACTTTAAGTACATCGCCTCTAAGAACTTCTTTCGGACGATTTTTAGCAGGGACGAGTCTTGCAGTTTTGTTACAAATAAATTAAAACTTTGCATACGAAAAGATAGAAATATAAATCGAGAAAATTAAATTTATTGTGTAATTTTATATGCTCTGTGAATTATAAAATCTACCAATGATTTAATATTTACATAAACGTAATAAATTATTATGGATATAAATAAAATTTGGAAATCAAAAATTATATCAAATTATTTGACTTTTCAATGCTTTGTAAAGTTATTTAATTAGTGTTAAATTGCATCTTTATGCAGCTCTGATTTTTTAAAGTTGCACAGTATATGCCTGCTTTCAAAATCATCTTTATTATTAATGACAAATATCTTTTGCTATTTTATGTGATTCAAGTCTCACTACAATAAACTACTTTCTTAAATCACTACAATAAACATTTTTAAATATATTTAATTTGATAAGCATTTATATATTATCGATAGTCTAAATATTTCTATATGTTTTATAATGCAATATTGCATTCATTTAATGCGCTACCATTTAGGTTGGAAGGTCAAACACATAACATAATGAAATAATAGATGTAACATGTTTTGATTACAGCATTGGGCGTTACATTGATACATCACGCGAGAATAAAGAGCATAAAAGAAGACAACGACAGTGCGTAAGTGCCCTGCCAATGTTTGCCCATTTTCCAACTGTTTATTCTCAAATTAACCTTCCGTGCATGTACAAACGCCCGCACGGCGTAACGAGCGCGCGTGGCCGGCGCGTGTCACCTGTCTGTCACGGTCTTGTGAATGCACGCCATCGCTACTTTCGTGAACACCCTCCACGGTGGAGACATGGCCGACTGACCCCCAAGACCTGCTGCTGGAGGTACCCTCTCAGTCTGTTATTTCGCATTTACATACATATGCAAGAATAGCGAAACACGAGACTTTTCAGAAAAGCATCTTTGCTATGCAGCAAACTTTATATAAATCATAAAATAAAAGATTATATAAAAAAAAAAATTTTTAAACTGCGATCTTGGAGTTTTAATTATTAATTACTGTGCATTAGTTGCGTAGTGTATGCTTTCAAACTTTCATTTAAGGATGTATTATACGTACAGTTCCTGCAAAGTAAATTGAACTTGAAAATGTGTTAATATTTATACTTTATATAGATCGTTTAAATACTTAAAGTACTTATATAAAAAATTCAGATTTTTGTCATTATTTTTTAATTACATTTTTTTTAGAGTGATCTGAGCGGAGCGGAATAATCTGTAATTTTTTTATTATTTTGAAAATAAGTGTAATACATCTTTAAATATTGAAAGTATATTTAGCTCCTTTTAGGATAAGTTTTTGAGTCTCTTTAAGTTATTTTAAAAGATAACAAAATATTGATGTTATTAAATATGTTATTATATTATTATACCAATTTGAAGACCAATGATAGTTCCTTATATAAAAAGATACGGCAACGTTTCGCCACTAAAGCAATCACTTGAAAGTTACGAAGCGCCATTATTTTAAGCTGGCGAAAGGATAAGGCGAAGGGTTGCGGCCGGCGTCATATGCCGAGGATTCACGCACGGTTGGCGTAGGTGCGCCCCGTCTTGGGGGCTGCAGGTGCAGAAGGTGCTTCTTTAGCGGATTCATGCTTGCGTGATTCCAGGAGCCTGCAGGTCCTCCGCGGAGGGCCCCTCCGCCAACAGCGAGTCCTCCTGGCACGCGTTTCTGACCGCTGGTGTTCCGTAAACATATGTGAAGGAATCATGCTCGACTGCGCCGCCTTGCCACCCCGCAGGTACCCACCTCTTGGTGGCGGTTGCAGGTGGTGGTGCACCTTAAACCGCCACCTCGAAGCAGGTTTTCAGGAAATACCTTACGATATACAAACGTCAACTTGATGCACGTTTGATATGACTTTATTACAACCGCGCGCCTCCTGATATTTCCATCTAAATTCTACGTTTTTCTCAGTTCCGATTGCTTTTGCAATATTGTATTTCAGCACATGTAATTTGTAGTTCGTAGTTTCTGTTGAATCTATCAATAAGATCGCTTTATGTAATATTAAATATCTGTCGTTCTCCGTGTGAAGAATTAACGCATTGCGTGAACATTGCAAAAAATACGGATGGTTATAAATAGTCGTCAGTGGACTGTAGGAGGCTGCATAAGCGCAAGACGTTTTTCATACGGCCAGATCCTGGCGATATCTCGACGGTATTGTCGGCCGACATTTTTGCCGGAGGGTGAAAATCGCAAATGTAAATCGTCACCGGGTTGCATGTTGATACCCACGCGTTCGGATGTTAAATGTAGAAGGATTATGGCGGTCGCGCGCGTCACGGTACCGATATTTCGAATGTATCGACGGCCGACATCAGAGTCGGGGTGGGGTTTACGGAGGTGTTATGGAGATGCTAAACATAACGGAATGGCGTGGATTTGCGCATCGAGTCTCGAATCGATCTCGTTCTTTTCTACTTATTGTTTTTTTGCTATCTGCTCCGAACGGAAGTTGCGGCTGATATCGGGCCGTATTCAACGGCGAAGGGTAAATGTGGTAGATAATACGCTACCCGTATCGCCGTTATAAAAAAAGACAACGTAACGAGACACGTTGAACTGCCGTTGGCAGGTAGCAGGAAGGTCCTCAAACAGAGAAGCCCTCGTGGGATAAGCATACAAAAGTCATCGCTCGGAGTCAAACAATAAAATTAATTCGTGTGCTGTGCGTATTATCGCATCCGTCTATTATTATCGTACGGCCGATGCGGTCTGCAGATGGCTGTTATTTCTCTTAGATTCCCCTCTTTTTTCGAACGGGTCAAGTTGCATTGTGTATTCATGAATTAACATCATTACGTATACCGATATATATGATTATTGTAGTTTTAACATCTCAAACAATTTATCTAAATTAATCAAATGTGTATATGTATATAAAATTACTTAATTAATTTTGCGAACTAATGACGATTATTCAAAAATCAAGATATTTTTAGTTTCGATTAAAAGCGAGGAGAACATGAGAGTTTATTTCTTATATTTCTCAAAGCGAATGGAAGCAAGGTACTGTTGTCTCGTAAAGATACCGCGTGACATTAAAACGCTTAAGAATCCAGCACAATTCGTCGTCGTCGGCGAGATTGAGTCGCCGTGACGTCGCTTTCATCTTAAATTCCCAAGCGGCGCGACACGAAATGGCCGTTTCACGAACGAAGCTCGACAAAGAGTCGTCGTGAAACGCTCTGAAAAGTGGAGCAGCAGCTCCCTTTTCTCGCGGGCGAGGTCAAGAGGTCTCGCGCGCTCCCTTTGTCCCCTTTTTCGTGGCGGCAGCGGCGCAGTCGGGGCCCGTTAAAATCAGGTGTCGCGCGCGCGGGTGTGTTGCCGGGTACCTTTCACCATGGCAACTATTGTTTCGGAGCAACGCAACGTGCGTTTCGTGGCTCCGCGTGGAAACCGCGGACACGCGTTTCCGTGTGCGTGCGCATGTTTGCACGGCTGCGTGCGGTGACTGCGAGAGCGAGTGCATTGGCACGCGCGCAACGGCGCAGGTGCACGCACAGGTCGCACATCGTTGCGCTGCAAGGCACCTCTACCCGCACGATCTCAAAGATAACGGTTGACATTCGTAATTATCGACTCTCCTAAGCAGATACGCATTCTTTATGCGCGCGCATAATGCTCCAACAGGTAACGCCCTGGCGACACATCCGCGTTTCTACATCTGTCAGGTTTCGTTAGAATTTATGATAGACGCTATTAGCGTATGCGGCAGCACGGGTATGCAATATCGCGAGGGAAGCTACCGGCACGATCGACCCATTAGCGCTAACCGTGTAATTCGAAAATAATTTATCCGCTTCCTTATTATCCGCACTCTACGCGGCTGTTATTATTTCACCGTACGTGCAGCCATTCTGCCTCGGCTACATTATTATTATAGGCCGATTATACTACGTGCCGCTGAGGTTCGCGTGCTTATCAATCTTCATGATAAAGACGGTATTAAATTAGACTCAATTATTGTTACTATCTCATACGCTGCTCTATTATTACACACGTGTCTTTAGAGTGCATTGTCAGCGTTAGCAAACGCGATATAAAATCTAATTGACAATATTATTGTAACGCAAATATTTTTCTGATGCGTCCATTAGTTAATGTATTCTTGCAAGTTGTACCTTTCAGCATTATAAAAATTATTTTTTCTACATTAACGCTTCTGGCCTCACCTTTCCCAAACAATTTTGTTAAACAGACGTAGCCGAGATGCCTTTATTTCGTGCGCCTCTAGTTACTTTTCGCCGGACACGATCGTGAATTGGGATTGGTAGCGCAATTATCGGTCTCAGCACGATCGTCCCGTTAATGTCAATTATCGGGGCTCCCCGGTTCGAAGTAAAGCGAATATAGGCGCGACCGGTCGCGTGGCCGGCACGCGCCTCCACCGATGACAACTTCCGCCCCTCCTGCCGGAAGTCGTGCCGAGTGTCGACGTGCCGAGTGTCGACGGCGCAACTGCACAACCAGCATTCTAGATGCACCCGCCTCTATGTACGCTGAGCAAGTGGCTGTCAATGTGCGAACAAAGTGACGTCTGTTACTTGTACGCAAATAAGCTTTCATGCGTTTGGGCGTATACGCATTCGTTCATTTTCTTTGTGATTTCTCATAAAGTCGTGTGCGTATTCAAGTATACTTGAGAATAATTTTCATAATAACGTTGAATTTTTTGATGAAGTAATAAACTGTATATTTAATGGAAAGATCGGTATATTATTTGTCACGAAAATTTTAAATAAAAATATTTTTATACTAAATTTTCTCATAAATTGTCTCATAAATCCTGAATCGTGGGACAACATTGTATTTCAAAGAATTTTATAGTAATTTTCTTTGATTTATTATTTGTCACATAAATTTTATATTTTAACAGTAAAATAAAAATTATGTTTGATTATTTTTAGTAAAATATATAATTAAATTTCAATAAATTTAAAATATGTTATACAGTTTATAATTCTTCATTTTTATAAACAGAATAAAAGAATGCCAAGTGTAATAATAAACATATACAATATCTTATATAAATTTTACAGTGCATGATATTTTCAATATAATTCAGTTACTCGTAATAATTTTACTGTGCAACATGGTAATTGATTAACACATTATTTATACTATAGACATCAATATATAGTATCGATTTATTAACAGATATCATCATTTATCTATAGAAAAAAATATCATAGCACATAAGGTAAAAGATTCTAATGATTCATAAATTTCTTTTGAATCCTGTTAAAATAAGCGTGTTTTTCGATGTAAAAAAATTAAGTACATAGTTATATAGAGATAAATTCCGTAAATGTATGATCATGTAGCATTATATAAGAAAATTTTGTTTTGGATTGTAAAAATTTTGTCTTAAAATATTTTAAAATGCTGCCTGGTAAGTTTTATCAAACAGTTTAAAATGTATTTTGTACATTAAAAAAATTCTTGTTAATCATAATATTCAATAGATTGCCAAGAGAAAGAGTTATCTCAAGCTTATTATTACACATAGTAAAATTTACGAATTGTGCGATAAAATAATGAAAAATTCTCTCCGTATTCAGGAAAATTGTAAACCAATTTTTATGATTTAAATATTGATTAAGCTTCCGGTTAGTTTCTTAATTTCGTACAGTGACCTGCATTGTTGCTTTCTGGTGCAGTTACGATTGTCGTAGCCGTGCTATCTGGTTCCAACGGGCTCGCGGGTGCATTAAGATCAAGATAGCGCTTATTTACGCATTCCAAGATGGCGGCAGGTGGGCCGTCATAAAAGTTAACTTGTAAGATGATATAGTACCAGAGCGATGCTCCAGCACGGGCGCAATGCGGGAGCTGTGCCGTAATAAACGCCGTTTTATTGTGTGACCCACGGTGTCGCTGCCCTTTCGTAAATAAAGAGGCGCTGCGAGAATTTCGACGTTTTTACGCCCTTATGCGTAGCTAGATCATAAATCTCGATAAAATGTGGAACTGAGAAATTGAACGCTTTGTCGTGGCCCTTATTATGTCGTACTGTGAATCAAATGTCGCTCTATTATATCTGCGTCTTCCTATTCTCTGTCTATTGCTGAAGATTCAATATTGCTAATTAATTAAGGATTAAAATTATAATTTTATCCTAAAAGCCTTTAATGTTTTATATAGAAGAAATTTGTGCTCACTGAACTTCTGTAGTTTGTCATACGATGTATGAAGCGGCCTGTATTTTTAACGGGACACAACCGTGTACGCAAGACGCAAATTCGACTACCACGAGTTACGACACGGACGACAACTCGTTTTCGAGAGTGCAAATGCCGCGCGAGTGCAGAGAAAAAAAGGGGTCACTGACCCGTGACACATCCCCCGTCCATTCGCGCGTTTCAAGGACAAAAGTCGACCTCCTTCGCGATCTTTTTCCTGGTTTCTCCCTGGCTCGTCTCTATCTACAATTTAAAGGCGCTCGTACGTGCGCGACTCTCTTGCGCCAAAAAGGAAGACGAGGCTCAGGTCCCACTCTACCCTCCCCGAAAAAGTGCTGCGCGAGAAGCCGCATATATCGCGACCGGCTAATCTAAAAATACTGAAGTCGACCTTTCCCGCGGCAAGAGTGATGGCCCCGGACGACTGCTAAATCAACGGCGAGATTGAGATGCAAATGCAGTTCTCTGCGAGAGAGGGAGGAAGGGTGCGTCACGGAGAGAGAGGAAATGGGATGGCGGGGGCGCGGGAGGAAGGGAGATGCGAAGTCGGGGACGATGCTGCAAGAAGATGAGAAGAGCAGCGAAAGAGTGAGAAAACACAGATGAGAGAGAACGTAAGAGAGAAAGAGAGGGAACAGGAAAAAAACGACGTCACGCGCGATAGCTGTGCAATTCGTGCAATTAACATTTATAATGTCTCCATCCGACGGCGCTGACAGGGCAAGCGGATGGTCGCGCGTATAAAACCTGGAATTTAACGCCGATAATTCAATCCGGCCGCAATTGTGCACCGCCCTCGCCCTCGCCCTTGCCCTCTTCGCCCCCGTCCTTTCTCCCTTTTTTTTTCCTTTACCGCGCTGGTGAAATAACTTTATTGAATTTTGCGCGTTCCGACCGATCTCGCAATAACTCATGCGCGATGCGCGCACGATCCGGCCGCGGAACCAGCCGATATCGCGGGTCCGATCTGCCGCGGCGGGCCCGCGTGCGTACTTGCACGCGTGTACTTGTGTCCGCGAGCGCATACACAAGGCGGAAAATGGAAATAAATTCTACGGTATCTCGCCCTGTTCTCATCGGTGTCATCAGTGTCACGGCCTGTTCTGTACCGATCAGAAAGATATACCATGTCTGGAATGAACTGGTTCTGGTATTTTAAGATAACGAATGTATTGTATTGCCATAATTTATATGCAGGTGAAGAGATCGCCTAGGAACTGCAACTTCAAAAAACATAATAATAGCTATTCTATATACAACCGTTTTGTGAGCGTTTAAAGAGAAGCAACAGAATGCTGTATAAATAATTTGATATAAATATATAACGATATATAATTAAAAAATTGCGAGAAGAAGCTTTAATGAATACATTCTTCTTTTTAATTAAAAAAAAAGATTTATCACGTTTTATTGAATGTATGTTGAAATTCAGTTAATGGGAGACTGTCTGATACTTTATCTCCTATTGGCGACCATTTGCAGCGTATTTTCTTCGTTTTCTATCAAAATAAAATTAATTTGTAATTTTGTGATTTCTCTCTCAATGAAAAATTGATGTAAAAGCTCACAGATCTTGTCACAGTCCCATGCTGGTCAATTTCACATATTTCATATTTAAAAAGAATAGTGTGTTCTTTATCGCTTATGTGCAACACTCTTTCACATAAGTCTCTAACAGTACGAAATTCAAATATTCTCGTAACAATCACGTTCGTTATCAATCCAATCCACTTGGCATTTAATAAATCTAAACATCATGGATAAATAAAAACTGTAAAATTATTAAATAATATTCAATATTCTGCTAAATACCGATTAAGTAATATAGATGTTTTACTTTCGTGAGCTGAGCGATTTATCGTCACATTTCCTCGGGTCATCATATCGTGTGCTTTACTGAGAAAATAATAATCACGACCTGTAAAACTTAATTGATTTTTTCCATACTGGACAATTACCTACGAACGTGTTTAGAAATATTAGTAAAATTTGATCAATTATTGTGTTTTTAATAAATTTGTAACGTCATTAATATTTACTCGGAAGTCTATTTGATCGTTGGACGTTCGCACGCTACGAAATTCTTTGTCAAGCCATTTGGAATTTGTCTCGCTTTTTATTACAAAATCGCGGATCGGTCCGAGTATTTTCAGAATCGGCACGCGACGGAAACACGTTATCTGTTTCATAAATAACGATGGAATAGTTTGAACCAGCCAACAAAAATCATGTTGTAATCTGTTACCTGCGTGCTTGTTGGCACAAAAATATATCCAATTTTATACGCGTTTGTATCAAAGCAATTTGGAATCAGAGTGTAATCGAGTGCCCCAATTTCTCGAGCGACAATCGGTCCAATAGTATTCCAAGAGTAAACGATATTTAAATTTTTAGGAATTGAAATTCTTCGTTTTTTCTTGATGATTAGCATACGCGCCTCATCATACATTTTGGTATCAGCTAACTATTTTGGTTATAATATCGTTTCCCATGCGATACATGATACCAGTTTCGATTGTATCTGTTGAATTGTGCGAACATCGTGCGTATTTGATAAATAGATCGATAAATGATATTCTCTTTTCGGTGAGATGCCTAACTTCTCTCCTCTTAAAAATTTATAAAACTAATTATTTTCGACAGTTCAATTTTTCGATTAATTTCAAATTAATTTAAAATTAAACTGACATTTGAAAACATAAATTTATAAATATTTTTCTCTTTAAATTATTGTCGGAATTTCCTATAGCGTCGTGTATAAGAAAGAAAAGTCGGTCGAGAAATTCGTGAGGACACCGGCGAGTTCCAAATCGAATCGAGCGATATTGCTATGGCCGATCGATCACGAAACTCGTTCTTTTGGTCGGCGCAAGTATATCGGTCCAGTCATTTGTAATCATTAGCGGTATGGTACCGTTGGCACCGACATCTTATTATGTCATTTCGTTTCGTATCCTTTCTTTCTCGCCGCAGTGCGTCACCGACGTAGATACCTCGGCATTGTTGTTGTAAACAGTATTCGAGCATTATTTATTGATGCAAATGAAACATTGAATCAACTTTTATTCAGCGCGAACAAATAAAGCAAAATGTGTAAATAATCGTTTTGAGTTATAACAGGATTTCACGCGGCTACATATAAATGTCACGTATCTTTCCCTCTATCTTTTATTTTCAATCTTTGAGAATGCATTGTATCCATAAATTTTAGAAGTATGCGGTGTGGAAACATATTTAGAGAATTCAGGCATATATATATATATATATAAATTACTAATTTTATGCTTCCTCAGAGTGTGCTGTGATTTGCTAGGTTACAACCTGATTCTGCAACGCAATTCTTGTAGTAAAGTGTATTACAATATTGTATTCGTGCGATAATATTTAACTCGTGGAAATCAATAAACAAGCTTACATGTGGATCCCCCATAATCAGACACAAGCGAAATTAGTGTCGCGAAATGGTTTCACAATTTACTTAGCGATTGAAAAATCAATTGCGGTCAACACACTCGCTTCGCGCATGCTGCTACCTTGAACGTCGTAGAGCATTTATGAAGAGAGATGTCTCGGTCCGTAGAAAGATCCACCTGCTCGCTCGTAGCTGTCTTTGCACATAATTAGTGAATTCTTAAACCCACCACTCATCTTCAAGGATCTTCAGTGAAGAATAGTGAAGTGTCGACAAAGTTTGCGCGATTTCGCAATAAAATGACTACTAAAATGATAGTTATGAACGCATGTCTTTCGACCTTCATGATGCATTTGTAATTACGATAAAGTAATCGCATCGCATTATCGATAGCGGTGATGCCAGTAGCAACTGGCAACGAGCGAAACGAGTTTCTGGGGTGAACCTTAAATTTCCAGACCGGCAAATTGAAACGGCTCCGGGTCGGGCGCATCTTTCGATATTGCTTATGGTACAAATTTAATAAGGCGCCTGCTGGGGCCACCAGTTACCATGCTAATATCATCCGCCATCGGCCGCGCACAGCTTCTCCACCTGACGCCCGGACGAATGCAAAGAAAAAGATGAAGGTTGGAAAAAAGAGGCGACGCGGATAGCGGCAGGTCGAGGGCTAACAGAACGTTGTGCAGGAAAGGGGGAACCGACGGCGACGGCGAAGATGACTGCGACGGATGTGGACGACGAGGGGCACGGGACGACTCGTAACCCGTAATGTTATGGCACTGCCCACCGCGAGAGGGGCCTTAAAGGGCCCTCGTGTCGGGGTCTTTAGTGCCAAATTGGTTATGCGAACGCTTTACGACACGGCGCGCCGATATTAACCGAATGAATTACATAAATTATCTTCAGCGTTACTTCGAGAATGACGACGACGACTCGGCTGAACATTCATGCGTCTGTCCGCGAGTTCTGCGCAGATTCCAGCGCTTCAATTGGAGCTCCAGAAAAAGATACCTCTGAGAGAATTACTCTTCCTCCGAGGAAGAAAACGGTGCACTTAAGGTTGCGAAATTAAAGACGTTGCCACACGTATCCGTGTTGTTTAACGATTTAGTTATGCGGAATAATCTCACATAATTTTGTTCTCCAATCCAAAAGTTTATATTATTTCGAGATTTTTTATACCACTTGTATTTTTAACGCTACTTTAAAGGTCTAAGAAAATTAATCGACAATTTCTCTCTACGCGAATCATGCTCATTTCAGGGTCAACGCATGTTGGTCTGAAAAGTCACGGATTCCTGCATTGAAATTCCGCAGGACTCATCATTCACTGATGCGGCGCATGCTGCTCGCGAGCATAACGAGGATAGTGTCCGCACATCACATGCGGTCCGGTCTCATCCCCCGTCATTTTATCATCCGGCGGACTGACTCTTGCGGGGTACCTACCGCACTCGGGATGCGTCTCTCGACGGGCAGCAGCGTAGTAATCTCGTTGCGTCCTTCGTCATTCGTTCGTACCAAATAAGACGAGATAAAGGCGGGCGTGGGGCGAAAGAGACTCCTCGCAGAGAGGCGGAATCAAGTAGGGACATTTTTATCAGTCGTCGAGTCCTCCGCGGGAGGTCCCTGTGCGCGCACGCACGTGCCTCTGCGTATTCCATCGAAAATTTCGCGAAGGTTGCGCCGAAGGGAACCTCGTTCTTTCAGGTTACGCTCTCGACAGGTTCGGTGGCTCGAAGGTGGAAGTCCACGAGTGATGGAAGTGAGGCGGTAACACAACGGTCGTTAGATGAAAAATTCAACAGACGCCTGGGGTGTGGAGGGGTGAAAGAGTTGGTTGCTGCATGAAGGTGTAAGATAAGACAAAGATGCGGGTCGTTTAACGCAGTTCGCAGGTGAAACACAAGGACCGTTGCTACTGCAAGGTGCGTCAACGTGTATCAAATAGTTTTACGAGGTATCTGCGAGAATAATTATTAATATTCTCGGGAATATAAGTTGATCTATAATGAATAAAGCAAATAATTACATTTTACAGAAATAAGATTTATGATAGAAGAGAAGAAAAGATTGACTTATTCACATAAATCAATCTAATTCTAATCTACAAGATAATCAAGTCGGTTACAAATTTGAGAATTAGATATGAGATCTGATTCTGAAAATCTTGTATCATTCACTAAAATATAAAATAATCTTGGCTTCGCAACGATTTGTGCTAATCCACAATGTATCTTTCATCCCGACGTGCACGGTGCAGATGATTTTTTCTTCTAAGTAAACCGACGCGAGATTTAATGCAGATCTCGTGGCGAGTTCTTCGACGTATCCCTGAGGGCCTTCTTCTATTTCCGTGCCGCTCTCGCGTAGCGCCGCGCGCTAACCGAGAGCAGGGAACAGCGTGGCGCGGCGTACAGCCGGAAAATTAGCATACGAGGCTGGAATCGAACGAGGTACCCCCGATGTCTCCATCGCTCGTGAAATGGATACCCCATTCCATCGCGTTCTCCTTTCAGGATTGGTTTATGCCCGAGCGAGACTTACGGTCGGGCCGTGCCTCAATCGTCGCTCGGGGAGCCAGCCAGCCAGCCAGCCCGTGCGGACCGCCTCACCTCACCTCGTGTGGGTGTTTTACGTGATATTATTGACTCCGTCTTTTGCTCTTTGTTGCTCCCCACGATCTTCCGACGAGCGAAACGTCCGGATGCCGCGCGACGTAACGCGCGCCCGTGTGCCGCGAATGGAAAGCGATTTATTCGACGCTGGTTTTTATAGGGTGCCGAGGCGCGCCGATGAAATCCATTATTGCATTCTTGGCGTCAGTGACTTTTATGTGCAGTGGGCAGCGCACGATATTAATTATTTTTAAGACATTTTTAAACGAAATGTTTCAAACGCTAAAATATTATATAAAGAAGAAATGTTTTATTAACTCTAGAGTGTCACTATTTTTCTGACGTATACTATAGTACTATGGGAAAGTTCGCTCATATAATTAGACTTTTTTTTTAAACTAAAAAGAAGTTTGGTACTAACTACCAAATATTGAGTGAAATAATTTTGATTAAATATTTGGTTAATATAATCAAGAATAATTTTACTTTTCTAAATTTTTAGTAAATGTTATACTTACTATATATTTAGGAAAGCAAAATTATTTTTAATTATATTGTTTATTTGACATTATTTTATTTAATATCTAGTAACTATTGCTAAACTATTTTTTTTTTTCAGTGAGCTATAATAACGTTGCAATCATGAGGTGATTCTAGTTCTATGCGTGCGGATTTACTAGGTACTCGCTTGCCATGCGTTGAAGTCTCCTAGCACATCTATGCACCCAACATTGAAATCTCTACCTCGCCCGACGCGATCGATGAGTTCTGAGCATGTGCAGACGATTCCATCGTGCGGCCGCATTATCAGTATGGAATGTAGTCAACGACGAACATACGGAGCATTACGATAAGAAGATTCAACGACAGAGAGGTGCGATATCGTAAGGTAGTAAAACGACAGAGACGAACGGCAAAGAAACGGGACAGAAAGAAGAGAGGCTACCGGCTGGTGAGTTACGTTCTCGCGCGAATGTTCGCCAATTATCTCCGGACGAGTAGCCGACTCTAATTGGACTTTACGCCGGTGGGTGGGATCAGCGATTGCGGAAAAAAGAAGTGCCTCGTAATTGCGGGCGTATACAGTATGCACGCATACACGAACACTCGACTCGCTGCCATATCTGACACGCTGTTGATAATTGGTCGAAAGCCGGAACGATTTGCTCCATTAAATTGCACGGCACAAGCTGTCAAGAATTCTATAGTTTAGTCTATTCGCTCGCTAGAGGTGTCCGGTCGGTTATGACGATCAACGTGTCGGTTTATTACATATCCTGGTCCGGATATGTAATAAATCATGGGCTATAGAACTATCAAATTCACTTTTCCGAGTAGTCTCGTTTACGGTCGTAACCGGCCGAGTTATATTACCGTGACATCTATTTGTGGACTTTTATGTCAGATACGGCTGATGATCGTGTTCGCGCTCACTAACATTCTCATTCAGGACCTTTCAGCTGATTTCCTGTCTTATTATACAAATAACAATTATTATCATATCAAGTGCATTAAAGTCGGTCAGTGTTTTAAATCGTATTGCTTAAGTAACAAGTATGTATATATATAATGACTCTTGACTTAGGACATTTATAAAATTATTGCAATATTTGCAAAGAATGCAGTAGTAAAATTCCTTACATTTCCATTATCTTCAATCTACCTCACATCTCTGCCCTAACATTTGCCCGCTTTTACTCCGTCTTTGATTATACTACGCAAATCTAATCGCCCCGTGAAACCTTCGCAGAAATAGCTGCTAGCATTTAACGCGAACAGACTCGTTTGGACACTTCTAGTCGATGGGCGCAGGACGCGAGTCGTGGTGAGATTACGGGCAGAAAATGCGAGGCGGATCGCGGCACGCAACAGGAAAGATAATTAGACGCGCGTTTATGCCACTGCTACTGGCGCACGTGCTACGAAATTAATGCCACGTTCGCAATCCGCAAATAGTCTGAATAGCTGGTGGATGTTTCTGTTATCATCGTCTGCAAACGTAGTGCAATATTATCTACCTATTTGTTTCACCATTTTATACCAAATAAAATACGAAACACTTTCTATTTTATGCTTTTTTTTATATTTCAAATCTTTATTTTTTTTCGTATAATATGACTTGTTCATTTAATTTGAATTAATGCAAGTTATAAATGCAACTTGACTGATTTTCTACGTCTGTTTGGAGACAGACGGTATGTTTAAAAGGAACAGAGGCACATTGTGTACGTGCGTGTAACGAGATCGCTGCGACGAACGGGAGACGTGTGTACGGGACGATGGGCAACCGAGTGTAGTGAAACCGGGTGGAACCAATCCTTCGCTTGTTTTTGCTCCGACTGACTTATCGATATTGGCACGTTGTACGATCGTGTATGTAACTACTCTCGAGGGAGAGACAGATGATAGGAAAGGGGTCAAGGGAGACGGAGGAGGGAGCCGTACGGAGGCGCGAGACTCAAGGAGGATAAACCGGCACGGACTGAATTATTGCTAAGTGAGGGTAGAACTTTGACCGGCGCCCATTGTGTGTGCGGGCGCGTGTGTGCATGCGTGCTGCGTGCACGCACTTTCGCGAGGCGACAGTGATGACCCGGATGACCGACATCGAACTCGGACACGCGCGCGAAGAAAGCGTCTAACTGAAAATGCCCGCGTACGTGTTTCTCGCGGTATCAGTTACACAGTTAAAATTATTAATAAAGTGATTTAGAATGTCACTTTTCTGATCGATTGAAATCGATTAAAGTATAGCAATGCAAAAACAAATTCATGCTAATAAATTGACGATTTGTATTTTTGTAATAATATACATATTAATGTCTCTTTGTGTTAAAATAATGCTTCCTGTATTCTAAATATAAAAATCGGATCGTTATTTTATTAATATTCTGGTTAGTTGACTGAGAATTTCCATGTAATGTCGAGAACTCATACGATATGTGGAAGGATAAAATAGGTATATCTCTCGATCAACGCGTCCAGGCCATTATCTGCGCCATGTAGCACCCACCACTGAGGCACTTCGTTGCTTTAGGCGTCACATGACGTCTTCTTCACCGGAGATCCGCGCGAAAATCAAGCATCACGAGAAGAACACCGCCCGAGTTGGCAGCGGCAAGGTTCTCGGAGGAGAACGATTATGCCGATGAAACTCCAAGTTATAAAAGTGAAGAACAAAGTGCGAAAAAGAGAAGAGGAGAGACAAGTCTCTTTCTCTTTTTCACTTTTGCACGTTCCTGTTTGAATCGAGTTGCGGAGGTGGACTAACACGGAAGGCCTCATGCGGAAAGAGAGTTGGGATGTGTTAGTTTCTATCAAGTCTATATTATCGTGCATAGGTCAATGGAACTACTCGCTGAGTGAGGAGGAAGTAGTAAGTTGAAAGAGATATTTCTTTTTGCGAGACATTCCACAGAAGAGAAGAGTGATCTTTTAATGTTAGTGCGATTACTTTCCTATTATTAACTATTGCAATTCCATTGTTTAATCTCATAGTTTAGCTTCAATAAAAACACTAATTTCTCTCATTTGATCGTAATTAACAGCAATGCAGAATAAAAAATGGTATTACTACGTATTACTATGTATTATGATATATAATTCAAGGGGTTCATATAAAAACCAAACAAGTCCAAAAAAAATAATTTTTAGGGAACAAAAAGGACTTTTTATCTTCAAACTATTCACTTTGTAAATATTGTAATTTTTCTCTGGACAGATAATAAATATAAAAACGTGATTATAGGCTCTAATTTATATTTAAAAGATAATTAAATATAAATATAAAAGATAATTAAAGGAAAAAAATAAAAAACTTTGTTTCTTGCGGGAATTTTATGTACTACTTATTCCAAATATTTTACATTCATTTTTTTTTATAACATTAATAATGATAAAAATAAGGAATAAAATATTATTTAAAGTATAAAACAATAATTTTTCACTTTTTATTTATAAAATATTTAAAATTGCTCTTAACAAAAATTCTTTTATATATTTTATATTTCTCTTTACATAATTACAATTTTTCTCTGAATAACAAATATTATAAGAACAAAGTTTTAGGCTTTGATTAATAATTCGAAGACACACATTTACAAAAGAAAAAGGTTAAAAAGAACGTTTGGACTTGTTTGATTTTTGTAGGAAACTTCCTAATTGTATCGACGATGTTCTTTGTTCTCAAAGCAAAGACCGCTGCGCAAATACTTCGACCTTCTTGAAATTTCCGGAACTTTGCAAGGACGGTACATTGACCGTACTATACGTTTTATTCGAGGCAAGCCTCGAGATTGACGAGTGTATTCCGAAATAAATGGAATTATGTAAATTCGAAACCAGAACTCGTGTATTAACGCTACAATTGCTACAACGAGGAGTAATAAATCCTTTTGTTCTCTCGTCTCGGGATCGCGAAAAGAGGACGAGCCTTGGTCCACCTCCAAGTTGTCTCGAACGTTTTATTCATTTGGCTTCTCTTTCGTAGGGGGATATTGTAACGGTGTATTGACCTACTCGCGGCCGGAAGTGCAGAGTAGGAGAATTTTGTCTTGTGTGTACGGCAGTAATTGTCGAATTCCAAACGCCCGCAGACATCCGATTTTAAGCCGCCTCTCTCGGATGAATTAACAATGAGAAGATTGTGCTACGTTTCTTCAGGGCTGACATTACATGACATCGACGTACGAAAACAAAATATGGTCATGCTGAGATAAGCAAAGTTGTAACTTGAACGGTCCAAGATTATTTCAAACATATATTTGATCTTCGAAGCTATTCATAAATTTCATCGGTTCTTATCATCAGACATTTATTTTGTTCTTCTTATTACAAGCTCCAAAAATAGTCAGGTACTTCAGTATTATTATAGTATACTCGTACGAAAAGAATTGCCTTCTAGATATACGAAGCTATATCTAGAAAGCAATTCACAGTCCGCGCCGACAACACGTTATCGAGCTCTCTCATCCCACTCCCACATTCCAAACGCGCCGATCGTTGCATACAGCCACCTGCCGCATGCGTTTCTTTCTACGGAATGATATAATGGCGGTGGAGGCCGCGGAGTGTATAATTCGTGCAAACGGCGGAGATCGGCGGGGAGAAAAAAAAAAGAGGATCGCATAGATCTGATCGCGTACACGGTGGGGAGAGATCGTATTACGCAAGAAAGCGGCAACCGCGATGCCTCGCGAACGCTTTAATTATTTAAGTCCCGGATCCCAGGCTCGCGATTCCACCGTTTTCGTTTTCTTGCTGCAGCCTTCGTAATTCAGTGCCTCCTTCTGCCGACTTATAACCAGTGGCACGGTACTCGTTACCGTTCCACGCGGCTCTCCGCGTAACCGCTAATCATACGATTATTTATTTCACTTTATTACGCGGTATTATTTTAATCGAAGTGATCGCGGAGATATTACTGCAATAGCTTTTGCATCTTCACCGCGCCGATGACGAAAGTTGTCATCAGTACTTGCCATTTTTCTTTTATCATGAAAACTTAATGTATAAACGCTGTACAACCCTTAATATTCTTTTTCTAAATATTGTTTCCTTTTCCTTTTACACTTACTTTGTCATCTATTTGTTTACATATTTTGATTATTAAAAGATTTAATTAAATTTAAAATGTAAATAAATTTATATGTTTATAGCACATACTTTGTAATTTTAGATGACTTGCCTCGTACAATAAAGTTTTTTACTGTTCGTATGTTTTTTGCCAAAGCCAAAGTGGATGGCAGGCAAGAGCGTCCGAACGTTATGCATATAAACGCGGATTTTTCTTTTTTTTTTCACGTTTCGTAATTTTTGCAATCGCCTCGCATCGTTGATAAATTAACAAACGTCCATCAAATTCGAGAACGCGCCGATTATACTTTCATGCTTGAATTGTGTTGATTGATATCCTATTAACAATTCCCGATATAATTGGTAAATGAGTCTGTAATAGCACTCAAGTGTATGCGAAGAAACGAGTTTCCTGCCTATATTTTCCAAGGACGATCGAATGCAAATTCCTTGAACACCGTGCAATTATAATCGTACTCTTACCGAGTTCTTTTTTCTTCATCAAAGACAGTTCTAATACTACCCTTATCGCTTTACGTCATACTCTATGAAGCATTTCCCGTTGATGCCCGTTTAATCGAACGCCCCTTCACAAGCGATAATGACGGAACATCGCGTGCTCCCAAACACTTAAAAGACATCGTCTCGCAACAATAAAAAGCGCTCGTCGAAATGAAGGACGACATGCGCTGCGCCGACGTCGCGGCGACCTGAGGAGAGAAGAGCGGTCGGTAAGACCCGGAGCTCGGAAAAGACTCGGAGAGAGAAAGAGAGAGAGCGAGTGAGTGCGGGGGAGGAGAGAAGCCTCGAAGATGAAGAGAAGGAAGAAAGAGGAGCAAAAAGAAGAGATGGAGGAGGCGAGCGAAGAGAGACAGAGGAAAACAGAAAGAGAAAGAGAGAAACGCTGATGGGATTATAAGTAATGCGCCGCAGCACGTGGCCCCGGTGGGCCCACCTCCAGGTTGTCAAACCTGTTTCTTCCTGTGTGCCATCGTCTCGAAGGCGAAGGTGCAGCGAGAGCGCGGGTGCCGCATCAGCGTAGTGCCCGCCGACTGATTTTAATATTCGTCCCAAAATCGAGCCTTCCGACGGCGCCAAAAGGAATTCGACGTCGGGCCAGAGCTCCCGGGAACTGACGAGAGTTATCCGCGTATTGCCGACTGATCCGCGCGACGGCGGTCGAAGTGAGATCCACTGTCGAAACACACCCGGAGGAGCAAATAGCGACCATTAGGCGACCAACCTGTGCCTTAATGGAAAAATTGAAGATAACCACCGGCCTGCCACTCGACCACTCAACCGATTCGCTCTCGCTCCCCTGGCACGGGAGGCGTTTTCGTCGATTACGTCAACAAACTGGCCCCGATCGCTCCCGCTCTCGACGTGCCCGAATGCTCATCGAGACGCGGCCTGAGACACTCCGTTCTCGGCATCGTCATTTTTTCTCATTACGCACCGTGAAAAGCGACGTTGGCTTCCATTAGGCGATTCTCGCCGCGGGACGAAGAAAGAAAAGAAAAACAGGTTTGGAGAAAGACCCTGCTTCTGAATGCAGTGGCCAGCATTCTGCATTTTCTGCATTCTTTTAAAATGCAGTTCACTGCGCGTTACGTATTGGATTACAACTGTGTTAATTCAACCCGATATAAATCAATTGATCTTTGCTGAGTATCTCCAATCACTGTCTTGACGTGGTAACAAATATATCTAATCAAGATATATTTGGAAATGGATTGGAAATTAACACAAGATTCACTGTTGTATAATTACACCACGGTAATATTATGCTGTTAACTATGAAATTTATGGACACTTAACCATATGGATTTACGCAATGTCATTAACAGGCTCAAAATGATTTTAAACAGTACTTAAATTTTTTTCAAAAGCGCTACCGAACGAAAGAGAATAATGAAGCTTGTTATCCAATCAAAGACCTCGTGCGAAAAAAAAAACTAGAAGCATTTATCAGCGCGTGTGTCTATTTCTCGAGGCGACGCGGTGGTCCAGTTCACGCTTCTTAATCAGCGACGGATATATCATTTTGCAGCCTCCATTCACGGTGAATATGTGTTATTATACGTGTTTATCTGCTTTTTACAAGTGGTATCGGCGATAATTATACATTTCGGGCACGAAAGCGATGGAAGGTCGCGTTTCTACGCCCGCTACCTGGAGGCGTCCATTACTCGCGCGCGGTTCCTTCACGAAAGTGCCTCGATCTCGTTCGAAATTGGACGCGCGTCGCTCCATAAAACGTGTTATTATAATATATTGTATCGCGAATTGCGCGCGCGCGAACATTTCTCGTCGATCGGATTGTCATTAAGCTACGTTACGAAGAATTTGTCGTGGCAATTTCGAGATTTCCCCCCGAGGCGCCTCCTCATCATCCGATTAAGTGACGAGCGTGTGTGCTATTTCGCGTGACTTCCATCTGCAGTATTTGCCACGATTATCGGCCGATCGATGATCGGCGATAATTACGGATCCCAGTGTTTTAGGCGGCCTGTGACGAAAGGCCGCATTTCTACCTTGAACCGCCGCCGATTATTCGTAGTTACCGCCGAATATGGCCGACCGACCGTGTAGACCGTTATAATCCGCTGATTGAATGAAATCGATGTTACTCCGCGACCGGCCGGAATGTGCGGGCGAAAGAAATTCGCCGGATGAAATATGGTCGGTCTACACGGTGATTAGTTGATTTTTGGGCTACGGCGGCGTCCCCTTTGTCGTCCTCTTGAGAACTTTCCCATGAGACATGATCGGTCTCAAATTTTATCTACCATCTCTAAGTCTGGAATTTTTTTTACTACATGTGTATTGCACACATTAACATTTTTATGGCACGATTATTTCACACAAAAGAAACATCGTCAAATTTTAAGAAATTTTTTTGCTTCGTAAAGTGTTTGTTCTTTTTTGTATAATCTTAAAAGAGACATATGGCTTGTTCCATTACCGTAACTTATGAGGATTAAAGGAAAGTATGTCGCAACGAAAAGTGCATCCGCGATATTGCATCGACCAGATGCATTTGCTCAATGACTGGAGAAAAGTAATTTCGATCGTAAAAAAAAAACCGAATATCGGTAAATAGAATTTTAACGTAAACGTATTCCGTCACGATTGTCGATTCAGTATCACAGTTTTGATTTCGGGGTCTGTCAAGGATCATTGATTCATCGAGCGACCGATCTGATGCCAGCGACAGCAGCGACGACAAAAAAGTTGCGACACCGCACAGTTCCAGTTTCGACGCGGCGGCGTTGCGCTGATAGATCCGTGGGATTCGATCGCGCCGATACGAGAAATCAATGCCGATCGATCCGTCGTTTGGCGCCGATTTCTCCACAGGTGTCCCGCGCATCTAGGATACGTTGACGATTGTTGGCGTGCCGTTTCGCGGAGATCGATGAACGCCCTCGTGATACCATAGTTACAGTTTGATCTCTCCGACAGATCTCCGTCGTGAAATTAGGACTCTTTGATCACTCGTGGATGCCGATTCTCACTTTCGTAGTGGAAAAGTATGTACGAGCGTAATTGTCGTGATACATTTTTTATACAGTTTTAAATCGCGTGTATATAACCCACTTTCTGACTTCCTTTTTTTTAATATTAAAAAAAAATTGTTTAAAAAATTTGAAAAAATATTAGGTAAACGAAGAAAAAAAATGGTGCTGTCCTATAAATAAGACAATAGAAAGAATTGATTAAGATCTGCGTTTTCAATAATTGTTTTTGCACTAATATCTGCAACGCTATTTATTACACTGGGCTTTAACTGTATTTCAACGAAAGAAAAAGCCTAGTAATTTATAAGCGCTAAATACGTCCGTAGCAAATGGCTGTAATGATAGAGTGCTGGTAGAATTGCGACGGGCAATCTGTTATTCAATAAAGTGTTGGTATTGCTAACCGGTGCGCTCCTTTGTTCGCCGCGTTCGTCCTTCTGTTTAACTCGTCAAAGAGAATCGTTCTTGAAGCAAGCAGTAAAGGCGTCAAGTGGGAATTTACAAGGTTTCGTCGAAGCTGCACGGCTCGTTCGAGATTATTGCGGAAGATCGGCGCTTGCCCTGGCACGACGATCGGCGATAAAACATCATTGAAGCGCTGGATCAGCGCGTTCGGCAGAGGATCATCGCCATTTGCGAACATGCGTGAAAGCGGATGGTGGCTCGAGGCGCAGGTGGCGAAACGATCGCTTTAATGCCGACCCATTAAAATCAGAATCGATCACCTCGCATAATCGATTTGAACGAGCCAAGGAGATAGAAAGCTGCGAACTCGCGGCTGTTCGCGAGAAGTCGCAGGAAGCGAAGTAACGCTGGAATTAAGTGCGTGTTATCACGTCTTTGTTTTTGAAACCCTTCTAAATGATATTTACACAGTTACCGGAGAAAAGATGTAATTTTAATCGTATTTAAAAAATATCCTTTATCGTCCTTGCAATCATTCAATGATGGCAATTAAATTAGCGATCAATTTACTTCTTCGCGAAAGCTTGGCGAGATTCTACCTCGTAATGTCGTTAAACTCGCAGGTTTCGTTTTCCGCGGATATTCCGGCTTCGAATCGGGACGTAGCTCACGCGCATAAAATTCGCCATTTAACTGTAGGTTACATAGAACCTTCTTCCGCACCTACATAGAGGTGGACGCGCTTACTTGGTCTTACCTCTTGCGGGCTTCGCAATTCCGCTTACAGATAGGCAACAATCGCACCGTATACTCGCGAACCAAACGTCAGCCATCATACTCACTTCTTATGTTCCCGAGATCCACGTCGCGAGGAAAGAAAAATCTTGCAAAGGTCGCCTCGAGCAGTGTGTTGCATTTAGAACTGGCTAATTTACTCGACAGGAGTTTTTCCCTGTTATTGAATATACGACTCTTTGTTTCTAATTTTATTCTATAAGTAAGGTGAAGCTATTCACTTTTGATGTACACTATTGTGTAATTACACAATAATTATTTCTTTTATAGAGACTGCGGTAACGCGAATCTATCGAAGCTAAATCTATTAAAGTTTTTTTTCTCATTTTATTACTCAATCTATTTATATAATATAATTAAATTATTAAAAATCTCATTGCAAAGCTTTGCCATCATATTCGTACTATAACTAATACGAATCTATCGATGACGTGATTACCTAGTAATGTGCTAATCGTGACCCAATAACCAGCACATAATGCCCCTCGTAAAGGAAGCTGACGCTAAAGTCTCCAACGCAAATAAGACGGCAAGTGAATCACAAATAGCAGTAACCGTTGCTCGTTAGGACGGCAAGAGAGATATCCATAAATTCTAGCTTTAATACCAAAAACAGGTGAAGGTGCAGCGGGAACGCCGGTAAGCAGAATGTCTCCGGCTAAGCAGCGGTAACAGCGATTACCGGGAATAAATGGCGCGTAAAGTAAGTATCGGCAATAAGAATCCGTAAAATCGTGAGTATGAATATAGAATATCCGCGAGGCCGCACGACCACGAGGCAACGAAGAGGTTGACGGGAGTCGGGTCAGGCGGAGGCTGCATAGATGTATCATTACCGAGCTGACCCCTCCCGCGGCTGATCTTTCGGAATCTAGAGCAGACCGTTTCACATGTGAAAGGATACCCAAGCGTTGTTAAGACGTGCAATTATTGTCAAGATTCGCCCGTCGACTCGCTTCGTGCGCGACCGACAATTGTTCCCCGGTCGCCGGACGAAAACGTCTTGTAGGACATCGGAGTCGGTCACGAAAGTTTAGAGCGGAAATGGCGCCGGGGATTTTGATGGAGAGTTTATAGAACGTTAGTGTAAATCGACGATCATATTTCTTATTCACTGCAATGATACATGCGTTTTCAGCGAGAACGATAAATTTAGCATCGATTAAGCTCAGTTGTCTTTAGACTACAAGTACGTCGCACATGTGGAACTGGATACGTTTAAAATAATATTAATGATATCAATGATACATGACGAGAGATGAGATAATTATAGATTGTCCGAATTTCAACATACGAAATATGAAATAAGTACAAATGCAAATTTGCATATTTTAGAACCTATTAATTATGCACGGTGCCTTTTAAGATTTAACTACAGCGCCTGCTTGGCATCTCGATGGTTACCTAACCAATCACATTTACACATACCAGAGATTAATTAAATCATTTAACTGTCTGCAGTACAACTGAAACTGGGTATCATGAGTCACGCTCGCCTACTTTGATGAGATTACTTACGAAGGTACATACACGCGTAAATTGTACAAAGTGCTGGGGCCGAGTGTCATTTATTCTAACCGATATCACTCAGCATTCACACTCGACGTTACATGACAAACGGTATGCATTTACTACAATACCGTGGCCACTTAACTACTTTAAAGAAAGTAGTTTTATTTAGAAACGCATATAAATTACTTTTCTCTGCCTGCATCGCCTACGATTACATAATCGATTAATATGGCTCTACTGTGATGATGAATATAAATTCTATTCCTAAGTCTAACTCTGCTGTAACGTTTAGATTAGTAAAATTTAAAAAAAATTTTTTCGAGGAATATTTAATTATGTTTAAAAATTAAGGAATGCAATCGTGCGAACATACGTCGACCAAAACGAGCTATCCCGTATCCTGAACGCTCGGCGTCAAAGCGTTGGGCCGAATGCCATTTGCTGCCCCGAACGTTCGTGTCGTAAAGCATATTTTTTTATTGCGTGTCCATGATTCGTGGGCACGGCCGTGCGATGATCCCGCTGGCCGACGAATGCGCGCAGAAATTACTGCTATTAGCGATTGTAACGTTGCGAACGGGCGGCAGTCAAAAGCCGAACGTATCGATCGGCGCCGCGGCGAGAATGCCTTTTTTGCGAGATATAAAAATGAATCCGCAATTTTTCGAGCCACGTGAGCGAGGAAAAAACGTTTCGCGTGCCGGCGGCGATAATGACAGACAATAATCCGTGTAAATGTAACGGCTGTGTTGTCCCCTAATTATTTCACAAACATATCCGCGATGGGCGGGCACAATGACTACCTGTTATATTCCACGCCAGAGAGATGTATGTCGGGATACCGCAGGATTTTGCGCGAACATTTTTTGCAAAGTGGCATTTTTCCTAAATTTTAACCTTATACAATTCGTTTGTATCAAATTTTATTGAATAAATAACATAATTTTGTGATATAATTATTTAAGAAGAGTTACAGCTATTATCTCTTAGGTTGAAAGATTCCTAAAAATTATAAGAATTTAAAAAGGTTTTGCTTAGATATTCATTTACGTGAAATTTTAGCCAAACTAGGAAAAATGTTTCATTGTAATAACAAATAATTTGGTTAAAATTTACAGAACAAAATTATTAGTTAATAAATGTAATCAAATATTTAGTATAGACAAGTATTTTTTTAATTCACATATGTTTAGTAGAAGCAACCAAATCTTTTGTTGTATAAAAGAAAATATTTGATCGCAGTCAACAAATGCCCCAACTAAACAACAACCTTTGCTGAAGGCATTAAATTTGTTTTTCTAGTTTAATGTGCTACAATACATTACTTTTAATTTTTCGTATATTTTTTCTCGAAATATAATACAATAACGGCTGCAACATTTTTCTAATAGTGAATACAATTTGAATTTATCCAAATTGTTTGGCATAGACTTTTAATTGCGAAAGGCTTAGAGTTGTCTTGTCAATTTAGGCTCAAGCAGGCTTTGAATTAAATTGCACCTATTGCTCGTAACAGCATTAGGGGCAACGCCGTGCCGGAAAGGGAGAGTGATAGACGGACAGTTAGAAAATGCTTTATTATGTTTTATATTTGCGTATCCGCGTAAAGCGAGTGAAATTGCCTTCGATCTACCGCTGTCCGACACGTTTCGCGGAAAAAGACGCAAAGTAGTAGCCGCGAAACGCGCGCGAGCGCGGAAGACGGCCGCGTTTATTATATCGGCGATAATTACCGACGTCCAGATAACTCGCCGTCACACACCAGTGCGTTTCGCGCCAACTGGAATCCGTTAAATTGAATCAAATCGCAACATATTCCCAAGGCGCGAAAACCAGGCAGGGGAATCGCGCTCGCTCTCGCGCGGTGACAGCTCGGCATACGGCATATGCGTGTGGGAACGTGTCATAATTAGTATAAGTAAATGGAAAAGAAGTTCCAACGCATTTATCCAGCGCGATAATGGCGCGACCGCGCCGATAAAAGCGCGTGATTGAAACTTTCCGTTAACGGCGCACGGACAGCTCCGTGTGCGGCTTATTGTAAAACGCGCATACGCGAGCAAATATCCGCGTGCATGCGAGTTCAGCGAGGTCTCTCGCTCAGACTGCACGGGGCTGCGAGCTTTGATGTCGACGGAGAACGATTTGACCGGTTTCAAGACACTCGTTAATCAGCCAAGTGCTCCGCCGGTGGTATCTAATTGACGGCTAATTGAAGTGGACTGCTAAATGAGAAACGCGATAAGGAACACAGCGCTGGATTATTACAAAACGCAGCGCCGAGAGTTGCAACAGCGCGAGCGGATACAAATAGCTGAGATTATTAACGATTTTTATGCGTCTCTCGACCCGATGACGGCGACGATGAAGAATTCGAGTCTCGGACGCAGCGCAAATTTGTGCTTTTTTGCGAAAACGCGACGTCAGGACCGAGGATTAACCCGTTACTCCCGATGATTATTAATCAAAACTGGTTGAGAGTCGCGCACCCGTCGCTCGAAATAAAACTGACGAATTTTGTGCTCGTTCGGTGTCTACGATCAATTGCCGCACGCGATAAATTAGCGGTAATGCATTTCGCATAAAGCATCGACGTGGAAAAATGCGCAAGAATGCAAATCATTTTTACCAGTTGCAAGATCAAAGTGTGTTAGAAGAATGCTGCCGGTATTTTTAGAAGGTGTTACTTAGAGGACAGGTGTACGTAAAAGTGATATCTCGAGGAATGCGCGCGCGGTTCTATTTTGAGGGCTGCTGCAGCACATATACCTGTCTTTACGAGACCGTTAATGATTCATTCAATATTACGTCACGCCGTCGTATTAATAGATACCAATTTACGACTTTTGACGACACGTGCGGTGCACGCAATGGAAATATATAAGTAAATAAATCTCCGATCAACCATGCGTGACTCAGGCATCTCCTAGTCGCAACAGGGAGCGGCAGTTGGGGCGTCTTGGGGAGACAGGCGTCTGCTCAATTCAGACACTTTCGTGGTTATCGTCGCATCTGTCGCGCTGACGGATTCTTTCCCGAAGGAGCCGTTCTGTCGCTTCCTCCCTAGGAAGCGTGCCGAACACACGTTTCCGTCTATTTTCGTGCGTCATTTCTCGAAGCACTTACCGGAGCCCACGCACGCCGATCGTTAGGAAAGGCGCGCGTTTTAGGATAGGTCCGTGCGCACACGATGCGACCGGCCGTTGCAGCTGCATCTGCAGACTCTTGAAGCGTCCGTTCTCGTTTCGCCGCGGAACGGGTTCGATGAAACGGGCCGGACGCGATGGCCCGAAAGGGCTGTTTCGCGCTGTATGTCGTTACGACAGCGACTTGTGTACTTTCTAAATCTATTGCCTCGTTTTATGGATCTCCGTTAACACGCTTCTTGTCCAAGTGATAAACAGCCCGCCGCGGGATGCACCGCGGCGATATATTGTTTACGTCTTTCCTGCGCGTTGCGAGACGAGCGTTCATCCCGAGCCTTGTAACTTTTTCAATTTTTTTTTTCCACGACATCTCGCGTCGTCGGAATTCGATTTTAACGCTCGAAGAGAATGTACTGCATTTTTCACGTTACTTACAGTTAAATAGAATTAACCTGTCGTTTTCCCTGTAGGTATGTATTTTGATCGCAGCAATTTATTTGTCGCACGTGGAACGACGCCGAAGCGCTATGTATGATACGTAAACGACACGTGCACGTGGAGAAATTTTGTTTCCGATAAGTCGTCGGCGTCTTCCGCAGACGGAATTGGGACCCGCGGAGTGATTTATGCCGCCTCGGGATGAATCATGCTCGTCGGCAAAAGAGCCGGATAAGTATATAACCATCGATGTCGGAGATTACCGAGAGCCGTGTTTGATACGAGCTTGAAAGTAGGAGTGTGTGGGTGCGACGGCCAGGCGAAGGAGGAGGATCGACTCCGTATTTTTCCTTCGAAAGCCTCTCGTCGCGCTCTCCTCGCCACGCGACTCGGAAAAAGTCAGGCCGTACGTGAAAGCCGCACGTGTAGTCCCGCGAGGACTCCGGCTTACAGTCGCTTGTAGCGATCGCACGTTGGCGTCGAGCGAGCGCGTCGCTAATTATGCATTCGATAATTTTCAAGGTCTAACTTCCGTTATTAATAATGGCTGCGGATGCCCGTATTCTAGCGTCTCTTCCGTGAGTATTCCGTGCGTTGTTGTAGGAAGAAGGTAGAAAATGGCCATGGCTCGCAATGTTCACGTTGATTTTTTAGGAAACGACTTGGGAAGTCGAAGTATTTCAAAGCGATTAGTTAGATAAGCCACGTGTTTCTAAAACTGTTGTCTGGATATCGTGTCCAGATCCGGACCGAGAAAATTGCGCGACAACGCGCGACGATGAAACTCGAGGCGTTATCGGTAGCATCGTAAATTAACCGAGGAGGATAATAGAACTGTGTCTATATAGTCGGATTTACCGGGAATAATAACGGGACTTCCTTATCGTTGGCGATTTACGATTGGCGTCACATATATTCCGCGAGGAATGGGTTGACACGCGATGTTTGAACGGCACTATATTGCCAGTCATAAAGTGTTTATCGCGAAGCCGCATGATCGTGTCGTTCTCGATCAATTAACTAAAACATGGAGAAATGATTTAACCGAGGCTTGATTTAAACTGAGGCTCAGACAAAAGCTTCAAACATACCGTATGTTCGATGTGTTCGAATACAGTTGGAAGTCCAGTTCGAATATTTAGGACTATCCGGACTGCAAAGAAAATTGGAAACAAAAGAACAGTTCTTCGTAATAATAATAATTTTGAACTGTCGAATTTGAAGTGAGTTCAAACAGTTCGATTTGGTATTCGATCTTGAGATTTAAATTGTCCCAAGTGTTTAATCACCTATCGCTTCCGAGCACTAATTTAAATTCTTTATAATTGGAATTTAATTAAAAATAAATTAATAAGTACGCAATACAAAAAAAAAGCACTTAACGGACAAATTCATAATTTCTTCTGAACGTCAAGGCAAATTCGCTGAGTCTGAAAGAAACGATAGCGAGATAAAGAGGTCAGGCGAGAAGACGCTCTCCTAAGGATCTCAGAGGAAGGACCTGCTGGCACATGTTTCGGCTTAAGTCCCCTTGTGCGGCACCTGGCGAGGAGTCCTTGAATCTCTGGGGGCCGCGCCTTCCGGGTACGATGTGGGGCCCACACGTGTACGCACCCACACGCGACGCGTGCACGCACACGTCGGCGCTCGTGTCATCTCCCCCGCAGTAAAGTCCCCACGGCAGTGGCGTAGCCAGTATGTAAATCAGTTCGTTCCTTTGCCACGCAGACGGACGAAGAGAAGTGGAACCCGTCGGAGACTTGCCGTCTTCGATTTCGAACGACGACGTCGTTGTCGAAGGATACGACCGTGGCGAGACGTCCAAGGATCGGCAAAGACGACGAGGCGTAGAATCGTGAAAAGAGACGAGCGAGTCCAGTCGGTCGTTCTCTTCTCGCTATCGGGCTCGTAATATTTCCACGAGGACGTTAATGCCGCATTACGCGACGATCTTTTAATTTTGCGGCGTTTAATGTCCTCTTGTCGGGATGGCGGAGATAAGCGATGTTCGATAAGAAAAGAGTACATACGCGATCGACACGCCAATGTTGAGATAATTCTACACTTTTTTTTTCGAGGACCAGTTGAATTAATCGTGAGGAAGATCGAAAATTCGTTAAAAAAGAAATATCGAGTGACGCCACTGCGATACACCCTGCGGCACGCGCTGTTATAGGGAACCACCCTCTTCAGCAGGATTTAAACGATGTATACGGGTTTTCCCGTTGCCTCAGCATCCGCTTGACGGTAGGACACGTGTCCCGCCAGACACGGTAGTCCTAATGCGTCTCCGGAACGCGGGGGGAGAGCACGATTTATTAGAACCTAAGGAAGATCTGATCCGGATCTCCCACCGGAGTTAGAAAAGCGCCCGGAAATCGAGCGAGGGTGAAATAAAAGAGCAGCATCGTGAACATCGAAAGTCTAATGAATTTCCGATAAATTCTATCGATTCTTTACCTCGATGAAATAGAACACGACATATTACATATGATATTATAATTAACGCATCTGCCTCGAGATACTACGTTTTACCATTTTAACACACATTTCCAGAAGCATTGTGGAATAGAATCCACAATAAGTTGCATCGTAGCCGCGAAAAACGGTGGACACCGAGGGATACGGCAAGGACAACGTTTCTCTTGGAGCGAAATAATAATGTCAAGTGGTCGGTCTGTCTACTCGCGCTTCCTTTTCTCTCTTTTCGCTTTCACGACTGCCGCCGCGACAGAAAGACACGCAACTTCGTACCGAGCACAAATGAGCGCAATGTTCCGTCTGGTCGACGCGAATCTCAGGCGCATGTCGCGGGCCCACGCCCAGAATACTCGATCCCCTACATCACCCCGGGGCCACCAGACGATATTGTTGTCCCGAAATCTTCCTCGTGGTCGCGCGTATAGGTAGGAGGAGGGGGGGGGCTAAATTTCACGATTCGTTGCTACGAGCACAACATAAACCCTGCTAAAGTGTACAGAGATGAATATTGCGCGTCGAAGTTCGTGAACACTGCGTTCACCTCTTGATCATTCCTTTTATCCCTATTGAACTATAATAACTCCTTCCCATCAACGCCAAATTGATTTAAAAATATTTTAGAATTACGTGCTAATTTGGTGCTAAAGTCCGAAATTAGGTGCTCGAACCGTTTGGCAGAAAATTAAAAAAAATTAAGCTAAGCATTAAGCTAGCCCTACCCCCCAACAAAAAAATAAATATTTATTATGTAAATGAATAAAATATTGACTAACAAGAGAGAAATCACGTTTAAAATTGAATACTGACCAAATGGAACAAATCTAATTTGGCAATTTGATATTTTTTAATAATATTATAAAAGGAATTTTTTGTACCTAATTTGATCGAGCACCTAATTTTTTAAGATGACTTCTCTCTTATGAACCAAACGCTCGACCGACTTCTAAATTCTGTAATATACATTCGATTTATTTTCATTATTTGTTGAAGCACCTAATTAGCACTTAATTATACTGTATTCATGTACATAATAAATATTTGTATTTTTTTGGGGCGGGGTTAAGCCAGCCCTATTTAATTTTAAAAAATTTCTTTTTTATTTTAAAATTAAAGAAATTTTATAACTCACCGGACCGATGCGCAGCAGCGGAGTTTTAACACAGCTACATTAATCTGTAAAGTGTATATAAATCCAAATTATTTTATTATTTGCGAGTTGGCTTTTTATTAAAACTAAATGAAATAAAAAGTTAAATTAGCAAAACATTATTTATATTAACTTAAAGAAAGTCGTAATTTTTTAAAGATAAATTTTCAAAACAATTATAATATGGATTATCAAATAGATTTAATCGAGTATTTAATATTTTATTTGTGAATTAAATCTATAATATAACAAAGAAATATTTTTTTAACTGTTTTCTTTTTTGCATAGATTTTTTTAACTCAGAAAAAAGTTAATAAATTAACTTTTCTTTGCGGACAGCACTCAACATTTTTGTTAATTATTAATTACATTTCATATATTATTTAAATATTTCATAGATATTTTATGTATACAGAGGAATAAAATCATAAAATCGTTACCCAGAATGTCATTAAAATATTTATTACATATTTTACATTTATGATAAGTAAAAAGATTAATATTTATAATATTTTATACATACTCGTATTTTATGAATTTTTATACATATTTATGATAAAGATTTATGAGCTATTCAATCCAAAATCACAAAAATGTTTATGAAATATTTATAAAATATTCAAATAATTATCATAAATATTATATTTTATAAATCTTTTATATGTTATATAGTATGCTGTCCGGATTATTGCAATCCTGTTATAATACAATGACGTAGAGTTTACATCAGATCATGGTGATAAACAAAGAATGAATAATAAACTCAGATACGTAGGAATCATAATGTCATAAATATCTTACCCAAGGGTTGCTCCGCCGACGCTCGATGTCACTCTGGTCGCTTTCTCCTCTCCTCTCCTCTCCTCTCATCTCTCCGCCGTTTCACATTCATGGCACGCACCAAACACTGATCACTCGCGAGAATAAGGTTAACACTCGCGCATACATTATCGCGACGCGACGATCACCGGACACATCGCACGACATCGATTCCATTGGCACGCGACGCGACAAAACAATAACGGCGGAATGTGTTGATGATGCGTAGCCACTCTCTTTCGGCAGGCTCGAAATCGGCCTGAACGACGCGACGGGCGACGGATGACGGTAGCCTCGGGGCGACGGAAACTTTTCGAAGGTCGCATAAATAATTTGTTTACGCTTCAACTATCGCAACGACCCTTACGAGCTAAGACGAGAGGCGTTCGCCCGTCGCGTCGGAACGCGATGCTCCTTCTGAGATCGCGTCATAACCTCACCGACTGGCTCGCGCGTAGACTAATTACCGCAACGCGACGATCACCCGGCACTTCGCATAACATTGATGGCACGCGACGCCACGGGAGAATAACGCGGAATGTGCGTAGCTGTATCTTTGTTGGCATCCGCGAAATACCGCGAAAATGGCTTGAACAATGCGACGGTTGACGAACGACGAACTCCAGAGCAACAGAAAGATCGCGCAAATCATTTTATGCTTGTCACTTGTCGAAGAACACCCCTACTATCGATAATCGATTATCGATTACGATTATCGATCGTCCTGAAACGCGAGCGTATGCAGTTGCTTTTATGTAGGGGTGTCACGTGATAGATGTCGCGAGTAATTATCTACTTACTCTCGAAAAGTTTCCGTCGCTCCGGAGCCCGCCGATCATCGCGTCGTTCAGGATAATTCACGGCTGCCGAAAGAGTTGTGGCCACGTACAATCCGTATATTTCGGGTTATCGTTTCGTCACGTCGCGTGCCATTGATATCGTCGGTGCCGTGCGAAGTGCCGAGTGGTCGTCGCGTTACGGTAATTAGTCTACGCGCGAGTAGTCGGCAAGGTTATGGCGCAATCTCAGAGGAACATCGCGTTCCGACGAGCGGACGCCTCTCGTCTTTGCGAGATTCCAAGTGCCGAAAGAGTTGTGACTACGCATAATCCGCACATTCCGTGTTCTGTATTATTGTTTTGTCGCGTCGCGTGCCAGTGACATCGCGGGTCATGCGAAGTGCCGGGTGATCGTTGCGTTGTGGTTAGTCTACGCCGCGAGCCAGTCGGTAAGGTTATGACGCAATCTCGGAAGGAGCATCGCGTACCGACGGGCGGATGCCTCTCGTCTTATTGTTAGCTCGTAAGGGTCGTTGCGATAGTTGGAGCGTAAACAAATTATCTGTGAGACCTTCGAAAAGTTTTCGTCGTTCTAAAGCGTCCGTCGTCCGTCGCCCGTTGTGTTGTTCGGGTCGATTTCGCGCCTGCCGAAAGAGTGGTTACGCACTATCAACACATTCCGCCGTTATTGTTTTGTTGCGTCGCGTGCCAGTGAGACCGGCGTCGTGCGGAGTGCCCGGTGATCGTCGCGATAATGTACGCACGAGTGTTAACCTTATTCTCGCGAGTGATCAGTGTTTGGTGCGTGCCATGGATGTGCAACGGCGGAGAGGAGAGGAGAGGCAGTGGCCAGGGTGGCATCAGGCGGCGACGGAACAACTCCTGGGTGAGATATTTATGACTTATTTCATTTGATGTTTCCTATGTATTTGAGTTCGTTACTTACTGTTTGTTTATCACCACGGTAAACAGGATTGGAGTAATCCAGACAGCACACAATATAAAATATAAAAGATTTACAAAATATAATATAATTATTTGAATATTTTATAAATATTTTTGGAAATATTTTTGTGATCTTAGATTGAATAGCTCATAAAGATTTATCATAGATATCGTATAAAAATATTTATAAAATATTATAAATATTAATCTTTTTACTTATCATAAATGTAACAAATATGTAATCTATATTTTAATAACATTTTGGATAAAGATTTTATGATTTTATTCCTTTGTGTATATAAAATATCTATAAAATATTTATATAATATATGAAATATAAATAATAAATATTTATCAGAAATATTGTGTATTGTTTAAGAAAAAGAGTTTATTAACATTTTTCCTAAATTACAAAATCATCTATTCAAAAAAGAAAACAGTTGATAAAAATATATTTCCATAAAAAATATTTTTTTGTTATATCATAGATTTAATTTACGAATAAAATATTAAATCTATTTAATAATCCATAAATAGTGTTGAATAATTTATCTTTAAAAAATCACAAGTTTTTTTAAATTAATCTAAATATTGCTTTTTTAAATGGACTTTTTGTTTAATTTAGTTTTAGGAATCCAACCGTGCAAATAGAATAATTTGGATTTATATGCACTTTACAGATTAATGTAGCTGCGTTACAACTCCGCTGCTGCGCATCGATTCGGTGAGTTACAAAATTTCTTTAATTTTAAAATTTAAAAAATATTTTAAAAAATTGGGTGGCGTTGACTTAACATTAAGCTAGCCTTTGCCCAACAAAAAATATAAATAATTATTATGTAAATGAAACATTGTGAAACAACCATTCATGATACTAGCCAAATCGCAATCTAGGCAGCATCCTGCTGCAGTTTAGGAAATTAGATCATTTTGTAAATCTTTATCTAATCTATAAACAAGAACGACAAGAAACATTTAATTCTATTAATCTAATTGTAACAGTATTATGATGATTACAATTGATCAATATTTAGGTCATTTTTATTTCACCTTTTCTGTAATTCAGCTACAAAATTTGTTCAAAAAATAATCATGATTTTTCTAGAAATGTAAATAATAAAATTATTAATATACTTAATGTCTCGAGTGTAATAAAGCATCATTGTAGTATTAAATAGTTTTCACAGTATGGCAATTGAATTTTTAAATGAGGTGGTGGTGTGATATAAGAGCATATGCGATTTTGGCAACTTTCCCTTACATATTGTATAATATTACTGTATTTGAAGCATGATTAGTAGATTTTATGTAAAGTCAGAGATTTGATATAATAGCAACTTTTGTTTATTCATCTCTGATGTTTCGTTTGGACGAAAAAGACGCTATATAAATTCTATAACGCTATCTATTGTCCCGTTGTAAAATACTTGTATTTGTCTCCCGTGGCACGGTATATTCGTTAATAACAGGCTATTCCGCCAGTGCATACATTACGCGACGGAACCTGCTGGCAAGGAGAAAATAAAGCGATCTCTTTGATTTATCCGCGGCCGTTTCGCTCCTCGCTCCGTTCGTCTTTTTCTCTCGGAGGCGCGGAGATACCATCGAGCGATTCATGCGTCTCGCCGATCCTCCCCGCCGATTTGACAATGTCGTGGCGCAGCAGCCCCACGGGGTCAGAGGGACACCTAGGTGGAAATGCAAATACATACGCGACGGCCATGCCCACGATTATTGCGTCGCGCCGCACATAATCGGCTATTTGTAATTATAATGCCGCAATTAGAGGGTTGTCGTGATCCTGGGAGATCTACCGGCGCGATCGCAGGGACGATTAGGATCGGGCTGCCGTGTACGCGCGATCCGAGCTTCATCTAAAATGTAAAGTCCCCATCCCCTCGTTTGACCCGCTCGGCGCGGGTCTTGGGAAACTGGCGTAAGATACCGCGATATCCTCCGCATTTTTCGAGGTCCGCTTTCGAGTCGGTCGAGCATCGTGGGACACGCGGGATTATGACGTAACGGGTGGCCGAAAAATTATTGTTGTCCGGTAAATATTGCCATTGAGTGATATATACGAATAGGTGTTTACGCTTAAAATATCCTTCGTTGCAATTTATACAAGTGCGACGTTGCGCCGTACGTATTCGTTTTAAACCGACGGTCCGAAGGCCCGTGCTTAAGCTGAAACGTATGACGGTAATATTTCCGTACGGCGTTATTACCAGAATAGTTCGCGCGACCTCACCCGGATTATCGTATATGCTAATTTACCTTCGACGTGTCGCCGCGCAGAAAAGAGGTTTCGAGCCTTGATCTTATCCGTGTAACGAGACGATCGTCGCGTTTTTATGATCAAGGTATCCTTCGCGACTCGGCTGACTCCGGTGACTTTTCTCTTGGAGAAAACGATTCAACCTCCCACCGCGCCATCGTGCTCGTCGACACAACCGCCGACTTAATCGAATTTAAGGGTCGTCGAAGTGTCGGGGCGACGCATTTTTTTTACTAGGAAAGATAACTTGCTTAAAAGTCGCGATCACAGATACACGCGTACGAACGACGAAGGAAAAAGATCTCCTTTGAAGTAAAATATTTTTCAACAGTATATTCGTGGATTAACATTGAGGCCATCACGCGTTTATCTCTTACGGAATGATTGCTCGTAGAGCAATTCGTATTTCGAGAATATATTCGGTGAAGTCACGAGGATCGAACTCGTAAGAACTGAGTCGCCCATCGAGAATCACGATCGCGCTCGATCGCAACGTCGACTCGTTCGAACTTACGAGGAACATTGAAGGCATTGCATGTTCATAGATTTAACGCACGCGTGCCTTTACGACCGTAGGTCATTCAATGAGGATACCATACGCGTACATAGTGACTCGAAGATGATCGCATGACGCGAAACCGGGCGCTTGAACGAAGTTACTGAATGTATGTATAAGGAAAAAAGAAAAAGAAAAACCGGCCGACAGAGACAGAGGAGAGGCGAGAAGATCGAATGCACTAGAGCACGAAGGTTCTAGCGAAACGGCACTGTATGGTTTATGTAAAACGGCATTCCGCGTGATGGTGTCTACTCAATCCTTATCTAAAGCAGTTATATAGAGTCGTTGGGAGTTGCGCCTTCTTCAGAAGGTAATGCACGCCGTTCCTCTTCCCCGGCGCTCCTTCGTCACCGATCCGCTTCTTCACGTCTGAATCCCTCCGTAGAATCTCTCTTCGCTCAGACTTACGCGCGCGCGAGCGCATACACGCTTACAAGCACGCTCACGTGCGTGCACATGTGCCCGCACGCGTTCTCGAGTGTTTGTCCAGAGAGTACTCCACCTGGTATTCCATCGGGCATTCGCTGGCTCGTACATCGCGCCTGCAGGGTTATCGAATCGTAGCGAAACGCGGCCGAAGAGCGCACCGCGATCAAGCCGTAACTCGACCGCTATGCGGATAGCGTATCCCGATGAAGATATCCCCGGAAAAAGGCATGAAGTGCGCAATCTAAGGTCGGCTCTAGGTACCTGCTCTGCAACAGTACTGTATGCGAAGCTCGAGAATGATGAAAATGATTTCTCTTAGCGCAAGATTATAGATAGACGTATCTCGGCAAGAGAAAGAGAAGAACAATGACGAAATTTGGTAGCAATTACGTAAAACGATTTATGAAGGTACATAAAATTAATGAAGCAATTATCTCAATCCAGCTGTAATTATAATTAATGAATATTTAATGACTGCGTTATCAGTAACTGGCCAGAATATGAAGTTATTATAGCGATTAAATAATAAACTTCTAATTATGTCCAACTCTTTATCTGTATACGACTGCATTAAATTTAGCAAGAAATGAAGAACCGGAAAATGAAGGAAAAACCAAATTATAAGAATTTCCTAAATTACATCACGCGCATTATTAGATCAATGATCAAATTCAATCGAGCGTTCGCATTACTATCCTTCACGCTGTAATCTCAATAATAACACGTTTTCCTTACGCTCGAATATACTTGAAGTGCAAAGGGTTAAGTTTCAATCACTCGGAGCAGGTTTAGTTCGGGGCCCGCGGCAGCGGGAAGGTGATTAAATACGAAGAGAGACATTACGCGTAGCATCTCGACCTTGATCGCTCGGTTTTATGACGTTACGTTCTTACGCTACGAGCGGATAAGCGCGTTTACGTGTATGGGCGGAAAACTCGCGTGATCTCGATTCGACGAGGGGCCCGGAGAGGCATCATCGTCTCCGGCTCTAAGAGCTCGAGAGCCCTCCTCTCGCACGCACGAAGGCGTGTCGGGGGAAAAAGAAGTTTTAGATTGCGCGCCGAGTGCAACTTTAGTGGCATCGTAAACCGGTATCTTTACCACTCGACACCCACGCGCTGACGCACTATCCTAGAGCGATCTGCCTATCAACTAGCGTGAAAACTCGGTTTAACACTCGCGTGCGCTCGCTACGCCTTTCATGACGAGGCACCGTGGCCTCGGCCTTACCTGTTCGTTGCCGCTTCCATATTATGTATAATTTTTTATGATCGAACTGCAGCCTTCGCGATCGCGGCCAAAGAGAGCTATCGGCTCGATTGCGTTCCGTTAATTCAATTACATCGTTCAATTACGTCGTTCTTATACTGATTTTTATATTTTCACTCAGAATTGTCGCGTGACATGTTGATGGTAATCTAGAATGGCCACACATCAAGAAAAATTATTTTATTAAATCTTGATAAGCTGGAGAATTTCTCTTTTACCTTAGAAAGATTTTCCTTATATTACTATAAAATATATTTCTACATTATTTCCTTTGAATTTAAGTTTTGAGTGAAATTTACTGAAAATACGTGGGATGAATACCAAATTCCAATGTGTCAACCGAAAGAGGCACACCTGCTGCATCGAAATCGCGCTTTCTCTAAAAGACGTATTCGGAAAAAGAACTCCTTTCCCCTCAGTATGCAAGAGGTCGAATTTTTCGTCGTGCCGGGGTAAAGAATAAATGGAGCCGTTTGCGATGTTTGTACGACAGAAATCTCACAGGAAATCCTATTTTTCGTCTGCGGATTCACGAGATTCGACAATGAGTCGTCGATCTCGTCTAGGCGCTCCTGCTCCAGGCGCAACTAAATTCCATTTAAAGTTTCGTCAAGATCAGAAATGGTGCCGCCCATGAGTTCAGTCAATGGACATCCGGTCCTTTTGCACAGGTGGATGTTCCTTCCTTTCCTTTGGAGTTTACTGTGGGATCCGACTGTGTATTGTACAAACATAGTTTCTATCTACACTTTAATTGTTTGATTACAAAAAATTTTATTATATACGTTTATATAAAAACGCACGCATATTTTTGTAGAAAAATAAAATATTTTTTTTGTTACTACAAACAATTAGTACCGGAATATAAATTCAAGTTTTGCATTTATATCGAAGCGATCGAGGAAGCAGCTTCGAAGGAAAAAAAACACATCGTCTAATATCGGACACGGTGCTAATGCATTGGTTCTATGTTTGCGCTTCGGTGCGTGGACCGTCTGTCGGGGGATAGAGGTTTTATCGAGCGCACGGTGCGCCCCATAAGGTGTAGCAGGGCGCGTGGTCCGCGTTTTACGGTTTACCGAAAAATTAGCCATTAATTTACGCCGCGGGGCCGATGGGTGTGCCGAGCACGTGTAATGAATAGCCCGCGTGGCAAGCGAGGCCCACATGGTGCGTTTTCCGGGAGGATTACCATGGCTTTCAAGCACCTTGGGGGAAACGTGTCAGGCAATCTATATAAGAGAATGCGGGGCGTTTAATTATAACTATACATTATAGGAAAGAAGAGACGTGTTACGCGTGTACTCCGGAAAACCGTCATTCCTTTCTCTAGAAAAAAATAATAGAATTTTTGAGTTTGCGTGCACATGAAGGACTGTTTATCATTTGAAAATCGGAGACTGTGTATGCTTATGTGTGTGTGTCAGTATAATTGGTCAGATCACTGATATAACGCGAGTAATTTTGTTGCATCTTATTGCAGTTGAATTTATGCATTAGCCATGAACAGAAAGAGAAACGAGATAAATTTAAGATAATCATAATCATGGCCATAATATGGCAACCAGCTGGCACGACAAGAGTGTATTATGGAGATCAATTTTAACGCGCGACGAGCAACGTGTTCTCATGGCTACGCAAATATTTCGAACTTTTTCTTTACAGTCGACGTTCCCGTCGCATTCCTGACTCAGAAATGATGCGCGCGGCGGATCCGGGTACCGGATCGATAACAAAGGGATGGAGGAATCCGTATCGTCATGGCTAGAAATCGATTCAAGATTCATGCGCCCGGCGACGATGTCCGCGTAGCGGATGATCCGCTAGGCGGCCGAAGCGCGAGTCGCACAGTATCAAGCGCCGAGAAAAACCGGGCTCGCCAACGGCAGCTCGATTGTGCTGTCGAGAGTGTTTTACGGGCGGGATACCACGGTTAATAAAGCTCGCTTGTATCCCCCGCCCTGATCCCGGTTTCCACGTAGTCGAGCGGATCATCGCCGGGGCGTTCGGCCGCCTCGTAAGTTTCATCGTAATTATTAATTTTTACGAGGTGGGTAGATAGGTAGGTAGGTATAGGTAGATAGGTAGGCAGTCAGGCAGGCAGGCACACCTCGGTGCAAGGCGCTGCAGGTGCGATAGAGATCTCCCTCTCCTTCTCGCGGCCGGGACCACCGGCGCACGTCCCTGAAGAAACCACCTCGTTCGCGGCCTCCATTACCCCGCTCGTTCCATTAGCCATCGGCGCGAGCGAACTCGCGCGGCAAGACCTCGCGCTGCCTGGGAGATAACCCCTCTGTCGGCGCGGCGAAATATTTTAATTCTCAGCGAATGGAAACGCCTCGTTCTCTCGCCTTGCCGGCGCTAACTCATCCGCCCCGTTGGTCGCCAAGAGACGCTGGACCGTGAACCAAATTATCATCATCTTTTTTTATACGCAGCAATCGAAGTGTGACGGCGAAAGATTTTTCATAAATCTTCAACGTCGTAAAGCTCCGGGTAGTAATTAGTTTTAAAGTTTCGCACTTGCGAGAAAGATTTTCTCCAAATGTTCCGTCGTTAAATCTTCTTGCGTAGTCGCGCGAATTAGAGGCGTTTACGGGGTGACTGGTTGATCGACGCGCGCGCTTATCGGTCGTTTCTCACGGCAAACGACCGCAATTATCTACGATAGTGCCGCTAGGAAGAAGTTATGGAGATACTTAGTCCGAGTTAATTAATTACACTGCTCCTTCATCGCTGTAAATTGGCCGAGTGCTACGGCGTTGCAAAAACTATTACGATTTCCTGCGATCCACGCAGATTTATACTTTACACTCTAATGGGACTTGGAGATAAGATACTAATATAATAATGTTGCACTATTATATCGAAAGTGCAAAAAATGCGGTGTTTAACCTGAAAATTGTCACCTGAGACGTTTTTTACACTCCCAGGTTGGAAAAATAAAACTCATATACAGCATATTTTCTTATCGACTCAAGATTCATATCTAGCTTTCATTTGAAGAGTTCGAGATCCAATTTATATAATAGAAACAACTTATAATTCATATATTCAGTACGATTTATTGAAATCAGCTGTAGAGAAATCGTGTTTCTATAAATGTTTATTTTTATTTGTAGTGAAAGATTCTTTATATATATTTCTTATATTTATATAATATAATAAAAAGAAATCATTTTTAATAATTCTGCAAAAACAAATTCAATATAATGAGCTTTATATGATAGCGACTTAATTTTATTTTAAATTGCTAAAAAATGAATACTATATAGTATGTATGTATAATATTTTGTTTTTTTCCAATAATTATTTTTACAAATCATTAAATACAATCTCAACGAAAACTTGTAATATAAAATATTTTCTTTTTCACTGATTTCTTTGTTTTTTTTTAGAAATACTGTTATAATGAACTCCTTCCGATTATTTTTTTTATTTCTCTTTACTTTTTTTAAAAATTATTAATTCCATTTGTATAAATACACAATAATGTTCTTAGATATTGATAAATTATAGAACAATCAATAATATATGTGTATTAGTAATAATAACTTTTAATTAGAGTAAAAAAACGTAATAATTTATATAAAAAAATAGAATGATTATATCTGGGTCAAAGAAACTATTGTATAATCAGGTGGGAACGTAAGCAAGATTGAGAACAGCATCCTGCTTCTGTCTATCTTTTACATATATTTCACCGGCTCGGTTCAAGACAAGTTTGAAGCTATCGCTCGTGTTCTATTGCGCAACTAAAGATCTCGCGTCCGAATTCGCTACCACAAAAATCATTTAACGATCTGCGCTGCGTGCCCGGCGGCGCCAGGCAATCGCAATCCTCGAAACGAGCGCATAATTCCGCCGCGAATCGTCGAGCATAATCCGCTAGTAATAATCCCCGCGGCGACTTTTAACGAGCACTTTGGCCGTGCGGCTCCGCGAACTGCCCGTCGCTCGTCCCGAAATGAGTCGGTCGCGGGTTGCTCTCGATTCCGCGCGCGACTCTTAAACCGACGCCGAGGCGTCGTTGCGGCCCCGCGGACGGCACTTAGGCGAGAAAAAGGCGATCGTAAGTACAGCTTCTCGCGGCACGGTTACGTGTCCGCTTCGGCGTTTACTACTTACTGGCCGAATAGGCCACCCACCGCGCACATCTTATCCGGGATCTCGCCGCGCCGCGCCGCGCCACGCGAGAGTAGAGATACGCGCGAGCGTTATGAGTCGGTACTCATCCCTAGTGATGGGATCAAGCGTCATCTTGACCGGCATTGATATTTGGCACGACCAAAACCGTTGCTCTGACGAACCGGCAGTCAAAAATTCAAATCACGAAGCTCGTTCTCGTTCCTCTTGAGATTGCTCGAATATCAATGTAAAGGAACTTAAAATTTAAATTCTTTTATTTTCTGGAGATTAGTCTTCATCGTTAGAATACGTTGTATGAAACATATTTTTTTAGATATTCTGTATTTTTTTACGGGATAAAAATAAAGTCGGTACATTTTTAACGCGATTTATTTTCTATATTGCGATTCGATTTTAAATTGATTGAAAATTGGGAGATAATAATTGGATCGAGTCCATCACTACTAATCCCGCAGCGAGTGTCCGGTCGACTTCTCAGGTTCCATATCCTGTTCAAGCGTACGAGAGGATCCCTACGTGCATTGTTTATCCTGTGGGAGGTTGCGGGATGATACGGCCGGCGCGGCCGTCTCGTAAGCGTTGCGCAATAACATCCCGCAGCATCGCGTCTGGTCCTAAGCTCGTCGTTTTATGCTGGTTGTAAGGTCCTCTGATCGTCGATGCGAGTGGCTCTTTCGAGCAATGGTCGGAGGTATCTATGGGCGCAGGTAGGCTTCGCGCATAGCATGGAACTTTAAACGGGAAAGAGAAACCTTTGCCCCTTTCGAGAGGAGCAGCTTGAGATTGCTGACTTTCGTTTATTCACGTCCGGATGCTTCATTCTCCGAAGTGCTCTTATTACCGGAATACTTAGAATTTACTTGCGTAATGTTATGCTCTTAGGTTGAAAAAGGTAATCTTGTAAAAACATTCCTTTCCAGTCTTATATAAAAATGTTCCAAGCTCGCAATTGCTTTGTCGTTAATAAATTTTATGAATTGGGTTACCATGTTATATGCGCTTAGAAAAAAAAGGCAAAATTATTTCTGATGAGCCATGAATGAATTTTTTGCCCGGCAGTTATATCCGTAATTATACGCCCCTACTATATTTTATTACATTTTATCTTATTATATCTATTTCGCATAATTACTATAATTCTACGTAGATGCGAAAAACGTTTACCGCGAGTACGCCAGCAGCGGAACGGCTACGATCGAGCGTAGTTTGCAAGTAATAACGATAAATATCGCGCGATTGAGTCTTTTAGTAGGGTGAAATGAACGTTAAGTGCATTCCTCGCTCGGAATCGTCCCATGAAGATTCGAGAGATGCGCTACCTGCTCTTCGCGGACTCTTTGCGATGCACCTTCTCCACGCCCCTCTCATCCTCAGTGCAACCCACTCATCCAAGCTTACATCATCGGCGTTCTACATATCGCTCGCTGCCGCATCGGCACCGGTTACCCGAGATCGGTGCGGGTAAATAGAACCTGGTACAGGACGCGGCATATAATTAGAGGAGATTTAGCGGGCTGCTGGGTGCACCTGTAAAGGAGATTACCCTCTCGAGGCGCGTACGCTTTAGGTACTCCAGACGAGGAACAAAATGGCCAGGCGTAGGCGAGTGTCCGGTTCCCTTTGTGTTCGCTACCTGTCTTAAGACATCCCCCTCGCGCTGTTCTCGTCTCCTTCTTTTTCTTTACGCTTGCGTATTTACGAAGAGGAAACGGACCAGGGCGATGGAGACGGCGGGGACGAAGGGGGAGACGCCAGATCTTTTGATAGCACGGCATTCCTGCCCATTCGTCAGACATTTGATAGCTTCACGTGGGAGCCGCGGAATACTTCGTGGTGGCTATCTCTTCGTCCCCTTCTCTCCTTTTCTCGACCCCTCTAGCTCCTTCATTCAGCTTCATGCAGCGCGTTTGGGTGTCAGGTACACGTTTCGTGGCCATCGATGCCCCTCGATACGTGTTCCCTGCAGAATCTCGCTTCTGCACGTTTCTAATGCTGCCGACCAGTCATGTCTCTCCACGCTATCCTTCTTTCCTGGATTCCGTGATAGCGATGAACATTCTTCGCAGAATGTTCTTCGTGCGTGGCGTCGTTTTACTATTGAAATCGCTTTAAAGATAGCTTCAATGATGCCAATATATTCCTCCTGTTGAGAAATGCGTTACATTCCACGTAGTAAGGGAAGTGTGTAAAACGATACATCGTTAAGTACTGTATTGAAATGCACATATATATTGAAACAACTTGTTAAATGAAAATTATCAAAATATTGCAGCATTCAGAAGATAACAAACATATATTGAACGTTCATGTGAACGTTTGAGTCAATTTGTGTAGAATTTTCAATCGAAGTGTGTATCGCGACGAAGATATTTCTAGCAATCGCGACTCTATCGTTGCATTATACGATTGATGAGTCTACCGCTATAAAATATTAGATAGCAAAAGAAAATCGAACTAAGCACACTGAGCAAGTGCCACTTTCTGCTTTCGGACCGTTAAGTTATTATACAAGTAGTCCAATAATTTTCACGCGCCGCGATCGCCGCGAAAGCGAAAGCGTCGTCGTAAAATCAGATTTAATAATCCGACACGTACGGACTCTCTTTTAATAAATAATTGATGACTTCTTCGCGCGGCTCGGCGTTTCCCGTTGTGTATATCGGGATAGTTATTGCGTACATCGTCGGACGCGCCGCGCATCCGTCAGATCCTTCGAACGAGCGTAGGGACTGAACGGGTCAGTGCGCGGGGAACCACCTAGAGGATTTGCATAGCGGCTATCGTGCGACATATGCTGGCTTTACGCGCGCGACTACCACGTTTTGCGCCGGTGGACAAGCGCGCGGAATATAGAGGCGCACGCATAATGCACGTAATATATTTGTAGATTGCCGTGATACCAACGGCGTGCCGTACCGGTGACCATCGGCCGCCTCACGCCAGGCCGGGCCTCGGGGGACCATGGCCGAGCTCTGCCCCCGCACCCCATCACCCCTTCTCGCACCGTCGACCTGCCATGGAAGCACCGCGATGAGGTGCGCCATGTGCTGGGAGACGACATATGGGCACGCGTCCAAGATCTGATAAGGTCGGCCGCTTCAATTGACTGCAATCGTAGGGGTTAGAGATATTAACTTGCGGGGATTCTTGCGCCGTACAGTCTACGGCCTTCTCCGGGAATTTTCACGTAACGAGAACCTGCAATTGACGGCTCTATCGGGCTCTCCGCATCGCCAAGGTGAATAGTTGCGGCTGGTCATTCTGAGTAGACGGCAATCTTGACGAAGCCCCGTAGAATTAAATTCATAAATTTATTTGTTTGTGTTGGAGATAAATACGTAAGAAATCAAAAGAATAATTATCATGTTCAATTATATTTTTTTATATATTATTATATCTTTGGAAATAATTATAATCAGATAAAAAGAATCATCCACAAGTAAGGGAAGTCAAACCCGGAACACTTTTTCTCTACACAATGTTGGGGAATATTGGTGAACATATGGACGTAACGTACTTATTAAAGGATAAATTGTCATTGATTTGTGGGAATTTCGGTTAACAAGGATCTGCAAATGACAGCTTTATCACATCATTAGGAGCCAAGTCATTTATGGACAAAGCAGCGTTCAGTTGCAATTGATTGACAAACTGTTCAATACTATAAAAGATATAACATCACTGTATGTGGTACTATCTAGAGTTTTGATCTAAAGATAATTCAATATTATGGCCATCTCTTTTTTTAAGACGCACCAATAGTCTCGAACGTAAACAATTAATTCGCTAGCACAACTAAACTAGCGCTGACGCAACACAAAGATCTCGTCGATAATTCGCAAAAGATCGATCTATTGAGCTGAAATAAAGGCTCAATGGTCTCTCGTTGTTATTTACTTGTCATTGCTGCAAAACGTTTCGTGTTCTCCTTCGTAACGACTTCGTGATGGGCTGTGAGCAACACGTCTTCATTAAGCGGCTGAAAGAACCTCTTTCATTGTCTAAACGAGCCACAGAAAACCGGTTGATCGATCAATTGCTCGGGACACGCGCGTCATCATCAGAGTGCCATAGGCAAGAGAAAGACCTCGATTCGATTCATTAGAATCAATTTCATGCCCAATATGGTAGCGCCGGCTGCTCCTTATTTTTCACAAATTAATCGACTGACAATTACCACGTTAGAAGCAATGCCACACCATACGAGCGTTTTTCGCGTCAGTTGGCGTCGTGTGTACAGCATGTTGCGACAACACGACATCGTGACGACAGTTCGCGTTTCTGTTGAAAAAAAAGCAGACGTCGCTATGAGGGTACGAAAAAAACTCCGACGGTCTCGATTTAGCGCGTTAAATAAATTTAGGGGAATTATCTCTGCTTTCTATGAAAAAAAGCGACTATTTGTTTAATTAAAGTCATTTAAATTATATTACATTACTTCTTATGTAACTTGGTGATCCGAATATTTTAATTAAATTCGTTTTAGATGTTTTCAAAACATATCTTTTATGACATATTCATATAATATTGTTAAAAAGTAATATTGTATTAATTATTATTATTAAGTTAAAGGAAAATTATAAAAGAGACATGTATGATTCTTTAGTATACAATTTTTAATACAAAAAATTAATATAAAATCTTGTTAAAGATTGGCAGCTAAATCTTTTTTCTTGAAATGTATTCAGGAAAATCAATCGTGACCTTTTATTTGACAAAGGAATTTTTTTTCTTCGACAATCGCGTGTTCTATTAGAATTTTGGCCGACGGCGAAATGAGTTCGAGTTCTCACAGCGCGGCGATTTCGTCGAGGTAAAAGAGAAAGAGAAGGTTTGGCTCTTGCCGGAGGCTAACGCGGCTTTTACACAATTCTAGTGCAACCCCGAGACATCTCCATATTTTCCCAACGAACCAAAACACTTTCAAACAAACCCTCTATACGAGACGACGGGATCCGCGACGGGAGAAAGAGAAACTGCCCTTGCGCGACACTGGCCCCGAGGAAATAAGAAAAAATCCCATAGTTCGAGATCTGAGGGACGTTGTGATCACGCACGCGGCATCGGCTCACGACAGGTACGGACAAAGCACCTTGCATTGTATCCCTGTCAAACCCTCAGAGCCAGCGGGTCCCAGATACCAGTCGTAACGAGATTATTGTAGGCGTTGAGCCATAGAGAATAGCTATGAACTCACAATGAAGATCCCAGAACGAATCTCATCCCCTAAACGCTGTTGCCAAACTCGTGTATGTGTGAGATTCTCTCTGAGGAATTTCAGCTTCTGATTTCCTCAAAGCACTGGAAGATTGAATATTAGTTACGATGAAGAGAACAACGTGGCAACACGGTTTTAATTATAACATTGCTACTTTCTCTGATACAAAATAGAAACGAACGATCGTATTAATTAACTCGACGATTATACAGTATGATACAGAAAGCAATCGCAAAAGTGATATAAGTACAATCTGTGAATGAAAAATCATTAGCTGATTACTTTGAGGATTAGACAAATAGGTTGTTTTCCTTTTTTCAATGAATAGTCAGGGTATAAATACACGGAAAAGAAACTGCTTGAATGAATTATCTTTTCAAAAATGTCTAATATGAACGGATTATCCGTTGAAAAAGCGAGACACATATATTTCTTTTCCATTTATTTTCAGACATTTCAACTTTTCCCAATGAACCGTGATCGGATTTTTGTCCTAAATGCTCGTTAATATCTCTTTGTTATTTTATAATAGGATAATCCGATTGTTATTCTCCAAACATTTTAGTGTAGAAAACCTATTTCTCTAATTCTCAAAGTCAGCTAGTTTTGCTCCGCAGATTATGCTATTGTTGGGGTCATTGACCGTACGTGGTTTCTTCAAAGAGTTACGAAACTTCTAAAATGGCGGACCAACGTGATCTATACATGCTACTCCGTTTAGTGAAATTCCTTATAATATTATGTTGTGGAACATAGAGTAACGGAACATTACTCTATGTTACAATAGAAATCATTTTATATTTAAAACTAGTCTTTATAAAATATTTGTATTAAGTTTTTAACATATCCGAGCATTAATGTAACATAATATGATTACTTGAATATAAATAACATTAAAATAATATTGTTAAAGTAACACTATTTATGAACAAATAATAAAAAAGTAATGTAGCTTTGAAATATAAATTTAAAAGTAAATGAGTAAAATATACGCGTCAACGTATTATAAATGTTAATTTTATATTGACGGAATGTGCTTTTATTGATTTCCAAATTGTGTCAAAGTTTTATATTTTTTCTGTTAATTTTTTACATAATACTGTGATATTTTATAACATATTTATCCTATTAACACGAAAATATGAGTGGATTGTTTTGGATATGTTAAATTGAACACAAATTTTTCAACCGTACACTTTACATATTACGGTTCATTTGCGCGACCTAATTTACGCTCGCGCATAAGCGAGTAATGCGCGAGCATTATTGCGGAATGTTAAATCAGCCGTTTCATGCATATGTGCGCCGATCCTAGTAATTAATAAATTTGTAGCCCGACAAGCGACCACCCACCACTTTCCGATCCAGGGTCTCCCTCTCGCAGTTTCGTAACCATAAACGGCACTTTCGTACGCGCCTTCGATTAGCGGAGTACCGTAGCGCAATGCAGCAGCGACCCGCTGACCAGGTAAGAACGCGGTCTACCTGCTCGATTGCTCTCAGCGGGAGGTCCGGGCACCATAATTCCGCCTTCGCCTTCGCCTCCAGCGTCATTATGGGATGCGTGTTGCGCGTTACACCGGCTACCAGGCGGATGAGCGACTCGTTGGACATAATCATGACGAGTCCTCTCTATCTCCTCACCATCGTCCACCTGACTGCTCGAAGGCAGATGACACCTTAAAAGCGGAGCCCAACGCAGGGGGCGACTCCTTCTGCCGATTCGTCAGGTAGAAAGATACCTGCCTGTCTGCTTTTAGTCGTTGTTGTGCCTGATGTCACTTGCCTTCTATACGCTCGACCAGATGAGTCACTAATGAGAACGAGCGGGATCGGCCGTACGAAGAGCAGAAGCTTAGAGTATTACCATTCGACGAAGCTTATCTCGCTCTCGCGATCGTCTCGGTCAGTGGGTGCGTCATCTGCTGATGGCGATTAATTAGTCGCCCGTGGAGGCCGCGGCGATCTATGAACATCATTACTTGACGATTCGACTCGAATAGATCTCGACTCAGCTTCCTGCGTTGCCCACTGCAATACTTGTCTCAAAATAATATTTCGAAGAATTTAGTATCAATTTTTATAGAAGACAAAAAGTTGACATTTTTTTCATACAATAATTTTAATAGAAAGGTTAATTACTTATAAACGATTATTCTAAGATAGGTGGACTAAATTTGATCTGAAGCTGCATTAATTATTATAACTATTTATTTTACTGACAAATTAACAGTTACGTTACTCTCGCCTGTTGACTCGTAATGCTTTACCCGCACGGAGTAAAAATCGCGAGAAGCACGACATGCCAAAGTGCGACATTATCGTAACGATAACGAGTATTCGCGCGACGAGAGCGACACGATCAAAAGCCCAACGTCGCTCGTCCATCCGTCGCCTCGCCGTGTATAGGTTCCGTCCGGTTGAACCCTTGCATGTCCAATTAATTCAATGAGTGAATCAGGCCCCATTCCACCGCCTGGCTCGTATGTAACGTTTTAATGATACTCCCCTGTCTCGGCCAGATGACTCTCGATGGCTATCTGCCCCCTGACCGCCGGCGGCACACCCCTATGAACGACCCCCTGGCATCGAGCACGTGCCGCGTAGAAAAAAACCACATGTGACGGAATATATGCGCCGGCTCATTATGAAACGTCGGATGCCTCTTCCGGCAGGTACGGCACGCGTTTTGTAACGTTTGTTCCTAGCCGTAGCCGGTACATATTATTTTTTTCTTTTGTATGAGAAATCTAAGGATGTTTAGAATTCGCATTTCCGTTTGCTATTTCTACTGTGGTGAAAGTAATCCTTTTGTAGACTAACTTTCACTTGTGCGAGGTTAATATCCTATTTTCAGAACTTTGATCTGACCGACGCGGCGACGCCGCGACGCTGGCACTTTCCCAAAGAATTCTGAAGTTTCTGGAGGTTTAGTTTGCTTCATTCTCTCTCTCTTAGAAACAAATTAAAAAAATATATCTCTGAAAATAAAATTAATATCCACTTTATCTTTTTGTTATACAAAAATAAGTAGTAAATTTATCAATGGTCGCGATTCTCGTGGAAGAATATAAAATAAATTTGGTTCCTGTGTGGTGAATACAAATTTTTTCTAAGAAAAATATTCTCGTTGTTTGAAGACGACTAAAGATTTTGACGAAGCAACGCGCAAAGAACCTCACGTGTCTGTCAGCGACAGTAATTGAGAATAACGTATATCTTCGCACCGCGACGAAAGCGGTGATGTTCTTAGAGATCTGATGTAAGAAGACGTCTAGGGTGGGCGTACTAGAATTTCATTGCTAGGGCGCGAGATTATATGCATACCCGTTACACTCCGCGAGAAAGAAGGAGAAGAGAGAGGGTTCAGGGCAAGAACGAAAGGAGCATTAAAGCGAGAACGGACCTCGCATGAGCGGCGTAGCGGGGTGTTGGAATTATTACCCTCTGGGCCGGCGACCAAGCCGCAAATGGGACAGGTTATTTCGCGTCGGTGGAAACGAACGATAAATCGCAAAAATTAAACCAACGCTGTCGGTTGTCGATAGCTGTCGCGGACGACGTACGAGTTGCAGTAGCCACAAAAGCGAGAGACGGTCGGCCGTCTCATTCTCTAGCTTGGCGCTCCGTTTCATCCTTTTTGCGGATCGTTACGCTTTCCATAGTTTCAAAGTGTTCAAATGGTCTGAATAAAAAATTAATTATTCTTAACAACGTATGATACACATTACCAAGTTTTTATAGTTCCGTACAATTTTTGCAGATCAGAACATTTTCTTTCAGTAGACAATACTTGTATAATATACAGTTAAAGAAAGTTAGCAAATCACGCAACACTCTGTTAGGAGTATAGCGAGCATTAGCTTTTACTAATTTTCAAGATTATCGTACAAGAAGGCAGGATGACCCCTGTGGCTTCACGTCACATGCAATCGCCGACGACAATAGCCGTCGCTCGCTCCTGAAGAACACTCCCGTCTCGTTCCTGAGGAGGATCGTGTTTGAAGTAAGGCACCGTAATGCCCGAGCGAGCGGCGGCCGGAACGCCGCGCCGGCGGCTACGAAGATCCCATCGTATAAGGTACACCGGGCATAGCGTGCGGAGTAAATGTTCCAATCGTCGTCGTGCCCTGTCCACAAATTATTCCTCGTGTTCTGCACGATGCGCAGCACGAGCTCGGCGCACACGGGCGCATCGCCCCCCCCGAGTACGTGCGCACGTACGAGAGTTCACGGCTCCGCCGCGGCGACGGCGGCGGCGGGTGCAGCAACTCTTCCGCTCATTCCGAGAAGCGAGTATCTCGTCTGCGAGACTCGTAGAGAGACCCCGGCGTCTTGTCTCGTATGCCACGATCGACCTAGCCGGACTCGACACCCCGTCCCTCCCCGCCCCGTCCCGGGTCTCAGAACGCTGTATTCCGAACGACCAGTCGGCGCGGGCAACGGTAGAAACGGCTCCGAGAAAGAGAAGTCGCACGAACGAGGGGGAGAACGACGGCGGAGAACGGTAGCACGTGTGGCTACATCGATTCGTTTCTCGTCTTCTTGCGGCGAAGTAGTTAAGACGTTTCTTCTTCCCCCCGGGGCTGGCGTCGTGACGCGAACGGCTCGTTCCGAGTCGAGCTCTGTTATTATTATCTGCTCGCACTGTTAACGCGCGCGATTGTCCCGAGGCGTTTAAGAGGCAAAAAGAGTTCGATGCGCAGGCAGAATAAAACGATAGGAGTGAACTGTTGACAATGCAAAGAATGAAAAGTGTATTGAGCGTTCTACTCTGGAATCGCCAGAATTACGATACTCTCAAATTATATGATTGCACATATTTATACGACCTCACACAGCACACTTTATCCAAAAAATCTTTCCAAAGATGTCTTTAGGACGTATGGTCATCCTTTGAACGTCCCTGGAAAGTTTGCGCTGTGTAGGGATTGTTATATACCATTATATGATACACAGCAGATTAATTTTGGCAATTTGGTTGAAAGCTAGCCATTTCGGAGGAGCGATAAAGCTGATGAATAAAGAACACGATCGGGCGAAGCGGAGGAACGTTCGAATGGTCTATTTTCTGCGGAGCGGGCCGGTAGTCAAGGTGCTCTCGTTTGTTTCTCGTTTCGAGTCGTGTCGTTTGCGTCGTGAGGAGCTCGGGCGAGCACCGCCTATCTCTCATCTGCCGTCCACCTGTATTCCTCGTATTGTCAGCACGTGGAATCCCGTGGAAATTAACGATTGACCCCCACAAGAGTCTGGCGCTTATCTGGCTCGCTCCATCGCGGCCGTGGCGAACGCTGCTGCGACCGCGGTTGCGGACTCCCATGCGCGCGATCGCAGATATCGCGGTGGCGGCGGCGGCGGTGGAAACTGCGCGGTCGAATAAGTATATCGCCGACTGACGCATTTGCAGCGCGGATACGGGATACTCGGGGCCTGAAAGCGAAATGGAAATTGCGGGACGCGAGCACGGTTGGACGGAGCGTAGATCGCCGTTAATCGCCATTTCTATTGAAGCTGCTTCCTCGAAAATTATATATTACACGAAAACCTCTGTTCTTTCCCCACCTACCCTTCGTGTTCCTATCTGCCGAATTAGTCACGTCAATGTCAAATTGGCCACGTGAATCGCTGCGTCTTTCAGCTGTTGCACAATACGCGGGAAAAACAAAGCAGGACACAATACAGAATGGAGAGTGACTAGGAGCATTTCAAGAGCGCATTAGCCGCGATCGATTGAAACGCACAAAAAGCAGGTGCTTCTTCTCGGTCTCTAGCAGCGAGCGAAACAGTTTCTTTGAGAGAATGAAGCCGATGCGAATCGCTGGAACGAATAGAGCCGACAGGTTCTAGATCCTCTCCTTTCTTGGCCCCCATCGTTCTTACCGAGACTCTGACGTTTCAATTAAATTCAAGGCGCGATTCCGTCTTCAAGCGAACTACGTTGGCGATGCAAATAGAATGAAAGTGATAATTGTGCGCTTCTCTAGAAACTCAATATCTCATTCTTGATCGTAGACTCACTTAATATATTGTAATTAAATTTCAAAGAAAAATTTTTACTTTTGTTTTTTTTTAACGCGAGATATTTTAGCAGTGATATATTTTTCATTCTCATCAATAAAATATATCAATAAAATATATCAATGAGATAATACACGCGTATATATTGTATACAAAGATAATACTGTGTACATTCAGACACATGTTACGAGATGCAAAATGTCAGCGAATTTGTAACAATATGTTCTTATGAGACAACATTGTCTCGAGTTGCAACAACGATTTACTGGTGATATGCTCCACCTATCTTGGAACAGTCCTCGCGAACATTATACTTTCGTTGCTTTATCGGATAAGTATCTTGAAAAAGAAATGTCCCAAAGAGCAAACGCGCGACCTCCGGGTAAAAAAACGTTAAGATAAATAATATTACTGCCGCACGTGTGAGAATAATGACGTGAAAGTCGAAACCGAATGTCGTCATAAGATCTGAAATTGATAGTTATCAGATGATTGTCAGAATTAATTATCAGATGAAAACATTACTTATACATGAAAAGAACGATTTTGTTGAAATAGCTAAAAATTTAGCTACAGATACAGATCTGAAAATAATTTTATTAAACCATCAAAATGATTATGTAAGATTGTAATTACGTTTGACTATGCTGCAAAGTTTCAACATTCTGGCGGCTAGCTTGAAAGTCCTATACAATTATTTTGATGATCTAACAAAATTACTTTAAGATTTGTATTTAGTTAATCTTTTAGATACTTTAACAAAATCGTTCTTTTCGTGTACGGTTGCTAGTGAGTTCTACACAGTAGTTCTGTCTAACTTTGACCCATAGACACCTGCTTGTGACACAAACGGCTTCGAAGTTTGCAGACGCGTCTCGTAGAAAAACAAAATCATCGTAGAACCGCGCCCATGCCGAGCGACAACCCGTTAAACCCATTCCGGACTGCGTCCAGATATCATCGCGAATGTTAAACAGAACAAGAGGGGCTACGCGCTCGTCCTTCTTCTCGTCGCCGTGACTTTTGTTCGATACGCTACGCCACGTCGATCCCTCCCGCGAGGATGGGCGACCGTTTGACGGCGTACACGTGGCAAAGCGATCGCGATAGCGTACGCAGGAAGTCTCCGACGATTTATGACGCATGAAATTCTCTTACCGGCGGAACGCCGGTCGAAAAGAACCCGGGGAGACAAAAGGATACATTGATTCGAAGTGTTTTGTCATTGCGCTGATAACGCGTTACACCCCGGCACGTTGAAGCATTGTGCTCGCCTGCTGATTTGAATTTATAAGCGCCGATGCATCGTTGCTCATTCGAGAGCCTCTATTGTGCGGCGGATCGGGAGGCGTTGTTTCAACGCGTAGACAAACGTCTTTTTCATCGGGATCTCGAACTTCAATTGAATGTTAGAATCGTTACTCGAGGCGATGTTGAACTACGCATTTGTAATATGTTTCCCATAATTTGTGCAAATCAATTAAACGCTAAATATGATGTATACAGTGAGTGTATTCTCGTAGAGAAATTTATTAATTGTACGAACATAATAAATTGTATATATACATTGTTATACAAATTGCTAACGTTTATTTTCTAAGAATAAGGTTTTAAGAAATAAGAATATCCTGTACAAATATTTTTTACACTTACTGTAACTACATATAATATCACGGACAATAAGTTTTTGAAATAATTATTACGGCAACTCGATGAATTCACGAATATTCTTTAAAAGAGATAATAGATAATAAATTTTTCTCTAGGAAAGGAAACGTTTTGCGGAAAGTTTGCCGTAAATTCCGCGGGCGTGGTCTAAATTGTCCATGACCGTCGTTTATTTTCCCCGTCCATCTCGGGCTCTCGCCGTATCTCTCCGCGCCTATCCGGCACGGTTATTTGCAGGAAGGAGGTCGGAGGAAGCGTTTATATAAAGAGAGACGATCGTCAACGCGCAATGAGAGTATAGGTAGGTAGGTGCCTCGTACGTGGGCAAGTCAGGAAACGAGGGCACTCGAGGATATCAGAGAGGATACCCGGTAGACCCCCTCCTATCCCTCTTTTATTAATAGGGACAATCCAACGTCTGTCACGGGACAATGGTCAGGACTACGCCCAGCATATCGGGCCTCGTATATGCTAAAGTGTATCGCGTCGCGGTGTATCGCCGGGTCGACGTATGTGCTTACGATCCGTAGGTCGTAAGTTCGTGCGGGTTCGGCCGGTACGTGTTTCGAGGTGGCACACACGTGTCCCGCACCTCCGCGACCTCGAGACTCGTACATAATGCCCGGGAAGAGGCATTCGGTGCATCTACCGTGCAAACGGGCCAACTAACTTATTCTCGGTCCTGCACGCTCGTGCCACGAGTCCATGACAGGAGGCACACCTACGTGCGAGGCGGCCTCTTCCTCTTTTTCTTCGCGACCGATATATCTTCGCTACCACGTGTTTCGCCATTAGCGACGCATTACGCCTCCTTAAAATAACATTACCGCTGACGCAACGTCGCGGATGAACATTTCATAAATTATATTCCAACGTAGCGCAATAATAGCTCTGAATGAGCTTCCATTGTCAAGCGGCATTTTAATTATTGCAGCTAAAGCTGATTTTAAATTCGACGAGATAAAGTTATGGAAAGAATAAAATTTGCTTAAAAGACCTGACTTAGCTCGAGATCATTTAGAATTAAATAGACATTGCGTGATACTTAATAGCTGAATTATTGCAATCAACGGTAGCACTGATCTGTTTACTATGCAAACGATCCAACTAACTTCTGCGTCCTTCGAGCTCGTGCCGTGACATCGTACGAAGGAAGTCCCCTTCTCCGTGCCTCGAGAAGGTTCTTACATATTCAGGAACCTTCTTCCATGGAACCCGATAACTGCCCGCGAGGTCACGCGTCGAAGCGCCGAGCGGGCCGATCGACTCGCCGATCCGGTCGGAGTCCTCTCGTGAGCTTATATATAAACGGTCGTTCCAGTGCAATCGGCGTACTCTCGTATGCATGGTGACGATTCCGTCGCGCGACAACTGCGCTTTCGAAGCGTTGCACGAGGCCGCATAGTAATAATCCGGGCAGAGTGACGACAATAAAAGAGTGTAAAATTGTCGTAGAGTAATGCAATAAAATTAATTAATATCAACAAAACTTTTCTGTTATATCTCGCCGAAACACTTCAATCGCAAAGAACAATGATTCATCTATGTTACACCTTCGCGTACGCTAATTATCGCATTTAGATCTCACTCTAGCGTAATTTTAATTAATACTATAATTAATACAGGTGAAAATAAGTAAAATAAGTAAACAAAATAAATTAATTGCCTCGATCCTCGCGATCCACCTCTAAAGAACTTTATTTCACGCCGGTAAAGCGTATCGGGCGGGTGATAAATTTCGATTAAGCTCGGTTAACCATTAGCTCGCAATTTTCTGCGCCCTACAAATTAATTTTCTCAGCTATAACCGGAATCTTGTCGGGTATACAAGATACACGCGACTCGTGGAGCCGGTCGTAAGAAGCGTATGGGCGTCGCTGATTTCTAACGCTCGCTCTTTAATATTCGATCGTCAAGAAAAAGGAGGGAAGAGCTTCGAAAAAGGAGGGAAGAGATATGTCTTAGCGGCGAACGCGTTTATCGGATGTAGACAAATATTTTTATGAAAACGCCTAAACATCATCGTATTTTCGTACTGCGCCATGACGTGATACCATACACTGACGGCGATTTTTGGAAACAGCTTGTGCTGGGACGAGGACGTTTTTATCGCGACGACACGTTTATAAAATTCTCGGAGATCACTCCAATGGGCCCCGGCAAGAGGTATCGGGGAAACTCGGAGCGAGCACCGCACGCGCAAGCCGAGCGCATGGCTCATGTCGCGGCATCTTTGTCGGCGAGGCCGGTTCTCCATCATCGCTCTGCCGATAGGAAGAGGGATGCGCGAACCCGACACAGCCGGACGAGAAGAGAGAGAGAGAGAGAGAGAGAGAGAGAGAGAGAGAGAGAAGGAGAGATACGTGTGCGGCGTCCTTAGATTCGAGGGAGACGAACCTGCTCGGTTCTTACCGGTCGAGGCGCTCATATATTAATTAGTACGAGGAGTCCAAGTTATTATTGGCTCGAAATTAATAGACCTCTTCGCGGATAAATAATCTGTGTACCTCCTACCACTCCGGACCCGTGGACGAACCATTTCGCCCGCCCCGTAGAGATGAAGGGGGACAGCGCGAGGATCGAAACAGGAGGCATACGGGACGTGTTTATTGGCGCGGACTCGACGAGTTCCTCTTTGTCGAACAAGTACAGGTAATTAGTTTCGTCCGGATTTGTGTTTTATGTCGTCGCATCACCATCGAACGACGAGTATTAACGAGCGGAGCGCGCGACGCGAGGCAGGCGAGACTTCGTGATACTTGTATTGCAAATTTGAATATATTATCGTTGTTTTTATATGCGCGACGTGTATGCATCTGAATGCATTATCAGGACGCATTATTTAAAAAAAATAAGTGGTGAACGTATCGTTTATTAAACGAGCGGGGATCGTACGGGGACCAATACTCTTCGGACGATGCTAGATGAACATTTATTGGTTCGGCAAACCGCGAGCGAAATATCGAATTTCCTGGCGCGCCCAGAATTGAACGATGCTTAACCATTGTATCGCCATCAAGATCTACTAGACTAGCCGGCTCGTCGAGTCGTTTGTAAGGCTATTGTCGGACTTGACAAATGTTTTTCCATCCAAACGCATACGCTTACAAGATGTTATTATGAAGCCTCCATAACGCGAACTGTAATTTATGAAACCGCGCCTGATTTCACCGCAAATATGGACATGTAACAATGTAAAAATGAGTGAATAAAAACGGAGAGTCACTAAAGAAGAGAGCCGTGCTCTTCCGAAGGTAACACAATCAGTGCTACCTTCATTAATTTCTAGTTAATTCTGAGAAGGATAGCGCGATGCATATAAATCCCAAAAGATCATCGTATACGTGTGTACGTGTCAAAGTGTTAAGTACAAATATCTCTGTCCGTGTCTTCACGTCCATAAATCATGGTCCACAAGCGGGACCAATTCCAGCTGCCACATATAAGACACCCTTTCCTCTCGCTATCTGAAAGTCCCAAAGAGCCCTCCATGCAAAACGAACGACAGAAGAAAAAAAGACGAGCTCTCGGGGCCTTTTGAGAATCTAGCCGCAGGTTGCGCAGGTTGCCCCGGATCCTTTCCGAGCGTGCTGCTGCCGGCTTCAGGGTGGTCTCGGGGCCTCAGCGCGGGAGTAACGGCGACACGGGCAACGTGCTTCGCATCATATATCCCTTCCACCCACTTTGGCGCCCTTCCATCCCCCTCGCCCGACATCATAACCGTCTAACAAATGGCCGACAGATTAGAACTAGAAACGGTACGCGCGCACCGTGTCCCCCTCGGGCCCCGCCGCCTCCCTCCGGATCCCATCATCAGAGAAGCTGCGAGCGTCGGTGCCTTTCATGAAACTGAATCTCGTGGGGGCCCTCGTCCATCCCCCCCCCTCTCCCCCTTCCCCTTCCCGACGTGCAACCAGCCACGAGATAACAGGGCAATAATTCAAGAACTTCACGATACCAGGACTCTTGGGAGTCCTCACCGTGAAAGATTAGTCACGGACGTATCCAGGATTGCGTCCTCCTCTTTTTACTTTGTGTGTCGTACCTCCCTCTCGACTCGGGAAACGACTAAGGCGAAGAGACAGTACGATACCACTCCGGATAATTTCGATCGTGTTCTAAAAATGAATAATTGCTGTTATCGCTAAAGACAGCGTTACGTATAAGGAAAATCATCGCATTTGCTCTAGTCCTTTCTCTTTTACGAGAGTTACGTGAATGTGAATCTTAGAGGTTGTAACGCTGCTGAAATTTATGCGAGTAATAAGAGAGAATAGTGCAGATATATCATTGGGGTAAATTATTGAGAGAGAGGAAGACTGAAAATCCAATGGATAAAAGTTTACACTTTCACCTAGTTAATATAATACGAGAATTTTGTCATTCTTTATATATCGTGATTTCATGATTTGTGTGCTCAGTACTTACATCCCCAATCCAAACGTTTTGTAACGTACGAGTCCAGAGAGAATGGTATATTTTCATAAAATTGCTGCTTCTAGAATTTCACTTTTCTCTCAAACGAGTGTTCGCAATCAAGATCTACGCGCGAGGATCTATGTCACGTCAGCCCGATATGCTATCAGCGTTCATTTACCGGTAATATCCTAAGTACGTGGGAGAACGTGCACAAACTACATGCAATTAGGATCGTCGCTAAGTCCGGTCTCGTTACAAAACCGATGGCGCCTAACGGCGTAAATCCATAAATCCATGTCGAAAAATAGGTTAAAGTACGCACAATCAGTGCGTTAACGTATTTATGCCCGCGGTTGCATAAATGCAACTTTGTGGTACGCCTGATACAAAGAGCCATTGTGTCAACGTCCATTATTATCTAAGGACGACGTCTCGCTTCTACAATTCGGATAGAAGTGTCACCTGTCAAGTGTACTGAGCACTCCTTTATACTACTTTATTAATAGCGTGACCCGCAGTCACTCAGTCAAACACTTAGGGCAACTACTAGGAACGTTGCATTTATTACGCATATATATATATATATGTATGTATTTATATATAATTTGCAATATACACTATATCTCGTACAATCTTCCAGTTAAAGATTTTTCATTGTAGCGTACTACTTACAAGAAAAGCTTAAATGAAACAGCAAGGTCTAAAGTTAACAAAGTAAGGGGAAAAGCAAGGATCTGACGGACGTTTCTGATTTAATGCAAACGATTTTTTTCACATCATAGAAAATGAAAGTTGTCTTTAATGAGATGTTCACTGAGCGTGTCGATCAAGCGCACTTTTTGCCGCGCACGCAAAGTAATCAACAGGCGGGCCGAGTGATCGGCATCCCAGCGGAGGAAATCGCGGACCACCCTGCTTCTATCGGCCGGGGGGGTAATTAAGTGCTGCGGAGTGATAGGCTGGCGTGACCGACGATCATACATCGCGCCTCCGCGTTCGTGATCCGGGGCACGAGTCCCCGCTGATCGTTTCGATCCACGAATCGCTCGACGCGATCGATTTGTAGTATGTTCCCCGAAGGTAATTACGACGGAAGACCGATGCAACTCCTGTCAATCATTTTCCTTTTTCTTCACACTTTGTTGCTTATCGTTAACGAATATATAATCCGCTTATGTTTTTTGACCATACGGCAGCATCGCAAAATTAAAATCGGATTGTACCAACAACATTAATTTTATCTCATAAAAAACAATCGGTAAAATGAACTGAATTTTTCTTTTGAAATGGCAAGCAAAAGTGATATGTTTTTTTTATTTTACATTTTATTTTACTACTAGAAATTGTAAGATTCGTGCAAAAAATATTTTTAAGCGCCATTTGATCCTTTGATTGAACAAAACTTATTTTCTCCACTTATTAATTTGTGTTACTCACATATTGACCGCTTTTCATTTTATATCGTTTATTTTACTACAATTTTACTTTCATTAACATATCGTTCTCATAATAGCCTCATACTGATTTTAATACAAACATTTAAAACGTTTTAAAGATCAGAATCAGATTTAGCAAAACTACAGAAATCATACCGTTTTTACTCGCCATTTTAAGAATAAAAATCGGTCCATTTTATTCATCGTTTTTTCAGAATGTCGAAGAGATTAATCAATGATTTTTATTTCAACTTTCCGGATTGCATCCGGATACAATTTAATTTCATCTTACGATTCATTACTCATCCCGTATTTTTGTCACCGAGTTAGAACATTATCAGCAGTATTGCGAACCGAAGTCACCGTTAATGCCTACTGGCAATAACTCAAGCAGCCAATCCTCCTCGTTTAAGCCGGACACCGAAGAAGCTTTCCAAAAAGCTTATTAACGGCGCTAGCGCGCAAGAGGTTTCTTGTAACCAAGAACAAGCACGAGAAGAATCCTCACGGTTAAATATGTGATCACGTTCGCACGCGTGCGTGCGTGCACGCGTATCTGCGTGCACGAGGACGCGCCTATTGCGAGCAGGTTGCTTATATTCGCGGTTTTATGCGCACAGCCGCGCCTTCGCCACTCCGATACTCCGGGCGGTCGCGAGATATACCTGCGTCCGTGTCTCTCTTTTCTCGTCGGCTTCTTCCAGGGGCGGACTGGTCAGAAGATAGGAAACTGCGATGGATCGAAGACACGAAAAGCCAATCGAACGCAGAATGCGTGCTATATGTTAAGAACAACAGTTTAATTATTGTAAATATCGCATGAAATATTTCTTTCCCATTCTTACTTTTTTTTTAATTTATAGCAGTTTTGTTATTTATTCCTATTATTTTCCTAAGAATAATTTCTCTAACAAGTCCGCTCCTGGCATCTTTTCGATACTGTCTGCCACCTCTTTCTCTCGCAACGCGGCGGCTCCATTTCCACGTGAGAGCGTCGCGTGTGCGTACGCCTATTAATACGTAGGCTCGTTTTACTATTAGTGCTTTTTCCTCCCGCGCGTTCGATAGTCGTTGGAAAGATTATTACGACGATGCTATCGGTTGAGTGCGCGTAATGTCCAGATCGCCATAAACGCGCTCGATTTACCACGATACGTGACTTCAACATTATTTTTATGACGGCTAGAGAGTCTTCCTTAACCATGTCGATCCGACGGTAATATAATATTATACGCATGTGATTTTCGATACACGCACTCCGTTTTCCTTTAAGTCTTGGTTAATATACGTAACGCTGTGCTATAAGTTGCGTTTTGTGTTGCGCACATCACGACGTTATCCCGTATTTATATTTATAAAAATTCTACAATAATGGAAAGTAATAAATACCTTCCGTTAACTAAACAAAACCCTCTTTAAAAATTGAAAAATGTTTATATCAAGTATATAAGAGAGTGATAGATCAATCTTGTATTCTAAAAAATTTTCTGAAAATGTTTATTAAGACTGTGTTTAAAAACAAATATTAGATCATACAATTAGTTAAGTATTTTATTGAACATAAAGAATAAAAGTATTTTATACGAAAGTTTTATACATAAAATTCTAAAGTGTATGCAATAAAAATTTAACACATTTATTGTCTTTTTATGCAATTTTGAATTTTATAAAATAATTGGATTAAAATGACCAACAGGAATCATAGTGAAGCAAAAACTTGGCATGCCTGGATTACATTTAATCAAGTATAAAGATTATTATATTATTTAATAAATAAATAGATAAGAGGCATATTAATAATATCTCAGTGCTCTGATAAAATTGTAATTAACGAATATTTTTAAATTTGTCAAACTCACACGACATTTTTATTGTGTAAAATTACATACTGATTTTATTGCAAATAATATTTAAAATTTGCAAAGTTTGCGAATTATTATTAAAATAAAAAAAAAGTAAATATGTTTATAAAAATGTATAATATATAACAAACTGAGATTCCAGGCCTGCCAGTTTTATAGTCCATAATAATAGAGTAATAAATATTAGAAGCTACGATAGCAGCAAGAAGAAGATACGAATACTTTTATAGATTTAATGCGATATAGAAAGCTGCAGGTGTAACGCAAAGCAGCAAGCAGATCAAATCAAATTTGCTTTTCTCTCAGATCTCAAGATTACAAACAAGATTACGAACGAACACGACTTAGGCAGTTTTCTGTCTGCAATCACCTATGATAGCCTCGCGTGTGCTTGGCTATTAGTGTGCAAGCATATCTGCTGTAAACATTACTTCTGATGCTGGCGCAACAGTGAAGCAGATAACGATATTACAACCCGATTCTTAATAACAAGTTGACCGGTTAAGTCATTTTGATATATTTTATCTCGTGACTTCTATCCGTACTAAAAAGAGTTAAGTAGGAAAAAGCGATAAATCTGTACGCGGTTCGCAACATTTAAAGTTCAATGTCATGTTTATGTGTTTTTCGACCCTAATCACTTGTTGGGCGATTTTTCCCAAGTATCGAGGCATTATTAATCTCGACAGAAATTTATTCCGATTCGATTAGATCGAGATTTATGCCCGCTTCGTCTCAGGTTCCTATCTCGGCGCCACCGATAGCCGCCGGTGCCATCTGATTTCTTCAAGTTTTGCCGGTCGCGACAATTGGCGGCCTCCGCCGAGGTAGGAAATGATGGACGAAGTTGCGCGTAGGAACGATTTCGCGGTAATCGGCGTCGAGTTTCGAGCTAGTGCGCAGCGTCCTGGCGCCGGTTTACGTGATCACGGTACCGATACCGTGACGTTATCAACGACTCTCGATTGCAGAAACGCGCGATGGCGGCTTCCACGTTATAAATCAGCGGCGTTCCTGGCGAGTCCACGGGAATCCGAGGGAGGCACCATTCGATCCGCCAACGGGTTCTTGATTATCCGGTTGCGATTATGTCGTACGACATGTATACGCGGAGGAGAAAAGGACTTCAAGGAAACGAGAGAACTCGAAGTATTGGAGACAGGGGGAGAAGTGGAAAGAGAAAGAGATGGACAGACCAATTGACACGATGGCTATCCATCTAAAAACACATGCGCGTAATTAATTGGCAATGGAGAGCCGATCTACAATCTTCCGCCGGCAAATCCGGCCGAGACAGATAACGAATCCAATCTGACGCATGCGATGCCTTTTTCGCATATGAGGAACGCGCACTGCGTTACACGATCACGAATGTACCGTTCAGGTCGATGTTATCTAAATAAATGAAGCTGGTTAGCTGTAGTGAATTAGAAGCGCGCACAGGAGAGCAGCGATTACATCATGTTGTTCGCGTGTTGCACAGAAATCGTTCGAGACTCGCCGCACGTTACGATTCAAAGTCAGTGCCATAGGGAGTGTTTGCACTTGCTCCCAAGAAAAGTCGTTACGAATAAAAGCGAAACGATTAATTTATGACAGCATTAAAAAGGTCTACCAGAGCTGGAACCAAATAATTAACATTTTTATTGAATAAAAATTAAGTAGGCACGCGAGCTTAAAATGTCGAAATCGCATTAGAGCACTCTCCCGCGACTCGCGTATTAGTCGTGGCGCCGTATGAGCGATGGCCGACACACCTCGGATGGCCGACACACCTCGGAATTACGCAGCGTTTCGAGGTGCCGGATGCGCGCGCGATCGAGTACCTGGGCACGACGGGCAGACAGACCTCCGGCTTATCGGCACGGTGCAAATTATAGAACCTATAAGCCGAGCGCCATATCGTGGGGCACGCAAGCGAAGCCGGGCCCCAGAGCGATGCATATTCAACGGAGGTCCCCGGGGCCGGCGCGCGCGAGGCCGCAACGACGCGACAACAATCAGCGAAACAAACCCACTTATGATCAACAAGGGTATACGTCAGCCGCGCTGGACCCGCGAGCGTCTCGCGGACAACGTGTCCGCTGAATATTCATGAACCTTCTCCACGCGTACGCCGTGGAAGAGGTGAAAGAGACGTTCGGTTGGGGCGAATTGGCAGGAGGGTTTATTGTCGTAGCATTGATTTGTCTTTCGCACATCCGGGGTATCGATCGGTGACACTGTAACTTGGTGTTACGCTCAGATCGCATTATTGAGTCGTTTGTGCGATTTTATCAATTGTTGTATTGAGAATGATAAATTTGTAATAGTTTATTTTTGAATGATGTTTATTACTAATAATGTAGCGACACAGTATTCGGAGAAAACAGTATAAGAGCAGCACGCTTATCGCACCGTAATGATCTGCAACACTTAAAGCTTACACTTAAATGAATGCTTTCTGAATGCGTAATGGGTACGTTTCATAGCGCAAGATGTATGGGTCGGCCATTATTGAAATAATGCGGCCTATTAAAACGTCTATCAACGTGTCTCGTGTATTTGCTTTCCCGACCGAAGAGTTCTTATTAAAAAGGTCCCGGCAATACGAATGTATCCTGGGTGTTATAGAGGTAATGAGCCTTGCAGCTGAGCAATGGTGCATATCGGTAAACCTGATCGCCGCCTGCACCTTCAGCCTCGAAACTACGTGCGCAACTGCTGAGGATTGTGTCGCGTTGTTCTCATTATATCTGATTTTCTTATATCAGCGACAAAAATACACAAATTTGCAATTTTAAACTCTAAATAAATTCAACGATAATAACGACTAAAAGATAATTGTAACAATTTTTTTTCAAAAGTTCTATTTATAATATTTATGTACTTATTTCGTACGTTGATTAATCTCCGTTTAATTACGAATGAATCTCGAGCGACGAATCTCATGCTCGCGTTTCGCCAGCGAAGCCACCATCGTTCAATCATGCGTGTTAGGTGCCGACAATAATTCGTGCTTCGGTGGATGCATTCGAGGTCGCGAAGGTGGAACAGGTTGCGCAAGACTACTGTCGTCGTTGTTCGTCGACGAAGGTCTGGATGAGAGACTCGATAAGTGGAGGAGAGCACGTGGTATCAACAATTTTGTTGGACGGGCGTGGATCGGCCGACCACCGATGCGTTGCCATAATCAACGTGAACATCCGGTAGTAATAATTCATCGATCACTACAAGGTGTACAGCGGCGTTCGCTGCTGTTGAGCGGCGAATGTTTGGAAAAAGGGCCGATTTATATCGCAGCAGCTAATTGATATCATTAATTATTGAAGGACGCCCTCGCAACGAGGTGCATCACGAAACAGTATCGATACCGCGGCGAGCTTATGTACGGGAAATGATCGTCGGGATATCACGCGTTCACGGTGTAATTGATTCCCCGCCGAAGTACAAGATACGCACGAGTACATAAATCAGGTGTATTCCTACGCTGGCCGAGAGTCGTTAACCGATCTGGTTCTGACGGTAAAAACGACGGGACAGTTTAACCCCGTGTGGTCCGAATTATTATCTCAATTTCACGCCAACAAGTCGATTATAATTTGCCGATACTTAATATATATCATTCTGTGTTCTAAACTTTTATTCTGTAACGAAAAGTGCATTTACAGTATGAATTTTTGGTCTAACTGCAAAGAAATAATTTAGGATGAGAAATGTAATTCATCTTATCACTTAGAGATCTCTAATTACAGTCTGATCATAAGACAGCCAGTTTTGATTGATTTGTCCATTCCTGATAGAGAAAGAGAGATAGATAAAGGGAGAAGAAAAAGATAAAAGAAAAAAGAATGAAAAATGGTTAATAGTAGAGTTTCCTCCTCTCTCGCAGAATCTTGTCCATACTTGCTTTATAGCATTATGACCTCTGACTCTGATTAGGATCTCTAATTAAGGTCGAGGAATGTCCATCGTAAATTCATAGTTTCGAATTTCACATTAGTCAAGTCTGCGTTGACTTTTTTTTCTCTGCATTCCGCACCCATAAACTGCCGGAAAATCGCTGATTTTTTAGTATCTATTTCATTTAAACCTGCAAATTTGATGCAATTAATTATCGATATTAAATTGACTGTGACCATCTAACTGTCAGTGACAATAGGACGCCATCTCGTCTTGTCGGCTGTCCTATTAGATCATGCGCGAGGGTATCCCACGTTTTGCTAGTTTTCCGTGCGACTTTGCTTATCCATGCCTGTCCTGTTGCATCTTCCGAGCGTGTATGCGTGCGCGCGGTGAACGTGCGAGGGTCGCTGATCGTGTCTCGCACGTCTGCGGGGACGATTGATTTATCACACGCCAAGAGACAGATTGCCGCTCGCCCGACTTCGCGAGGAGAGAAAATATTCTCCCTCGAGGGAGAAGGAGGATGAAAAAGGGTGATCTCTCCCGCGTGCGGGAGCAGAGATAGGCCGCACACGCGTGTACCCGCAGCGCTCGACTCCACTTATCTCGTTTCTTTCGGCCTGGCCGGCTGCGCTGAGCGGCTCCGACGTAAATGGTACCAATAGAGGCTAGCTGTGGAGAACGCGGCGTCGATAAAAGGTTCGTTGCAACGCGCACTCTTGCGAAAAGCGAAAAGCGAAAACGCAGACGCGGTGAGTACTCTATAGTGCAAGTACCATTTATCTTATACGTTCAACACTTGCTTTAAAAATTGTAATTTCGAATATTCTTGAGCACTTCAAGATATTCGATAATAATCTGAAAAGTTTTAGTCAGTTTTGTGTATGATGTAAAAATAATTAGAAAGGCTTAAAGAAATTTATTTCAAAATTTATTTTTATATTATCCATGGTTGCATATTATTACAATTCGTAATTATCTAAAAAATCTGGCTTATAGTACACGCACTACTTTCCATTTTGATACTCTCGCGTCTAAACATTTTATGGTCAAATAACCATCAACGAATATACAGTGGCACGTATACCAGCAGGTTGCCGCTTCAGCAACAGGTTGTTGACTGCGCGAAAGGAATCAGGTGGCTTGAGGTCAGTGGAAGATAAGCAGGTTCAAGGACCAATGTCCTCCCGTCGACATTCTCTACACGGCGCTACGAACGAGATGAAAGAGCGTGATGGGCGAGAGGTATGATGGAGGGGCACGCGGATTGTGTCCGAGACTTTTCGTAGGGAAGATAACAACTTGATAATGACCGGCAACCCAAGGCCCCGGAGATAACCGAATGGTAAACATCTCTGGTTCGGAGCTAGCGTCGGTATTTGGATCCTTGTCGAGGATGCGCGCGGGGATCATTATAGTGATTAATGCTGATGGAAAGTCCCGATAGCGCTGATTTATCGATGTCACCGACAACGGATCCCGAGAGACGGTGACGAGATAAATGGTGGACGCGTCCTCTCGCGCCTTCTCGTCCGCTTAGAGTATAAAGCCCGCGAAAATAACGCCGCCTGGGAACCGCGCGCGTTCCAGTAGCTAAAGAGCGAAAAAAATCGATTCACATCGGCATTCTCGTGAGACTCGAGAGGTAGAGAGTGACGCTCGTTGACGGTGCGAAAATCTTAGGTAGGCATTTATTGCTATTGTATTTCTTCATTGTTATTAAATTTTCTAATAGTTATCGATAATTATCAACAGGACGACCAAACTATAAAAATAATAATCACGAACAATCTGATCTCGTTCGCTAGGTGGGAGGTCGGGCTTTGTATACTTATAAGGCTCGCCCTCTCAGACCCGGCATCGTAACGTGTGTATATGCTTTCCTGCGAGGGGCTTTATTTATTTAATCGAGTTGAATACATTAGTTCATGCCGTGAAAGATGCGCTGTGGAGAAACATTCTGATGCCTCCATTATGTTGATAAGGAAACCTCTATTCTCTCACCGTTTGTATAAATAAGATTTTTGAAAAAAATTTAGATTTTTAGAAGTTCGACATTGTTTTATCAAAATATTCTTGTTGCAAAAAACAGAGACAATGTAAATAATGTGTATAAATGAGTAATGGATTAAGCAACGACACTTGTACTCCGAAATCGTTCAAAGAACATTTATCCAGCGAGGTAGCGCGAAAGTTCAAGCCGACGTCGGCGAAGCCTCGTAAAATTTGGCGAATTGTCGTGTGGCCGAGGCCCACGCCCGTGTGACAATCTCGGCCGACATGTGGGCGGAATAAAAATTATATATAGCGCATTGTCTCCGTCCATTTCGTCCGCTACGCCGTTCGTCTCGGTGAGATATTCGGAAAGCAGCAGACATTATGGACCTTTGTAGAATAGAGTTCTCGTAGTGCTGCAATCGGAGCTTCTCTGTCTCTAACGCGATTCGTAGTCGAGCCGTTCAGAGAGAACGTGGCGATGCAATTGGCCGAGCAATAGTTCGGGGTCTGGGTTATAGACGTGGCCAGCCGCGAAGGCGATACTTTCTCGAGCACGCGGGATGCGCGCGGCGTCGTTTATAAACTCGCCATTCAAATCCTGCCTCACATATGATAATTTGCCGTGAACCAACCTAACCGGCCACCAGAGATCTCGAGACCCCGCCATGGCGGGTAGTAGGTAACAGCGGCACGGACTTAGCCCCGATAAGCCCCGGACCACCCCTGAGTGAATGCACATAGAGTTGAAAAGGCATCCGAAGTGTTATTGAGGCTCTTAACCATCGCGCGGCTAAAATACTATCGACCTGCGACGCGCAGATATTTGACTGCATATTTTTAGAGAGTGAACGTATGAAATACAGCGCTGCCGATCTTTTTTTATATTTTAATAATTGTAATTGTCAGCCTAATGTCTAAATAGATATAAAAAATATATTTATTTATACGGAATGTTTTTAATACGTGGGCATAATTTTAAAAATAAATTTAGGACACCAAAATAATACATTCATATTCACTATAGATTAATTTGCTGGATTACATTTATCGAGATATAAATTATTTTATTAATATTGTAACATGCAATAAATATCAGTTATTTATATTACCTTTTATTAATGAATTTTATTAAGTGTACATTATTTTATCCTAATTATATAAATTGTTTAAAGTATCTGTCCTCTATTTGAAAATACGCTACTGCTTGCATGTTGACAAATATTTTACCTACGTTTAATACAATTTTAAATAAGTAATGTAATTAGAAGAATAATATTCACCTAATAAAATTTACTAACAAAAGTTATAAATGTCTTATATTTTTCGTCTGTACAATATTAATAAAATTATCTTTATCTCGAACTTATTGTTAGCCAAACTGACCTATATCAACTTTCTGTGTCTCGAATTTATTTCTGAAATTACGAATGTTATGAACCACTTAATATATTATGTAAATCTGCTACAAATTAATTAGATAGAACGGAGAGAAGTCCATGGCGACGTAAGCGACATCAGCGACGTCTCCATCATATGCGATTCTTGCACGTTGACGTCAACCTTGACATCAAGTGCCACTTCGTCCTTCTATCCGTTCGAAAGAATGCAGACATCTCCCATGCGGGCATCGAAGTCCTCGGAAAGCGCGCGCATCGTCGAGAAATACACCACCGAAAAATTCGTCTTGACTTTAACGACGGCGGACCCGCCGCGTCGTTATCGACTTACCCAGTGCCCGTCGGGCCCCGTCGCGGCCCGCCCCATACCATTCCGTCCGGCAACATACAAATTTACCTCGTTATCCAACGCGCGCGACACGCCGCCGGTGTGGGAGTATTCGTGGCGGTTGCTCGCGACGCACGTGGGGTCTCCGCGGGTGCCCCGCGTGCCCCGCGTGTACGCGCGCGCCTCGATACGCGCGGCTAAACAAATCCGCCGACTGCTCGGATACGCGATAAACGTCGGCGCGGCGACGCCGTATGGGCTCGTACGGGTGACAGTTAGGTGCCCACTTTCCCCACGTGGAAGGCCGCCGGGCCGCACGCCGCTCCGGGAAAGAAATGTGGCGCTTAAATAAGAGGTCGGCGCGGGGAACGGGCGCGGGTACGAGCACACGGAGTCGGAGGAGGTAGCGGAGATTACCGCGCGCGAGGCCTCGCGAGACGCGCGTATAAGTAAGATCTCGGGATTTTATGTCGTTACCTCACACGAAGTTGCCGCTTCGAGCCGGCCGTTAAGAGAGTCTCTCTTATTCCTCCCTCTTTCTCTCTCTCTCTTTTCTCCCTCTCCCCCCTCTCCAGATTCTTATTCTTATTGTCCCTCTCGCCGTGCCTGCTGTGGACCGGCATCTTCCTTCTCTCGATTCGCCGATTCGCCCTTCCCCTGGGCGCTATATCGATTCTCCGGGTCGTGGGTGGCTCGAGTGTTCGACATGTAAACAGGTGTACGCGGGGAATATACGCGTTTCCTCGCGATGATTTATGCGTATCCGTGAATACGCTGCCTAATAGCGCGGACAGCAGGCTACAGGACACCTACATGAAAAACTGACCGTGGAATTACGCGAGGCGAACGTGAGATTTGACGAGTTCGCCTTTGCGTGAATGAGAGTTGTACGTTTACACGTGTTTTAAAAGTGAGAATGCTAGACTTCCGTAATTGCACGTCGCGCATGAATGTCGACATTTAATTAAATTTCCAAAAAACTACGCGCAAATTTCGTAAACACTAAACTCAAATTTGCATACGTTTTATCGTCGAATGAATTAAAAACTTTCCTGTTAAAAAAAAATCGAGAGAAAGTGATAAAAGTCGATACGATCTACCAAAAATTTTATCGTTTTCTATTGTAACTTGTTTTATTGGAATTTATTGTGAATGAATAATTGAAATTTTATTGTGATTAATTGTATATTTATTAAAGATATTACCAATCTTTTACTTCAATTAGAAATTTAATGATTGCCGAAATGAATATAATAATTCGAAGTAATAGTATGATACTAAAAATTAGTTCGAAATCTGTTTTTAATATCAAATCAAAGTAATTTTTTATTCGATTATACCAAAGGGAGAAGCAGATCTCGGCTAAGCTGGCCACACCTGCCACCGTAAACACCTCCTTATTAAAAAAATAATAGGCGTAGCAAGTCTCGAGGCATGGAGGAGCAAGTAGGCCGACGTTAGAGATGAAATTAACGTTGGGACTAAACGGACACGGTAATAAACGTGTTAGAATTACGGCAGAATTGTGTCCCGTTTTTCAAAGACACGGCTTAGGTTTTAACAACGACCACTCTCGCGAGGCACTAATACGGTAGAAGCATCGCCGCCGATTGGAATTTATGAGCCTCAGATTTCACGATGCCTCTCGCGGTACAGTTAGAGGAATGTGTAACGTATATACGGTATGGCGAACGTGAACCAACCCGAGCGTAATAAATGCCATTACCAGCAGCAACGATAGCCTCGTTGAAGGAGTTGAAATCAATTCTAGACGGCTTGCACAATCTCGCGCGAGAGAATTAAATCGCCGTGTCTACGCAATCGCAAAGAATTAATTACTAAGAAATTTCAATAACTCAGGGTATATGACTGGGGCAACGGGACGTGCATAAAACGAGAGACAGCCTCTCGCGACGTTCTTATTGGGTTCGCAGGGGCGCGTGTATCTCGAATACAATAGCCGCTGCGGTATCCGAGACCGCGTCGCGCTTATCCGCCGTGTAGGATAATGGCGATACGCGTGGGTGCTTCACGGGGGGTGGTGACACCCCGCGACACCACCGTGCCCCGGCAACACCCCGTAGATGGAAATACCTGCTAGCGCCCGTCCTCGGCATTACGGCGGCTTAAATCAGCCCCGAGGAATCTCGAGAGACATGGGTGTTCAATTACCTGGTCATAAACCTTTACTAGCCCACGAGGTGGACGGCGACGAGTTCGTTCGCGCGAGTGCGCGCGAGACGCGATCCGCCTCGCCGTGCCGGCCGGTCGGACCTCTCCATGGACACCATGACGATCGAATGGGTCTCTACTTTACGATCTCGTAGAATCCCCGCCACAACGCGCGCCGCCGCTAAACGCCGCGAGGAGAGAGAGAGAGAGAGAGAGAGAGAATGCTGGCGTATTTTACCGTACTTTATACGTCTTAACGGCGTTTTTCCCTCCCGATATAAAACATCTCGAGGCGAATCCGACTCTTCGCACTTCGTGACTCGCTCCGTTTGAACGAACTCCGTCGCGGTCATCGCAATGTATCGTCGTCGCGGCCGCTGATCATTCTTCCGTCGAAACAATTATACTTGCTTGCAATAATTATGTTACAGTCGCAGAATTTGAATGTTTTTAATTACAACTTTGCTCTCAACGGTGCCAGGACTTGGAACGAAGCGATTATGCATCGCGCGCCGTCGACGAGCGAGTCTCGACGGGGGAGGATTTGTCACCTTTTTATCGACGCCGCTGCCGAGCACGTAAAGCATAATAAAGTACACGGGTACTGTCCCCGGGGCTATCGCCATTATTCCTCCCGATGAATAAGCGAGGGCCTCGGCATTGTGTCGAAGGTGCATTACGACGTAACGTGAGCGGCGCGCGCGTCCGGCGCATCCCGATGCTCATGGCCGATACGCGGGGTACTTTTGTAAAGACGTCAGAAAAAGACGCCGCGCTCTGTACCATTTAATTTTCGGCGATTAATCAGTCTAACGATATCGATTATATCGCGGGCAATAAAATGCGGCGTAATAAGGAGCCAGAGATGCGTATGCGGTTGTGCTGCGCCTCGCACAACACAGGAACCCCGATGTTAATCGCGAAGCGAGAGGAGCAGGGAGAGAATGAAAAAGGGGGGAGAGAGACAGAAAAAAAGTTACATCTGCAACTGTAAATCAATAAACGATACTTGGCGGGATGGTACCACCCTATGCCACCGGCACCGGTGAAAAATATATCGCGGGACGCGCCGCGGAATTGTCCGACAGCCACGAGTAATATACCTGGCGCGCGGACTTTTTCCGGGCCGGTCGTTACTTAGTAGCTTATTTATTTTTGCATAGATAATCCGCGCGAGATACGGAACGAGATGTGGGTGGAGCGCATGTGCTTGAGTCACGTGTGATTAAGCGATGTTATCCGCGGTTCTCGGTGCCGTCGCACCTGTATCCTCGGAACGCCTACGTGGAGAGGAGACTCTCCGTCTCGCCTGCGGTCTGTCTTCCTTCATCCCTGAAGCTCGCGAGGATCGACGGCCCTGGAGATTGTCCTTCACTGGAAAGAAAAAAGAAAAAGAATATCGTAGATCGAGAATCTATAAATAATTTCTGGTTCTCTCGGAGAGTCGAAGATGCGCTATTTTTGTGCTATTATGCGGATTTATTTAACAAGTCAAATTAATGATTTTATTTCGGGATTCGGTCAACCCTTTTTTTCGCGTGAACGATCACTTGGGATGATTTTTATATCCCAGTTAAAAATTATAGAACAATCAATTATTTATATAATATATGCAATGTGTAGTAAAATTAATACAATGATTTTTATTAAAAACAGGTTTTTTCAATTATATTATACAAATACAAAAATTATGTATACGAAATATTTTTCAAACATAAAAATACACATTTATAGAACCTTTTTGTATTGTATAAACGTAAAGATATTAATAGCTTATGTCCCAACTTCATTCCCAATTTCATATTATTAATTCGAATTTATAATAATAATTCCAATCATACTTAATTGATTTATTAACATAAATGATCATTTAGGTTTTCTACAATTTCAATAAATTAATACTATGAATATATGAGTCATAATCTGTTTCTATTGTCTAAATGAATCTCAGATCATCTTTTCGAAAATATAGATAAAGATTTTGGATTAAAAACAATTTGCTGCGACATGAGCTTTACTTTTCCATTGAGGAGTAAAAAACCTCCGAGGTGATAATTCTGGGGTTAAGGATGGTTTTAAAAAGGAGTGAAAGAAAGTTAAAAGAGATTGTACAAGTAGATGAAGTACTTGTGATAGTTATACTTGAGGTCGACAGATATTATTCACGATATGACTCAATAACGGATACTCTATGTCACGATTTATTACTGTTTCACGAGTAACGGTTCACGCAACATTCTGTGAATTAAGCGATACAAGCATCTACGCGATGTCGGGTATTATTCAATGCGCTCCTTTGTGCGTTTCGCGGAAAGCCGCGGCCCCGTCGGCCGCGTAAGTTTGCATACCACGATGCACAACCGGGTTACGAACATTGTTGCAATCTTGCTCTTGCGCCTTTTTCATCATTGCCACAATGTCGGCATATTTTATCGTTTGCCACGCACGGGAATAAGCGGTTCGATGGCCGATTGAGTATCGGGAAACGATAATAACAGCCCGTTTCCACGGCGATATTGCTAAAAGTATCGGATAATTATCGCCGCGGCGAGAGTTACATGCACACCTGTCAGTGCGTATATGTATGCTCGTGGGCGTACCGCAGCGTGTGCCTTTTGGAAAGAAAAAAGAAACGCGTACCGCGCCACGCCGATAGTTCTGTCTCATGTACCGCCGTATTTATAATTGCGCTTTCCGTCGCGCGGCGACCGATAGCGGTTCCATACAGAGAAAACAAGCGGAAGACTGAGGAGGGGGATGTCGGTGAGTCAACGGGTGCGCTTTGGCTCCCGTGTTCTTTCCTCGCAGCCATTATCCTGTATACCAGTTCGCATGAGGAAGAGACTATTCGACGCAAAGAGAAGACAATCGGACACCAAGTTTGGTGTTTCGTTGCATGAGACACGGCGAACGATTTCAATATGCACTTGTAACAGCGTGTAATTGGAAATGAAATCTTTTGCGCAATTGCGACAAAGACGATTTCTTCCTTCTTCCGTCGGGAACAGACATCTTGATTAGAAATAAGACACAAAAAAGAATAATCTATTTCCAAGTTGGGCATGTTTCGCGACAAAAAAATTTTTTAAATATTTTGTCTTATAATTCATTGTGTGTACTGGTCCTTAGAGTCAGCCTTGAGTTCATTGCCGTACACGCGTGCAAGCGGACGGCGAAGTATCAATGTCGCCGTATTTCGCGCGCGGCAAGTCGGCATTTGCGATATCGTCGGTTTAAATTAAGAGGGGGCCACGCTCGATTAGTCCCAGCGGCCGTCGCGCGCGTTCGTTCTCGTTAGTTATCGGCGTGTACACCGCGGGCCCGATACCGAGACCGAAACCCGCCGTCGAAGGAGCGACGCGGGGGGAATGCGAGGGAGCCGGTGCCGCGGCGTATCTCGTGATTCAGTAGCGTCTTACCCCGGGACTTACAGGAAACCGAGTAATGCAGTACTCATGTACCGGCGTCGATACACCGGGAGGGCTGCCTTTCGATCGCTCGCGCGAACGCCGCTCAATAAGAAAACCGCTATCTCTCTTCTTGTGCCGCCGACGGTATCGGAGCCGACCGGTGCCAAGATCGGTCTAATGTCAGTAGCGAATGTCGGCGGTACTTTTGACCAGATTTGCCGGACCGTGGGCCTATCAATGGTCCGACGACTGGATTTATAACGATCGCTTACCTATTTCTAACCGGGTGAAAATGGAATAATTTTTGTTTCAACTTCCTCATCTATTAGAACTGTAATGTACTTCATTCTTTTCTTAATTTCTTGCTTCGCGAGGGAAAACAATATTTTGACGATATTAAGGAATTTGCTATAACACTACCAGTAACCAGCAGTATTAAGGATGTATCAGACATCAGTCATTTTGGTTACAGATGAATTTATTACGATTTAATTTATTGCGAATTTATCAAGCCTCGCATTTGTGCGATTTGCTTCCCGGCGGAGTTTGAAAATTATTACGCTTGGAGAACGCCGATTAATTACGATCAAATCAAAACACGGAGTAGATAATTACGTAGTTGTTGTTCAACCCACACCAATTATTTTTTTTTTTTTTTATTCATTGTCGGACACTAAATTATATAGTACGTAAGCAGGTTTGCAAAGTTCTTTGTATATGAACTGTCCGCATAAAATATGCAACATATATTTTTTTGCAAACTTGTTTAAATTATTAGCTGAGAATTAATTACCATGCATTTCGTAAGCGATCTTTAATTATTATGCGCGATAGTCACTGTTTCGTTTCACAAATTAAATCGTTGAAGCAAAACGTTGAACTAACGTTGATCTTGCATCTTTGACAGAAATTGCTTCAGCAGGATATGACCATGGTAGACAAAATCTGAGCAGAATACTTTAATTACGTAAACTTGGGTGTGCGAATGAAAATGAAAACACTATAAACAATGTGCAAGTACCTTGTTTTTATTGCGTGTTTAAATCACGCCTGATAAAATTAACATACTTATCATTTTATCACCGATGTGTGCAAAAGAAACGAAAGCGCGCGCGCGCGCGCGCACGCTGCCGCACGGCGATATATCGGAAATCTCATGCGTTCCATTTCCAGGATAATAGACTGCCTCATTTATTCCGCCCCAATTCCTCGACCGCGCCCGACCGAATAAAAAGAGTGTTTATCAGCTTATCAGCGGCGAGGATAAGAATTTCGCTAAATAACAACATCGGCCAGCCCAGGCACCCAGAGTAGAAGAGTGCCTTTATTTATTCGCCTTTAAAGTGACACGCACCCGCGCCTGCGCGCGATAAAATAATTACGCGGCACGACTTTATTATCGCCACAGGTATCGGATCTGCGATTTTGCACGGCCGATTTCCGATCGGCACCGCCTCGTTCGGTTTATAATACAGCGGTGCCATTTTATTTGGAGCAATGCACGCGCCGGCTCGAGCTCACGCTGTGCAACCGAGAAAATGTTTCTGCCGCGTCGAGAAATATTACCGTGTTTGCACGCACATTTTCTCAAGAGACATTATTTTTTTCGCGCGTAACCGAAGAAATAACTGTCATCTTAATGCGTCGGGGCGCGATTAAAGGCTGCGCATGTGCGCACTGTGATTTTGATATTACGTTAGTGCTCTGATTTAAAAAAAAGTAAAAATAAAACTGTTCGCACTGTTTCGTAACTTTCTCGCACTCACACGCACCCGGATACGCCTGAATCGTTCTACGACAGCACGACGGTTTTTATGAAAAGCCAAAGAAACGTATTCTACATTTCCATTATTTATGTCTGCTGCTATTATTATACCGTAAATTCTTTGTAAGTCGATGGATCGCGGAACCGAGCGAGCACGAGAGAGATGACCGCCGTTACTAAAAACCTCATTCCCGTTACGCCTACGCATGTAAAACCCGAAAGCGCACCACGTGCGCGCGTTCGCCATATGCGTGCGATACTCCGGCTAAGTGCATCGTTCGTTCCCAGCCTGCATCGTCGCCTGAATCTCCGATCGCACCTGTATCGGAGATCGGCATCCAAATCGACGTCAACGCGGCTGGTGCTCGGTGGAACGCGCTCGCGTTACAAGGGCGGAGGAATGGAAATATCGCGCGAACACGAGCCTCGCATTCTTCGCTTAAGTGAATTCCGCGACGAGCGCGCGGGTGTCGAAAACAGGCCGAGATCGAACGAGCGCGTGTGCGTTTGGCGCCTCGCATCGGCAGGGTTCGTGCTGAACGCATTCGCGTTTGTGTTCCGTACGACACGAAGCGTCGGATGGAGCTGAAGGGAATCGCCGGAAACCGGCGACGGCGACGAATGACAATGTAGCTGCGATACGCGACCCACTCGCGATGGCATTTAGCAACGCATTACGCGCCGTGTCGCGCACGAAATGACGACAATATACTTGTCAAGTTTCCAGTTACGATAATGACACGTATGAAATGCATTTATCGCGTCACCTGATTTTTGTAATAGTGATTTCTGTCGCTGTGCATGACGCAATGCAAAAGCTACGGAAAGCTAAGTTATGAAATAGCATACTCTCTAAATCCGAAGTAGTGAAATCTGACTGATTTGCAGTACTACATTTATGACTGTGATCATCGGTGACTATTCGCTGTCTTTCAGCGATTCCGATTGAGAGAGAGATACTATTACTGTAATCGGAATCAGTGCACATTGTAGTTATATAAGTATATCGCTGAATCCACTGCCTTTCAGTGAATAATATACTGATTCTGATTTGGAGGTAGAATAGTATCGAATGTGGGGGAGTTTTACGCAGCTTTACGGAAACGTTCGGGGGAAAAAAGGATTGTCGACGCGAGCAGATACGGTGTCACGGTCACGTCGTTCTTCATCACCTCGTTACGCGGCCGTCCCGCATTAGCTTCCCTCGCCTACGGGTGAGCCTATCCTCCAGCGCGTATTCAGGCGATCAATTGACGCGCGACATAACTCCACATCGAGGATGCCGGTGGCTGGTACATAGAACCACACTTAGTGAATATATATCCGGTAGATGCGGGAGAGACAGAGAGCGGCAGCCCAAGAGCGATGCCTGCTTCGTCGCCTTCCTCTTCCTCCTCCTCCTTCGAGACTTGAGGCTTCTACTGGCGCACAGAGGCAGTGTGCGGTAGCCACCTTTGACCTCTTACTACGCAGGGACGCACCGATCCTTGCGAATTTGTATGTAAACTCGTAAAATTATCTTTTCTGTATCTACTGTGCGCCAGAGAAAAATAATATATCGATTAACTCTGCATAAACGTTGCTGTTCTTCGGTATCTTCTCTACACACATCACTTCTAAATTAATTTTCATTACAAGTAAAAAAACTCTTCAATGATTCATGTACTATAATATCTCCAGAAAATATTTATACGGCTGTTTATTTTAAAAAATTGTATATAAAATATTATAACTAATTACAATGCTCTCAGTTTTTCAAAGAAAAGAAAGGCGCTGAACCATTTGTGTTGAATCATGTGTCTAGAGAAAGAGAATGCAGATTTTATCTGTTATTTTCCGCCATTACTTATATTGCCATTACTTCGTTGCTTTACAGCGAAGATTTCGTAACTCGGCTGATGGTTTTCTTGTCTAAAATTATAGCTATAAATAATTATATACTTTCTTTTTCAATCAAGATTCTAGAAGAAGCATGTTAAAGGTGCAGTATGAGGCGGAGGTGAAACAGCGTTTTACAAAATCTTCACTTTTATCACGAAATTGGTGTCCGGCGGCGATCTATAGAAATTATGCGACGGGGTCGTGCTTTCACGTGGGCGCCTCGCGAGTTTCCGGAGAAGTTACGATACGCGGTTGATCTACGGACAACAATTAAGCACGGCATTATAAATACCGCGCTCACGCGGTTTGCCAACGTAACTCCTTCGTTCGCCGGAGGCAACGTAATGGCGCCTGGAAAGATGCGTGCCTGGCCTCTAACGCGCGTAGGTGAACCTACGCACCCTATGAGAACCTCATCTTCACCGATGTATACTTTCGCTCGTCCCCTCGCAAGAAGAAGCGAGTGGAAATTGGTTAGCGAAGTCAGAGACAAGTCAACGGCTTTCTAATAAATCGGCAATTGTTCGGAATATATGCGTGCTTCATATATCAACGGGCACTCATTAATAAACGGTTTCAAGTTTCCCAGGCGAAGTCTTCCTACTTTGAAAATTTATGCATCGTGAAAACGATTAGCCTATATGAAAAAGAAACCATGTGTCTTCATCGAAGTTGTATAAAGGAAAGTTTTTAAAGAAATTTTTAAGAAACGACGAAGATGTTACACAATGTCGTATTACAACAATGCATTATAAGAATGCAGTTACGTAACAATGTAAATGTCAATTGCTAGAATGAAAATGTAAACTTTTAATTTTGATTCAAGCAATCGATATGTTTATTCTCAAACTGTGCCATTCATCATTCGCACATTCCTATGAAATTCCGAGTCCGCCACGACTATCAAATTTCTCAAATGTAATGTAGTGGCACTTATCCTTTCTTCAGTCAGTCGTATCGTCCAAATTTATCCGGCATCACAGTCATAACGTCCCTACCATCTCTCGTACAAGCTACGTTTACCGGAGGTGCTGGTTTCTCGCATGTCGAGCTCCTCGTCCCGCGGCGAGGCGATTCCTCCGAAATAACGTGACGTCCGTGTTGGGGAATATTCAAATCGTCTCCTCTAGTATCGGGTATCGGCGCTGGCTCGCGGCCATAACCGCGGGCGGAATAATTTCGAGCCGCGCGCCGCGTGCTGCACACGATAATAAATGCTCGCGCGTCACGAGCTTCTCACGTGCGTGAGGCTCGATCTCGGGCTGGAGCATTTTATAGTGCTCCTCTTTCTGCCTATGCCCGAGCACGTACGATAACGCACGCTTTTCCTCCGGCAATGTCACTGTTCGCGAAGGGCATAGCATTAACTGGCCGTTGCCCGCGCGCGCGAAGACGATCTTCTCGCCCCTCGTCCCGTAACCGGCGTCTCTTCGGCCTCTACGATCCGTCAAGGTAAAGCGGTAGTGGGTATACGGTAGCCGTCAGCGTGTCAACCGGTGACTAATGGATCCGCGCTGACGAGACGACGTTGGGTAGCGTGGACCCGGCGTAAGTAGCGTAGTCAGTAGCGGTGCCGGCGATCGGTATATAGCGTCACCTTATTATAAATAGATACTTAAGAGTATAGAGCTCGTGCTGCTCGCGGGACACGGAGATTCATCTTATCAGCCAAGGAGAGACATAAATTACGCCCGTCCAGTTTAATCCGCGCGATTAGGCAAGCGGTCCCTCGGTCCTCCGTCGGGCCTCCGGCGACGAGCCTTTATCCAAATTAAAACTGTTTTAAATGCGGAGAAAGTAAAATTATGGCATATACAAATGCTTTTTTATTTATTTCCGATTATTTAGGAGCCCGTTAGATAGACCTAGGAATTCAGGGCTCCACGCGTTTAAGATACGAGAATAGAGAAATTGACTCGAGTATTTTGTTGATGTCTAATATCCATTTGGAATGGTCACCCAATGGAAGCCAAATCAAATGGCTTAAGAAATTCTCGCCATTTGTTATCTTAAGTGCCATTTGGACGGGCGCTACGGAATATCTGTCCACTGACTTTTCTCGATACGTCACTTAGACGTAATAACGATTCCATGAAACGCGATACGAGATGTAATGTCGCCGGTAGAAGGCATTTAATGTTCCTGATAATAATGCGTGTTAAAGTTCGGATATCTAATCACTCGGTTATTGCCCCTCGCATTTGCCCCTCGGGCGATAGTGCACATCGTTTCGACATTGTGTTCCGGGAAAGTGTTTCTTCGGTGCACAATGTTTCTGCGAATCGACGAGATTATCTTTCGTTTATGCGGACCCACTCGGCACAATATATTTGCTAATCTGAGATATAAACGTCCGGTGAATTTACTCGTGACACGCGAATTTCAGCGAAATGATGTCCGGAGCGGTGACCTCACCCCGCGAGCGTGTCGAGATTGTCGTTAAGATACACGGCGACGTTTCACGGGACCTTAAGTCTAAGCGAAATGTGCGTCCGTGTCTCACGATCAATCGATTTGTGTGAACATTAACGATAATGCACAAATTATAAAAATGCGTATTTGATAAGTGCCACCCTCGAAGAACGACATTCCTCTGTTTCCATGAAATTTCTTCCGGGTTCAATTATTTTGCGATATACTCGAGTTTGCTTGTGCCGGTTGAATAATTTAACCCTTTTTACTTTGGGTATACAATCGCGAGGCTGCCTTTGATAGAGCTTACCCTAATTGACTCATTATTCTGATAAACGCGACACTAATTTCGAACATATAAAACACAGGCGTGATAGGCGCGAGAAGATACGGAAAAAAATATATGGAAAGGAAGATTCCTGAGAGAAAGAGAAGCGACCAACGTTACAATCATCAATGATTTACTTATCCCAATTTACTTATCCCATGTACTCGAGTGCCTATTCTCCCTCCACGCTAATTCTTATTTTTAATGAGTCCAACGGGACTTATTCTCTTTTCTCATTACCTCTTCTTCTAGATTCAACCTTTGAATATACTTGATTTATCGTCGACCACGTCTTCTCTATCTTTTCCTATCTTTTGACCTGATATTGCAAAACAATTTTCTTTCCATCTCCCCGTTTTTCCTCGTCCACCTCTCCTTTTGCTTCTCTCACTAAGGCGGTCGACAGATGACAGGTTCTCATCTAATACAATTACGGAGAATCGCGGTTATTTATGAGACATCGAGCGTCATTGGCGCTGGAGAGGAGGGACCGATGATTCGAGCGGCTCCGGGCGACTAGGCGGCCCTGACCATCCGACATGATTGAGAGCGTATAATGCGAGGTGTTGAGGCAGGTTGGGAATCGGCGCTAATGATCGGGCGTGGGTGCGAATTAAGCGACGGTGGCCGCGGAGGACGATGCGCCGACGACCTCGCTGCACCGGGGACGAATTAAATGTGCGAGTCCACCTTTCACAATCAGCTAATCTTCTCGATCTCGGAAACCGAATATAGCGCGTACGTATAAAGCGCAATATTTGTTATTAGCTTATGAAGAAAATATTAATTTGAGAAAAGATTTTATTGTAGACTCGATCGTTTTTGCCACTCTTATAATTCACATCCGTTCCTTGCTACATAGAAGAATATCAATTCTACTGCCAAGAAAAGCGATTATTTTATTTACTTCTTCCCCCTAGTAACAATTATCTTTAACAAATATTATTTTTTGATAATTGTCTTAAAATATACTTATCATAACTTGTAGAAAAACTCATTATTGTATATTTAAAAAAATATATATAATATTTTGAAGAATATATTATAAAATTATATCAAAGAAAATTGAGAACAATAAACAAATTAAATTTTTGTTTCAATGTTCTTGAAATATGAAATTAATACGATTCAGAACATATATTTTGAATTTGATGCTCATCGTAAACTCACGATTTGCGGATATATTAACTTATGAAGTATATTTTAAATAAGCAATATTTATTTAATTTATGTACATATATTTTTCTGTGTGTATAGAGAAATTTATTTCAAGCATATACTATTCAAGTAAATGACAAACGTAATATTTTAAGACTTTATGAAGAAAATATTCTTTGCAAAACGTTTGCATTACGTAAAAGAAGAAAACTAAAAATTGATTGATTTCTTAGGAGAGAATAACATTTTTCTGTGTGTGGCAATACTCGGTACAATTCAAATTTTAGTTTGAGAGAGCTGCAATTTACGAGTTACTTTATTTTAACACGTACCGCTGTCAATCACATTAGGAGTTGTATAGTATGCCACCCATCACGAAAACACTTCATTAGAATGCGCGCGCGTTTCGTGTTTAAAGCAGACGAACATGATGTCTCGTGGCCCGGACAATCAGCGTGTGTGGTGATTACGCGTACATACTCTCCGATCGCCCATGCGCGCAACGCGCCATCCAAGTCATCGTCGTCGTCGACGTCGTTTGTCTCGTGTTGAATGCATTTATTCTGAAGGAGCTGCATACCGATGGATTATGTAAATCCACGGACGCGCATCGCTGGCTCTTCTTCGCCACTTGATTTCAATCGAATCGCACAAAAACTGTTAGTCGGAATAAAGTATGTACGTTTAAATTAAAGAGAGATTACATTATTAAGAAAAAATCTGCCCTGCGAATATAGATTTACCGGTAATTATCGTAGACGTTGCAACGATAACTGTGGGAAACAAATTACAATATAAATAACGAATTCCCTTCTCGAGAATTATGCTAAGATTACTGCGATATTATTCACTCGAGTATCGCTTTAATAATTTATCGATTATCCGCTCAATTATCGAGAAACGTACTCTTCCGTCGAGCAACAAAGGAGCCTCGTTTATCAGTCGTGTTAGCTATCGTTTCAGCGCACGCAGCACATCCCGAGAACGCGCCTCTGCCGCGCGACATTAACGCTCGGCTCATTTACATCAGGCGGTTGCTGTTAATTGGTATCGGATCTCAATTACGGCCGATTACGCGGCCTTTTTTCACCTGTTACCGCGAGCGAGAATGCTCGCAGCTCACAGCGATAAGGCGCTTATGACTGCCGCGAGCACACCGCCGTTGCAACTTTCTCTCTGTCTCTTTCTTTTTTTTCTCTCTCTCCTTTCCTCTCTGTTTCTTCTCTCGCCTTTTATTTTCGAACCGCCTTTTCGCTCTTCTGCTTCCTCCTTCCCAGATTCAATTTATCGGGTCTTAAGATACGCACAGGAGTTCCACCACGGTGGTGGCTGCTTGCAGAAGGCGTCGTCTTTTTCACCTCCGCAAACGATCTCGCTCGTTTCCTTTTCTCGAAAAAAAATCACCGCACCATAACTCATGCGACGTTAACAGAAAATTAGCATAGCGATCTTAGTTACTGGTTACGTGTGTGTGTGTGTGTGTGTGCAGGGTATTTCGTTCCTGAATTTCGAGATCACACGTACATTACAACGTGTATTAAAGCTAAAAAAATAATATATAAGAATTTTTTTTAGTTTCGAACGTAATGAATGAAGATTATAGTAAATACCTTTCTAAACAATTTATCACACCGTGACGTGTTCTTTCCAGACTTTTTTTTTAAAGCTGCAACGTCGGAATTGAACTGAAACAACCTGCACGCGGGTTCAGTGTTCACTCGGCCATGCCGACTTGAGGTCGTTCGAACCGTGACGCGATCAGCCGACCCTGTTCCGTCTCTTCTAAAGAGCGATCTGCGAAACGATCTAGTAATCGCACTTGCATATCGGTGGCGGAGCGCCCACGCAGATTCTTTCGCTTGGTGACGCGCAATCAGCCAAGCTGGTGTATTCCCTTGGAATTGCACGATGCGGTCTGGGGTTAACTATGAGGCGGAGAACTATGAGGTTTCCCTCGTCGGAGATACACTACTAGATAGTTACAACACTCTGACAATTTATCATAGTCATTTACAAGTGTTAGCAGTTTGTTTCAGTAATTTTTTCAAGTATCTCAAGATCGTTAAATTGATAAAAATATTTTTGAAGAATCCTTTTTATTTGTTTCACTCAATGAAACAAAATCAACGCTAAAAGTAAATCGAAATTTTGAACGAGTACAGAATACACAAAGAAAGAAAAATTCCACCTGTATCCTCGAGCCAATCTCGGCAACGAATCAGATTCCGAAACGAGTTAAAGAGAGAGAATCAGGAGAGACGGACGTCCCCGCGGAAAGAAGACTTCGAGGAAGTATACGTCGACCTTCCCGTGGTGCCGGTCGTTATCACGTACCGGGCATCGCGTGCCGCAACCCTGCCGTGGGCCAGTCTGCTCTTATCGCGCATCTACCACCACCTGCGAGAGATCGAGAGCGGTAATCGTCTCACGGTAGTTCCCCGGAGCGGCGTGTCCCGTTCCGTCCCGCTTCCACGTCGCGGCACCGTTCGTCGCTCTTTTCCGGACGGAGGAAACGGGACGCGCGGGACGTCGCGCGGTATCGCGGAGACCGGTACCGCCTTTGGCGCAAGCACGCATAATGAGAGTGATATAATAACGACGCACACCAGCGGCGCGGTACTCGGCGACACAACTCATCCCGACAAAAGGATACCGCTCTCGTGTGCCGCTCGTGGAAACGAAGGAGAATAGGAGGTCGAGAAACGGGCTGTGTGGCAGCAGAGACGCACCGCGGCACGACGAAGAGCAGCGTCTTCGTTGCATCGGGAACGTGGCGGGACGAGGCGGAGTGTGTCCGTCGCGCGCAGGAGGAACGATGTAACCAGTCGGGTTAATTAAGAGGATCCAACCTTGACTGACGTAGCCATTGTACACGCGCTGCGCCCCATACCGCTTGCACTTCTGCCTTCTTCTCCTCCTCCTCCTCCACCCCTCGGCGCGTGATGCGTACCTAAACGCGTCCACATATGTACACGTCCGCGAGACACCGTCGTACTTCGTCCTTGTCGTGCACCATTTACGGAGGACATCTTACAGGTCTGCTTCGCCGTTGAAGAGCGGCCAGAGATTGGCCAGTGCAATCCTTTGCTCTATTCTCGTCCTTCCGCTGTAAAAAAAAAGTACATGTTTGTTAGAAATATAAGACGTTGCAGGTACGCATCACTCCGCAAAATCAACAGCGAACAGAATCTTGCTTTCTTTCTTATTAGCGTACGCGTTCAACTCACCATTAAAGAGAATGAAGACATCATATCGCGTGATCTAGACAATCGCCCGAGGCGCAACGTATAAAAGCACGAAAGGATGAAACCCTGCGAAGGTGCTGTCTTTTATTGCGTAACTTTCTGAAAACGAAAGATTTTTGCTATTTTGAGATAGCGTTGCCGTAAAACACATTCTCGCGCGCTTTTACGCGATGCCATTACTTTTTCGCCGTCGCAGGAACGAATAAAACGCGCGCAGCTAATAGCGCATTACACGTCCCGCGTGCAAAAGGTGGTCTGACACGAAGACATAAAACCGAGGGGGCGTCCCGGTGACAATTAACAGACCCGCTCGATCACAAATCACCAGGCGGCGGAGCTCTAATCACAACCGCGAGACTCTCCTTCTCTCTCTCTCTCTCTCTCTCTCTCTCTCTCTCTCTCTCTCGCGCGCTGCAGTTCACGCTTGGACATTGTTGGTATCGGGTCCACGAAGCCACGATTGGAAGCTTAGTAAATGCGATACGCGTAAAAGCGATCGCGAGATCACGAGACCGCCAACTGCTCCCTCCCGACCCACTTTCGCGACTCGCGGCGCTGATTGCGTTCCCCATCGTTCGCGTGCGCGTTACGGCGACCGCGCGAATGTAAATTTCAATTTTCAGATTACCTCGTAAATTGCTCGCTCCGCACGAGGAAGTACGCGCCGGATAATAAACGCGTAGACAAGGTGAAAATGGTCATTTCGGTCTCGAGGCAAATAATTGAGATAGCACAGTGTGCGCATTCTCACGCCTTAGTGCAAGTTATCGTCCATCCGCGTCAAGCTTCTAATTTTATTAGGCAACAAAATCTGCTGGTGTTAGAAAATGATGAGTTTTGGAATGTAAATCACTGAGAGTAGTTCGCTAAAAGTAGATGATAAAGTCCTGTTCCAACTGGATGTGCGCGGAACAAATTATTTTGCTGAAGTATTTAAAATTTTAACTAGGTAAACATAAAAATAATTCTTTTTGACTATGAAAGTAATTAATGAAGAACGTTGAAGCATGATTAATAATACTGCACAAAATTTCAACTTTCAGCAATACATAATTATTTTAATGATTTAACGAAAATTATTTTCCAATCTGCATTCAGATACACTTTTAGATTTCGTTTTTAATAAGACGATTCTTCCCAGATGGAAATTATTCTCTCTTAGATTTAATTAGATAAATAACGATCGTGTATCATCCCCGTAAGTTCAGTTTGACAACAAAAATGTAGGAAATACAAGACGTAGAAAAATTAACCTTCCTGATATTCAACGGTAAACGAGCTCCCGTGCTTTGGTGATTCTATTACAGTATGGCAAATTAAATTAATCGAGCGTCGATTTCTAATGGATTACTATCATCGAGAGATCGGTATCATTCTATTTAGATAAGGGGGGAGCTCCGCGAGTAGGCGATTCGACGGTGGAAACGGATGGCCGTGCACTTAATAACCGATAATTTATTAATACTGCGCGTTCAACATTAGCTCGGCGAGTAAATCAAGGCATCCTTGTTTTATGGCATGCATTCATTACCGGGCAGGTTGCACTCGCTCGTATATCTCTGAGAGTTCCGGACCTCGACGAAGAGGGGAGTTACGGTGCATACGGAAAAGCGAAAAGGACAAACGGATCCCAGAGGGGCGAGAGGGGGAGAGGCAAGCGAGGCTCCACGTCGTCCGGCGACTGTCCAGAGGCTCTTCTCCGCTACGTTTCAGGTCTCGCGCGCGGTATCGCGCACTGCATACATTGTTAGCTCGGTTTACGAGACACGTTTTAAGCCCTTTACGCTCGCGTTTACGCTCCTTACGCCTTTACGTTTACGATCGTTACGGATGCCCCTCGCGGCCTTCCTCGCGACAACTCCTCGACGTTCTCCTCCACCGAGACACCGGGATCAACGGGCTTCACCCAGGGTTAAGGGCAGAATCCTCCTCCTCCTCCTCCTTTCTCTCTTTCTCTCGTTTCACGCGAATCCCTCTCCGCTGTCTCTAAATCCTCGTTATCCCCGGGCGGACCACCTCGGAAATTTATCGTCCTGTGTCGACGACATCGCAGATCCCGACCGAGCTTGGGAGCCTAATGACCTCTCGCGCGATGTGGAGTACGTGGATATTTCTCGTGGAGGGGATCGATCTCTCCCGCATGCCTCCGGGAGCGTCGTCCTGTTTCCCGCGGTGTCGCGAAACCCGCGGGATCCATCAATCACGAATGCTTTAAAGGACGCACTCAGCCGTTTAATGGAGTTTCGCGGGAACACCTGCTGCGCACGCGGCGGTCTTTGCGTGGCCACGATTACGGCAGATTCCGTATGCGTTTCGCGAAAAAGCACGCAATGAGGAAATATCGTCGTTCGATCGAGGGAATTGAGAAATCGCTGCGTGAGAAATTATGGATCATTATTAGTAGCGCTACGAACGATACGTGATAGAATGTTGAAGAACAAAATTGACTAAAAGTGGAAACTTTAATAACTATGATCTGATAGTTTGAATACGAACGTTCGTAATAATAAATTTTTGAGAACGTTTATTCTTGCGAAGTGCAAGAAGCGTCTTATACGAGTGACAGGTGGTCGCCACGATCATCGCGCGCGTACGGCAGGGCGGTTTTATCGGCGGACGGTGGTCAAGGAAGAGGAAACCTAATTGAGTGTCCTCGCCCTGGGTGTCCGATGTTGTCCGGCGTTGTCGCCGCTACCTGTGGGTGTGGGCGTCTTGATATGAGTTACGGGTCTGTCGTATTACACGTCGGGGACCACGGCGCGGCCACGGTGGTCCTACCCGTCCCGAGATTACGGACTATTTATACAGCGAGCGAGGCAACGAGCGCGGGAATATACCGGTGGCACCCGCTGCCACTTTGCCTACTTTGTTGTACGTCCGATTGGAGGATTATCGGGATTCGAGGCAGCGCGACGATGGATGCACCATGCGTTGTCTGACACGGTGTCTCATTGTAATCGCGCGCCGTGAACGTCATTAGACGGTCTTGCTAGCGCAATTTCTAATACACAGCCAAGATTAATCACCGACATAGGAAACGGGGATAATCTAACTCTAATGCCGTGTCCGTGAGAGATTATTAGAGTTAGATGAAAGAACAATTTTCGTCGTGTCGTATCGAATAAGAATTTTTACGTTAATCGAATCGAATCGGAACGATTTGAATTTTACTGTGTGTTAATTAATTCATAATGCTTTATCTTTTTGTTTTTACTTTATAAACGCTACAATATTCCTAAAATATTATATGAATATTATTAAAAATTAAAATAATATTCCGAGATTACAATGTTTTTTAATTATAGGAATGTTGTATTAATGTTATCGACATATAACCACTTTTTATTAATATGAAATAATATTGCTCGTATTGCTAATAATAGCGCTTGTAGGGTATATTGACGACAACAATATTCTCACAAGTTCCCATTTGCAAAAAAAACATTTGAGTAACTTTTAAAAGAATAATTTGTCGATGGGAGAACGGCGAGGCTGAACTGATGGTTACACACCCACGACGGCACTACGTGTGGATATTGAGGATTATTACAATGGGGCAAGGTAAGAGATCGGCATGAGATCACTATAATGAGCAGAACCAATATTAATCGGTGTGGCCACTACGCCGATCGCCAAAGGAATTGGCGAACGAGCTGAGAGGGAGATCAGGCGGGTAATTGCCATTACGATATCATCTAAATGCTCTCACGGCTGTCCGTAATGAAGACGCACACCGACGGAGCGTTCAGAACACGTACGAGAACGAGAGAGCGGCTGTAACGTAAGCGTACACCTACGCAAGCGTGTACGCGCGAGCGATTCGCCGATACTTTCGCGCGCGTACGCTCGCGTCGTCCCTCACCTCGTGAATCCCCTGAGACGCGGGTTTCTCCTCGCCCCAGTGCCTAAGCGCTTCCCAGTGCTATCGACGAGATATGAGGCGTGTCTAATTACGCGATCGGTGCACGTCCAATCAAACTGCCTTCCTGTCGGCGATCGCCGTCGCCATTATCGCGATCGAATCGAGCGCGTCGGGAATCGTCTCACCCTTTTCCGTCGCCGCTGGGACTCCAAGGCGAATTTCACGGACCGCGTCGCCTCCGTGCTTTGACCTCCGATCGATCGGCCGATCTCTGACGTCGCTTTGCGTTCTCCATGAGAAAATTCAATGTCACGACGCGCGATGTTAAAGAAGCATATTTGTGTCACTCACGTCTGCCAAGACAAAGAGAAAATAATATTGCGCAAAGTGATTCGGGTGGGGAGTTTATTCCAAATTTGTTTACAACCCACTAAAATATATGTAAATGATATGCCTGAATTTTTTATCTACTGATTATACTGTCCTGACAAGAAACCACTTACCGGTAATTAATATGAGAGTGAGTGAGTTTCTGCCCGTACAGCATCTACGGTTTCATGACGTATTTTGAGTGTCCGAATTAAAAACTACAGGTAATAAAGCGGCAGCGATACTTTCAAAAGTTAAACGACGGCGCGGACAATCGGTGGACCTCGTAGAAACCGAGTCCGCCGTCGAGGGTCAGCGATTTTAATAAAAGAGATCTCTGGAACGCAATTGCGATCTCTATCCCCCACATTTCTTGCTGGGACACGAGCGCGATTAACATTATTGCTGGAATAACAATTAGGACCTCGCCTCTCGATTGACGCCGAACGACGGCTCATTAAGTCAGTTTCAATCGGCGGATACCGGTGTTTGCCCTGACCTCTCGACGCAAGTTCCCCACGATCAAACTCGTTCTCCGATAAGATCATCGGATGGCGTTACATTCGAGGAATGGCGAGCGACGTAATTATTGAAAAGTTCCGGCCAACACAGGTAATTTCTGATTCGCTGTGGTTCGCTAATGTTTCCTATTTAAATACAGTATCAAGTAAAATTCAGCCGGCAAACATAAAGATGTGAGAACCATTTTTAGTCTCAGCGGATCTTGGCGTTTAATAATAATTTTTATGTGAATTTTACAATTTCTAGCTTATGTCATGCTTGCTGCATGTTTAAATATAAGTAAATGAGATTCATGGTGACGAAAAAAAGTTTCTCTCCTTTTTATGTTTTCCATTCGAAGATCGAAAAAGGTATGACTGGGCACACACATCTGATGATAAGAAAATTAAACTCAGCCTCGTTGTAATTGCAATGCACTCTGCACCGAAAATTATCATCTTACACATAACTGATTTTTCATTGACAGGAAAAGTGTCCATCGCGCGTAGTGGTAGCGCGGGAAAGTAAACTTAACGGGGTGTAATTCAGCGTGATATCTTCACGCATGATAGCCACCGGTAATTGCCGTTTTTACATGCAATCAGAGCATGAATTTATTGGCGGCATACGGGCGGTTCGATTAGTCGCACTGTCGATTCGCGCGGTAGAAGCGGCCGAACCGAACTTATTAGCCCGCGTTAACTGGATGCCGCTAATTTGGATGCCGCTAATTAGAGTCGTTGTAATGTTCGCGACGATCAATGCCTGGGAATCCTGTACTAATTTGTCATCCGTGCGCGAGTCCGTAATTTCGCTCGTAAAATTTTAAAGATCGCCGTAAAGTCATGCCGATAATTTATGTGTTTGCCCGGAAGGAGAGCGGAGGGGAGGTGGGTGAACGCAATGATATGTTAATGCGGCTAATGAAACGCTCCGGGCTGTAGAAAAATGTAAATTAATATACTCGTCCGGTACGGGGGACTATTTTTTCTATAAGGACTTGTAAGGTGCTGCGTGCTATATTTTCTTGAAAAGTATGGAATATTTTTAATTATATCTACATCGTGATACTACATATCGTAAATGCATTATTAAAAAATGAAAAGTATTAATTTGTTTTTTTTCTGGAATTTACGATGATTTGTAATCTTTGTAAATTTTTAATTTCTATAGTATTTTCGATTTTCGATTTTTAAATCTGCGATATTTCTTTATATTTCAATAATATAAGCGTATCACTAGTCGAGATAACATTTGATCGTCGCAATAAAATGTAGAATGTAAGTTAAATAAAACATGCTATAAATCTACCGAGTACAATGAGTATTCTTATTAACCCTTACAAGTCCAAATGTTCAATTCTGTCCGGGCGAGCGGAGCATCTCGATCTCTTGCGAGAATTAATTTCGCTCGGCGGAGCGCAGGCCGGGCCCCATTTTGGGCTTACAATGTCGCCAGATGAGACTGCGGATTACGTCCGACGGTTTGACCACCCGTCTTCCTTACACATTATCTCCATTGCATCTTGTTTCACTTTAAAGCAAAGAGGCTAACAGCAACCTTGATCATAATATCTTAAAGCCGGCCATTAAAGGCTCAGACTTTTTTTTTAACACTGCCAATCGATATTTGTCTAAATGCCAAGCTTGATCCGCGCATCGATTGGATATGTTAAAGATTCTATTAAACGCGGACGAGAGACTCGACGCGTTCGGAATCTCATTCGCCTCTTCTGATCGATTGAACTGAACGATGAATTTAACACCGATCACCGGTTTCGAGTCTTGTCCGCCACCCAAGTCGTCAGGGCTTGATGCCGCTTTAAAAGACGAGTATGTCCCTTGACAAGTTCGTTCTCGGGACATGTACAGTGCTACGTCGGGCACGATGATTTTCACCGCGCGCATCGAGCCAGTAATGAGGGGTCGTTAATCAGAGGGAGACGGTGGACACAGACGCGACCATGATGAGATAGCAGCGGAGCCGGAGTAGGCGAAGAGGCGGACACGATGACACCTGACACGCAGGCTCCTTACAAAGAGATCATTCACGATGTGCACGCTACTAATTATTAGGTCTCACGTAATGAGGCGTCTTTAGAAGATGCCGACGCAGATGCGGAGGAGCTTTGATCCGCTCGGCAGATGTCGAAAACTCTTCCCACGCGAATTTATAATACAGCAATAATATTTCGTAACGATTACATCAATACGACGCTATCAGACATTTTGTCGGAAGGTATTATTTATTTTGATGTGCACAGAAAAAAAGAGTTCGATATAATTTTATATGATATGCTTTGAGTGTTTAAAACGTCAATCAAAAATATATATGCAAATTTATAAAATTATTTATAAATCATTTTCACATAATAAATCATATAATAATTTCTAATGCTATTTGCACACCGAAAAGCGAGTTTTATAATTATTACCAAATCTTGAATAAAATAATGCCAATTATATAAATGTTCGATTGGTATAACAAAAAATAATTTTACTTTTTTAAATATTTATTATCAAACAGTTGGTTATATTATTATGTTTGATAACATTACAAAACTCTTTTAATGTGCAAATTACTTTAGAGATTATTATATACGATTTGTTATGTAAAAATGATTTACAAACATTTTTATATTTGCATATATTTTTAATTGACGTTTTAAACTTTCAAAAGACAACATATATAAAAATTCTACAAAATAAATTATTAAAAATTATAAATTGAAACGTTCTTAAATTGTTTATAAATAAAATTTAAGTATCTTAAATATTTTACATTTTCAGTATCGAAAAGGGGATAATTCTTCTGTCCCCCTATGTTGTTGCCCTTCTTCTGTTACATCACGGAGGGCAAGACGTATCATGCCAAAAAGTAAACGCCCAGTTAATTTTGCCAACCTAATCCGTCGCGTCATCGTGCAACATTGTGGGCACGGAAATCCGTCTCAACTTACGGATCAATTAACTTAACGACCGGCGGGCAAGTTGGCGGCGAGTTAACGCGGGCTTTCGCGTTAACATGCCGCTTAGGGCGCCCTCGGAAACCTACGTCGACCGCGCATAAAGGAGCATAAACACGGCCCTGTCGACGTCGCGGGTTTATTAACGCCGACAATTATACCGCCGGGGGCTAGGCGTGATTTACAAGGGGAGCTCGTGGAACCTTGCAACCTACGGGCCCAGCCCTTTACCACGCACGCCACGTTACACACCTTCTACTTCCAACTGCGAAAGTATAAAAAAAGAAACGAAAAGGAGCTTGCTGGAAATTTTTTGGGAAGGACAGAATTGTGGTGATACGGTTTAAATTTTCGACAGCCTCGATCTCAGTGTGATCACACTCACGCGAGCGTATAAATATGCGACCGGCTTGACACAGCGCATTATGATAATTGTTGCAGTTGTATATGTATGTGGTATGTAACGTAATTTACGGTTGACATTACGATCGACTTTATGGTCGACGCAGTAAATGTATTCATTTTGCGCACGATCGTCCCATTTGTCGCTTCTTGTTATTTCACATAAATTTTAACTGGCCTACGAAAACGAGAAAATTTAGACGGTGCTTTACGTCGCGTATTTGTAAGTCGATCTTGATAGATAAGCTAGATGTGCAACATGAGAACGTTATCCATCTCCATCTGATGTCGTCGCGTTAAACGTTCTTAATTATCGCTTTGTATTGTTTCGTAGCTCTCGCGGCACAAACCGAGACGTGTTGATTTCATAAATTGATTTGTTTCTCGCAGAGCGAGAATTTTTAATCATTTGTAAACGTAATTTGCAATCAGGGAACAAATGCGTGCAGAATATGTACCTCCTGTAATATTATAAATTGTTTCTATATCTTGTAACCGGCGCAAGAGCACGCGATTACCTTTCGTTCCGAGAAGAGAGCCGAGCCGACTTGAACTCAGAAAATCCGGGGTCCTCTACCCCGGTCCGAGGATTCCCCTAATTTGTTTGAGTGAAACAATATCGAGTTACGACCGATGGTATCGCTCGGACACGCACGTGCTACGGCGCACGGAAGGTTCATCGCGGCTCTCTGACGAGCTACCGTGCCGAGCTATCTTTACGAATCTCGCCACGCCGAGAAGAAGAGGAAGAAGAAGAAAAAGAAAAGAACGCAGCGGCCGTTGCAAAGACGACTCCCTTCCATGTACGCTTCAAGCAGGTTCCAGGCGCTGCGCGCGTACGAATTTACGTTGCGCCGCGACTTTCAACGAGATGTTGATCCTCCGTTCTGATCCCGCGAGAGAGGAGACAGCGATAAAAAGAATCCGACGAAAAAAAAAGAAAAGAAATCGACCGAATCTGCCCGAACATTTTGCTCGAATTTGTATTCGGGATTCAACGGAATGCACCTGACTAAAGCGTCGCAAGAATGTCTGCGAATATCTAAAAAAAAAAAAAAATATTTTAAGTATATTCTACCTATCGTAGATTTCTATCTTGGGAAGCAATTTAGCATCTTCGCATTGTACTATTACTAGAACAATTAGTATTAATTAATATTAGTATTAATAGTCATTAATAGAGTTTCAAATTAATAGAATTTCTAAACCGCAGTTTCCTATAATTATGTTACAGCAGTATACATCTGCAAATATTTTTGTAATTTTTGTAATTTTCATAAAATTTGTCGACAAAGTTAAAAAGAAACATCTAAAAATACATCAATTCCGTAAAAGCGGGTGGGTAGGTTGGCTTACAATGTGACGTCGATTTTAAAGAGTCGCGTTCTCCTAGCGTTCCCCTCGCCCACGAGAAGCCTTTGACAAGCCGACGCGCCACCCAGCGCGCGAAATTAGGACCGTATCGAGCAAAAAGGAACTAAAGTCCTGCGGTCGACAAGATGTTGCTGCTTAAAATTCCACCCGAGGACCGCGCGACGCGGCATCAATGATGGATCCACCTTCCTCTCGGTCGCCGTCATCGTTCTCTCGATACTCCTCTAAAGAGATGAGTACGAGGCAAGCGCAGCTTCGAAAGAGATCTCCGATAAGGAGACACGGGGAACTGTCCATGCGACGTTCGCGAAAGTCACTCAATGAAACGTCAAAACAGCAAGGCACTACCTTTCTTTCGCTCACCTCTGCCCCTTTTTTTCCTCTTCCGCGTCACGAAGACGCGTGCAGGCGAGCGCGTGCGGACCAATCGTATTTATTAAGGCGAGGTGTCACGGAATCGTTACCGCTGTCCGCCTTATAAGCGTACTCGCAGCACGGAGGTGTCAGCCACGTCGATCGAGAACATTGGCCGCGAGACGCCGTGTCCCCTCGCTGTGTATCCTAACGAGACAAAATGACACGGGTGCGTTTCTCCTTGAGCATCTCTCCGTGCGGTTTCGCAGCCGCGAAGCCGATCCGTGGACGATCTGCCCTTTCAGCCCGATAAATCGGATTCGACGCGCGTCTTCGTTTCTCGGTACCTTGCGATTTCGCACTGGCATTAATCCTGTTTTGCGCTATTTGGTTTTAATCTCATCCAGTTATATGCAACCTTTCAATACTAACTATACTCTCTAAATTTGAATCAGTGCAATCTTACTGATTTGCAGTGCTACACTTATAGCTGTATTTTCAATGACTACTCACGGTTTTTCAGTCATTCCGATTTAAAAAGGGGGTGCTCTCGCTGATCGGAATCAGTGTATTTTTACTGAAAGACAGTGCATATATGCATTGATTGATATAATTATAAGCATATTATTAAAATCAGATCATTTACAATCTTTCAATGAATAATGCACTGATTCCGATTTAGAGAATAGGTTTCTAACATTGTATCACGGTCGTGCTAACATGTTCATTCTATAGCAGAATGAAATGAGTATTAGATCACTTCAACGTGTTACTGCGAATTAATCGATCACTCGTATCATTCCGTCCGTGTATTCGAGCGGCGAATCGTGAAATGCTGAGGAATCTCTCGCGGAATGGGTTTGCATGCACCTTGGATCGTATCGTGTGACGAAACGTCACACAGACATTTTCGTAGCGCGATGTTTGCGGAGTAACAAAGTTGGTTGTATAGATTTACGCAGTCGTTAGAAGCTTAATGACCCATTACCGCTTGTCACGCACTTCTCCGGTGCACGTATCTCGCGGTGGTGTGGTTATTTTAACGTATTTTGCTTTCGTTCGTCGAGGCATTTCTTCTCGGTCGCGGTAATTTCGCTCGGCTGAAAAGTCCGCGCAGATTATACCTAATAGTGCCTTAACGGCGAGGTGGATCCGACAAGCACAGCGTTTAGCATAGATTTATATCTCGGGAGAGGAAAAGAGACGCGGAGTAGAAAAAGAAATGCCCGTTGCGCGAGTAAGTTTTTACTATGAGGCGTAACTATTAAATCACTTTTATCGACATAGTTTGATTTACTGGACATTAAATTCACCCTCAGTCAATTGCCACTCTTGATTGGGTACTAAACCTCGAGCGGTATATCATACATTAATCTTTTATCGCTGTCCACATACAACTCGTTAAAAGTAAAGTTACATTTAAAAAAAACGTACTTTATTATGTCGCGCAATTTCATTGCAATCTGTAGCGAAGAAGTATCAAGAGGATTCAATTTATCTGATTATACCGAGCATGTTGGGTAAATTATTCGCACTCGAGGATCAAGAATACAAGCGACCACTCTTGAAAGCATACAGTGGACGTATAAAAGATAAAAAAAAAGTATAAGGTGTTCCAAAAACTCGTAAAAGAGAAGAGCAACGAAATCTTATCATATGTGTTTGCGTTATCGTAAAAACGGATAAATGGCCAACCTGTTCCGGTATTAACGAGCCGGCGCGGATTGCGTTTTATCTCGCGGACGAAGTGTTTTATCCCCCGGATCCGAAACGTGAGAGGAATTCGAGGCTGAAATCGGCCGCGTCGGAGCCCGCGGGACGGACAAAGGGGATCGTGATTCCCGCCAGTCCGTCAGTTCCCGTATCCTGTCTCCGCGAAAGAAGCGAGATCGCGGGAGGAGGAAGAGGTGAAGGAGCAGGAGGAAGACAACAAGGAGATGGAGAAACGAAGCGAGACGGAGGAACGGCTCGCAGGGCGGAAAGGAGCGAGTAGAGTCGCTCTGAATGGCCTCTCTCCTCTCGAGCAGCCGGATGCGTCTCGGACGGACGTTTCATCTGGCGTAATCCAGTTTATGAAACCTTGGACGCACTCACGCACGCACGATGCCTACGTATGTATGCGTGCCTTCTATTTCGCCGGTGTATGGCGCGAATGGACAGGAAACGGCCCGACCTGAATGCTCCTGGAATTGGATTAAGAGCATTCTGTGTCGCAGTGGCTCCGTGACGCCGCGCCGTCGGCTTCGTCATGGTTTCGCCAATGCTACACGCGCAAGACTTATTTCTCCATCTACGTTACGCCGATTTCCCTGTCGTGAAAAGTCGGAGATTATCCCGCGGGATCCGGACAGATATACGAGGGATCGGTTACAAGTCGTCTGGCTTAAATGACGGATCCGTTGCACACGTCGCGAAATCCCGAGCATCCGGTCGGATTTTTCTGAGGGATGATACAGATGTGTTATAGCTGCACTCTGAATCTCGTAAAGATTTCATATCGACAATTAAAATATTTTTCCGCGGAAACGTATACATCACTGATCCCTCGATTTACGATACTTTTTATAGTACGCAGAAAATATATCTTTCTCTGGTATTTATTGAAATTATTCTATGCCAGCTACAACGAATAAACTTTAAATTTGTTTTTTTTTAACTTTTATTATTATTGCTTTTTACAAGTTTGTGAAATGAATATTTTTATAACATACATCAAATATTGTTTTTTCTCGTATATTTTTTTTTGTATCGACAGATTCCATTTACGTGACTTTCAATCGTAAAAGAATCACGGATATTCTGAGTAAATTGAGAAACTAATGCATATGGATTATTTAAAGTTATTATTGCGTAATGATTAATGAGATGCGTATATGATCCTAATTATAATAACTAATTTTACAAATGATCGTAACAAGATATTTTTGCAAAGTGCCGATATGTAAACGATATACGTCATATTTTCACAATGTTAGGTATCGCCTGAGATTTATATCTACACGCGCGTACGCGCATACGAAATGAACGCATATGAAGTAATCTATGATTCCACCTACCCGTTCCACCGGTTTCCAATTTAGATTGCCAACGTTCCTTCACCTTTTCGCACCTATCCCGCGTATATAACGATATACATTACAGTTCTGCTTAATCGATTAGGCATCGTGAACAGTTGCTGGCGTATTACCAAAGTGTCACGCACGTTGGCGAAAATAGACGTGACAAACGCTGCGCTATCAACGATTTATTGGCGGCAAAACGTGTCCTTGCGCTTGAAGGCATTAATTGCGCAATCAGCGAGTCTATTATTGGTAAGCACGGAGATATCTTGCGATATCACCCTCGTAAACGTAACGTTATTGCACGAGACACAGCCGTGCTATTCTAATTTACGAAGCAACGTCTTTATCAACAGACCGCGAATACAAACTGACGTTTATCGTGCACCGTCATTTTCCGCCTCACGCTCAAGTCTCTTTTTAAACGAGAGTATTACGTGCCAACCGATCCCTTTCCGTACTCGCTCGTCATGATTCTAACGAGGTAACTGCCCTGACTAATTGCGCGATTAGTCTGAATTTGGGCGGAACCGAGCATCCCTGTCTGCGGTCGCAAGACAGGTACGCTCTCCTATACACCTCGAGAAATGAAAGGGAAAAAGCGCGGAAGCAAAGAGAGCGAAGAAAAGAGAGGAGCACAGAGAGAAAGAGGGAGAGAGAGAGAGAGAGAGAGAGAGAGAGAGAGAGAGAGAGAGAGAGAGAGAGAGAGACGAGAACTACTAATTAGGCGCCGCGCGCGAATACCGTGTCGACGTATATATCGAACGTCGTGATTATGGCTATGCCAAGTCTCGTACCTCGCAAGAGAGAACGAGGAGAAACGGAGAAAAGGAAAAAGGGAGAGGGAGTACGCGGGCTTCATTAACGGCCCGTGTTAATTAGCCGCAGATAACCGATCGTAGAGAGTGCGGCAACCCTGTCGATGCCCTACGTCTCCGAAGTCGCCGCAATAATTGCGCAAACGATGCTTCGTGGCTACCAGGAAAAACCCCTCGCGATTCCTGATTTTCATCGGGACCCCGTGGCCACACTCCGATAAAAATGGGATCAACATGGGGCAACAACATTCGATCATTAACTGTTACTAATTAGCATTATATGATGTAATGGTCTTCCTCCCATTTACACAGACAACGATTCCTCCTTATCAATAAATCAAGAATCGTGCTGTGCCTTTCGTGAAACGTTTACTGCAATGAGGAAATACAGAGATAGATAGATAGATAGATAGATAGATAGAGAGAGAGAGAGAGAGAGATTTGCTGATAGATTTTTCAATGCAAATGCCTCATAAAGTCTGATAAAAGTGATTCTGAATATTATTCATAGCTGTTTCAATGCACTGATAATTTATGAAAGCGCCGATTTAAAACTTTACATGAGCGCTTAACAAAACGATTACTCGAAATTAGTTGCAATTCCGATTATCGTATTATCGCAACGTACAAGACATAATGGGCGTCGCTGCGATAACGAGCGCGTGAAAAACGGAGTGATAATCGACCCTGTGTGCGTATCGCATAGCGTAGTTTATTAGTTAAAATTCATTAGCCGCGGCACGCCGCCGGGTTTACGAGAACGGTACATCGGGGGACACGCGGTAAAAATCGGCTTCGGGATAAAGTGCGCGGCCGTGGAATATATGGAACGGGACAGTTAACAGCACGTGGTGAGGCACGCCTACCGACAAGGCGGCGCAGGTTGGTCAATCGCCGGCGCAATTAACATTAGCCGATCGAGCGAACGAGCTGCACGTTAATTAACAAAACGTTGCCCGGCACGTCGACTGGAAGCCGGCCTCTGGCGGCCGTGGAAGCGCGAGAGGACGGCGGTGTGCCTTTCGTGGTCTCGTCTCTCTCTCCTAGCGCAAACTATCCCTCAGCTAGCGCCGTTTCACGGCTTTTTTTTACCTGTCCCGGAGCGTCAGGTACGCGCGACAGCGGACGACGACAGCGTCGGCCGCTCTGTACCTTGCGGCCAACCGATGGAAGCCTTTACGCGACGTTCCTACGTTGCCGCATTTGTTTACTAGAACTGAGAATTCCTTAGCTTCCTTCCGATACTTCTTCTTTTTTTTTTCTCTTCCCGAAGTTATTTGAATACGGTCGATGTCGCTGTGCAAACGGCCTTTGGAGACGATAGGCAAACTTATGGGAATACGTAATTGGTAGCTGAAGGATTCGTCGAAGGAACGCAGATATCTAACTTTTCGTGCTAGTTGCTTGTTAGCGAAAACACGAGAAGGTGTTTTTTAAATATTTATTATGCAAATATTTGCGAAACTTTCCACAATCACATTTTAATCGTTATCAACAAAATACTGTTTGTTGTTAACAAATATAGATAATTAATAATAGCTACACGTAATTAGTTCTTTAGAAATGAACTGGGAACGCACGCAAGTCGACCTTACAATTTTTTTAGTAAAAAGAACTCCTGCAGACACAAGTGAGAGAGAGAAACAATGAACCATTTTCTACGCTAATAAAATCCCAAAGTCGGTTGGTACTCGATGAGTTAAATTTCTGGACGTGCACCTACATCTCGTCTTAGAGGTCCCGGGAGAAGTGGGCCCACCCGGGATCATTTCTTCAATGGAATGGTGGGCGATCCACCGTGAATGGAGGTCATTTACTCGCATTCAACGTTCTCCGACTGCACCGTGGACCTGCCATTGTGCGCAGGAGGACGAAGACTGTACCAGGCCGGAGTCCATGATCCGACAAAGACTCGGACACGTCCGACATGACACTACCGGAGGTGACGTCTATCTTCGCCGTCTCCCTCTTTCATTCCCCGCGCGATCGCTCTGAAAGGATACTTGACGTCTTGTCCTCGGATGCTCCTCGAAGAAGTCACTGCGCAACAACTTCTATCTTGTGGCTTCATTGTAGTTCGTTTATGCGGCAGTTTTGGTCACTTCCAAAACGACTATATTACGTTTCCAGCTGAATGAAAAGAAATTAAGACTCAAGCTGGTCGACAGGCCGACAGTGAGGTCGAAGACCCCTGTGAGAGAAGCGAATTTTTTTTTCTAAACGCAACGAACCAACACATATTTGATTTATTTAAAATGTATATACAATTTCATTTGTCATTTTCTCAGTTAGCGTTTTCTTGTTTCTACGGTACGGCCTACATTAAATTTAGCTTTCTCGTCAATTTCCAAACTGGTTTCTCCATAGATCATCGTGGACGCGACTAACACATGGCGCGTGTCTACAGCCATATATAGATCCTCAAAGACAGTTGAACGAGCGGCACGTCACCTTGCCGGTAATATATCGATCCGCGTGTCTGGAAAGCGATAGAGGGTGTAGCCATCCTCTGACCACCATGCACGGATACCGGTTCCATGGCCAATAACGAGGGCGGATGCTAGCCGTTTAGTTATATTCTACCGGCGACTTGTCCCACCTGCTGTTGCGGGGGTTCTTTCCAATTTTTCCGTAATAACGGAAAACCGTGAGCCAATTCTTAATGACCATTTAATGCTAGGTTCCGTGCCTCCAATGTCTTTGTTTTCTAGAAAATTGCAGATCGCGTCCGCTTTAGAAAAAAATTGATGTGTCTTTCAAGACCCCCCGCCATAACTTAGGTAATTAATATACATGTATAGCGGAATATACTTTTTCATTTTCCTTTAACATCTATTAGCTTTCTATGTACACGATTCGACAATTTTGTCCTACAAATTTTTTTCTTCAAAAAACTAAAAGCATTGTAATTAATTACAGACGTTTTATGCAATTTTTAAAATACACAACGTACAAATATTTTTGTTAAAAAATTTGTAAGAGTGATTGAAAAATTTTTTTTATATTTGTAGAAATAATGAAAATTAATTCAAAAGTATCGTGTATAAACAAACTGTTAATACGTTCAATAGTATAATAAAAAACTGTATTTTTTACTGTATTATTATACAAATAATAACTACTATTTGAATAATTCATTGCACATTTGAAACGCAGCTTAAAATTTGTAAATTTTTTCTTAAAAATGTGCCTCGCTATCATTCCAAAGATTCTCGATGCATCTCAACATCTCGTTGGTTCGAGACGTTACATTTGTAACAGTCGTACGGTGTTGCGGGAACGGCGAATTTCGTGGACGTGTCGCGCAGCCATGCATCGGCCACACACGTCGCCCCCGACGCAGGTTCTCTCGACGAAGGATTTGCCATGAAACGAGCGAGATTGTAAGCGCGAGATTCACAATGAAACGTGCATGAGGAGTCTCGGGGATTTACGGCCTTTTCTTCGGGCGACTCTCCTATGCGCGCTTGTCTTGGGCACGCACAATAGCACGTGTTGCACGACCGCCGGTGCTTACCACTTGTTCCTTCATTGTAGACGCGGTACGGGGAACCAATGTCTCTGCAGCTCGCTTTTGATTACGCGATATGAGCCAGCTCTTAAACATTGTTGCGCGCGCGTCCGGCATCGCCGGCTACTTCGTAGGCATCGCGCCATTCAAGTGCCATGACTCTCGCGCGACACTGTTCCGTTTTATGCCAGACCACGGTGTGAGATACAGTTTAAGAGCCGCTATGACCTATTGTGACTTCATAAAAACATCGCCCTTATCGTGTTTAGCGCACGGTATTTCTCGCGAATGCGTATGCGTCGACGCTTATACGCTATACGAGCCTCATGATCATTATGGTACTGTTTTGCAACGTTCAGCAATTGTTAAGTAAAATTCAGTCTGATATATCTGATGCCTGATAATCAGATATATTTCTCATAAATCCTTATTAACAAGGCGATTTCCCTTTATAACAACAATTACAAGTGAGCAATTTTTTTTAATAATTTCTATAATAATTTTTTCGTACGCAATCGAGTCTTCAAAATGCGTGAATTATAGAAATTGTCTTAGAGCTTGATCCATTAAATCAACACAGTTTTATACTTTGTGTTTCAGTAATATAAATTTACCGAAGCGATATCTTATCCTTCCAGGAGATAGCTCATTCCACTTTACCGCATATCTACCGCCACTTAATCTTTGCGTCGCAACCCCAGAAGAAGAGAGAAGGATCAGAAGAGGGTGCCGAAGTAGAGCCATATGGTATCTTCGGACGCGTGGCACAAAGAGGAAAGTCGGCACCGTTTTTAACGCCATGTGGCAGTTCGGAGGAAGATGAGTACACGAAGACCCGGACTCATTTGTAACCCCGCAACTGTCAGATCTTCGTGGAAGACTATTGGTAAGTAGTTTTTCAATTTGATTTTCACCGATCGAACACGACACGGCAATCGAACCGATATTTCAGGTGCGTGTCAGCTGTTCGTGCGCGATATCACCATGACGTTGCGTATTCGTGCATGTCTTCGTCTGCAAAGGCTTCCGTCGATTTCTTCCGGTTTCTTGCATCATCCGGCTTGCATGCGTCGTTCGCGTGGAAACGGAAGAGACAAACGGTCTTAATGACAAAAAGGAATTTGAGATTTTTTTCCTCGAGCGGTATCATGCTTTTCTATACTGTTATACACGGAAAAAACAAATTTTATTACAGTATCAAAAATTTAGCTAAATACAGAGCAGAAAATAATTTTGTATTGAACTGTGGAAATAATTATGTGGAAAGCTCAAGCATGACGATACTGCTGCACAAAGTTTTAACATTCTAGCAATCAGCTTAAGCATTAAATATAATTATTTTGATGATCCCCAACATAAAGTAACATAATATTATTTTTAGATTTGTATTTTATTGTTATCAAATTGTTTAGAATCTAATTCTTACAAATTGCGAATCTTTGACGGAATTTTAACAAACGCCCACCACCTGTCGCAAAATCTTGGAAATTTTTTAAGCGTTCTGTTCACGTAAAATGACAAGCCTTTTATTTACGGATTCATCTTGAAACGTCTGCCATTCTGTCGCAAATTTATAAGTGCATTAATATGCCCAGCATTGCTCTGAGGATTTTGTGAATAATTCAAGCAAAGAAGTTCGGGCATGACCTTTCAAACAACGGAAAGTGAACGATGGTAGAGTGTAAAGCTATTTCTGCGCGTAAAGACCGTTAACTCTGATCGCATCGCCCGCAGGCACGGCAGTTAGAATAATTTCTACGTTTCTGTGCCAGAAACTGACGACTCCGCCTTCCCGTCCTTTACCTTCCTACCGTTAACTCGGCGAATTTCATCCCGATCGAAGTGAATGGCGCGGGACCACTTAAGTAATTTCTCAGAATGACCGCCTCGTGAATCTCCTCGCTCGCGCGGTTTGGGATATCAGTGTACGGTTTTACCAATTTCGCGAATAACTTCAATCCAAGACTCGATCCCAAATAACATAATTATTTCCTGTCGGTCCAACGTGATCGATTTAAAAACGGTCGGAGGATTCGCGAATTCCATTTTTTAAATTACCGTTGGCTTGTTTTCTTTTGGTCATTTGTAATGCTTGTTACCTCTTATATATCAGGTAAAAAGTTACGATCTTTATACAATCTTTTATTAATTTGTCAACTATTTAACGTTTAGTGTTAGCTAACAGAATGTAGGACTAGCAGCGTTTCTACTACTTTTTTTTTTATTTTTGTATGAGATGACGAAGGTATCCGAGGATTACAAACATGGATTCGTCCGATCGACTCGGTGAGATTTGTCGGTACAAAGAATAGCTGGAGCGTAAAAAGGGAATCTTACGTAAAAATCTCAAAGGATTGCAGAGGCCGCTGCGGCGCGACGACGAGGCGACAAAGATCGCTTCGTCGAAGTTTACGGATAAAAGGGCGCGAAGAAAACGAGGAAAAGCGTCCACAGTTTCGCGGACGTTCCCATGCAAAGAGCCCTTCAACCCCCACTGTCCCCCCCACCCCTCACTCGGGGAGGTAAGGGAGGAGAAAAAACACGGAGAATAGAAAAAGGTTTCCAGAATTCAAGCAAGCCTGTGGGAAAGGACTGAATGAACGGTCGCCTTTAGTGGCTCAGTATTATTCCGTAGGACAATAGAGTCTTAAGACACGTTCCACATCGAAAATCAGGTGACGCGCACATTTGATATTTCGGTAAATAATTACTCGTTTCTTCATATCGGGTAAAATAAATTATAAATAATTTTAAGAAGTATGTATTGAAGAAATAAATCTTGCAACAATCATTTTTGACGACCGCGACGTAGTCGTAGAGATCAATATCAAGCCACGTAATTTCTTCGTAATTCTCCAGAATACAAAATTAAACAAGGTGTCAACATGATTGAATTAGTGTTAAATTGATTGTTATTTTATTTAATCGCCAGTTTTTCATTGACATAGACAAACCGCGAACATTGTATCGCGATTTCTCGAGATAAGACATTCGGGACTTTCATTTGTGTCAAACTTGCCGAGTGAAACGCACAAAAAGATCACCGATAATTCGCTCGCCACACCTCGGCCGCTCGTCACCACGCGGCTACAGCACGGCTGGCCGCGCGCAATTTCGAATTCCTCGAGACTTAAAGGGCCTCGAGGATCAGGTGTGGTCGGTCCCTTTGGGTGCCCTCGGCATAGGTGTCGCCGCGCCGTCACGTATCCGAGACAACAAAGGGTCCGCATCCGCGTAAAGCGAACTTGTCCGCGCGATAGACGACACGGCGGCGAAACTTCACAAGCGACCGAAACGCGGACTCCGAAACGGGGCCAGGCTGTCGGGGACCATGGCTCGCAATGGGGGGAAGTAGACGGTCGTTCCTCACCGCGCGATTCGCGTGGGTACGCGCAACGAGAAAGAAAAAAAAAAGAACTTGTCAACAAGCAGAATCCGAGTAAAAAGTGCATTGTATGAGAGAAAACGGCGCGGGAAAGGTGGGGGACGAGGGATGTTAGAGAGAAGGAGGGAAACGCTCCGGTCGGAGACGAGAGATTAGCAGCGGGACCCTGCCGGTAAAAAAAAGCGGTCTACCGGCGAAATAATATACCCAGATACCGGGGCCTCGTTGCCAGGAATGTGAGACGTTTCTGCCTTAAATATGCCGACTCGGAACACCGTACAAATTTGCTCGGCGGTCATAAAAAGCGAACGCCACGGCTACATTAAGGAGGACGATGTAGCATGCGTGAATACCGTTTTGTTTAATATCTGCAAAATTTTAGTAGCGAATATTGCTTTGCATTTACTTACTATATAGTAATGGAAGAAGCATGAAAGATTATTGACTGTTCAATGCTATCATATTTTTGCAATTTTTTTAATATAAAATATAATTTTGAACCTAAAATAACTTTAACATACAAGTATATTATTTTTCAAGAGTCAAGATATATTTATATTTTGCTTTTACATCTCTTAAAGAATTTGAAACTTTTCATTCTTCATTTTACAGACTATCTAAATAAAATTGTATGATTATCGCTAAATCTGACGTTTCCGTTGAAAAAATACACGTAACCAAAGAAGAGAGTTGAGAGACAGCTTTAGAAAATGTGTGTACACACCCAAAAATTCGAAGAGGGCCATCTATTCCTTTATAAAATCTTGCTTGTACATAAAATTCCATTCGGAAGGAATCAAACTCTATTACTTGATTCTGTTGACAAACGCTCTATCAAAATTGTAAGGGAGTCTACGCGGTGCTAGTTCTTTTGTAAGAATAAAAATTTTTAAGCAAGCCGAAAATCCTCAAAAACTACGACTTGTTAAAATCATATTAAAAAAAGAAGTAAAAAGAAATAGCAATACTTCTTTAAATAGAAACAAAATTAAATCAATAAATGCCAGTGAGTTTCGCAAGGCTAGCGAAATAATTCTCGCAGAAGTCTGAAGTTTTTCTCTTCTTTAACCTGTGCCATCAGTATTTTTCAATGGAGAACATTCGACCGAAGGTCGATGCCGATTTATACTTTTACGTGTAGCTACACGGGAATTCTATGGAAACGCGTAAGGTGCAGAGCATTGTTGCGCAGGTATGAATGGGCAAAAGAATGGAACTTGGAGCAAGTGTACTGTCCCACAATGCGGGGAATGCGAGGAATCCTACGTGATTTATGGACTTGGCTTCGATGAGTCGAAGAGGTTTTGAGAATGATTCAATGATGTGTCGACGCCGCCTACGATAAAATTTACAATTGCCGATTTTTGCCGATTTACGTACAAGATTTGCATCTGGCATGTAAATTTCTTCGAACAGATTGGAGATACGTATTTGCATAATTTATATTTATTGAATCCGTTTAGTTCCGCTACGAGTAGTCCCGCTACAACTAATCGAATAATCATCTTCAATTATGTCCCTATATTTCATCAAATATGAAAATAGCCTATAGTCCGAATTAATTTATTTAGTAATTCAAGAAACAATAAATATTACTTTTATGCACGAAAGTGAAACAAGGCAACGCATATTTCAATTAGTACCCTTCGAGAAACACTCGGAATAGTTACGTTACGCTGTTAGCACACAATAAACCGGTCATATCGATATCCCGAGTGTTGAGTTATTCAAATTTACTAATACTAGGAACGTCCCTCGGAGCGTCTACGGCCTTGATGCCAATTAACGATTCGCACGTGAATGCATAAATCGTAATTCGTTAATTCGCGGGGCGACTCTTCGTGCGGCTAGTGGGATTCGATATGCCAATGTCGAAATCTGCCCCCGAGCGCGATGCTATTCATTCGACTCGAGAAACTCCGGGCCGGCCATTGTTCGTGAGTTATGTTCTCGTAACGAGAAACGAGGCTTCGGCACGATGCATCGTCTTAACAGTTGCCAATTCGCCCGTCTTCGAGATCGGCTTCGGCCGTAATGCGCATCGCGAGAAAGTGTTTCGCTTCGTCGCGCTCGCGAAATCACGGCGAGGCCGCGCTTACGAATGCTATACTCCGAAATTTTATCGCGTGATTAATTTAGTCTCAAGACGACAAAAATTAAACATTGGACTAAGCGAATTAAATTATACATTTCGATTAGCGTTTCATAAAAGTGATTGATTTTCTTATCAATAGAATGACATGTGATCAAAGATATTTACATCTAATCTTTTCCTTTCGTTGCCTTCGATATGTATCCTCGATTTTTTCTTGAAATTCCCAAACATATATTAAAGATTACTAGTCGTTTAAATCCGTCCAATTTTCCGTAGTATGCACATACTGGATAAAGAATACGTTTTCGGGCAGAAAAACGGAGAAGATGGAAGCTTATTCAATTGGGGCAGGTTAGATTTAAGGTGCTTCAGAAACTCTATAAAGTAATCCGACTTTGGCAGCGGATCGCGTATACAATCCACAAACCTGCGGGCGTAAGAAGCGAATAATGGCCTCATTCATCGAAATAACGAAAATCTCTGAACGCGTTGTCCCGTCACCGTCCGTCCGATCTTTTATAAAGGCATTGTACCAATCTCAATATCTACTTGAAAGAAACGGCATTCCATTCCGCGGAATGATTCTTGCGAGACCTAGCTAAATGACGCATAATAAGAAAAATAAAAATATAGAGTTGTTTTTCCTAGAAATCTCATATAATTTAAATTTCGTAAAATTTTTTTATTTTTACATTATCATTTTATGTAAAGGAGAGTTCTTGAATGTGTATTGGTCGCGTAAATTATATCTCCATATTATATATTTTTATTTAATCTAAGCAACGACAAAAACATTAAATAAATGAAAAATGAGTAATAGACAAATTTAAAAAATTATATTTTGTTAAAGTGCTGACAACACTTAAAAAATCAAATACAACTGATACTAATTTTTAATCAAATTATTAGCTCAAAAGAATGTAATTTTATACTGTACTTCTATGTTATTTTTCGTAAAAAAGGCTTATAAGAATATTTAGCATTCATTATATATACATATTTGCAATTATTATAAAAATTACATCAATATTTTTATAAAGTTTATCAAGTTTCCTAAATCGCAGAGATCACCAAATTTTATTACAATAAACAATATTAGTGTAAGATTGAGTTAATAGTAAAACTAGTAATTGATAGCAATAAAAATGTCAATTGCAAAACTAAGTTTAAGCCAGTCGCTTTATTTCGACGTTTTTTTGACCACTCTTTTCTAAATATCTATATATTTTATATAAAACTATTAATAACCGAACATGACAATATTATTATTTGGTACATCTTATATTGTACAACAATAGAATAAAAAATGTTTAACAAAAGATATTACATAGCTTATAAAATTATAGTTTCCTATGATTTGAGACAAAGGTCCAGAGGAGTGCGAGAAACAGATTTCAAGATTTTGTAGCACGAAGTGTATCGCTGGTTTAATCTCTACGATTGTAGAGTAGTCGGAAAGAAGCGGTCTGCTCGTGAAGAAAAGCGATTCGGGCGAAGTTGGAGGCGGCGCAGGTCGTAAAACCCGTTGGAACTACGTAGAATTTAGAAACCAGATCGACACGGAGGCCGATGATGAATAGACCGATTCGTGAAGCAGTAGTGAGAGGAAAAAGAAGGTCACGATTATTGAGACGACCCCGCGTGTGCGTGTGAGACGTGCGACTGTGCACGAAGGTCCTACACGATAAATCTTGGACCTCGGCCCTGTTTTCGTTTCCGCGCACTCGAGCGTGCCGACTAAATCTCTGCGATACAAAGGATTTTATAAAGTGGGTGGAACTTATAAAGTGACCTTTTTTATGATCTCCGTGAATGAAAGTGTCACGCGAACCGGGCGACCCGCCGGATTTTCCAAATTTTATTATGCTTCTACTAGGTGCTCGTGTGAACCTGCAAAGTAATCCGAAACGAGATCAATTTTTACCGGGCCATTCGAGATAAAATATCTTAATTCATGAGAAATTCATGATTTGTAGGAATATCGAAGTTATACAGAGAATATCAAAGACATTGGTGTCAGTTTGTGTAAACACACATGATGTGAAAAAATAGTTTTAAATGGATATATGGACGTGAAATTGAAATTAAGTCTTATACGACATTGAAAATGATGCTTCCATCTAGGGTCTCATCCAGTGACTTTAAATGATCGATACGTCATTTATGCGTATATCTGGCCAGGGGAAAAGAATCAGTATACGTCTAGACAGAACGAGTTTCAGCTACCGAATAACATTAAAGTCTCGTTATATCGACATTTTAAGCATGATGTTCACGGCCATCGAGACACGGCCGCTGGAGATCCCGTTCTGTATAAGGTGCACGCGAGGACCCCTCTAATGATGCTAATCAGTCAATCGAGGTGACAGCGAGAGCATGATCGAACCGGTCGCAGCACGTGCTCCCACTTCTGAGAAAACATTCCATGCGGATTTCGTGTGTCTCGGAAGCGCATCTAATACTAATGCATCGTCATTTTCTGATAAGCTGCCAGGATATAGTATGCAAATTTCTTCGGTAGAGTTTGAAAGCCGGTCGAGGATTAAAAGCTTGTTACAAATTTGTTGCGAAGTATGCTTCGATAAGCGCTGCTATAACGGACGTATGATAAGGACTCGCTCACTTTCCTGCAGAACAGGAAATGTTTCAGGAAACCGGTATTATATCTCAAACTTTTTCCTGAATTTATACGTCGTCGTGATCAATGGAAAATATGATGAGAGGCCCATAGTAAAGATTTTGCGATCCGTGCCTGATGTTATTTACATTAATACTTTCCTTATTACATTAATACATGATGTAAAAACTGTAAAAAAAATTGATAAAAATCGTTAGTGACCTATATTGTTTGTGACATAATAATAATTGCAGCGCGGATCGTGATGAACAAAATTGGAAACCTGAAAAGGTTAACAGAGGAGCTCGCGGGATCGGCGATTTCTGCAGGTGGTACTCGGATCGTGAGGACCCGTGTTCCGGGGAAATAACGGACTAGCGAATGACATCTCTTCGATCTCCGTGGAATGATGTGACCTTTAATCGGTCATCAGAGACGATCCCAGATCGGTCTTGAGGATCCTATGTCGCCACTCGATTGTTCAGTCATTGTTCTCATGCCGACGCTTCTCGGAATGATGTGCGAAATGCTTCTCTTCGCGAAACCATTTGACTGCTTAAGAATATAGTTAGCGACTGATTCAGGGCAACGAGATAATCGACGAAGGCTGGTAATTAATGGTGGGAATTGTAGTATCGTATGATAAAAAACTCATAAATATTTAAATTACTTCTATTAAATGTTATTTAATATTACTGACACGGATATTGATCTCGAAGTTAACATTGCAATTTTTTGATAGGAATCTTAACGATCGATTGAATCCGCCGTCGGCGGCATTTTAACAATAGCAAGTCTGCGCTACTTCCAGCAGCTTCTGACTCTTTGGGATATTTTCTTTCCACGCTTAACAATACTCTCCTGATACGAGCTGCAGCGCGCCCGCGAGCGACGAGATCATAAAACCCCTATGAGTGATCGTAACCGGAAAACGAAGAAGATGCACTACGAGGCGGCTGTGCTTTTACCCTATCCTACTGTGCCTTACGTTAGAATCGACCGCGAGAGCTCGATGGAAACTGTTTCCGGGTAGAAGGATCCGCCGGTGCGGTTAGCACGATGCCCCAAAGCGGGTTGACCTCGAGAGACCGTAGAGTCCGTAGGTCCAGGACGGTCGGAGCCAAGACCATCGTCTCTCTAATCTCTCGTTCCTCTCGCGTGTCTGTATGAGTCGTCCCTACCACCACGAGGCGAAAGTCGTGGAGGAAACCGTAGAAGAATCGAGCCGCTAAGGGAGACGCGAGAACTGATGAGGAGGGTGGGGAGGAGAAGAAGGGGGTGGTGAACTATGAGGAGCGAGCATCTAGATCGCCGTGGAGCGTCGTCGTCCGCCTTACTCGGATCCGAGACTCGAAAAATCGCCGCGGGTCGGTTTCCGGGTCACGCGTTTGTCGAGACGCTCCCCGAGCATCAAGTGTCATTACCATTGCCTCCTCGACTCGCGCTCGATATGCTTCGGGGATGCGCCTACCTGAAGCGGGTCTCGTCGCTGAGAACACGAGTACCGGTGCGGCCACTGGGCCACGAAGAAAATACGGACGTAGATCGACCAAGTGTTCGCAGTCACGCCCCGCGACGGCGTTACCTGCGACGAGGCGTTATCTGCGAATCGTGAAGGGCGACTCGATTTTCCGCTTTAAATAGGTCTTTAAATAGCAACATTAAACATTCGATTATTCATATTTTAAATTTACAATAAAAGTAACTTATCTTTAATAATTTAAGAAACGATTATTTTGTTAATCAAGTACGCACGGGCATATGCCGTTTCAACATTCGGTCTTGACGTCAAGTACTGCACTTTGACAACCACTGCCATTATTATATCGATATTGCTTGCAGCATGACTCTGTATTTAATTACCACAAATTCCCTTCCCGTTTGATCATCCACGTGCTCGCAACTACTTGGCGCGGTTAGCTTCCTCGGGTTCGGATCGAGCGTAGATGGCCGCGCCTCCGTGCAAGATGATCATGCCTAGCCTTCTGCGCAACTTCCTTCCTCAATTCCCGTGGCAATCGGGCCGCGATTTCTGTCTACCCTCCCATGGATACAACGGGCAATTAGTTCATCGAGCGTGTATCGGAGTGTATCGACCGATCGCCACGGCGATCCTGCTGCCGTTCGTGATTTATGCCGCATTGTCTTCTGGCCCACGGCAGCAGTCGTACGGTCCCGATCGTTTGAATCCATCCGTCGCTTATATATCCATTCTTTTCCCTCGTCGCGGCCACCTTCTCCACCTCGCCGTAGGGATCGATATTGCAGCTCGAAGAGTCCTCGAACTCCCGAGAGCTGGTTTCGCGCGTGACCGGGAGGTGATTCCTCCTCTCGTCCCGCGCGTTACTCTCCGCTCCAACGCGGCTCCGCCGCCGCCGAGGAGGTGCGATCGTCGCGGCCGTAGCCTCATTAGTCGCCTGATGTCTTTCTTAATTGCCTTGCTCCTTCCTGCTGCTTTATTTCTTAGCGTTGATCCCCGATCGCCCGCCCATGCGGTAAGTCGCGTCATTTTTTGTTTTCATTATTAACACGTAATGGAAAAGAGTAGCGTGCAAAAAAAGGGCTTGTGAAAAATCCGCAGATTGGCTTTCCGTTGGTAGTAAATCTACATCATCTTTGATACCTTGCGGATGGAGATCGGCGCTATGTAGTTTAAACGCCGTAAGTGTCGTAAACACTGTGATCACGTATCGCGTGCACTACGCGGAAGAGCCAGAGCGCATTGTCGGAGTGTTTTCCTACGTGATGAATGTGTCGGGATGCTGAGGTTATACTCCTATGCATTTTCCGCGATCCAAAATTGTCTCGCCATAATAATGATTAATGGGGTAATTTCGGCGATCAATGTAAAATCAAATTGGATAATATATTATCATTACGGATGATACACTACGTCTAGGACACGATAATTTCGCATCATCGCGTGAAAATGGAACGGAGCAACGCACGCAGGTGTGCCGCTTTGGAAAAAGAATTAAATTTCCGCGGAATTTCATTTTAATATTTCCAAAAAGTCCTGAAAAATAAAAGAAAAAATAAATAAATAAACACGGTACCCCGGGTCACACGAAGTTTATAATAACGCTTGCGATCACGTTCGTAATGGAGCGTTCGCGAAGGAAGTGTTCTCTCACGTATCATTGCGCCGCGTGGCCATATATTTTCCCCGCAACGAACGCCGACTCCCTTTACATCCGTACGCCGGTCGTGTATCGATCTCTTCTCACGAGTGATCGATGCGGAGATCCGAGTCTACGGTCTCGTCGATCGTCACCGTCGTCGATATCGTCGTTGTTACCCGATGATTTAAGTTCTTAACCCGAGACTCCCGCTGTCAGGCGCGGCGCAAACGACGTTCCCGCTTCCACGCGACCGGCACAGTCTCTCTTCTGCGCTCTGTTACCCTCCCCTTTCCCCCTTCGCTCTTTTATATTCTTCTTTCTGAGTAACGATTGTTTCGAAAGATCGGTATTGGCGTGAATGTCAATATGCACAACTCGCGCGTATGGGTGTAAACGTGCTCACTTTCTATAAACCGAACGTCGGCACGTTGCCTAATCCCATTTTCGCGCAGACAGTCACTACTTCAGTCGTACTTCAGATTGTGTGCCTTTTTACAGCGCGGTGAAGTTGTTGATCTAAAATAGAAAGGATTTTAAGTCAACGTTTGATCTGAATGAACATCTGATTCATCTGAATCAAATAATTCGCGATCGAAAAGATGTTTGCAAATAAAGAACGATTCGAGTAATCTTTTTTTTTTTAAGAAAGGAAAGTTAAATTGAAAGCGTTGTGCGTTAATTCTGCATTGATTATTTTGATATTCTTCTCGACTTTCTCAGAGGCACTCTGAATTTATAACACAATTGGACCAGCAACATGCACATAAGATACTCGTGAGCTCATAATAATGTTGTTCTAATTTGACATCAGCATGTAGAGCGCGTATCGATGCGTATTTATTGGAAAGTAAAAGAAGGAGCTGGACGGAAAAAAAAGAGGGAAAGAGGAAAAGAAGAAAGCGGACATACGGTTTTATATGCATTTGCGCTCGCGAGGAATGAGGAGGCGCCCGGAGGGCCGCCGGAGAGAGACCCGCTGAGTTATGGACACATTCGCGATTTCTTCAGGTTGTACCTGCTGGAATCGGTTAGAGGGAAAGGGCAGCCTGCTTTATTGAATTGGGTTACATGATTTACGATACCGCCTCCCGATCTCGCTCGATCACCGTTCCCTGTCGAGGTTGACTCATAACGTTTAACCCCTCGCGAGCTCACGTCGCTCGTTATTGTGAACTTGCCTTTTGTCCCGATTGATAAGAAACAAATTCGCAACAGGTGTCGGCAACGAGATTCCAAGAATAAAATCGAAAATCCACAACAAGCATAAGATTTTTAAAAACAAAAAAATGCATTATCGTGATATAAAAAAAAAATTAGGTGCGTTAGATGCCAAGAAGTCGTTAGCATCCGCGGTGTATAAAGTATATACGTGGGTGGCTAAGAAATATTAATTCCTTCAGAGAGCGCGATGGGGTGATTTAGCGATGCTCGAGAAATCTACCTATCGTCGAGACGAGCCGTACGTCTGCGCTTACCGGGAGATATTAGCGATAAGGTGTATCTGCCTCAACCTGTTGCGCGGGGGAAATATTACCTCGGATTGATATAGTACCGTGTCGTGGTGAATATGTTGCTCTCTGTACCGTTCGCCGTAATGACGTTGTACGGTAATGGCATGGTAATCATAGTGGCCATTAATACTCCGACGCGATATTTGTTCTCGGACCTGTGATCTTTCTGTGATCTTAACCACCGATGGATGGGCTTGACACTAAAGCGCATTCGGACCTGCCTCAATCGCGAATGCGCGCTCGTGATATTTATAGCATCAATGTTAACGTTTTTATCGTTTTTATCTCAGACGTCAAAAGACATTCTATAATTTTTTATTATATCGTCTGTAGCGTCTTATCGAGTATAACCCGTACCTAAAAATAACCAATTCTGAATTAAACAATAAATCAATAATTTTTGAGAAATTTAAGTGACGGAAAACGTTCCGCACTAGTCACGTGGGGCGAACGATCCTGCGGTGCGAAACGATAAACCGACAGTGAAATCTTTTTTTCAGTACGCAAGGCAAAACAATTTCTGTTCGTTGAAAGCCAAGATGCGGAGCACGCGCTTGTGCTTGCTCGTACGTCAATAAAATCAGCGGGTGTGGCTGAACTCATTGGTAGGCTCGTTCAGGGCCGTTCGAATCTCGCGATGCAGGAAGAGAGTCTCGTAAAACTGGAGAGAGCGCCGTTCGCTCGTAGACACCGAATGCAGGAAAAGTTCCGGTATCGTCGATCCGCTCGTAGATCAACCCGATGGCGAAGGAGAAATCTGGATGGTTCCAGTGAGATAATCATCAATCGCCGTCTAAATTGTCAGTAAATTATCGCGCCCCGATACCAAGTTCGTATCGACAAGGATCAATCTTCATCGACGCTTAATTCGTGTTCCGAGTTAAATTAGAGCAATTCCAAATATGACACATTTGATAACGTTTACTACCGTGCATAACGGTTTCGCCATCAAACTCAATTGGGAATATCGAATCAAAAATTTGACACGCGATTGCATAAGGAATTGGGCGATCTGGTAGAGCCGACGTAACGTCAGATGCAAACGGTTCGCCAATTTGAAGCGGCCTCGAAATCACGATCTATCAGAAAACCAGTTTGAGTGCGTTCCCGCTCTTGGCACACTCGCGCCGTTGAGTGATGGCTGGAGCCTAGGGCCGAGCATTGGAGCCCGTGTACCATAAAATCGCTTCACTATATCAATCTGCTTATTGCCTCGTCATATATGGCCTTTGTATCGCAATAAGCCGGGGCGAGGTGTACAAGAGTGTCACCTCCTCTTCCTCCTATCCACGTCGTAATAAATAGCGGCGTGAATCACAGGAAGATCTTTATGCGTCGGATATTCCGACGTACGTAGTACAGTTTATTGTCGGTTTACGCAACTTAGCGATGCATATTAGCATAAAAGATTTAATCGAACGCAAAATATACGGTGTGTATACTTGAAGAATTTCTTGCGCGTATTTTTCCCTTACGTAAGTTGCACGGCCAGGCGTAATCTTTTACACTTCTACCGCCCGCTACTCTCGCAACAATGTCGACGATGAATTATGTAACGCACCGTTATCCAGAATCCTTGGACGAACGCGATCGGGCGAGCATTAACACTCCTGCGTACACCGCGGCGGTAATTACTGTCTCGCACAACAACGGAGTTTCCCGTTCAATAGTAATTTATATTCGAATGATATACTGCGACAGCGGAGTTGACTGATATGGTTATATTCTATACCTCGCTGTGTGTGCTACACGACGTAAAGTTCATCTCTGGAACTTTGTGCGTGCATAACAAGTCAGATATCGAAAAGAGAAAGATAAACTTTTATGACACTAAATGTAAAGAAAGTGTTACCGCTTGATACATATATATATAATATTATTTTTCTGCAATTTTATTTCGAGTCTTATCGCCTTCACTGGATCACCAACCTGATTATCAAGAAGTCATTGAAGGAACTCTTCCTTCCGTTCGAAAGAAATCAAAACGAGCGGGAAAAAGAAAAGCTATTTTACATGCCAAGGACCGTTAGTGAACATCAATGAAGGGGGGCACGACTTCGAGGTCCGCGACCATGAGTTAGAGCGGAAGAGTGGCAACACGATTTAACAGTGATTTAATAAGTGGACGCCGGTGCACGCGGTATACGGGTAACGCGTCTCCTCTCCGCGTCTCTCTTCCAAAGTCGCTTCCACGATCAGGCTACGCGTTATCTCCCTTACCTTTCTCCTCTTCTCCGGCGAATGATCTTCTCTCGGTACAGCTCCGCTGGACGCCGCCACATTGGCGCCACGCACTTCCACCCACACTTTCAAGTTACGCCGAAGGAGAGTGCACGCACGCATGCACGCACGCACTCACACGCTTACGCAGCCGGGTGATCGCTGCGCAAGTGCAACGCGTGCATCACGCGTACACCGACGATGATGTCAGGGGAATTTGCACCTGGCGGTACGCGCATGTACGCGCGCCGACGACCGTACAGTATATCCATTGCCATGACGAGGAAGGAGAGTCGGATTCCTGGCCGTTAGAAAGCGCGCGTATACGGACGGCCACATGCGAAATCCTGCGGACGATGGAAAGTATCCTCAGCGGCGTACGGCTACATCTCACTCCGAGAGAGGCGACGGCAAATAATTATCGCCGCTGGTTTACGGCACCGTAGTACATGGTATCGCCGCTACCACGATAAGACCGTCGAAAGTAAAGTGTGCGACATGCATCCACGCGTTTATCAGACTTAACTAAAATACGAAGAGAGATGCGATCGTTGACGATTTCCTTCCGATTCGAGCCCGCTCCGAAATTCAAGTAATATAACTTTTAATGGACAACAGACTTGAAACCGTTGCACAAGACACAATGACACGATTTCCCTTCGTTTGGTCATATTTTTTTTTTTTTTACGTTCTCTCCGCGAGATAGCAGGAAGTAAGCATATTTCATGGAAAACGACAAAGCATGCATGAAATTAGTACAATTTAAGTGATGTTTAGTTAAAATGCCGTAGTTAACGTTGCGTGTTTTTCCCGCACGCAATTCTATTATGATCTCGCGTCTGACCTATTGTCCCGAAGAGATCTAGAAACGGCAATAGAAATAATTCACAGGCCGCACGTTAAGTGTGTCGTCAAGCACCGTTAGTGTCTGCGCAATCTGCACAATTGTTTTACGATCTCATTGTATCGTTTGATACAAGCCGCTGAACTTGTATTCCGTAAACGGGTCATAGTTTGAATTTCAATCTGACGCGGGAGAATGCGTGAGAAAAAGGGAAGAAGTATATAGAGGTGGGCGAAGCGCGCAGGTTGATCAGATTGGCTGGCAGATGGGTTACGTGCTTTCCTCCGGGGCGGCATGGCATCAGAGCGGACCTTAAGAGGCCCGAAGAGGCTACTGAATTACTGACAGCCAAATAACAGGCCGATCCGCGGCGCGATGTTCCCCTCTCGTTGTCGGCGCCCTTTCTCTTCTTCCTTCTCGTATCTCGGGCCTGCACTGCCCGGCTGTCCCAATATGGGCCAACATATTATGCATATCGGTCATCGTGGCTCTTATCTAAACGACGTAAGTACAGAGGCGTCCCTTTGGAGAAGCCGACCGCGAATATGTTGCTCGTGTTCCGCGACAGCTACCGCTTCCAGTCGGGGAGCGACTTGATTAGACGACGGGAATCCAGTCGTCTCCATCCTCGCCGAACGTAATTCTTCGGATGAACGATCGAACGACGGGCGGCGGGCGGCCGACTGTGATTGCTGATCGACGTAATATTGTGTTCCCAGCAATACTGAGAAAATGCCATTCACCGTGGCGGATTAATGCGCCGTAAAAAGGAGGCAGCCTTATGAAGTTAAATTCGCGCTTGATTATTAACAGTCGTAATGCAATGCCGATATAGGCGCCTATTCATTATCTTCGCTCCGTCAAAAGGCTTTTAAAGGGAAGTTACGTAAAGCACGTATTATACGCGTGAATACGATTAATTGCCACGATTTGTTCCATCCACTTTAATGTATGTTCATATAATCACTGTCGTTTGTTCCTTTCTCCCGCAGCCGCGCCCGAATTCGTCGTCTCCTTACTTAACCGCGCGCGTACCTGCAGAAATCGATCGACGTCGATCTTGAACCGGCACGTCTAAGCCCGAGAGCGCCCCAGAGTACAGAGTGCGCTCGTTAGTATCACCTAGGCTCAATAATTACAACCGCGCGCGATTTTTTCGCAGCTGTTCGATAAGATCCCGGCGCAGAGGTCGCGCAGAGACATAATCTATAATTACATCGGTGCGCCGACCGATGCACGTACACAATCGCCCTGCTTGTTAACACACACACACACATTCGCGCGATCGCGCCTGCCGCGATACTTTTTGCTTGAGAGAAGTACGAGAGTACTGAAGGATGCCTGGCTGGCTCTGTATTAGCTTGTAAAATAGATATATCCTCGCGTTTGAAAGGGAAATGATTGCGTTCGGCTATTTGTCTGTTGCGCGCAACGCCAAACGTCTCAATATCTTCTACCTTGAAAATATATTACTATAACGTATCTACACAGCGGCGGCATGCTGCGGAGAGTCTGCGCCGCCTCGGCTGGCAAACGCTTCGAAGGAAGGTAGACTGCATTTCTGCACAATTCGCTTTACGATCGGCAATATTGCCTCATTAGCTTTCTCGATATGCCGTCCCCTGGGAAACCAATGAGTCGACACGCGTTCGATCGTTCCTAGGGATATTAGAGCGATCCAGATGTGACGGGCAAGCATTAATTTGTTATCCGTCGAATACGAATCGAGCCGCAGGGGAGTTGGTGGGTATATGACGGTCTGTCGTGTCGCAGTTAGTCAACGCTGAACGTCGGGACCACCCCGATTTGCCCGGATTGCCCTCTAGTTTCTTCGTCTCGACGCGGCGACCTCTGCACCTTCTCCACCCTCCGCTGTTACTCGCGCTCTCCTCTTGCTCTCTTTGTATGCGATTTCTCTCCTTATGTCTATGTGATTCATAGACTCGGCGGGAAGAAACTACACGCGCGGATGTATACGTCCCGGCTCGTTTCTCGGCAAAGCAACAAGCCTATCTACATTTCCTCGCGTCATGCTGAGATCAATGGAAAAGAAGTGAGAATCAGATGTCTTCAGACATCAAGTACGTTTATCGGCGATATATTTCGCATGATAAACATGTAATCGTTATGTAATGATTCCCATTAGTTATTCATACAAAAGTGAAAATTTCGTAATAACGACTCTGCGTACTTAGCCAGAGTGAAGAGATGATTAGCTATTCATTTCGATGCACTTTCGAACCTGCTCGACGGTTTAGCGAATTCCAATCGTCTCCGATCCTCCTCGACTGGCGAACCGAGCCGTTTCTCTTATCTCACGGTACCGATCCTGAATTTGCGTAACCGTTACGAGAAAGCGAGAGAAGAACATTGTCATCCCAAGGGGTTAATGCGTTCCACGTACTCGAGCAGCCTTGATATTTCAGCCGACGTTCTAGGATGACCAGGCAGCTTTTCTCGTCAACTCGCGCAGATACCGCGTGCAAGAATATCGCGAGCGAATACCCGTACCGTCGGTTTAGACGCTGGGCGGAGCGTGACGAATTTCAATCGTGTGAATCCTATCGATGCCCCGTTCAAATGCATTGGCCGATTAGGGACGGTTAACCGTCGCTTGAATGGTGAGAGACAAACGAGACATCACGATCGCAAGGTACTGCTGACTGGAACGTTACTGCTGTTTGTATTCTTGATGATCGCCGGAAGATTTCTACTTCACGCACGATTTTCAGGTTGTAAGAACAATGACAAATGTATTCATCTTCTCGCTAGCTTGCCCGAGTCTCGAAAAAATTATCGCATCTGCTTCTGTTGGATTATAAGTATCTCTCGGGATCGTTCCGATTTAATTGAAAGAGCACACGATTTCTCTTATCTCTCAGCACCTGTTATGGACTTTCCTTTACCCGAGAATAATCACTCCACTTTTTGTTTAAGTAACGATCACGTAGGGGTGAGTTTTACACCTTAGTTGAAAGGTGTAAAACATTATTATTACATATTGTATACAATTGTTTTATAATTTTAATATCTAAGAATTATGTATATAGTATATAATAGATTTAATCGATGTTTTGAAAAAAGTAAATGAAACTAAAAAAATATTAAACAGAAAAATTGATTTTATAACGATAACCTGTATTCTCTAATTTCAATAAATCACTACTGTGATTATTAACTCCTTTCTACTATATAAATTGTATCTCGGAATTTTCAAATAAAACGTATGGTTTTTTGCAGTGAAAAAATTTGCTGTGACGTGAATTTCATTATTTGCAATGGGGGTGTAAAAAACATTCCAGGCGACTGTTCTTGAGTTAACAATTCGGCGTTTACAATGTTTCTTAACGAATCTTAGTCGCCCTATAAATAAAATTATGTCGCGCGCGCCGCTTTCCGCATATATCGGAAATACGATTATGTTACCATAACCGAGTAAGTACTTATAAGCGACTAACTAACTTGTAGCAGTCGGCAAGGAGATAACGCGAGCGGGACAGAGACGGCAGCTTAAAACATCCGATAAGAAGCACGCGCGCGGGGCGCTTAACGATTTCATAAAGGAGATAGTGGCCGAGGGTAGAGCTAATTAAGCGATACAATCCCTGCGTCTTAAGGGCCGTTGAAGCTAACATCAAACGCACACTTATTCACGATGGAAGATACTTAAGATACCGCCACGGACTTGCCTAATTATGCGTGACACTTTGGTGCTTCGTGCTCACCGCATATTCTTTTATATTATTTACATTGACAGCTATCATATAATTACATTCTATTACGTTAACTTTCGCATTAACGCATTCATAATCGTTTTTCATATTTATTCATCTTTATATACATATTTATATAATGTACATTTTATAATTATCTGCAGAATAATGTTATTAATTTTGTTCTTATAATTACTTCCGTTCGTGACAAAGTTTTCAAAAATTTCCCCTGAATATTACTGAACAGGCTTCGATTATTAGTTTTCGATCCCAAATCGAAGTTATCGCGCGCCACGCCCTGATCGTACACGCATACATGCGTACGCGTTGCGTCGTCTCGAGTCTACATAAGAACGTTCACCGGCGATACAGGGTAGATAGGTAGAGCCGGTGTTCCGGGCTGGTCGGAGTCGCGCGGACAGGTCCGCAGCCAGAAGTTGATCCACGATTATGGCCCCGTGCACGCCCTTGTTCCTTCGATCTCGCTTGATAACCGGTGCAAGTTACCGGCCGTGAAACAGTTTTCGGCTGAAATCGTTTTCGTTGTCGACACGACACGGCCAATCTCCCTCGACACGGAATGCCTCTCGTTACTCCCGTGTACGATCCGTTGGGTCGCCGAATTCCCGAGGGGTCTTCCTCAAGGAAGTGACCCCTGCGATCCGCACGACAAAAAAACGCTATCGTGAACATCTGAAAGGGCTGCTCGCTCCGAACGCAATGTCTCCTATCTTCGGAGACGGGAAATTTGAGATTCTTAACCGACTACAAGTTGTCGATGTCAAAGCAGCGCGAGAAGTGACAAGGAAGATATATGCCTCCCGGAAAAATTCCAACGGTAGTTCAATTGCCATCGAGTAAAATACGTTATGATCTTAGATATTCATGCACGTCACAATGTGAAAATTTATCTGAGCGACAGGGTTTTAAACCTAACTGTTTTCATCCCGTTAGTTTCTGAAATTATGCGTCGCTTGTAGATTGCAACATTATCGCGATTATCTTCGTAACGTAGATAATGCGACAACTTATAGGAGGATTGAAATTCTTTTTTCCTGACGATCGCGAAGGTCTACTGCTCCTGACGAATGTTACTCGCGCACGATCGCGTCTCGCTTTGCGGCACGGAAAGAGCCATCGAGTATAATCTTGGAGCATTAGATACGACGTTTAATGGAGGACTTATTCTGATGTTATGTCGATATGCAGAAATACAGGCTTCCCCGGGCTCGATTTACTAATTACTATGCAGGTCACCTGAAGTTGCCGGGCACTTTTGTGTAGTGAACGCGCACGTGATATCACATGCAACAAATAGGAATCACGCAGGTGCAACTTGACTCGAGAACCACGCGAGAATTTGCCTTCACCTCCCACCCCCGTCCCTCCCTTCGGTCTTTTCACAACCTTTCTCTCCTTGCTACCACGAGGAACTGATTCGCACACTTCTCGCGTTTCCATAAAGAGACGAAGAAAGTCGCGTGCATTCCCGGACCGGCGCGGTATGGTACGCGCGGTCTACGTCGTACAGCGAAATAGAGGTTTCGCGGCGAGTAAAAAAGAGATGGAAGGGCACACCTGCGCTTCTCGCCGTGTCGCGACGTGGGCGTTTCGCGACAGCAAATGTCATCGTGATGTATTCTTCGAGGACATTTTTCTTCGCCGTTACGGTCATGCATAATAGTGATCGTCCTTGATTTAAAGAAATATCCTGAAAAAGATCTTGCTGTACATATATTACGAATTAATCAAAATTTTGATTAAATTAACAGATTAATCTTTACAAGATGAGAAGTCACTATAATGGCGCTGAAACAGTGTCATGTGTTGAGACGAAGAATACAATGAATTATGATGAGTCTTACTCAAGGAAATTTGTTTTAAAAATAGACCGTCTCCCTCCTTTCTCTCTCTCTTAAAAGTCAGAGATTAATAATCGCGGAATTCGTGATCTCCTCGTGCGTATGAAACTTACAATTTTAATAAATGCAATTTATGGTTATAATTTTATTAAATTGTTGCTAATTATCCAAAGCTACAGCAATTGCTGTAGTAATTATTATCATTACAGTTGAGTTATAGTAATTGTGGGTGTCCAAGGATGAGCATAAATTATGTCACAAGTATTTGTAAAAAAGAATGACGTGCTAGTAATTGCATCTGCTGTAGAAAGACAAATAACTCTGAGTTACTTTGCATGTTGAAATTATTTCTACAAGAGGATTTAATAAATTAAAGATGATAGAGGAACACGAGACTCCTTCCGGCATGTTGTCCTAAATCAAATTTTTGTAGACCTTTATCATTTCTTTTACTGGTCGAAAGATTCTAAAGTACTTTCAAACATGATACAATTTTATATTATTATACGATAAATTTGATAAACTACTAAACTCCATTTCTCTTATATTTTTTTACATATACAATATTTAATGTGAAATATATGAGATATGTGAATGCTCTCGTGGAAAAAATTCCAAGAAATAGGATCGAGAGACGTGAGTTTTGCCGACATTCTATCAAAAGCGATTCGTGCGAGAGATCGACGGGAGAAATTGAGCGATCACTTGAATCACGTTGTAAGTACCATTCGTGCGATAATAATCATCCCCGGAGACCCGCCGCAACCGTCCTCGTGATTATCCTCCCGAAGAGACACGTGATCCCGACGACTCCGGCCGATCGAGATAAACACGAGCTCCGACGACGTTATTGACCATCCAGACGCTGCTCGCTAGGTACGCCGCTCCGCGCCGGGCCCGCGATCGCGGCGGAATGGAAGCGACGGAGAGGGGCTTTTTTGCAAACAACGACAACTTGTCCGGCGGTGTTCACGATTCGACCTGGGCTGTGACCTCGACGTCGTAAATTCCGCGTCATAGCGGTTGTCACCGGTTCACCTTTTTACGAGCGTACCACAGCTCGCATTCACGGCTCCCTCGAGAGATGTTGCGAGAGGCTTCCCCGGATAAGCTGTGAGTTGTTAAAAGGGCCTCTTCGACGGGAGGTCCGTGACAGCGACTTGGTGCATCCTTCGCGGCGGTCCCGCTGTCGTGTCGTCTGGACTTTGAAGAACTACCGCGGATAACTCATGGGACGACAAGTTATATTTACTCTTCTGGAAGCGGATAGTTCCTTTTGCACGATGGAGACTTTACCGAATTATTTTTGCGCCAAGTCGCTGTCTGTTTCCCGATAACACGTCGTGCTCGCTATCTACATCTTCGCTGTTAACAGAAATCCTGACGACAAGTCAAGATCATACATCACGAGATTGGATATTCTAATTTTACATCTATATGCAGGAACATAACTCTCGTCACACATCTGACATTATATCCTACGGTTATGAAATATTTCAGAACGGCCAACGCGGATTCGTATAGAGCTACCGTATAATAACTGTACTTTGGACGGATTTCGGAATAGGATCTGCTTGTCGTGTGGAGCTAGTTAATGCGTCGGCTGTGTTCGTCGAAATGAAGGCGCTCTTAAGATGCGAGATATGACAAAGTTTTGATTTATAGCCCCGGCGTAATCGAAGTGACGATAATTCGTTAGCGCTGGGTCGCCCCACGTTCGTTGATAGCGACCCGACTCACATTGTCGCCCGCGATGACATTAATGCGACCAAGCCCTCTCCCATCTATACCGCTTGTATACGCAGGTACACGACGCACGCGGCTACCGTGTTTTGTGTCCGGCATCTCATTAATATTTCAATTACCAATTCCCGTTTACGATCGTGCTCGCGCGAGAAATAGTGTCGGGGAGGTGGCATTTCTTTGCCTCGAAACAGCAATCTACGGACCAGAATTTAATGGGAGATTGCTTTGTCACGATCCTCATCGAGGACATCTTGGTCCGCAACATTTCCGACGAAATTCCAACCTGAATTCAACACGTAATGGCTTGCTACTACTTGGCTAGTCGCAACTGCTTGGATCATTAAGATCCGAATAACTTACGAGTTAATCATAAGTATATTAATCAACGAATAAATTAACAAAATAATAAAAGAATTTTATATAGTGTTATTTTTATGAAATCTTTTTTCTGTCTGTCAGCGATTCTTATACTTATATATTTTCTTTCTTCGTGCAGCCTATAACGCAATTTGCTTTTACATTGCATCATTACGCGTGCATTTGTTGCTTTTTTATTATAAAAGATGCATAAAAACATCGTTTTATCGAGTCTCCAGTTCTTCAGTCGTAATTTGTGATTTAAAAACTGACAAAACTGAATAAATTTAAGAAAAATAATATTTTGATTAAAAATACGAAGACAGTGTTAATGCGATATTCGCGAAGGTGACGAAGAAATTATTCGTTTTCGCATTTTCTCTTTATATCGAATTCGCGATAAATATCCGTATGGAGGATTTCGGCGCGAGTCATTCGATGCCAATGCGCACTTTCGAAAGCAGTCGCAGTCGGTCTTGAATTAAAGGTCCCCATGAGCGAAACTTTAAACCCACTTCGCCAGCCCCCATGCAATAATTTAAGCTTCGCGCGTTCCTGGCGTGCTCGCGACATCAGAAATCGCAACCCGGTGACCCTGTCGACACGTGGAAATAAATCGCGCACCGAGCCAACGAAGAAAATTCGGACCTCTCTCGAAGACGCGAAAGAACGGTACGTAGGGAACGTCCTCCTGTCCTTTTGCCGGCAGTTCGACGACGCCGAGCTGCGCATTTAATCGTTCCGCTTTGTAATTAATTGAACCCGGTAACGAGTTGCGTACGGAGATCTGCGGGGCTCGCCGGGTGGAATTACAAACATTTATCATCTATTAATTAAGCGATTAGTCCACGGCGTCGCGCTAACGAGGAAGCCAGTGCGTGAAAGGGAATTTCTTTCGCACGAGCGCCGTCGGGCAATTTCTGTCGCGGTAGAGTCGGTAGCTTATAGAACCCGCTGGAATTCGAGCGTGCATAATTCTAAACGTTAGCGGATCCGGATAATCAAAATGGTTTATCGATCACCGAGAAATAACTTATTTATTTTCCTATCGTCCGTCGCGCGGAGAATCAGCGATGTTGGAATATATACAGGCCGCTACTTAATTTATAATACGTTCACTCACCGTCGATTTTCTACGCTTTCTGTTTCTCGCCTTCTTCTTCCCATCGACAATCTGTTTACGTAGCGCTCGCCGCTTCACTGATTCGGTTTGATCGATGGCGTGCTAAGTCATCGAAACCAGTCGACGATAATAAGTCATCTCCGCGCAACTCGTCGCAGGCTGCAACGCGAGGATCGACGCGAGAGTATTGTATTCCAACTACTCGCGGTTCGGTCTAGCAGAAAAGACGGCAATCGACGTACTTTACGTCTACGGATACGCATTGAAATGAGCGCGTGGGTGGCGCGGAGAAAAGACGCAGGTAGATCCACGGAAGAATATATGCGGCGCTTTACGTTTTCCCCGTAGATCGGGACGCGAAAGAAAGATCTCCCTGTAATATCTCTGCGAGAACTTCTTAGGGAAAGTCCTGTAAAGTCTTCTTTTTCTTTTCGGCGAGCGTCCGCTTGCATCCATGAAATGGTACTACTCGTACTACTCGTCGGCAAACTTTTTCGGTTGCGTGTGGGTGAACCCGGAGCATTCCCGTTTCGCAAGACGCTGCGGTTGCAGTGCGACGCGTCGCCCCCGCGATTTTCTCCGACCAGGGAGGAACCATGAGGTCCACGGGGAACGTTACAGCGTTGATTTTCGCGTAGGTTGACACCGGCTCTCGACTGTGACACGCGGCGCCAACTTGGCGGCGACGGTTGGACGTTACGTCGATGTCACGGCCCTCGTACTACTGCGCGCGTTGCATTTCTGCGGAAATGCCGGGGTCCCCGTTTTTATCAGCGGCCCTGTTGCGAAAATCGCCGTTGCGTCACAAAATCAATCTGGCGCGCGATACGTCTCGCCGGCGCGACTTCTACGCGTCTACACGCGACGCCGAAGAAATTTTACGACGATCGCCGTGACTTAAACGACGGCAATCAGTAGTTCAATGGTCATAACTATACCTGCGAAGCTTAATAGCTGCGGCTTATTTCACAGATGTAAACCGGTTTCACTTGTGAATTGCCTGTTTTCCGGTACTGTGACGCGACAATGAGCGATATGTTTATAATTGCATTTATTGTTCATTCCTTCTACGTCCGCGATCCGGAAAATGTGCCATCTAACCCTCAATAACTATAAATATCTATTATTAATGTATATATAATTATAGTTACGTAATGAAAGATAATAGATAACATTGATGTATAGTCGTATCTATTACGCTACTTACTTTCACGAAACTAATTGTCCGAACGCAGAATGTTGGGAGTTTATATTGTGTACTACGAATTCACCGAATTATAATTTTTTAAGAACTCGATTGAAAATGAAAACCCTTGCTAGTGATAAGATTTGCATCCAAGCAAACTTGTGTTCAAGTTGAAAAAAATTTACTCGCCTGCTATTAACAGAATCAAATTAAAAGGTGTACTTATTATAAATTGCAGCAAAGTGTCGATTCTATTTTATACCTATCTTTATCTGTTTTTATTTAAGTCTGAAAATATTTACAAAAGATGTAAATTGTGAAGGATTAATGTTAAAGAAACTAATCTGGACACATAAGGTATTGGTAGTTCATGCCACAGATTGAAAGCACGTACTTTGTATAGAAATGCATCACGGGCAAGAGTTTTCACTTTCAATCGAGTATTCCCTAAAAAATTATAATATTCGATGCATTCGTGAAAAGTCGACGAATTGTCACGTAAATTGTCACGTCGCGATTAAAGACATCTCTCAGAAAGATAATGTGACCGCTTCGTGACCACTCCGACCGGAGAAAATCATCCTAACAATCCACGACAAAAGATTTACAAGAAGAAATAAAGTTGGGCACAGCGGTATAAATAGCAAGATACCGTTGCGACCGTATCGGGTTGAGGGTCGGCGTGATGCGATCGTGATCGATGTAGATCGTTCTTTCGATCTATCTGCGGCAATTCATGCTCGGGCAGGCCGGTGTGTCTCTACCGTCCGATCGGCAACAATCTACATATACCGGTAAACGCGACGCTTTTACGTGCACACATAGCGAGAGAGGCTTTCGTGCACGTATAAGCGAATAAGTTTTACATATACATATAAATGCGGAACATTTGTACAGTGAGATCCGTTTCCGGGTCACGCTACGGCAGGTTGACGCCAAAGATATTGGCGCTATTGTCCCTCGTGCTCAATATCTGCGATCCTCTCGTATCGATTAGCATTGATTTGTGGATCATCGTGATTGGCCCGCGGCGGCACTGGCCGGTTTACTTGAATACGTACACGGACAGTTGCTGTGGCGATCTTCCGTTTTGCGAACGATCACAGGTAATCAACTGGTCTATTAGCCCGCGGCCAGACGAGGTCGAGATCGCTCGGTTCCACGTAGATCTCCACGCACAGGATTTTTCACACTTCGATATTTCAATAGTCAAGTGTCTGCGTTATCGCAACTGAAAGTTTGATTATGTAACGCACGGGGTGTTCGCGAATTCAAATCCGCCGCGTCAACATTGAGATGAAAAGGGAACAATGGGTGTCGCTCAAAGTTAAAATAAGTTCCGCAGATTTGAATCCGCGGTCTCCTTTCGCTGTTGGCTACGGCCTATGCGGCTTTAATTGTATCGCAACGATCTCTTGTGAACCGAGAAAGACACCTGCGACCAACGAGAGCCGCAGCTGATATCCGAGTCTTCCAGATTGCGTAACGACTCATGCCTAACAAAGTGTGGGACTCGATGTATTCGAGCCGGTGAATGCGGGGACCCTTAGTTTCAACTCGTACCTCTTTCTTTCTCCGACGAGCGAAATCGTATAAACTGCGAAGATAGGATCTACCTCGCGACCACGCCTCGAGAGAAGAATCGAACTGTCTCTTCCGTATACGTCGAAATCGTTTTTGACGTATCCTGCGGCGATTAGCATAAGGTGCGTCTCGTAAGCTTATCGTCTCAGGGTTCTGCATTTCATTTACGTAAGAGCATGATGAATAACAGAAGCCATCAGTCAACACTATATAGCGTTAGACAATAGTCTTGGCAAAATTTTCCTTTATCGGAACTCGTTCATTTCACGCTTATATTCTGACGTAATTGCCATATGTACACAAATTTGTGATGCAAATCTTTCAAGCTTTTAACATAATCTTCGTCCAGAGATATGTAAAATAAGATAATTTTTATCCGACAATCTCGTGATTTACATCGATTTACGATTTGATTTATATATGGCAACAAATTTATGCTTTGAGATTTTTGTATTATTTATAATTTTAAATTAATATACAATAAAGATATATACAATGTTTAATATTAAATTTAATTAATATTTTTAAAATTGAATTAACTTTTTTATGTGTAAATAAAAATTGTAAATTATAAATCGATACTTTCACTACCAATTTCTTAGCAATAAATAATAACTGCTACCGCACTCTTACATTTTCCCGCGTTACCCTTATCTCATAGTAGAGAATTTTATCTGCATTATCTGCAAAAGATACTCTCTACTATGTTATTTTCTACCAGCTTACGTTATACTTATCTGCTATAGATACTTTAATCGATTATATTCGAATATTCCAATGTATTACTGTCATATATTCATCTTTTCTACTACCCAATCAGCAGACAATATTTTTTACATGTTTCTTTAAATATGATATTTAAAAAATGTTAATAAAGAATATATATTTAAATATAATAGTTATGTACTGTGTGATAGTTATGTATCGATAGTAGATAAAAGTTTTTACGTTTCTTCTACTTTGTCGAAACTCTGTAGGTAATGCAATCATTCAAATCGTGGGAAAACCCCCATAGAGGGACTCAAATCAGTTAAGAATATTTTTCCCATAGAATACATGGCCCATTAAATACTCCAGTTGAAAAATGTTAAGATTCAGACGCTAGAAGTTGCGTGGATCAAGTAAAAATTGTTCGAGGGTGTTTCAATTTTTTATTTTAGTCCAATTATTTCACTTAAAAGAAAGAACAGTTCAAATTGTCCTCGCAAATAACTAATCCTTGACAGTGACAGTGTACATAGCCATATTGCAAACGTGTTAGACAGCTGACTGCATGGAAGATAACTGGAAGATTTTTTATATTTATTTATGAGAGATTTCAATGCTTTAAGAAAGTCCATTTTAATGCTCTCATCAAGGATATAGCACAATCGAAGTCGGCAAGCTTGCCTGTGATTACTTCAAAAGTAATGCTTCCACATACTCGGCTTTCAGACGTCGACCTGCATTATCGATTCGACGGGTCGAAAAACGCCGGCGTATTATTTAGAAAATAAAAAATATTAAAGTTTCGCTTCTCTTAGCAGACTGTTCAAGGCAAGCCAGTGCGCAATGTATATGATGTGAGCTGACTCACATCTCGCATGTAGTGAGAGATCTTCAGTATCGCCTCTCGCTATACCTCCGCATAAGTTCCACGCATGTGTATTAATGCGCGGGTTGTGAGGTCATACACCCACCTTCACAGGTGGTTCGTTTCCCATTCAAACCGTGAATAACGTTGTAAGACGAACGCGCAGGGAACTCGTAAGAACATCCGGTTGGTTTCAGTAATTCTTTTACACGATGATCATGAGGACGTTGTTCACGGTTCATCCTGTGTCACTGGTGCTCGTATTCACGGTCACTGCCATTGGCGGCAATTACACTGATATTAATCTACCGCATGAACATGTCAAGTATTACTTCAACTCTTTTCCCACAGTAGCAGAAAAATGCCGTAATGATGCGACGTGTCCATATAAGGTAAGACTTGTATTTAAAATTAATTTCTTGACTTATCTTTTTCATTTTATCAGATATATTTTATATATATTGTATAAAATTTTATTTATAGAAATTGCGAACATAATTTCTATGGATTATTTATATAATATTATACTCGCTTTATTACAAAAAAAAAATTTTAATAAAATCGCTTTTACATAATTCGTTAAAAGTAAAACCGTCAATTTGATATTTCAGGACAGTCTCGACACTGAAGCTTGCTGGGGTTACGAGGACAATTGCAAAGCAAAAAATTCTTTTTCCATTCCTCATTGCCCAGGTGATCACAAGGGATGGGTCGCGACAAAAAGAGCTCAATTAGACACATATTATGCACAAGGTGATTTTGGATACGTGCGGGATCAAAGGAGAGAGATGATGCTATTATGCGAACCATTATTTGTAGTGAGTTTACTAATTATAAAATAAATCTGACATCATATATGAAATGCGAAAAGATAATCAACTCGATATCTTAATTGGATTTTACTTTCTTTCAGGATGATTCGTCCTTGGAGTGTTCGGAACATATGAGATTCTGTAGAGCGAGAAATGTGATGCTAAATTTTACGGATTTACTGAATCGAAAGGAACCTATAAGATACAAAATGGATGTGTTAAAAGAAGGTCAAATTGGCGGCTACTGCACGTGAGTGAATATTAGCAAGAAAAGCTGATTATCTGTGCAACGAATTGGAAAGTAACTGACTCTCACTTGTGCGATCAGGCTGAACGAAAAGAGATTACAGGAAAACGCGGATCATATTAGTCCGTTGCAGTCCTGGAGTCCAGAAATACGCAACTTTCGAAAATTATCTCATCGGCCGATAGTTCATGGCGACTGTGATGTCATCATTGAGAAACCGACCTTCATCATGAAGATAGATGCCAGTAAGTTTGAAAGACGTTCGCAAAAAGGAATTGTGTGAAATAAATTATAGTTCATATCCGTCATTTCGTTAAAGTCGCTTTGTGTTTTAGTAGTTAACATGTATCATCACTTTTGCGACTTTTTCAACTTGTACGCATCATTGCACGTGAATCTCTCGCACCCATCTGCCTTCGATACAGATAATCATGTAATGATCTGGGAAAGTTATAGGTAACAATCATAAAACGAAACATAAAATAAAACTGACATAAACATAAAATGAATACTATGAACCGTTAGATATCGAACTACATTTTGCTTTCAGTTATCGATCGGCGTTCCAAGATACCTTCGAGGCATTCACAAGGAATCCATTGTGGGATTTAAAAACATTTAGAGGCGAGACCGTGTGCTTTAGGAACTTGGTCTTTCCTTTATTACCGCGGATGATATTCGGTCTATTCTATAACACACCACTTGTACTAACATTGTATATCCTTTCACCGAGATATTCTACACTCTAAGAAAGAATATTAATTATCAGCAAACATTATTTCAGATTTATGGCTGTGAAAAATCAGGATTATTTAAAGCCTTTAGCGAGCATCTGTTGCATCGACTTCAAATACCTCTGCATGAAAGAAAAGATCGGAAGATTCGTGTAACGTTGCTGAGCAGAGATACTCAATATAGAAAAATTTTGAACGAGAATGAACTAGTAAAGGCTTTAAAAGAGAACCCGGAGTATAAAGTCAGAAAGGTAAAACTCCAATAGAAAGAAAGATATTTAATTATCTTTAACATTTTGTTCTGTGCTGTACAACCGATTCTTTTTTACAGGTTGTGTATAATAAAAATATACCATTTAAAAAACAGTTGGAAATCACTAGGAATTCCGATATTTTTATCGGTATTCATGGCGCCGGCTTAACGCATTTAATGTTTTTGCCAGACTGGGCAGCAGTATTCGAAATGTAAGATCTCTGAAATTGCTTTAAAAAATTGATTACTATGTATTACGTATTGATTGAATACTATGATCATATATATTTCAATTATTTTTCGCAGATACAATTGCGAAGATCCAAATTGTTACCAAGACCTTGCACGGTTGAGGGGCGTAAAATATTTCACGTGGAAAGACACGTCAAAATTAGTCCAACAAGACCCAGTACGTTCATTCAGATTTTTTACTAACAACAAAATAATATATATATATTCGATAATTTAGTCTTATAATAATAAAAAAAGTATGCAGTAAATGAAACCGATTTTATAATAAGATGCTTGAGATGTTCTTATAAAATTTTTTTATTCTGTTTCATTTTTTCACTGTTTGAAATTGTGACTAGACTTGTAGCTTTACATTATTAAACGTAAATATGCTTTTAAATACTTATAATTTGTAGGGGACACATCCTGATGGCGGAGCTCACGCAAAGTTTACGAACTACAGCTTCGACGTTAAAGAGTTCCTCAGAATCGTTTCGCTTGCAAGAAATCACGTAAAGCATCATAATGCATTTAAGAAGTTTAATGATATTCACAATAAAATACAAAATGGTACTAGGACGACGGATAATGAAGAAACGGTACGACCTTCTGACGCTAAAGAACCGATAAGACTACAAAAATCGGATATATTATCCAAAGATGAATTATGAAAAGGACTTTTAGGCACTAAATTAACAAGATGAGGTATGACAATAGAACGCGATCTAAACATGTTTGTTGATCGAATTCCTTATATACTTATTTTTATACTAATGTACATACTTTATTTTGATAAATAAAATAAATACGCGATAAATTTCGATATGTCTGAGTTGCACATTTGGCAATACTTTCTCTTAATTATTAATTCGTAATTAAATTACATATATATCTATATAATATTTAGTTATATATTTGGCCATATAACAATAGGAATGTAATTCTTAACATTTACGTTATAAGTATATGCCTTTAACATGACAAATAAAGAAGACATAATTCTTTCAGCAAAATAGTCAAAATCTCGATCAAACATTGTAAATTCATTAAAATTGACTCATCATTATTTCACAGTTTGATCGGTATTTTGAGCCTATAAAGTATCAACGCTGAAAGGATATTCACAGCCATGTATATAATTAATATTAATAGAGCCACCGATTGTTTGGCATATAACGTGTACACTGACATATTGACAAGACCAGTTATAACGTTACTGACAAGAAAAAAGAATAGGCCGTTGTAATTTACAGCATCAAAAATCTCTAAAGATTTCCTAATTGCACATTCATCATTTTCTTTTCTTTCATTCTCCACATGTTTCTTCAAATTCAATCGTAAGTTTTTACGTAGTCTCTCCATTTTACTTTCGATGCATGGCTCGCTTATCGCGGAATTAATTATATCTAGCACAATTTCTACGAGCAGTAAGAAACCGAGTAGCGTAGTTGTTAGGATCACTATCCACATGCAATACCCGGCATTGGCTAATCTTCTTGAAATCTCAAAATCGCAATACAACGCCACGATGCAAGTTAGCGCAGAGATCAAGAATAATTTAATATACAGTAACATTGACTCATTGTAGCACATCCCAAATTCGACACCATACAATTTTACAGAAATGTTCATATTCAATTTTGTGTGAGAATTTTGATATGTTGAATGTATTAATCGTCCAATAGCTACACCAACAAAATACAGTCCTACGTAACCGGGCACAGAAATTAGGCCCTCTCGATTGGCAGAGAAAAAGTCGTCTCTTGACTCGTCACTCAAAACCCATGCCTTCAAACCTTTATTGCTCATAGTGTATTCATGCATACACAATATCCATATGCCTGAGAGTAATGAATACTTGGAGCTAATAGTGCTGGTAATCATGCTGGTGAACAACTTGACGACAGCTAAAGTTATAAAAAAGTTCCAATGAACACCATATTCGGTGACGTGCCTCTGGTATCCTACATACTCGACTACTGCGAAACGTCCGAAACCTAGCACCAAGAGGGGCACGCAACTTCGGAAGCATTTTTTTATATTTTTCATCAAGGTTTCGGAAAAACCCGCTTGGCGGTAGGTAGAGAAGTCTCGAGCCTCCGGCGCGACCAACGCATTCGCCAGCACGAACAATCCGACTCCCGTGTCCATTAGACTGTATCCGAATACTTCTGTCTTGGCGAATTTCCGTGGAAAGATACGAAAATCGACGGCTAATATACAAATCGCAGTAACAATGTTGGTCAGCGCGCGAAAATTAGTTATGAAGGGTCTCTTGCCGGCAACCGGCTGCAAATTAGAGAGATTAATTCCTTTCCTCAGTAGCAGCATTATGTTTACCAGAGAGACCAGTATCATTAACACGCATACGTTCTCTACATGTTGCGAAGTATGTAATACGGTACAACACAAGATAGTCGGGATGACAGTTAGCATGAACTCTATGACGACTCTTACATTTCCGAGGGTGTACTTCCTAAGGATTCCCAAAGTCGTGGTTGCCAGTAAGACGCCGCATACGGTCGGCAGAAGTGCGACAATCACCTCGTGCGGTGTCGTACCCCCGTGATTGGAGACAAACGCTTCCTGCTCGAGTCGGTATTGCTCCTGGCTCACCGGCGGCGTCATTGTCGAATCGAATTTCTGGCATTCTACGATTATGTCCAACTCAACTATAATTTTGCGCAGTTGAAGCAAAGTATACCTGACTGACAAGGGAACTTACGGTTGCGGATGATCTGCCCGTTAATTCATTACTCGTGTGCTTCATTCATCGCGCTACACGTACGAGGAATGTACATTATGCTGTGTCAGTTTGATACAAGTTTGACATTAATGCTTTACTAGTCTTACATGGTCACAACCATCAACCATGGTCACATCCACGTGATCATATTTCCGTAGATGGCAGCACTTTGCTCTTTTTCTAATCATTCTACGCGGTTCAATGAGAAAGATTGTATTAATAAGTTCGGCGATTTTTCATTAAGTTTCAATATAGTGTCAAAGTTGTATCAACACGTCGTCTTAAGAATATAATATAATGTAAATAATTCAATTCATTTATATTAAAAAACAACGCGTTTTAATAATATACTTAATATCGTTGCTTTAAATAAATTTATTCTCTGCGTAGTACTTTTTACTTATTAATGTTAGCGTGCACCTATCGTTTGTTCAAATATTTAAGCCAACGTAAATATGTAATTAATATGTAAGAGTGACATAACCAAAAAATAACTTAACCAAAACATTAGAGAGTGTCATATAGAAGCAGGAATTAAGAGAGCATTTTCTTTCAATGTGAACTTTATCAACAATTATGAAAAAATTTAAAGTACATCCCAATCAAATGTCGAACGGTGTCAACAGCATGTCTGGACATAATTCTATCAAACATTCCAAAGTGCCGAGCTCAGAAGCATTGGAACGTGTTTCACTTGCTGAAGAGATGAGGCCAACGAGTGTTGCAGCTTACGTGGGGCAGGAACAAATCATTGGTCCAAACACTGTTTTGAACCATTTATTGGAAAAAGGGGAAATTCCTAGTATGATATTCTGGGGCCCACCTGGCTGTGGAAAGGTAAAGCTAATTTTACTCTTCATTTTTGTATAGCTGTTTCAGAATAATTATCTATAATTTATGTTTTAGACATCCTTGACGAATATCATAGCAACTTTAAGCAAAAAATTAACGAGCAACAATGTACACATTGTGAATCTGTCTGCAGCAAATTCTGGTGTAAAAAATATAAGAGATGCTGTTACCGAAGCCAAGAACAAATTGAAATTGTCCGATTGCAAGACCATTGTCTTCATGGATGAAATTCATTGTTTCAATAAACTGCAGCAAGATATATTTCTGCCTCACGTAGAGGCAGGAACGTTTACCTTAATTGGATGTACCACTGAAAATCCATCTTACAGTTTAAATCCAGCTCTACTAAGCCGCTGTCGTGTGTTTATGTTAAATAAATTAACGAAATGTAATATAACAGAGATTCTTCATAAAACAATAGAACGTATAAACGGAGACACGCTTTATACACAAGAACAGACAAGCAGTAAAGAGCAGTTTAAATTTCATTCACGTACAAAACTTAAATTTCACATTGATAATAATGCAGTACAGTGGCTAGCAGAAGCATGTGATGGAGATGCACGTGTAGCTCTGAATGCATTAGAATTGGCAAAGCTTATGAGACAGGCAGATGTATTAAAAACATCAAGTTACAATAACAATGTAACAATAACTCTGAAAGATATTAAAGAAGGTTTAATGAAAGCACATTTACTCTCTGAGAGAGAAACTAATCAGAGTCATCACTTGTATTCCGCGCTTCATAAATCGATAAGAGCTGGTAAGAAAAATGCTGTTCTATATTGGTTAGCCAGAATTATGGCAGTCAAGGAAGATCCGGTAAACATTGCAAGACGGCTAGTTAGGATATCCAGTGAAGACATTGGTCTAGCAGATCCAGACGCTTTAGGTAAAGCTGATTTATTTTCAAAGTGCACATATAATTGAAGGATTTCCTAAAAAATTCAAACAAATCAATTTTATATTTATTACCAATTTGCCATAAATATTTTTATTACAAATGGATTTATTTTGTAGGAAACCCTTCAATTAATTTATTTTAAATATTCAGGTGTAGCTGTTCATACAATGCATGGTTGTCAAATGATTGGTATGCCGGAGTGTGATGTGCTTTTGGGACAATGCGCGCTTTACTTAGCGAAAGCACCAAAATCTCGATCAATATATAATGCATTAAAAGCAGCTGAGAAATTCATTTTGGAATGTGAAGATCAACCTGCTGTGCCATTACACATGAGATGCAACTCAACAGATGCAAAGCTGTAGAGTAGACTTGATAAAATTTTCTTCATTTACCTGTCTAATCATTACTAATTTGTAATTTTATGCAAATATAATAGATTATTACTTTTTTCTTGCAGGTATTAATAATCTAATGTGCTAAGAAAATAATGGAACCTGGTGATTTGTATAATGTATTGATTGTTTTCAAAAAAGCAAAGCTTGTAAATAATAAAATATATTCCACTTTTCTTATTACATTTATATCTTGGTTAAAGAAAACCTTCTAATATTTAAGCAAATTCAGCCAAATCGCTATCTATTTCCTTAAAGCTACAATAGCAGAACATAGTAAGTGTAAAGTATTGTAAGGCGCAGTTGTATATCAGTTTCTATCAATGTAAATTAACTTTAATCTCGATTGTTCTTATTCCTAGAATTAAAAAAAAAGATAAAAAATAAGTTAAACTGAGTTTACAACTAATTTGCATTGGCACATATATCACTGTGCTTTACAACAACTTGCGGAAATTTACCGATTTAGTACTATATTAATAACTGATTCCGAGTATTAAAAGCACTGTTTATTAGTGCTTTCAATATTCAAAATAAATAATGTAGTACTAAATTGACTAATACCTGCAAGAATCTAACCTGACATCGATTCAAGCATCTTCAGTTTAATCAATTCATCATTCACTCGTTCGAGATATTCATTGTTTGTTACATAATTATTAATATTTAATAAATTATCTCACTATCAATCTCAAATTCGTGCTCATCTGTCGCAATCTCCCTCTTCACGCTTTAACATATCACGATGGGTCGCGATACGATCAGATATGTTTGATCAGAGAGGAACCTGAGACACCTGAAAGCGGCCACGGCGGCCTTTTTCCTATAACGCTTCGAAACTCCCATACACTAGTGACGCACATCTATTCTGGTCAGAATGGGAACTACGTGTCACATCTATTTTGCAACCCGCCGTTAAAAACAGTGTGGATGTTAGCACGGACAACAACCCACATCCATCTCTCGAAAAATGGATGTAGGTTGTTGTCCGTGCTAACATCCATTTTGCTGCAAATAAAATCTGACGCATATCGCGTATGTTGCATCCAGAACAGGGGTCGAGAATGTGCACAAATGATTAATTACGTCTACTTTCGCGTAATTTTTTATTTATTATAGTCTGAATTATTTACATTAACATTGATATTAATACATATCAATACGTTTATGCCCATATTTTGCACAATCATATTTTTACTTAAAAAAGATGTTTAATAGTAACAGAGAGAATTTGGTTCTTTAATAAAGAAAGATTCATTTTACGCAGTACTTAAAAAATAATTGTAATTAACATCGCATCATATGATGAAGAAGAAATAAATGTCTTTCCACGGATAAATATACCATCTTTTTATTTTTACATAATTCTTTATTATTTAAATGTCTTCAAATTATGCTTTTGAAAAAATTAGCTTTTTTAATTTTTTTAAATCTTGACACAACTCTCTCTCTCTCTCTCTCTCTCTCACTCTTTCTCTCTTTCTCTTTTAACGTATCAGAACACAGAGATATTGGAAAAAATCGCAAAAAAATTTACTCAAAAATTTCGAACTTTGACTGATATAAGCTTTCGTTTTCGAAAGAGAAATTCACAAAAAAATTTTACTCAAAATTTCGAACTTTGACTGATATAAGTCTTTCGTTTTTCACTTTAGCGATTCGATCCATCATGATAAAAGTTAGAACTCTTCTGGGGGCTATCAGAACACAGAGATATTGGAGAAAATCGCAAAAAGAAGTTTACTCAAAAATTTCGAACTTTGACTGATATAAGGCTTTCGATTTTCGAAAAGAGAAATTCACAAAAAAAATTTTACTCAAAAATTTCGAACTTTGACTGATATAAGTCTTTCGTTTTTCACTTTAGCGATTCGATCCATCATGATAAAAGTTAGAACACTTCTGGCGGCTATCAGAACACAGAAATATTGGAGAAATTCGCAAAGAAAATTTTCTCAAAAATTTCGAACTTTGACTGATATAAGCCTTTCGTTTTTCACTTTAGCGATTCGATCAATCATGATAAAAGTTAGAAGTTTTCTGGGAGCTATCAGAACAGACAGATATTGGTGAAATTCGCAAAAAAAATTTTTCTCAAAAATTTTGGTCTGATATAAGTCTTTCGTTTTTCACTTTAGCTATTCGATCCATCATGAAAAAAGTTAATAATCTTCTGGGGCCTATCAAAACACAGAAATATTGGAGAAATTCGCAAAAAAAATTTCACTCAAAAATTTCGAACTTTGACTGATATATGTCTTTCGTTTTTTACTTTAGCGATTCGATCAATCATGATAAAAGTTAGAACTCTTCTGAGGGCTATCAGAAAACAGAAATATTGGAGAAATTCGCAAAAAAAATGTTACTCAAAAATTTTAAACTTTGACTGATATAAGTCTTTCGTTTTTCACTTTAGCGATTCGATTCATCATGATAAAAGTTCGAACTCTACTAGGGGCTATTAGAACACAGAAATATTGGAGAAATTCGCAAAAAAAGTTTTACTCAAATATTTCGAACTTTGACTGATATAAGTCTTTCGATTTTCACTTTAGCGATTCGATCAATCATGATAAAAGTTAGAACTCTTCTGGGGGCTATCAGAACACAGAGATATTGAAAAAAATCGCAAAAAAAATTTTACTCAAAACTTTCGAACTTTGACAGATATAAGTCTTTCGATTTTCACTTAAGCGATTCGATTCATCATGATAAAAGTTAGAACTCTTCTAGGGGCTATCAGAACACAGAAATATTGGAGGAATTCGCAAAAAAAATTTTACTCAAAAATTTCGAACTTTGACGGATATAAGTATTTCGATTTTCACTTTAGCGATTCGATCAATCATGATGAAAGTTAAAACTCTTCTAGGGGCTATCAGAACAAAGAAATATTGGAGAAATTCGCAAAAAAAATTTTACTCAAAAATTTCGAACTTTGACTGATATAAGCCTTTCGTTTTTCACTTTAGCGATTCGATTCATCATGATAAAAGTTAGAACTCTTCTAGGGGCTATGAGAACACAGAAATATTTGAGAAATTCGCAAAAAAAATTTTTCTTAAAAATTTTGGTCTGATATAAGTCTTTAGTTTTTCACTTTAGCGATTCGATCCATCATGATAAAAGTTAGAAATCTTCTAGGGGCTATCAGAACACAGAAATATTGGAGAAATTGGTAAAAAAAATTTTACTCAAAAATTTCGAACTATGACGGATATAAGTCTTTCGTTTTTCACTTTAGCGATTCGATCAATCATGATAAAAGTTAGAACTCTTCTGAGGGCTATCAGAAAACAGAAATATTGGAGAAATTCGCAAAAAAATTTTACTCAAAAATTTTAAACTTTGACTGATATAAGTCTTTCGTTTTTCACTTTAGCGATTCGATCCATCATGATAAAAGTTAGAACACTTCTGGCGGCTATCAGAACAAAGAAATATTGGAGAAATTCGCAAAGAAAATTTTCTCAAAAATTTCGAACTTTGACTGATATAAGCCTTTCGTTTTTCACTTTAGCGATTCGATCAATCATGATAAAAGTTAGAAGTTTTCTGGGAGCTATCAGAACACACAGATATTGGTGAAATTCGCAAAAAAAATTTTTCTCAAAAATTTTGGTCTGATATAAGTCTTTCGTTTTTCACTTTAGCTATTCGATCCATCATGAAAAAAGTTAATAATCTTCTGGGGCCTATCAAAACACAGAAATATTGGAGAAATTCGCAAAAAAAATTTCACTCAAAAATTTCGAACTTTGACTGATATATGTCTTTCGTTTTTTACTTTAGCGATTCGATCAATCATGATAAAAGTTAGAACTCTTCTGAGGGCTATCAGAAAACAGAAATATTGGAGAAATTCGCAAAAAAAATGTTACTCAAAAATTTTAAACTTTGACTGATATAAGTCTTTCGTTTTTCACTTTAGCGATTCGATTCATCATGATAAAAGTTCGAACTCTACTAGGGGCTATCAGAACACAGAAATATTGGAGAAATTCGCAAAAAAAATTTTTCTCAAAAATTTCGATCTTATATAAGTCTTTCGTTTATCACTTTAGCTATTCGATCCATCATGAAAAAAGTTAATAATCTTCTGGGGCCTATCAAAACACAGAAATATTTGAGCAAGTCGCAAAAAAAATTTTTCTCAAAAATTTTGGTCTGATATAAGTCTTTCGTTTTTCACTTTAACGATTCGATCCATCATGATAAAAGTTAGAACTCTTCTGGGGGCTATCAGAACACAGAAATATTGGAGAAATTCGCAAAAAAAGTTTTTCTCAAATATTTTGGTGTAATATAAGTCTTTCGTTTTTCACTTTAGCGATTCGATCCATCATGATTAAAGTTAGAACACTTCTGGCGGCTATCAGAACACAGAAATATTGAAGAAATTCGCAAAAAAAATTTTTCTTAAAAATTTTGGTCTGATATAAGTCTTTCGTTTTTCACTTTAGCGATTCGATCCATCATCAAAAAAGTTAATACTCTTCTGGGGGCTATCAGAACACACCGAGGGTGGGTGCTAGACGCGCGTACGCCCTCGCGATCATGTCCGGGGCCCTCTACGGAGCCCCGGGGTGGATCCGCGAGGCGCTGGCCAGCCGCCGCATCAAGAAGGTGTTGCACGATGTGCAGCGGCGGCTGGCGCGAAGGATAACGCGCGCGTTTCGCATCGCTCCCAACGCGGCAATCATGGCCCTGGCGGGGCTCCCCCCGGCGGAGTACACGGCCGATGCCCTGGCGTGGACCTACGCCAGGACAAAAGCCATCAGCCTTGAGGGGGGGGGGGTAGTCACCCCCAGGGCCGCCGCGTTGCTACGGGAGAGGGCACGTCGGCGGGTGATGGAAGAGGAACCTCATCGACAACCCACCGGCGGCCGGATCTCGGATCTTGGAGGCCGTCCTACCACACCTGGACGAGTGGGTGGGCCGCCCATTTGGCGGCTTGTCCTACAGGATGACACAGGTGCTCACCGGGCATGGTTGTTTCGGTGAGTACCTGTGCAGGATAAGGAGGGAGCCGACGACACAGTGCCACCACTGTGGCGCCGCCCGGGACTCCGCGCGGCACACGCTGGAAGAGTGTCCAGCGTGGGAAGAGCTGCGCGGAGTCTTGAGGGCCGAAGTGGGAGATGACCTCTCCCTGCCGGCCATCATCAGTCAGATGGTCGGCAGGGAGAGCGCCTGGAAGGCTCGGCCCCCGACCCGTCCGCCCCGACCGAGAAGAAGCGGACCCCGCCCCCGGAGTTCCACCGGGCGGCGGCGGGGCAGAAGAGCCGTGGCGGTCGCCCCCTCGCTCGCCACTATTGCGGAGGAGAAGGACGACGGCGACCGCCACAGGAATGATGAAATGGAGCGACCCTCCTCCCCTGCGGCTGCAGGCCCAGCTTTAGGGACGCGCAGCCGTGGGAGGAGGGCAGCTCCCCATGTAAGTGAGCCCGGCGGGGCAAACTTGACTTAACGGTCCGGGGGAGCGATCGCGCGTCACAATGCGCCATCGCTCCCCCTCTAGCGCCTCGCCGGGATGCTGGTGGGGGAGGGGAAGAAACTCCTTCCTACCTCCTCCCCCAACACGGAGAAGAATATGCCGCAGCGCCGGGCTAGTCCGGCGCGTAGGGGCCCGGGACATCCGGCCGGGGGGCCGGACTCCCGGTCTTTACCCCCGTAAACATCAGAAGGGGAAGAGGCGGGGGAGGGCTGGTGTCACTCTCCCCCGACCTTAGGCCGGCTTGGCCTCACGGCCCTGCCGGGGGACCCGCACCAGGGTGGCCCCCGGCGTGCTGAGTCGGCCTCGGCCGACCAGGTCCGGGGGGCTCCGGAAGCATGCTGTACGCGTTCCCGGAGTCCCCCCCAGTCAAGGACCTGAGCTGGACACCCGGAGAGGTTTTAGTGGGTATGTCCTCGCCGACACGTTGTCGGCGGGGAAGAGCCCCACATAACCGCCAGGCCTCCCCCGGGGCCTGGGGTATGCGGTAACGCATTTCCTCTCCGTTAACAAAAAAAAAAAAAAAAAAAAGGCTATCAGAACACAGGAATATTGGAGTAATTGGCAAAAAAAATTTTACTCAAAGTTTCGAACTTTGAGGGATATAAGTTTTTCGATTTTACTTTAGATATTCGATTCATCATGATAAAAGTTAGAACTCTTCTAGTGGCTATGAGAACACAGAAATATTGGAGAAATTCGCAAAAAAAGTTTTACTCAAATATTTCGAACTTTGACTGATATAAGTCTTTCGATTTTCACTTTAGCGATTCGATCAACCATGATAAAAGTCAGAACTCTTCTAGGGGCTATCAGAACACAGAAATATTGGAGAAATTCACAAAAACAGTTATACTCAAAAATTTCGAACTTTGATTGATATAACTCTTATGTTTTTCACTTTAGCGATTCGATCAATCATGATAAAAGTTAGAACTCTTCTGGGGGCTATCAGAACACAGAGATATTGAAAAAAATCGCAAAAAAAATTTTACTCAAAACTTTCGAACTATGACTGATATAAGTCTTTCGTTTTTCACTTTAGCGATTCGATTCATCATGATAAAAGTTAGAACTCTTCTGGGGGCTATCAGAAAACAGAGATATTGGAGAAAATCGCAAAAAGAATTTTACTCAAAAATTTCGAACTCCGACGGATATAAGTCTTTCGTTTTTCACTTTAGCGATTCGATCAATCATGATAAAAGTTAGAACTCTTCTGAGGGCTATCAGAAAACAGAAATATTGGAGAAATTCGCAAAAAAATTTTACTCAAAAATTTTAAACTTTGACTGATATAAGTATTTCGTTTTTCACTTTAGCGATTCGATTCATCATGATAAAAGTTCGAACTCTTCTAGGGGCTATCAGAACACAGAAATACTGGAGAAATTCGCAAAAAAATTTTACTCAAAATTTAGAACTTTGATGGATATAAGTCTTTCGATTTTACTTTAGCGATTCGATCAATCATGATAAAAGTTAGAACTCTTCTGAGGGCTATCAGAAAACAGAAATATTGGAGAAATTCGAAAAAAAATTTTACTCAAAAATTTTAAACTTTGACTGATATAAGTCTTTCGTTTTTCACTATAGCGATTCGATTCATCATGATAAAAGTTCGAACTCTTCTAGGGGCTATCAGAACACAGGAATATTGGAGTAAATCGCAAAAAAAATTTTACTCAAAATTTAGAACTTTGACGGATATATGTCTTTCGATTTTACTTTAGAGATTCGATTCATCATGATAAAAGTTAGAACTCTTCTAGGGGCTATGAGAACACAGAAATATTGGAGAAATTCGCAAAAAAAATTTTTCTTAAAAACTTTGGTCTGATATAAGTCTTTCGTTTTTCACTTTAGCGATTCGATCAATCATGATAAAAGTTAGAACTCTTCTGGGGGCTATCAGAACACCCCTCTCGATGTGACCCACCTCATCGTGGTGAGAGGGTGAACTCCGTCCCCGAATGTCTTCGGGGATGGGGGCCAAGAGGTCACTTGAAAGGCATTTGTCTTCAAATCGAAGGCAAATGCCTTGCCCAAGGCGCCTCCCGGCGTGGCGGGCACGGGAAGAAGAGGGGCTGGTAATCCCTGTGTCTGGGGACGGTGTCGTTTTCACGGCTCGCGTCCTGGCACGGGGAGAACCAGTCCCTCCGGGAAGGACGGGCCGGCGGGTTTTGGCGTGGCCATTCCCGTCGGGCTGGGCCGTTTCCGGGCCGCCTGGACTTATTCCAGGGCAGGGTCGGAGCGGCGGGGTTGTCCCGGCGCGTGCATCGTGGGAAACTCTCCCCGATGCATCGGGCCGGGGCGGCCCTCGGGCCGCTCGGACTTTTCCGAGGCAGGGCCGAGGGCGCGTGCGGACAGCGGCGAGGGGTCTCTGTGAAGGGACTTGTCCCGGAACGGAACTCCCCGCCGCCCCCAATCGGACGAGACGGGCCGCTGGGACCCCGGTTCACCGGACCCAGCGGGCTGGGCCGTCTCCGGGCCGCCCGGACTTATTCCGGGTCAGGGTCGGAGCGGTGGAGGACGGTCCAGCGCGTTCCTCGTGGGAAACCCTCCCCGAGGTTACGGGCTGGACTGGCTCCGGGGCCGCTCGGAAGTATTCCGAGGCGGGGCCCGCGGCGGTGTTGGCTGGCCCGGCATTCCGCGACGGCGTCCCTTCCGAAGCGGGTGCCGGGCCGGAGTCTTGTCCCCCCAGGGGAGTTGTCACCCCCCTGGGTGGACGTGCTGGTCGCCACGGCGGCTAGGGTGCGGAAGGGGCGTCGCTTCCGTTGCCCGACCCGTCCGTGGGGCCCCCCGGGTGGCGCCACCCGTGACGGTGCCCCCGCTGTCGGAGGCGGGGGACCCCTGAAAGCCCATACGGGGCGAGCCCTTGATGGTTCCTCCGTATGGGTGTGTAGGGGGCTGGAGGCCCGTGCCCTGGATGTCACATCCCCAGGGCCTGCGCCATAAGCCGACCCCCCGGAGTACCGGGGGCACCCGTACCGGTCATGTTTCGGCGGGGTGGGAGATACGCCGGTCGGTCCAGCCGTCACGGGGAGTGGGATACATTTCAAAATGAGTATTAGTAACCAACAAGAGGCAGGAAGAAGCGGCACGACCAAGGGTGTCCGCTCAAGCGGCGGTCTGGGAGGGACGAGATCTTCGTCCTCTCCCGATTTAAAAACAGGGGACATCTCTCCCGCAGAAGGGAGAGATGCCTCGAAATATGTGAGGGGACCCTCCACCGGAGCTGGCGGGCCAGAACTTTTCAGCCCGTCCAGCTCTCAGGAGAACCCCCCAAACAAGTTGGAGACCAGAAGGCTCCAGATCACTCTGGAGGACTTCCTGCCGAAAGGTGGGAAGGCACGTCCCACCGGCTCGAGGCCGGGCCCGTCCTGCAGCAAGGGGCCGAAACCCGACAGCTGCGGACCGGATACCACCCGCCTCGAGAAGGTTAGTACTCCCGGGCCATCCGGCCTGAAAACGAAGAAGACGGCGTCTCTGCCGTCGTCCCCGTCCCTAGTCACGGACCCCATATACATGGACGTTGACACGGATAGGGATTCGACGGGGCGAGGGACAAAGCGGGCCTATGTAAAAAAGAAGCCCGCATATTACATCTCGTCCTCCTCCGAGTCGGACGAAGGTCCGACCAAGAGGGGGCGAGGCAGGCCGGCGAAAGACCCCTCTCATGAGGGGCAATTCACGGCGGAGGCCCTCGCAAAGAAGGCCGATGCAGCAAGGGCGAGGAAGGTGAAAAAGGACCACATGGCCATTAACGACCCGGAGGTCCACCCCTCCTCTGCTCGAGCCGCCAAGGCCCAAGAGAAGGCCCTAGAACGCGCCGAAGAACTGGAGCAACAGCCAATCGCGGCTGTTGCTGCAGTTATGTCGCAGAGCCTTGGGATGCTGGCCAAGTCGGTAGAAAGGTCCACAAACATCCAGGGTCCCATCAAGAGGGACTTATGGAGTGTGTACACGGACCTTACGGCCGGCTTGTCCACCATTGTAACAAGGCAAGCGGAGAGCCCTGAGGCTCGTGCGCAGCGAGACGAAAGCGCGGCACTGGCCAAGGCCAAGGCCAAGTGGGCCTTGGAGAAGAAGCGCCTGGAGGCCGAGATGGGGCAATTGCGAATTCGCATTGCCCTTCTCGAAAAGGGCCTCTCGGCACGAGCCGCCGGCGAGGGCGGAACGGACGTCGAGGTCCAGACGGATCTGGACCTCGACGACGAAGTCCTAGGCGCCCTGACCGGGGGGACCCATATAAACACGGAAACAGCCGTGGAGGGACCCCCTGTCGAGGAAACCTCCGCCAAAGCAGAGACCACCCGGCACAGAAAGTTGCCGGTAGTGGTCTCCACGGAGATATTAAAGGAGCCGTACTTCCGTCCGCCGCTAAAGGGGGTCAGCAAGCAGCTGAACCCCCTGTCTAAAGCGGCGGACCGGATAGCGGCTCCCGTTTCCCGCTCCTCCTTCCCTGCCCTCCCTCCTCCCTCCAGTACTCTGGAGACATCGGGATGGGCCAGGGTTGGGGAGAGCGGGAAGAAAGAAAGGAAGAGGGCGAAAGCCCTGACCGAGGACGGCCTAAAGGAGGCTCTCTCTAGAGTCCTCCCGGCCGTCCTCGCTGAGATGGGACTTCTCCCCGCCCCCAGGGGGGCGGAAAGGCCCAAGGCACCCCCGACTGCGGGCAAGATCGCCAGGCAGTCCGGGGCTGCCCCCCAGAAAGGAGCGGACAACGCTGTCGCAGTGGCCGCTAGGCCCGCTCCGACGACGCAGAGGGAGGCCACCCCGTCCATACTAGAGCTATGGACGGAGGTGGTCTCCAAAAAGACCAAGAAAAAGGCCGTCAAAGCCGCCGAAAGGGCGACAAAGACGGCCCCACCCCCGGCGGCGAGGCCGACTAGGGTCCTCCCGATCCCGCCCCCAAAACCCACCCACCAACAACCTTCTACTTCTTCGAAGAAGAAGAAGAAGAGGGGTGGACGTGGAGGGGGCCAGGGGGGACCAGGGGGGCAAACCCCAGGAGGAGCCGGCTCCCAGGGTCCGGCCAAGGTGACCAAGATCAGGCCGCCGACCACGGCGGCCGTAACGGTCACTTGCGCCGACCCGGGAGCATACGCGCAGGTCCTCAAGACCGCGAGGGAGAAGGTAGATCTCTCCTCCCTCGGGATTGAGGACCTGCGCCCGAGACGAGCCGTTACGGGGGCCCTGATCCTAGAGGTCAGGGGCGTAGAAAACGGCATCAAGGCCGACGCCCTGGCCGAAGGGATCAGGGAGGCCCTCGGAGTCAGAGATGACGTTAAAGTAGCTCGACCGTGCAAGACGGTCGAGCTACGGTTGAGTGGCCTGGACGATTCGGTCACCTCGAGTGAGGTGGCCGATGCCTTGGGAGCCATAGGAGGATGCTCCCCCCACGACATCAAAGTGGGGGAGATCCGAACGGCTCCCAACGGGCTAGGCACCTGCTGGGTACGTATCCCAGCCAAGGCTGGCAAGGCAGCTCTGGCCGCCCCCCGCGTCAGGGTGGGCTGGTCGAGTTGCCGAGTGGTGCTGCTTCCCCCTCGGGGGCTGCAGTGCCACAAGTGCCTGGCCCAAGGACACGTCCAGGCCAAATGTAGCAGCCGGATCGATAGATCCGGCTGCTGCTACAGGTGCGGAGGCCTTGGCCATCTGGCCAAGGCATGCACTGCCAAGGCGGGCTGCCCGGTCTGTCGCGACGCGGGCAAGCCTGCCGAGCACAGAATCGGTGCAAAGGGGTGCCTGGTTAACAAGCCGCAACGGGCGCCCCTGAGCACTGAGGACCGGAGGGAGGCGGGGCCATCTACAATCTCAGACTCAACCCCGCCCCCTGCTCCGGTCCCCATGGTGGTAGTTGAGGAGGAAGCCCCTCTCCCGCAAAGGGAGAGGACCATAAGAACCGAGAACGCGGAAACCCGCGAAACCGAGATGGAGGTGGAGGAGCCTCAGGGGACATCCGAAAATGCCCCCTAGGCTCCTCCAGGCCAACCTCAATCACGCCAGGGCTGCGCAAGACATGCTTGCGCAGTGCCTGGCGGAGGGGGGTGGCGGGCTGGCCATCGTCGCCGATCCTTATAGGATCCCCGAGGGCAACCCCAACTGGGTTGGAGATCCCTCGGGGAAGGTGGCGATGGTCAGCCATCATGTGCCGGGCGCTCCGCCGATGATTCCTCTATCGGCTGGCGAGGGCTTCGTCATGGTCGAGTACGGACCCATCGATGTCCTGGGATGCTATCTCCCCCCTAGCCTAACCAGGGGGGAGTACGAGGCGGCCTTAGACGGCATGGAGAGCGACATACTCAGTCGCTCTCCAAGGCCTGTCATCGTGGGGGGAGACCTCAATGCCCATGCTGTGGCCTGGGGCTCTCCCCGCACTGACGCGAGGGGCCGCCTCGCTTTAGAGTTTGCGGCGGGGCTCGGCCTGGTCCTTTTGAACCGGGGCCGGGTCAGCACCTACGTGGGGACCGGGGGAGAGTCCATTGTCGACGTGACATGGGCCTCCCCCGAGGCCCTAAACAGGGTCCAGGGATGGACGGTGGAGACCGGCTCCCTCGGAGAGACGTCTGATCATAGACTTATCTCCATGGAGCTGGTCTCCCCCCCCACGGAGGTGCGAGAGCAACACCGCCGCACCCGGGATAGGAATCGATGGGTTCTGAGGAAACTCGACCTAGAAGCCCTCGAGGTCAGTCTCCTCGCCTCCACTTGGCCGGAGGGAGGAGCTGACCTCGGAGCCGAGGAGGAGGCGGAGCGCCTCTGTGAGATTATGTCGCGTGCCTGCGACGCCTCCATGACCCGCAGCAGACCTATGGCGCGCCGCGCCGCCTACTGGTGGTCCGCGGAGCTCGCCGAACTAAGGCGAGCTACCGTGGCTGCCAGGCGGGCGCACACGCGCGCCAAGCGACGGGGCATGGAGGAAGCGTTGACAAACGCCACGGCGGTCCTCAGGGATGCCAGAAAGGCCCTGAGGACCGCCATAGCTCGGGCCAAGGCCGCGGCCTGGGAGGATATGATCTCCGAGCTGGATCGCGACCCATGGGGCAGGCCATACTGTATAGTGATGAAAAGGCTTCGCTCATGGGCGCCTCCAGTCTCGGAGACGCTGGACCCACAGTTCCTCCAAAGGGTGGTGAACACACTGTTCCCCACCCGGGGGAGGGATATCCCGGAAAAGTCCGACCCTCCCCCAGGATGGTCGGAGGAACTGGAGGTGTCCAGACACGAAATGGTCGCGGCCTTCGCCCGAATAACTGGCAAAAAAGCGAAGGCGCCCGGGCCGGATGGCATCTATGCAAAAATCTGGGCCCGGGCATCGCCTATCGTAGGGGAGGCACTTCGTGCCACGTACACGAAGTGCCTCCGGGAAGGTACCTTCCCCAGGAGGTGGAAGAGGGCCCGGCTTGTCCTCCTCAAAAAGGAGGGCAAGCCCGCGGAGAGTCCCTCCGCGTACAGGCCCCTCTGTATGCTGGATGATGCGGGTAAGATCTTTGAGCGAATAATCGCTAACCGCATCATCCGGCATATGGCCCGGAATGGTCCTGAACTGTCTCCCAAACAATACGGGTTCCGAGAGGCGCGATCGACAATCGACGCGATACGTCAGGTTCGGTCCCTCTCGGAATCCCTAACGGGGGACGGGATGGTGGTGTTGGCGATATCCCTGGATATCGCCAACGCCTTTAATAGTCTCCCCTGGGGCGAGGTGGTGGCGGCGCTGAGCGAGTACTTTCGCCTGCCGCCCTACCTCGTCGCCATCGTTCAGGACTATTTCCGGGATAGGGAGCTGGAGTTCCGCGACAAAGACGGACTCCAGCAGCGGAGGGACGTGTCATGTGGCGTTCCACAGGGGTCTGTGTTGGGCCCCCTGCTATGGAACGCCGCATACGACAAAGTTCTCCGCACGGCCCTCCCGCCCCGCTGCTACGTCGTCGGCTACGCTGACGACACGTTCATAGTGGCGGGGGGGACCTCCTGGGGAGGAGCAGTCGCCAATGGCGACTGGGCAGTGGCCTGTGTCGTCGGTGCCATAAAAGGCCTGGGCCTGAGGGTAGCCCCGGAGAAGACGGAAGCCATATTCTTTCACGATGGCTCCTCTGGGGTACCGCCCCAGGCCTTCGTCCTGGTGGACAACACCCGTGTTCAGGTGGGTGCAACCCTGAAGTACCTTGGGTTGCACCTGGACGGTCGCTGGGCCTTCGCTGATCACTTTGACCAGCTGGCCCAGCGGTTGGGCAGGAGATTGAACGCCCTCAATGGGTTGATGCCCAACCTCCGGGGTCCGAGGGTGGGTGCTAGACGCGCGTACGCCCTCGCGATCATGTCCGGGGCTCTGTACGGAGCCCCGGTGTGGTTCCGCGAGGCGCTGGCCAGCCGCCGCATCATGAAGGTGTTGCACGATGTGCAGCGGCGGCTGGCGCGAAGGATAACGCGCGCGTTTCGCACCGCTCCCAACGCGGCAATCATGGCCCTGGCGGGGCTCCCCCCGGCGGAGTACACGGCCGATGCCCTGGCGTGGACCTACGCCAGGGCAAAAGCCATCCGCCTTGAGGGGGGGTAGTCACCCCCAGGGCCGCCGCGTTGCTACGGGAGAGGGCCCGTCGGCGGGTGATGAGGTCATGGAAGAGGAACCTCATCGACAACCCGCCGACGGCCGGATCTCGGATCTTGGAGGCCGTCCTACCACACCTGGACGAGTGGGTGGGCCGCCCGTTTGGCGGCTTGTCCTACAGGACGACACAGGTGCTCACCGGGCATGGCTGCTTCGGTGAGTACCTGTGCAGGATAAGGAAGGAGCCGACGACACAGTGCCACCACTGTGGCGCCGCCCGGGACTCCGCGCGGCACACGCTGGAAGAGTGTCCAGCGTGGGAAGAGCTGCGCGGAGTCCTGAGGGCTGAAGTTGGAAACGACCTCTCTCTGCCGGCCATCATCAGTCAGATGGTTGGCAGGGAGAGCGCTTGGAAGGCGGTCTCCTCCTTCTGCGAGCGAGTCATGCTGCAGAAGGAGGAGGCCGAAAAGGTGAGGGAGCGTCAGCCTGGGGGCCGTATGCCCCCAGGCGACGCGAGGAACAGAAGGGGCGGCGGAGACGGGGGTCACGCTTCGTCTCGGCCCCCGCCCCGTCCACCCCGACCGAGAAGAAGCGGCCCCCGCCCCCGGAGTTCCACCGGGCGGCGGCGGGGCAGAAGAGCCGTGGCGGTCGCCCCCTCCCTCACCACTATCGTGGAGGAGAGGGACAACGGCGACCGCCACGGGAATGAAGAAAGGGAGCGACCCTCCTCCCCTTCGGCTGCCGGCCCAGTTTTTGGGACGCACAGCCGCGGGAGAAGGGTCCCCCGCGCTAGTGAGCCCGGCGAGGCAGATCTGACCTAACGGTCCGGGGGAGCGATCGCGCGCGCTACTACGCGCCATCGCTCCCCCTTCTAGCGCCTCGCCGGGGTGCTGGTGGGGGAGTGGAAGGAATTTCTTCCTACCTCCTCCCCCCCAACACTGAGAAGGAGAAGCCGCCGCGCCGGACTAGTCCGGCGCGTAGGGGCCCGGGACATCCGGCCGGGGGGCCGGACTCCCGGGCTTTACCCCCGTAAACAACTCAAGGGGAAGAGGCGGGGGAGGGCTGGTGTCCCTCTCCACCGACCTGAGGCCGGCTTGGCCTCACGGCTCTGCCGGGGGACCTATACCAGGGTCCTCCCGGCGTGCTGAGTCGGCCTCGGCCGACCGGTCCGGGGGGCTCCGGAAGCATGCTGCACGCGTTCCCGGAGTCCCCCAGCCAAGGACCAGAGCCGGACACCCGGAGGGGTTTTAGTGGGTATGCCCCTGTCGTCACGTCGACGGCGGGGGAGAGTCCCACATAACCGCCAGGCCTCCCCCGAGGCCTGGGGTATGCGGTAACGCATTTCCCCTCCGTCAACAAAAAAAAAAAAAAAAAAATAGGGGCTATCAGAACACAGAAATACTGGAGAAATTCGCAAAAAAAATTTTACTCAAAATTTAGAACTTTGATGGATATAAGTCTTTCGATTTTACTTTAGAGATTCGATTCATCATGATAAAAGTTAGAACTCTTCTAGGGCTATGAGAACACAGAAATATTGGAGAAATTCGCAAAAAAAGTTTTACTCAAAAATTTCGAACTTTGACTCATATAAGCCTTCCGTTTTTCACTTTAGCGATTCGATCCATCATGATAAAAGTTAGAAATCTTCTAGGGGCTATCAGAACACAGAGATATTGGAAAAAATCGCAAAAAAAATTTTACTCAAAACTTTCGAACTATGACTGATATAAGTCTTTGGTTTTTCACTTTAGCGATTCGATTCATCATGATAAAAGTTAGAACTCTTCTGGGGGCTATCAGAACACAGAGATATTGGAGAAAATCGCAAAAAGAATTTTACTCAAAAATTTCGAACTTCGACTGATATAAGTCTTTCGTTTTTCACTTTAGCGATTCGATTCATCATGATAAAAGTTACAACTCTTCTAGGGGCTATCAGAACACAGAAATACTGGAGAAATTCGCAAAAAAAATTTTATTCAAAAATTTCGAACTTTGACGGATATAAGTTTTCGAATTTCACTCTAGCGATTCGATCAACCATGATAAAAGTTAGAACTCTTCTAGGGGCTATCAGAAGACAGAAATATTGGAGAAATTCACAAAAAAAGTTATACTCAAAAATTTCGAACTTTGACTGATATAACTCTTATGTTTTTCACTTTAGCGATTCGATCAATCATGATAAAAGTTAGAACTCTTCTGGGGGCTATCAGAACACAGAGATATTGAAAAAAATCGCAAAAAAATTTTACTCAAAACTTTAGAACTATGACTGATATAAGTCTTTCGTTTTTCACTTTAGCGATTCGATTCATCATGATAAAAGTTAGAACTCTTCTGGGGGCTATCAGAACACAGAGATATTGGAGAAAATCGCAAAAAGAATTTTACTCAAAAATTTCGAACTCCGACTGATATAAGTCTTTCGTTTTTCACTTTAGCGATTCGATTCATCATGATAAAAGTTACAACTCTTCTAGGGGCTATCAGAACACAGAAATACTGGAGAAATTCGCAAAAAAAATTTTACTCAAAAATTTCGAACTATGACGGATATAAGTCTTTCGTTTTTCACTTTAGCGATTCGATCAATCATGATAAAAGTTAGAACTCTTCTGGGGGCTATCAGAACACAGAGATATTGGAAAAAATCGCCAAAAAAATTTTACTCAAAGGTTTCGAACTTTGACTGATATAACTCTTATGTTTTTCACTTTAGCAATTCGATCCATTATCATAAATGTTAGAACTCCCCTGGTGGCTATCAAAACACAGAAATATTGGAGAAATTCGCAAAAAAAATTTTACTCAAAAATTTCGAACTTCGACTGATATAAGTCTTTCGTTTTTCACTTTAGCGATTCGATTCATCATGATAAAAGTTACAACTCTTCTAGGGGCTATCAGAACACAGAAATACTGGAGAAATTCGCAAAAAAAATTTTAATCAAAATTTCGAACTTTGACGGATATAAGTCTTTCGATTTTACTTTAGAGATTCGATTCATCATGATAAAAGTTAGAACTCTTCTAGTGGCTATGAGAACACAGAAATATTGGAGAAATTCGCAAAAAAGTTTTACTCAAAAATTTCGAACTTTGACTTATATAGGTCTTTCGTTTTTCACTTTAGCGATTCGATTCATCATGATAAAAGTTAGAACTCTCCTGTGGGCTATCAGAACACAGAGATATTGGAGAAATTCGCAAAAAAAATTTTTCTCAAAAATTTTGGTCTGATATAAGTCTTTCGTTTTTCACTTTAGCGATTCGATCAATCATGATAAAAGTTAGAACACTTCTAGGGGCTATCAGAACAAAGAAATATTGGAGAAATTGGTAAAAAAAATTTTACTCAAAAATTTCGAACTTTGACTGATATAAGCCTTTCGTTTTTCACTTTAGCGATTCGATTCATCATGATAAAAGTTAGAACTCTTCTAGGGGCTATCAGAACACAGGAATATTGGAGTAAATCGCAAAAAAAATTTTACTCAAAATTTCGAACTTTGACGGATATAAGTCTTTCGATTTTACTTTAGAGATTCGATTCATCATGATAAAAGTTAGAACTCTTCTAGGGGCTATCAGAACACAGAAATATTGGAGAAATTCGCAAAGAAAATTTTCTCAAAAATTTCGAACTTTGACTGATATAAGCCTTTCGTTTTTCACTTTAGCGATTTGATCAATCATGATAAAAGTTAGAATTCTTCTGTGGGCTAACAGAACACAGAGATATTGGAAAAAATCGCAAAAAAAATTTGCCTCAAATCTTTCGAACTTTGACTGATATAAGCCTTTCGTTTTTCACTTTAGCGATTCGATTCATCATGATAAAAGTTAGAACTCTTCTAGGGGCTATCAGAACACAGAAATATTGGAGAAATTCGCAAAAAAAATTTTACTCAAAAATTTCGAACTTTGACTGATATAAGCCTTTCGTTTTTCACTTTAGCGATTCGATCGATCATGATAAAAGTTAGAACTCTTCTGAGGGCTATCAGAAAACATAAATATTGGAGAAATTAGCAAAAAAAATTTTACTCAAAAATTTTAAACTTTGACTGATATAAGTCTTTCGACTTTCACTTTAGCGATTCGATCCATTATGATAAAAGTTAGAACTCTCCTGGGGGCAATCAGAACACAGAGATATTGGAGAAATTCGCAAAAAAAATTTTTCTCAAAAATATTGGTCTGATATAAGTCTTTCGTTTTTCACTTTAGCGATTTGATCAATCATGATGAAAGTTAAAACTCTTCTAGGGGCTATCAGAACAAATAAATATTGGAGAAATTCGCCAAAAAAATTTTACTCAAAAATTTCGAACTTTGACTGATATAAGCCTTTCGTTTTTCACTTTAGCGATTCGATCAATCATGATAAAAGTTAGAATTCTTCTGTGGGCTAACAGAACACAGAGATATTGGAAAAAATCGCAAAAAAAATTTGCCTCAAATCTTTCGAACTTTGACTGATATAAGCCTTTCGTTTTTCCATTTAGCGATTCGATTCATCATGATAAAAGTTAGAACTCTTCTAGGGGCTATCAGAACACAGAAATATTGGAGAAATACGCAAAAAAAATTTTACTCAAAAATTTTAAACTTTGACTGATATAAGTCTTTCGACTTTCACTTTAGCGATTCGATCCATTATGATAAAAGTTAGAACTCTCCTGGGGGCTATCAGAACACAGAGATATTGGAGAAATTCGCAAAAAAAATTTTTCTCATAAATTTTGGTCTGATATAAGCCTTTCGTTTTTCACTTTAGCGATTCGATCAATCATGATGAAAGTTAAAACTCTTCTAGGGGCTATCAGAACAAAGAAATATTGGAGAAATTCGCAAAAAAAATTTTACTCAAAAATTTCGAACTTTGACTGATATAAGCCTTTCGTTTTTCACTTTAGCGATTCGATTCATCATGATAAAAGTTAAAACTCTTCTAGGGGCTATCAGAACAAAGGAATATTGGAGTAAATCGCAAAAAAAATTTTACTCAAAATTTCGAACTTTGACGGATATAAGTCTTTCGATTTTACTTTAGATATTCGATTCATCATGATAAAAGTTAGAACTCTTCTAGTGGCTATGAGAACACAGAAATATTGGAGAAATTCGCAAAAAAAGTTTTACTCAAATATTTCGAACTTTGACTGATATAAGTCTTTCGATTTTCACTTTAGCGATTCGATCAACCATGATAAAAGTCAGAACTCTTCTAGGGGCTATCAGAACACAGAAATATTGGAGAAATTCACAAAAACAGTTATACTCAAAAATTTCGAACTTTGATTGATATAACTCTTATGTTTTTCACTTTAGCGATTCGATCAATCATGATAAAAGTTAGAACTCTTCTGGGGGCTATCAGAACACAGAGATATTGAAAAAAATCGCAAAAAAAATTTTACTCAAAACTTTCGAACTATGACTGATATAAGTCTTTCGTTTTTCACTTTAGCGATTCGATTCATCATGATAAAAGTTAGAACTCTTCTGGGGGCTATCAGAAAACAGAGATATTGGAGAAAATCGCAAAAAGAATTTTACTCAAAAATTTCGAACTCCGACGGATATAAGTCTTTCGTTTTTCACTTTAGCGATTCGATCAATCATGATAAAAGTTAGAACTTTTCTGAGGGCTATCAGAAAACAGAAATATTGGAGAAATTCGCAAAAAAATTTTACTCAAAAATTTTAAACTTTGACTGATATAAGTCTTTCGTTTTTCACTTTAGCGATTCGATTCATCATGATAAAAGTTCGAACTCTTCTAGGGGCTATCAGAACACAGAAATACTGGAGAAATTCGCAAAAAAAATTTTACTCAAAATTTAGAACTTTGATGGATATAAGTCTTTCGATTTTACTTTAGCGATTCGATCAATCATGATAAAAGTTAGAACTCTTCTGAGGGCTATCAGAACACAGAAATATTGGAGAAATTCGCAAAAAAAATTTTACTCAAAAATTTTAAACTTTGACTGATATAAGTCTTTCGTTTTTCACTTTAGCGATTCGATTCATCATGATAAAAGTTCGAACTCTTCTAGGGGCTATCAGAACACAGGAATATTGGAGTAAATCGCAAAAAAAATTTTACTCAAAATTTCGAACTTTGACGGATATAAGTCTTTCGATTTTACTTTAGAGATTCGATTCATCATGATAAAAGTTAGAACTCTTCTAGGGGCTATGAGAACACAGAAATATTGGAGAAATTCGCAAAAAAAATTTTACTTAAAATTTTATACTTTGGTCTGATATAAGTCTTTCGTTTTTCACTTTAGCGATTCGATCAATCATGATAAAAGTTAGAACTCTTCTGGGGGCTATCAGAACACAGAAATATTGGAGAAATTCGCAAAAAAAATTTTACTCAAAATTTAGAACTTTGATGGATATAAGTCTTTCGATTTTACTTTAGAGATTCGATTCATCATGATAAAAGTTAGAACTCTTCTAGGGGCTATGAGAACACAGAAATATTGGAGAAATTCGCAAAAAAAATTTTACTCAAAAATTTCGAACTTTGACTGATATAAGCCTTCCGTTTTTCACTTTAGCGATTCGATCCATCATGATAAAAGTTAGAAATCTTCTAGGGGCTATCAGAACACAGAGATATTGGAAAAAATCGCAAAAAAAATTTTACTCAAGACTTTCGAACTATGACTGATATAAGTCTTTCGTTTTTCACTTTAGCGATTCGATTCATCATGATAAAAGTTAGAACTCTTCTGGGGGCTATCAGAACACAGAGATATTGGAGAAAATCGCAAAAAGAATTTTACTCAAAAATTTCGAACTTCGACTGATATAAGTCTTTCGTTTTTCACTTTAGCGATTCGATTCATCATGATAAAAGTTACAACTCTTCTAGGGGCTATCAGAACACAGAAATACTGGAGAAATTCGCAAAAAAAATTTTATTCAAAAATTTCGAACTTTGACGGATATAAGTTTTCGAATTTCACTCTAGCGATTCGATCAACCATGATAAAAGTTAGAACTCTTCTAGGGGCTATCAGAAGACAGAAATATTGGAGAAATTCACAAAAAAAATTATACTCAAAAATTTCGAACTTTGACTGATATAACTCTTATGTTTTTCACTTTAGCGATTCGATCAATCATGATAAAAGTTAGAACTCTTCTGGGGGCTATCAGAACACAGAGATATTGAAAAAAATCGCAAAAAAATTTTACTCAAAACTTTAGAACTATGACTGATATAAGTCTTTCGTTTTTCACTTTAGCGATTCGATTCATCATGATAAAAGTTAGAACTCTTCTGGGGGCTATCAGAACACAGAGATATTGGAGAAAATCGCAAAAAGAATTTTACTCAAAAATTTCGAACTCCGACTGATATAAGTCTTTCGTTTTTCACTTTAGCGATTCGATTCATCATGATAAAAGTTACAACTCTTCTAGGGGCTATCAGAACACAGAAATACTGGAGAAATTCGCAAAAAAAATTTTACTCAAAAATTTCGAACTATGACGGATATAAGTCTTTCGTTTTTCACTTTAGCGATTCGATCAATCATGATAAAAGTTAGAACTCTTCTGGGGGCTATCAGAACACAGAGATATTGGAAAAAATCGCCAAAAAAATTTTACTCAAAGGTTTCGAACTTTGACTGATATAACTCTTATGTTTTTCACTTTAGCGATTCGATCCATTATCATAAATGTTAGAACTCTTCTGGTGACTATCAGAACACAGAGATAATGGAAAAAATTGCAAAAAAAATTTTACTCAAAAATTTCGAACTTCGACTGATATAAGTCTTTCGTTTTTCACTTTAGCGATTCGATTCATCATGATAAAAGTTAGAACTCTTCTAGGGGCTATCAGAACACAGAAATATTGGAGAAATACGCAAAAAAAATTTTAATCAAAATTTCGATCTTTGACGGATATAAGTTTTTCGATTTTACTTTAGAGATTCGATTCATCATGATAAAAGTTATAACTCTTCTAGGGGCTATCAGAACACAGAAATATTGGAGAAATTCGCAAAAAAAATTTTACTCAAAATTTCGAACTTTGACGGTTATGAGTCTTTCGATTTTACTTTAGATATTCGATTCATGATGATAAAAGTTAGAACTCTTCTAGGGGCTATGAGAACACAGAAATATTGGAGAAATTCGCAAAAAAAATTTTTCTTAAAAATTGTGGTCTGATATAAGTCTTTCGTTTTTCACTTTAGCGATTCGATCGATCATGATAAAAGTTAGAACTCTTCTAGGGGCTATGAGAACACAGAAATATTGGAGAAATTCGCAAAGAAAATTTTCTCAAAAATTTCGAACTTTGACTGATATAAGCCTTTCGTTTTTCACTTTAGCGATTCGATCAATCATGATAAAAGTTAGAACACTTCTAGGGGCTATCAGAACACAGAAATATTGGAGAAATTGGAAAAAAAAATTTTACTCAAAAATTTCGAACTTTGACTGATATAAGCCTTTCGTTTTTCACTTTAGCGATTCGATTCATCATGATAAAAGTTAGAACTCTTCTAGGGGCTATCAGAACACAGGAATATTGGAGTAAATCGCAAAAAAAATTTTACTCAAAATTTCGAACTTTGACGGATATAAGTCTTTCGATTTTACTTTAGAGATTCGATTCATCATGATAAAAGTTAGAACTCTTCTAGGGGCTATGAGAACACAGAAATATTGGAGAAATTCGCAAAGAATATTTTCTCAAAAATTTCGAACTTTGACTGATATAAGCCTTTCGTTTTTCACTTTAGCGATTCGATCAATCATGATAAAAGTTAGAATTCTTCTGTGGGCTAACAGAACACAGAGATATTGGAAGAAATCGCAAAAAAAATTTTACTCAAAATTTCGAACTTTGACGGTTATAAGTCTTTCGATTTTACTTTAGAGATTCGATTCATGATGATAAAAGTTTGAACTCTTCTAGGGGCTATGAGAACACAGAAATATTGGAGAAATTCGCAAAAAAAATTTTTCTTAAAAATTTTGGTCTGATATAAGTCTTTCGTTTTTCACTTTAGCGATTCGATCGATCATGATAAAAGTTAGAACTCTTCTAGGGGCTATGAGAACACAGTAATATTGGAGAAATTCGCAAAGAAAATTTTCTCAAAAATTTCGAACTTTGACTGATATAAGCCTTTCGTTTTTCACTTTAGCGATTCGATCAATCATGATAAAAGTTAGAATTCTTCTGTGGGCTAACAGAACACAGAGATATTGGAAAAAATCGCAAAAAAAATTTGCCTCAAATCTTTCGAACTTTGACTGATATAAGCCTTTCGTTTTTCCATTTAGCGATTCGATTCATCATGATAAAAGTTAGAACTCTTCTAGGGGCTATCAGAACACAGAAATATTGGAGAAATTGGCAAAAAAAATTTTACTCAAAAATTTCGAACTTTGACTGATATAAGCCTTTCGTTTTTCACTTTAGCGATTCGATTCATCATGATAAAAGTTAGAACTCTTCTAGGGGCTATCAGAACACAGGAATATTGGAGTAAATCTCAAAAAAAAGTTTACTCAAAATTTCGAACTTTGACGGATATAAGTCTTTCGATTTTACTTTAGAGATTCGATTCATCATGATAAAAGTTAGAACTCTTCTAGGGGCTATCAGAACACAGAAATATTGGAGAAATTCGCAAAGAAAATTTTCTCAAAAATTTCGAACTTTGATTGATATAAGCCTTTCGTTTTTCACTTTAGCGATTTGAACAATCATGATAAAAGTTAGAATTCTTCTGTGGGCTAACAGAACACAGAGATATTGGAAAAAATCGCAAAAAAAATTTGCCTCAAATCTTTCGAACTTTGACTGATATAAGCCTTTCGTTTTTCACTTTAGCGATTCGATTCATCATGATAAAAGTTAGAACTCTTCTAGGGGCTATCAGAACACAAAAATATTGGAGAAATTCGCAAAAAAAATTTTACTCAAAAATTTCGAACTTTGACTGATATAAGCCTTTCGTTTTTCACTTTAGCGATTCGATCGATCATGATAAAAGTTAGAACTCTTCTGAGGGCTATCAGAAAACATAAATATTGGAGAAATTAGCAAAAAAAATTTTACTCAAAAATTTTAAACTTTGACTGATATAAGTCTTTCGACTTTCACTTTAGCGATTCGATCCATTATGATAAAAGTTAGAACTCTCCTGGGGGCAATCAGAACACAGAGATATTGGAGAAATTCGCAAAAAAAATTTTTCTCAAAAATTTTGGTCTGATATAAGTCTTTCGTTTTTCACTTTAGCGATTCGATCAATCATGATGAAAGTTAAAACTCTTCTAGGGGCTATCAGAACAAATAAATATTGGAGAAATTCGCCAAAAAAATTTTACTCAAAAATTTCGAACTTTGACTGATATAAGCCTTTCGTTTTTCACTTTAGCGATTCGATCGATCATGATAAGAGTTAGAACTCTTCTGAGGGCTATCAGAAAACAGAAATATTGGAGAAATTAACAAAAAAAATTTTACTCAAAAATTTTAAACTTTGACTGATATAAGTCTTTCGACTTTCACTTTAGCGATTCGATCCATTATGATAAAAGTTAGAACTCTTCTGGGGGCTATCAGAAGACAGAAATATTGGAGAAATTCGCAAAAAGTTTTACTCAAAAATTTCGAACTTTGACTTATATAGGTCTTTCGTTTTTCACTTTAGCGATTCGATTCATCATGATAAAAGTCAGAACTCTCCTGGGGGCTATCAGAACACAGAGATATTGGAGAAATTCGCAAAAAAAATTTTTCTCAAAAATTTTGGTCTGATATAAGCCTTTCGTTTTTCACTTTAGCGATTCGATCAATCATGATGAAAGTTAAAACTCTTCTAGGGGATATCAGAACACAGAAATATTGGAGAAATTGGTAAAAAAAATTTTACTCAAAAATTTCGAACTTTGACTGATATAAGCCTTTCGTTTTTCACTTTAGCGATTCGATTCATCATGATAAAAGTTAGAACTCTTCTAGGGGCTATCAGAACAAAGGAATATTGGAGTAAATCGCAAAAAAAATTTTACCCAAAATTTCGAACTTTGACGGATATAAGTCTTTCGATTTTACTTTAGAGATTCGATTCATCATGATAAAAGTTAGAACTCTTCTAGGGGCTATGAGAACACAGAAATATTGGAGAAATTCGCAAAGAAAATTTTCTCAAAAATTTCGAACTTTGACTGATATAAGCCTTTCGTTTTTCACTTTAGCGATTCGATCGATCATGATAAAAGTTAGAACTCTTCTGAGGGCTATCAGAAAACATAAATATTGGAGAAATTAGCAAAAAAAATTTTACTCAAAAATTTTAAACTTTGACTGATATAAGTCTTTCGACTTTCACTTTAGCGATTCGATCCATTATGATAAAAGTTAGAACTCTCCTGGGGGCAATCAGAACACAGAGATATTGGAGAAATTCGCAAAAAAAATTTTTCTCAAAGATATTGGTCTGATATAAGTCTTTCGTTTTTCACTTTAGCGATTCGATCAATCATGATGAAAGTTAAAACTCTTCTAGGGGCTATCAGAACAAATAAATATTGGAGAAATTCGCCAAAAAAATTTTACTCAAAAATTTCGAACTTTGACTGATATAAGCCTTTCGTTTTTCACTTTAGCGATTCGATCAATCATGATAAAAGTTAGAATTCTTCTGTGGGCTAACAGAACACAGAGATATTGGAAAAAATCGCAAAAAAAATTTGCCTCAAATCTTTCGAACTTTGACTGATATAAGCCTTTCGTTTTTCCATTTAGCGATTCGATTCATCATGATAAAAGTTAGAACTCTTCTAGGGGCTATCAGAACACAGAAATATTGGAGAAATACGCAAAAAAAATTTTACTCAAAAATTTTAAACTTTGACTGATATAAGTCTTTCGACTTTCACTTTAGCGATTCGATCCATTATGATAAAAGTTAGAACTCTCCTGGGGGCTATCAGAACACAGAGATATTGGAGAAATTCGCAAAAAAAATTTTTCTCAAAAATTTTGGTCTGATATAAGTCTTTCGTTTTTCACTTTAGCGATTCGATCAATCATGATGAAAGTTAAAACTCTTCTAGGGGCTATCAGAACAAAGAAATATTGGAGAAATTCGCAAAAAAAATTTTACTCAAAAATTTCGAACTTTGACTGATATAAGCCTTTCGTTTTTCACTTTAGCGATTCGATTCATCATGATAAAAGTTAGAACTCTTCTAGGGGCTATCAGAACACAGGAATATTGGAGTAAATCGCAAAAAAAATTTTCTCAAAATTTCGAACTTTGACGGATATAAGTCTTTCGATTTTACTTTAGAGATTCGATTCATCATGATAAAAGTTAGAACTCTTCTAGTGGCTATGAGAACACAGAAATATTGGAGAAATTCGCAAAAAAAATTTTACTCAAAAATTTCGAACTTTGACGGATATAAGTATTTCGATTTTCACTTTAGCGATTCGATCGATCATGATAAAAGTTAGAACTCTTCTGGGGGATATCAGAACACAGAGATATTGGAGAAATTCGCAAAAAAGTTTTACTCAAAAATTTCGAACTTTGACTTATATAGGACTTTCGTTTTTCACTTTAGCGATTCGATTCATCATGATAAAAGTTACAACTCTCCTGGGGGCTATAAAAACACAGAGATATTTGAGAAATTCGCAAAAAAGTTTTACTCAAAAATTTAGTACTTTGATTGATATAACTCTTTGGTTTTCACTTATACGATTTGATCCATTATGATAAAAGTTAGAACTATTCTAGGGGCTATAAAAACACAGAGATATTTGAGAAATTCGCAAAATAGTTTCACCCAAAAATTTCGTACTTTGGTTGATATAACTCTTTCGTTTTTCACTTTAACGATTTGATCCATAATGATAAAAGTTAGAACTCTTCTCGGGGCTATGAGAACACAGAGATATTAAAGTAATTCGCAAAAAAAATTTTACTCAAAAATTTCGAAATTTGACTGATATAAGTCTTCCCTTTTTTACTTCAACAATTCGATACATCGTGATAAAAGTTACAACTCTTCTGTTGGCTATCAGAACACATAGATATTGGAGAAATTCGGAAAAAAACCAAATTTACTCAAAAATTTCGAACTTTGACTGATATAACTCTTTCGTCTTGCACTTTAGCGATTCGATCTATTATGATAAAAGTTAGAACTATTCTGGGGGCTATAAAAACACAGAGATATTTGAGAAATTCGCAAAAAAGTTTTACTCAAAAATTTAGTACTTTGATTGATATAACTCTTTGGTTTTCACTTTAACGATTCGATCCATAATGATAAAAGTTAGAACTCTTCTCGGGGCTATGAGAACACAGAGATATTAAAGAAATTCGCAAAAAAAATTTCACTCAAAATTTCGAAATTTGACTGATATAAGTCTTCCCTTTTTCACTTCAAAAATTCAATACATCGTGATAAAAGTTACAACTCGTCTGTGGGCTACCAGAACACAGAGATATTGGAGAAATTCGGAAAAAAATTTGTTTTACTCAAAAATTTCAAACTTTGACTGATATAACCCTTTAGTGTGCACTTTAGCGATTCGATCTATTATGATAAAAGTTAGAACTCTTCTGGGGGCTATAAAAACACAGAGATATTTGAGAAATTCGCAAAAAAGTTTTACTCAAAAATTTAGTACTTTGATATAACTCTTTGGTTTTCACTTATACGATTTGATCCATTATGATAAAAGTTAGAACTATTCTAGGGGCTATAAAAACAAAGAGATATTTGAGAAATTCGCAAAATAGTTTCACTCAAAAATTTCGTACTTTGGTTGATATAACTTTTCGTTTTTCTCTTTAACGATTTGATCCATAATGATAAAAGTTTGAATTCTTCTCGGGGCTATGAGAACACAGAGATATTAAAGTAATTCGCAAAAAAAATTTTACTCAAAAATTTCGAACTTTGACTGATATAAGTCTTCCCTTTTTTACTTCAACAATTCGATACATCGTGGTAAAAGTTACAACTCTTCTGTTGGCTATCAGAACACATAGATATTGGAGAAATTCGGAAAAAAACCAATTTTACTCAAAAATTTCGAACTTTGACTGATATAACTCTTTCGTCTTGCACTTTAGCGATTCGATCTATTATGATAAAAGTTAGAACTATTCTAGGGGCTATAAAAACACAGAGATATTTGAGAAATTCGCAAAATAGTTTCACTCAAAAATTTCGTACTTTGTTTGATATAACTCTTTCGTTTTTCACGTTAACGATTTGATCCATAGTGATAAAAGTTAGAATTCTTCTCGGGGCTATGAGAACACAAAGATATTAAAGTAATTCGCAAAAAAAATTTTACTCAAAAATTTCGAAATTTGACTGATATAAGTCTTCCCTTTTTCACTTCAACAATTCGATACATCGTGATAAAAGTTACAACTCTTCTGTGGGCTATCAGAACACAGAGATATTGGAGAATTTCGGAAAAAAACCAATTTTACTCAAAAATTTCGAACTTTGACTTATATAACTCTTTCGTCTTGCACTTTAGCGATTCGATCTATTATGATAAAAGTTAGAACTATTCTGGGGGCTATAAAAACACAGAGATATTTGAGAAATTCGCAAAAAAGTTTTACTCAAAAATTTAGTACTTTGATTGATATAACTCTTTGGTTTTCACTTATACGATTTGATCCATTATGATAAAAGTTAGAACTATTCTAGGGGCTATAAAAACACAGAGATATTTGAGAAATTCGCAAAATAGTTTCACTCAAAGATTTCGTACTTTGGTTGATATAACTCTTTCGTTTTTCACTTTAACGGTTTGATCCATAATGATAAAAGTTAGAACTCTTCTCGGGGCTATGAGAACACAGAGATATTAAAGTAATTCGCAAAAAAAATTTTACTCAAAAATTTCGAAATTTGACTGATATAAGTCTTCCCTTTTTCACTTCAACAATTCGATACATCGTGATAAAAGTTACAACTCTTCTGTGGGCTATCAGAACAAGGAGATATTGGAGAATTTCGGAAAAAAACCAATTTTACTCAAAAATTTCGAACTTTGACGGATATAAGTCTTTCGATTTTACTTTAGAGATTCGATTCATCATGATAAAAGTTAGAACTCTTCTAGGGGCTATCAGAACACAGAAATATTGGAGAAATTCGCAAAAAAATTTTCTCAAAAATTTCGAACTTTGATTGATATAAGCCTTTCGTTTTTCACTTTAGCGATTTGAACAATCATGATAAAAGTTAGAATTCTTCTGTGGGCTAACAGAACACAGAGATATTGGAAAAAATCGCAAAAAAAATTTGCCTCAAATCTTTCGAACTTTGACTGATATAAGCCTTTCGTTTTTCACTTTAGCGATTCGATTCATCATGATAAAAGTTAGAACTCTTCTAGGGGCTATCAGAACACAGAAATATTGGAGAAATTCGCAAAAAAAATTTTACTCAAAAATTTCGAACTTTGACTGATATAAGCCTTTCGTTTTTCACTTTAGCGATTCGATCGATCATGATAAAAGTTAGAACTCTTCTGAGGGCTATCAGAAAACATAAATATTGGAGAAATTAGCAAAAAAAATTTTACTCAAAAATTTTAAACTTTGACTGATATAAGTCTTTCGACTTTCACTTTAGCGATTCGATCCATTATGATAAAAGTTAGAACTCTCCTGGGGGCAATCAGAACACAGAGATATTGGAGAAATTCGCAAAAAAAATTTTTCTCAAAAATTATTGGTCTGATATAAGTCTTTCGTTTTTCACTTTAGCGATTCGATCAATCATGATGAAAGTTAAAACTCTTCTAGGGGCTATCAGAACAAATAAATATTGGAGAAATTCGCCAAAAAAATTTTACTCAAAAATTTCGAACTTTGACTGATATAAGCCTTTCGTTTTTCACTTTAGCGATTCGATCGATCATGATAAGAGTTAGAACTCTTCTGAGGGCTATCAGAAAACAGAAATATTGGAGAAATTAACAAAAAAAATTTTACTCAAAAATTTTAAACTTTGACTGATATAAGTCTTTCGACTTTCACTTTAGCGATTCGATCCATTATGATAAAAGTTAGAACTCTTCTGGGGGCTATCAGAAGACAGAAATATTGGAGAAATTCGCAAAAAAGTTTTACTCAAAAATTTCGAACTTTGACTTATATAGGTCTTTCGTTTTTCACTTTAGCGATTCGATTCATCATGATAAAAGTCAGAACTCTCCTGGGGGCTATCAGAACACAGAGATATTGGAGAAATTCGCAAAAAAAATTTTTCTCAAAAATTTTGGTCTGATATAAGCCTTTCGTTTTTCACTTTAGCGATTCGATCAATCATGATAAAAGTTAGAACTCTTCTAGGGGCTATCAGAACACAGAAATATTGGAGAAATTGGCAAAAAAATTTTACTCAAAACTTTCGAATTTTGACTGATATAAGCCTTTCGTTTTTCACTTTAGCGATTCTATTCATCATGATAAAAGTTAGAACTCTTCCAGGGGCTATCAGAACAAAGGAATATTGGAGTAAATCGCAAAAAAAATTTTACCCAAAATTTCGAACTTTGACGGATATAAGTCTTTCGATTTTACTTTAGAGATTCGATTCATCATGATAAAAGTTAGAACTCTTCTAGGGGCTATCAGAACACAGAAATATTGGAGAAATTCGCAAAAAAATATTACTAAAACTTTCGAACTTTGACTGATAAAAGCCTTTCGTTTTTCACTTTAGAGATTCGATCGATCATGATAAAAGTTAGAACTCTTCTGAGGGCTATCAGAAAACATAAATATTGGAGAAATTAGCAAAAAAAATTTTACTCAAAAATTTTAAACTTTGACTGATATAAGTCTTTCGACTTTCACTTTAGCGATTCGATCCATTATGATAAAAGTTAGAACTCTCCTGGGGGCAATCAGAACACAGAGATATTGGAGAAATTCGCAAAAAAAATTTTTCTCAAAGATATTGGTCTGATATAAGTCTTTCGTTTTTCACTTTAGCGATTCGATCAATCATGATGAAAGTTAAAACTCTTCTAGGGGCTATCAGAACAAATAAATATTGGAGAAATTCGCCAAAAAAATTTTACTCAAAAATTTCGAACTTTGACTGATATAAGCCTTTCGTTTTTCACTTTAGCGATTCGATCAATCATGATAAAAGTTAGAATTCTTCTGTGGGCTAACAGAACACAGAGATATTGGAAAAAATCGCAAAAAAAATTTGCCTCAAATCTTTCGAACTTTGACTGATATAAGCCTTTCGTTTTTCCATTTAGCGATTCGATTCATCATGATAAAAGTTAGAACTCTTCTAGGGGCTATCAGAACACAGAAATATTGGAGAAATACGCAAAAAAAATTTTACTCAAAAATTTTAAACTTTGACTGATATAAGTCTTTCGACTTTCACTTTAGCGATTCGATCCATTATGATAAAAGTCAGAACTCTCCTGGGGGCTATCAGAACACAGAGATATTGGAGAAATTCGCAAAAAAAATTTTTCTCAAAAATTTTGGTCTGATATAAGCCTTTCGTTTTTCACTTTAGCGATTCGATCAATCATGATGAAAGTTAAAACTCTTCTAGGGGCTATCAGAACAAAGAAATATTGGAGAAATTCGCAAAAAAAATTTTACTCAAAAATTTCGAACTTTGACTGATATAAGCCTTTCGTTTTTCACTTTAGCGATTCGATTCATCATGATAAAAGTTAGAACTCTTCTAGGGGCTATCAGAACAAAGGAATATTGGAGTAAATCGCAAAAAAAATTTTACCCAAAATTTCGAACTTTGACGGATATAAGTCTTTCGATTTTACTTTAGAGATTCGATTCATCATGATAAAAGTTAGAACTCTTCTAGTGGCTATGAGAACACAGAAATATTGGAGAAATACGCAAAAAAAGTTTTACTCAAAATTTTCGAACTTTGACGGATATAAGTATTTCGATATTCACTTTAGCGATTCGATCAATCATGATGAAAGTTAAAACTCTTCTAGGGGCTATCAGAACAAAGGAATATTGGAGTAAATCGCAAAAAAAATTTTACTCAAAATTTCGAACTTTGACGGATATAAGTCTTTCGATTTTACTTTAGAGATTCGATTCATCATGATAAAAGTTAGAACTCTTCTAGTGGCTATGAGAACACAGAAATATTGGAGAAATTCGCAAAAAAAATTTTACTCAAAAATTTCGAACTTTGACGGATATAAGTATTACGATTTTCAATTTAGCGATTCGATCGATCATGATAAAAGTTAGAACTCTTCTGGGGGATATCAGAACACAGAGATATTGGAGAAATTCGCAAAAAAGTTTTACTCAAAAATTTCGAACTTTGACTTATATAGGACTTTCGTTTTTCACTTTAGCGATTCGATTCATCATGATAAAAGTTACAACTCTCCTGGGGGCTATAAAAACACAGAGATATTTGAGAAATTCGCAAAAAAGTTTTACTCAAAAATTTAGTAATTTGATTGATATAACTCTTTGGTTTTCACTTATAAATTCGGAAAAAAACCAATTTTATTCAAAAATTTCGAACTTTGACTATTATAACTCTTTTTGGTTTTCACTTATACGATTTGATCCATTATGATAAAAGTTAGAACTATTCTAGGGGCTATAAAAACACAGAGATATTTGAGAAATTCGCAAAATAGTTTCACTCAAAAATTTCGTACTTTGGTTGATATAACTCTTTCGTTTTTCACTTTAACGATTTGATCCATAATGATAAAAGTTAGAACTCTTCTCGGGGCTATGAGAACACAGAGATATTAAAGTAATTCGCAAAAAAAATTTTACTCAAAAATTTCGAAATTTGACTGATATAAGTCTTCCCTTTTTCACTTCAACAATTCGATACATCGTGATAAAAGTTACAACTCTTCTGTGGGCTATCAGAACACAGAGATATTGGAGAAATTCGGAAAAAAACCAATTTTACTCAAAAATTTCGAACTTTGACTGATATAACTCTTTCGTCTTGCACTTTAGCGATTCGATCTATTATGATAAAAGTTAGAACTATTCTGGGGGCTATAAAAACACAGAGATATTTGAGAAATTCGCAAAATAGTTTCACTCAAAAATTTCGTACTTTGGTTGATATAACTCTTTCGTTTTTCACTTTAACGATTTGATCCATAATGATAAAAGTTAGAACTCTTCTCGGGGCTATGAGAACACAGAGATATTAAAGAAATTCGCAAAAAAAATTTTACTCAAAAATTTCGAAATTTGACTGATATAAGTCTTCCCTTTTTCACATCAACAATTCGATACATCGTGATAAAAGTTACAACTCTTCTGTGGGCTATCAGAACACAGAGATATTGGAGAAATTCGGAAAAAAACCAATTTTACTCAAAAATTTCGAACTTTGACTGATATAACTCTTTCGTCTTGCACTTTAGCGATTCGATCTATTATGATAAAAGTTAGAACTCTTCTGGGGGCTATAAAAACAAAGAGATATTTGAGAAATTCGCAAAATAGTTTTACTCAAAAATTTCTTACTTTGATATAACTCTTTCGTGTTTCACTTTAACGATTTGATCTATAATGTTAAAAGTTAAAACTCTTCTCGGGGCTATGAGAACACAGAGATATTAAAGAAATTCGCAAAAAAAATTTCACTCAAAAATTTCGAAATTTGACTGATATAAGTCTTCCCTTTTTCACTTCAAAAATTCGATACATCGTGATAAAAGTTACAACTCTTCTGTGGGCTTCCAGAACACAGAGATATTGGAGAAATTTGGAAAAAAATTTATTTTACTCAAAAATTTCGAACTTTGACTAATATAACCCTTTCGTCTTGCACTTTAGCGATTCGATCTATTATGATAAAAGTTAGAACTATTCTGGGGGCTATAAAAACACAGAGATATTTGAGAAATTCGCAAAAAAGTTTTACTCAAAAATTTAGTACTTTGATTGATATAACTCTTTGGTTTTCACTTTAACGATTCGATCCATAATGATAAAAGTTAGAACTCTTCTCGGGGCTATGAGAACACAGAGATATTAAAGAAATTCGCAAAAAAAATTTTACTCAAAAATTTCGAAATTTGACTGATATAAGTCTTCCCTTTTTCACTTCAACAATTCGATACATCGTGATAAAAGTTACAACTCTTCTGTGGGCTATCAGTACACAGAGATATTGGAGAAATTCAGAAAAAAACCAATTTTACTCAAAAATTTCGAACTTTGACTGATATTACTATTTCGTCTTGCACTTTAGCGATTCGATCTATTATGATAAAAGTTAGAACTATTCTAGGGGCTATAAAAACACAGAGATATTTGAGAAATTCGCAAAATAGTTTCACTCAAAAATTTCGTACTTTGGTTGATATAACTCTTTCGTTTTTCACTTTAACGATTTGATCCATAATGATAAAAGTTAGAACTCTTCTCGGGGCTATGAGAAAACAGAGATATTAAAGTAATTCGCAAAAAAAATTTTACTCAAAAATTTCGAAATTTGACTGATATAAGTCTTCCCTTTTTCACTTCAACAATTCGATACATCGTGATAAAAGTTACAACTCTTCTGTGGGCTATCAGAACAAGGAGATATTGGAGAATTTCGGAAAAAAACCAATTTTACTCAAAAATTTCGAACTTTGACTGATATAACTCTTTCGTCTTGCACTTTAGCGATTCGATCTATTATGATAAAAGTTAGAACTCTTCTGGGGGCTATAAAAACACAGATATATTTGAGAAATTCGCAAAAAGTTTTACTCAAAAATTTAGTACTTTGATTGACATAACTCTTTGGTTTTCACTTTAACGATTCGATCCATAATGATAAAAGTCAGAACTCTTCTCGGGGCTATGAGAACACAGAGATATTAAAGAAATTCGCAAAAAAAATTTTACTCAAAAATTTCGAAATTTGACTGATATAAGTCTTCCCTTTTTCACATCAACAATTCGATACATCGTGATAAAAGTTACAACTCTTCTGTGGGGAATCAGAACACAGAGATATTGGAGAAATTCGGAAAAAAACCAATTTTACTCAAAAATTTCGAACTTTGACTGATATAACTCTTTCGTCTTGCACTTTAGCGATTCGATCTATTATGATAAAAGTTAGAACTCTTCTGGGGGCTATAAAAACACAGAGATATTTGAGAAATTCGCAAAATAGTTTTACTCAAAAATTACGTACTTGTGATATAACTCTTTCGTGTTTCACTTTAACGATTTGATCTATAATGATAAAAGTTAGAACTCTTCTCGGGGCTATGAGAACACAAAGATATTAAAGAAATTCGCAAAAAGAATTTCACTCAAAATTTCGAAATTTGACTGATATAAGTCTTCCCTTTTTCACTTCAAAAATTCAATACATCGTGATAAAAGTTACAACTCTTCTGTGGGCTACCAGAACACAGAGATATTGGAGAAATTCGGAAAAAAATTTATTTTACTCAAAAATTTCGAACTTTGACTGATATAACCCTTTCGTCTTGCACTTTAGCGATTCGATCTATTATGATAAAAGTTAGAACTATTCTGGGGGCTATAAAAACACAGAGATATTTGAGAAATTCGCAAAAAAGTTTTACTCAAAAATTTAGTACTTTGATTGATATAACTCTTTGGTTTTCACTTATACGATTTGATCCATTATGATAAAAGTTAGAACTATTCTAGGGGCTATAAAAACAAAGAGATATTTGAGAAATTCGCAAAATAGTTTCACTCAAAAATTTCGTACTTTGGTTGATATAACTTTTCGTTTTTCTCTTTAACGATTTGATCCATAATGATAAAAGTTAGAACTCTTCTCGGGGCTATGAGAACACAGAGATATTAAAGTAATTCGCAAAAAAAATTTTACTCAAAAATTTCGAAATTTGACTGATATAAGTCTTCCCTTTTTTACTTCAACAATTCGATACATCGTGATAAAAGTTACAACTCTTCTGTTGGCTATCAGAACACATAGATATTGGAGAAATTCGGAAAAAAACCAATTTTACTCAAAAATTTCGAACTTTGACTGATATAACTCTTTCGTCTTGCACTTTAGCGATTCGATCTATTATGATAAAAGTTAGAACTATTCTAGGGGCTATAAAAACACAGAGATATTTGAGAAATTCGCAAAATAGTTTCACTCAAAAATTTCGTACTTTGGTTGATATAACTCTTTGGTTTTTCACTTTAACGATTTGATCCATAATGATAAAAATTAGAACTCTTCTCGGGGCTATGAGAACACAGAGATATTAAAGAAATTCGCAAAAAAAATTTCACTCAAAAATTTCGAAATTTGACTGATATAAGTCTTCCCTTTTTCACTTCAAAAATTCGATACATCGTGATAAAAGTTACAACTCTTCTGTGGGCTATCAGAACACAGAGATATTGGAGAAATTCGGAAAAAAACCAATTTTACTCAAAAATTTCGAACTTTGACTGATATAACTCTTTCGTCTTGCACTTTAGCGATTCGATCTATTATGATAAAAGTTAGAACTATTCTGGGGGCTATAAAAACACAGAGATATTTGAGAAATTCGCAAAAAGTTTTACTCAAAAATTTAGTACTTTGATTGATATAACTCTTTGGTTTTCACTTTAACGATTTGATCCATAATGATAAAAGTTAGAACTCTTCTCGGGGCTATGAGAACACAGAGATATTAAAGAAATTCGCAAAAAAAATTTTACTCAAAAATTTCGAAATTTGACTGATATAAGTCTTCCCTTTTTCACTTCAACAATTCGATACATCGTGATAAAAGTTACAACTCTTCTGTGGGCTATCAGAACACAGAGATATTGGAGAATTTCGGAAAAAAACCAATTTTACTCAAAAATTTCGAACTTTGACTGATATAACTCTTTCGTCTTGCACTTTAGCGATTCGATCTATTATGATAAAAGTTAGAACTCTTCTGGGGGCTATAAAATCACAGAGATATTTGAGAAATTCGCAAAAAAGTTTTACTCAAAAATTTAGTACTTTGATTAATATAACTCTTTGGTTTTCACTTTAACGATTCGATCCATAATGATAAAAGTTAGAACTCTTCTCGGGGCTATGAGAACACAGAGATATTAAAGAAATTCGCAAAAAAAATTTTACTCAAAAATTTCGAAATTTGACTGATATAAGTCTTCCCTTTTTCACTTCAAAAATTCGATACATCGTGATAAAAGTTACAACTCTTCTGTGGGCTATCAGAACACAGAGATATTGGAGAAATTCGGAAAAAAACCAATTTTACTCAAAAATTTCGAACTTTGACTGATATAACTCTTTCGTCTTGCACTTTAGCGATTCGATCTATTATGATAAAAGTTAGAACTCTTCTGGGGGCTATAAAAACACAGAGATATTTGAGAAATTCGCAAAAAAGTTTTACTCAAAAATTTAGTACTTTGATTGATATAACTCTTTGGTTTTCACTTATACGATTTGATCCATTATGATAAAAGTTAGAACTATTCTAGGGGCTATAAAAACACAGAGATATTTGAGAAATTCGCAAAATAGTTTCACTCAAAAATTTCGTACTTTGGTTGATATAACTCTTTCGTTTTTCACTTTAACGATTTGATCCATAATGATAAAAGTTAGAACTCTTCTCGGGGCTATGAGAACACAAAGATATTAAAGTAATTCGCAAAAAAAATTTTACTCAAAAATTTCGAAATTTGACTGATATAAGTCTTCCCTTTTTCACTTCAACAATTCGATACATCGTGATAAAAGTTACAACTCTTCTGTGGGCTATCAGAACACAGAGATATTGGAGAAATTCGGAAAAAAACCAATTTTACTCAAAAATTTCGAACTTTGACTGATATAACTCTTTCGTCTTGCACTTTAGCGATTCGATCTATTATGATAAAAGTTAGAACTCTTCTGGGGGCTATAAAAACACAGAGATATTTGAGAAATTCGCAAAAAAGTTTTACTCAAAAATTTAGTACTTTGATTGATATAACTCTTTGGTTTTCACTTTAACGATTTTATCCATAATGATAAAAGTTAGAACTCTTCTCGGGGCTATCAGAACACAGAGATATTAAAGAAATTCGCAAAAAAAATTTTACTCAAAAATTTTGAAATTTGACTGATATATGTCTTCCTTTTTTCACTTCAAAAATTCGATACATCGTGATAAAAGTTACAACACTTCTGTGGGCTACCAGAACACAGAGATATTGGAGAAATTCGGAAAAAAACAATTTTACTTAAAAATTTCGAACTTTGACTGATATAACGCTTTCGTCTTGCACTTTAGCGATTCGATCTATTATGATAAAAGTTAGAACTCTTCTAGGGGCTATAAGAACACAGAGATATTTGAGAAATTCGCAAAAAAGTTTTACTCAAAATTTCGAACTTTGACGGATATAACTCTTTCGATTTTCACTTTAGACGATTCGATCCATCATGATAAAAGTTAGAACTCTTCTCGGGGCTATGAGAACACAGAAATATTAGAGAAATTCGCAAAAAAAATTTTACTCAAAAATTTTGAGTACTGATATAAGTCTTTCGTTTTTCACTTTAACGATTCGATCATCATGATAAAAGTTAGAACTCTTCTGGGGCTATCAGAACACAGAGATATTGGAGAAATTCGCAAAAAAAATTTTACTCAAAAATTTTGAAACTTTGACTGATATAAGTCTTTCGTCTTTCACTTTAGCGATTCGATCCATTATGATAAAAGTTAGAACTCTTCTGGGGGCTATCAGAACACAGAGATATTGGAGAAATTCGCAAAAAAGTTTTACTCAAAAATTTCGAACTTTGACTTATATAACTCTTTCGTTTTTCACTTTAGCGATTCGATCATCATGATAAAAGTTAGAACTCTTCTGGGGGCTATCAGAACACAGAGATATTGGAGAAATTCGCAAAAAAAATTTTACTCAAAAATTTATGGTCTGATATAAGTCTTTCGTTTTTCACTTTAACGATTCGATCATCATGATAAAAGTTAAAACTCTTCTAGGGGCTATCAGAACAAAGAGATATTGGAGAAATTCGCAAAAAAAATTTTACTCAAAAATTTCGAACTTTGACTGATATAAGCTCTTTCGTTTTTCACTTTAGCGATTCGATTCATCATGATAAAAGTTAGAACTCTTCTGGGGGCTAACAGAACACAGAGATATTGGAAAAATTCGCAAAAAAAATTTGACTCAAAATTTTCGAACTTTGACTGATATAAGACTTTCGTTTTTCACTTTAACGGTTTGATCCATAATGATAAAAGTTAGAACTCTTCTCGGGGCTATGAGAACACAGAGATATTAAAGTAATTCGCAAAAAAAATTTTAATCAAAAATTTCGAACTTTGACTGATATAAGTCTTCCCTTTTTTACTTCAACAATTCGATACATCGTGGTAAAAGTTACAACTCTTCTGTTGGCTATCAGAACACATAGATATTGGAGAAATTCGGAAAAAAACCAATTTTACTCAAAAATTTCGAACTTTGACTGATATAACTCTTTCGTCTTGCACTTTAGCGATTCGATCTATTATGATAAAAGTTAGAACTATTCTAGGGGCTATAAAAACACAGAGATATTTGAGAAATTCGCAAAATAGTTTCACTCAAAAATTTCGTACTTTGGTTGATATAACTCTTTCGTTTTTCACTTTAACGATTTGATCCATAATGATAAAAGTTAGAACTCTTCTCGGGGCTATGAGAACACAGAGATATTAAAGAAATTCGCAAAAAAAATTTTACTCAAAAATTTCGAAATTTGACTGATATTAGTCTTCCCTTTTTCACTTCAACAATTCGATACAACGTGATAAAAGTTACAACTCTTCTGTGGGCTATCAGAACACAGAGATATTGGAGAAATTCGGAAAAAAACAATTTTACTCAAAAATTTCGAACTATGACTGATATAACTCTTTCGTCTTGCACTTTAGCGATTCGATCTATTATGATAAAAGTTAGAACTCTTCTGGTGGCTATAAAAACACAGAGATATTGGAGAAATTCGCAAAATAGTTTTACTCAAAAATTTCTTACTTTGATATAACTCTTTCGTGTTTCACTTTAACGATTTGATCTATAATGATAAAAGTTAAAACTCTTCTCGGGGCTATGAGAACACAGAGATATTAAAGAAATTCGCAAAAAAAATTTCACTCAAAATTTCGAAATTTGACTGATATAAGTCTTCCCTTTTTCACTTCAAAAATTCGATACATCGTGATAAAAGTTACAACTCTTCTGTGGGCTTCCAGAACACAGAGATATTGGAGAAATTCGGAAAAAAATTTATTTTACTCAAAAATTTCGAACTTTGACTGATATAACCCTTTCGTCTTGCACTTTAGCGATTCGATCTATTATGATAAAAGTTAGAACTCTTCTGGGGGCTATAAAAACACAGAGATATTTGAGAAATTCGCAAAAAAGTTTTACTCAAAAATTTAGTACTTTGATTGATATAACTCTTTGGTTTTCACTTTAACGATTTGATCCATAATGATAAAAGTTAGAACTCTTCTCGGGGCTATGAGAACACAGAGATATTAAAGAAATTCGCAAAAAAAATTTTACTCAAAAATTTCGAAATTTGACTGATATAAGTCTTCCCTTTTTCACTTCAACAATTCGATACATCGTGATAAAAGTTACAACTCTTCTGTGGGCTATCAGTACACAGAGATATTGGAGAAATTCAGAAAAAAACCAATTTTACTCAAAAATTTCGAACTTTGACTGATATTACTATTTCGTCTTGCACTTTAGCGATTCGATCTATTATGATAAAAGTTAGAACTATTCTAGGGGCTATAAAAACACAGAGATATTTGAGAAATTCGCAAAATAGTTTCACTCAAAAATTTCGTACTTTGGTTGATATAACTCTTTCGTTTTTCACTTTAACGATTTGATCCATAATGATAAAAGTTAGAACTCTTCTCGGGGCTATGAGAACACAAAGATATTAAAGTATTTCGCAAAAAAAATTTTACTCAAAAATTTCGAAATTTGACTGATATAAGTCTTCCCTTTTTCGCTTCAACAATTCGATACATCGTGATAAAAGTTACAACTCTTCTGTGAGCTATCAGAACAAGGAGATATTGGAGAATTTCGGAAAAAAACCAATTTGACTCAAAAATTTCGAACTTTGACTGATATAACTCTTTCGTCTTGCACTTTAGCGATTCGATCTATTATGATAAAAGTTAGAACTCTTCTGGGGGCTATAAAAACACTGATATATTTGAGAAATTCGCAAAAAGTTTTACTCAAAAATTTAGTACTTTGATTGACATAACTCTTTGGTTTTCACTTTAACGATTCGATCCATAATGATAAAAGTCAGAACTCTTCTCGGGGCTATGAGAACACAGAGATATTAAAGAAATTCGCAAAAAAAGTTTTACTCAAAAATTTCGAAATTTGACTGATATAAGTCTTCCCTTTTTCACTTCAAAAATTCGATACATCGTGATAAAAGTTACAACACTTCTGTGGGGAATCAGAACACAGAGATATTGGAGAATTTCGGAAAAAAACCAATTTTACTCAAAAATTTCGAACTTTGACTGATATAACTCTTTCGTCTTGCACTTTAGCGATTCGATCTATTATGATAAAAGTTAGAACTCTTCTGGGGGCTATAAAAACACAGAGATATTTGAGAAATTCGCAAAATAGTTTTACTCAAAAATTACGTACTTTGATATAACTCTTTCGTGTTTCACTTTAACGATTTGATCTATAATGATAAAAGTTAAAACTCTTCTCGGGGCTATGAGAACACAGAGATATTAAAGAAATTCGCAAAAAGAATTTCACTCAAAATTTTGAAATTTGACTGATATAAGTCTTCCCTTTTTCACTTCAAAAATTCAATACATCGTGATAAAAGTTACAACTCTTCTGTGGGCTACCAGAACACAGAGATATTGGAGAAATTCGGAAAAAAATTTATTTTACTCAAAAATTTCGAACTTTGACTGATATAACCCTTTCGTCTTGCACTTTAGCGATTCGATCTATTATGATAAAAGTTAGAACTCTTCTGGGGGCTATAAAAACACAGAGATATTTGAGAAATTCGCAAAAAAGTTTTACTCAAAAATTTAGTACTTTGATATAACTCTTTGGTTTTCACTTATACGATTTGATCCATTATGATAAAAGTTAGAACTATTCTAGGGGCTATAAAAACAAAGAGATATTTGAGAAATTCGCAAAATAGTTTCACTCAAAAATTTCGTACTTTGGTTGATATAACTTTTCGTTTTTCTCTTTAACGACTTGATCCATAATGATAAAAGTTTGAACTCTTCTCGGGGCTATGAGAACACAGAGATATTAAAGTAATTCGCAAAAAAAATTTTACTCAAAAATTTCGAACTTTGACTGATATAAGTCTTCCCTTTTTTACTTCAACAATTCGATACATCGTGGTAAAAGTTACAACTCTTCTGTTGGCTATCAGAACACATAGATATTGGAGAAATTCGGAAAAAAACCAATTTTACTCAAAAATTTCGAACTTTGACTGATATAACTCTTTCGTCTTGCACTTTAGCGATTCGATCTATTATGATAAAAGTTAGAACTATTCTAGGGGCTATAAAAACACAGAGATATTTGAGAAATTCGCAAAATAGTTTCACTCAAAAATTTCGTACTTTGGTTGATATAACTCTTTCGTTTTTCACTTTAACGATTTGATCCATAATGGTAAAAGTTAGAACTCTTCTCGGGGCTATGAGAACACAGAGATATTAAAGTAATTCGCAAAAAAAATTTTACTCAAAAATTTCGAAATTTGACTGATATTAGTCTTCCCTTTTTCACTTCAACAATTCGATACAACGTGATAAAAGTTACAACTCTTCTGTGGGCTATCAGAACACAGAGATATTGGAGAAATTCGGAAAAAAACAATTTTACTCAAAAATTTCGAACTTTGACTGATATAACTCTTTCGTCTTGCACTTTAGCGATTCGATCTATTATGATAAAAGTTAGAACTATTCTGGGGGCTATAAAAACACAGAGATATTTGAGAAATTCGCAAAAAAGTTTTACTCAAAAATTTAGTACTTTGATTGATATAACTCTTTGGTTTTCACTTATACGATTTGATCCATTATGATAAAAGTTAGAACTATTCTAGGGGCTATAAAAACACAGAGATATTTGAGAAATTCGCAAAATAGTTTCACTCAAAAATTTCGTACTTTGGTTGATATAACTCTTTCGTTTTTCACTTTAACGATTTGATCCATAATGATAAAAGTTAGAACTCTTCTCGGGGCTATGAGAACACAAAGATATTAAAGTAATTCGCAAAAAAAATTTTACTCAAAAATTTCGAAATTTGACTGATATAAGTCTTCCCTTTTTCACTTCAACAATTCGATACATCGTGATAAAAGTTACAACTCTTCTGTGGGCTATCAGAACACAGAGATATTGGAGAATTTCGGAAAAAAACCAATTTTACTAAAAAATTTCGAACTTTGACTTATATAACTCTTTCGTCTTGCACTTTAGCGATTCGATCTATTATGATAAAAGTTAGAACTATTCTGGGGGCTATAAAAACACAGAGATATTTGAGAAATTCGCAAAAAAGTTTTACTCATAAATTTAGGACTTTGATTGATATAACTCTTTGGTTTTCACTTTAACGATTCGATCCATAATGATAAAAGTTAGAACTCTTCTCGGGGCTATGAGAACACAGAGATATTAAAGAAATTCGCAAAAAAAATTTTACTCAAAAATTTCGAAATTTGACTGATATAAGTCTTCCCTTTTTCACTTCAACAATTCGATACATCGTGATAAAAGTTACAACTCTTCTGTGGGCTATCAGTACACAGAGATATTGGAGAAATTCAGAAAAAAACCAATTTTACTCAAAAATTTCGAACTTTGACTGATATTACTATTTCGTCTTGCACTTTAGCGATTCGATCTATTATGATAAAAGTTAGAACTATTCTGGGGGCTATAAAAACACAGAGATATTTGAGAAATTCGCAAAAAAGTTTTACTCAAAAATTTAGTACTTTGATTGATATAACTCTTTGGTTTTCACTTTAACGATTCGATCCATAATGATAAAAGTTAGAACTCTTCTCGGGGCTATGAGAAAACAAAGATATTAGAGTAATTCGCAAAAAAAATTTCACTCAAAAATTTCGAAAATTGACTGATATAAGTCTTCCCTTTTTCACTTCAACAATTCGATACATCGTGATAAAAGTTACAACACTTCTGTGGGCAATCAGTACACAGAGATATTGGAGAATTTCGGAAAAAAACCAATTTTACTCAAAAATTTCGAACTTTGACTGATATAACTCTTTCGTCTTGCACTTTAGCGATTCGATCTATTATGATAAAAGTTAGAACTCTTCTGGGGGCTATAAAAACACAGAGATATTTGAGAAATTCGCAAAATAGTCTTACTCAAAAATTTCGTACTTTGATATAACTCTTTCGTGTTTCACTTTAACGATTTGATCCATAATGATAAAATTTAGAACTCTTCTCGGGGCTATGAGAACAGAGAGATATTAAAGAAATTCGCAAAAAAAATTTTACTCAAAAATTTCGAAATTTGACTGATATAAGTCTTCCCTTTTTCACTTCAAAAATTCGATACATCGTGATAAAAGTTACAACTCTTCTGTGGGCTTCCAGAACACAGAGATATTGGAGAAATTCGGAAAAAAATTTATTTTACTCAAAAATTTCGAACTTTGACTGATATAACCCTTTCGTCTTGCACTTTAGCGATTCGATCTATTATGATAAAAGTTAGAACTATTCTGGGGGCTATAAAAACACAGAGATATTTGAGAAATTCGCAAAATAGTTTCACTCAAAAATTTCGTACTTTGGTTGATATAACTCTTTCGTTTTTCACTTTAACGATTTGATCCATAATGATAAAAGTTAGAACTCTTCTCGGGGCTATGAGAACACAGAGATATTAAAGTAATTCGCAAAAAAAATTTTACTCAAAGATTTCGAAATTTGACTGATATAAGTCTTACCTTTTTTACTTCAACAATTCGATACATCGTGATAATAGTTACAAATCTTCTGTTGGCTATCAGAACACATAGATATTGGAGAAATTCGGAAAAAAACCAATTTTACTCAAAAATTTCGAACTTTGACTGATATAACTCTTTCGTCTTGCACTTTAGCGATTCGATCTATTATGATAAAAGTTAGAACTCTTCTGGGGGCTATAAAAACACAGAGATATTTGAGAAATTCGCAAAATAGTTTTACTCAAAAATTTCGTACTTTGATATAACTCTTTCGTGTTTCACTTTAACGATTTGATCCATAATGATAAAAGTTAGAACTCTTCTCAGGGCTATGAGAACACAGACATATTAAAGAAATTCGCAAAAAAAATTTTACTCAAAAATTTCGAAATTTGACTGATATAAATCTTCCCTTTTTCACTTCAAAAATTCGATACATCGTGATAAAAGTTACAACTCTTCTGTGGGCTTCCAGAACACAGAGATATTGGAGAAATTCGGAAAAAAATTTATTTTACTCAAAAATTTCCAACTTTGACTGATATAACCCTTTCGTCTTGCACTTTAGCGATTCGATCTATTATGATAAAAGTTAGAACTCTTCTGGGGGCTATAAAAACACAGAGATATTTGAGAAATTCGCCAAAAAGTTTTACTCAAAAATTTCGTACTTTGGTTGATATAATTCTTTCGTTTTTCACTTTAACGATTTGATCCATAATGATAAAAGTTAGAACTCTTCTCGGGGCTATGAGAACACAGAGATATTAAAGAAATTCGCAAAAAAAATTTAACTCAAAAATTTCGAAATTTGACTGATATAAGTCTTACCTTTTTCACTTCAACAATTCGATACATCGTGATAAAAGTTACAACACTTCTGTGGGCTATCAGTACACAGAGATATTGGAGAATTTCGGAAAAAAAACAATTTTACTCAAAAATTTCGAACTTTGACTGATATAACTCTGTCGTCTTGCACTTTAGCGATTCGATCTATTATGATAAAAGTTAGAACTCTTCTGGGGGCTATAAAAACACAGAGATATTTGAGAAATTCGCAAAATAGTTTTACTCAAAAATTTCGTACTTTGATATAACTCTTTCGTGTTTCACTTTAACGATTTGATCCATAATGATAAAAGTTAGAAATCTTCTCGGGGCTATGAGAACACAGAGATATTAAAGAAATTCGCAAAAAAAATTTTACTCAAAAATTTCGAAATTTGACTGATATAAGTCTTCCCTTTTTCACTTCAAAAATTCGATACATCGTGATAAAAGTTACAACTCTTCTGTGGGCTTCCAGAACACAGAGATATTGGAGAAATTCGGAAAAAAATTTATTTTACTCAAAAATTTCGAACTTTGACTAATATAACCCTTTCGTCTTGCACTTTAGCGATTCGATCTATTATGATAAAAGTTAGAACTCTTCTGGGGGCTATAAAAACACAGAGATATTTGAGAAATTCGCAAAAAAGTTTTACTCAAAAATTTAGTACTTTGATTGATATAACTCTTTGGTTTTCACTTTAACGATTCGATCCATAATGATAAAAGTTAGAACTCTTCTCGGGGCTATGAGAACACAGAGATATTAAAGAAATTCGCAAAAAAATTTTACTCAAAAATTTCGAAATTTGACTGATATAAGTCTTCCCTTTTTCACTTCAACAATTCGATACATCGTGATAAAAGTTACAACTCTTCTGTGGGCTATCAGTACACAGAGATATTGGAGAAATTCAGAAAAAAACCAATTTTACTCAAAAATTTCGAACTTTGACTGATATTACTATTTCGTCTTGCACTTTAGCGATTCGATCTATTATGATAAAAGTTAGAACTATTCTAGGGGCTATAAAAACACAGAGATATTTGAGAAATTCGCAAAATAGTTTCACTCAAAAATTTCGTACTTTGGTTGATATAACTCTTTCGTTTTTCACTTTAACGATTTGATCTATAATGATAAAAGTTAAAACTCTTCTCGGGGCTATGAGAACACAAAGATATTAAAGTATTTCGCAAAAAAAATTTTACTCAAAAATTTCGAAATTTGACTGATATAAGTCTTCCCTTTTTCGCTTCAACAATTCGATACATCGTGATAAAAGTTACAACTTTTCTGTGAGCTATCAGAACAAGGAGATATTGGAGAATTTCGGAAAAAAACCAATTTGACTCAAAAATTTCGAACTTTACTGATATAACTCTTTCGTCTTGCACTTTAGCGATTCGATCTATTATGATAAAAGTTAGAACTCTTCTGGGGGCTATAAAAACACTGATATATTTGAGAAATTCGCAAAAAGTTTTACTCAAAAATTTAGTACTTTGATTGACATAACTCTTTGGTTTTCACTTTAACGATTCGATCCATAATGATAAAAGTCAGAACTCTTCTCGGGGCTATGAGAACACAGAGATATTAAAGAAATTCGCAAAAAAAATTTTACTCAAAAATTTCGAAATTTGACTGATATAAGTCTTCCCTTTTTCACTTCAAAAATTCGATACATCGTGATAAAAGTTACAACATTTCTGTGGGGAATCAGAACACAGAGATATTGGAGAATTTCGGAAAAAAACCAATTTTACTCAAAAATTTCGAACTTTGACTGATATAACTCTTTCGTCTTGCACTTTAGCGATTCGATCTATTATGATAAAAGTTAGAACTCTTCTGGGGGCTATAAAAACACAGAGATATTTGAGAAATTCGCAAAATAGTTTTACTCAAAAATTACGTACTTTGATATAACTCTTTCGTGTTTCACTTTAACGATTTGATCTATAATGATAAAAGTTAAAACTCTTCTCGGGGCTATGAGAACACAGAGATATTAAAGAAATTCGCAAAAAGAATTTCACTCAAAATTTTGAAATTTGACTGATATAAGTCTTCCCTTTTTCACTTCAAAAATTCAATACATCGTGATAAAAGTTACAACTCTTCTGTGGGCTACCAGAACACAGAGATATTGGAGAAATTCGGAAAAAAATTTATTTTACTCAAAAATTTCGAACTTTGACTGATATAACCCTTTCGTCTTGCACTTTAGCGATTCGATCTATTATGATAAAAGTTAGAACTCTTCTGGGGGCTATAAAAACACAGAGATATTTGAGAAACTCGCAAAAAAGTTTTACTCAAAAATTTAGTACTTTGATATAACTCTTTGGTTTTCACTTATACGATTTGATCCATTATGATAAAAGTTAGAACTATTCTAGGGGCTATAAAAACAAAGAGATATTTGAGAAATTCGCAAAATAGTTTCACTCAAAAATTTCGTACTTTGGTTGATATAACTTTTCGTTTTTCTCTTTAACGATTTGATCCATAATGATAAAAGTTTGAACTCTTCTCGGGGCTATGAGAACACAGAGATATTAAAGTAATTCGCAAAAAAAATTTTACTCAAAAATTTCGAACTTTGACTGATATAAGTCTTCCCTTTTTTACTTCAACAATTCGATACATCGTGGTAAAAGTTACAACTCTTCTGTTGGCTATCAGAACACATAGATATTGGAGAAATTCGGAAAAAAACCAATTTTACTCAAAAATTTCGAACTTTGACTGATATAACTCTTTCGTCTTGCACTTTAGCGATTCGATCTATTATGATAAAAGTTAGAACTATTCTAGGGGCTATAAAAACACAGAGATATTTGAGAAATTCGCAAAATAGTTTCACTCAAAAATTTCGTACTTTGGTTGATATAACTCTTTCGTTTTTCACTTTAACGATTTGATCCATAATGATAAAAGTTAGAACTCTTCTCGGGGCTATGAGAACACAGAGATATTAAAGAAATTCGCAAAAAAAATTTTACTCAAAAATTTCGAAATTTGACTGATATTAGTCTTCCCTTTTTCACTTCAACAATTCGATACAACGTGATAAAAGTTACAACTCTTTTGTGGGCTATCAGAACACAGAGATATTGGAGAAATTCGGAAAAAAACAATTTTACTCAAAAATTTCGAACTATGACTGATATAACTCTTTCGTCTTGCACTTTAGCGATTCGATCTATTATGATAAAAGTTAGAACTCTTCTGGTGGCTATAAAAACACAGAGATATTGGAGAAATTCGCAAAATAGTTTTACTCAAAAATTTCTTACTTTGATATAACTCTTTCGTGTTTCACTTTAACGATTTGATCTATAATGATAAAAGTTAAAACTCTTCTCGGGGCTATGAGAACACAGAGATATTAAAGAAATTCGCAAAAAAAATTTCACTCAAAATTTCGAAATTTGACTGATACAAGTCTTCCCTTTTTCACTTCAACAATTCGATACATCGTGATAAAAGTTACAACTCTTCTGTGGGCTTCCAGAACACAGAGATATTGGAGAAATTCGGAAAAAAATTTATTTTACTCAAAAATTTCGAACTTTGACTAATATAACCCTTTCGTCTTGCACTTTAGCGATTCGATCTATTATGATAAAAGTTAGAACTCTTCTGGGGGCTATAAAAACACAGAGATATTTGAGAAATTCGCAAAAAAGTTTTACTCAAAAATTTAGTACTTTGATTGATATAACTCTTTGGTTTTCACTTTAACGATTCGATCCATAATGATAAAAGTTAGAACTCTTCTCGGGGCTATGAGAACACAGAGATATTAAAGAAATTCGCAAAAAAAATTTTACTCAAAAATTTTGAAATTTGACTGATATAAGTCTTCCCTTTTTCACTTCAACAATTCGATACATCGTGATAAAAGTTACAACTCTTCTGTGGGCTATCAGTACACAGAGATATTGGAGAAATTCAGAAAAAAACCAATTTTACTCAAAAATTTCGAACTTTGACTGATATTACTATTTCGTCTTGCACTTTAGCGATTCGATCTATTATGATAAAAGTTAGAACTATTCTAGGGGCTATAAAAACACAGAGATATTTGAGAAATTCGCAAAATAGTTTCACTCAAAAATTTCGTACTTTGTTTGATATAACTCTTTCGTTTTTCACTTTAACGATTTGATCCATAATGATAAAAGTTAGAACTCTTCTCGGGGCTATGAGAACACAAAGATATTAAAGTATTTCGCAAAAAAAATTTTACTCAAAAATTTCGAAATTTGACTGATATAAGTCTTCCCTTTTTCGCTTCAACAATTCGATACATCGTGATAAAAGTTACAACTCTTCTGTGAGCTATCAGAACAAGGAGATATTGGAGAATTTCGGAAAAAAACCAATTTGACTCAAAAATTTCGAACTTTGACTGATATAACTCTTTCGTCTTGCACTTTAGCGATTCGATCTATTATGATAAAAGTTAGAACTCTTCTGGGGGCTATAAAAACACTGATATATTTGAGAAATTCGCAAAAAGTTTTACTCAAAAATTTAGTACTTTGATTGACATAACTCTTTGGTTTTCACTTTAACGATTCGATCCATAATGATAAAAGTCAGAACTCTTCTCGGGGCTATGAGAACACAGAGATATTAAAGAAATTCGCAAAAAAAGTTTTACTCAGAAATTTCGAAATTTGACTGATATAAGTCTTCCCTTTTTCACTTCAAAAATTCGATACATCGTGATAAAAGTTACAACACTTCTGTGGGGAATCAGAACACAGAGATATTGGAGAATTTCGGAAAAAAACCAATTTTACTCAAAAATTTCGAACTTTGACTGATATAACTCTTTCGTCTTGCACTTTAGCGATTCGATCTATTATGATAAAAGTTAGAACTCTTCTGGGGGCTATAAAAACACAGAGATATTTGAGAAATTCGCAAAATAGTTTTACTCAAAAATTACGTACTTTGATATAACTCTTTCGTGTTTCACTTTAACGATTTGATCTATAATGATAAAAGTTAAAACTCTTCTCGGGGCTATGAGAACACAGAGATATTAAAGAAATTCGCAAAAAGAATTTCACTCAAAATTTTGAAATTTGACTGATATAAGTCTTCCCTTTTTCACTTCAAAAATTCAATACATCGTGATAAAAGTTACAACTCTTCTGTGGGCTACCAGAACACAGAGATATTGGAGAAATTCGGAAAAAAATTTATTTTACTCAAAAATTTCGAACTTTGACTGATATAACCCTTTCGTCTTGCACTTTAGCGATTCGATCTATTATGATAAAAGTTAGAACTCTTCTGGGGGCTATAAAAACACAGAGATATTTGAGAAATTCGCAAAAAAGTTTTACTCAAAAATTTAGTACTTTGATATAACTCTTTGGTTTTCACTTATACGATTTGATCCATTATGATAAAAGTTAGAACTATTCTAGGGGCTATAAAAACAAAGAGATATTTGAGAAATTCGCAAAATAGTTTCACTCAAAAATTTCGTACTTTGGTTGATATAACTTTTCGTTTTTCTCTTTAACGACTTGATCCATAATGATAAAAGTTTGAACTCTTCTCGGGGCTATGAGAACACAGAGATATTAAAGTAATTCGCAAAAAAAATTTTACTCAAAAATTTCGAACTTTGACTGATATAAGTCTTCCCTTTTTTACTTCAACAATTCGATACATCGTGGTAAAAGTTACAACTCTTCTGTTGGCTATCAGAACACATAGATATTGGAGAAATTCGGAAAAAAACCAATTTTACTCAAAAATTTCGAACTTTGACTGATATAACTCTTTCGTCTTGCACTTTAGCGATTCGATCTATTATGATAAAAGTTAGAACTATTCTAGGGGCTATAAAAACACAGAGATATTTGAGAAATTCGCAAAATAGTTTCACTCAAAAATTTCGTACTTTGGTTGATATAACTCTTTCGTTTTTCACTTTAACGATTTGATCCATAATGATAAAAGTTAGAACTCTTCTCGGGGCTATGAGAACACAGAGATATTAAAGAAATTCGCAAAAAAAATTTTACTCAAAAATTTCGAAATTTGACTGATATTAGTCTTCCCTTTTTCACTTCAACAATTCGATACAACGTGATAAAAGTTACAACTCTTCTGTGGGCTATCAGAACACAGAGATATTGGAGAAATTCGGAAAAAAACAATTTTACTCAAAAATTTCGAACTATGACTGATATAACTCTTTCGTCTTGCACTTTAGCGATTCGATCTATTATGATAAAAGTTAGAACTATTCTGGGGGCTATAAAAACACAGAGATATTTGAGAAATTCGCAAAAAAGTTTTACTCAAAAATTTAGTACTTTGATTGATATAACTCTTTGGTTTTCACTTATACGATTTGATCCATTATGATAAAAGTTAGAACTCTTCTCGGGGCTATGAGAACACAATGATATTAAAGTATTTCGCAAAAAAAATTTTACTCAAAAATTTCGAAATTTGACTGATATAAGTCTTCCCTTTTTCGCTTCAACAATTCGATACATCGTGATAAAAGTTACAACTCTTCTGTGAGCTATCAGAACAAGGAGATATTGGAGAATTTCGGAAAAAAACCAATTTGACTCAAAAATTTCGAACTTTGACTGATATAACTCTTTCGTCTTGCACTTTAGCGATTCGATCTATTATGATAAAAGTTAGAACTCTTCTGGGGGCTATAAAAACACTGATATATTTGAGAAATTCGCAAAAAGTTTTACTCAAAAATTTAGTACTTTGATTGACATAACTCTTTGGTTTTCACTTTAACGATTCGATCCATAATGATAAAAGTCAGAACTCTTCTCGGGGCTATGAGAACACAGAGATATTAAAGATATTCGCAAAAAAAGTTTTACTCAAAAATTTCGAAATTTGACTGATATAAGTCTTCCCTTTTTCACTTCAAAAATTCGATACATCGTGATAAAAGTTACAACACTTCTGTGGGGAATCAGAACACAGAGATATTGGAGAATTTCGGAAAAAAACCAATTTTACTCAAAAATTTCGAACTTTGACTTATATAACTCTTTCGTCTTGCACTTTAGCGATTCGATCTATTATGATAAAAGTTAGAACTCTTCTGGGGGCTATAAAAACACAGAGATATTTGAGAAATTCGCAAAAAAGTTTTACTCAAAAATTTAGTACTTTGATTGATATAACTCTTTGGTTTTCACTTATACGATTTGATCCATTATGATAAAAGTTAGAACTATTCTAGGGGCTATAAAAACACAGAGATATTTGAGAAATTCGCAAAATAGTTTCACTCAAAGATTTCGTACTTTGGTTGATATAACTCTTTCGTTTTTCACTTTAACGGTTTGATCCATAATGATAAAAGTTAGAACTCTTCTCGGGGCTATGAGAACACAAAGATATTAAAGTAATTCGCAAAAAAAATTTTACTCAAAAATTTCGAAATTTGACTGATATAAGTCTTCCCTTTTTCACTTCAACAATTCGATACATCGTGATAAAAGTTACAACTCTTCTGTGGGCTATCAGAACACAGAGATATTGGAGAATTTCGGAAAAAAACCAATTTTACTAAAAAATTTCGAACTTTGACTTATATAACTCTTTCGTCTTGCACTTTAGCGATTCGATCTATTATGATAAAAGTTAGAACTATTCTGGGGGCTATAAAAACACAGAGATATTTGAGAAATTCGCAAAAAAGTTTTACTCAAAAATTTAGTACTTTGATTGATATAACTCTTTGGTTTTCACTTTAACGATTCGATCCATAATGATAAAAGTTAGAACTCTTCTCGGGGCTATGAGAACACAGAGATATTAAAGAAATTCGCAAAAAAAATTTTACTCAAAAATTTCGAACTTTGACGGATATAAGTATTTCGATTTTCACTTTAGCGATTCGATCGATCATGATAAAAGTTAGAACACTTCTAGGGGCTATCAGAACACAGAAATATTGGAGAAATTGGTAAAAAAAATTTTACTCAAAAATTTCGAACTTTGACTGATATAAGCCTTTCGTTTTTCACTTTAGCGATTCGATTCATCATGATAAAAGTTAGAACTCTTCTAGGGGCTATCAGAACACAGGAATGTTGGAGTAAATCGCAAAAAAAATTTTACTCAAAATTTCGAACTTTGACGGTTATAAGTCTTTCGATTTTACTTTAGAGATTCGATTCATCATGATAAAAGTTAGAACTCTTCTAGGGGCTATGAGAACACAGAAATATTAGAGAAATTCGCAAAAAAAATTTTTCTTAAAAATTTTGGTCTGATATAAGTCTTTCGTTTTTCACTTTAGCGATTCGATCGATCATGATAAAAGTTAGAACTCTTCTGAGGGCTATCAGAAAACAGAAATATTGGAGAAATTAGCAAAAAAAATTTTACTCAAAAATTTTAAACTTTGACTGATATAAGTCTTTCGACTTTCACTTTAGCGATTCGATCCATTATGATAAAAGTTAGAACTCTTCTGGGGGCTATCAGAAGACAGAAATATTGGAGAAATTCGCAAAAAAGTTTTACTCAAAAATTTCGAACTTTGACTTATATAGGACTTTCGTTTTTCACTTTAGCGATTCGATTCATCATGATAAAAGTTAGAACTCTCCTGGGGGCTATCAGAACACAGAGATATTGGAGAAATTCGCAAAAAAAATTTTTCTCAAAAATTTTGGTCTGATATAAGTCTTTCGTTTTTCACTTTAGCGATTCGATCAATCATGATGAAAGTTAAAACTCTTCTAGGGGCTATCAGAACAAAGAAATATTGGAGAAATTCGCAAAAAAAATTTTACTCAAAAATTTCGAACTTTGACTGATATAAGCCTTTCGTTTTTCACTTTAGCGATTCGATTCATCATGATAAAAGTTAGAACTCTTCTGGGGGCTAACAGAACACAGAGATATTGGAAAAAATCGCAAAAAAAATTTGACTCAAATCTTTCGAACTTTGACTGATATAAGCCTTTCGTTTTTTACTTTAACGATTCGATCCATCATGATAAAAGTTAGAACTCTTCTGGGGGCTATCAGAACACAGAGATATTGGAGAAAATCGCAAAAAGAATTTTACTCAAAAATTTCGAACTTTGACAGATATAAGTCTTTCGATTTTCACTTAAGCGATTCGATTCATCATGATAAAAGTTAGAACTCTTCTAGGGGCTATCAGAACAAAGAAATATTGGAGAAATTCGCAAAAAAAATTTTACTCAAAAATTTCGAACTTTGACTGATATAAGCCTTTCGTTTTTCACTTTAGCGATTCGATTCATCATGATAAAAGTTAGAACTCTTCTAGGGGCTATCAGAACACAGGAATATTGGAGTAAAACGCAAAAAAAATTTTACTCAAAATTTCGAACTTTGACGGATATATGTCTTTCGATTTTACTTTAGAAATTCGATTCATCATGATAAAAGTTAGAACTCTTCTAGGGGCTATGAGAACACAGAAATATTGGAGAAATTCGCAAAAAAAATTTTACTCAATAATTTCGAACTCTGACTGATATAAGTCTTTCGTTTTTCAATTTAGCGATTCTATCCACCATGGTAAAAGTTAGAACACTTCTGGCGGCTATCAGAACACAGAAATATTGGAAAAATTCGCAAAAAAAATTTTTCTCAAAAATTTTGGTCTCATATAAGTCTTTCGTTTTTCACTTTAGCGATTCGATCCATCATGATAAAAGTTAGAACTCTTCTAGGGGCTATCAAAACACAGGAATATTGGAGTAATTCGCAAAAAAAATTTTACTCAAATATTTCGAACTTTGACTGATAAAAGTCTTTCGTTTTTCACTTTAGCGATTCGATCGATCATGATAAAAGTTAGAACTCTTCTGAGGGCTATCAGAAAACAGAAATATTGGAGAAATTCGCAAAAAAAGTTGGACTATTTCTCACCGTTTGTCCGCTGAGATTAATCCCAAGCAGAACAGTAAGTCAAAGTGACATCAAATCGTAATTGATCAAAAAGTGACTTAATGATCATTTTGATATCATTGATGTCATTTGATGTAGTGATGACTCACTGTTCTGCTTGGGATATACCCTATGATCAGAAAGTACCGGGAATTTTTAAATAAAACAAAATAGAGTTAAATTTCAGACAAATTTATTTTATCTCCTTCAAAATATGATCCATCTGAAGCAACACACATGTGCCAACGCTTGACCCAGTCCTCCATGCATCCCTGGTAGGCCGACGAAGGGATGGCCTTTAGTTCCCTCGTCGCATTCTCTTTGATTTCCTCGATCGACTGAAATCTCTTTCCACGAAGTGGCAACTTCAACTTAGGGAACAAAAAAAAGTCGCACGGGGCCATATCAGGTGAATACGGTGCTTGCTTGATGGTATTTACTTGATGTTTGGTCAAATAATTCATTGGTGTTTTTGCAAGAAATTCAGATCCTTCGGAACGAGCCTGGCTGCCACGCGTCTCATACCCAAAACATCAACCACAATATGCTGTGCCGTTCCATATGCAATGCCAAGTTCACTAGACATCTCTCTTAAGCTGGTATGACGATTTTCAAGCACCATTTCTTTCCCTTTCTTCACGTTTTCATCGGTGTTCGACGTCGATGGACGTCCGGAACGAGGGAAATCTTCCACCACTGTACGACCACTTTTAAAGTCTTTATACCACTCGTATGCTCTTGTTTTTGATAGAGCAGATTCGCAAAATGCTTTTTGCAACATTTTCAGTGCATCGGCACACGAAATTTCGTTCGCAACACAAAATTTCAAACAAACTCTTTGTTCAACAAAATTATTCATGGTAAAATGCGGCAAAATGAAAAAAGTTGACTGATGTAAACAAACGCCAGGCAGACACTAATGATCGGATGGCACTAAAACCTGACAGATGTGCGTCTTAAGGTCGTACCAACATAAGAAAAAAAAATAAACCGGTTCCCGCATGCGTGGTACTTTTAAATAAAAAATTCCCGGTACTTTCTGATCATAGGGTAGATGTCAGAAGCCAGTTTGTTTCCTATTTTTTTGTTAACTTTGCGGAAATTCATCATTTTTGTTCAAGTTTTTTGCAAAAAATTGACCAAAATTGGACTATGTCAGAAGTGAATTTTTTCCAAGTTTTTTTTAATTTTGCAGAAATTTAGTGGACTATCTCCTCACCATTAACAGCAATCCCATTATTGTCATCATTGCCATCATTATCACTAATGCCACTATTGCCATCATTCCCACTATTGCCATCATTTCCATCATTGCCATTTCCATTGCCGTTATTGTCACCATAGCATTCATTACATCATATCCATCCCATTGTCATTACATTTCCATTATTTCCACAATTCCCATCATTGCCAGCAGTCCCATTATTGCCATTATTGCATTCATTTCAATATTGCCATTCCATTGCCATCATTTTCATCATTGCATTTTCTTTGCTTCCATTTCCATCATTACTATTAATGCCATCATTGCAATAATTGTTATAATTGCCGTCATTGTCACTTTTATCATTTCCATTTTTGCCATTCCATTACCATTATTACACCATCATTGCATTTATTCCATTACTGTCATTGTCAAATACCACCATTTCCGTCATTGCTATCATTGCCATCTAATTGATATAATTTCCATCATTGCATTCTTTCCATAATTGCATTCTTTCCATCAATGCCATCCAATGGGATGGCTTATTTTTCATCTTTTCCATCATTGTCATTATTGCCATCATTGTCATCCCATTTTCATCATTGCCATTATTATTACGCCATTGCCGCCACTGCCGACATTGCCACCATTTTTATTATTGCCATCATTGCCATTTTTTTGATAACATTTCCATCATTGCATTCATTTCATTATGCGATTCTATTTCCATATTGCCATTCCATTGCCATCATTAATATCGAGAACATTGTCATAATTGCCATCATTTCCACCATTGCCGTCATTGCCGTCAGGCTATATATATTGTCATTGTCATCATTTCCATTATTGCCATTCCATTAACATCATTGCATTCATTCCAATATTTCCATCCCATTGCCATCCCATTTCCATCATTTCCACAATTGCCATCGATTAATATCGAAGAATTTGATTAAAATCCGTTACTTTACTGATTAACACTTTAATACCTTATATCGTATATTATTATATAATTCTTAATTAATTTTTTTTTGTAAAGTTTTGATTAATCTTTACGTGATATTTCGTAAAAACTGTTGAAAGGTTGTATTAAAATCAGATCAATAATCTTCACGTTTGTAAGTTAGAGAATAAAAATAATACTCAAGTATCCATATATTTCATTGATTTTTATTACATTATTATTATTATTATTATTATTATTATTATTATTATTATTGTTATTTATTGTGCCATATTAATCGCGCGTATTGTCATTTGTAAATCATGCGTATGCATGTATATGCCATTGTAACATAATAAAAAAAGAGTGGGCGCTTTCTAGTCTCTCTACGTCCCTGCGCAGAAATCGTCCAAAATCCTCTTTCTGAATTTTACGGCCTAAACGTAGTACGGAAAACGCGAACGATCGAGAGGGGAGTGAAGAGGAGGGTATCCATAGAGATAACATCGCCGCTTGCTCCATGTCTATCACCGCGATGCTTTCTCTTTCTAACTGAAGGTCTAAACAATTAAAGGACAATCACGTTAAAAGAGAAAGAGAGAAAGAGTGAGAGAGAGAGAGAGTTGCGTCAAGATTTAAAAAAATTAAAAAAGCTAATTTTTTCAAAAGCATAATTTGAAGACATTTAAATAATAAAGAATTATGTAAAAATAAAAAGATGGTATATTTTTTCGTGGAAAGACATTTATTTCTTCTTCATCATATGATGCGATGTTAATTACAATTATTTTTTAAGTACTGCGTAAAATGAATGTTTCTTTATTAAAGAACCAAATTCTCTCTGTTACTATTAAACATCTTTTTTAAGTAAAAATATGATTGTGCAAAATATGGGCATAAACGTATTGATATGTATTAATATCAATGTTAATGTAAATAATTCAGACTATAATAAATAAAAAATTACGCGAAAATAGACGTAATTAATCATTTGTGCACATTCTCGACCCCTGTTCTGGATGCAACATACGCGATACGCGTCAGATTTTATTTGCAGCAAAATGGATGTTAGCACGGACAACAACCTGCATCCATTTCTCGAGAGATGGATGTGGGTTGTTGTCCGTGCTAACATCCACACTGTTTTTAACGGCGGGTTGCAAAATGGATGTGACACGTAGTTCCTATTCTGACCGGAATAGATGTGCGTCACTAGTGTACGGGAGTTTCGAAGCGTTATAGGAAAAGGCCGCCGTGGCCGCTCTCAGGTTCCTCTCTGGTTTGATCTAGCGCGCCACTGCCATATGATACAATCGACCAATAATATTGGATACCGTATGCAAACCATCGACCATTGGCTGACGTCGCTCCTGTGGGGCAGATAGAGCACACTGTCGTCAGTGCGATAGCGATTCGTTTCCACTTACATCACACAATCTTTAAAGACGGCTCGACGTACGACAGACGCCCGACATCGCGACAGCCTGTTCCGCTCACGTGTCGCACGTTAAATTACAGTGTCCGCCCTACATGTAGTGTCGCTTACTTTAGCCAAAACGCTATGAAAATCTGGACGTCAGAACATACCTTTGAGTGAGTAGAAAACGTGGGATATACTATACATTGTGCTCCGTTACTTGACGTAATTGTCTCCGTGCAGTTCGTCAAGCATCCTGAATGTCCGATCTTGTCTGGTCCGAAGAATGTAATGCAGTTACATTATGCGCCCTCGTCACCTAACCTCATTATATCTGTTTCTAAAAAATGGGTAACTTATCGACAGCGTAACGAGTAATGTAGGTTATCTCAAAAATGTGAAGCTTTAAGGTCCTTATTTCTTCTCACTTTTGTTTTCGAATTGATTTCTAAACATTTGCAGATATTTTGTATTTGCAAATGTAAGTGCAAAAGGTTAAGGCAGTCCCGCCTGTTTCCGTTGCATCTAGCTCAACTTAACCTAAATCTCAAAGAGGAGCTTTCTCTTTTCGCTTTCTCCTAGCTGGAAAATGATTTCATTGATCGGATCATTTTTAAGAATTGCATCGATACAATTTTTCACGGACGACGAGCAAAGATAATAAATTTGTTTGCAGCCATCCTTGGGAGACGGTAGCGCAGGCTGCATGGAGAAAGTATCCGAATCCTATGGTGCCTTCGGTTATAGGGGCGGACGTCATCGACAGGGAAGTGGTGGACGGTGTTCTTCGTACCCACAGACTCGTGGTTTCTACGCAATGGGGCTTTCCTAAATGGACGCAAGCGGTAAGCCTTACAATCTTTCCCACGTGCTGCCACATTGGCGCGCGTTCAATATCGCATATCTTGGCATACCTAGCGCTAACCTTACCTCTAACTCTAACCTCTAATCAGAGCTGTCAGAGTTGCAATTCACGCATTCTTTACTATTTCTTTACTATTTCTGCAAATAATATTGGAATAAATTATACGGCGAGGTTATCTTATGCAAAATTTATACATATATATGTTTATTATATATATAATATTTATATAATATAGAAAATGTCTGAGAATATATCTTTAAATATTAAATATAATAAAAATTATTTTTTGAACAATTATAGGAAATATTTTTTGTCGTATGATATTTGAAAGTCCATTTTTACTAATTTATTTCGATATAATATGTAACGTTTCAAATTAGACTTATTGACCCTGATAACTCTGACGCAAATATGATGTCACTACTAGTAGGTACATGTGACTGTCACGTGCCATTTATAAAATACTGCATAGATATCAAATGAATATATAAGGTTGATATAGTTCTATAGTCTTCTGTGTAGTTTTCACGAGTACTAGTTGAATGAGTTGGCTTCGCGGTCGGAGTATGTCTTCTATAGATGTAAAAAACTTGCAGAATATACATTAACGTACAATATGTGTTATAGCATCTTATAAAGTGATTAGCGTGAAAGAAGGATTAGTCGTTTTAAATACCAATCTGATGGTTTTGTAATTGGATTTTTTAAAATTAGTTTCGGCGTTATTCGGAGTAGTTTAAAAGTATTTTGAATATTCCATAATAATTATATTTCCATTTCGATGGACACATTGTGCTATTATTGCATAATAACGGCATTTCGAATTGATGAAAATTTTTCAATAATTGAGCTAAAATGATAAGTCATAACGCAAGAATTTTGTTGAAATAAAATTTCTTAATAACAGTAAATGTAAAAAATAGACAAATCTAGGTTTGAGGTATAAATATTTTACTATTTCAAAAATTGTTTGATTCTATATTTAAAATGTTACCATGCTGAGTGTATAATATTTCATGCTCTATTATTTTTACATTATAATTTAGGAATAATTATACATTTTTGCAATCATATATATGGATTAATTATATTTCTAAATATTTTATATACAATACACTAAAATATTTTTTTCAATTATTAAACAATGTTTTACTAAATTTAATTTTGTAATAATTTTGTAAATTATACCATTAAGATGAATCGATATATCAGCATAGTTTTGTCAAAATACTATTTCGAAATTTATATGTATAGTTATGAATATTTTATAAAAAGTAATTACTTCTACATCTATTTTTGTAAATATACTTACATAATTATAAATAATAATTGCTATGCAATATTTTGTCATATAATTTACTAAATGTTATCCGAGGGACATAATGGATTGAATTTCTAATAGGTTTGATCGAACTAGGAATTAAATAGCTAGGAATATTACATTAAAAATTTTTATTTATATTTTACATATTCTAACGATGTAGGTTTATTTAAAGTTCGAAATAATCAAAACTACTATTAAGAAACATCGTCCTTGTCGTAATTTGTTTAGTAATTACTCGAACGTAACTACACTGATTAACATTTAACAAGGAGAGATTGTACTCTAGTGGTAAACAATCTTCCTGTTTATGACGGAAAATTACTGTACATATCAGCCATTATTATGCCATAATAAAGAACATTCCATTACATTCTTTACCATGTAACCACGTGAGTAGGCTGACCTGCTGCAAGTTAGTTGCAAGGCCGTTCGACTTTACTGGTTGAGGTGCGCAGACCGAGCCGATGGTAACTTCGCGAGAACTTATCGACAGCTTTTTCCAATTAACATAAAAGGATGTAAATAAAAAATGAGCTTTAGCTTTCGCTACTTTTCCATATCAAATATGTGTATGTGTGTCTCGCCTTTGTTCTTATTCTTCTTTGTTCGAGTTGCATCGTGTTTCATTGTAATGAAAACGTGCGTAGATACGTGTCTATAATATATTATAAATGTATGCGATTATCTGTGGTGTGTATCGAGCCTGGGTCCCTGAGTCATCGTGTGTTCAATAAACGACAATGACTGCGGGGAGATCAGTCATCTCTGCGGAATTAATCCACGGCTACCAGTTTATCGATTTTTTTTCGGCGCACTCTCGCGGCATGTAGATAGAACCGTTTCATTACGTACGTACGAGTTTATCAAAACGACCTTCTCGAGATCTTTTGGAGAACCGGAGTCGTTCGCCAATAACGCTTGAATAAGTTATCGACCCGCGCCGAAACCTTTACATTTCAATTTTCTAACTTCTTTACGCGCGAAGTCACGTAATTATTATTACATACTTGCGTGACGAAGGAAAGACATAACTTAAAATAGATATTTATAAATTTTGTCGATTATGCATATGTTCAAATATGTTCGATTGTGTCTTTTAATACGTAGGCATGTCGCTCCTTGACTTTCAATTTTTCTTATTTGAACAGCTCCAAAATAAATTTCTTAGAAATCTAAATTTTGAAACGCCACTATTTCTGTATTCCCTCAAATTGAAATGAGCTCTTCGGAAAGTGAGATATCCAATATTAATATCTTGTATATTTTTAGAGTCTTTACTCTTATTAGCTTCAACGTGAATCTGGAATAGGGCATAGCACAGTTATACTAGTCCTTGAAATTTCTCGATAGTTTGACGAGAAAGTGAACTTCGAACGAGACCGCAGACGTTACGACATGTTTGGCTATTTTTACGGTTACGCAACCAGCATGCTAGTGACGTTTACCTTTTAGTAACGTCTAACATGAAGAGTTGTTTTAACATAAGAGACAGCGGTATTTTAAGTCAAAATATAAATGTTTAGTAGTTTACGACGGGCTACATCTTCCTCTAAATTATATAACTTGACTTTTAGCTTACTTTTAACAGTGTATTCGGATTTTTTTTTATACGGAGAATTGCAGCTTTTACTCTTCTTTTTAATGCTCGTAGGAATTGTTGTAATAATTCTTAATAATCTCTCAATTAATTCCCATCATTTTTTCATCACTCTATCTTCTCTTTCATATGTGTAAAAGATAAAATAGGATGCATTAATGTTGCATAATAATTTTTTGAAGAAACGATATCGCTATATTTACAGATTTCTCATTTCTTATTTTATTATTCTCATTTCGTATTCGCAAAAAAAATGTTGCACCTTGGTGCGTAATTTTTATCGGTTGATGCAACTTTTTCACGGTCGTTCGCACAGTAAAATTGATGTTGCACTGATTTCCGGCGGGCGGCAAGAAATCGATCCATGAAGTAAACCTAACAGAATCATTCACCTCTTTCTGGTATCGCCCGTGGCGGCGCGTCGGCAAAAAACCTCGCGCCATTCACTGCAGTCTAGCAATCTCCGCCGGCGGGCGGCGCTCCGCGGCATCGCGAAGACCCGGAAATTCGAAACTTTCAACAAACGTGCGCAAAAAGAAGGTGCCGGGGATCCGGGGAATTGCAAAACAACATCCGCACTGGCATCAACTTTCATAATGAGCACGCTCAATGTTACGCCGTTTGGCAATCGTCCAGCCAGACGCGCGTCCGCCTTCTGGAATACTCAGAGGCAGCCCTCCGCTCTTCCGGATTCCCGGATCCCCTTCGCCATCCCACGGTGCCTTCGCCGGAATACTGGAGATTCCGCGGGGCGTCGAATCCCTTTCGCCCTGGCGAATCGCTTCCTCTCGTCAGATTTTCTATAAGCTCGGCCATTTCGCCGGGTCGTTTCGTTGTGCAACCGCTCGTTCAAATGACTCGACTCTCGTGGTATCACACATATATATATAAAGGTGTTCGAGGGACGATAAAGATAAAGAGGTCGCCCGATAAACGATCGACGATAAAAAAAAAATAGTGCGAGAGATTTACTTTGAAAGATCTAAAGGTCTATTTAAACTGTCGAAAGAATCGACGAGACTGATGATGGATTTTATCTTTATTCTAACGTATATTATTTGTAAATAATATTTGTTTGTTGAATAATTATAAAAATTAAAATTAATAACAACAATTAGGAAAAAGCTGTCGACTTTTTGAACAATATAAAAACGAAATGGAATTTAAGTTAAAAAATTTAAAAGAAAGAGCACTTTTTGAGGCACCAACGTGCAGAGCATTGCTTAAAATTTAATGCAGCACACAAACAGAACTATTGAAAATTTAACTAGATATAGATCTGAAACTAATTTTGTTGGAAATAATGCTGCATAAAAGTTTTATATTCTACAAATCAATTTGCGCAATCTAATATAATTATTGCGCAAATTAATTGTTGAATAATTTCAAATGTATTTCTAAATAAGTACTGCAAGTTCTTGCGACAAAAATGTATTACGTTCAAAATATCCAACAATATATAACCGCTATACTCGGTCTTGTCTGTTTAATTCATACACAAAAAGAACGTTTTGCTGAATTTTGCTGAAGTAATTAAAAATAAATAATACAGATCTGAAAAGAATTTTATTGGATTATTAATTGTAATAAACCAATAAAATTCTTTTCAGATCTGTATGATTAGATAATACAGCGAATACGTCAGCGAAATCGTTCTTTTTGTGTATGCACAAACAAGATTGAGTAAAGAGGTTACATCCTGTTGGATATTTTGAACGTAATATATTTCTGTCGCAAGAACTCGCAGTACTTATTTAGAGATACGCTTGAAATTATTCCACAATTGGTAAAGTGCAAAGTACTATTTCGAACCGCAACACTTTTGCCAGCACCATTTTCAACGTTACGCCCCCTCCCCTATGCTGCACCCGCCATCGCGCCTGTCGGAGTAATTAGCGGATGCACTCGACAACGAAACGCGCTCTGGAAAAAAAGTACGCGAGAAAAGTTCACTTATCGCGCCCGTTCGCGCGAAACGCTCGAATTGGCGGCAGCGGGTTCGTATAAACAGGTCGGTTTATTCGCGCGACTAATTAGAATATGCATAATCGGTAAGGAATAATAATTAAAGTGTACTTAGCGTGCCGTTCTAATTAGCGTCTTTGTAATTACCTAATTACTCATGCTAATTTGTTATTAATATCGCGCCGTCGCGAAAACTTACGGAGAGCGACGTTCTGTTTCTTCTCGGTCGGAGAATAGGCATCGATGAGTGCTTACGAATTACTTATCGTTGCTGATTACTTCTGATAATTGCAAGCGGCTGCCGATGCGTTAAACTGTGCTGCCAGTGCGCGTAAAAAAAAATTTCGATACGAGATAAAATTGGTTGATCGATTGTTTGTCACTGGGGATGACTCTTATTTTTATTTGACAACATTTTATGATTAATCCCTTTCGGCCCAGTGTCTTTCCAGTGAAAAAGTGTCAGGCTCGTTGTGATTGATGATTTTTTATAGGCTTGCAGTTTCATCGAGATCGAGAACTTAGATATATTTTTTTACGACGATTAAATAAACGGTATCATAAATTTAGGGTATTTGTTATGCTTTTCGTGTAGCTGCGAGAGCAGAATAATGCAACCGTCCGCTATAGGCGCTTAAATTAATTACCTCGCGCGCCTTCTGACGTAGAACCAATTAATAATCGCTTATCGCTTTCTATAGAGTCCAACGCTATTCGTGTAAATGTTGCTTTGTTTGTTTAATTCGCCTTGTGTACGTATAACATGCTGATACGAGTACATAGTGTATTTCCATAAAGGCCCGTTGTTACCTTACTGATATCGGGCGTGAAAGCTGCTGTAATTTCTGAAAATATCTTATTAATGTCATCTGTAATATCAATAACAGCCAACGAAATAATTAAATAATTATAATTTATACATATGTTATAACGAGGGATGTTTACATTTGATGGATTATTGGACTATAATGTAGGACGATATGTGTTATGGAATTGAAAGCAACGCTACATGCAAAGTTGCCATACATTAATTCTAAATTAATTCTATTTAATCTGTCACATTACAGTGTGATAAATAATTCACAAATTATCACGATTTTATTGCATTTCTTTCTTCGCTCTGCTGCGCACGCTACGAAAACTCATGAAATCGGGCCGAAGTAGCTCTCGAAGACTGAAACATGCCATTGAAGTTCGGACGGCTTTATCGTTGAATTCAACGCGGAAAGTTTGAAACCGGAAGTGCTTGTCTATAGCACTTCCGAGATTTTTATCGGTGGCCGAATCGGTTTTTAGCAGTTTGCCAGCCAATTCTTGCCGGAACTACATTTAAATGATTCGGACTTTTTATACGGACAAGACTTTTCCGTTGATGCCAAAGCTTATTATACGATCGCACGTTTCCTTTTTTATTTTTTTTTACAGTTAATCGGCTACGCGAACTTGTGTTATGCCAGCGAGCGCAGCGAGGTCGATCCTGTGAATAAACAAATGATCCTCAGGACTCATAATGTAAGTACCTGCTTTTTATTCGAAAATGGGCTGAGAAACCGTTGTGTTTTCTTGCGATTGTACAGCATGATGCATCGTGCGATTTACGATCAAACTTTTTTGCATCACAGAAGAACTACGATAGCTTCGGATAATATATAGTATATGTTATGATATTTGACTTGTCATTTATAAAAAAAAAAAGGTTTCTCAACGCATACAATTGATATAAAAATAGTTTTAGATATTTTATGATAATATTTTATGTTAAAAAAAAAAGACGTTGCAGAGATGAAAATTTTCTCGCGAAAAACACGCATTGTGCGATGTAAGAGCATTCGCACGCTGTGTGTGTGATCACGAAAACGATGTTTCTAAATGTAATCCAATATCTCCGATCATATTTCCGGTATACGCAAACTAGCGCGGATCTGAAACATCCATCAGCAGTGTGCTTGCTTTGCTTAATTAGAATTATTTAAATCTGTACTATTCACGTAATTTTTATTGAATTTTTTAAATGGGAACAGCATTTTCATGGTTGCGAAAGTGCTGTTCTCTCGCCAAATTAAACGTAATAGCGTATTCCATATGAGTACGTCGCGATATTCAGATTCAATTGCGATCCTAAATTAGATACAGAATAGTGTATCATATGCTGAAATGATTTTTTGGCATCATTGATGTTCGATTTTGCAACCTGGTCTCCTAAGCCGTTATATTATTAGGTACGAGAAACTTGCGCGAAAAAGGCTCTCTCTCTCTCTCTCTCTCTCTATTTCTCTTTCTGACGGGGACTTGTATTATTATTTACAATTGCATAATTATCGTTGCTGGAATTGAGTTATTACTGGTTACATATTTCTATTTTCAATATTAAAAAAATTTTTTTTTTATCTAGATTTCGAGACTAGTGAGCGTAAGTGATAACATTAGCAATTTTACCGCAGACGCGTGTACCATCAGAAATAATATTCATCTCGGTACCCGGCGGTCGGTTATCAACGGAAGTGTCGCGTCGAAACGCATCGGTGATCGCGTCGCGCACGACTCCTCGTTTCTGCGATAACGAAGTGAGCATTTTTGGGCGATTTTTCGACCATAACGAAATTGCGAATGCGTCGCGGTCCCTGTTACGAAATGGCACTTTAATAGAGTGTCGTCCGGAAAGAAAGAGAGAATGTCGAGCGGCCGCTCCATTAGCGCGTAATAAAAGCGTTCTTCACGCTGTTTCTCTTTACAGATTTCGCTAGTGAATGATGCAAATGTTATGAATAAATGAATCCTCGTTTTGTAATGGTCCAAAATTATTGCGCCGATTTATTGTTTTCACGTTTATTGAATCGTTGATACCTGAATTTAATGTACGACTTTTGTGACGTACATCTGTATTGCATTCGTACGTTGATGGCGAAATTGTATTTTATTGCTTCTCTGGCTTTCTTCTCTCTGAGCTTTAGGAAAAAAATTGTGGAAAAATATGCATTCTAGACATTCTAGAGTAACATCATGTGTTTTGGTCATGCCTTTTTTTGAGCACTACACAATTGAATTCAAATTTGGACATTGTACTGTAACACAATGGCAACAAAAAATTATACACATAATATAAAATATACTCCAAAATAGATCGCGAGACGACTTTCTTCATTACGTTTTCTTTTCCTCGCATCGCGTGGATAGTTAAAAGTTGGCCGAGGCGAATTGCTATTCTTGCGGCTCTCCTCGCAACGGGCAAGTTCGTCAAATTGCGTTAAAGTTTTTCATGCCGCGTCCGTGCTCGGAAGTCACCTGGAAATTTAATATTTTTCAATACCCCCTTCATAACACGCGGATTGTAATAAAAAAAAGTTTGTGATATCCACGCGGTTTGTTCGAGGGCCGTACATGCAACACGTCCGCAACACGTTTCAGACGGAGGTGCGCCGACGCAAAATCGCCGGATTTTTTCCAAGCCACTATCAGAAAACGATTTTCGAGCCCCGATTTACATAACATCCGTTCCAAGGAGTATGCATAGTAAAGACCCTCAGGAAAAGTATCTAGCTGCAAGCTTGAAGAGATCGACGCGTCTGAAGGGGGGGGAGGGAGAGGGTGAGACGAAGAGCGAACATGTCGAGGGGGTAGGGAGCTGATGCACGCCACCACCGCATCCAGAAGGTTGGATATGATAGGTTATTGATGCGCGCATTACCGGGGGGTTGCATAGTTCGGGGAGCTTCTCGGCGCGGGGTATATCAGGTGGGGTGTCAGGGAAACGGCGCGGCGGAGGGATATGGCAAGTCGAGGGAGATGAAAGGGGAGGGACAGGGGGGGAGGGCGCGGCATTGGTCGCGGCTCTTTCGTTCGCGTCGAAGATCATCCCCCGCTTCGTCGATGGAAAAGAGACCAAGAGAAACGCGGGGTGGTAGATGCATTACTGGTATGATGAACGATCCGCAGGTGGCTTAAAGCAAAAGGAGGAGAAGCCCCCCCTCCCTCTTCCCTTCTCACACGGTCTACGGAGGAGCTGTTACGTCGACCTTTTATATCCATCGAGATTCCGTATGTATCCACGTGAGTACATTATGTACCAACGATCGCACTCGCACGTTCCGATTCTGGTTAATTCGTACGAGAGGGTGGCAATCGGCGCGATGGTGAGCGATGTACTCACGCGGATAGCTGATGGGATGACTGAACAGGATGATGGAGCGGAAGTAAATCTCCTTGCGAAGGTTGGCGTAGCAATTCCATTAGCTATGTACGTGATACTTTAACGGCGATTCATTGTTCATAATGTTTATCGATGACTGATGATAAGAGTGTACGATGAATTATAAAGTTATATTCAATCATGCGAAGGGAAATGGGAGAGAGATACGGATGACGATCGTTTACGTAAGTGGCTAATAGATTTGCCATTTTTTGATATTTATGTAGCGAAGTGGAACGGCGGACCGCGGTTATTTCTCTACCAGGCACATACATCGGGACGTAAAGGGTGATACATTAAATCGCATAAAAGCGGCAAACAGTATACCGCTATTGTGCCGCGTGCAAACCGATACGGCGCGGCGCGAGCGGCGGGCAAAGACAAATCGCAGAGCGTCTAAAGTATTAATGCGGCAAGCCGTATACAACGCGGGATGCAGTCGCGCATGATCGATTCCGCTTCGAATCCGAAGGTGAATACCGCAGACATCGCGCCACCGCAATAAATTCGCCTTTATCCGCTCATCGATCGTTTTACGGGTGCAATCTTGCCACCTTTATTCACACCGGATGCATCACGTATAATATACGCACAGCCGTCCCACGGGTTTGCGGCGTAAGTCTGCGAAATACGTTATCGCGCACACATTATGCCAAGTATCCAACAACTGCGAAACGAGGGTGGAAGGTGATTTAACGAAAATTCCGGCGCGCATGCTGCGTCACCGGGGAAATGCTGCGAGCGGCATGCAGTTGATGCCTCGAATGAGATGGTCTCTCTCACTGCATTTCGACTCCATCCACCTCGGGGGAAGAGTCATCTTTCTTGTTCGTGCTATCCTCCTCAACGAGGAACGTCTCCGCAATTAAGGTTGCGGCCGAATTCCTTGGAATGTACTGTTCATTTGCCGGCATGTCTCCAAGATTTCCGTTCTATGCAACGCAGCGCGCGCGCTTTGAGGAGTTAAATTCATGTTAAAATAAACATTACTAGAAACTTTCCATGGGGAACGCCAGTTGTGTCTCGGCACAAGATACACGTGTCATGGGATATTTACATTGTGCGACATCGTATTACATATTTATCATACTAGAACACCAGAGGCGCGCGCGTAATGCGGATCATTTATTTTTATGCTGCTTGTATATTCTATATATTACGATCTAAAAGATGATTTTAATTTATCAAGAGATATTTATTTATGCCAGTGTAGTGTTCTTAATTTTCCAGAAAAATAAACTCGAGGAAAAATGTCGAATTTTTTTCTCGTGTTTTTCCGAAAATACTGGGGAAAAAATAACTGCGATAATAAGGTACTAGTGTTTTCAATTTTCCGAAAAAATAAAATTGAGGAAAAACTTTAGTTTTTCCATCTGTTCTGAAAAATACGAAAAAATATAACTGTGAATTGATAGTGAGCTTTATTGATGAATCGTTAATTAAAGTTCTTAAATGTGAAAGAAATCATTGATGTAGAGGACAGTAAAAGGGACATTATCTTTAATGAAAAAAAAATTCAGGAAAGTACGACAAGGAAAAATGTTTTTTTTCCAAAATTTCTGAGACCTTTTCCAGGCTAAGAAACATTATACGTGTGTATACGCGCACTCATACGTATATCACTTCTACTACTGCTATCAAAATTAAAAAAAAAATAAAATTAAAATTTATGATCTAAATTAAATGTCAAAAATTCTTAAAGTCTTTACATTAAAATTTAATGTAATTAAAAATTATTACATTTAAATAAATTTTTTTCATGAACGCAATTTTTTTAAGGATCACTACATATTGAATCATTAAAAAAACGTATTCATATTATCTGTGAAATTATTTAATCATATAGATTTGTTGCTACTAAATTGTATTAAACACAAGAAATGATTTTTCTAATCAATTGTTTAATGAAAAATTTGAGATTTATTTTAATAATGATCTAATTAAATGTTAATATTTAATTATCATATTTTGGATTCGATATTCGAGCGATCTTTGATTGTAATAATCTGCAATATAAATATGTGTTTGTCATATTAGACATTCAAATTGTAATCGAGTAATCCTCTCGAGACGAGTTTGCGTGTTTCCATTAGGAAATTCACGCTAGCGTATGCACCCGTGTCATGTAAACAGGCGTATACGCATGTTATATGCACGTTATTCACTCGTGTGAGGAAATCGCACTGGATGATGTGCAGTTTGACGTGAGCTCGGTCGCGTCCAGTCGAAGTGTAACTAATCCCAGTCGAATCCTCCCTCTTCTAGGGGAAGGGATATGTCTTTTAGCAATTTAGCCCCATTGCCGAATAGGATTGCGTTAGCGTTGCGCATATCTAACGCATACGTTGCACCGTAATACCCCGTTGTGTCATTGATCCTGAGTACACGCGCGGTACATGTGCATCGCGTTACAGGACCGAACATAATGGGATAGCTGGATATCGTCCGCGAGGATTATACTTGGTACACGCGAATATTAAGACGATCACGATCACGTCCTGGAATAATTGAGTTGCTGCGCGCATACCTGGGGCAGGTTTGACGGATTTCCGCGCCGATTTCCGTATAAGTCGGCATTATCTCTCTGGGAGATTACTTTTGCGATTGGTTATTAATCCGCATAAGTGAATTGCACATGGTTAAGATAATCACCAGTCTCTTTCTCTTATCATCGTAATTGAATTGATGGGACAATCCTTCGACGGATTTCCGTAATCATCGATGTTTCGCCTATGAATTCACATGACTGGCTATATAACAGTAATCCGTAGTACGAATTGGCATTTGATATTAACGAATAGATACACTGAGAGAAAAAAGTATCTCAAAACAAAAAATTATTTACTTGGTCTTAATAGCTTGTTTACTTGTAGCCATGTTAAAAATTTTTTAATTGAAATATTTATGCAATTAAAATGACGAAATAATTTTTAATCAAGTTTAATTTTTTCTTGCAGTTCTAGAAAATATTTACTGTTAGACTATTTTTATAATATATTCAAAATAATTCGATTTTTTAATCTAAGAAAACAATTTAATTTAATGTGATAATATTATTAGTTTATTTGTAAAATCAGTAAAAAATATAAAAATACAGAATTATACACTCGAGATAATATATCCATTTATTTAAAAGTAAATATTTTTACTTAATTAGAGCAAATAAATACTTGGCAAAATATATGGTTTTAAGAGAGAAGTGTATTTTTTTAATTAAAATTTTTTTCTCGGTGTGAGTTTAGTATTTGTTATAGTCATAAATTTCGAATTTAGTTATCTTTTTTTTCTCTTTTTTTATCTTGTAAAGTTGTACGTATTATGGATGAGTAAATCTTATTTTATTAGGCTAAACAGATTGACAGCCAGTTGCGTAAAAAATCCATTTAAATGAAATTTGAAGTTCTTCCGCGTTAACGTCTGAGTTGACACGTGCAGAAAAACAATATTATTGCGTCACATGTGAACGATAAAAAGTCGCGATATTATCGTAGCTGTTTTACAGCTTTTTGTCAAAGTCATCGTTTTCGCGGTCCGGTTACAGTGCATTGCCGCGCGATGAAACCGCGATGATACACTGTTACGAGAACATTGAAAAAAAAGCGCTATTTTTTTTCAGTGAGTTACACGGCGCTGGCGGTAGTTACGAGCAAGGTGTTTTACGCGCCGGTCCGCTTAAACTCGCGCTAATGAAAATACTGCGCTGTCCGGGCGTCGCAAATATTGCACCGCTATAAAATTGCATATTGTTAATTTACAGCAATACGGGGGCCTCCCTCGGCGCCTCGCGGGAATTCGCGGGTGTCATTGTTTCGTAGTGAATATAAGCGACGGCGTAAAAACGATGAAATATTTTCCCGTTGCTACCGGCCGGATATTATCAGATTATAGAACGGACGGGCGGGTGTTGGAAGCCGACCGCGTGTAGCACGTGTCTGCTTGCACAACGTTAATCGCGCACATGCGCCTATTTAAACCTCCTTCGATCCTTTTCTCTCATTGGTCGCGCAGATGGGGCATCTTGGACCGCCGTCGCCGCGGTGGTTTAAATACTTTCTACACTTGCGAACACACTGACGACGGTAATGCCGATAAACGTTAGTAACATTACATCTTAGTTTCACACGTAAGAAATGTTAATGAAATCAAGCTATAGATGATTATAATCTTGATGATTCTTAATTGAACGCAATATTAATTAGTGATAAATATAACGCAGATATCCGCCAATATTCACCGCATCAAAGCGTCAAGTGTGAACCGTCACGATTGCGATCCGCGTGGAAAAATAAATAGCACAACCGTTTGTGTCTAGTTTACGTTAAAGGAAATCGTATTCCGGCGTACATCAATCGGGTCCCGCGGAACAAAGAACGAACGAGTGGAAAACGAACTGTGGAAAAAGGATGTTCATTTCGGCGTTCGAGACGACAATTTGCAAAATCAAATGACGGATTAAAGGTGATCGACAACTGGCGTAAGATCGGCGACGCGAGGTGACGTTACTATTTTTCATTAAAGCATCCACCCGCCCGGCGACTCTATATTTTTCAATCGGCTCGAAAAGCGCTGGCGCTGCCCGCTCCGCATCCGTATAAATACCCCCGGATGTATGTCCGTGACCGCGAGAGGCGTACGAGAGACACGTGGCCGCCCTCCCTCGTGCGGCGCGGCGCTATAGCGCGCGTTGAGCCGCGTGCAATTTGTTGTTTTTATGATTTAGAGGACCGCATGTACAATAATTCAGTCGCTCGCGCGTCCAGCCCGACACCCTCTCCCGACTGCCATCCTCTGACGTCCCTTCTCGCCCCCCGGTCTCACCGGTCGGAGGGTCCTCCATCACCCAAATCCGCGGGGAGTCCGCGAGTACGAGCCGGCGGGGATACATTGCCGATACGCGCGCGTCCGTTATTAATTCTCGTCCTCGATGGCGAGCGGTCGAGCATCCCCTTCGCCATCGTCGCGCCCACCACCGCCACCATCACCACCACCACCCTTCTCTCCCTTCGCTCATCTCGTCCCGTCTCGGTGTTTTCGCGCTCGCACACGGAAATTCGTGCGGCGATGAAGGCGACGGTGCGGGCAGGGGGATCGTTAGCTGGGAATACACACGAGTCGTTGCCGCTAAAATATCGTTCCGGTTTCCTTCGTGCTCGGCAACGTATTGCGATCCCTGCTTACACGCAGGCGTGCTTGATTGATTTACTGGGTCTCTGTTTTTGCGGGATTCCCCGGAAAGCCCGCTACGCGACTGGTGGGGAACCGAATGCGTATTAACCCTTCGGTGACGCGCGTTTAAATCATCTGGATTCGATGGGCCCGCGATTTTCTTCCGAATCGCCGGTGCGACACCGCGGGATTTTATAAGCGCGTCGCTTTTCGAGTGATGGATGGCCGGCCGCGTTTGTCTCGCGGGTTTGTGTGCATTTAATCATTCGCTCGGTTAATTTTATTTAGAGATTTTAAAGCGATAGTCGGTAAAATGTTACTGGGAATTGTTTGATGTAGGAAGCACTATTTTAATCAAATTAAGAACGATTCTAAATCTTCCTCGTGCAAATGTAGGATCATCCCGTTAAAAAATGTGAATATGCATTGAACGAATAAAGTGAACGGTTTGTGTATCTCGTTAGCTCGAGGGTGAACCACTAGAAGTTCTCGATTACCGATTTGTCAGCAACGCCGAGATCTGCTGAAATCGGCGATTACCGCGCGCAGAGGAAGCGTCCGAACTGCACCCGGGGTTCGATTCAGGGTTGTGTGCCGCACAGCAGATTTGGGCTTCCGGCCGCGAAACCCTCTCGAAGCATCGGATGGTATGGGCGAATTGCGAGCACACCGGGTCCGAACAATGCAGCCTGCGCAGCCAAATCCGCAAAGTCCTCTCAATTATGCGGCGATGCTAATTACTCGCGAGTGCACGCTGAAGGAGAGCCTCCACTCCACACAACGGCTCTTCCTACTCTCTACAGTCTTCCATTCTCCGTTGCTAATACCAAAGGGTGAAACGGAATTATGGGAATTTCATCGGCAAGTATAGAGGGATGCTGCGCCTACCAATCATCAAGGGTACACCGCTCTTTCGATGAGGTTTTAATTAGGAAAGTTCAAGTCAACGTTCCTCTACTTATTGCGAGAATAGACGTGTGCGTTATACATATAGACGATATTTTAAAAGATTAATTGGCTCGTCTCTAGACTTTCTGTACAAGGCTCTTTCCCAACAGTGTGCATAACTTCAAAAATGTATTTTTAAGACACAAAAATAACACTCGTATACACTATAATCAATTCGATTCAGTTATTGAGATATAGAAAATTTTATTAATCTTAGCAGGCAAAAGATTCCAGATTTATAACCATTATTAGTGAATTTTATTATATATTTTATAATGAGTAGAATAATATTCATTTAATATAATTCACTGATAAAAATTATAAATGTCTGTATCTTTTTTGCCTGTTACATACATTGCCTGTATAATAAAATTATTATATATTTCGATAACTAAGCGAATTGACCTATAGTGCAAATGAGCTTTTCACGTCATTTTTATATTCGGAATTTATTTCTGAAATTATGCTTATTTTATACAACACTCTATATATTATTAATTTTATGCATGCTATAAAAATGAGGTAATAATTTATTCTTGAGTGCGTAATATAGAATAAGATTGTAATGTATTTTGATTTATATGGACTACTTAAAAAAAAAACGTATGCGTTTCAATGCATATGCGTCTTAAGTGAAAACTCAAGTGTTCTCATTCCTCAATCGTTGTATTATAACTTAGCGAAAGAAAGATGTTGCGTTCCTACAATGAAATGTTCACTTTGCTAGTGCAAATCGATACGATGCTTTCGAGGTAGCTATTCAGAAATCGTCCGAGATACCTCGTCTACCGGTTGATGCGTCATCGGGCGCGGCCGCGTTGCAACGCTTGCCGGTAAATGGAAAGCAAACGAGGGGTTTTGGCACAGAGAGGCCGAGCGATTGGCAAACATCGGTTTCGGCGCGCGACTGACGAGAAAAATTTTCAATTAGCCGATGCACCCGCGGCATCGCGTAACGTCGTTCAGCATCCGCCGCGCCGCCAGCACGACGATGCACACCACCACTCTTCGCGGTCGTGCCGAAAAAAAAGAGACCGAAATTAATTACTTTCGGCGTCAACGACAGATTCGCAGCTGACGGGACGATCGATTGTTCGCTTGATACGATTAAATCTCGCCCATTCTACGTCCCCTTTGTGCGGCGTTATAACTCTTTTCTCTTCGCTTACGCCCTAAGGGCGTTGATGACGTTCTACGAGAGAGATTGTTTACTGTTCAAAGAACACTACGCGAACTGAGTATGTAAACTTTGCTGAATATTCACCGTGCAAAAAAAGAATTCATATTAGCACTGAGAAACATTGTTGTTTCGTGGCGATTCGCCACGGATTAAACACGATTGTCGGATTTCGCATATGCGAGGTAACACGACCGCTATTAGCATATATCTGACACAGAAATTTTTATGAAAAATGATAATCCTCATGAAAGAAAAATGTATGATGAATCGGCAGATAGAACATATTTGCAACGTGTGTTCCAATCATTCCTTTTATTATTCGTTTATATTCATGCAAAAAATCTCGCAGCCATAGCATGTAAATACGCGCTTAAAGGCTTACATAATGTTCAATCTGCGCAAAAAACTATTTATATACGTCACTCGCTGGGGACATTTCGAAAATCAAAAGCTAAAGCGATTTCTGTTTCGTGCCGTTAGTTACCATTCGAATGAAAGGGTCCGTATTGGAACGGGAGCCGAAGGAAGGAGAGAAAGAGAGAGGAACGACTGCTCTTTGATATAATACCGGATTGCCGTAATTCTACCTGGTATTAAGCGAAGCGTTTTTCGCGCCGCGGTTAAAAAATTCGCTTCAACAAGAGTGCGATTACATCCCGTCACAGACATGACAATGAAATCTCTCGTCTCGCCAATTACACCTCTTTCCATTTATCTTTTTCTCGCCGTTGAAACGCTCATCCTTCTTTCGTGCATAAATCCTCTGTAAGCTATTGGATATTATCAGGCGGTATTCAAAAAGCAAGACGATACCTCCGCAGCTTGAAGAAGCAACATTTTCAGTAACTAACGAACAACAAAGAGATTGTTTTCGTAAGAGGGATGATTAATTAAGTGACTTTCGAGAGATACAATTTCATTTGAATTATTGAAATTATTATATTGAAGTATAGCGAAATATGTAAATTGGATGTTATTAGTGGGGAAATAATAGAACCTGCGCGAATGTAATGTCCTTTCCGCAAGGGAAAATTAAGTACAGAGCACAATACTGGTATCAACAATACTGGTATTGGCGAGCTTGCCGCTGTGGCGCGGTGCAACGAGAGCTGCAATAACAGTATCTTATTTAGATAACCAGTCATGTACTTTAGTAACAGCTCTTCAATTGCTACAAGTCTCGCCTTTCTTCGTATTCCACAACCTGTGTACGTGGCATATACTCTAAATATATTCGCAAACTCTAGAGAAATACATTACTAAATAGTGAAATTTAATATCCTTTTCATGTTTCGCTGTTTTATCTTTATGTATTTTAATTTAACCTTTACCATACCATGTAAAAAAGGATATTGGACCAGTCGATGTCGCGTCTGACTACTTTTCCATCTGTTTAAAGTTAAAAAAATCTTTAAGAATTTATAAACATACTCTTAACTTTTTAAAATAAATTTTATTTCATTTTAGAAAAAAATAAAATAATCTAGTATAGTTTAATTACTGAAGGTCAATCACAAATTGAGTAAGAGTTATTTTTCTAGTTTAGATAAATGAGTAATTTTTAACAAATAAACAGAAACTCAAATTTCTTAAAAAAAAAAAATTTATTTGAGCGCGTGACAGATAGATCAAACACGGTATACCTTACTTGGACTTTAAGTGTTAAATGTACAATATTATAAATGTAAAAAGTTTTAGCATATTGTAACTGAAGCATTAGTTGCATTTCTCGCGAGTAATCATCTTCCATATCGCAAGATCGCAATGATATGGCGAGATCATTACGACACATGAAACTTGGGATTACACCTACATTCAGGATTGAATCCTGATCGGTATAATTTCGCGAATTTCACAGTGATATGGTACATAGATGGTAGCGACCACACGTAGCGTCTATACAGCGACGGAAATTTCATTTCCCTCGGATTTAATCGACGTCTTTGTTCCTGACTCGCCGACCGTGAGCCCCGTGAAACGCAGCAGCTCGCGGGCGCAATGTTAATTTTTCGTTTCTTCCTTCGCATCCGTGGGTAACGGCACTTTGGAAAGCCGTCGTGTCGCGAAGCGAAGTTGAACGACGAGTTGACCGCGGTGTAACACAGTCGGCTTCACTGATTGCCAATATGGCAGAGTCCATAGAGTACAACACCGCGCCATTCTATATCTGGGATGGTCGCGGACCCACAATGTGCCGCGGGCGTTAATTTCCTCGTGAAACGTATTGCGCCCCTGCGATTCAATTGTTCCACCCCACGGCGTACTATGCCATGATGGCGCTTGTCCGGAGCTCATAATGACGTGCATCTCTGCTGACCCTCTGTCCACGTGTTACTACTCCGCGCGAATGTGGACATTAAGACCCATTTTGGATTTGCTCGTGCTTATTTTTACGGAAAAATTGTAAATTTTGTTTTAAATGTCTTGATTAAACTACGGAACGAAGAGGCTATTATACATATCATGACACTGAAACAACGTCATATTTTGAAGCAAAGATGAATCTAGAATCCTAAGAGGAAAGCGACATTGATTGTTCGAAGCTCTAATTCGTAATCTGCTACTCTGATTAGGTATTCCTTTCTAAGTGTAGTAGCCATATTGGCCACAGCTGTTTACAGTGTTAACGCTTGATTAAGTGGTTATCCAAGATTGAAGCTGAATGCGAAGACAAATGTGGTTACAATACGTCATTTAAGTACATGTTTATGTAACAGTTTCAATTGTCAGCATTACATTCATTCAATAAAATCCTGAAAACTGCAACATGTGTATTAAACAGTATAAATCTTAACCTTATGCTGATGAATTATGTTTATATTAAACGAAATTTGATAACAATGGAACGGTCACAATACGGCTGGAAGTGATAATGGGGATTCAAAGTCTATATAGGAAAAGGTCTCTCTACTGGAGGTGATGATGGGGGTTTGATGTCGCTTCTCTCTTTATATAGGACTCTAGATGAATACAATGATTTAAAATATTATAAATCTTATTCAAGCTGTAAGATTTAAAAACCAAACCCTTTCCCACCTTCTAAAGATTAAGGGTTTTGATTACAAATCTGATGCATAACGTACACATTCATTTTCTCGTGGTAGATAGAGGAGGATGTTGATTTAAACTTTGTTAATTAAAACTATGTCGAAGGAGAGATTCACTAAATGATTTTCATTTGCGCAACTTGCTCGTATGGATTTTACTTTCCGTAGTCGCTCCCTTTAGGGCGACAGCCCTACCAGATAGCATAAAAAATAGTAAACAATCAACACCGCAGTTGCGATTTTGAAATTAAATAATACGTGAAGGTACACGCGTACCGCGAATAGATCGAACCTGGCGAGGCCGATTTTCCCGTCGCAAATTTACAGCAGCGAAAGCTATACGATACCAACAGCAAATACGTTTCAGCTAGTACAAATTCTATGACAGCGACACAGATTAAACTTTAGGCCTGAGGGTAACTAGCTCGAGGCGCCCAGTTGCCGCGCTAGTTTTCCCAGCCCTCTCGCGCTTCCATCTCCACCCCTCTTCGCTATCGTCGCGCAAGCAGCGCGGTGATTGTTTCTCTCGCGGCGTGAAACAAATCCGCGCGCGATGACAACACGACGCACGCTGCACTCTAACGGGCTTCGTACCGACGCGCGACGGTATGCCGCGCTGCAACAAAAGCACCACCGCACATCGCTCCGCAGAGTGCTGTTTGTCGCTTTCGCGTCGCGTGTTTACGCACTGGCGCACTGTAATGAATTCGAGATGGTCTTCCAACGCGCGCTACTCTCCGGTTTTGTTACACTCCACGCTCCTCTATGTATTCGATTAGTCGCGGCATACCATATACATTGGGATCTGCATAGCTGCACGTTCGGTTTCTAACGCGTACGCGCCACGGCGCATTGTGAGATCGCAATATATATCGCGGTCATTCGACGCGGGCTTGCATTATCGTCGCAGTCCTTTCGTGCACTCGGTATATAGTTTTCGCCGGGGCACGATATCGCAGAGTGTTGCGCGAATATTGCCTTTGGATCGTAAGGTATAAATAGAGCACACTTTCGGTGTTCATAAATTTTGTGCATAAGCAAGTAAGGTGACAAAATTCGTATTCAGAACAAGTTTCTAAAGATGTCGGCGCGCTTTTTTGTTTGTTCTGTTTAAATGAATGATGAAGCTGGGATGACGCAAAAGCTATCATCTTTATAAACGCGTTTTTGACACGGATTATAATGTTTATTTACAACAAAACGAGGTTACGTTGGAGAAAATAAGAAATAATTCTATCGGTACAATCTTGTCAACTGAATTATCACATAATGGACTGAAAAATAAAATTGGACAACCCAAATAAATATTGTTACTCGAGAAAAGAGGTTAATAATTCTAAACATAGCTCAGAAATTTACATTGAATAATGCAGCCAAGGTAAAAAGGAGGAAAAAGAGGAGATGAAAAAAATATAGCGTAATGGAAGGCATGGAAATGGAAACGCCCGGTATGTTTTTTTTCCTTCGTGACGGGAGCCACTGTCGACTCGTTCGCTTGTTTAGTAGCATTGATTATTCAAAGGTGTCTACGTCACTTTCGTGGTAACATTCCATCTCGATAATTCCAACTGCCCATCTACCTTGAGGGTTGCTAACCCCGCGAGTTGCACACAATGATCGATATGGTTGACCAAATATTCATGGCACGAATATACGATGGCGTGAATGTATTGGGCAATGTATTTTTTACAGTGTCAGATTTGATAATGCAAGTCACGTGTCTTATCAAAGTCAGAAAATCTATATAGCTAATATTACTACAATGATACTCCTCGCGTAATATTGGATACGAATCATCAATGTCTTCAGTTGATATACAGCTCTGGTTTATAACTTAAGACTGTACTTGACGATCTTAAATATAAGAAGCGAAATACCTACTTACGTTCATTCAATGAATGAAAATGCGGAGGCTCACTTTTACTTGACCATTACGCGTAGAATTTCCCAATGGCATTCCCATTAATTAAATCAACTATTTTTTTGCTTTTTGCAGTTAACCTTTGGTAATTATATCGCTGTAGACGAAGCTGTCAGATATACGCCTCATCCGGATGACTCCACGAAGACGTTACTCACGCAAGAAGCGGTGGTCACCGTCCGGGGGGTACCGCTCACTAACTACATGGAGGACCTCTTAGCTTCAAAAATTTCTTTCAATGCGAGTAAAGTAAGTAACTCTTTTTTTTTTAGATATTTTGCTTGTATATACATTTCCTAAAAATTCGACGAAATTAAATATTGTTAGGAATGATTATTTTTATAAATTGTAAATTTTACATTTACATTTTGGACAACGCAAATTACGGCAATCTAGTGTAAGAAATAAAAGTTTTATTACGATTGAATAAAATGAACAGGAAGATGCATAAATTTTATTTTTCTCTGTCTCTCTTGGGAGACATGCAGATTTCTGTCCGAGAGATTTTTCTATCGCATGCTGTTGCGTATTTTTCAATTTGACGAACAGTGCCGAAGATTCGTCGTAAAAAGTGTTTCATAAAAATTGAATGATACCGGCTACAATGGCATCTTCGCGATTACGCATCTTTTCGCGCTTGTACGTAATCTTTTCTTTCATTTGAGGGCCGGCAAGGGTTGCAATGGGTGATCAACAAGCTCGAATCCGAGATGAAGGAGTTTGCCTGAAAGGCCCGGCCGCCGTCGCGAAACTTCTAAACTGCCGCTATCAGCACAACACCGAGCGCCGGCGTCGATAGGGAGCGGCAACTTCTAGATCGAACGATTACGCGGATCAGAAGAACATTAACGTCCCGGGCTTCGTCAGAAACGAGCAGATGATTCGCCGCGAGCCATGTAGATCGCCTAATTGAATTTTGCGAAACTTGTTACTAACCGGTTTGCAGGCACGAACGTTCCCTTTGAGGGGCGAATGCCTCCGCAACCGTACACTTGGGTCCAGACCTGCAAGGATCTGTCGAACGGACGGGCGAGATAACGACTGATATAGGAATACGTAAATACATAGATTTAACATAAACGAAGAAGTACAACGGTTGTTGCGGTGTTTGGAAATGTGTGGCAATAATTCCAACGCTTCAACCCGTATTCAACACACAACTGTCGGAGACAAACTACCGATTCGCGTGATGTGCGTAGGTTTAAATGAATTTACCTACATTTAGCCAATTTAAATATGTGAACGACCACCGTGCAATTTAGAAAATTCAAAATCAAATTTATATTGTGGAACGGATGCCGATATTATGTAATTTATATTTAATTTATCATACAAAGTATCTTTTAGTGATTATTAGACAATTTTTTTCCACAACATCTACAAATCGTTTTTCGTTTTTACTCCCTTCCCCACACGTTCTACTTGCCTCGTATTATTTATTTATTACACACCATTCATCATCTAGTATCGCAAATTATTTTTGTTCGGTGGTGCACAAGTTGTACGTCCTACGAAATCTACTATAAGCTCAACACACGAACGGTCCCATTCACTGGCCGAAGACGAACAATGTAGACGCAGACCTTCGCGAAACTATGTTCCTCGGAACTATGTTCGCCGGACTCTCATTCCTCCTCAGCGAGAAGCCAAAGCTCTTTGATCGCGGCGAGGAGGCAACTTATGTACATTGCGCGTTCCGAAATCACTGTGCGTTCCCTTTGACGTGTATCCGCATCCGAGAATCGTACCGTTGTCGCGACTAATTAATTTCGCGGTTTTTTCCTTTGTCGACGCTTTATCGACGTACCGAAAATTTACAAACTGCATCGATTTTTTTCTTGCTTCAACTTTCACGATCTCTTCGATCTCTTTTCGCGCTGATGTTTTGCTCTTTCGGTCGATGTGATCCGTCAATCTGAGTCCTCCAATTGTTTTTAAATCCCAATTGAGACATGAAAGTGCTCTGTCGGCTATAAAAGAAGCACGAAACGAAAGTGGTATTTTTTGTATCAAAAAATCGAGCGCGAAAAGAGAGGGAAGAGAATGAATTCACGGATGGTCCATGCGAATGGGGCTTTACACGGGGCGGGCCGGGACGCTTTAATTTAGGGAAGTCGACATGCACGTCGATCGTGGACGTTGATTTACCCACGAGCTGAGCGGTTCGATAGGAAAACCGAGCAGACATCAAGCACTGGTGCGTGGGACGCGTACAAAGGATACTGCTCACCGCTTTGTGATCGGAAGCTGTCAATATTTGTCTGCGTCAGGTAACAGAGAGGCCAGCAATGAACCGTAACGTCATCAATTATCTCTTACATACCACCAAACGAGCCGCGCGTCAAATTTGTCCGTCCTACTTTGGCCTCCTCGCCTCTTATCGTGATCACTCGCGGTTCATCTGGTCGCTCTATCGGCTGAAGGATGTTGGAGTCAGTTGGAAATCGTTCCTCGATAGTCGAAAGCAACAGTGACTCGATCGAAACTTCAATTCGCTCGGTTAGAGAGATTGTCGAGAATGTCGAGCCCGATCCTCCAATGGCAAATCGATTTCTCGCGCGTATATTGTGTGCTCTTTGGACGCACGTGGAAGTACTCTACGGCTCGGCGCGAGTGCCCTCGAAAGATAGTTAGGGAGGATGAACACCCGGAGAAGAGAGAGAGAGAGAGAGAGAGTGACATTGGGATATTTCGCGGAGAGTATTGCGAGCATTGATGGCCCACCTTGACCGATATGTCAAGGTCTTCCACGTGGTGCTGGAAAAGGTATTAAGCTAGACAATGGCCATTCTTTATCTGAATATTTTACTTCTACATCACTTCGGATTATGACTTTGAATGCTTGTCTGATATTATTAATGGAACTTGTATAAATTAGACGGAACAAGAAAGTAAATGCATTCTCCGTCCCACATATTTTATGTTTTACAAATTTGATACGAATTTTTTATCTTATTGACAATTCTGAATGGCCCGGTGACGTCAAACGTGCGCAATCTGGATACACACACACGCGCGCATTACATATTTATCTTTCGGTATCGCGAATAAAGTCCGCGCGTCTTGCCTTATCCATATTTAGATTACAATGCTTTACATTAGAGACGATACGGGCGAAGTGGCAATACTCTGGGAGGGGCAAAACCACGCTTCTGTGCGTGGTTTTCGGAAAATCGGAGAGCGTCTCGCTGCTTGCCTCGGATTCTCGTGACTCCGCAATGAGACTGCAGCGGCGCGTAGAGGATCCCGGGAGCCGTCGCTCTCGTTCCTTCGACCTTCGGGCTCATATGTATCCGAGCTCGTAAAAAGGATTCGCCTTTCAGTCGAATCCCATCCCCGTTCCCTTCGATTCCGTCTCTCCCGGGAGAGGGTGAGATTCGAAGAATCGTCGAACGGTCTCATGGTTTACACATCGTGACGGTGCGCTCTCGTCAAAACCCGTAAAAGCTCTCGGGGGACGATCGACTCTCTGAGAGCTAGGCAAGCGGTCAAGGAGATCCTCCTCACCGTTGCCGATTCACGACCTCGTGAAAAGCTATCCGCCGCAGTCTCGGCGCTCGTCTTATTTTCCTCGCTCTGCTCCGCTGCGCCCCTCGGCGCCGACGGCCGAGCAAAAGCGCGGTGTCGATTTTGCTCCAAATAATAAATTCGATCGGCCCGCGAGTCCATACACCATCCACCCGATCGGTCAAGTACGCTCTGAAAAGTTCTAACGACTGCCCTATTTTTTTCTTTATTTCCGTCAGACGTTTTTAAAAGTTCCGAAGACTCACTCCCACGTGCCTCGATCGTTTCCGTTTATAGAATTAGGGTTGATAGAGGGAAAAAGTTCAGAGCCCCGTACAACAAACAACGCGCGTTTTAATTCGAAAAGTTTCTTGGGGCGGAGAGATGGCGATTTTACTTGTAGTGGAAAATTTTGAGATAATGCCGAACGTATTCGCGCTATTAAAAAAAATCTCATTTTATAAATATACAAGCCTGATACCGTTTAGCTAACTTGAGAGAGAGAATCATAATTTTGGCACAGAGAATTCCCCTTTCATGTGAATTATCTTCTCACAATACCTGTCAAGCTGTTATTTTACTTGCATCAGTAGATAAAGAGAATTGGCCGCAAACCAGCACCCGATGTTCGCAAACTCAGTGTATTTCTAAACCAACTTCGTCAATACATCCCGTTTTATCCTTTCTGAGAAAGAACTTTTAATGAGTTCACGTACACTGTTTAAAGATTTAAAGTTTTGCGAGCTTCAAAGAGATCGTGCCATGCTTCTCTAAAGTATTACAGGCAAGGCGGAGCATTATTATGACGTACAGAACGTCTGCGATATTACATCGTAAAAATTGCCTCTGTATATTAGTTCCTCGCTGCCTATACTCTATCAAAAACTCAAAGAGAAATGCATATTATAAACGGGCGGAAAGAAAAGAAAGCCTTTCGAATATCTAACGAGATTACGCGTATCTCTTTAATATCGAGAAATAATTTTAGTTTGACTTTATTTCGCAACATTCATGTCTTTGCAGCCAAAGGTTTAAGGCTTCCGCAAGAAAGGAAGATTGAAACGCAATAATCGAAGGACTTTAGGTGTCCCAGTAAAAGAGAGTCACCCTCTGAGAAACAACCATTAAAATTGTATTCCCTATTTTACGTTCCGAGCGTTCACAAGTTCTCCTCACCGTAAAACTACGAAGATAACGGCGAATGCGATCATACAAATAATTGCTAGACGCAACGAGTATCGGCGAACGGCGGCCACAAAGAGCGAGCGAGCGAACGAGTGAGTCTTTAATTTAATTAGTATATGTATTTCCCGGGCACAAACGCGCGCGGTAGATAGTTGCGGCAAAGTTGATCGAAATTGGCTAACGTCGACGTTGTATCGCGTCGCGGCTACGCGAGCACATAGGTATTCACTGTTAAAGCAGATACGTAGGTAATAACGGAAGACGCCGAGCCGTCGTGGACGACGCGGCGCATACGCTTGCCCTATTAGCATACAATTATCTTTATGCTTCTTTTATGATTCATATTTAATGCCAGTTTTCGCCGACATCGTCACCACTACCACTCGCGTCGAAAACGGCACGAAGTTGGCAAACTTTTACGATCGTACTTGTTTCGAAACTTAACGTACACCCCGTGCTTGCCTGTTATCGGGCCTACCACAATTCGCTTGCACCCTTGTTAAACGTGCCCCGGAAAGTACTTCCTAGAACACACGCGCTGCACGAAAATTTATCGTCACACGTGCGAACAATCGACAAATGCGATACACGTCGATTATGTTTTACTTTGTCGCGTCAACGTGACGAGCCTCGAGATTAAAAAAAGAAACGGCGACGATGAGGCTATTGTATCGACGACTTTTTGATAATAATGTGTAAAATATGAAAACATGAAATATAATGTAAAATATGAGAATAATTTTCAATAAAATATTTTGCTGTGTTTTCTACGTAGCGTAAATCTTTTTTCCTTGTCTCCCTGTTACTAAATAATTCCAGTAATGTGACACGCAAAACGGAGCGGCATTTAATATTTTATATTATATATTTTGACGATTTTCGCGGGTTTCGATGTGCACAAAGAAAAAAATTCGTATTAAATCAATAATTTATTGTTTTATATAAGTAAAAATATACTTATTGAAAAAATATGATAATCTTAAACAGACATGATTTACTTATATAACGAAACAAAATTTTGTTTGTTTAAGATTAGAAATTTTTTTACGAAATTTGATATTTTTGCTTATGTATGAAACAATGAATTATTGATTTGATATTAATTTTTTTCAATGCATTTATATTAGGATTCATTTTAGGACATACGACGTCGTATGATTCTTCCCCTATCGAAACCGGCGGAAAGGAAGAATCGAAACGATAAAATACAATAATGGAAAGGCATGCGCCTACGTATTCTGGACGGTATTGTTTCGTATGGTCTATGGTTACGATCGTATTTCCAATGACCTACCATTGCCACCGGCTACGGCTACCCATTAATTTAATTACTGAGCAACCATTCGCGCATACAGGCGACCCATTTCCGTTTTTTATTACGAGTCATTTGAGTTTTACTTTGAAACGACGGATCGAATTTGCAAAACATGCACATGCGTTTCTACAACACTGCGCCTGTCCCACAAAATTGCACATTTTCCGTCAACCGTTGGCGAAATAAAATATTCGACCGCAGGCGGCTGTCATTAGATTAATGGAGGTGTCTATAATAATGTACTCTTCATTAGATGTAATAACATAAATTATGCATACAGAATATCGTAGCGTACCATTACGGTCAACTTTTTTTGTTTTTCCTCGAAAGTATGGCTCTTCAAATAATTACAAACAAAATTAAATAATCTTTCAGGGTAAAAGAAAATCGTTATTTAAAAAAACAAGAGAACTACTCAATTTTGAAGAGAAATGTAAAAAAAGACTTTTGGAATGCTAGCACTCTTCTATCTCTATTTTTTTCTGTCTCTCTAAAAAATTATTAAATATTTTATACGAATATATATAAATTTTCTTCAAAACGTGACATCCGTGTAAATTATAAAATTATAAAAGTTGCGCATATTTATACATAAAACAGTTAAATTTAATCATGTACACGTTACTCTTTTAACACTAATATACGTTATATTTTGTTATTTATCTCTACATATTCTACAATTTGCGCAGTTAGTGCACATTCATTACATTGTACCGTACGCATTTTATTATCCCGGCTTAAATGGAATTTCGTGCAGCGAATGGAACGTGAAAACGAAGGCGCGGTTAGCTTGTTTGATATTCATTCCTTACTATTAATCGTGTTCAGGAGTCACCATCAGCGTAGACAACCGCCATGCAAACATACACGAAGAGCCTGGCTATCCTGCGATCTCGACGAGGCAGGAAGGTGTAAGTACCATGTTAGTCTTACGGGTTATGTCGCAGCTAGCAGAGCTAACTAATAGCCTCTTAGCCGCGGCTTAGGAAGGATCACGCTGCAAGCGACCGCACCCTCCTTGGCTCCCAGACTGCGGAGCAAGCCCCTTAACCCTGGGTGCAATCCTTAAGCCTGCACCGAGCTTGCAAACGGCCGATTTCCTTCTGCTCCCGTCTGACGATAGATTAGTTTGCGTCGTTGACTGATTTTTAGGTCTTGACCTGAATATAGATCGCGGCGAACTACATCGAGAGCGGATTTCGAGCATCTCTGTAACTATCTCCCGATAGTTTGCAAGTTGAATTTGAAGCGTTTGAGAACATACGTATTTCCACAATACCATATTTTTTCTCAATTTTATTAACGTGTAAATTAGATAAGTGAGTACTAATATATTAGAGATGGTTAAAAGATAAAATCATACTTTTTAAAAACTGCAAAATGTATAAAAGTAAAGTCTACCGCGTTTCGTACTTCGCGCTTGTTTGGAAGTTTATAGCCATAAAAAGCATGAAACTTGATAAAAATTATTCGGGAGGCAAAGAGTTGCAAAAAGTGTGTCGTGTAATAGTCTATTTCGAAGTATCTAAAGCATTCTTGTGAGGTCTTTTCTGAATTCAGCTATCAAAAAGTTTGAAGTAGAGCATTAATAAAGAATGCGCTCGTGTAGCGATCCACTTGAAATATACGTGTGCACCAACACGCGGGTGTTCTCGCTGCTTTCCCCTTTTATACCGGGCGCATGCGACATTTTAAAAGCAATAACCTTCATGGGCGTTTAAAGCAAGTTTCTTAAAGCGTTAATAACGCGGGTGCATATGCATCAAATTTGCCAATAATTTCGCAATGGCGAATCTTTATAGAAATTTACGTGTGAAGCGACAAAAGAATTCATTGGGCAGGAATGATGACCCGGTGCGCGTAATAAACCAACGGCGCAGCGTGCGAAATTTATTCACTGGCCTTATCGCCGATCGCAATTCGTATCGATGCGAAAAGTTCAGCGAGACACTGCGACAGTTTCGTAAACTCCCGGCGGAGGCAATATAACGTCATTATCTCGCGGCGCGCACTAAAGAACCGATGCGTCGCGAGATTTATGGCGGCAATGCGCAACATCCTATGCGAACCTTTATCAACCGAAAATGGGCCGTTCTCTCTTCGGCTGACGACAAAAAGCCGATAGGACACACGTAAACAAATCCACGGGGAGTTCGAGTTCGCCGGTCCTCGACGTGCCATTCATTAATTAAGCGTCCCGTTTAAGTAGGCGAAGTATCTGAACGATGGTAAATAATGGGACAGTCGGCGACGTGTCCTGATAAACTAGGACGTCTGGGCCGTCCTAACTCGAACGTATATGCCGCCGCGCCGTTCGTTTCCCTGTGAAATTAATTCGAGCCCGCGGGAGCTCGCTCGAAGAGGCCGGACCATGCCCGCCGGCGCACCAGTGATATTTCAACGTGGTGAAAACCTGCCGATACACAATGGGCGACGTCGAAACTTGTCTCTCTTTTGGGCTAGACTAAATAAATTAGCCGGCAGGTGCGACGCCCAATCGTGATCAGTTTATCGAGCGGCTTTTCACGTCTCATTTGCGGGAAAAGCGTGTGCTGGACATGTTTATCGTATAATTTCCAACTATTAATGTCCGACAATATTTGCCGTTACCACTTTGCGAAACGGACCATAATGAGACCGTAATGGATAGCGGGCATTTGGCGAAAAGCACGACGTTATTTCCTGCGCTCGTGATTATGATAGTTTAATCGTCGACGTACTAATCGCAGCTCGTGATCTCGAGAGCGACTGCGGGCAGGCGATGATGATACCACGTCGTTCGGGTGTGCGGTGCCTGAATACGAAGTGCCGGATCCCGGTGACTGAATTCTCCTCGGGGGTGGTTTACAGGACAAGGGGGCAATAATCCCGGGTGGCGGTTCGACCAATATTGCGAAAGTTTCCGAGCTCACTCTTGGAGCCGACTGTTAAAGTTCAGTCAGTCGTCTCTTCCGGAGACGACTGACACACGAGCGCGAGACAATAAGGAATGCGACTTGATGTTCCGCAAAAGTCGCTAGACATTGATGTAATGCTCGCCATTTTTTTCTTGGAATATATATTACGTTGTATTTTAAGAGCGAAGTGCATTTCCCGCGCGCGCGCGTTTGTCCAGACAACGATCGTATACATTGTTAAATGACCCGCGTTCAAATTGCATCTATCATCAGATAAAGCTACAAATAAGCAATTCTATAAACTCTGTGACTCTACTATAAATGTGTAGTTCTATAAACCATTCAGATACTTCATCTACTTAAACTGGACTTAATTATGAATGGCACGTCGAGGACTGGCGAACTCGAATTTCTCGTAGACTCTGTCGAGTGTGTAAATGCGAATTTTTTATAGTATAATACACTCTGTCGTATTTTTATATTTTATGTTGTCACAAAGCTTAAACCTTCTTTGCAATTGCTTATAAAAATTATGAAAAAAGATTGACAAATCCAGAATTATTAAATAAACAGAAAGAGACGCCAATGCTCTAAAAATTAATTAATTTAATACTTTTATAATATTATTAGATAGAAAAATGTAACAATTTATTTTTGTATTGGTTTTTGTTTCATAAATTATTAAATCTACACTTCCACAGCCAATTAAATCAACATTTGTCACCGTTTGTCACCGTTTGAAACTTATACAAATTTAAATTCACAAATCACATGTTGATATGAAACAATTTAATATCTAATATAATTTCTTTTTCATGCAGTTACGCAATCTGCAATTTTGATAATATTCCGCGGAATTTGAGAGTCATTGAATAGAATTATAAAATGATCTCTTTGAGATAATTAGCGTTATAGGAATGTAAATAATCTAACGTGACAAGTGTAAAACACATTTGAAATTCCACAAATACTCGGTATGAATATTACTTCATCAATAAAGTGGATGCTGTTAATGATAGATTATTTCATGCTCTCAAAGCAGATAGTTTCAATTCGAGAGTCGTTACCGGGAGAGTTTCATTGCTGGATAATAAAACCTTGGCGATTTCGTGCGACACGTAAAGCAGCATGCATAAGAGAATCATGGTGCTCGAGAATGATGAATTTCGATGAGACCTTGGCTATAATCAACGTCAGCGAAATATCCTATCCCACGGGTGTCTTAAACACCCGTTAAAAAGGTAAGTACAGCACTAAATGAGCAAAAGAGCGATGCTCCCAAATCGCCTAAACTTTCGGCATTTGGCTAGGGCAGACGTCTACAAGGCGACGTGTAACTGCATATGTGGCATAACGTGCTCGTCATAGTACCAGGTAATACCTGCGGTTGGCCGTAAAGGGAGTTCACAAATGACTTGCACGCTTTTCCTCCAGCTGCATTTTCTCCACTGCGATCCCAACGGCCGCGCGCGCGGAATGCGCGAGTTCGCGTTGAAAAGCGAACGAGTGCAGACGTGCCATGTGCAGCTCAGCTACGTGCCGCTGCCGCCGGTCCGTTTCCGGTCTCTCCGGACAAGAGCGCTCCTCACCCGCGTGGGATTGTTTGCAAAATTCCTGTGGAATGAGTTGTCTGAACACATATTGTCGCTCTAATATCGCGAGATTTAATTTGATATTATATCAGTTGACAAAAGGATTAGCAGCTATATATCCGGATGGAAGGCAGCAAAATTATAATCGGCCGAAAAATATTTAATTTCCTGAGGAACGGCAGTTTTTAAACGACTTTTACAGTGTTAGAATTTTCTTGATTGTCATTGTACCGCGTTCTACGAAAAAAAATGGCGATGATCCAGAACCGATATATCGGCTTCCAGTCTGAAAGGATATAAAAAATTTTTTTCTGTATTTGAGCTTTGTTTTTTTTTTTATTGTGATACATTTCTAAAATAATTATTTAACAGCACTAAAAAATTTTATGAAAAGCAATTATAGAAACATTATTATATCGAAATTTGAAATGTAGTGAAGTAATAAAAAAAAAACATAATATAAAGTTACGGCAATTTACTTTGTATTAAATGTATAAGTGTATGCATAAATACAAAATAAGGCAAAATTTACTTAAATCGTCAAAAGCCGATATATTAGCTTTCGATCCTCTAGAACTTAAATCTATAATTGTAGAAGACGGTAAAATATATTATGCTACTTTACTTCATCTTTCAACAGAAATGCATTATTTGCAATATTATATTTCAGAATTAACAGCTACATTTTGACGATAATATTCATTCGAAACGAGGAAAGAGAAAAAGATTAAATATCACGATGGAAGTTTAATCAGTATGTGTAAACGCGTGCCTTATCTCTATCGGGTTGTGATAAAGTAACAGTTTGATATTAAGAATGCGTTGATAGTAGAGGGTAAATGTTCAAAGATCGGTCGATCTGAAATGGAAATGGCCTTTAGCTACGGCGAACGCTTACGAGAAGGAAAGTGGCTCTCGCATTTACAGGAGCTTACATTTTACAATAATCTGGAACTTCGATGACCGTCAGCGATACGAAATGGAAAGCTAGATTGTACCGTCGGTACGTGCCAATTCGCTCTACCGAGGTTTCATACAAATGCGATTTTCAACTGTGAGTCTTGGAGTAAATTTGCAGAGGGTGTGTGGGTAAATATGCGACTATTCTGTTTTTCCGTACATGAGGATTACGTCAAGTAGTTTACCATCGGGCGAATGTTTGCTTGCTACCGCTCTGCGGTCGATGGAATACTAAAGTTCTCTACAAGATTAGTATTTGCTCTGCAACTGGATTGGAACTAACAAGCCAGGAAACGTGAAAATATATAAAGCCAGTTGAGTTTGAATTAATAAATCGATCAATTTCTGTAATCCTTTGTATATTGTACAGGAATAAATAAACAAGTAACTAAGGAAGCGTCAAATATGGTTGAGGCTGGATCTTTGTTACTTTAGATTACTCTACATGTTTATTTATTGTATTATTATATTCTATATATAAAGACAAATTAAATTGATTGTTAATTTAGTAATAATGCTACTAGTACCTTAGTAAATAATTTATTGCAAAAAATAACTAAGAATAAGTAAAATTCTTACGGAATAAGAATATGTATGTTTTCTTTTTACATTTTTGTTAATATTGCTGGCATTGTCAATTATTGCACGTTTTATTTTTCTCGTTAATTATTATTATCACAGATTTACGACAACGTCAATAAATCTGAGAATCACTTTGCACCAAAGTTCCGTTCGAAACAACGGCAAAGAAAATAATAATTTGCGGAGCGTCTTAGGTGTGTAGAACACCTTCGAGAGGTGAAGGATTTCGATCCACTCCGGGGGAAAATCGGCCTAAACAGTTTGCAGCACATCACGTCGCCATATAACGGATCGTGGAAACTCATACGCGTCACCGCTCGGTAAGCCCGCAATCTACGAGGGTAGATCCCTCATACATTTTCCAAGGATCTTTACGGTCTCAGCGCCCTGCGCCGTGTGTACTTTAATTAGCTCGACGTATCTCGTCTCGTTTGGCTTGACGGTACCTTTCATCCTTCCAGCGACCGATTCCAGCGAACATTTGCGAAATTGTCTCACGCGCCCGGGCACGGACCTTATTTGCCCCGAACTTCGGGAGATCCGGAGCTAGAAGTTAGTCGAAATCGAAGTTCCGTGGCGAGGTGACAGTACTACGCTATCTGAAATCTTAATGGAAGTGACGACACAGTGATTACCTCGTCGTCGATGGGAGCGACCTTATCGCTTGGGATGTGTCACTATCAAATGTTTGATTTACGAATGACCGACGACCCGCTACCTACTTTCATCGTAATTGGATCGTAATACGAAACAGGCGTCGGATGATGTGTCGATGAAATTAGAATCGACTTTGTTTTCATTGTAATACAAGATATGGAGATTCTCATTCAAACAGACAGAGATGGAATATGCCGTTTTGTGATTAATAGTTTCTTTTAGAATAGCAATTTTTATAGACAAGTATATGAAGTATTGGTATATATATAGCTAGACATACATATTTATTCAAGAATACATTAAAATTCGTTTAATGATCGTATATACGTCAGACATCGTTTTTTTCTACAGCAAAAAAACTATTCTATATCATGAATAAAAATATCATGTGTCATGCTTCAACCTTTGTAAAGTTGTGCGTAGCAATTTTTTATCAATATCCAAAAGGAGAAAAAAGAGCTGTTAAGTTGTATAACTATAAAATCGGAGTTGAATCGTAAATTATAATAGACTGTTTTGATATTTATTTTAATTGCAGATATTAACCGAAAAACCTTAAGACTAAAAGAAAATAATTCAAATTAATTTTACATTAATTCAAAAGGAAGACCTATCACAATGTATGTACAATTAATTTTCATTAATAACTTGACAATAATTTTTTTTAATAAATGTTCATTTTCATGATGATTACATAAGTAAATAATTTTACAGCGTCGTAACAATTTTCCTGCCAATCAATCATTGCTTAATTACTAAAATTCGTATCAGGCTACATGCAGAAAAATATTCTCGTGCTAAAAAAATGTTTACACAATTTTTAATTTTTTCTTTTAAGTAATAGTTACCTGTAAAAAATCTTTTCTTGATAATAATTTTAATAGGCGCATTAATTATTTAGAAAACAAGTAATATTTATTTAAAATAAACTTCTGTGTTTACATAGAAAAATACTTGTTATTATAAATAAATATTACTTATTTTGAAGATTTCATATATTAGCAAATCTATAAGTTTATTATATTTATATATAAGTATCAAATTTATTCAGAATATATAACTTCTGTATACACACAGAAAAATGCATGGTTAGATTATAAATATTAATGAATTGTAAATAAATATTACTTATTTCAAATATTTCATATGTTTATATATTCACAAATTTATTATAAGTTTATCATAAACATCAAATTTATTTAGAATATATTCTGAATTCTAGCAATTTAATATTTCAATCGAAAATATGAAATTAAAATAAAATTTTGATCAGCTTCTATATTGCTTATCACATACAGGATGTTTAAAAAACCATTCGGCATTTATATGATAAACAGTATACATATATTGAGTAAAAAAAAATCTTAACATAGTTTCCAGTCAAATCTGTTCTGAAGAATGAGTAGAAATCGAATGAAAATATACAAAACGCGGTTTATAAACATTAGGTAAACATCGCATACGACATGTAAGTTATTTATGCCAGTAGGTTATTTATGATACTAATATACGAAAATATTTATATCTCAGAAACGGTTAGCTTTCGACCTTCGTCCACTAAGATTTTTTTACTCATTGTCAATATGTATTATCTACTATATAAATGCTGGTTCTTTTTTTAATATTCTATATATAAAATAAAATAAGGAAATCAAATTTTTGTTTACACACACATATTTTTTTTGAAAAATTACAGCAGTACATACAAATTATAATTTTATATTTTTCGAAAGAGTATGAATGTTTTTTCGGTATATAAGTTTTTTTTTAATTTGTGATGAATATATTTTACAATGCAAGAAAATATTTTTTGTTAAAGATAATCATCACTTATTAAAACAACAAAGTAAATTGTGCAATTGCTTTTCTTAGCAGTAAAATTAATATTTTTCTGTGTATACACGTTGAAAATTGGGGATTGCGAACTGAAAATAAGCAATTAGAACGAATAGGGTCAAAAATAAAATTATTTGATTAATCAAATTTCAAATTTAAATTTGTAATCGTCAAACTTCAATGCGTACTTCGTGCACTCTCGAACTGATTTCAGAGAGCAAGTGTAAGCACACGTGACTAGTGGATGCTTTTAAAGGCACACGTGAACGAATGATGCCGGAGTCTGTCGACGACGAGTGTTATCCATCGGAAAACGAAAAACAGGCAACTAGAGGGAGAAGAGAGAGAGAGAGAGAGAGAGAGAGAGAGAGAGAGACAGAGTCGCTCTTTCGATAGTATCATCGCGACCACGTAGTCGTAAGCATCACGGGCGTATGAGTCGTGAAGGTCGCACGGTCGTTCGGAGATAACTTCACGTCGCTCGCACTTCATTCGGCGGACACGTTTGTCACGCACGTCGCGAGGAGCAGCAGCTCCCGTTATCAATATCAGTTGCTGCCGTCGTTGCCGCGAGTGCGTGTCTCATCAGTTACGAAACGGTGTGCTGGCTTTCACTCTCGTGCCGCGAATTCTCTCTCTCTCTCTCTCTCTTTCTCTCCATCTTTCTCTTTGCTCTCGCCGCGCCGACGTGCGTGACTCGTGGCGCGCCGTGTGTACCAGGCTCACAAACACGCGTGTTTCTATGCTCTACGTCGTCGCGCGCGTCGACACGACGACATGACGGCCGAGCACGAGCACGGTGACTCTCGGGTGCGATCGCGCAGGACGAAGAGCGTCACGAGGGCGGAGGAGATCCGGAAGGCGGAGCAGAAGGTCCGCAGGTCGCAGCCTGACAAGCCGTGAGTACGACGCACTGTCACAGATCGCTTCCGTCGTCGTCGTCGCCGCCGTCGTTGCCGCCGCTAGCTCGTCGCTCGAGCCTCCGCGTTATCGTGCCGTCGTATCGCGATATCCGCCTCCGTCACGACGAGGTTATACGGCCGTTATCGCCGTGGCGTAGACGCGCTCACGAGGATTGTTACACTTGTGCGGCGACAACGGCGAGAACGATGACGCCAACGACGCGAGATTTTTCGTCACGGGCCCCGAATCCCCGATGAGAGAGGTGCACGGCGTAACAGACGCATTTCGTTTAACGTGCGCATGCCTGTTTCGTCGTAGCGTATCTGGCGCGGAACCACGAGAGAGGGGATACCCCATTCTTGACAAACGCGCGCTCTGTCTCTCTCCATTCCGCGTTCCGCGTCCTTCTCCGACGTCTGCTGTAATCGATGCCGGAGGTCAGCCGCCCGGCACGGCGCGCGACGTCTTGTGTGCAGTCGAGCCTACAGCTCATTTCATAGCACCGTAGTACAGTGAGCTGAGATTAGAGATGACAAAATGACAAAAGAAAAAAACCTAGAAACTTTAAGTAAAAAAAAACTCGGTAAGAAACTGTTTTGCACTTTGACCTAGAAAAACTTTTTTTCGACTATGTACAGTGCTAGACAAAAATATTGATACAGCGCGGTTGTTATTGTAAAATGGTCAAGTCGCCAATACTGCTGTCCTATTTTGTTTTTGAATCATATTTCTTAAACAAAAGCTAAAAATAAAACTTTAATAACGGTATAAATACATATTGTTAATACACGCAGAAAGTAAAAAAAAATGTATAGAATTGATATCCTTAACTTATTTCGATAAAATATCTTTATCTGAGATTTTATTTTCTCAAATCACAGTCTATGCATAATCTTTTTTATCTGTGATCTGTTATCTATAAATGAGAGAAGCAAGATTATCAATGTTAAAAGATTGTAATACGATCGTAAAATTTAAATATTAAATCAGCATCGTAATATATTAATTTTTCTCTAGCTACATATTTATCTTTGGCTTTCACAAGACTTCACGATTGTATTGGGAAAGGATGATATTGCACATTCTATAATTTGCTTTAAAACTGACATGCGCTTTTTTGATGCCTTCTCGTTTATTATTTAAAAGTCTTTTATTAAATACAGGATGTCCCATTTCAATAAATGCATCTAAACATTTTAAGCAATAGACATGATATCATTATTCGATTTTTTGATCTAAAATTTGATCTATCAAGATCAAATAAAGTTCAATTTTATTCTTTAACCCATTAAACTCCATTAAACCATGTAAAGTTAGCAAAAAATAACAGTCGAGGTAACAGTTGTTTGGAGGGAGAATGCAAAAATATTTGTGAAACATTGTGAATGCAAAAATTAATATTGTAATAAATTATTATAAATAAATCATTAACTGTAGACTGTAAAGAGAAACAGATTATGCGCGCCAATCGAGTCTGCAAGCATGTTTATAAAATAAACTTTTACAATTTTTTCTAATATCGTGCTTCGATTATGCAAGAAACAAAATAAAAATCACAAGTTATTAAAACTCGTTCTAGGTCAATAAAATTAATAAAAACAATACAATAATTTTACGTATTTCTGTTGTAACTATTTCCGCAAAATCAGTTGTCGTACTTTAGTTTTCCTCTACGACCAATATTTAATAATTTGTTTAGAACAATCTAAATTGTTATGTTGTATGTCCACTATTTTAAATTTTAATATCGTATTTAAAATCAGCGAGTTAAAAATCTTTTTATAGGCATTTCTACAATCATATAAAGATTAATCTTCAAGTTTTATAATTTTGGCACAGCATGAAAGGTCTGCTCAACTGTGTATCGGTGGCACGCCGTACTATATCGCGAAATAATGAACTCTGGACATGCATGCCCGGTCGGAGAAAAAAAGAATGGCTGTGTACCAGAAAATTATTTTTTCCTTGTCCCAAGAATTTTTGCGTTCCCACGGCTGCACACGGTTCCATTCGTGATGCAACGTTCCTGGCAATGTGGATCGTTTAGAATTGTGCAGAGTCTATTGAATATGACCTACGATTCTCTTTCTGCATTTCAAAGTTCTTATATTTCTACATCAACCAGTCGATGTGGCAAAGTTGCAATGTTACGTAACGAGGAATTGTAAAACACTAACGATTGGTCGTGACGTACGTTTATTATGTCAGTAATATAACGCTAATGAATGTGTTGCTTCGCACACATTCGATATACTCGTATCTTGATGTTTTGTTTATGGAAGTGAAATGCATTTTATTCTAATAGACTTTTTGTAACGTGCCAAAGAAATATTGACACAAAATATATGACACGAGGATGTTATTTATGTGTTTTTGCATAACACAGAGATTGAGTTTTATTTTTTGAACAATGTCATCGGTATCAGTTCTTATTACATCAAATTTTAATTCCGTATATAAAGTTTAGAGTTAACAATTTTGCATGCATATCAGAATAATCTAGATTTTTTAATGGATATTATAAAATAATATAATTCATACAAAATGAAAAACATTTTTTTAATACGAAAAAGTTACAATATAAAATATAACAAATAAAGTGTCTGCAACGACATTCTGCTCCTTTACAATTCGAAATTTACAATAACATTATCAACCTTTGCTTTATGCAAAATCACTTCGTACACATACATACACAGTTTAATTCTTATGTATGTACTTATTATCTTGAATGTCGGTTAACCGTGACTTCGTAAGTAATAATTGTTTATTAGTCAATTGACCTCGAGGCGCTGCAAGAAATAGCGTCGCATTGAAATTGTTGTGACAGTTTGTTGAAATCCACAGGGTGTAAAATTGGATGTCTATATCGAGGAATATCGATCATTCCTAGTATAAGCAAGTGTTCCGAAGTTTTAGACACTTGTCCGAACAAGTGTCTTGGACAAATCTCATTCGTCAACCTGGGTTAAGTTTCTTCCCGATTGCGTATAATTAATGCGCGCTCCTTGCTATTTCAGGGCTTCAGATCGAAACCATCTATTCTACTCTGTCGAAGTGTCTATCAACGAAGTCGAACTTTGACTGTATTATGCTTGCAACTTGGAATGTAAATCAATCTTTAACGACCTGGCATCATCGAATTTGAAGAACTTCTAAGAGAATATTTTTGAAAGAAATGTACAATTTTAATCTCACGAGATACTCCAGTTTAACTGTCATGGCGTTTGAAGACACGCAAGAGAATCGTAAAAAAATTATATTAAATAAAGGATAGATTATAATATGAAATCATTCGTTTTGACCGAGAAAATTTTATTGCAGATTACCGTTTACGATCTATGTAGGATTTCTGTGACACTGTAATATAATTCAATTCCATTTAGTAATATAATATGTAATATCGTGTTTTAGGGAAGGGTTTCAATTTTTTATTGTATTATATATATGCACTTAAATAAGAAGTGTTTTAAAAAAGATTTTTTAAATATTAATATGTTTTATTAATGTCTCTGTTTAAACATTTAAAAATCTTTTAGTTTTAAACAGTGCTTAGATTTAAACATTTAAAGCTGATAAAAAAAATTCAGTTTTAAAAGTTTAATGCTCGTTTCTGCCAATGAAGATTAATTTTAATCCTGATTTAAGTACATCGGCGGAAATGAAAATTAGTGTTTTAAATCTAAACACCGTTTAAAACAAAACCATTTTTAAATGTTCAAAAAATACAGCCAATTTAATTCCCTTTATAAATAGTAGCTATCTCACTTTATATCCTGTATATTATTTAATAAAACGCGTGATAGATTTGCAATGGATAAAGATTCAATTCTCAATTGAGTTTTGCATTTAAAATAAGACAACTTGTATCACAATTCCCAACATTATGTTAACAGCCAACATTAATAATATTCATTCTCGCTAATGCATGCGTACGAAGTCGAAGGCTATCCAGTTTAATACTGATCGAATATATAACCAATTTTACTGAAAAATTAATTAATATTCCTTGAAATTAATATCAGAGATTGTCTGATATATTAACTGAATACTTTTTTTTTTAAAGAATCGTGGTATTCTTATTAAACCTTTGTGGTTTCCTAATAATTAATTAATGGTTAATCTATAAATTATCACGCGTCTATTATGGATGAGTATGAAGAGGATATTTTAATGAGAATTAAATCACAGTGGAAGTATCAGCGTTACTATTTCTCTCTTAGAACAGATAAATATTTTTATAAAGTGTTGTAATGAAACATTTATTTTCAATATATTGAAATCAGCAACAAGCTTGGAAAGTACATCGATAAAGCGCAAATAAATAAAGTTACTGTTCTGTGAAATCTTTTATTCAAATAATATCCATAAAATAACTATACATAGTCAGTGATGTCGTAAAGAGAAACGTAGAAGTTTTATATTTCCAACCTGAGTTTGATCAAATATTCACGTTATATTTTCATTGTATTCAAAAGTCAATATTTCTGATGATTAATTTCTGGAATAAATGAACAGAATGCTTTATTGAGAAAATATAAAACTTAAAGTGCTTAGAACAACATAAATTACGCTATCAAAGCACAATAAAAAATGTTGTATGAACAATCTATTGATCTTATATTATGATTCTATAAGCAATATGCTTACTACAGTTACAGAATAGGCTTATATAGATTAATGATGTCATAGTCGGAATATCATTTCCATCATTTAGATTATCGCAAGATCGTAGGTCAAGGTTACAAACTTCTGATCACGCGAATGCACAAACAGTTTAAACGCCTCCGTGCACCCCGGCGCGCGTAATTAAGCTCTGAACCGTACCGAGATTTTGCTTTAACTCCTCGGCAACCCCTTTGCAACATAGTCGTCACTCTTCAGTGGCTTCCGGAACCGCTGACGTTCCATAGAGTGGAATGTGTGGCGAAGTATGCGCGCCGGAACACCATCTTCCTGTGCCGTTAATTAAAATGTTAATTCGAGTGACTCAACAAAATCTTTCTGATGCGACATTGTCGCTAAGATTTTTAAGATTCAATGATTTAAGTACTCCGCGTCATACATCAGCAATTCTTCTCAAATAAAATCATAATTTACATTACTTCACCCCTTTTTTAATAAACGTTTTTTATTTCTATAGATTTTTTAAACTTTTACAGAACGAGAAATGTTTTTAAAAAAATTGAATAAAAATTGAAAAAAAATGTGGACTCAAATTATTATTTAATTAAACCTCGCGTATATATGAGGGAGAAAATAAAAAATATTGAAAAATTTCATGTTTTGAATTTTTATTTCTAAATTTTATTAGTAATACGTCTATATATTTTTTAACTTCCATATTTTGATATTCAACATTATTAAAATTTTGTTTTATTTTTTATTGCAAAGGAATGTATTATTTATTTAAATAACATTGTAATTGTATTAAAATATTATCAACAGTATTAATTTAACATTATTTCTCTTTTTCATGTGTTTTTTGTAATATGTCTTGTTATTACATAAATGGACTTTGTATCGCAAGTTTTTGTTTTATGTAGGTTCAAAAACGCGTTTGTTATGTTTACTACTTGATCAAACATTTCATTGAAACATTCTAATGGAACCTAATAAATTTATGATTTAATTGAAAGTACAGAATACATATGCAATAATCAAAATCGCTAATCAGAGTATTTTGATTTTGTATTGACATAAAACCATTTACTCAATGCACATTAGTAGAACAATGCCGCAAATTATATGCAATGAGAGGTAAAACGCCATACATTATAATGACCACAATTTATTTCTCTATATTTATCTTTCTCGTATATTATAAAAGTCGATTGAGAAAGTATATAAAATATTACATGATTGAATTACTTGCCATGCAAAGTATTGGATTTGTTCACAATATATTGTAGAACAGAGAATACATTTAATGTCGCGGAAACATTTATTAAATGTATGGTTAATTAATTGTCACATTTGACGTATTTTAAATGTGATTTTTCTGTTATACGTGGAACAATGATAATTCGATGCAATACTTTTTTAATAGTATAGCACATCTTTGATATAGAAATGATTTGTTATTATGTAAGTTTGTTTCATTAATTACTATTATTGGAAAAAAAATATAATTATCGAAGATTTGCAAAGGCAGATTTAACTAGTGAAATATCAGTATAATTAAAACGAATAAATGAAACCAATATATATATATATATATATTACTCTAATATTGACTTTTAATGAGAGATTTTTCGATGAATGAGGAAAGAACATTTCTTATGAAATAAAAGTGTATGATATTGAAATTGGTTATTACAAATGCAATGTTATCTCTGCGTTCCCAAAATACGATATCGCGTACTTTGTTACGCGCCAACTTGTATCTGCCTCTTTCCGCGCGCGTGTATGCTCTTCACGTGTAGGTATGCCGTTCGTTGCATCGCGGCATCGCTCGGTAAGACGGGGAAAAGAGGAAAAGACAGAGAGTAAAAACTATCCCTCCAACACGGTATAATGACTTGCAAACAAGAGTTTCTTGTTCTCGAAAATGGCGAGTCTCTTTTGCCTTGCCGCGTCGCAGCTTCTTTTCCATCTTGGCGCGCGCGCGCCTCCTTTATTCTTTCCGGCCCGCTCCTTATACCGGCGAATCCATCCTCGAACAAACGATCTTTATATTTACTCGCGGCGTGTTTGTCGAGCGCTTCTCTTATTTTCACGAGTTTGCAATTAGACGCGCGATGGGTACGAGCCTTGCAGCCGGGCAATATCGAATTCTCGTCCTCTTCTTTCCGCGCGCGCGCGAGGAACGACGAGGAGTACAGAGAAGGCATAGCGCGAGAAGGACGGGACCGGTTGCTTTACAATGTATTTCCAGAATGCTCGAGATTGACTTCAGAGAGTTTCCGATCTCCTCCCCCGTCCCTCCTGGTTCTCGATTTCGGCGCGGGAGTACTCGGGACGACGTGTTTGCCCACCTGATTCGACGGCGCTCCTTCGCGTCCTGCCGTTAAAGAGAATTGCTAAGTTTACTGATGCATTGTTTAACTGTATTGTAACGCTCACTCAGCGGAGCAACAATCGATTACCGCCAAAGACAAGATACAAATTGGGATCTTCCGCCTTGCGTGCTGGTAGAGAGGATTAGCCAACTCAAATGCTACATCTGGAGAGTTTGCGCAAACTAGTTTGCATGTAACTATCGTAAATCTCTTGCGAAACGTTATTCAGAAAGTTATTAAAAAGAAATGAGTGTTTGCTGGTGGGCTATCATCGCGAATTAAAATGTTGAGAAACTCTTCTGGATATCAATTCTCCGAGATAATGAAGCTTCGATGAAACTCTTTGATAAACCGTTCTCTAACGATTAGCGAGGCGTTGAAGCGAATTTCACTTCCAAGATTTTAATTTACGTCAGGCTGTTGGCTGCGTTATAATCGCGTGCACCGATACTAACTCCAGAGTCAGCTCTACGTGCGCTCCATATTCCAACCGGGTGGCGCAGTTCTCTGGCAAAAAGCCCCTTAATAAACCCTGAAACCACGCGTTATCCCCGCGGCGGGCGGCAAATTTTCGCCCTGACGTTCAGCGTGCCGCGACGAATTTTTGCTTCCCGTTCACTCACCGTCTCTCCCGCTCGCATCGCGCTCCGTCGCTACTTTTTTGCATTTCGTCGAGTTCGGCAAAAACTTTTAATCTCTCGCAAACCTAGCACAGAGAACCGTCTTGCGTAGCGCCTTCGAAACGGATGAGGATTAACGATATTGTGCTGTCAATCCCGCAACCCTTTCCACCCAGCGCCGCTGCTGCTACCTCGCAATTTTTATCGTTCTTTCTTTTTCCTGTCTCCCGCCTCGTTTCCACGGTAAGATTGTAGGCGGCAGTGGCGGATTTCGCGCGCGAAATCAGGCGGAAGAACAATGGCGGCGATTACGCCGGCGGAAGGGACGGAACGAGTGTCCGGATTAGGAAGGGTTGCGGTTTTTTCGCACTAACTCGACGTCGCTGGCCCGCCGGAGCTCTTGCTCTTGCTGAATCGTCGCGAAAATGAGAGATATGCCGGATGATATTTCACAGATTTATATTTTACAATTCGATAGAAAATTACACTACACATCGATAAAATGATGATGTAAAAATTAGAAAGATGAGAAAAACATAAAGATCGTTTTATGCTGTATTATATTATAAATAATTATTTTTTGCTAAAGTAATGACAAAATGATAAAATAAGTAGTAAAATCTATTTTACTATCGCGAATGGTTCTAATAAATCGTACGCGTGTCAAGGCTGACATCACTTTTTCTCGTTACGCGCTGTAGGTAGAGAATGTTGGATAAAAGGATAAAGAAATATTTTACACAGAAATGCATGATTAAAATAAAGGATTGATGTTTAGTATATCTATACAGCGTCGAGACTTGCAATTATACTGGCGCAGCCGGTAATCACTGAGTCAAAAGAAACGCAATTTAGTCTAACCGCGCGCAGGTCGGAGAGACGAAACTGCCATGTGGTTTCGCCAAGGGGGAAAAAGAAAATATGGTGGTTGTGTCACGACCAGCTTTAAATTAACTTCTTTAATGCTTATCCGACTTACACGAATTCCGTTTGCCGTTCACGCGCGAGACAGGTGAGAAAGTTTTTACGAATCTCCAGAATGCATTACGAAGATTGGAAACGTAAGAGAAATCGGTAAGAGAAATCGTAATAAAATGGTTTGTCAAGATATAGAAGAAATGGCAAGATAAACAAGACGGAAGATAGACGGGTAGACAGATAAGTAAAATAGATAGATGGAAAGAGAGAGGAGAACAACTCAAAGCATAAAGGCAGAGCGAGCGGTAGCGTGAAATGAATTGGGAGTCAGGCAGAAGGAGACGCGATAGGTAATCGATTCCGGAGGTCGTCGGAGGTGCGGAAGTAGAGGCGTATAGGGCCCGAGCTGGATGAAAGTGAGGGAAGAAAAGCCTGTTTAAAGCGTCGTTTAATTTCCCTTCATGAATCATTTAGAATATTCTTCCACTAACGCCATTTCTTATTCTCTTTCGGCTCCCCGATTCGCCAGCCGGAAGTTGTAGTAGGAGGATTCCCTCCTCATTACACGGGTAATATATGTATATCCGTCTATCGTTTAAATATTCACGAGGCCTTCCGGTGTCAGGAAGATTCTCCGGTGAGGAAGATACCGTCCGTTGAGGCAAGGGACACGCACAGGGTGCCATTCTTCTCATTTCACCCTTTCCGTCGGATGCTTCTTCTTATCCCCCAGCAGTTCGTCGCGTCTGTCCCTGCGCGAACGACTCTCCGCCGTTTTTATATGGAGCAAAAAGAAAGAGAAAGAGAGAGAATAATATGAATAGTTTTTGTCGGAGTGGCTCTCAAATTGTGAGCTGGAAACAAAATATTCGGTCTTTATCTTTAGCGGTTTCGTTGATTTAACGCGAATGGCTCGTGAGCTACGCGATTTTAAGCGGAAATAAACCGATGCTTCTTGTCGACTGTGGATCACTGAAATTTCGAAATTTGCAGCGACGACTAGATGAACAATGCATTTCTTTTTAATCTATTTGCCCTGAGGAAAATCAAGAGATTACATCTCGATAAGAAAACAGTGATATTGGAGTGGTATTGAAAAATAACACAAATTCTTTTATCGATATGGTTACTTGTAAAAATTCCGTTTTTTTTTTTTTTTGTAATCTGCACATTCACCCATGCCTACACATTTGCAAAAGTTTCTTTTTAATTATAATTTTATAATATAAAATAATAAAGATAATATTCTATTCTGTTTCTTTTATTCACTATATCTGTTAAATATATAACAGGTTATTTTATTACTCTGTAGGGAAAATATGCAGATGAAATACGAGCACTATCAGGGAATGTCGAACAAATCGGCGAAATGTGTTGCACGGCAGAAAAATGGTATTTTGTACGCAAACGCGCTAGCTGTTTGGAATAACGACGAAACGATACTCTTTTAATCTTAGCGCACGATATTATTCTACGATGCCAGTAGGAAAATCACGTTGACGTTGAATATAAGTCCCCAATCTCGGAATAATTCATGCAACTCAGTATGACACGGGACATTAGTCATCCGTGATATATGCTGAATAATTATTACACAGATAGATGTGCAGCCAGACACATTGTTATTACACAGTGCAAGGTACGAGTACATCGTTTGCGTATCAGTCTCAATAACGAGCAAATAATTCAATAAACCGGCACTATATCAACGAGTTATGCTACATCTTAATGAAAAAAAGAATAAAGAAATAAATGTAATAAGGTCGATGTAATATCGTGAAATTTTTAGGTATTTAAAATCCGGGCACATTTTTTAATAATTGTTCAACGTCGACGATTTCCTATGGCAAAGAGAAATATTTGCAGTTTAATTTACCCATTTGTGATATTCGTCGTTTTGTTCATAATTTCCAATAAAGTTGTCTCGAAAAGTGACACATAGAATCGTTCGAAAAAACGTTGGTCGGATTGTGAAAATGCTGGTGATGGACAGTCGGGTATTGGCGCGAAAATTTATCTCGATTGAATTATGTTTCGCGACCGCTACAGGACGCCCGAATAATTATTCGGAAACATCGTCCGCGTTTTGAACATTTCCCGATGTGAAAGCGCGTTTCTCTCTTTATTTCATTTCGCGCGCCCATCATATGTCGATTATCCTCACTCCTCTTCCCCTATCTTCCAGTTTCATTTTTGTGTCCACTGCGAAGGGATTTTTTTATTTTACCGGACAACTTCGTGGGTGTTGATTTTTTCATGCAGCGAAATAATAATCGTCATATTTTTAAATTAAAGCGACGGGAATGCCGATGAGGTTTTTTGCGCGCGGCTTCTTTTATTTTGTTTAAAATCTACCCGCAAGCGTGGGTTTGCATTTTTCAATAGGAATACGCGGGTTTTGAATAAACACGATTTTTGTTTTAGGCGCTGTAAATAATTTCATTTAAAAATTGTCATGGTTTTATCGGTCACGACCCGCGTTTGCTTGTTTGCTTGTTTGCTTTTTTTCTCGCCATTTTCGGACGTGGACAAACTTCCCCAAGTAATTTGCACGTTTAATAGCGCGTGCTTATGCGTGTCCATTAAAATCTTTAGACGAAACAAAAAAGAAAGAAACGCGAGTGCCATTTCTAACGGAGACTTGCAACTGGAATGTAATAATGTAGGATGGGAATGATGGCAATGGGACGGTAACCCGAGGAAAAGAAACGACGTGAAATCACTTTGATTCTTTTTTTTTCAACGAGATTCATAATCGGGACTTTTGTAAACTTGACATGAGAAGTAATTGCTCCTTTTCTTAATGAAATGTTACACATTTTCGAATAAAAACGCACTAACGAAATGATTTTGATGAGAGACCTTTCATTCACACTAGGAGAAATGTTTTGTTGCAACAGTAAATAATTTGGTTAAAATGTACCAAACAAAAATTTAATTAACATAAACAAATATTTTTTCATTTACATACTTCGTAGACGCAATCAAATTTTTTGTTGTATAAAACAAAATATTTGGTCGCAATTAAAAAATACCTCGACCAAACAGCCCTTGCTGAAGGCACTAAATTTTTTTTCCTAGCATACTCTTACCTGATTCAAAGACGGTAGAGCTGGAAACTCATCATGCGGACAGCGTCAAAATGGCGAAATCAATCGCCATTCGGATGCGTCAGCGAATCATAATTCAGAGTTCAATTAAATCCGCGAATCGGTCCGGAGTCACGTTCGCCGCCACAACGGTGAAGAAGAAAAACGGGTTCTCGTCGGACATTACGAGCAAAAACTCGACGCCGAAGTTGCGCGCGCGATCGCGGTGTCGATGATCGAGGGACGCCGCGGCGACTATGTGCCGAAAACTCGTCGCGTTAGCGCAAGTTTCGCTTAAGAGTAACTTTTTCCGCGACTCGTAATACGTCCACTGCAAGAAAGCGGAAGCGATTTGCCTTGAAGCGGCAAGAAAGTGGCGCGCGCTCAGAGAACGCGTCTCTCAGTTCCGGGTCCCGGAAGAGCAACGACAACTTAGTTGATCCTTTTTTGCTCCTCTATGGCTGCGGTTTGTTAGAAAGTGGACCGAAGTATGATATTGCAACTTATCACGAGCGCGGATGCCGCTCGGACTTGATCTAAAAAGTGCCGCCAACAATCCTGATAAATCATCGCGAGGGCGCGTGTCTAGTTTCAAGCATGGTTTTCTGAACGTGACAAGACGACATTGTCGACCCTAATCCATCAATATAAAATATAATGTTACTATTAATTGAGGAAAGGGAGTGAGGAAAAGTAACGTAATCGATAAGTAAAGTTGAAAAGTACGCCCGTATTTTTAACGGGACATCGATCGAGGTATGACGAGGCGGTTATTTCTGCGTCACTTCTCTGATAACGTTATATGGACCGACCATTTATCTCGTAGCAGAATGACTCGTTGTGTTTGGAATGACAAAAGTGGAAAAGTCGCCGGCTCGTTCGTGACCGTATCTCACGTTTCGCGAAGACGCCGGTCGCGACATATCTAGTCCATCGTCGTTCTCATGCATATGGAATTTCCGTGCGACACGTCTGCGTCCTGTTCACCATGCCCAATACCAGAAGCGCGAGAGATAGCTCTTCGTGCGCAAACCGCCGTTTCTATCGCGGCTCTATTAATTATCGCGATCTGCCATAAATTCTGAGTAATAGTTACGGCGTACAGGTCGAGAGGGTTTATTAGGGGGACCGCTGTGTGCGGGGCAATGGGGGGACGCGCGACGATGCTGCTGAATGCACGCAGAAACCGCGCTGCTGAGGGTAGCTGCGGGTAATTACGACGGGACGATATATAACGTTCGCCTGTTACATTTTGTACGCAAAACCGACGGAATTCTTCACCAGATAAATTGCATCGTCATCGTTGTGAAGTCGTCATTGTGAAAATTTATATTATCAGAAAATAATGATGCGCGCCATTTATTCATATATTCATATATTTTAAAAATATATAACATATATTTAAATATGTTTTAAAGAATTATATTATTAATATAATTAATATACTATATTGTATCTGATTATACATTATTGTTATACATTTCTAATCTGTCTAGATTTTTCATTTGAATTAACTATACAAAATGCATCATATATTTTGCAATAGATTATATTTTTATCGTGAATTATTTCATATTTGTATAAATTTTTAAATGATATATCGGTCGCTATTCTCTATTATTAATTTCACTCAACATAAATAGATTTTTAATTGCTTATTACTGATTTATTTTTTGACTTGTGCATAAATAATGCATTCATTATAAGACATTAATTATATATGTTAAGATAAAAACTCAATTTATTAGAGCTAATTTGTATGTTTACGTGTAGCGTATAACAAAAACCTTTACAACTCTGCTGGTAATTAATTTTCTAGATAAATTGATTTTATTGCATAAGTGATCTTAGTTCTTTTTTACTTTTTATAGACATTTACGTATGTATAGATATGTAAAAAATATATGTTAATCATTATACCAGTCATTATTGAATTAAATTTTTCAGTTGTATGTGTGTATCTTAATTATTGGTCATTAAAAATTTAAAACTTTGAAAATTGATTTTATATTTAACAAAAATGTAAAATGTACTAGCGGAAATCTATAAGACAAAGAATATACGATAATTAAAATATATTTCGCGCATATTGAATTGGCATAAATCAATTAATATTGTATTCGTTTCTATTAAAAATACTTTCTTAATTATCAAGTTAGCAAGTGTTAAGCGCATATTAAGTGTAGTTAAGATACACGATACTGCGATAGTTACTTACGGCAAAATAAGTATAGTGTGCAGCAAGAGATCTAATTAAGATTGGGCAAAAAAAATGAGCAACGATGAAATGTCAGCATTATCTTAATATGCCTTTTGTGTGGCTTAATAATAGTTATAATTTAGAGTTCAAATAATTACGGACTAAGTTGACGGGCATATTATATTTTATGACTTTATTAGTTAGACTGACTTGCATTTTTCGTTAAAATCAGATAATTTGCATTTGATTTGTAAAGAGATCTTAAATGGGGTTTTGCGTTTTCACCATATTTTTCAAGGTATTTATACGATTTGGAAGTTAAATTGTAATATCTTGAAGGATATAAATTCAATTTCATGGCTTTCGGTTGCGAGTGTCTGGTTCTTCGAAGTTCCAAGGAGACACGGTCTCAAGAATACATCTTATCGCTCACGCCCCTGGTTTCCGCTAGGATCTTTCATGTAAATACTTAAGACGAGAGGTTCTTCTCTCCATGAAAGTGGTATAGAAGCTTTACAAGTCCTATCTCGATAACGGCATAATACTAGTGGTCACGAAGCAAGAGGCAATCGAAAAGTCTGCAAAGCCGAATCGCTTGATGTGAGATTTATTTTCCTCTATTGATTGTACATATATCATAACGTTATTTATTGCGATAATAATTCGTGCTCTGTTAAAAAATATATTTTTTTTTATCATTGCTGACGTAAAAATCAATTATAGAGAAATATAAAATTAAAAAATATAATACTGTTTGTGAATTAATTAATTAATTTGCGTGTCACATAAGAGCGATTGCTTAAACTGATATTTTTAACATTAGAATCTCTTCTATTCTTGATGCGATAAACTCTGTTAGAAAATGTGTATTTGATTTCGTTTGAAACAGATTATCTCTAAATTGCTCAAGTGAAGTGGACAGAAACAGCGATGATAAAAATATTAAGTGTATCAAAAGCAGCTTCAAGAATAAAGTGCTAAAATAGAAGGCTCGTCTTGTGTTTTTTGTTCTTCCTGTGTTTTTTGTTACGCAATCGACTTTCATAGTACTGAGATTCCTTTAATTCGTACTTCTTTTGCATCATCATGTATGTACGTTCAATGAGTACTTAAGATATCGTAAAGTACGTATAGTGACGCACTCTCTCGCATGACTGGCAAGTGCCTATCGTCAACAATACTCCGTGCATGAAATCTGAATGGTATCTATAGTGTATGATAGAGGATCGTAACACAAAACCCTCTTGTCTTAGGTGTCTCTAGGAGGACGGATTATATACCGGATGCGTCTTCATAATCGTCTTCCACGATACACGTCTGTTATCCCTCTCCTCTCTTGTTGGCTGCACGCTCGCGACAAGGGTCGACGAGGGCCATCGTATAACTTTTTGAAAGGGTTTTGTCTTGTGGCGCACAAAACATTCGAGTGCCTCTCGTATCTTTGATCAATAAGGCATACCCGTGATTCATGATAGCTGTTGACCGTGTTGAATGGGCCACTCCTGTTGTGTTATTATTACGAGAGTAGAGAAGAAATAGACATAATACTTATCACGATAATGCTCGTTAAAATATTACTTAGTCTAAAAAATTGCATGATGAGATTATCTTAATTTTAAACAATTTTATACAAAATTTAATTATATATATTTTTTAGAAACATGATCTTGAGGCGTAATCTAATGATGTTTTGGCTATAGAATGCGAGCTAAAAGTTATCGAAATTTAGTTCGATACCTTTGTAATCTTTGATTTTGCAGTTATCTTTCTAATAATAAAACGCTGTTTTTTTTTTAATTACTAGAGAGAGAGAGAGAGAGAGTTTCTCTGAAAGTGAAACACACATTCCATGTATCTTTGCGGAACCGGAAAGCATTGTTACTGTTCACTTTGATACCCCGCGTAGCGCGGTCTAAACGAAATTTGCGGTGTCCTGAATGTCTGCCGAATGCAGAGCAATGTCCGTCGAGAGCACAAAGTTAGAGAGAAAGAGAGAGAGTGTGTGTGTGTGTGTGTGTGTGTGTGTGTGTGTGTGTGTGTGTCTCGTTCGTTCGTGGATAATAGTATAATCTTGCTACGATCGTCTGTTATAAACTACATTTTGTTACTAGGTTTATATGGAAAAGGCGAGAATCGCCCAAATCCCACGGACGTCTCCGAGAGAACTACCTGCTCGAACGTCCGTCACATAACGAGCATCTTTTATTACGATAAAACTGACTCATATCATTTACCTCGTCGTCACGTGTGAACTATACGTCAGTCTGTAAATTGATATAAGGACATGTATAACCGTGCGATATGAAGGCTCCTTTATTGCCCCATTCTCATCCCTGTGACGTTCATACGTCTTTCTTCATACCGTTCGCGCACAAGGAGCATTTTGCTAGTATGGCGCCAGAACGAGAATATTCTCCTTAATACCTTCTTCCCCTTCAGCTACTCGGCGCTTGGTCTATTATCGAATTTCCGTACGTATAATAACGAGCCCGCTATTCATAAAGAGATCGCAAAGAGGCGAATATATACAAAATATATATGAAAGTATTACTCGTATAATTCGAGAGAAACTTAATAATTATTACGTAATTCATAAAAAATGAATGTCCTGAAGAATTATTGTCGTAATAACTAATAAGTAATTGAAAATGAGTTATTTAAGTTCTTTTATTCCTTTTGCAGATGTCACCGTCCAAGGGATAGTCTCTTTACGTGGAGCTCTGGCTTCGATAACTTCACAGGATTTGTCAACTGGGGCTTCTTACTGCTAAGTATTGGTGGTATCCGGTTACTGCTTGAAAATTTCATAAAGTAAGTATCTCGAATTATCGATAATACTCTTTTATCTAATTCTGACGTGGCAGATTTTGCCGGGGTCATAGTCCGAAAGATTTCTCAATAATAAACGCTCCGATCGGTGTAAAATTATGATACACGATAATGTCGATTAATCAACCAACGAAAACTGTGCTAATTGTTTTTGTTGGCACAATGAAACTGATTTATTATCTGAATAATTAATATACCTAATTACCTAATAATTAATTACTTTTTATTCATAAAACTAAATGTAATATAAACGATGATGAAATAAAAAAATTATTTCATCATTAACAAGACTTTATAAAAATTTTGAAAATTTTGAAAATTCTTACATATATTAAGATCTTTTTCTAATTCTTAAAGATATCTTAGCGAAAAGTTTTCGATTATTTGCATTCGAGCTAGGTGCATTAAAAAAAAATCTAAATAAGGAGCTAAACGCTAAATTTAACTGAATCGGATCTACCGATTCTAATAACATCGCGAATTTAATTTTAATTGAGGGACATATAAATAAAAAATTTACTTTAGTTTTTTCTGACTTGCTCTATTTATAAACATGTATGGTTATCGCGCGATTCTGGATGTTTTATTTATATATTTTTTTAAATATTTTTACATTAGTTTTTTTTTAATATTTATTACGTTGTATCTCACAGAATCGTTTATGTAATATGTAAATCTATGCGAGAGTTCATAATGTATTGAATTTGGGTGGGTCCGTGAATTCGCTAAACTTAAATGACTATGTGGATCAGTCATTTCCGAAAGAGTGAAAAAGAGAAAATTCTGACAAGCAATAGTGCCATCGAGAAGTTCTTACGAGCCCACAGGAATTAGAAGAGGGTGTCTTTGCATGGAAGCGACCAATGGAAATACGATAGGAGGACAAAAGGCGATCAGAAGTGCCTTTACCGGTTTGATGGATGCGCTACCGTAGCGATTGACGGTAGCCCGACAAAAAGAATCGATTATTAGCTGGCAAGCTGACAAAATTGAGTTTGTAGCTGCTAGCACGATTATTCGCTGTTTTTTTTTAACTCGCATAAGTGGATATGTTATTTGGAGCTTGCTCTACGCCTGTGAACGTTGTTGGAACACTATGACAGGCTGTCAACCGGTAAGGTTGCATGATCTGTTTTGATGCGCTCGTATTTCATCGGGAACACTGGGAACACCCTACAGGTGGAAACAAATTTGATACCTTTAGAAACCCGGTGATATCATTATTGCGATAGTTGCATGCATGAGCACTCGGAAAAAACGGTTTTTGTTGAAATATTTAAAAATTTATTTAGATGTAGTTCTGAAAATAATTTTATTGGACCGTCGAAATAATTATGTAGGATGCTTAAACTGGCTGTTGGAATGTCAAAACTTTTTGCAGCATAAGTTTGAATATTCTACATAATTATTTTAATGGTTTCCAACAGAATTATTTCCAGATCTATGTATATTTAGTTTAATTTTTAAATACAATTTTTTCAGTAGAACCAACTTTTTGTGCCTGTTATTCGATATTGAGTTCAATAAGATTCGTAATAAGAAGAAAGATAATAAAAAAAAGAAACGGTACTGCGGAAGTATCGAAGCTCGAAATATTGCTATCACCTATATATATATATAGAAGTATCGAAGCTCGAAATATTGCTATCACCTATATATATATATATATAGATTAAACTTGCGACAAGATTCATTATACATTTTCATTTAATAAGATGTCGTATAATATTGAGTGTCTCATTAGCAAAACGAGTTAAAGCAAGTCATAGCAATTTCGTGAAGCGAGTTTAAGCTGAATATACTCATAAATTATTACTGTATTGAGCGAGATAATCTATGCTTATCGTTGCGATAATTTAATTTATTTTAGCGCTCCTGGAAATTTATGTACTTTCAAGTACAAATCACTCGATTGACTTATCAACGTCGCAGGTCGTTACTTTTGCGATGCGCTGCCGGTGAAAGGAAGAAATGAGAGTACGAATAATAGCAAATTAATTTATGGATGGCAGGATGGAGCGGATCTGACCGTTTCTCACCTTTTCCAATCGAATTAGCCGTCGTCTGCAGCGATAGTCACGAACCAGTACTCATGAATTTAATCTTCAAACAATTGAGATTTAAACATTTCTTGCATTTTATTCATAAAGCTGCATCTCGACGCTAAGTACGAACGTACATATATATCCAGATTTTAAACGAACAGTAATAATTAATACATGCACGCGATAATAATTAAGTCGAACAAGATCGCATTGTCAGAGCTGATCACTTTCTTACGCGTGTTGGCGTTATTGCTAGACGCGCAACGCCTTCTCCTTGCAGGATATTGTCCTCAGAGGAGTAAGTTAACTGCCTTCTTCTTTCGAAGACAAGAGAGGAGCGTAAGCGTTGTCCATGAATAATTTCAACGAGATTTTTATCGTTGTTGTAAACTCTCGGCGTCCGGCCGCTCCCGGGAGCGCGTAACAGAAATTTATCACGCTCGTTAAGCGTTGAAAAACTTTCGAGCGAACTTTTGTGACGTAATTGCTCGACGAGGTGGCCCCGACACGCTTCATGCGAGGCCGAAACAGGCGCAGCTATGAACGGCCGTAAGTAATTATGCTCAAACTAAAAGCTATTTTAGCATTCGATTGATGTCTTTAATTTGTTGTCAGATATATCTAATTTCAAAATGGATAACATTTGAAAATATTGTACGATAGATAAGTATATCTTTTTAAGTGACTAATTTAACAAAATGTTTACATAACGTAAACATTATTAAATTCTGGTATATTGGTTAATTGAGCCATCGGTAAAGTCTTCGTCAATTTTTATCTTGACATGGAGAACAAAAGTTTGAATAGATATCGTCACAATAGATATATCTAACAGAGATTAGCCAGACATATTTCCGATTAATACAGATATGTCCGTGGCATTTCAACGCGCTCTATACGATGTAACGTTCAATCGACCGGATAATATCGTATACAATCGCGTCACCGCTTAATTAACTTATCGGCACTTCCGAATGAACACTTCGAAGAAATCGTGACCATTTAATGCAGTCTACGTTTTCGACTGATTTGTTTCAACCGGTAAAAAGTCTTCTAGACTTGATTCGCGAAGAACAAGAGCAAGCGGCGGCCAAATCGCGAGGATGAGGCTGTCGACACGATTTTGCCGGGATCGAGATTAATCGATGGGATGAGGGTGGGAAAGGGAAACGGGTAGATTGGCGACTGAAAAAAAAGTACGTCGGTAAGAAAACGGGTAGATGCTTCTCTTGCGAAGTGAAAAAAAGGCAGCGAGAGAGCTCAATTAATCGAACTCTCGTCGAAAGACTCCCTCGCTATCGATAAAAGTCCGCGTGTATAGGTGGGTAAAGAAAGTTACCGAAGTAACTCTCTCCTCGTCTTTCCTCCGCGTCCACGCGGATTGTTTGTAAAACTTGTTCAAAGATTCGCCACGCAATCATAATTTATTCATTCAGAGATATTATGCGAATGCACGTTTATTTTTTCATTGTGTACCTCGAATTATTTTCTATTCATTTTCACGATTTATTTCTTAACGTAAAAATGTCAGCGAAAATTATTTAATCTGTGATACTCTGATGAAAAATCATTTATTTCCTTATGATTATAAATGGATGGATCTTTATGAGAAAAGCTGGCTAAGCTAAATAAGAAAAATAGGACAATTAATTTTTTCTCGTCACAGATTTCTGATATTTTTAGCTTCTTAAGAAAGTCATTATTTATTTTGAATAAAATCTTTATATAAACACGCTGACAGCTTTACAAATTAAAAAAGAAATTACAAATTTTTTTATGTTCACACACAAGTACAGATTTATGTAACGTAAAAGTATGTGAATTTTGTCACTTCTAAATTGAAATCTTACTGATTTCAATGTTACATTTTATAACTATGTCAATCCCTGATATGCACTGTTTTTCAGTGATAATACAATACAATTTCAATCAGAATACCTCCTTTGGAATCATTAAAAGATATTGAATAATTGTTGATAATCTTAGTTATAAGTACAGCACAGCAAATCAATGAATAATATACTGATTCCAATTTAGACAGCATACAATCAAATTTTTTCGAAGTACTAAGAATAATATTGTTAAATTTCACTTGCTGGCGCGACAGTTACAATAGCACTCTAAAAGTCGATATCTAGTTTTCTAGATATGGCATCGTCTCAGCAATAATTATTTTTGTCGTCTTACTTTACCAGCCATTTTTGCAAAGATTCTTGCACCGTGTCAGAACATAAAACTGATTCACCATTCGTCCGGATAATAGGTTTTGTAGCTCGATATTATAGTGCAGAAGCTCATTGAAAATTTACTAGTTCTCGATACTGGACATGTTGCTTTGTAGCTTATTTTTACATTTCTTTAGGTAGATAGGTATTGAACAGATAATATTGAGGTAAAATGTGAAAAGAAATTAATTTGTAAGAAAACAATGAAAATGCTATATAAGCGATAACGAATTTATTAAACGTATACAATATTGAAATCATTAGAAACACTATATTTCATCAAGTACCTCTAAATAAAAAAATTTTACGCGGAATATAAATTGACTATGCAATGAACTTTAAAAGAGGTCGTTAATAAACCGTGCTGTACTTTATCCAGATAAATATCAAAATAAATTTTAACCAACTCGCGTCTACGGCCCTTCCAATTCTCCTTGAGAACAATCCATCTCGCCTCACCGAGCCACTTGAAACGAGCCTTCAGGCCTTGCCATTAATTTCAGAGAAGAAGAATCATCCCGAGCGTTCTTTACAATCATAGAAGGGAAGAAGACGTCTCGTTTCGCGCGTTTTATTAATATTTAATGCGAATCGTTCACGCGCATTTTCATCCGCGGGCCCGTCCCATATTGGCGCCATAACTCTTCCAATCTGGACCTCCGCGCGCTCTCGCACCGAGAGTCACCCTTCCCCAGGAACCCGACGTTTCCCTCTCACCACGTTCGACGTGAAATTGGGGATTTTATCGTGACGCTGTATTAACGAACTCCGGCGGACGAAGAACGAGCGTGGATTTAACGGGCGGATCAAGACGGCTATTCCCGCCGGGAAAGAAATTTAATATCGTTTCTGCTCACGTCTCGAAGCGATGAGTTTCGATAAGTGCGATATCCCCTTAACTTTCGAGTACTCGAAAAATGTTTTATGAGACTCATTCACCGTGTGTACACGAGTATCGAGGCCAGATCGGTTTAATCATCGGCACTGAACGATTGTTTCCTTTCTCTCATCGATGAATCTTTCCATCTCACCGAAATGAATATTTTGAACGCGAATGGATTATCGAACAGTCCTTTTTTTATTTTTTTTTATTCGCTACGTTATTAGAATGTAATAAAAATTTCAAAGTTTTGTCTTCTTAAATATTCCGGGATTACATTTTCTGCTTTGACTTTGACAGATTGATAATAAAATAAAATAATTGATTGAGATTGATTGATGTTCTGTAATTACATTAATTTTTTTCCCGCGCATTATTTGCGACCGTGTACAAGCTTTGATTGACTTAAACATTGCTTTATCAAATTTGAGGTTGGCATTATTTATGTGTGTATCGACGTATGTAAAGTTATTTTCATAAATTATCACCGATCAGCTGTCACACAGCACGTTGGGCTAATTAATTATGAACGAGAATCATATTTTTTCCACGCCATTGTCCATTTAGTGCAACTACGTCAACTAATATGACCGATAACATTTCCACGGAGAACTAGGCCGGTAATCGCGTCCCAATAAATAATATTGTCTACCTAAAACAACCGCGCCGACTTCGAATACTTTAATTACTCGACTCATAAGCCTCGTTTATCATCGTTAGCGGACATGTAGGACCTGAAGCCATTAGTGTACAGTGCCACCTTTTTTTCGGCCGGTACACCTACCACATGTGTCCCGCGAGAAAATAACGTTCTCGATGACTTAGATCGATACCATTGTAAATTGTGTTTTCAGGTTAATACAGCGAGATAAGACAAAGAAATATCTACAGAATTTTTGTCGACACAACAAGTGATAATAGTCGTCGAATACATTTATCTACTTTGAAATGAATAAAAAGGTAATTTCCACAGGCACGCACGTTACAAATTATCGTATGTTATACAAATTATTTTCACTCGTTATAATTTTGAATTTATCACGCGGTGGTATTTATGAACGAAACATATTAAATTTATGCAAATTCTATTTGCATATTCTGTACAGCTTTTGTAATCAATATAGCTTTTTATAGTACGGACAAACATAACTTAATCGAATATTGTAGTTTAGCATATCCCATTTGTTTATTATGTTATCAGACGTGTCCCGGTTCTGCATAACTCCGTTTGATTTACGTGCAGAAATTAATGATTCGTGTGCGCGCAGAAAGTGCCATTTTACGAAATTGCCAATAAATAATCCGGCACGATTTAATCGGAAGGGGCATCGTTTATAATATTTTCCGACGTGCGCCATCAAAATAAATCACAGATTCACATCAAGATTGTAGTCAATCATGGGACAGACGTTTCCTGCATTTCCATTGAGCTGACTTTCCAGGGAAATCGTTTTATTTTCCAGCACGAGCTCCCCCTTCGCGTGGTGCGATGCGACGGTTATTATTTATCTCAAGAACAAAGAACGCGGACCTGGCTCGCTTTATTTTCTTTTGTTCCTTCCTCATCCTTCTCTCTGAAGAGATCTTACCGAGATCTTACAGAGACAGACTATAATAATGAAGCATTTGCTCCTTTGGTTTGTTTCGCGCTTAGTATACCAACCATGAAAAACTAAAGATTATAATGGAAAACGTGCCACTTTTTATCTTATGTTTATCCTTTGTTTTTTGATTTTATTTTTCTTGTAAAATATTACAAGATGTTAGCTGCATATCTTTTCAAATATAAATAAATCTATCAACTCTATTTTCTTTACTTTTTATTCATTTAATCGTTTATATTTATATTATTTATTTCTTTCCACGTGTGCATCATTTGTATTATTAAAATATGTCAATTGGGTTATCATATTATTTAATCGTAAATTATTGCAATTATTAAATCACTGCTGTTTGTATAGAAATATCTACTGAAAATTATTTATATATATATTTTTAAATAATTAAGAAAAAGTAAATATCCATTTCTATTTATATTGCAGATATGGAATCAGAGTGGATCCCTGGCAGTGGTTCCTCTTTCTTAGTGGCAAGGACGACGGTAGCGAAGAATATCCCTCATTGTTGCTGATCTGCTGTAAGTGAAACTGCCGATATGTCATTTTACATTCGTTCAACGGAAACAGAGCTGTCAATGTTCGTGGCCTCGATTACAAAGTGAACGACATTTATTATAAGACTTTCATCTGTATCAACGGAAGTATGTCAATCGAGAAAATATCAATAGCGCTTTTACTATTTAAAAGCTTAGTGTGGCTTTTTCCTGTCAATTAATTTCTTTATACCGGAAAAACTGTATTCTCGAAAGAATTGTCTTCTAATAGAATTGCCCTTTTTGTAGTAGTTTCTTCTAAAATAGGCGCCAAAAAAATTTGCTTAACTTTAGGAGGAATTCTTTTAAAGGACGGATTAGTAGCAAATCTTGTTTTTTGTAAGTATTTATAAGTAAGATGAGATTTTATAGGATTTAGAATAGGACTGGTCTTTCACAAATGTAAAGAAAAATGTAATTTAAAATATTTTTAAAAATACAAATTGTTTTCCGCCAATCATGAAGGTCAAAAGAAACCTAATAAGAATTATAAATACTAATCTTTAAAACAGGCATTATTTGAGACTAAAATTAACTCTTTCAATCACTTTTTATTACCGTCTCACCCGTGATATTTAAATATCACGATGTTTAAGGCTTTGAACATCAAATACACTGCAATGCATTGGCTATGTTAAATTATAAAGATAAAGGTTGCAAACACCAAATAAAACATGTTTTATATAGAATATCATTGTTTAGAAATTCATTAGAAAAAATATACTCTCAATTGTAAAAAATATTTTAGAAAAGAAGGCTACTTCCATTAATAATGTGTATCAAGAGAGCTTGTTTTCTTATTTCGAGAATACAATTTTTTCGATGTAATGTTTCCATAGAATATTTTGTTAACGTGAAAAGTTATTTCTTGAATCATTAAAAATGACCACATTAAAAATGTACCAACTGCAAGATTGATTTTACAAAGCAACGATAAAATGATACAAAAAGTTACTTGGATTAAATATTGGAAAAATTATCAGATTTCATTATTATATATATATATATATATATACAAATTCGTATTATTCATGATACCATAGGCTATTTATGATGTCATAGGCCATTAAAAATGAAAAGTCGACAGGCTCGCAATCGCTTTTCGTTATGGAAATATATAAAACCGAATTGCATGAATGAGAAAAGGAAATATGCCGAACTCTAATTTTCGCTTTTATTGTCGCGGTCGGTCCATTGATTCTCTAGTATCTGCGGTAATTTAATTTCACCGTTTCTCGTTCATGCTTTTTTTTTATATTTAATCTGCACGTAATGTGAATATCTGTCGATATCCGTGCTTATGAACAGAGCTGTAATGATACGTATAACTTTATCTCTGGAGATAATGGATGAAAGAAACGAGAACGAATCTGTCAAAAACATCGTGAAAATAATGAATAACGCTTTGAAAATTTAAAGTCAAACTTTATCTTCTCTTGACAGTCGACCATAGATAACGCTCAAGCAGAAGTATAAAAGTTAATAAAAAAGAGAAGAGGAAGAATGCGCTAAACGCGGTTCGGAATGAAGCGAAGAAGTGCGCGGGATAACGTTGGCAGTGCTGATATGAGATGGGAGGGAAAATGAAGTCTGTTTCTGTCTGGCAACCTAGTTTTGTTTTAGTTATCTCGTTATTGCAATGCGGCCCGCGCATTGCAAAATTGCAAAAAGGTGGAAACAATTTGGCGGGGTAATTTCCCATCTCTCTAGGATTCATTGATTCTGAATGTTCCTCTAGGTATTTATTTCAGTTGCTTATTTTAGACGCAGTACTCAAGCGTTTTTGCAACTCGATACAACTTGCTTCTGCATCCTCATGACGTTCGAAAAGCTTAACGAGGACGAATCTTTTTCTTAATTTAGAGTTTACCTGATTTATAATTTGTTTGCTACTGAAATTACTTTACTTTTACTTTAAAGTTTTTAATATTTATGCACGTTCCCTGTTTTATCAAATATACATTATGCTATTATTAGCAAACAATAGTCGATTTATATTTAAATTAAACAAATTTAAATATATAAGAAAAGTGCTCAAGAGGCTTGTGCCGATTTAGATTTTACGCTTTAAATCACTATCGTAATATCGTGCAGAATTCTCGGTGGAATTCAGGCTCGTTACGTTTTGCGATGTAATGTTTTTTAGCCTAGACTTTTAAAGTGGGTCGAAATTCAACGAGTCTCGCGTGAAACATAAATTTTAAAGCACGCAAGCCATCGCTCCTTTAAATAGCGAACATATTCCTCGCGTATTGTCCCCTTAGTGCCGCGCAGTGCGCTCGCTTGTTGCGTTTTCATCCGAGGTTGCAAACGCCATAACTTACATACGTGCAACAGTCGTGTACGTGTGCAGTTTTAAATGCGGGTTGCACGCACAATGCTTGCAAATCAGCAACTTTAACAGAAGGATTATGAAAAGTTCACAAATATTAATAATGCGAAATAGAAGAATGAGGTTTAATTAATGACCCAAGTGTTTTTTCTTATCGATTGAAAAACTGACGTTTTCAAATGCGCAAAAGACTTACTTTACATAATCTTCCGCTATGATATTATTACAACGTTATATAATATCTATTCTATATTCATATCCTTTTTACAGAGAAAATGATGAATAACGCTTATAAAAGTAGCATTATCATTCCTTTGATTCTTTTTTAAAAGCGTTAAAATCAATTTGTAGGATTCTATTTTTGCTCTTGATATCTCTCTAAAATGGATCCTTGTATAATTTCTATTTTCCTAACGGTTTCAATCCCCAGTGCAGATTGAACGCGGGCGGCTTATGTCGACTAAGCCGCTATGGGAGGGTTGCATCATTTACACATAAGGGAACGTAATGCTCATGGGAAACTACGGCTAATAGTTCCCGTATTTTAGAATCTGCGTCGAGCGACGTCGCTCCTTCCAACGGGATGCTAAACTCGTTTCCTTTTTACAGCCAACCCGACTTTGTTTCTGTCTGCCCTCCACGGGGTTAGATAGGGTGTGTTACGTTCCTCCTATTCTACGCGACCTTTCGCATAATAATTTTCATAGCGAGCAAGCCGAAATTGCTTTTTAAAGATAAAACGCACAGCGTCGCTGCACCAGTCGCTGAACAATCATTAGTGAATGACTTTAAGAGGAATATAAAATAGTAAGACTATAAAATAATAAATTGCAAATTAATTGATATTCCTTAGATCCACTTTTTATATAAATTTGATTAAAATGTCACTTTTTATTTGAAAATACGAATCTATTTAAGTTCTTTTTATTTGACTTCATTGACCGACGCAGTAACCCTAAGCTCTTTCGCGATTGTGATTGGAATATTAATTACTTGACGTATCAGATATTCAGAGAGTTATTATACACAGAAGTGGAAATATATCCTGGTTTCATTTGTATCTGTTCCATCTATTTCTCTTTGGCGTTATTAAAACTTTCGGTTGTATCACTTGTTAACGGAAATGACAACACATCAACTGTTTCGGTGGATTCCGGTGAATGGCTACAGAAAATGTCGGACTCGAGAATAACATGTCGAATTGAAATTTCGTTGCATGTATTTCTCGACAATGCACGGGAACATCGGACTAATAAAGCCATGCAGTTTGTTAGAAACACGAAGAGTGTGTCTATATTATTATAGTTTCCATATTTCTTTGCCAGACGTAATATTTTATCTCGGTTTAATAAATATTTTGTGACATATTATGTACAATATGAAGATGAAAATAAACATAAAATCATTGTCCATTATCGAAATTCAAGTTATTTTCTTTGCGCTTTGATTTTCAATTTTGTAAAATAGATTTTTCAAATTCAAATTGATTTGATTCAATTGAATTTCTCTATTGAAAATATAAAAATAGACATTCGCAGTAATCATTTACGCAGCTTCATTCCAATTTCGTGACGATTTCGCGATGGATACAGGTCACCTATATTTGTTCGGAACAGAATCGTTGATTTAACAATGACATCGCGCGGAGGGCACACGAGAATAGAAAATAAGGAAGAATCGGGCAAATACATTGGCTCACTTATCGCTTTTCGGGTTTTCGCCCTTCGGGGTTTCCAGGGCGGGGAAATGGACCTTCCCGGGGAACGTGTAACGTCTGTTCGGCGGTTTTCCGGAAGTTCCGAGACGAGAAGTTCCTGGGGTAACTTAAAGTTAACTGTAACTCAATGCTCATAGCCCTCACGCTGTATAACGAGTCCGGGACTAAATGTGAAAGGGTGTGCCAACCAGCCACCGCCGACCATCCAGCCAACCGCCATGATAGCTCACCGGCGAGAGGGTTTGTTCTCATAACGTCTGCAACATTGTCGGCGCCCCGCCGTAGTGTATCTTACTCTCTGTTCGCCGAGCGTTAAGACTGAATCCAGTGAGATTTGCATGCCGTGTCTGTGGATTTCGCGCGCCGAGCACTAGAAACAACCACGCCGCGGTAAAGCAATTAACGATGACCACTACAGCTGTCAATTCCTCTCCGTCACTCGCTGTAATAGAATTTCGCGAAAGAGTCTACTATTGGAAATACGTGAAATGATCTCGTCGCTTTAGATTATGATTGTTATAAATATTTTTTTCCATCGAGAATGTTATTCAGGAATTATTACATTTGTAAAATGATTATTTCGGCGATCTATTTTTTTCTTCTTTAGCTTTTCCCTCTCTTAGTTTTCCCTCGAAATAATTGATTCACATGTCATTTCACGCAGACGGTTTTAAGCGGGTTTGCATTCAGCTTAATATTCAAAACAATTATCACTTTTTCCTCATCTCTTATCCAGACTGCTATCAAAATTATACAAGCGTCGCGAATGAATTCCGCGAGAGGTGAAATTTTAAAAGGACAAGCGCAGCTGAACCGAGCGCCGCCGTCGGAATGAGAGAATTTCGCGCGATAGAGATCGCTTTCGCGTTAATTTCGAAAGGCGAGCTTCCGGGCAAAGTTTTCACTCCGGGTGTGATGTTATACGTTTCGTCGTTCGCGTTGGTCATTAAAGCGCAGAATGGAAACGTGCAGTAACGGGTCATCGTATGAATTACTTAATCCGCGCACGAGCAACACTGCGCGCAAGTAATCGAATCAAATGCGAGATTGCTCTTGCGAAATCCCTCCTCACGCATTCGCTATCTGCGCATTCCTCCCGTTTATTGCCTATGCGTTCGGCCTAGCTAAATGTAAACTTATTACAAATGTGCATCGACCGAACCATTAGGGATGCTCCTTTTTTTTTTACTTTTTCGCTCGTACGCTTCTGATTAGAGACCTTCGATGAGAGCAGTTCCGCGTACCATTATTTTTTTGCATGATCTTCATTCTCATTACACAAAAATCAGCGCGGATAACAAAGAAACATCACCGTAAAACGTAATGTATCCATTAGTGCATGCAAAAAGTATTTTCGCTGGATATTATTTGAGATTGGAAAAAATTACGATTTTGCATATGTTACTGAGGAAAAAAGTATATATTCAGTAATTTATTTATTCACCGAGGAAGAATCGAGAAAGCGTATCATTGATCGAGTAAATATTTAATAACTTTTGAATGATATCGGAAGACCATTTTGAACATTGGCGACAGAAGTGGATAGAGTTTGAAAAATTCAGCTTGCCAGAAATAGCAGAGAGACTGCGGACAGTGAGAAGTAGATAGAACTCTGTAATTTCTACTCCCGAACGAGATTTTCTTCCACAGAAATTTTGAGAACTTTAAAGAAGTAAAAAGTGGGATGAAAATAAATATTGGAATTGCCTGTTTTATACAATTAGAAATTATGGATTTGCGGATCTTGTTTAAGAATGTATAGGACATTTCTCAAAATGTTAAAAAAATTATGAAAAAATTTATAGATTGTTTTATATTGCATTTGAAAATAATAAAAAATAATAGAAAAAATTTGATGACTTTTTTATCCGGATAAAAAGTTATTTCCATAAGAAGTAGCCATGTGCTCTAATAAAAATATAAGTTAATAATGAAATGAAAAATACTGAAAAAAAAATCTGAATTTTGTTATTCAAGTACTTTAAATATTCGAGATGATTTGTGTAAAGTTTCTTTACGATGCAGAGATCAGTTCTGTAAATCAAACAAAATTTATTTATTTATAAAATAACTAAACAGACAATTACAATAAAACTTTGTATAAAACATCTTGAATACTTAAAGTACTTACATAAAAATTTGATTTTTCTTAATATTGTAGGAAATAATTTTATTTTTAATAACAAATAAAGTAAATAAACTATAAAAAATATTAAATAAAAATATGATCTTATTCACGCAACTTTCATATGTATACCTGTATAGTTTATTTGATGTGTTAATATTAAACACATTTCCAAATTTTATTTACTTTGCAGGGGCCGTGTGTCCGATACATCTTAAAGCAAAATGCTGCTATGTAAAATATTAAGAATGTTATAAACTCTTTTTTCAAAGCGATAATAAGATTTAGAGGTAAAAGGGTTGGAAAACGTCATTCTGTGCCGCAGTAGTTTCAGAATTGCGTTTATAAATCTCTTCTGTGTATTGCCCAAAGACGGAAACAGGGTAGCGTCGGTTAAAGCTCGCGGAAGCCTCCGTTCAGTCAGCGGCGCGAGCCCACTCCTGGATTAAGAAGATATAAAGAAAGAGTGGAAAAAGGATTGTCGGGAAGGGGGTGGGAAAAGAAGCGGAGACGTAGAGTGAAAAGAAAGAGCGAAAGAAAGTCGGTATCGTGTATATGTATATCTATATACAGAGAGCCCACTCGGAGATAGAGTATGAAAAGAGGCGATTTTCCGTCCGTGGTTTACGTTACCTTTTTATTACCAGTCGGTAGCGCAACGGCGGCGTCGGCGCCATTGCCACCGCCACCCGGAGGCATCGTTGAGAATGGGCTGAACTACGCGCGTCGAGTGCTAATTACGAATAATTATGAGTGCTAATTAAGGCCCTCCTTTGTCGCGATGGCGCACAGCTACACGCGTCAAGGTGTGATACACGCGCGCTTTTATAGCCAATATAAAGCCCAACGTGTCAACGGGCCGAGATGTAAAAATAATCGGTTTAAATTTCGCTAAAAAAAAACGTTTAAAAACAAATTGAAATGCTTTACAAGCGACACGTGTAATAGCTACCATTTCCCCGTAATTAAAAATATGCACGATTTGTATAATGTCGTCGACTTATCGTCTTTAGAATGAATTTCTTTTCGCGCTTGAATTTTCATGCGATTCCAGCGATGAGACACTGACAAGAACTGAATTAATAAAGCGGAAATAACAGCGACTTATTGAAAGAAGTATATCTTGCGACAATTTTCGCGTTAACTTTAATTACTGTATTAACGCGAGGAGGGTTGAAGACGCTGCAAAATAAGACGCGCCACTGTGCCTATCCGACGTCCGGCGTTTATCAAACTTTCATGAAACGCGTCGAAAGAATGTCGCCAACTCGATGTCAGAATCTAATTAAGATCCGCCCCAGACGGGATTTGATCTCTCTTTCTCTCTCATCTTCGCCATCTCGGGCGATGAGTTTTCGCGAGCTGCGCCGTGCAAAACCGAGCGTCTTCTCGTCCGACGCGACGCGGCAACTCGCAAACCCGTCGGAGACGCTTCAGGCGAGATAGAAGAGACTCACTGTAAAAAAAAAGTAAAAGTCTTAATTAGCGGCTGAGATCGGAGATCGGCTCGAGGCTGGAGAATCGATTATCTTTGAATTCATGGATACCGGTACACGTTCGCCATCATTGTTTTGCATTGATATTTCTCTTTTCTTCTTTTATTCTCTCTCTCTCTCTCTCTCTCTCTCTCCCTCTGTCTCTTTCATTCTCTTTTTCTTCTCCCGATGAAACCTCGGGAAAAATTTCATCCCGTTAACGCAATGGTCTCGTCGTTGTGTGGTAGATTACTGCAATCCGTTAAGGCATCACCCTTGCTCCACGCGAAATACATGTACCGCAAAGATTTCTTTCGTTTACATTAAGCTTTTGACACGGCAGAATTTACAGACGTGAGAAATGTTTACCTCATTGCATCAGAGGAATGAATTTTTTTTTAATTAAGACCAACACTTTTTCTCTCTTTCTCTCTCTCTCTTTCTCTTTCTCTCTCTTTCGCTTTGTCTGGATCAGCATTAATATCGTAACAATATTCTTGCTATAATATTTTCTCAATATTTATCACAAATAAGCACTACAATTATACATTGATTTTTAATTGAGATATTTGAAATATTAAATTTTTCCAAGCGTAACGCATATTTTTAATGATAATATTTACTTGTTAAATCATTAGAAACTAGCGCTTACATAAATATGAAAAGTTCATATTTACTCTGCAAATATCCAGACGGTGATATGAGTTAAAATGCGAAAGATAAAATAAAAAGCAACTTTGTTTTTTCAGTTAACACACAAATTCGATCGTAATGAAACTTTCAGTGTAGGTTAGTTACAATTTTGAATGCGGACCAGCCAAGAGATTATATCAAATATTAAAATTGCTTTTCTCTTATTTTATTCCTTTTTCTCTTCATCTTTTGGTGCATAATAAAATAATTATTTTTGCCTTGTGGAAAAACTCTCGTTGCGTTGATAACTCTTGTTTACTTCCACATTGGATTCTTATAACGTACTACACGGCAAACACTAAGAATAAACAAGCGCATCGCCGTACAGACCGAAATATTTCATCGATTTTTCAACGCTGACGTTTTTCTGGCATTTGTGCAATAAAATGCACTCGGAGGTCGGCCGTGCAATATCGTTTGCAGCATCGGAATCGGCGTATCATTTTAACGGTGATCGTTCATCATTCGTAAATCCAGCCCGTACTCGTCGCGAAACAAACCCGTCACACGTGAAACATTGTTTTCGAGGTATCAAATGGAGTTTAAGAAGATCAAAGAAAAAATGCATACGTCCCTGACGAAATTACGCGACGCAATCGCCGCGGCTCGGTTTGGTACGCGCGATTTGCCCGTGGACCATTAACCCCCTCCTGCTTTCTCATATCCCACCACCTGTCTCCTCGTCAAAGCCATTTTTTTTCTCGTATAATTTCTCTTGGATGAAGCGAGCTCTGAGAGCTTTCGCGATCATGCCCCGCGGTCGGTGTGAAAAACCGGGCGAATTTTCACGACGAAAAGGGTTCCATTAATATCTATTAGCGAGCCGTGCTCGACATCAGCCGGATTTATACATTCCCCGTCGTTCCTCCCGTCACCCCCCCCCCCTTCCTCTGATTTCAAATCCCTCTTTGAATCTCCTGAATTCGCCGGCGTATCGTCGAAGAACAGGAAAAAGATACAAGAATGAGCGAGGAGGCAAAATCGTTGGAGGTATTCTGAAATACGAGACGTCATTTATTTTCATTAATTAACGCCAACATTGGAGTGTCAGAACACCAAAACCGACACTTTTTCCGTTTTATCAATATTCCGACAGCGGTATAATCCCTCGCATTTACCATGAGTTTTCACTTTCATGTAAATATTCCGTCACCTATTCTGTGCTATGAGAAAAAAACGAGAAAATTCGTAACCTTGCAATACTTTTCAAATTCCATCTCTGGAACTTTTGAGCATAGATCGAAAGGGTTTACGAGTTACGCTTGGGAGAAATGTAACAATGATTTCATCAAAAGTTTTGTGGATAGCGAACCTTTTTCAATTGCAGGACGTTTCGAGTTAAGCCCACTTTTCAAATTTAGAGAGTATATATAGAATATTCGAATGTTTTTTTTTATACGCGACATAGTTAGGTTATAAAAAAAATATGATTATTAAGAAATATATGAGAAAGTTGGACAGTACTTAGACATTACTTTAGTATAACAGTTCAGTTGTAATTTATATCATTCATAATTCATTTATACACTGTGCATATTCATGCATTTTGATTGTTCACACGTTTTCTGTATTACTTAATGTACAAAAATATAAATAGGATTCTGTTTCGAATTTTGTCATATATTATAGATCGCATAAAGCGGACAGAGCATAAAACAGGACATCATAACGACGATTTTATTTTGAATTTTACAAATACATTGCATTCTTATAAATGTATTATACAATATTATGTAAATATTGGAAATTTTATTTGTTGCAAAGTGAATACATCGATATTACAAATATTATTGAACAAACCTTTTTTAAAGCGGTTCGTGTACTCGCCGTAGCGTTTCAAATTTGTAACTTGTGTTTATTTTTTTAACGCCCCCTTTTTTATCTCGCGTATTTCGAGCGTTACGTAAATATAAAGATGCGATCAAGGTATTTTCATTGGCATGTCTTATTCACCGATTAAGCTAAAGGGATTGTTTTCGTCGCTTTATTTCAATCCTCTTATCAAAGCGACTGCGCTTCCAATTTCCCCGGTGCTTTTATGCACTTTGAACGATGCGCTTAATTCACCGAATAAACGCCTCCGCGCTTTTTCTCCCGCACGGTCGCGAGCTCGTAATTTGCTCGAAAAAGTGGCCTTGCGAATCGCCCCCAGTTGAGGCCAAAAAGCAGCGGTGACTCGCGAAGCGTATTCGAATTCAAAGGGTTCGTAATTAGTCGACGCGAGCATGTTGTAACAATCGTCGTTTAACTTTTGACCACCGCTTCGAAACGGGCTGGTCTTAAATTTTCTTTTATATCACACATCCAGCGATGAGATTTTTGAAAAGTGAAATTGGATACATAATAGACAGGAAAGCTGAGAGATATTTGCGCGCACAAAAATAAATGATGTGTGCATGTGTATTACGTATGTATGGAAAATGATATTAACGTTTCACGTTCGTGTTTTTTTTTTACTTCCATATTATACTTTTCGCAAGCGATCATTTTTCATAACGCATTTGTTATTACGAAATAATATAACAGCGGAATATATTGACACTGATGTGAATTTCAACGCACGTACGCGACGACAAGTAAACCGGTTTGATAATCCTCTTGCGTAACAGTTGTTGCCATAAATCAAATTAACGTAGAAATTTTCGTCGGGGGAAACATGAAAACGTTTATTGAGCTGTAAAGTGATAATAGTATCATATCGGAGTATATCGCAAAATAGTAAAGTCTCGAACGAGCTTCCAGTCAGTTGTTCAATTGACTGAAAGAATACAAAAGCTGCGCTCTCGATTCATCGTAATCCGTGCGTGATGTGTTTGCAATTAATTTTGCATCTTATTTTACGATAAATTGTGCATTGAAACGTTCGTTTCATTAACCGAGAATACTATCAATTGTGAGAGTGACTTGACTTTCTATTAGTCTGGAGTGACAGAGAGGGAGAAAAGTTTACACGAGACAGAAATTACTATAGTGCCTTTAATTGTGACTAATGTGTTCTTAATTGCCTGCTTTACATTTTGCACGCGTTAGCGTGCGACTTCTTTTCTTTGTTAACTAAAATTAATTTGGGAATTAGCATAGCAGAGCTCAGCGCAACGTTCACGTGCTTAATAACGCCTGTAGAGGCAAAAATATTCGCGTACGCTTACTATTGTAACATGATACTTGCACGTAACTGTGCATGGCTTAATTATGCAGGACATTATATCCGACCTATATCTTACAATAATGTTTCTCATGAAGATTTCGTGAAATCATATTGTTTATCATGTAAACGATAAATTAACTACGTTGTTCTTGTCATGTGGATATCTAATCCGTAAATGATTTGCTTAACTGAAATATTTGCTCACTTAGATTCCATAATATCACAAAAACATGAAAGAATAACGGTGAGCTTTTATGAAAACAAACACTAACTTATTTGTTTTTTCTTTTAAATAAAAATGTTATTGTTCCAATTTTATTGTTTGGCGCAATAACCGTAGTCACAATGTATATTAATATATTTCCCCGGTGTCTCGGAGGGATTAGATATCTTGGAAACACCGCCAGTGTTTTCATTAAGGTGCCATAAACTTGTACTATCAAAATCTTTGATGCCGCAGGCGAATGCATTTCCGGATTTCTTCGCGCGAATCTCCTCGTTGCGACGTGATGCTTTCGCGGTTCCCAATTCTGCGAGTTTGCCTATCATCCGGTTGCATCTCTTAAACTTATTTAAGTTCCGCCCATATTTTATCCCGGAGCGGACGATACTTCGAAGAATACGACGAACCGCTCTTGCGGTGAAATCTTATCCGGCTACAGCGACCGCTATCGTATGGCCCATCCACGCCGAAAACCCACGTAATCTCCGAAAGTGTCCGAGCGTTCTCGATTCTGAAAACGATTGCGGGAAAACGATAAGAACCACGGGATAAAATAAAAGAGATATTTTTGTGTGTTTCGTCAAATCCCGCTGTTGGGATCGATCCTCTCGAATAATCTCGCTCGAACGTAATTTCGTATACGGTGGAAATCCGATTTAATAGCAAAACGCCGGCTTCTCGTTTACAAGTGCGAAGTATAATCGGATATTGGCTCTATAGTTACTACTATCTATTAATGCGTTCTTCGCTCTGCTATGATTCTTTTTTTATATATAGATTAAGATTATTTTCGCGATATTCTGTCTTGTTGATTTCAATACAATTTTAATTTACTCAGTTGTATAATATTAGATGCGCAAGTTGATTCGGTGCCTTTTTTCATAAAATTCAAAGTTTATTCACAAAAAATCAAATAGAGGTTTGATGTTTGAAATAATTTCCATTATTTTCTGTGACTTTGTCCCATCTATCGAGCAGCTGACGAATACTTTCGTGAAGTATAAATTAAAAGAAAAAGCTTGACAGTTTTCGACAGTTTTCTGACAGAGCCGATAAAGTTTTCAAAACTTTTTCAGGCTTCTTCCACTGTCTTAAAATGTACATCAGCCAAGGTGATGTTGGGACGTTTGGAACAGGTGGTAATCCGATGGGACTGGGTCTGAGCAAAAATCCGCATGAAACAGAATTTTCAGCTCAAAGAATGACATCTTCCGTTTTCTTTGCGGCATGTGGCCAAATGTTGTCGTGCTGAAAAATAAAATTTTTACTCCTGATATCACTTTTTGCACATTTTGAATTGTCAGCAACTTCATTCAGAGTAGAACAAATCATTTCTGTAATTTGAGCAGGATTTATTTTCTAATGAAATACGAAAAAATGCAGAATCTTAAATGCTTTTTGGATGTCCATCACGTTCGCTGCTGTTTTGTAAAGTTTGTCTGCTTTGCCAAGGTAATGTTTTGAAAACGTTGAGATCCACACTTGCAAACCGCAAAAGAGTGGGAAAATACTTGTTTAAATTTTAAAACGAAATTATAAGACCGAATGTAAAAGCACCGAATTAACTTGTAAACCTGGTATATATTGACATGTTTCAGCACTTTTTAAGAATACTTGAAAATCAGAAATTTTCTTATGTAATGAATTTGTCGAAGGTTAATATTGAATTAAATTTTGAAACAACTCAAAGGAGATTTCAGGAAAATTAAGAAATTAAATAACAATACTTTTTTCTTTTAACGAATTTTATCTCTAAAATATTTAATTATAATCATTAACACTTTGACTACTATTTTGATATTGCTTTCGAGTTTGAGCTTAATAAATCTAGTATATTATTTTAATACTTTAATTTTTGTAATATCTTGATACAGTTTATATTATTTTTTTCTCATAAATAAAACCGTCACCCACACAAATCAATAATGGGTTTTTGCAGAAATCGAGAGATATAAATGTCACGCTCGTCAAAGTATTAATTTATAATGACTTTCCACAAACACGCTTCTTTATGGATCGTTCCAATCAAATGCTTGATTTTTTTCCAAACGCAAACGTTTGACGAGCGTTATAATGCGCCGCTTGCATGGAAACCATAATGCAAGACAGCAATAAAACGCAGACGATCTTGCGGTAAAAAATTTAAGCGAATACATAATTACGCAACGTACATCTCGTTCTCATTCTGCAGAATTGGGACCGCGGACGATATTGTTTTCCACGAGCTCCAGGCTCGACGTACGCGGCGCCCAATCATACTTCCGTTTTATATCGAGTGCTATTTTGGATGATTTATCGACGAGACGCTTTCGTCGCTGTTAGCTCGATATCGGCTCTTCCTCCCTTTTTTTATGTCCTCCCTACCGAATGCATCGAGAGCGATGCTCTCGATCACCGGCAGCGTTTATCCTCGCTGCACAGCCTTCACCACGCTCGCCTCGCTTCCTCTTCCTCTTTGCTCTCCTCTCACTCTATATCGTCACTCGGAGTGACAAACCCTTGTCACTTCCTCTCTTCAACCCTCTCTTGGACCAGGATCGGCCGATTGCACATTTCGACGTTTGGCCAGTTTTAAAAAGTGAGAAGAGAAAAAAGCGAAAAGAAGGGAATGAGAGCGAGAAAATAGAAGGAAGCGAAGGGAAAGCGATGTAAGCCATATGATCGATAAACGACCCCTTTCATTTTATTTGTTTTGCAGATTCTACTGTACCGGTGGGCCTTTGTCTCCTGATCGAGAAAGGACTGTCTGTGGTGAGTGAATTTTTCTTCCAAATATTTTGGTATACATATGTATAAGGGTCGTGCGAGCGGAAAGTGAGCAAATCCAATATCCGGGTAATCGACTGAACGATAGTCGCGCGATACCGCAGCTCGTTCGACAAGGGAGGCGTTACATTGTAATTTATTGCCCCTAATAGCGTCGACGCTTTTACATTGTATCGATTGGAAATAAAAAAATCGGTGAGGTTGCATCAGTAACAGCTTTGTGAAATTTTGCGTGTGATTAATTTATTTATTCTCTTTATGTAGTCGATGAGTTAAGCACTGTAATCATTCAAATTTTTATTAATCTGACATGTTTTATTCAAAACTGTACGAATGTATCTCAAAAGGTATTTATAAATGATTATACAGAGGAAAGCAATATTAAAAAAACAAAACGTTTTGTATTTGAGAGAAAATATTATTTGTTTCTGGCATATTTATTGTTAATATATAAATTCGATCATGTAATTAAAAAACATTTTTATAATATTTCTAAAATTTGTATACTTATGCTACATCTTTTGGATACACGACTAATTATTTCAATTATTTTTTATTTAACATATACAGTTGGAAAAATTACAAAATGGAAAATTACAAAAATAATTTTAAAAATATGTTAAACTAACACAATTTGCATGTATATTTATTAAATATGTGCAAATTGTATTACTTTAACATATTTTTTAAATTATTTTCACAATTCTACATTTTATGTCTATTAAGTTCAGTTAACATAGCAAACATGTGTTAAATTTACACATGAATATGTTCATTACTTAACACAAAAACTTTAGCCAGCAAATTTTTTCACAAATGTACACAAATTTTCCAACAGTGTAGATTTATGAAGTCAGAGCGTAGACGGGTAATAAGCAAGCAATTGCGCTCGTTCGCAATTGAATTCATTTGCGTGCTTCGGAAATAAACGCGCTGAAATTTCGTTGTATGAAGTCCTAGATAATCAAGAGCGAAACAAAGAAAATTCTTAAACTGGCAGATAAGTTATCTACGTCTTTTCGCCTTCTTGCTCATAGTGAGCATCGAAGAGCAACTAGAAATAAAGGGAAAGATAAATTCAAAGAGAAATAAGCATGAGGCGCTGAGAAGTACATTGCACGCTTTTCACGTTTGACTTGCTATTTTTTTTCCTCTTTTTTTTATAGAGGAACGGACAACTAAATAATAATGATATGGGGAACTCGCGACAAGTAACTTTCTACAACTTTCAGAGAAAAGTACCGGAACACTATCAGGGGAGACATTTATTGCATTTTACCCTTCCTCGAGCTCTCGCTCGGTGAACTGTCGATGAACTGTCGAGTCCACCTCTGTGAAATATTCTGAAACATTACTATCCAAGGCAATAAGAAGGGTATATTTTGTTTCACAAACTATTAGAATCTACCAACGATGAAGAATATATTTGTCGCATTATGCCTATACATTTTATCGTGAAATATTCTCACTTTCTATCTCACTTTCCACTCAGCTTGGACGTCCTTTTATAAAGGTTACATAATACTTTCATTGATAAAGTGCAATGATAAAATACGATGTAAAACTAGTTTGTTCGAGCTACAATAAAAATCTATGTTACAACTTTTTCCTGTTAAACATAAATGGAATCTTTAAACGATGCCCTTTCACAATAATTACGTTATCAAGTATCGCGGTTCGGCAACGACGTATTTCATTATCCCTTTGAACGATCACCGTAATGTCCAGGAATACTGCTTAAAAATCAGTATAGCACAGATCATCGGTCGTAGCTCGATCGAGGTGCGCGGATAAATCAATTCGATCGATTTGACGATCCCTCGGCTGGCAGATTAACGCGGCGATATTTTTCCCAGTGGCGACGGTGAAAGTCGACGATGCCATACATAGTGTTTTATCTGCACCGATAATACTGGCAGGGGTTTTAACATCGAAGCTCTCGCACACTGGTCCCTTATCGCCATGTCGTAAAGGTGATCGTCGGTCGTTGAAACGCGCCCGATTATCGTCGCAGCGTGAAGTCGTCGATCTCGGTCATCATGCGAATTAACAACGAGTCCCCCGTCGTGCAATCGTTATGCATTCCCTTATCGTCGTAAACGCTTAAATCGTAATGTAGATGTGCCACTAATTACATTGCACGGCTAATGGCAATTTCGCGACGATTAAATGTGATTCGATAAGTCGCAGATTAAAGTAATACGCAGATGGGGGCATAAATTTTCGATTGTTCTGCGATTATGAAATTCGGTAAAATAACAAGTAACGGAAACGGTAAAATAGGAATAATTAATTTTGGGACAAAGATACGTATTATTGTATATTCGCATTTGTATATTCTCTCATACGTGGATACACATAGATACCTTCGTGCATACGCAATTACTTAACGTGATGTATAATCAGCTCGATACAATTCACAATGTCTGTCCAAGCGTCGAACTCGATTTGCCGATCTCCTTTTCTGAAATGAAATCCATTGACATACAAACGCTGTCGATGCCCCACTAACGCACGCAATAATTACCACTCTCTGATTAATCGTCGGCCGCTAATCGACTAATAATTCGGCTAATGACGAACGCATAATTACAACGTTGTATGAATAATTCGGCCAGAGCGCGCAGCACCGTATGAATAATATATAGCAAATTAATACTCAGAACTAACATATCGCGCGCAGATAACTTATGCTCCCGTTTTCCCATGTATTTCGCAACCATTTACGTGATCACGCTTATTCGAATGAAATTGTCGGCTTTTATTATGCGACCCGTACGTGCAATTCGTACCGTTTAATAATTTAAAATACGTAGGTATCTGATGGCATGGAAAACTTATCGGCCACGTTTGTTTGCCAGTTGCATTTTTTAACCGTCACGTCAACCACGAGAATGATATGCGGTGCGCTAGTAGTGAAGATATGATGACGACTATGACAAATGTATCCATTTTCAGAATATACAGTCCGGGCTTTATGCAGCATTTATGTTTTGCACTTAGCTTCGGTAAATATGTAATACAAATAAATATTTCAGATAATCCTGATAAAAAAATAATTTTTCTTTATAAATTTAACAAAACAGCACTGTAACAATAATATCACTAATATTTTTTAAATGCTTTAACAGTTTGTACGTTGTGAAAAACTCTGCAGCTGTTGAATTGATTGAAATAACAGTAAAATGTGTATATCTCTTTAAGCCTTGCTAATCATATTCACGAATTGACAAATTATTTTCTCTTAATTAAAAACTCCTCCTACATGATATCGAATTTATTTCGGATATGGTTAAAGGAAGAATTGTATTACTTTTTTTTTATTGTATTTGCACTGGAACGTACAGTTGGAATCGTATATATTTTTAAGCATTCAATACACGCCTATCTCCGTATTGAATTTATGGTATTCTTTTGTATAGCATAATTGGGTCAAGCGCTCCATAAATATTTGACCGGAAAACATGCTTTTTGTTTTCCATGCTTTCGTCCGTATGCCGGGCGATCTCTCACGAATAGGTTTTAATTTTCAACCACGTGATACCGTTTACCCGTTACATATTTTTCCAGTTTCATTATTTTAGTAACGCGTATATTATACTTTTTTTGTTTTTTCCTTTGTTGTTGAAATTTCAATGATTAAGCTTTAGGATTATCGAACCTCGATTTTTAATAATGCAAAAAAAAAAATTATGCTTTTATATTATAACCGAATATTCAAATATTATATATTACGGATTTTTTTAATTTTCCCTTTTACTATAGACTCATTAATTACTGCAGGATTCGACAGACAACATGCTTTCGAAGGAATTTCTTCTTAACGGTCCTCTAAGGATCTCCCTTACATTCTTCATTGACTGAGTTCCGAAGAAATTGTAAAACTGCATTCTTTATGAAATGTACTCTTAGTCTTTAGGGGTAATTACTTCGGATACAAAACTTCGCGAGGTGCGAGAGCATAAAACGAGGAGTTTTTGCAGCTAAGTGCGCGACGCGGAAGCGAAATATTTTCCGAACGAACGAATGTTTCTCACCGTGGGCGTTTGTTTCCGCGCCATAATAACTTGCCGGTGATAAATCACGCTCATGCGATACTTTGTCAAACGGATCCGACAGCCCAGTTTAAATAATTAACCTTTTGTCCCGGACGGGTGTGTAATTTTTTATTGAATTCTATAACAGCGACCAACTGCGCGCTATCGCACGAATGAAATACCGTGATTCAATATTGTGAGCGCTGTGACGACGACTGTGATTTATATCCTCCTTTGTAACGCACTTTGTCCTGATAATTAATCTCGTAGTAATCTCACGTTTTGCGTATTCGCAGTAATTTTTATTCAGGCTCTTGTTTTTTTTATTTTACAAATCTGCCCTTTGGTAGAATCGCGCCTTTTAGATGCTGCGCACGTTTTGATGTATTCATATAATAAATTGAATTCAAAATTAATCTTAAACAAAAATTAATTTTTCTCCAAATACTAATGATACTTCCGTGGAAGTTCATCTTTTATAAAGAATCAAGGATTTGTTTATATTCTTTTGTTTATAAAATTGTGAGAATTATTAATAACATAGTAATTAAATCTTCCACTATTGTATCATCCGTAATAAGATACGATTTAAATAAATCATTGCCACTGTTGCAATATTTAAGTTTTTGTAACTTTTACCGTATCGGAGCGATAGATTACATCTCGTTGCCGATATATCACGTATATCAACGTATCAATGATTTACACGCATCAGAATCCCGTACGTTTTCAGCCGAGCACGTTGACCAAGCCCAAACAGAGGAAATGGTTATTTACTTAATGAAATACAAAATTATAAATATATCAGCGTAGAATTTATATAACCGTAATAATTTTCCGCTATCTTTGCACGTTTCATAACATTTGCAATGTTTTCCGTAGTATTAAATTGTTTACCCGCATACTTACTAAATGAATAATCTTTCGCAATTACACGAGGCATCCTATAACCATATAAAATAATTTTATAGCTTGTTCTAAGGATTGACACGGAAATTTTAGTAATAAAATAGACTTCTTAATTTCTTTTATAATACTTGTATTTAAAATCAATTTTAATTTTAATGAATAAATTATCAGAATTTTTTATCTGGAATTCTTCCAATACTGAACATTATTTTAATATAAACCTGTAATTCAAAAGTAATCTTTAATTATAAATATTATTAATGAGAGTTTCTACTGCTTTCCATTAACTAAATCATTTTAAAAAATTTGAAAAATTCTTTTTTGCTTACACTTAGAAAAAAAGTGTTTAATTTTAAGATATTAAAATGTTTTATATTTTAGTTTTAAATGTTTCGTGTTTAAATAAAAAATATTAAAACATGTGACACTGAAATCTTTAAATGTTTTCATGTTTTTAATCCAAACACCATTTAAAACCAAAATATTTTTAAATATTTAAAAGACGGAGACATAAAACATTTTAATAATCTCAAAATTAAACATTTTTTTGAGTGTATTTCATGTTATTCATATTCTCGATTTTAATTTTGCTCATTATTTAAATTATTTGATTCAACGTTTTGCGTGTCGTTTCTTTGTCGATAATTCGAAAATAAATAAAATACATATCATGGAAGGTGCACGCTATTTACATTCGAATCAACAAGCGTCGCGTTAGAGAAATAATTGTTGGTCAAAATATCGCAATACGTGAATTTTCATTCCAATTGTTTTGATTTGAGCAGCAAATTGATAAAATGCGCAACATACATACATTTCTTGAATAAGCAGCCGCATTACTCTCTAATTCTTTGGAGTGGAATTCCACTCTAAAAATATGAAAATCCTGTCAGTCTTGATAAAGAGTGGCAGGATTTTCACACTTTTAGAGTGGAATTCCACTCTTTTAGATGAAATTCCACTCCAACAAATTTAGAGAGTATGTTTACAAATCGTTAATAATGAGAGTTAAACGATAGCGCGAGTTGTTAATTGTTTATAAAAATACTCGCGTCTTTTCATAACATTTGTCGCAGTCATGCACGCGGAGTAGCTGCATAAAACAGCACGTGTTCATCAGAATCTCTCGCAGCGCGAATGATAGTAACAGTGCCCTTGACTACGCAATATTTATAGTACGTACGCCATGCAAGTCGAGCCGAGCAATTTTGCAAAATTTTAATACGTCAAATGGAATTTAGACACGAGCTAAATCGCACACAAAGTTGTTATCATTCGTTTGCAATGCAATATTTCGCAACTATTGGCGCGTGGCCTTCACCTTGTCGTTCCGACGCACTGTGTGTTACGAAAGGTCGTTTAACACAATCGTCGCGTTGTCAATCGCTCCACATAGTAACTCTCGAGTGGTTAGTGGCCGTGACACGTGAACCACTCTCTGTTTCGCAATTATTTCTCAAATTGCAATCGCGGCAAATGTAGAGAAACATTTAGTGCAATTATTCCACATGTGAATATTCTTTATCCGTACAATCAATTAACTCCTGTAATTGTAATTATGTTTAGACTACTCGTTAAAAAAGATACTTCACCGTTTCATAATTCGCAATTTAAAATACAATTTTCAGATATTGATTGCAAGTTATAAATGTTTTATTTCGAGATTTATGAGAGGTAATTGTTACTTTAATTAATGTTTTAATTCAAACGTACTTATGTGTTACAAGTTAGCTTAAAATGTGAAAAAAAAGAATAAAAGTATTCTAAATGAATTTTATCAAGATGATTTTATTGGAGTATGCATATCTCGCGTAATTTTTTCATTTACCAGTCATTTTGTCGCGAAATATCTAATATATCCTTTTCTAAAATAAGTTTAGTCTAAACATTCTGTTTTTTTTGCAATAAATAGCTTGTATCTGCTGAAAATGCTTAAACAAAATTTGCTTTCAACAGTGTCCATCATTTTAGTTCCTCCGCCGTCATTTCACGTCGGTGATGTTGTGTGCTATGCATTGTGTGCAAGCCACTTCCTGTTGTAACTTATATCTCTTTATTTTCTGTCGCAGGATATCATAGCTCATGGCACGGGAATGGTGTTCCACGTCATAAACCTCGTTGTGATGGTACTGATGCCGATGGTGGTCATCCACGTGAAGGATTCCGGGTTCAGCTTGGGTAAGCGCCATTTTACGTATCGTTTCACTTGCGAATTTCGTGCACTTGCATCTACACGATATTACTTACGTGATTACTTACGTACAAGCGGTTCAAGATCGAAATAACTTACGTAAGTAACGTTCTCGAATTACTCACGTCGCGATTGAAATAATTGTCGCTGTACACGCGGAGAGGTGCAAATTTACGTAGTCGTTTACCGTGACTTTAGAAACCATTTGTGTATTTCTGAGCCTCGTTTATCGCGCGAATCCGTTTTTTTTTCTCCATGACACATAATTAACCCCTTTTTGCACGCCACGTTTCTTTACTGGTATACGTATACTATTTATGCGTTCACGAATATATATCATTCATAAAAATGCTAACAAAGTCTTATATAACGTAGTATACATTTTTGTTCTCAAACAATTTTCTTTTTTTTTTAATACATAGAGTGTGCAACAAACATTGAAATACTATTGCATTAATAAATTGTATACATATTTCCAGTATGCAAAAGTTAAGATACATATTATTGAATAATGAAATAATTTATTTTTAATTGCATGTCATTTCTGTGTTCATTATGGCGCGCTCATTTATTCTCGGAGGAGGAATCTATCAAAAATTCTATTTAAATGCAATATGTATGGTCATCCGCACAGATCGATGCACCCGGGGAGCGCCGTGGAAGGTCGCAGAGTTCATATGCAAATGCAATTACTTCGTGTTCTCTTTTATCTACAACTTCATGAGTGCTCGAACCATTCGTCTTGCGTTAGCCTATTAAGACAAACGGTTGTGATAGACATTTTAATTCCCAGCTTATAATTTTTAAACTGAAAGCGCGAAATCGCGAATTGTGCGTAATCTCATTACAGCGCTCATCAATTAAATCAGAGATCTAATCGCAACCTTATTCTTTTTTCTCGGATTGCGTGTCATAGCCTCTTTTTGTTCGAAGAAAAGTAATTAAAACGTAACTGCGTTTGCGAGCGTTGAAGCGGCGCTCTTGTCTAATTAAAGGAATTTAAATTAATTCTTATGGTGCAGAGGCGCACTCTGTAAGCGGACGATCGATTCGATAGGTGTATTGTCGCGCGCGGCGATCTAATTTAGTTTTTCACTCTGAATGACGAATAATCGCGAGAAAAAGTCGGAACTTTATGGAAAATCGTCTGGACTTTAATTAAAAGATCTTTAATCGCAGTCGCGGCGCCCAGCGTAATAAGCCAGTGTTCTTCCGGTAATCCCGGCCGGTATTGCATTTTTTAATATTCTCTATCATTTACATATTTGACATAAAAATACAGATAAATCCGCGCAAATGTCTCGAGTCAAATGAATCGACGCGCCTTTCTTCTTGTATTTGTTAAAACGCTCGAGGAAAGAATCTCGTATCGCTAACTTTGTACCGATGAGTATCTCCATCATCCGTCTTTTACGACGCTTCATTTCGGTAAAGTTGAGGAAGCTTTTGATTCTGTCGTGATATTCGGCCGTCAGTCCGATATAGTCAACGATAGGATGAGAAAAGAGATTTGCCGATTGATCGCAGTTTGGATAAAACGGGAAAACGCGAACTTGCGGAGAATAGAATTGTCAGATCTCGAGGCATTGACAAAGAAGGATCTATCAGCTTTACGGAAGATAAATTTGTCTTGCAATAGAGTTAACTACGTACGTGTGCAGTCGCATTAAGTACTCTGCTTCAGCTTTTTCAATAGATTACTTCAATAGATTAGATAGTATTAAATTTCCAAGTGGGAAATACTGGCTCAGTACTAACTTTTAGTATTGAGTACACGGTATTCAATTCCAAACGTACTATATCGTACTTATTAAACGTACTTATTCTTCTTGGGGGAGGGGGGAGTTTAAGCTTCTGCTTCGCGCTAGGAGACAATCTTTTAATTTTAAACATGATACCAACTATCTATCGATAATATATTAATTTAGTACCGATGCTCAATATATTCCTTTGGTCAATTCCGGTATGGACCGAAAATAGTCGACAATATATTAGATCAGTACTGTTCAATATCAATCCATTATTAGACTAGTCATAACATTGTTACTTGAGTATTGGTTATTCAGTACAAAACCAGTACTGAAATATGAAACTCATTTTTTGCTGCGAAATATGAAATCGATACCTCGCCAGGATTCAATACTGGTTTAATGTATTCTATTTCCATTTAGGTACGGAAAGGAAACGTGCGGAAATTAAAAACAAAGATTTTTCTTTCTTGCGCGAAAAATATTATCTCTTTCGTTCCTTTATTGTCAATCTTGTTACCAAAATTCCTGTTATAAGCAGGCAAATTTTTACTTAATTGTTATACATGAATATTCTCGAGAACATTAAGACATTAAATTGCGAATAATTCGAAGTTTGCGATCGTATAAAGTTTCCTTAGCCATTCTTTGTGGTCGCGATTTCACACCAGAGAACTCTCAGATTGAACGGTAATGGATGACAATGAAACTTCAAAGTTGGATCGAAGCTTTTGAACTTTGACAGGAGAACATATGACCTCCTATCATCGGGGATGCAGTGTAGTCGAAGGTGAAGGATCGTCATGCTTCAAACTCCGCGAGATTTACTTCACTACTACGAAACTGGAAGCGTTACTGTTCTCGCGGATATTGAAACATTTGAAAACTCGTTATTACAATAACTGTGATAGTTATAAGTTAGGTTTCGAAAATTGAATATGAAGTATAATGACTGTATTTTGTACAATATTCTCTATCAAGAGAGAATAGAGGGAAGTCGTATTGAGATCTTTTAAAACAAAACACTCTTATTTTTCGGAAAAAAATTTTTAATTCATTAATACTGATAAAAACATGACCTGCTTAGATAATTAAAGAAATAATTTTTTTAATTACACTAGTAATACGTAAAAAAATTAATTGTTTATTATTATGTAACTGCAATAAATACCAAGAAAAGATAAATTGTCTTTTAACAAAAACGAATTTGCATACATATTTGCATGAGCAGAAACTATATAAAAGATAGCACTTAGAAGCTACCATAAAGAAATAGAGACAGAAAAATGGTGGGATAGGAAAGGGTGGGACATTAGCGTTTTGTCAGATAGATACATATAAAAAGTAATACTTAAAAAGGAAGCAGTTCTCGGTGAAAATCTAGAAATCTTTGACGAGAGTCCAAGAAATCTTTAAGAACCTTATTCTTCCTTTTTACTTTCGTCCGTAAATCGTCGGGGACGGGCATCCCGGGAGAATCTTCGTTGGCGTAAATGCATCTTTACATCCCGACTCGCGTAAAGACATCAAGATCCCAGGTGTCTACGTGAGTGAATATACTTTTGAGTGCACGCTCTCGTCTCGCATGTTGAAGGGTCGGGCATCTCGGGTAAAGGGGCGACAGGAGGGATACTACCGACGGCGCAAAGAGAGAGAAAGAGGAGAGGAGCGAGAGAGACTTTCTGTGAAAGAGCCCGGGTCGTCCAGACGCTTGAACCAAAGCCACTGCACTCCCGCTCGCAAAGCGCACTCGGCTACGACTACGGAAGTTTTAAGAAGCGCTTAGGCAGTCCAAACTCGTGTGAATCTTTGCCTTTCGCGCCGCTGTGGCTTCCAGTTTCTTTCTGCGTCCTTCTCACGTTGCCTATAAAAAGATCTAGTTGCAATGAATTTTTCTTAAACGCAATACACCGTTCTCTTTACAGCGAAGATTTCTTTCTGATTGATCGTTTACTGTTTTTATCGTTATTAATTATTACCGTTATAGTATTTTTTCGACCTCCTGGATAATGACATGTCAATCTGCAATCATCTCAATAAACGTAAAATCATTGTTATCATGTTATAGTGATATTCAATTACATGTAACGTTTTTAAATACATTGTATTATATTACTGTGTACAATAGCAATATAAATACAAAAACTTTGATCATGACTTGCTTGTTAGAGATAATGTTTTTAAAACGTTTTTTTTTTTTATTTTCAACAACGTTTCGAGATAAATCATGTATCAAATATTATAAATATTTTAAAAATATTTATACAGTATTTTATGAAACATTATTTTAAAAATACACAAGCAGTCAATATTTCACTATAAATCTCGCTACTGGGATTGTTATTATAATTCCGTTTCAGCAATATAAGCAATCTGTAATTTTTTCATAATTTTCTTAACACATTGAGAAATGTCCTTTGCATTCTTAAATTTACTTGATTCTATCCGCTCTTGTTTTATCGAAATAGTAATGTTTCGCGTACTTGTATTCATCGCGACAATTGTCATTGCTACATCCACACGGTGATTGTTTTTTTTTTTTCAAATGCGAACGTCGAACGATTTAATTCTCCCATTCGGGCTCCTCGTTTGGCTGAACGGCGGGGTTAAAACACCCAAAAATCTACAGTGAGAGAGCGGCGTGACACGTAGCACATTGCCGAAATCACGATGGTCGATGCGAAAGCATCAACTATCGGACGTCGAATTTCGCTCATTTGGAAGTGCTCCTACAGGCGAGCGTGCCGTGTTTTTTTTTTCTGTTGATACTGCGAAACGTGACACCCGATAGAAATGCGACATGGACGTCCTATAGCCTTTCGACTAGCGCTCTTTCTCGCTCCTACCGTTCGCCTGTATGCGCCTCGTTGTCGCTCTCGCAACCGCACTAGTCCACCCGCACTTTCCCGTGCAGTAGATAGCCGCAAACGCAGTAAAAGGCGTCGAGTGTTTGCCGCACAGTTAAGTGGTACCATATTGTCGTATAGAGAGGGTTCTCGCCTTTGCTTCGACGATTGGACGCTTGTCGATGTAAACACAATCGCGTGACGATCCGTCGAAAGCCCCGTTCACCGAAAATGAAAGATCGTATAACAGCAATTGTCAATATTGCGATTATCCCATTGAACTTGTCAAAGATATATTTTATATATATATATATATATACGTTTTACAGATAATACACCTTTACGATAAATATTTTTATTTACAGGTATCAAACAGTACAGAATTCTCGCTGATTAGTTCAGTAGAAAAGTCGTTCATTGATCGGACATGAAAGGGAACCTTGTAATATTGCAACTTTCTAATTAGTCTCTCATCTCTCTCGACTTATAAAATAAGCTGCTATGCTTTGCTTTACACATTTGTTGATGAAATATTCCGCAAAATTATTATTATTATTAAATTAACTTAGATGTGGCTTTCTAAAGTTGATGAAAACGAGAAACTCACGCCTGCATGTTGCAATTCAGATTTCATGAAAATATAATATATTTTAATTAAATTTTGAGTGTATTTTAGTTAAGAATTTTCTTCTATCTGCTTTGCCCTCTGACGTTAATTTACGCTATTTTGCCCAGATTTCTGGTCAAATTATAAATGACATAATTATATGGCAACGTTTAATATTTAAATGTCCCCTCGTTGCATTCGCGCACCTGTCTATTACGTTCTCGTTATGATTTTAAGTGCGACTTTCCCGAATTTGGAATGTTTGCTTTTCCTGCTTTTCGACCGACGACGACTATCTGGCTCGGCGCAATAATCTCTGTACACCCGGGCGCGAGTGCGAATCTAGTCACTCGAAATTACTGGTCCGCCCTCGCGGTATTTGCAAATTCTTGCTGCACACTCTTCGCGGCGAGCTGTCACGAGCAAGCGGACATACTCGAGCGCACATATAATCCGGGCATTCTAATAATTCTCCGCCTCCCCGCCCTTTCAATTTCGCAGTCGATCCATAAATTTGTTCCTGAAGTGCGCGCACTTGGCGCACGCACTTCGCAGCCGCGTGTAAAAGTCGACTCCTCACAGACACGACTCGACGCCGTTAATAGATTAACGAAAAACGAGAGAATTAATAGTGTAATATTACAGACAAAGACAAAAAGACAAGTAAGTTATTCCATGCCAACCTCAGTGCCTCAGTGCGTGCTAGTGACAGGCGATGAAAGTGCGCATTTATATGCGTAAATCTTAAAAGTTTTACCTTTATCAAGGAGACATATCCTGCCGGATATGCCGCCGCTAACGCTAGGCTAACGAGCGTACGGCGAGCCCGTAAAATCTCAGCGTGGTGGCAGCCGCCAGATGGAAACGCAATATCATATTCCGCGAAACAAAAGCCGCGGTTGAAACTCTTTCGCGAATTAAGGCAGGCGGGCGTGTATTCTCCGCGCTTCTTGTTTACGCGGACGCGATGCTCGCGTTAACGTCCGCGAACGGAAATGTCTTCACCGTATATTATTATGGTGCCGTGACGCAAATGCCGCGATATTCTACGCGCGTTTGCCACGGTCGCCGCGGCATCCGTTGCCAACGTTAATCCTAACATGAATAAGTAATTAGGCGAGGAGGATTCTCTGTTCCGGAATAAGAAATAGAGATTGTGTGTCTAGACGGCAAGGATACAATCTTGACGGGGTTCGTTCAAATTTCCACGACTTTGGGACAGTGATATTTTTACGTTAGACGTTCGCTCAGCAAAAATGTAATGAATTTAACGCAGGTAGCGGAAAATAGAGACAAACGTTTCCTGTTTTCTACAGGGTGAATAAACATTTTTTCACGGAACTCCCATTTTCTATGCGATACCGGTTCCGGTTCGATTTTTCACCTTGTTAAATTTACGCTATGAGCTTGTTACGTAATAAATCGTAACATATATTTTTGCAAGAGTCATCTCGTATGCATGCGCAGTGCGTTTCCAAGGGAAGGGGGAGGAGGAAGGGCAGATGAAGTTCGTCGTCCTTTCCTGACAAACACGACGAAGGCTACGCGAAGGTAAAGCTTTACGCGAAACGGAAATTACGTTCGAACGTAGCCGGAAGCGCGAGCAGGCGGACGCCTTTCCGCGAATTTTGAATAACAAATCTGGGTCCGCTACCTAATTCGACGAGACCCCCTCCGTCTTCTCCGTCCGGCTCTCCCTAGAGAGGACGGGTCGCGCGGAATAACTACTTCGTTATTATGCTTTAATCTACCGGCGTCTACTTCAGTAAATGAGAACTTCCGTCGGTGAATAACGCGAGGAGTCTGTTTGAGATTAATTTCTGTCGTGCATGCGGTAAATATTTTACGCTTCCCGTCGCTCAGCGATTTTTTTTCCGTTTTTTTTCCGTAAAGCGTAGCATTGTTCGACGATAATCATTAATAATTGTTTTTAAATTACATTTACGGGTCAACGTGGAGAATGTTGAAAAGTACAATTACTCAAGGTTCCGGAAAGAGCGAATCCATAGTCTCTTCTATCAATAACCTTCCCGTCGTCGGCTTGCCTTTTCCTTATACCGCCGCATCACCCACGATCGCTTCGTAGATTCCCGTGTTCCTTGGAATTACAAATTATGCAACGGCAGTTCTTCGGTGAGCCAGCTCTCCACCGATGAGTTCCACCGGAATTACAAATTACACGTCCAGACACTTGGCTCTGTGTACAGAAGGGTCGCGCAGAGGCGCTGAAGGATACTGTTGGTTTAGGCAGGAACGAATGGGGCAGGTTGGGACAAAGGCGCGCGAGAGTGAATCAGGAATTCGGGTTTCTCCCAGAGACTCTGTCTCCGTTTGTGCGATCGACGTGGGGGAGGGGGAGGGGGCTCGACGTGAAAGATTGCTCATCAGGATGTTTGTACATCTACGGAGGTTGCGCAGGGGGATGGTACGCAAATACGATTGAGGAAGCGAAAGAAGGGTTGATTTTTCGGAAACAACACGCGACGTCGAAAACGAATGTTAACGAAATTCCACGATCGACAACAAACGGTATCCTTTGTTTTCAGCAAATTTTCGTGGAGATTGTTTGACTCGAGATCGTCGTCTGCGATAATCAGCGTGACGTTGAAGAGACCACAGATATCAGGACGCTACCATTGTAGGGAAGGAAAAAGAGAGACTAACGCTGTGTAGATAAATAATGTAGATTCTTATTTTCAAGAATACTTTGAGGAGTATCCTTCGAATCCCTAGTAGTTACGACGATGAGAGAATCGCTAAAATCAGCGATACTTCGAACAGTTTTTTTTTTTGTTTACCCCACGTCAATAACAAAATGAATTTGATTTTTTCAAGAAGTTAATTAAATACGTACTAATTATAAAAATACTTTATTAATATAATGCAATAATAATTTTGCAATATTCAACTGTCTGGTTTCAAAAACAGTATTATAGAATTATCATTAAAAATATTACTTAATTTTAATTTGACCTGATTCATTAAGTAATATTCTAAATATAATTTTTTTTGTGCACAGTCTTAAATTGACGCTGTAGTAATTTTTAGAAAAAAAAATTTAATGCAATCATTTAACAAGCATCTTGTTAAATCATTTGTAACTTGTAAAAGAATAACGCTTTGAATTACTTGGTGTTACCTAAATTAGAAAGACTTCCTTTTATCTATCAGATAGAACTCCTTTAACCATTGAAGACCGAAATCAATAGTCACATTAAAAAGATAAAAAAAACATCAAGGTCTTTTAATTTTCGATGTTCTCGAAAATGATCGAAGACATTACGGTTACATAAATGTAAAAGCAAAAGAAGAAGGTACGACATAAAAGCGTCAAACGAGGGTACATTAATTCAACCTTCCTTCTATTTTATCACGGGGTATAGGCACGTAGTCGTATTCGTCGGCTTCAAAGGAATCATGGAGTCCATTCGTTACGCCGTTAATTTGTTCGAATGCCACTGTTAAACTCGAGAAGCTCGTCCTAGAACTTCTAGGGCGAGCGATCAGACAAATTGTCGAAACTACTTCGACGAAGAATGAGAAATCCGCATCTCGAGTATTGATCTGGGTGGGAACGTGTCTTTGATAAGGAAATAAAAAGAAGGGCACGCGCGTATACATAGCGTACATACATACAGATGAATGAGAAAAGAAAAAAAGCGTCAAATGGGTAGTTCAAGAATTCATCCCGCCTCTTGCGGCGGAGCCCGTTAACGGAGATGCGCAGCCAATTCCGTAGACTTCAAACGAGCAGCAGGCTCGACGTAGCGTGAAATGTCTCTCGGTGGTGCAAAGAAGATGTCTACGCACATGTAATGTTATACGCGTACGACACCTATCGTAAATCGAAATAATGATCTCCGTCTAATTTAGGAGGGAGCCAACCGAAATTCTTTGCTAATTAAAATTATTTTTTAATTATTCATAAAAATTGCAAAATAATTTTTCTTACGCAGTTGATATTGTGTAGGTAATTTAAATTGAACAATATAATTTAATAAGAGAATGGAGATCGAATGTGAAAATTATGTACAATTAAAGACAGGTTTTATTCAGCAGAATCTTTGTATTAATATTTCTTGCGTGATTTTATATATCCTTTTCAAATTCATCAATTCAATTTTTACAATATTGGGGGAAAAGAGGCATCTGATTCTTATTGGCATTATAAATTGATTAGCAGTTTAATATCGTGTATTATCATTGTTTATCGTACAACAGTGTTTCAAGACCGATAATTTTTTTTCGATATGCAGTTCGAACTTAAAAAGGCATGTAAATCACTTGAGAAATATTAAAGCTGACGGAACAAGACCTACTTTTAATTAATATAATTTAATATATAAATTAGAAGTTCTTTGATGTCTCATGGCAAAAAGAGGAATTAAACGCTCCATTCGAGCGTTAAGCTTTACTTCGAATAATGTTAGTATAAAAATTACATTGAATATAGAGTGTAATGTACCGATGCTATCGCGGGATAATCCGGCTAAAATTAGGCTACGAAATTGGTTCTCACGCGGATAATGCGAACGGAGAGAACAGCATGCTTGCGCACGTTACAACGGGGACTTCGATGTCGTGGGGAATTCTGCGGAAATGAACGAGTCGCTGGTGGATTTCGTGGGTTCGAGTTTGCCGAAGGGAACCCGCTTTTGCGACGCAATGTCGCGGAGAGGCACGTCGAAATTCCAGTACACGTAGCCCGCGATAATCCTGGAATATTAATACCGACAGCTACGGCATTGCGTACTTTCGAATTACGTTGTTTGATATTACACCAATACCTTACTGGAATGGGGAATTTTAATTCGCCGAACCTTTTCTCCGGGATGTTAGCTTCGACGAAACTCGATATTCTTAGGTCGCTCCGTCATTTGATGGGTCACGTTACATACTCGTCTGCATAATATTATAGGAAATCCATTGCATTACATATGGGAAAACCGCGGATGCGAAATCCGATGGAATTACAGGAAAGATTAGCCAACGAAGCTAAAATATAGTCATGGCAGTTGAAGCGTGTCCTTAAAATGGACGCAGCTAATGTTGCTGCTGAAGCTCAATTTACTAGTACTATTAAAATGTAACAGCTTAATGATAAAAAATGTTCGCTGCTAGAACTGAATATGCGTAGCAGCATTCCGTAAACAATTGCAATTCGAATGCTTTTATGCATTTAAGGTATTGAGGTTGCCGCTTTCCTAGCTATCCGTGTTAAAGCACACTTTTAATTTTAGCTAGCAAAGTTGTATCTCGCAGCAAATGCGTTTTATCTTCAATAGCCAACTTTTAGACAGAAAATGACAGAAAAATTCGAACTGGCTACCTACTGACATTCACTGATATTTCTGTCATGTCTTTTCGTGTGACAGAAGGATGATTTAGAGGATAAGAGCTCAGCGTGAATTTATTTGTGTGAAATACGAGGTCACGTCTAAACTACGAAGTTACTTCGGTACTCCTTACTCTCACTTCGAAGTCCGTTCCCCGAAACTTCGCATCGGGAGTTTAATTAGGATCTCAAGCGGATTGTTTCGACGTTGCACCGGCGTGCCCCGCAAGTTGCGGCCGGATGCCGCTCGCCTCTGTCCTCGCGAATTCTACAGGATTCTTTTCCGCCGCAAACATCCAGGCAGGCAGTAGCATAGTGAGGATGTCTCGAGAGCGTCTTGCGCGAGAATAGCCCGCATTTCCGGTTTCGGGTCAGGCCAAGAACGTCGTACCGTGAGTGTTTCGCGCTACGGAATCGAATGGTGTCTATGATCCTGCGGATAGCTATCAAGCCGTGACACGATTTGTCCCGTGAACAATGCACGAGTGCGGTCACTCCAGCGATTCGGATGTACATTCTCGTGTATCTTTTCATTGTGGTTCGTTCCAATTAACGCTTCAGTCATCAATACCCGTACACATGTCGTTACGTTAAGAACTTTAGAACAAGTGCAATTTGATAAAATAATCGATAGAAGGTTTCCTATTTAATTTACTTCCATTGGAATTCTAATTTACTCTCGTCGATATTGTTAATTCCATTTACATGGTGATTAATCTGAGCAATATAATTGCAGTTGTGATTTTTTTTTTAATCAATCAGTTATAGTACTCAAGAATTGCCTTGAAAGCGGAAATAGTATTGTACTTGTGAACACATAAAATGGATGACATTTTATATTATATTATACATTTTACTTGTGCGCGCGACTAAAAGCGCGTTGTAGCGCACCGAGGAGTCACAGAAAAATAACATTTTCGACCGGAGATTGAAAATACGGGATGTGAAACGAAGAGGGAGAGGATAAAAACGAATTCGATGCGCTCGCGTAGTTGTTCAAGGAGACTTTCTTTTACGCCAACTTTGCCAAAGGAGAAACATTCTTCCATTATAAAAGGACATAGTCTGGCAGCCTGCAATTGTCTATTGACTTCTCGCGCTCTTTAGATCTCGCGCTCTTTCCGGACAACGTACGTATGCTTTCTCGCTGTTGTAACGAGTGCGCAACAAATTGCCAAGACGAGCGTGTATCTTATCAATATCATATCATAATCAAAGCTTGATCTCACGTGTGATGCCGAGATATCAAAGAATCGTATCAATTTTGCGCTCTTGCAGCACCATGTTTATTCGAAGTATGAATTGAATAACGGTAAAATAATGATATATATATACGTTCTTTTTATATATTTAAATAGGGGCTCTCAAAGTATGCGATCGACTAGTAGGTCGCAAAAATTTTTCAGCAAATCATAGAAATCAAAATTAAATTCTGAAATAAACTACAATTATGGAACTATTTGTACATGAAAATGATTTGCATAATGTCAATATCAAAGCTGTCATCAACAAAAATAAAGAAATAAATGTATTCTCACACCTTTGTACCTTATTATATGTTTGAGAAATAGATTTGCAAGATTATATTCGATAAGAAATTAAAAAAAGTAGAAGTGGTATAAATCAACAATCAATTTACTTCTGCACTCTGCTTTCTCATATTCTTTAAAACTAGATGGATTGCAAATGTTTGGTGGTTTAAACAAACAAATCGCGATCCATATAAACTTTGGAAATCCTCTGGAGATTAACCTTATTATTATTAAGATTGAATAACTAGAACTGATTGGATAAGAGGATTAATTTATAATGACGTCTCGATCTCTAATACTCGTCGATTATTATTCTCAGTCACATTGAGATATTGAGACATTATTCTATCGAAAAGAGTCTCGTGAAGTAACCAATTGGAAGTCTCGATGGCAAGAGAGACTTTGCGCGCACACACGTGTGTAGACGTGCGTGAAACGAATGCGTGCCGTCTGCCAAGATCCTTCTTCACGCACGGCGGCCCGGCGAGGTGATTACATCCCCGTGCCAACTGGGTATCTTGCCAGAATCAGAAACGGCTCTGAAGGATCGGGAGGTAGCGATAGAGCGGGCGAAGAAATCGTCAGGACATAAGGAGGGAATTACGCGTGCCGAGTGAATTATGAGCGGCGATCGATCCTGAAATATATATGTTGCCTGTATAAAAGGTAAGGCCCTCGAGACGGCAAATCGGGGAACAGAATTTATCGCTCGCATCCGGCCGGATATCGTCGAAAATAAAGAGTTCGCGCTTTGCCGCCCGCATGCCACCGCTCGAGCGAGAAACTTACGTTGCGTCGCGAATTGTTTGTGACTTCTTCGCGAGCGTACCACAGAGTATAACGCTGCTCGTGCCGATGATAGATTGTCTTATAATCGATATGCACTTGGAATAATATTTTTAAGTGACAATAGCAGCGCTATCCATTACAACTCACGTAACTTATAATGCAGGCAAAAAGGGAAATATGGGAAGGTATTCATTTGACAACCAAAGTTTCCCCCGAGAGTTATTTCCTTCGGGATCGAAGTAGTTGCGGATGGGAACTCTTCCAAATTGCCGCGTATAAACATTCGACTGGATAATTCGTCGAGGTTTCATTTAAATCTCGGGGAAAAATCGTTTGAGATAAATCACGGAGAATTATTATTTCAGATGCAAAGAATATTTGACCGGTGCGATATCACATTTTCAGCCTCTACGTAGTTACGTTGGCAAACAAATTACTGCAAACATGGATTTTACGCGTAATGCATTTTGAAATTAATTTTGGCATGTTGGTTAAATCTGCCGAAAATGCGCGGTTGCAGCCGCTGATTAAATTTGACAAAAAAGGTAATCGATTATTCGTAATCACCTGCGTATGAAATCTTTCCCTTTGAGATACTTATCGGCAGATATTCGCTAATGTGCGAAAATCAATTTATTATTTTAATGCCGATGACAAGCTGTATGTGTTAACATATCAAATTTATTTTCCATCTAGAATAAATCTAAATCTTTACGAATACTGACATTTAGGAGTTCTACGCAATCACGGGGGACAATATTTATAAATAAATGTCAGAGCGTTCGCAAGTCTCTCTTGGTCTTACATTTATCTATCGATTTTCCAACAGTTGTTAGCTGCGATAATCGAGAATCGAAATTGCGCGAGGTGTGTGCGAAGTAGTTTGCGCAGTGCGAGGTATAGCTGTAAGTACCGTTATCATGTTGCTTTCCCGTTTCCATCGAGATGGCTTCGAGCCATGCCCGTGACACATCTCGCTCCCCGGTAACGCATTGCGCGAAATTATACGCTCCGTCGTTTACCGGTATAATTATACGCCTGCCAAACATCGCGAAGTTTCGACGTGCCGAAATTTTGTAACACGTAACTTCACTCGGCAAACTGATTTCGGCCTTCATTCACGGAAGTTGAGCGCCTACGTTAATTGCGTTTTGTTTTATTAAATTAATGCACGAGATAACTCACGCTACCGCATTAAATTAGACTCCTTCGACAATGGCTCGAGCCTGGCAATTATCGGACGGCGCGGAAAAAAGCAGCGACGACATGCGGGTGATAATGAGTAGAGAAAACGCGTGTCGATACGTGACAATGTCGTTTGGTAAATCGGCGGAAAATGTAGAAACTCATGACAGGTGTATAGCACTGTTGTTCGAGTTACTCGTGTAATAATTACCCGAGTTACGCATTTGCTTTGTCATGCATCTTTTTATTTTCGCAGCACATTCGCAATCTTTTCTAACGTTTCCTAAAGAGCGCCAAAAGTTCGTTAACGTGAAATTAAACATTTTACGTGTGAAATTGAACCTAATATCGGATCGCATAATTTGAAACGCAAAGCTTCCCGTCGGCTCTCAAATTTTTACGCGCCGGCGAACGCGCAGAATCGAAAATGCAGCGCGGCGTTCTCCGATTACGATCGCGTCAGAAATATACCGTTTCGCCATGGCAGACGACTCGATCCTCTTTTTCACGTTCCCTTTCCCGCTTCCTTTTTTTTTGTTTCGAGAGCATCGATTTATACGCCGGCGTCGGCACGGAAATGTACCGGGCGCTGTAGTTCCGCATCCACGTGTTGTCACGCCAAGTGCAATGCGCACGCGATGCAGAAACGCGCGGCAGCCGTAACATTGTTCGCCTCGACGCGGGCTTCGATGCCATACGACAAAGGAATTAATCGAATTACATCGACGGGAGAGAAAGAATATCGGCTTCTGAAATGGGATGCGTGCGCGCGCGCGCGCGCGCTCGCGCAGGCATGGTTTCGCGTCGCGACACAAAATACGCAGTCGCATGGAAATGAATTCTAGTCTTCGTTCATCTGCCGTTTCCCATCGCGTATCAAATACTACAAATTGCTGCAGACAATTTTTTGTTGCACATAGGAACAGTCAGGCTCTATATTATTTAGCAGCGCGCAGTGGATGCGAAAGTAATTTCGCTGAAATATTGGACCATTCTCCAGGTGTCTTATGAAAAAGGTTCGATGGCTATTTTATCCTTACTTTTTATATTATGCAATAGTGAAAAATATGTAGATAATTATGTAGGAAACTAGAAAATGCGTAGAAATTAAGAATATAATTATAGAATAAAATAGATTATATATACATATCTTTTTTATTCTATAATTAAATTCTTGGTTTCTACACGGTTTCTAGTTTCCTAATATATTTATACAGGGGAAAAGAGGGAGAGAAAGGAGTGAAGGATAGGGCGGAAAAGTAAACGAGCTTCTCTAGGGAGCAATAGTGACCAAATTGAGAATCAATGTATTACGCGGAAAAACGAAGAAACGAGATACAGCTTCTTGGTAAGGGCGAGTTACCTGGTCTGATAAGATTCTTCGGCGTGTTTCATTGTAGATTGGTACAACGCGCGCGCGTCTATAAATTCATGCGTAGTTCCATTGTGTTCGCTCATGAGATACACGCACGGTGCTATGAAGAATGAAAACTAGATCGACGAGTTACGAAGTGCTTTAAGAAAAATGTAGTCTACGCTTTCACGTTCGTCATCAGTCCAAGTTGTTTCGTTTCGAATAAAACGTGAATCTTAATCGAATGATTCCTCTTTAAATATATATCAGAAAATATTTGCATCGAAGTTGAGTTAATTATTTTTTTAAAATTAAATTAAGTTAAAGTTAATAGTTATAAATAATGTTTAGTTGTATTAAAAGCTACATGAACGAAAACTAATTTAATTAAAAATTGGGTTAATTAAAAGAACTTAAGTTAAAAGTTAATTTTGAAAAGCGTTATTTATATTAAATTAGAATGTCATAATTTTGTAAAGTTAGATTACTCTAGATAAGAAAACAATCGCAATAAGGATTATCAAATCAATTGAATATTTTACTTATAACTTAAGTTTATATAAACTAGCAAAGAAATATTGTTTTTAAAAGAAATACTTTATTTATTTTGAATACTTCAAAGGTTTTTATTTGTAAAAATCTTTTATGAAGAATTCTTGTATCTGGAATTTTCACATTTCCTGCTTTGTGTTAAGAATGTGGTACGATTCACATTCCAATATTCGAATGACTTTCGTTCCTTTAAAAATATTTCTAGTACCTCTCTCCTTTGACATATTTTTAACCATATTTTGCGCATCGTTGTAAACATTTTACGTTGAAATAACAAATTTGCGTTTAAAATAATAATAAAATAATGAATAATTTTAAATAATAATAAGTGAATTATAATAATAATAATAACAGTAAAAAGTGTAAAATCTAAAAACTGATTTGTGATTTTAGGTTGAAATGAGCTTTCTTATTCAGAGCTAGATCTTAATGCTTAATAATATTTCTGTACGAAATTTACAAATATTTTTCAGTACAATAATTTTTATTTTCAAATATCATTTCTATGTTCCGAGCTATCGCTAAAAATCCGTTCAGTGTCTTCTGTTATTTTTCTACTCCATCCCTTGACACGTCTGATGTGAATCGATGCATTTTGATTAGAAACTGTTTTCACGTGCACTTCGGAGTGAAGGAGTCCGAGGTGCTTGAACTTGGCAGACGAGAAAATGTGTCGTCGAGTGTTTCCTCTGTGAGGGGGAAGTCTTGATCATTGATCTGGCTCCTTCTTTTATACTTGCCCGGGATAGCGCACGGAAGCGTGCACGATGAAATTCGCCGGGGAATGTTATACCAAGCGCGGTCTCGCTGGAAATTGTGTTTCGCTGTTTGTTCTTCCGTCCGTTCGGGAGCTGACATTAATTTAACCTCGTACGAGGTATGTCTAAAAAGTTCCGCCAACGCGAGCGCGAAACAAAGACAGATGACGTTTGCAGAACTGAATTCTTACCTCGCCGTAACATTTCATAGCGTGTGGTACTTGGAGAGAGAAATAATACGAGTGTCAAATGAAAATGTTCCTTTGCATCATGGACGAATATTAAGCGGATTTGCATCTTATAAACACTCGGTAGGTATACTCGAAATAGATTTTATGAATTCCGCATTATCAATTTACGTGTTATAAAATAATGAGAGGGGAGGGATATTAAATTATAAGTTCATACGTTTTTCCTCAAGATCTCAAGGGAAAGAAAAACACTTCGACTTGAAATTTTAACATCATTCAATTTCAAAGCTTTATTTCTCAGAGCGTACCAAGATTTCCCGATTTTCTAACGATGTTAGATTCTATAATTACTCGAATTTGTTTGAAAGTTTTACACCGCGCGCTTTCTTGAGTCGATGCTCACGGAGAGTAAAAAGATCGAAAATGAGATGGCGGGATCGAAAATTGTGGGTTTCGAGGTACGACAATGGTCCGCCGGTAAGAACTAGCAATTTCTCAGTTCGGCGGACTGCCGTGGAAAATTGAGGAACTATTTTCACGCGTGGTACCGTCATCCCGATCGCGCACCAACGGTAGCACAATACACGTCCGTCGATTCGCCTCGACCGTGCGAGATGTATCGAAGCGATAGCCTCGCTCGCCACTATCAGCAGGACATTTCGTCGACTTTATTTTTCATATCAGATGAAATATAGACTCGATACTTTGTGGGACATACGCGAATTTAATGACATCGCAGAGAGTAAGAAGTAATTTTCTGCCGATTTTCCACCGGACCTTCGGGAGACGCTCGAAGGATATCTGTCGCGTTTGCACTAAATAACTTCGTGGAATGGGACTCGTAGCGTAGATGAGTCGGCGAGTTTAATTCCGATACTGCTGATGAAGAAACACGTCCTGCTGTCGAAACGGGACAAGCGGACAGCAATCTCTGAAAAATTGCACATCGTCCCTGTCGTTTTTTTTAAAGCAAACAGAGCAATATATTATCTCCAAAAATAAATCTTGTATGTTTAGCCATGTCTTTTTTTTTTAACTTTTCAACCGTAACATTTTTGGAAGCTCCATGACTTTTGAATATTTAGAAAGCTCCTCTATTTGAAGTTAATGAATTAACAATTTGAAATTTTTTTGAGCTCGTAACGTGCGAAAGCAATTAAAAAGAAAAGGAAATTATCCAAACAAACGAATCTTGCATTGTAGATTGTTAACTTCTCAATACTTTGTGTAAAATAATTTATTGTTCCATCTAAAATACATGGTTCGTTTATTTGAAACATTTCCTCTTTTTTTTAATGAATTAATACTGCAAACGAGTTCAACACGTTTTGTTAATAATATAATAGGACGCTTACTTACGAGCGGTTCAAGCTAGGATCGTAGTCTACACCCTGTGGTGAAGCTATCGTGTCGTTTTGCAACAGAGCGTATACGCGACGTATATGCGCGTCACGACATTTGGCAATTACCTCGGCATGTACGAGCACTCGATACGCGCTGTATGACGTCGCCGGTGTGCCCGGGCGAATACTCGTGCGGAGGACAAGCCATAAACGGTATAAGCGGCAACGAGCGGCGCACTACTAAAACGCGTCCCGAGACGCATTTCGACTGTTGAACATCTAATGCATATCGGGAGTTGTCGAGCATCGGGATCGAGGCAGACTCCGGGGGGTTCGTGTACACCTTAACGTATTAGAAGGGTTTCCACTTTACGGCCCCGTCGACGTCTATAATTTTATTTAACAATAAATGGAGTATACGTGCTGCAGCGTCGGTTTAAAAATTTTTTTATTTTGCCCGGACAGTGGGAAGCGTCAGAGAGAAAAACGGCGGGAGGGGGGAGAAGTGTGTGAAGAGCAAGGACAGCTCGCGTTGTCGGAATGTACCCGGAGGACAGCTCCATCTCCCTTCTCATTGCCCTTGCAGTGTGCCTGAGCTGTTTAGTTAGCATGCCACTGCATCGCCCTGCGGGGGCGGCAAATACACGCATCGGCGCATATTTCGCGGAAACGCTTTGCCGCTTTCGTGCGTTGCCGACGAGCATGTATACATTAACGAACGATACCATCGCCATATAATATTTGCTTCGGGCTTTCTCGTTTCCCCATTATCGCCGTCGAGCCCCGTCGACGTTGTGGCAGGGGCTGTCGCTTTCGATCGCTTCAACGATTGTGATTTGCACCATCGCTGCCACGGCCATCGCCGCCGACTGTTACGTGCACGTAACCAACGATCTGTTTATCTGTTATTTTCCTGCTCGATAGTCTGCAAACTAATTTCAGCAGACTGAATGAAGCAGTACGCTTCTCCTCGTTGATCTATCGTCATGACGCTTCATTTTCTCTCGGTGTATTTACCGAGAGAATCTACCTTGTCGCCGTCCTCAGGAATTAATAGCGCGAGTACGGATATAAATTTTCGGCGACACCCAGTGTGCGCGCGCGTGCTAGCGCAGGTAAATGAAAGTTAGGGGTGCACAGGTAGGTACGGGCGCGCTGCAAAAGCGAAAGGGCTATAGGCGGAACGGTTTCGTTCCGTTGAAATTATGTCCTTCCGCCCGCGCGGAATCTCGCCACCTCGGCGGGATCGGGATGGCTTGGTAGCAGGCGCGATTTAATTAAGATACGAACAATCCGGGACGCGAAGGAGGCCGCGTCGGCACGCTCGATGGAAATATCGGAAAATATGAGGATCGTGCCGGCGTCGCCTCCGTCATCGCGTCTGCAGTTTTCCAACGGCGCGCGGGTTACTGGCACCGCATAATAATAACGGGCATTCCCGGGATCGCGATGATGATACTCGTCGATAATTAAGTCGCGGCCTGCCGTTTGTACAGATTTCGCGGGGAGATCGTACCTGCGATCCGCTAAACGCAGCCGCGCATGCGGAAGTGAGAAATTTCGCGACGATCGATCGACGAACTGCGTGTCTTCTCTGCGAGGAGAAAAAAATATAAGAGGAATATATCTCTGCGCTGTAATTTATAAGTGAGATTCGTAGCGAACAGCGAATACGTGCGCACGCATGAAAAACAGGCTGAATAAAAATATTAACTTTACGGTCTCTAAAACGTTTTACTTTTAATGCTAACTATTTTACGGTTTGTTGTTTCAGTTGGCGCAATGTACGTGTGTATGCTCTACGCCATTCTCTTTTTGAAGCTATGGTCGTACATACAAGTGAACATGTGGTGCCGCTTGAGCAACCGAAAGAAAGCCACGCAAGGCAGAATGAGACGTCAGCTGTCCTGCAATAATCTTCAGTGTAAGTGTAAAACAATGCGGCGATATAATTTCTTCACGTAGATTGTTAATACTCTGTACACACACGATTCGATAATTTTGTCCTATGAATTTCTCTTCTTTGAAAGATTGAGAGCACTGTAATTAGTTGTAACAATTTACATGTAATAATGAATACAGAGAATAAACGAGCTTATTTACAAACGTAATTGGACGAAGGATATTAACAAGCAAATTAACAAGGATTATTTTATACGTCATAATATTTTTTTATATATAACTTTTTAAGTAAACAACTGTGTACAACTACTTAGAAATGTTAAAATATATATATAAGAAAAAGTCGAGGAAAAATTTATTTGCACTTGTAAAAGTAACAAAAAAAAAAAAAATTAACTAAAAAGTTTCGTGACCTAACGTGTGTAGAGAAGACATCGAAAAACAACGTGTGTACAGAGTGTTAACGTTATTGACACGATATTAACGTTGCGTATACTTTATGCATATTTGTCATGCGTATAATAAATAGTTGATATAATACTTAATATGCAGCATACACGCGATGCGACGAAATCTATTTTTATTTGAAGCGGAGTGAACCGAACAAAAAAAAAAAGAAAAAAGGGGGAAATATTTTCATCGTCGCATACTCAGTTCATGATTTACTTTATGTGTACTATCCGCGCGCGATTCGCTACCGAAACTAAAAATGGCCACGCGAATATATCATTCCCGACGCACGAGTGACTATTTTTTACGTAGCGCGCGTTGCACTCCACGGTTTTTCGTTTTTTTTTTATTTTTTTTAAACGATATTACGACGCTGTAATACGTCTCATCGATGCCGCTAGAGTCATAACGTAACGGATTTCCGCTCTGGATGGAAGCCGACCGGCGTAAATCTTCATCGTTACATGCGTCGATGTGCATATGCGCTTATAGGGTAATGCACACATCCAAATAGTGCAAACACGTTCTACGAATCGGTAATCCACTGCACTCGCGGTATTTGCCCACTCCTGAAGGCGCGTCGTGGCATACCGCACACGTGTATGCGATCCGCTTATGTGCGTGTCTCATTGCAAGAGTACGCCTTTGCCTATGTATACGCACATAAAGGGAAAATAATTTCCACCCAATTTAAACTCCGCCGATCGGACATGCCTATGTTTCCGGTGTCGGTATATGCCGCGGTATATCGATTATTCTGACCTGACCGGCAAAGTCAAATTATACGGTCTTTTTCCCAATAAACTCGCGTTCACCGCGCGCGCAGTATTAACCCTTTCCCCATTCTCCCTCCGCAGCGACGGTAAAACATCGAACCGGTGCGTTTGCACTTTTAATCATGATTGCGCAATCGTTCTACACGTCGTGACGTGACAGAGTTGATTGGTACGCGTATCGATCGCTATGGATTCGCGTTCAGGCGAATGCGTGATGATTTATACGACGAAATTTGTTTTACACGAATGTTCCCTGGAAAAATCATCAGGAATATTCAAACCATTAAAATAAGAAATTATTTGGAATTGAGCTTTCTTATTTAAGGGAGAGTTGCCAAATGCCGCTTAAACTATTTTTATTAGATATATATTTCGGATTTGTTGTTTGAATGCAAATCAATGTTCGAAATTGCAGCTTGATGTTGAATGTTTCAGACATTTATTATCACATGTTAAATTTTTCAGTAATAAGTTTTTCTGTAACATGCTGCGAAAGGTGTGATTGAGAAAACTGGTCATTTAAAGCAAACCTGTGATTTTAAATCATATTATCTTCGAAAATATAAAATTTACGAATTAAAGTAATTAAAAGTATAAGGAATCATTAATTAATATTTATTAATAATTTATCGAAAAAGCCAATTTAATAATTAACAAATAACATTAATGAAAAGGTAAGGACATCGAAATAAACTTGCTTGAATTTATTTTTGTAATTGACATGTTTGTATTCATAGCAATTAATTGTGTCATGTTATCATTTATTAATTTTACACAGTATCTATAGCGTCATTTATATTATAATAAAATTTGTGATAGTATGAGTTACGAAACTTGATGAAGTTTATTAAAATTGCGATTTAATTTTTATAACAATTATAAATACGTAATAAATGTAAAATATTCTACAGTAAATCTTCTTTCATGAAAATATAACAATAAAATTGAATTACAAAATAAAATTACAAAGTAAAATTTAATTACGTTATTATCAGATATACAAATTGATGAAAAATTTGCATTAGATGTACCTGATTTTTTAAAATGCTGATAACATGAACAAAACGAGATGAAACTTGTTAAAGTTTTATCTTTACTTATCAGTACACTACGTGTTGCTTATGAAGTAACAATGTAAAATATTAAAAAGAAATGCTTTAGGAGACCGGTATGCATTCAGCGACTCTCCCCTACTTTCATTCTAAGTGACTTCGAAAGATGAAAAATTGTTTATTAGACTTTCGAGCATGAGAAAAAGCAATTCTGAGTGGCCTTGCGTGTTCATGTGTACACGCTCGTGCTCGCCGATTACAAAAATACGAGTGCGCGATAAGCAAGGTATTCACGCTTCATCGAAGCGAGAATTTTCTGCGAGGCGGTGAACAATTTCCAACTTTCCTATAGATTTGGCGCTCGCCGGTGTTCAGAGTCTCCCCAGGCTACGCTCACATCGAAAATTAAGATGGATATTCTCCGATATGGACATCGGCGTATTCGCGTTCGACGTTTCGCTCGCAGCTAATTAGCCCGTTATCCGTTCGACCGATCCGCGCTGTTCTCTCACCGGAGAGCGTCCTAATTACGGTGCAAAAGTAACGTAGTTTGATATAATTATCGAAAGCCCGTGTTCGCGCGACACCTCGACGCTCACCGGCTCATCGCGAGGCGACGCGATGGCGACCGGCCGATCGATCGATAGACAAATGCAATCGACAAAAGCCCGCCTCGGGACTCGGTTATTACGACCACGAGCTCGTGTAATCTAGCGCGCGCACGGACGCCGTGTAATTTTCGCCCTCTCCATCTAACTCGAACTCCTATGGCACGTCGTATTATTACGTCCTGTAATGACGACGTAGAACCAGCCGCGGAGCCTGTAACGTAGAACCGTGTATGTATCGCGAAGGTGGTGCGCCCTTCGCGTTTTTGTTCGTCACGGCTCGATCGATCATGCAAGAAATGAAACTTCTCATGGTCCGTCGCCGACCTCAGAAAGAAGCCGGAACATTTCCTTTACTAGCGTTTATATAAAGGTAGAGACCTTATACTGCGAATCTTACTTAATACGTAGGAGAGAGGCCGATGCTCGTTGGCACAACTGATAAGTTGATATTGCATTTTGTTCATGTATTTATGGCGAAAGAAACAATGCAATTATAGCAAAATGCCTCTTTTAGAATATAAGCACTGTTTCCAAAGTTTTATTTAAATCAAACAAGTACTACAATGAAAAATGAGAAAAATTTGATTCAACAGGAGGCAAGTAATTTCTGAATATTTTAAATTTTCGTATTATTGTTCTTCAGCTTGAGAGAATACATATAAATTACATATTATTAATTAAAAGGAAAGTTTCTGTTCCTATATGACTATATTTTGAATAATAATAAGTAATTTGTTACAATAAAACGATTGAAATCAAGTATATGGACTATAGTATGTTAACTCATATTCAAGGCAATTAAGCTAAGCTCACACGCGAGTGAAAAGTGTGTGGATATTCAATTAGAACTTAACTCTAACAAAATGCTTTATATTTAGTTTTTCTAGTGAAGCAAGCTACATTTAAAAATAGTTTGTATTTACTTTTGTAACGGCATTTTGCTATTTAATTATCACAAAATGACTTTAAAAGATACAATCTTTACAAAAAGTACATGCGATTTTTTTTTATTCCTATTACGTTTTAATTAATATTTAATATGTTTATCGTATAGGCAATTTACACCGTGACGTTTTTTCGATATTTATTTGGTTATAAAAAGATTTGATTTTGATAGCGAAATATATTTCTGTGCAATATATCTCATTAATTGGTTTAGTCGCTATTATTAGGAATAAAATTTTATTTAGCCATATTAAATAAAGATTTGTTTCGGTGAAATAAATTTATATCTCACAAATCGATTTTCAAAGTATCTTTTTATCGGTATAAACTTGCATATTTAGTGCAATGATCGGATGTCTGAGCAAGTGCCCTATTTAGCGTTAGTAAGGTAAACTAAATGGAAAGGAATCATGTAATTTGAGCGTACACTTGATTTGAACCAAAAGTGGGTGTCGATATCACCTAGATCCGCGTGCCATCGACGATGCGAGACAATTTACGAGTCTCCTGGATTGCGTGGTCAAAGATCGCAGGCAATCGTATCGATTGGCGAAAGCTTCTTCTTCTTCTTCTTCGTCTTCTTCTTCGGTGGCGTCGGTGCTTAATTTGTGAGACTTCTCGTTCGAGCAGCGTCCTCGTAAGGATGCTGCCTTTTCTGTGCTGCCTCTGCCTTTCGATATCGATTCCTTTTTTCGCCGTTCTTCGCCCACCGCGCCAGTTTCGAGATATATGAACGAGGGTGGTCTTAAGCGCGAGGCATCCCTTGGCACAAAGACGAAATTACGTCGGCCCTCGAGACGCCCTCGGGCTGAGATTGAAAAAAATAGAAATTACACCCGTCGCGAACGGAAGCCCGCTCGATCCCGCCGCGTCCCCATGAGATTTAACCCCCTCCGACGACTAAGATCCCTAACCTTCTTCCATCCTTTTGTGGCCAGCCACGAACGTGATAGGAGCCACTAAGGAGATCCTGAGAGCGTAGATAGGCGGATCTTAGACAATCGCAAAACGAGGTTGACCCTCGGTCAACGTAAAAAATTTCTGCGTATTCTTTATCACTTTTTTTTTACTGAATATTATCTTTTATTCTAATAAACAGTTTGAAAAGAAATATTTAAAACAAGGTTTAAAAATACAAATATGTGTTTTATTGTAATATTTATTACGTTCAAGATTTATAACAGCGATTGCAAATGAAAAGATATATAATCTGAAGTGTGATTCAGTATTTGAGGACGTTTGGTTATTCAATTGTTGGTTTCTGTTTATACATATACAAGGTACATCTATTGCTGTGCATTATGCATCGTTGTTAATGGCATGGCATTCTAATATATAAAGCCTTATGCAGCTGAGTCACCTCTCAGCCACACTGCGAGATAAGGAACGTCATGCTCCGTCAAGAATATGTCAACGAACGTCGAGACAAAGTCTGCCTTGCCATAAACAAAGGAACACTCAGGAATATCCCGGAATATCCTGTTTCATTAGCATAATTATTAAACCAAATGGATCAAGTAGCACTGAGAATAAATAAACTCCGTTATATCTGAAAATACGGCTATAACAACTAGAATTTAATTGATTTAACATTTAATCGAAAATTGAAAAATATTTTGAACTGATATTTAATTTAGCGAAAATAAAAAGCTTTTTATTCAATGATTATTACATAGTGCAAGAGACCAAGAAACGGTTATAATTTACAATTTCGCGTAGAAATAAAAATTTGTAAAAGATTGGAGCATTTGTATAATTGATCAACTGGAAATGCTCCGAATAAACAGTTCGTGCAAACCGAACTGCAGGGAATGGTTTTTCATTAATAATCTGCCGGAGGGTTTACTAGTCAAAGATCAGAGGCTTGATCAAACGAATTTACATGAAATATTAACGAATCATTAAACCGTTTCCGAGTACTTCTCGTGATCGTGCACGTTTGTTAATTTCATGTATTTGACCATTCTCTGAAATCACGTCAGAATTTCGTTATTTTTTTACTGGCAAAACGTACGAGCGAATCGCGATTTGCTTCGTTCAAGACCTTTTCCTCTCTCTCAGCTTATAATTGTTTGTAATTTTCTTGTAATTATTTTTAAATGAAAATGCAAATGTAATGTAATTGCTGTGATATAGATATGAAAATATATCGTGAATTATAATTATTAGTAATTATATAATTCTTCTCCGCATTCTGATATTGCTCGGAGAATTTACGATTTCTCGTAAACAATTGCACGGACAACTGACGTGCGTCGCGACGTCTTACCGGTGATTTTGCCGTCTTCCCGCGTGACGACGGATCCCGAACGGGAAGGAAAGGAAGGAGAACAAGCGTTTATTTCGCTATTCGGTGAGACATAGAGGGAAGAGCGGGACGCGACAAAGTAAAAAGGGGCGCGAGGAATTTAATTTGGTCGAATTCTTCTACATTTATTACAGGGATCGCAGAACGACGCCTCGAGAGTCGTTCGTCGACATGGACGTCGATCGACGTCGCGAGAACAGGCCGCGACTAGCACAACTCAGGGCGTCGCGACGCCAGTCCGGGACACTGTCGAGTTCGAGCGGCAATGCAACGCGGCACCCGGCGGCGCAACCCGGGCTTATTTGAATTCCAGATTGGATTATTCATCGGATTTGGATAATTGAGGGGATTCTATCAGTTACTGGTTCGGCGTCGGGGTGGGATTAGACGCGCAGATGGGAATCCGCGCGCCTAGCGCAACGCCGGGAAATTCTGAGGTTTCCGGCCGAACGAATCGCGCGAGCGAATCGGTTTCGTTGCTTAAGGCGTGTGCTTGAGAGACTCGAGAAGCGATTGTACAAAGAGAGAGGTACAATCCCCGGAAACTCCTAGAAATTCTCTAGAAGGTTTCACTTTAATTTTACAAAATGCGATCGAGCAAACATTTAAAAAGTTAATATTGCCAACATTTTTCTAAGATAGGTATACAGAATGTTTTAGTATTTTTCACGATTTTCATCTTTGAACTTTTCCTTCGGAAGTAAAAACTTCTCTAAATAAATTTTTTATGTTGCCGGATCTTGTATTTTTTTTTTATGTCACTTTGCCGACTGCGCTTGCTTATCTATTTATAAAAGACAAATCCTTTAACGAAAATAAAAAGCGTAAAAAGATATTGGTTTTTTACAGTATCGTAAATTATTTAATTAATAATAAAATATGATTTTTCTGTTGCAGCTTCCGGTATTCAACAGAGTACAAATGATGTCACCGACTTCGAGCACGAGATGAACGACTGCGGAAATGCGTTGGTACAATATCCTGACAATTTAAACTTCGGCGATCTTTATTATTACATATTGGCGCCCACTTTGTGCTACGAACTGAATTTTCCCAGAACACAGCGGATCCGAAAAAGGTGAGTAAAGTCGCGATTTTTCTATTTTAATGCGAGGCTATTTGCGATGGGAAATGAGGATTTCCAATTATGGTGTGTTTTTGGCAAACGCGAATCTAATTTGAGATGAGCAATGGAAACGGGAATATCTTCTCTAATTATTAAATGAGAACATTCCCGTCTCGGCCGAAATTGACCACGGTGTTTTAGTAACTTGTCTAGATTCCGGCTGAGTGAAAAACAAGAAGGTTCTATACGAGTACCTTCTGCAATAGTTTAATTAATTTTTCAATATTGTTAAGTGGGGTTTTCGATTTAAGTCTTTTAAAATGACATAGTCTTGTTACGGTTTACACATGTCTCAAAAATATCACCCAGGTTTACTTCGATCGGAAAGCGAGTCAAGTGGAAACTTGATATTGTCTGAGTTCGGTCGCGCGAGCGCATACATTGCGTGAGGTGTATAAATCCGTGTTTGCTCTCAGATTTCTCGTATAGATTTCGCCATGGCATATCCCCGCGATTCTCTCTCACGTCTTATTTTCTTTTCGTAAAGAATGTCAACAAATGTCGAAGTCGCCGGTTTACAAAACTCCAGGTTCCAGCGAATGAATTCTGCTCTGAGAAGAAAATTTGGTGGAGGGAGAGAATTCTTACTTTGTCCGATTTTTATCGGGAACATGAATTATTCGTGCGAGTTCGAAATTGGGCGAAGCTTCCGCGAGAATCTATTTTAGAACTCTGCTCGTTTGTGAAATTTGAATTTATTTTTGATGTGCCATTTGTGAATAATAATTTAATCACACGCGAATGCACGTAGGGTATTTTCGAACGGAGGGATTCTTTGCCAATTCCTAACTTCAATGCATATAATATGTTTAATAATAATGTTATAATATCGAAAGTAATGTGCATGTAAATTATTAATACAACGTGAATTATTACAGGATATTTTAATAAGGAATTTAACATTAAATATCTCCATAAATAACTGATGTAATGTATGCGTATTAAATTTGTAATCTGGATTATTCATTTAATATTAATTAATAACACATCCTGAATACTATATCTTGAAAGATTACATTTGTTGCTAAATCAGATTTAACAATTTGAATAACCGTACGCTTAGTACTTTTTTTTTTCAAGTTTGTTCCTTCGGCTATATCGTCGTTCGAATCGTTTGCGCTTTCTCCTTCTGTCCATCGTCTTCCGCGCAGCCACGTTCGACGAAAAGTGTACCCAGACTTTACTTGTCGCCGGCAGTTTGCCGAAAACGAAACTCGCGCGGACGATGTACCGTCGAATGGGAACGTCGTTTCACGCGATAGCACTCAAAAGTCGTATTTCCGATTTTTCGAGAAGCGGTTTATGGTCGAGAGAGTGGCTGGGAGGATAACGAGAACGGGGGGGTGGAAATTCATGGAGGCTGGCCGGAAATCGGTTTGCGCGTCGATAAAATCTGAGACCAAATAGATGTGTACCAGTATAATGATCAATGTAATAGAATCACGTGGAAGCGAATTAGTTTGGACGGTCGATAAATCCGATAAAAGATATATTTTCCCGTTCGTTGTAATATACGTTACACGGATATACATTCAGTTGTCAAAAGACAAAAGTGTGGTTTTTTTTAAATCAGAACCGTATACATTCTATTGTTAAAATATACAGTTTAGAATTATAAATAAAAAATATATATGATTTTTGCGTTTAAATTTTAAAAATGCCATTAAACTTATCAATTATATTAATTTTAAAATCGCGTTGCTTAATATTAAGATAAGATCTCTTTTGCACATTTCTATGTAATTTATTTAATGTAACTTACAGGTTCCTTATAAAACGGATAGTGGAAGTCGTCGTAGGATGTCAAGTGGTGATGTCGCTTTTCCAACAATGGATGATACCTTCCGTAAAGAATTCATTAATTCCCTTCAGCGTGAGTAATCTATATTGCATTATTATGACGTTTTCGGACAGCCTTCTGCGCTGACTTCTAAAATATTGTACTAGATCGGTCGGGGAGAACATCATTTTATATTTAGAAAATCTTTCCGATAAATCAATTTTGTCTAAAGCGCAACGCACACATTGTTCGCCTTGTTACCAGCCTTTATTCTCATACAATGTGAATAATGATCTATTGATGTTTCGAACGATATCTCCTGCTTTATTATGAAAGCTAATTATTTATCGCGCCGGTCATAAATAAGTCGGGCTAACCGCGAGAGCGAAACAGCTGGGAAGATAGGGGCCAAGAGACGAGCAGAAGTGTAATTTGGTTTCGCCAAATAGGTACGATCAATCTTTCGAGTAATACTCCCGCTCGGAAATTCGATACACACAAATATACGGCAAATTCTGCACCACCCCGAACAAACAGGTATCCCCGCGCTACCGAATTCCCTCGCGATAAAACACGCAGGAAAAAGGGAGCTGTCGCAGTTGCAGTAATATTGTTGCAAGTTACACCTGTAGGCAATATATCCGTCTGTGACATAACGTTGCATAATATCGCGAGCGCGATGTAAATTGTATTTCTTAAAATGCTAAACAGATGCGAATGGAAGGAAACTAAGGGTTTCAGCGACACGTACAAAGTATATTTTTTTGTCGCTTATGCTCGCCCGAAGGTGTCGCAGATGTATTTCACAATGTTAATAACTTCGTCGCGAGGACTCGCGCACTGTCTCCATCCGTCGCGTCGCGTCGCAGCAACAAAACATTTATGGCGGAAACGGTATATAGCCAATTTATTTTCGTGACTGTATGGTGACGGTGGTCCCGATAAAAATAAGCGAAAGTGAGAAAAGAAACGAAGAAACGACGTGTCAGCGGCATGTCGTTTTACCCGTTTGCGTCGCAATAATGCTCGAGGCACGCCATCAGTTTTTATCTCACACGAAGTTAAATCCTCCGCCTTGATTTGGCAGTTATATTTAATGCCTCGGGAGGATGATGCGAGCGATATTTTTGCTACAAATAATCCACGTTTCCACTAGCAGTCGAGCGATGACCCGTCGGTGCGACGAAGGTTAAATACACTCGCAAAATCTGCAATTATCATCGGCCATTTATTGCGAGCTTCGTCGCTTTTCAACGACATCCTAATTTTACTCAGATATCTCGGATTAAATCTTCACTCCCCAATATCCGTGCGCAAAACCGACTGCGCCGGCGAGCTTCCCTATAATAATTTTCTCTTCGATAAAAAAAATAAAAACAAAATTATAAACCACGGTTAAATATTTTTTGTCATCATTTCAAGCAAAAGTTATATAATGAGTTATTTATACATGTCACATTGAACTCTTTTTTTCACTTTATCACTCTGATATGATTTTTATTACATTTTTCTATGAAGACGGATAATGAAAATGTGGCGTGCTCCAAATTAATTTTAAAAAAATCCACACTCTCAAAGTGGCAATTAATTAACCAATCATCAATCGTTGTCGATGAGGTGTAATAAACGCGCCGCTTAATTAAATAAGCTGTATCGATAATGAGGGGAGTCGCAGGAAGGGGGCAATTTAAAACACTAATTAGAGGAGTACGAGGATACCACGTAATACATACATATTTTTTAATCTCGTTTGCAAGGGGTAGCTTTGATCGCGCGGTAACCCGTCGAATGCATGAACATATGCCGCAATGACGGGAATTTCGTATGTTTGTATGTTATGTGAGGCTCATAGATTTAAATGAGACCTTTTACGTAGTTCGACTGAACCGCAACTGATCCGTTGGCGGGCGTCCGCGGTTCACCAGCTCCGCCCACAGTTCGTACATAATGCTATCGAAAATCCGGATCTTGCCATCAATTTGCTACAGCTGCTAATAATTCAGCCATTCATACTAATGCTGACTGCATGTTTCGGTAAAATTGCGAAAATGAAAAAAATTCCTACGCGCACAAATGCGGCTCGCCCGATAAAACGGAGTCGATGATGTTTGCTGTACGTTCGCTGCAATTCTTTTATCGGGAATTGATATAGAAGCTGGGAGCACAAATGAAAGGACAATTAATTTTTGATTAAATTTAATCAATCCAGGACGCTTTCTGATTCGCAATCATTTGTACAAATATAGCAAAACAAGTTAACAAAGCGCGAATCACAAATAAAACGTAACGCTTAAAGCATATTCGGAAATTCCAATTTTAGCTTTCAGTATGATTAAAAATTAATTAAGGTATGCTTCACACACACATTCCGTATAATTAAAATAGCTATAATAATAACAAATATACACAAGCGCGATGTGTGTCAATAATGTTTCCATCTGCTAGTTTGCACAAACATAATTAGTAAACAATATCAAATGCTTTTTAAATAAAACGCGTTTGTACATTACTGTCGGAGAACAATCTCTTTGAAGCGCTCACCATTGCGATCTAGTCCGCGTACTCGCGTATTATAATATTTACAGTCGGATGCACTGTTGAGGAGCTTTGCGAAAATGGTAACTGTTTCCTCTCCATAACGGCGCTAATCTCCATATTCGCGATTAGGCAGTCCAACGACATGTTTCCTCCTTAGCGTCTCTTCGTCGCGTTCTATCGGGGAGCTCTATTTCGCGCAGGATTATCGAGCGTTTCAATCGTCTCGAGAATCGGGATCGACGCGAGCCACTCAGCGGGGAACCGGGCCCTGGGAATCCGGCCGCATGATTTCGCGCCGCGGACAAATTGCTTCTGCAAATCGTTCGACGCCCTCTCTGCGCCATCGCCTTCTCGCTCGTCCGCCTCCCGTTTCTCCAAAGAGACTCAAAGGAAACGCTACGCCCGGACGCACGCTGGAAATACCGCGTGGAAATACCGAGGCGAGACGCGGCGGCGTTCCACCCGTCTTCTCGCCCATCCCCGCGAGTGGTGGTATTCGAGATCGCGGTATCGACCGAACGCAAAGTAATTGCCACTGCTGCTAGTTGCAGGGGAGTTAATGCCCTAATCCAGGAGAGGATAGGGGCCGAACGACAAACTATCCCTTCGTCCGCATCCCTCGATCCTCCTCCTCCGTTTCCATGCGCCATTCTTTCTTCGTTCGGCGACAAATTGGATCTGATAATTGCGAGTCGCGATTACGACAGTCACGTCGTCGATCGAGCTGGTCCAGCTGCCGCGCCAGCTGAGAGACGGCGTTCACTTCCTTCGATTTAGCTCGGCGTGGTCTATCACTGTCGCGAATGCCATGGAGGCTGAGGAAGGGGCGAGGAAGAGAACGAGAGGGTGATGGTGAGATTAAGAAATCTACGTGGATATTGCTTCCGCCGGATCGCGAGTCGCGGGGGAAGAAAATTGATAACTGCGGATGATGCTTGTCGGAGGGTAATCACTTTTTACTAGCGTGCTCCAGGCTGAGCCTCGTTATTCTTACAGGGCGGAATGAATGGATAAGAAGGTCGAGTCGGCACGGACCGCGCCGCGCGCGCGACCGGAAATCCTCGCGATTTCCTCTGGCAAGTGGGCGATTAACCCCTCCAGCGTCTGAGAAATCCATCGTGCTGCGCTTGCTTAGTGACAGTCTGTGCTTCTGCACGAACAATTTTTGCGAATAATACTGCCCGCTTCAATTACGCTAAATGTAACTGCCCGGCTGTTATTTAGTTTTGCAGCTGCTATCTCGTTTCTACATCTTTTTATTTCGTCCTAGCGTCCTATAGATTTGTTTAATATCGTAAATGCGATCTGTCATGCAATTCAACGATGCTAAGTATCACGAATGATTCTTGCGTCACGGAAATGCAAAGAAACTTCTGTCAGCTTCTTTGTTGCTTTTGTCTGGAGAGTTGCGTGGCATTTTACTTTACGGATCGATTAGGCGATCGTTGAGTGGCAGAGAGGATGCATCGTACTTTGGCTTATCGGCTCACGGCATACTACAGCTTAAAGGGATGAGCGTTTAAAGGATTTTGGGGAGTGCGTCGCAAGTGGTTACTGCCTCGAAAAGCATGCGGCTTTATAGTTACGCTGGAACATATGGAACGTGTGAAACGTCGTATCGATCTTCTAATCGTATAATATGCACTACGCTCTCACATATATAATTTTAATCACGTAAATGTAATACACATATATAATTTTAATGTGTAAATATAATTTATTAAGTCAGAGGGAGTTCTTCGAAAAGTACCTTTCGAGAAAGAAAACTTTTTTTATTTGAGAACTTGATTAAATCTGGACTGTTTAAATAGACTGTTGACTTTAGAAAAGTCTTATTCGTTTGCAAATTTAATGTTCTTTTATGTCTCTCTATTTTCTTCGTGTATCGAATCTCGGTAAGGTGCGAGGGTCAAGGAGCGACGAATTGGGAAAAGCTGCACGGCATGCACTATGTTAGCCTATTGCTCGTTTTTCCTTCGGTCGGCAGGATTCCAGATACTTGACCAACGTTGTCGAGGCGGAATTCGCGGAATACCAGAAAGCCGGTCGCACCTTCTTGTATCGAAGTCGCTGATATGCGTTCACCGGCCGCGCCAAGCGGAAATTCACCGACGGACGGGGAGTTATGACGCTGCAAAAATTCTTGCGATCGGCCGCGATAGGCACAGTAAAAAGAGAACGCCGCCGTTGAGGCGACAGTTAACAAGTAAAAATCGCTGATGAGAGTGCACGTGACTCAAGACTTGGATTTTTCACGAGAGCGATCTCGCGTGCCTTCGTCAATCCCGCTCTAAACTTCGAAGAGACAAATTTGTATGGGGACGCGTTTCATTTTAATTTAAATCTCCTCCGGTGTAACTTCAGTATATTAAATTCTATGAATTTTATACTTCTTCGACTAATATTTTTCTTGCATTTTCCTTAAAATTTGTATCTACGTAGAAACTTTTGAATTTTGATGCTGTATAATCCATTTTCGACTAACTACATCGTCGGATCCAGACTCCAGTGTTGTTCCAAAGTAGTTTGGAAATCCGCTCGCTGGACGTTATTACAACCGTCCGCTTAACGTATAACGACGAACGTGCTCGCTAAAAGACCGAAAAGTGAGGCGAAGTTTTATTACCAGCGTATCTTTGTTGAGACGAAGAATCTCGGGCGGTATTTCTTCGACTTTTAACTGACGGCGAGAAGCGGACGCGCGAATCGTACTTCGAATATCTTGCAGAAACATTTCAATTTTACAGCGTTCGTGATCAAACAGGGTACGAAGGAACTGAGGAGAGATCTTTGTAAAGAAAGAGACTCAATCGTCTTGGACTTTCGTGAAAATCATTCCCCACGAGCAAGTTATTGTTTTATTTTTTCCTGGTCTGTTTATTGTGTCAGAAAGAGGCAGAGAGAGGCAGAGGAGAGGGGGGGGGAGGGAGAGAGATAGGAGACTGCAGGCGGTATTTATTCGACTTCTAACTGGCACCAGAAGACGTCAGTGGAGAACAGCGAGGGTAGTTGTCCGCGGAACTCTCTTTTTGCCGGCGCTCCGGCACGAAACACTTAAGACCATGTCGAGTGCCTTTTAATCCTATTTGTCTTCCGCGCTGCGCTCCAGTAGCGTAGTCTGGAAGTGCGACTCTGAAAGTTGTCAGATCGAAGTAAATATTTTGGTTATCTCCGGAAAGGAGTTGAGTTGAATTCTGAGCATAACTCCGGACATTAATTCGCCGAAAAACAGGCTTATTGCATAATGGACGCGGAAACATGACGGAAATTCATTTGACGTTACATTAAATCTATTAAAATTATATTTAAAATATTAAAAGTGTCGTTTAAGCTAGTCTTATATATTTAATAGATATTCGGAGTGCATGTTTAATATTAAACACACTAAGACGTTAAGCACAATATTAAACACAAGCATGAAGTTTTAGTCTTTAAAGAATGAAAGCATCGATGTTCATAAGTAAATGCTTGGTCGAAGATCGAGAAACAGACAGACAGAGAAAGAGAGAGATTGTTTCTAATTTAATTATTTTAATTATAATAGTCGTTTATTGTAATTACAAATGTCTTAGCCTTGTATAACAATAAATACACTGAAAGAACTACGGTTTTGCTAAAGTATCTAAAAATTTAACTAGATACAAATTTGAATTTATAATTTTCTTAGACAATAAAAATAACTATGTAAAACGGTCAAGTTAATTACTAGTAGGATGTCAAAAATGTTTTTGCAGCATTGCTCATCGTGTTTGAACGTCCTTCGCAATTATTTTGATGATCCAACAAAAGTATTTCCAGATCTGTATTCAGCTAAATTGTCAAATACTTTCAACAAAATTGTTCTTTCTACGTAATATCTTTAAATATCGTCCCGACTGTTATCGGAATTTCTGCTAATATCAATAAAACTATTATTCATATTGAAATAACGATATGGGAAATTTACCGGTTTAGAGCTCTCGCAAATCTCCTGCTCGTCTAGCATCTGTGTTCCTCGTAAAATCTCCATTAAGCATCTACTGACATGCGTACGTGATGAAGGATCGGCCCTTCGGCCAAAGGGTGGCACGATGTCTACATAAGTACCTCTCGTTCGCTACACTATTGTCGGCTGGCCGGGATTCAGTCCGACTGAAGCGAATTCCCAGTATCTCGAGGACTCTTCCCGGACGACAGGACAAGATGTTCGCGGATGCAAAGCCGTAAATCTCTCGGCGCTAATTGAAACGACGACGCGCGAAGGAAACGACGGCGTTGAGGGGATCAGATGAGGTCGCTTCGTTTCCTCGACAGCACGATGGCGAGAAAATTTTTTCTCATTTTTCCCCTCTCCTTTGACGCTTATTTCTTTCCTTTTTTCATCCTCTCTCGCATTCCGCAGTCCCGCAACGTATATATTCGTTCAAGTGCCACGAGCAGCGTTCGGTTTCATACCGCTGCGAAAAGGATGACAACGCTCGACGCAGTATCACCGTCGAATAAAGATGACGGGTGGAAGGGTTGAAGCAGGGAGGTATTGCGAAGAAGAGAAATTTTTGCATCACTGCAGTTGCTGCTTTTCAACCTTGCGCGGTTTTAAATGTATTGACAGATATTTTCTCGCGTTTAATACCAATTTTAATTTATTAACTTTTAGCAGGATACTTTACTGGTATTTTTGCGATTTAATTTATTATTATTTCTACATCTGTAAATTTCTATAAAAAAAAAGCGTCGTTTCTTACGTATATAAGAATCACAATGCATGGTTGGAAACCTCTGTATTTTCTTCTCTGTACGGCTTTACTTTTCATTCAAACACCAGCGCTTTGATCGTTTGCATTGCACAAACGCAGCAGAAACAGGATGGATAAAGAGAACGGAGGAAGAAATGGAATAAGAGAAAGAAAAGAAAGAAATGTGGCTCGGATATCTACGTGAGACGTTTCGGACGTGATCGTCCGGAGGAAAATCTACCCCGCTTTTATTTTCGATCTCTCGAATGCCCTTCACTTTCCCCTTCTTTCGCGCGCATCTCGAGTGCTGCTATTCATTCGCGAAGGCTTTCTCGAACCACCGAGCACCCTCGTAACTTCAGTCGGAATGCAATCATTTGGGATACCGTGATTTCATGAGAATACAAATTCAACTGATTCGTTTCTCCTTCTAAAGCTTCTACACAAGCGATTTTATATTGATAATGGCTCCTAAGATTTTTTCATTAATGACTGTCTCTCTCTCTTGTTTCTGCGTTTTCTAAATCCTTTTTACCGTCGTGACTTCTTAAGAAGCTTCTTTTAATCGTTCAATTACACGTAGAAAGGCCGTGTTTTATAGAAGATACGCGGTGCAAGCCACTTGCTCGCCACTTGGTCGCCACTTGCCCGGTCGTAATTATCAGGCCGCGTAACGTATCGTGCCTCATTAAACCGAGTTGTAAAGTTGGCACTACGGAAGCATGAAATCCTCGTTGGGACAACTTGTTGCTGTCGTAAAAAAATCATTTTCTTCGGGATGTAAGCGTTTGTTTACGATACACTCTTTAAAACTTTAGTGCCGCTCGCTTGAATCGCGTCCTTTCAAAAGCCGGTAATTCGCCTCAATTAATTTCCAAACTTCTGCACGGAAAGAACGGTTTTGCTGAGGTATTTAAAAAATTTAGCTAGATATGGATCCGAAAATTACTTTCTCAAACTACCATAATAATTATGAAAGACGTTCGAGCGTATGCTGCAAAAAATTTAGGTGTTCCAAACCGATTACACTTTGAGCGTCCTGTATAATTCTATTTTGAAAATCTACACACAACAAAACTTGTTTTTGAGATCTGCAACCATCGATATCTTTGGAAACTTTTAACAACACCTTTCTTTTCGTGTACTCACGACGATAAAACTATCTCAGAGTAATTAAATGTCATTTGTTGGCGGTGTACAAGCAGATAGAATATGCAGTTACGTTAATCGTTTCATACGGCACATTAACTTGCGGATCACTAGATAATAGTATCACGCTATATTTCGCCTTTGCCGTTTTTCTGTTTATTCCGTCGCAACAACGACAAACGCGAGCAATTTAATTAACATTATGATATTGTCACGGCGCGTGTGCTGCAGAATATTACCTGTAATAATGGCAATACGTCACGATAATTGCAATTAGCATGATCCAGTGCGTGGGTTTCATTGTCGTATTAAATCTGTTATTTACCGGCAAATTGGGAAGTAAAATGTGTTATTGCGACATTTGATTTGTGAAAAATATTAAATTAATTTTTAAATGTTTTAAATGTTTGTTTTTGCGCATTATATGTATTAATTACAGTGAAAATGAGATTGTTTTTAGGAACTTAAATAAAGGTACTAATTGTAATATTTTATGAAAAAAATTTATAGCCGACGATATCTTTAAATTTAAATTTAATTATGTTGAAAAGGATTCGTTGAAGTACGTTAAAATGCAATACATAAATGGCGTGCTAAATGAAATATTTTGGGACTCGCGATTTCCCTTTACATTCTACAAAGAGATGCCATTGTTTAAGGAGGAATGTGGCCATTGGCGCGTGCATATACGCATAGTAATGATGTGTTGAAGTCGCGGGGAAGCTCTGAAGGTATTTATTTGCAAACCTGGTATACAAGCGCGGCTGGCTGGCTGTTGTAGCATTCGGAGGGACCTCTCGACAACCGCCACTTAAGCGAAACGCCGGAGGGACGGCTTCCTTCCCTCGTGTTCAATTAGCGCTGTGCACGAAATATCAATTCCATCGGCGGGAAGCTCCTCATTCGACATAGACCGAGTGCAAATCTGTATCGGGGAAAGGAGGCATCCGAGTGTCTACGCCCGATGGAGAAGTTATTGTTAAATTACGTTAAAAGTTTGTTGTTTAATTTAATAATATGCCATAAGTACATTAATGACATTTGGGTCTCCGTTAAACTTCGTTGATTAATTTTACTATTCAATTCATGCTGGATCAGACATAAAACTTGATCATGTCCGACACGTGAAATTCTGTTTTCGGTAAATATACGAGTATATCATCCTAATTTGGATGTCAATGATATGCTTAAGAATGAACGGACATTGTTAATCATCGTATTGAAACATGGATGAATCAGATGAATTCTTTTATTGATGAGTGATTTATTTCAAAAATATAATTCCAGAATGAATATAATATAGCAATGTATAAATAAGCAACGATATGCTATTTAACATCAAAGAAAACGCGAACAAATTTAAATAATGTATAATATATTTTAAGCGATATTTCAAATTTTTTTGCGTACTTTCTCACTTTTAGAAGTTAAAATGCAATTGAACCAAGATAAAACATGATATAAAATTCATGATGTCGCAAGCAGCAAGGATTAATAACTCAGATATAATCAAAAGTCTTCAATAGTAATTCTATTAAATATATAATATGTATAGCTATTAAGTTTTACAATTGTTTTTACAGTAAAAATTGATATGTTTTTTTTATACATTTTATTTAAAAATCTGCTCTCTAAATCAGAATCAGTAAAATCTTACTGATTAAGTGAGTTTTTCTTATCACTACGATTATTAATGGCTGTCTTTCAATGGAAAATACATTGAGATTTCGATTTAGAGAGTAGCGCTTTTAATTTTAATCGCGTCCTTACTCTTAATCGATGCAGCTCTCGAAGTGCAATCAATGCAGTGTGAAACGATATTTCTCAAATAATAACAGAATAGTAATGATATCGTATAATCGCGTTTCGACACGCAGATTAAATTTTGCGGTTTGCTTCCTCGATAGTGACGTTAATCTAATTTCGTGTGGGCGTCCGTCCGTAAGTAAACCTTTAATTGTGCTGCAACAGAGCGTAGCTCATTGTATAGAGATGCGTATAAATACTGCATCCTTTCAATTCACAAGAATTGACGATTCATTGACTCGATTTAACTGTAACGCACAGCTCCAAATTTCCATCGTACTCGATCGCAATGTTTTTTTGCGAATTTCGAAATGTGCAATTCGAATGCGATGAACGAAGTAATTCAGCCCCGACTATCTTACGGTTCATCATATTTACAATCTTAAATCCAATTATAAAGTTACATTTTGCAGTTGGTAACATGTTTCGCCCTCTCACACCTGCCCTCCTAACTCGCATTTGTTTTGCGTTCAGCTTTAGGGCATATCCTCATTCCTGCCCTCCCCTCTTTCTCTTAACGTACCCCTTTCTCCGCACGTTTCCCACGTATTTACCTTCTACATTAATAATCTCGTGCCTCTCTCGTTTGCGTTGCAGAATATGGACGTAGCCAAGGCCTCCGAGCGTCTTCTCAAGCTAGCGGTGAGTATGCACATATATCTATGTATACACGTGTAAATTTATAAGCGTGTACCGGGTGTGTCCGAAGTAGATTGTGAGTCAACAATTTTCGCAGCTTTACTGTGAAGTAAATCTACGGAAGTTTAAGAAGCATCAAATATATTTAATTGATATTTTTGTGAATAGTTTAGAGAAGGCGGTGCTAGTTGGTATTGCATTCCGTTCTTATGTATTTGCGACGAAAGGAACAATAGAAAAATTATCATAAAATATTGTGTTATATTTATAACATAAAGACATATTTTGCGATAATTCTTCTATTATTTCTTTTGCTGCAAATACGTAAACCCTCTGTTCGAAAATGAGTTTGGTTATTACAAGTAAAAATAATGCAGTTGACGGAAGTGAAAATTACTAACGTTGTGCGTTTCGTTTCTTCCATTAGTAAAATTAGTAGACGATCTTAAATAGTCCGAAACGTCATAAAGATTTTTAGGTTTAAAATTGCGGACATTTCAACATTACCGCAAGTTTATAGTAACATTGCAGAAATCTTATGTAACTTTCATGCAATATTATAATGTTTTAATGTAAGGTTTATGCAATGTTTTTTTAATCTTTCAATACTGGGTTGTGATTCTAACCTTCACTTTTTATAACAAATGTTATATTAATGATTAATATTATTAAAATATGGATTTTTAAATTTTAAACTTTTCCTCTTTTTTTTCTCCTTTCTTCTCTTCATCTTCATCTTTTTTCGTATTTAAAAACTCCTTTCTTCTTTCTCCTTTTATTTATCATTATTTTATTTCTTTTCTTTTTTATATCTAACGTTTTATAACATCTATTTGTTTATTACATGTGATTTTTCCTGAAAGATAAAAAAGAAAATATTTTATTAAGTAAATTTTTATTTTTATATCAAAATTTTAAAATATTACACCTAATCCAGCGATTATTAAAAATAAATATATTATTCTTTTGTGTATATTTGCTCTCCTATTTCCTTTTCTTTCATTCTTCATTTTAAACATTCTTTTCTTTGTTTTCCCTTCTTTTCAAATTTTTTCTTTTATAACCTTTTTTTATACAAATAAATTTTTAACTTGGGAAAAAGATTAATAAATTAAAGTTCATTTGTTTGAAAAATAACTAGTTAAAGTTAAAAATTAAATCATTTAAAATTAATTAAGTTAAAATTAACTAAGTTAAAAGTTATTAACTTTATTATTTAATTTTTAATTTTTTAATGCAAATAAGTTACGAGAGTTTTGTAAAGCAGTGCGATGCACAAGATCTTCCTAAAAGTCGTGGCGGCTCACCTAAGGCGCGCGTGTACGCCGATTAAAGCCCCACTTGGGTCGTTGACCGCACTCAGTCTCGTCAGACAGACGCACGTGCTTGCCATCTGGGCCGTCTCCCCACTCTCCTCGGTCGACGGAGAGTGGGGAGGCGGCCCAGACGGCAAGCACGTGCGCTTGTCTAACGGGACCGTGAGCGGTCAACGACCCGAGTGGGGCTTTAACAGAGACGGCACGCACGCGCGCCTTGTGAAACATTGTAATATTGTCTGGTAGTTATAAAAAATTTTTGCAATGTTACTACAAGCTTGCTGTAACGTTGAAATGTCTGCAATTTTAAACTTAAAAATCTTTATGTCGTTTCAAACTATTTAGGATTGTCTACTAATTTTACTGGCGGAAGAAACGAAACGCAACGCCAGTGATTTTCACTTCTGCTAATTGCATTATTTTTACTAATAATAACCAAATCTATTTTCAAACAAATTAAAAAACAAAACCCAATGCCAATCTGCCCCTTGTGCTAATTAGGTCCGATCTCCTCTATTGTTTGCGAACACATATTACAATTGATTACTTAAACTTATTAAACATCTATATTATTTAAATATATATTTCTTAAAAAAGATGTAATGATAATAATATACGGAAATACTTTCGAAACTAAAATTTTTCTTAGTATTAATTTAGGTTTTTTGTTATATTGATATCGTTTATATCTTATTTGTGAAGAAGAGAGAAAAATAGCGTACATAGATACTTTCCATGCTCGACTTTCGCCTTTTTCCTCCAGTACGCCTCTTACAAGGAAAGTCTCGAGGCAATATTTGCGAATTCAATCTCCCCCTCTCCCGCAACAAAACGCAGTTTCCACCTGAGTTTTGCCGCGACTACGAGCTCGTTCGACAGAATACGAGGCAGAGAAAACTTGCATCGAACTATGTGTCGACGATAAATGCTGTGCTTAATATAAAGCGTTGTAAATCTATTCCGTGTGTAAGTCTGCAAGCTGGCGTTAACTTTCTTGGGCTCACCAGGAACATAATCCAAGATATCTAACAATAAGATAGAATTTCCAAACGTAGAGAACGTAGAGAATAACGTAGAGAATATTCAAAATTCTAAAGATTATTTAGCGTAATTTTAAACTGTTCGCATCTCATCGATACGGTGCTGCAGATTTTATTCGCCAGTTTATTCATTTATGTTCTTTCGATGTGTTTTTTTTATAAAAGAATAGAATGCATGAGAGACGGTTAACTTCCACGTTCCCGGTTAGAGATCTTTACTTTACGATAAGTTGGATCTGTTGCACACGTCGGAAAATAAAATAAGCTATCCACGGAAATAGGAATGTTGTGTTTCTTCAAGGAAGAGCGAGTCTGGAAAGGGTACAGAGAGAGGATTCTGCAAGAGCTTCGAGGTTCTCGCAGAAAGTACGCCGGAATCTATGAATTCCTGATTTAAGTTTCGTCGTGCGTCGACTGTATTCCCGCGACGCTTCCGAATGAAATATGCACGCCCGACGATGGAAAAAGGTCGTTTGTCGCCAAGTCCGCAGGGAGATCGATGCACAACGATATGCCGAAGATGTTGTTTCGATACTTCCGATTCACCTGTTTTTTCTGCCGCGATAGAAAACAATTGCTGCAAAGTGAATATCGAAGCGATAAATCTATCTAAGAGAATATGATCTTTTTGGAGTAATCGATAATTCTTAAGAATTTTGAATATTATTTGTTTGGACATTTTATCTTAAGTATTTCGGATTTTATTTTCTTATGACGTTTATAAAAAAAAGCACTTTATTTTTAACGATAGTTTCTTTGTTGAATTTCAAATTAACTTTTTCTTCCCTGTTTTCAATCTTCAAAATATTGATAATCTTGGAAGAAATTTCTATCGGGAATAAATTTTATATAAAAGTAGATTAATGTTGTGGAAGATTAATTTCTCTCGATATTTGAGATACCTGTAAGTCTTTTATGTTTTTAATTTCTATATATGCAGTTGAGAGAACGTACGATTGCTTTCCCCGCGTATCGACAACGTAAAAAAAAAGAAAAGAAATGAAAAAAACAAACCGGTCCATACGCGATGCAATAGTTTGTTCATACGAGCGTCATAGCGCTCATCGTATCTTTTTATTTTCGTGTTCTTGCATCGCGCGTCGACACGCTCCACTACTCTTCGACATTCAGACCGGCTCGAGCGATTCCGCGTTTCGTTCGTACGCCGTTGCTTGTTATTCTCTCGTTAGCCCGGTTGCTCCAGATCGGAACTGGCCAGTCGTAGTGTTTCGAGTACTGGGCGGAGTCCGGTGAACCGAATTCAATTATATAAATTCGTCCCAAAGCGACTGTCCTCGGGAGCGTGTATAACGGCGAGTACGGCCGTCGCGTATACGCCGTTCGGTAGACGTCGATTACTCGCGATTAAAACAGCAGACCAACGGTCGTGCATGATCGAGTTTTGTTATGGAACTTTCGTTCACTCCACGTTAATTGATCCGACTGTGCTCCACTGTTAATTATCGGCCCGCTCGTCGACTCGCGCCACTGACGTTTTCCCTCCGAAGCGCCTCGACGCGTGGATAATCGCGATGTGAACGATGTGAAATGAATGTAAACTTGTGCAGAATATTTACGGAAATCTTATAATAAATACGGTTGCACACTCATATATATATATATATATATATATATATATATATATATATATACCATATATATAAAACAAATTATGTTTTAGAGTAAAATTTGATTTCGTTCGTTGATTTGTCGACACCAAGTCAATAAAACACGATGAATTTAGATACTAGGTCAGCTACAGTACTAAAATAAATTTAAGCACGAGAGAGGAAAATTGCATCTAAAAGGAAAGTATCCCATAAATTTTGAACTAGACGAAAGCCTCGAAACAATCTATTACTTGGCTATTGAAACAGAAAAAAGAAACCTTTGGTGTGTTTTTTTAAATAACAAGTATGATGGAGAAAGAGAGAGAGAGAGAGAGAGAGAGAGAGAGAAAGCGTACACACATACACACTGGCCTCGGGGTAAAATAAATTCATCGCGTAGAAGTAAGATTTCTTTCTGCCGAGGCAAAGCAAAGGGTTGCTCATTTGCGACAGCTGCGACAACTCTGTTTGTTCTTGCGCGCGCGGAGGAAAAATAATTGTTTGCCGATCGACGGTCCGAGTCCGTCCCTCGATCTTTCGCGCACCCGTACTTTTCGTTTACACCGCAAACAGCCGGGAGGCATCGTGGACCATGGGGATCAGTGTGACCGTCGTGGGTTAATTGCGGTTCTTATGTACGAGGGTGGCACCGGAAGAAACAGGGCGGAACTGCAATGCGGGACGGGACTTTAATCTCGTCGTAATGGGGAAACGCAATTTTCCCGCAGTCCGCTTCGCCAATGAGGCCCTTTCTCTCTTTTGCTCCCTCTCTTTCTCGGCTCGATCTCGCCTCTTGCACACGCCCGCGTGTCAATGCCTCATTCCGAAATCCCTTTGACTTTGAAAATCACCCAAAGTGCAAAACTATAGTGGCACCGTCATTGCCGATTACCTTGCCGCTTTTATCTATCGATCATGGGAATTGCAATATAGTGATGGACGCAATCTAATTTCTGACGTGTAATCCTCAACTATGTAAAAGGTGTTCGCGCTTCGGTAATAATGTAATAATTGTAAGAGCTCTAACGGGAGGATTATCGTGTCAGGCGACGAAAAGTATCAGAATATTAACGTTGTTATCCCTATTATTCCTAAAATATTTTTAGGCAATGCTATAAATAGTCAAATATTCTTTTCTTGATCGATATCTACCTCCGATACAAGTCTTTCCGAACAGTCTTGAGCGCCAACTTCGATTAGACTCAACATTTGCATACTTTGTGAAATATAACCCCACTCTCCTACTTGCAAGCCAATAGCCGACTCTCGATAAAGTTAAAAAATTCAATCCGCCCTCATTTACATTCTCTATCCCGACCGTTATTACTGGGTTATACCTTTCACATGTTAATGTCCTTGCAGACCTAGTAAGCGTAAACGTCTCCGATAGACAGGTACACGTCGTGTACCCTCGAGACACGACAGGGAGAGAGAATGGCAGTTGAGGAGGGGGGGGAGGATAACGTCAGCGATCGGGAAGAAAATGGAAAATATCGATTGCCAACGTAATGCGATGCATGCGCTTAGGCAGGTCGACTTACCCTCCTATTTTTTTTCCCTCCCCCCTCTGCGACGACTACTAATGACACGGATACGTCGATCCGTACTGCGCGCATGTAGAAAATCTCGCGGATCGTCCGCCGCACCTCGTAATACGATATTCCTGCATTATCGATGAAAATCGACTGCCGGATGGTGCACGTAAGCCAAGCACGCATTAATGTTATGCGGCCGGCGATAGGATCAAGCACGAATCGAACGGTTATTGCTGGTTTCTTGCGCGGGGATCGATGTTGAGCCGCGCATCAATATGAATGAACGCTTTGCTATTCGCGCGACTCATGGATAATGTTTTATAACATTTTTTTTGCTGGTTTCAGTATTATATTTCTTACTTGAATATCTACACACATTGATCAATAATCGGTATATACTTAACCTAAGAGAGAATATATCTTTGACTGAAAAAGAGATTACCACCACTGTGTACATTTGCATTTTTTAATAATGATTCATGGCCAAATTTTAATTCGAAAAGATCTAAGAATCCAAAGATTAATCTATAGCTAAATATTTATTAAGAATACACGTGAAAATTCAAGGATTAGCAAAAAATGAAGTTGAAACTTATATATCTTCAATTATACTTATATATCTTCAAAATTTGAAGTATAATGTATAAATGAGAATTTGTAAAACGTCTCAGAAATCAACATTTTTCCGCCTTTAAAGTTTCTTAGTATCCTCGAAACGCCATACACATATGTATCCTTTGGGTGCGTTTGGTCAGGCAAGATTGTACATCTCTCATATAACTGCTTGGGAAGAAAGCGCTTCCTCTTTAGATAGCCTCTGGTCAAAAAAGCAGCTTAAAGTTTACCGCTTTTCCCTTTGTGGTATCGTCGACGTGTCTCAAACGATTCACTGGCTTCTGCTCTAACCCCCATGCCACTTCTTCTCTTGTCTCTTCGTAAACCTTAGCCCTCCGTCTTTCTCTCTCTCTCTCTCTCTCTCTCTCTCTCTCTCGGTAGCATCCACCAGTAAAACGAAATTAAAACGCCGAGATAAGTTTTCCCGGATTACGTTGGGCGCCGGAAGAGGCTGCTAGGAATCGGAAGTGCTGAGGGACTCTCTGTCCTTTTTTCGCAAAAGTGCCACGAATGCCTCGCGGCGCAAGAGACTTGACCTTTGTGCCTGGCAACATTATTAAGTCCTTTGCCTCGCGTGAGAGAGCTCAGTGGAAGCATGCGGATGATACCGTGACTCGGCGGTCCCGAAATGGCATCCGAAACGAAATAACTTCGAAATTCTTCGTCATGAAAGCGGTCCGTCGAGAAATTTTCGCAAAAGTATTTGTCTGATGCTAAGGTCTAGCTCACGGCCGCGTTTTTTCTCTTTTCTTTTTCTTCCCTACTTCTTTGATGCGAAAACATTTATTTCGGTTGTCGTTGCGCCACGAGGGACATGAATGTCACGACATAGAAGAAAAACAATCAATCTTAAAGTTGTGATAAAAGGTAAGAGACCAAAAAGAATGAAATGATAATATGAAATGATAATGAAGTAAAAAAAAATGAAATAATATGGCGATGGAATCACAACATATTGTTTTTCCTCTAATTTTTCAATAGCACTAGAAAAGAAAAAAATATCAAGGTAATGTAGCTGCAATAAAATAGATAAGGACTTTTAGCGTAGCGTCGTATTATATACACGCGATAAATGATGAAAGGCTCAGTCTAAGTTACTTCCATTAAAGCGTAATTAAAGGAACAGACGGGATAATTTATAAGTTCGTTATACAGTTGCTTCACTTTCATCTGTAGATGCGTAAATAATACTGTAATACGCTCGTCCCTGATTATCCTCGTTTCAGCTAACCTTTTTTTGGTGTCATTATGGGGGCGTCGCATTTTATTCAGTCCATTAAGAACATGATACATCGCGTTTGCGTATGTGAGAAAGCTTTGATAAACTTTTTATAATCACGGTTCTTTTCCTTGCTGTTTGCATTTCGGACGCGCCTTACCGCTCCTACACATGTTTCTCGTTCGCGAATTTTATGGGAATAGCTGTGCAAACTCTTCGCAACAGTGGAGTATAAAAATATGAAATTGTATACTTTTATACTGTTTCTTTCTCAATAAATATATTTTATATTTTCAAATAATTCTCAGGATTTAAATATTTCGTGAAAAAAGTCTTACTTTGTAATGAGAATTTCTAATAAAAAATGTATGATTTCAAGAAATATTGAAAATATTGAATATTTATTTATGTAGATAAATATTTATTAAATATTTATTCAACATCATTTAAAACAGATCTGCAATGAAATAACATTATTCTTTTAGGTTGTACAAAAGAATAATCAATGTCCAAGTTGTAAACTGTCTCTTGCTAACATTTAAGAAAACATATAGAGTTCTGAAAATAAAAGCGCGAATATATTTATAGATTTAATACCGATTTAGAATCGCGTTCTTAATTTACTAATACATTAACAATTTATATTTCCTGGTAATATACATTTGGAACTTTATTTTCGAAAGAGAATAATAGAAATTCTGAACTTGTGAAATATCGACGAAGTAGTTTCTTTAATTAGATTAATACGTTTCTATTTTTGACACGTAGATTAATTGCGTAGCTTTTTTTTATTAATCCTGTTATAAATTATCACTGTGCGATTTTAGTATTTCTTGCCATTTATACTTATTGTTAGATATTGAATTTTTGTTATTTCAGATACCAAATCATTTAGTATGGCTTTGCTTCTTTTATCTGGCATTTCACTCCTTTCTCAATCTGATGGGCGAATTGCTACACTTTGCGGATCGGAATTTTTACTGCGACTGGTGGAACGCCAACAATATCGATACGTTCTGGAGAACTTGGAACATGCCGGTGCATCGCTGGGCTGTGCGGTGAGTGAACTGATTTCCGTTTATAGTAACACTTGATATCAAGTACTACTCCATTTTGATTTTTCTGAAAGTCGGTCAAAAATAATTATGGTAATGTCGTTACGTATTTAACGTTCCGAAAGAATTGAGCAATAAGAATAGAATTATAAACTTTATTTCATTACACTTCGAGTTGATAATAACGAGTCTTCTTAAGATTTCAATAATTGGCAAATACGTTCTTCATTCGAAGCATTAATAGTTGGAAAATATTTATAAATTTTCAGAGTAATATGATAACTTTCTTGACTTACTTACAATTGAATAAATTATCATTAGAGTAACTTGATATGAATTGTCAAAAAGTTTATTGGGCGGAGATAATACAATAACTACAAAGAAAGAACAGTTTTAAAATTCAAAACTGATAATAATTATGTTGAATTATTAAAAATTATACTGGACGTTTAAGCTGGTTGCTAGAATATAAAAAAGCTTTTTGCAGCTATGTTATCGAGCGTTAGCGTCCTACATAATTATTTTGATTATTAATATAAAATTATTTCCTGAGCTGTGCATCTAACTAAATTTTTAGATACTGTAATGAAATTATTCTTCCTGTGTATGATCACAATATGTAATTCGTTTATTATCGAACAAAGCTTAATTACGCAATTAATTACGAAGTGATCAGATGCACTTAAAATGTATGCGGGCTGATGTTTCCGATGCATGGAAACTCCTCTTTCTTTATGTAGACTGAACGTTAGATTACATTATCGGTGTTCGCGAAAAATGTAATTGAATCTTCTTAAAGAGGAGCATACTTGTTAACGAAGTTTAACCTCGGTTAGATTGATCAGAGAAAGTCTATCAAAGGTCCAGCTTGGTAGTGACGGCCTCATCTCTTCTACTTCTTTGTCCGTTTTTATCTCTTTCTCTTACATACTGCTCTCTTATACTATTTACCTTCGCCGTCTCTCCGTTCCGTAACACTCAGCTTCTCGCGTACCTTCTGCGCCATAGAAGGAAAAACTCTTCCGGCGCTTTACTTTGCACCTTTGACTCTGCTGTAGAGATAACATGATTATATAATAATGCAATAGCGTCTCGCTGAGGTTATTTCGCAGCTATGTCCGTCATTTCAACGTAAAACATTCGCGTATTGTCTAATGTAAGTAATGCCGACACGTCTTACCAATTACACACATCAAACAGGACAATGAAAATAACATCACGGTTGTCTCTAACACTTTAGCGCAGTCAACTTTCGTTGTAAAATTACGAAAAAATTCTGTAAACTTAATAAGCTTGTCAACATTGTGAGAACATCTCGAGTTTATATGCGTACAAATTTTCGAACGGTTATATATTATACATGGGGGATGTGTTATTTCGTGAGACGCGAGAAACAGTCCTCTGTCTTATAAGAATGAGCTTCCTCACGAAAACCTTTTATTCCGCCTAAAATGTCTCCTTCAACCCATACATCTCGGCTGTCGCCGCCACATTAGATTATACATCCCCCGCTCAATACAATCAGCGAACTTCCGAAAGACTTTTCCGGCGGGCCTTCCATCTTCCACGGTTACCCATCGCACGTGCACCTAACAACTCGAGCCCATAGTGACGACCCCTTTTCAAGAGCCCGAGCCGGTTCTTTGTACTTCGAAAGTAGCCCAAAAGAAAGTTTAAATCCCTGTAAAAGTGGCCGTACGAAGTTCTTATTATGTGACCGAGAGAAAAGGGAGCAGTCGGAATTGCTACGTACAAACTGCACGAGGTTTACCATGAATGTCGTATAAAGAGTCAATCTACCGCTTTTCGCGCGGGATGTAGGATATTTCGCGACAGAATATTTTAAAAATACTTATACGATTATTCTACGTTTTTCTTCTCGGAGTATTGGTACTAAGCTCGAATAATATTACTGCTGTGAGGAAACTTAATTTTACCGTGAGCGTAAAGAGAATTGCGTTACTCGAGTTAGTTCCGACAGACGTGACGTAACGTGGAACAGTGGCCACCACTGCATAACCAGAGCGGGAGATTGTCTTATAACACATTCTTATAAAACGTAACACGTACCGTGAGAATGACTGGCCATGCTCCCTTTTTAAATGACATAAAAGTGAAGAAAAAAATAAGGCACGCTAAAGAGACGCGCCCCGCGCGAGCTTCCGCGACGCGAATTTCAAAGTCTCACCCCGGCGGCGGCGCTCGCGCTTCTTTTTACCTCGGCGCGACGCACCTGCCCGCTTACGGTGGCTCGTACCTTTTTCTTTTTCGCTACCAAGATACGCAGCTGCATTTGCAAGCTGCGTCTGGCACGCAGCCATAGTGCGCGCGGCGTTGTGCGGAGTAGTCGAGGTGAAAATGGAAATGCTCCCCAGACGACGAGGGGGGACGAGACGTAGACGCACGGAGGTGTGTTGACGAGAACGTTGAGACCACCACCGCCGACGCCTTTTCAGGTTTGTAATGGGAAAAGCCGATACGCATCGCGATGCGCACTTAAGGCTGTTTATTCCCCGCGGCGCTTATAATACCTCTATAACTGGAGATATTCCCGAACGTCTTGCACGAAGGAGACGCTCGCTTCGGTTGAAGGAAAAGAAAGCACGAGATGCGGGATGCAGGCGGAAGGATCTGGCGGAAGCAGGAATCCTGAGGGCGCGGCGAAACGTGCACAGCCCGAAATCCTTAGAACTGTCGTCGTCCCACCTTTGAACATTCTCTCTTTCCTGCTCTGCTTTCTTCCCGTATTCCTTTTTCCGTTTTCTCTTCCTCTCAGACCGTACTTCCGCATCTTCTTCTCTTTCTGATGCATCTCCACCGATAGCCAAGCGGCTAACGACTCTTTCCCGAGTTGCCCGGTTCTGCTTGTTCGGCCATACAAACGAAAACGATAATGGCAGAGTGTTGCCAAACCGGAATGTTGCGAAACTTTCCTGAATATTGCTTTAATTTTTTGGACCGACTTCGCACCATTGTACGTTTTTGTTTGCTTTATCAGCCTAACTACTCTTGCGTGTATTCCGATGGCATAACCGCCGTTTGAGAGTACAGCTACCATAGAAATGCGTGTTCCATCGTGACACCGATAATGGAATTGTCGGCGTAATAGGCGAACGTGCTCTAAATATACACCTTCTAGGCGCGTCACGATTAGAATCGGGATCTTTAATCGATTAAGCTGTTTAAAGCGTTTTCTATTGTCGAATACAGGTCGAAGGTGCAATTTTGCCGGAAACGCTACGTGACCGATTCTTTTATAAAAAGTAAAAGAACAAAGAGAACAAGTATCGTACATAGTTCTAATCTATGAAAAATATATTTTACAATTTTTTTTTAACCGAATCCACAAATAAAAATTTGTTTACAATACATTCAAATGAGATGTATTTTATTAACGACATTTATGTTACAGACATCTCTACATTCCGGTAGTAGAGATGGGCTATGGTAAAACTACGGCGTCGGTGACTGTCTTCTTTATTAGCGCTTTCTTCCACGAGTATCTCGTCAGTGTACCTCTGAAGACATTCAAGATATGGGCGTTTATGGGTATGATGGGACAGGTAAGAGCTCCTTGCGTATGCTTCGTATTATTGACTGTGCAACTATTGACTTCGGTGTCAAGAAATTCTTATCGATTCCTTAGAGACTACATGGCTTTAAATAGATTCAATAATATTCCGGGTTGCTCAAGAGCTATTGATCTTGAAAAAAATAAAATAAAATAAAATGAATTCAATCGAGTACTAAAACTTCAGATAAATCAAACATAATCGGAAAGAGAATGCGTGTACAACGCTAGGGTTAGACTACTCTCAATAGACGTCGGTTAATATGCTTTTAATAGTCATGTAGATTTCGTCATATTCCGGGATTTCAGACGTTGCAACATCATTTGCTGTGCTTTACATGAAATTACGTGGCGCACTACATCTTGTATGCACGTACAAGATCTGTCCGTTCCCTAAGTACGGAAATTCCGGTCGTGCAACGCTAATTGTTCATTCTAGATACCACTGTCGGTGTTGAGCAAGATGGTGGAACGACACTGCGGCGCCAGATGGGGCAACATCGTCGTATGGGCGAGTCTCATCATCGGGCAACCACTTTGTATAATGATGTATTACCACGATTACGTTGTAACTCATTTTGGTGAGACTCTGATCGAGGACTATTCCGTGGTGTAAGGGAGCTTAAAAAAGGGGTGAAAACGCAGAAGTGAAGGAGGATCTCTCCGAAACGAGAGACTCGCGATCGATCTGTCGCTACTCCAACCATCATCTTCATCGATCGCGGATTTACGTAACTTCCGGCTTGAATTTTAGACGAGAGGAAATTGCCTTGAATCATCGTCGTTTAATTGTGCGATGATTTACCTCCGCCTGAAAATTCGATAATACGAATGTGCCTTAAACGTAAACCTCGCGTTGTATGAATAACGCATCACGAATGAATGATTGAAGCGAAATTGAGATTGTTCGAGAATCATTTGAAGATAACATCGTGTTTCATAAGATTTATATATGTATATTCCTTCTTGTAAATGATACACGGTAGCGTCTTTTACATGGAAGGACGAAAAAAATATACTTGGCGCGAGCCGCCACCGCGTCTCTTGATATATATAATAATAATATTTGAGAAAGCTGTAAATAGTTACCAGCGTTTACGTTACGGGTGTGTACAGCGGAGTTTAATAAATATTTTTTTGTACAATAATTTTGTAGAAACGCGCTTCCACGCCGGAGGAGGCGAAACTGTTATCGAATAAACGAGATATTTCACATTAGTCTTGTTGAATTTCGTCCCGCATCTTTAGGAATAGCCGGAGGGTCATTCGGGTATTATCCTCTCAGCTGGAAACCGAAGGGCTGCCCCGCGGATCGTCGAAAAGACGGCATTTTAAGGGTACGACCCGCACGTTCTTTTTCCTCGTCAATGAGGCGGAAATCATATGTTGGGGTTTACTCTTTCTTAATACACGTTTTACTTTGTGTACCACTGAAAAGTAATACTCTTGCTAAATCTACGGAAACCATATTGGGACAAAATATAACGCGAATCATAAAATGAAACTTATGATCATCAGTTTTACTTTGGGATATTGAATTAGGAAGAATTCTTTGATTAATTTTTCGTAAGCATTTTATATTCTTTAGATTTCCTTGCAAACGTGCTTATTATGTAATTATAATATAATCTTCTTGAATAACATTCAACTATTCTTTTTTTGGCTTAAATGTTTTATATTAAACATTTCATAAGCCATCGATCGAAGGAAAAATAAAAGAGATGTTAAAACGTAGGTGGACAACCAATTGGTCGTCTGACAGAGATAGTTAGAAGCATGTCACGAACGAAGAAGCTTGACCCTTGAAAGAAACACTTCTTTGAGCTCTGACCCTTGGGTTTTTTCCCTCTGACGAGTCTGGATACCGTGATACGTGTGTCCCTACGATGGATAAATTAATGATGCTGAAGACTGACGGCCGAAAATACGTTTTGTGTCAGAATGATGGATATAGGTATTTACAAAAAAGCGTTAATTAGCGACGAGATTCTGCTTTTAAGGTAAGTTGCGTAACCAATTTATTACAATACCAATTTAGATAAAACTATACGATGATTTACTTTCTAAACGAATAACTACATAAAGGAGATTCTGTGTTATCTTTAACATTACGTCGGGATACATATTTTCATCTCTTAGGTATTAAGTAGATAAAGATTTTATGAGCACCCAACTGAATGCGATGCATGTCGGCCTTACTCAGGATCGCAATTTTCTAGAGCGCCAGCATGTACAAGTGTATGTCTCGTCGTAAAAGAAAGTTGAATGTAACATCAGTCCTATAATGTTATCATACGTTGTTGTTCATTCGTCACAGAAACATTAGATATATACTAGAGTCTACAGAAGTATAAGAGAGACGTTTTCAAAAGGGAGACTTTTTCGACGAGTTTATTTTTCTTAAAAAATAAATCAACTTATACGTTACATCAAACTTTTCTGTATGAATATTAAATAATTATAATAAAATATTACTAAAGAATTATTATTAACAAAATACTGACGTTTTTATAAAAAATAGAAAATTTTTAATATAATAATAGAAAGTTTAAAAAATAGATAATAATAAAATTTACTGTTTATATACATCTGTGTGAACGATTTAAATTTTTTATTATTACGCACTGATGCAATTGTTATCTGTTATATGTATTAATTGGAACTTCTCAGGGAGAATGAGATGACAGTCCTTGACAGTAAATTTTACGATATTAAGAGTTCAGATGATTCAATTTTTATTACCTCCATTTTTTAATTTTACCTTAATTTTCTCAAGAATAAAAATTTATATCGCGCGGAAAAGAATACGTCTCCGTTATCAAACGTGTCATTGTCAAGAAATCAACGTTTCATCGATCGAGGACGACGCGAATGTAAATGTCGGAATTAACTCGCTGACATCTAGAAATGCTCTGAACCGTTTCCGGAGTTAAAGTTTCTTGTTGCACAGAGATGTATTTTCTCGCTAGCTTCGCCCAATGTCTGTAGCGGCGCTCAACAAGTTAAATCTTATCAGCTCGCCGGTTTGACTTTAGCGTCATTATAGCGGTTACCTCTTAAATTGGCATTTGCGCTTGACGCGGTAAATAACTTTGTTAGCGCCGAAACTCCGAGGTAGGAACACTTTTATCCTTTCAGCAGCTGCATTGTTCCGTAAACTGATATGCGAGTCCGCCTGAACGTGCCGTAAAAGCAGAAATTACTTCTCTTGATACGTGGGACTTTTAATTTAATTGCCTCCTCGGGACGGGAATCCGTTGCGCGTTCTTAAATTGATTCTATATAAAAATATTGAAAAAAAAAAGACTCGCGCAAATATCTCGGCCATTTCTGAGGTACGTGGCTGACGTGTACCGCGTTACAATACCTCCGGAAGGGCTTTGTGACGAACGATCTCGGCCGTTTGCAAGGACAAAGCGTAAAAAATTCATAAATACCGGAGCTGCCACGCGTTATGTTAATTTAGTTTGTCGAGTGTCGAGTAATTAAAATGATTAAAAGAAAAAAAAAGAAAATCTCGTGCATCAGACGTCTTGCTGTCCTGGCGCATTGAACCTTTCCACATTTACAATGTTTCACTCGTCTGTTTATCAGTATCGATTCAAAAAAGCTTACGCAAAAAGTTCAGTCATCCAAGTCCCGTCAGACCTTTGATACGCATATCCTTGAGACGTATCGTCTGCAGAGCGACGGGACGACGATAAAGTGGCACGTCGCGAGCACAGGATACGGCGAAGCGTATTTTTCCGCTTTAATGCAATCGCAAACAAAGGATTGAGTAACCGAAGGAGCACGAGAAGGAACCCATTCCCTCGCCCCATACCTGAAGCTCGCTGCTGCGCCAGGCGACGAAGCATCCCCGAAGAATGCATCGGTCGGTCCCTCGAACGAGCGCTCGCGTTATCCCGTAAGGTGGGCCGTGAGAGGGTTGGGGGTTGCGCGAGGCGTCGGAGAGAGGGACGGGTGGCGGCGGCGGCGGCAGCGGTGGCGGTGGTGGTGCGGCGGACTAGGAAGGTGGAAGGGTGGTCAGGGGGCACAGGGGGCGCAGTGCGAGCGCAACACGATGCTATAAGGGCGGGTACGCGGCGGAGTCTCCGCAGTGAGCGTCGCGACGCCTCCGCGGAGAGTGTCGCATGGATCGCACGATTGGTGATCGCCGGTACACGAGGCGTCCCGCTCTCGTCGCGTATTACATTGGCGGTGTGCAGTGCCGAAGGAGTTGTTTCGCTTCTATCGAGCTGCGAGCCACCCCGAAGAGAAGAAGGGCGGCGCGGCGGCGGTGTCCCGTACCGTAGAAGCTCCAGCTGCCGTTTCGATCCGCCCGGAAGAGCTCTCCTCTCTCTCTCTGGATGACCCAGGACGGACTCCGCGCGCTCCGGAGCAACCAGGTTGGTTTTTATCGGATTCCGGGAAAAACGGGAGACGGAGGGACAGAGGTGCTCAGAGCCGCGGGTTGCTTTTCCGCGACGGGAATGGAGTCACTGTCCTTTAGAAAACGGTATACATGCACGTTCCATCGAGAAATTTTGCAGCGGTGGCGCGCTGAATAATTGCCGGCATGAATGCGACAAGTGTAATTTACGTTCCATTCAATTTAAACGCGGCACCGTAAACGGGAATAAGATAAGCAAAGGCAAAGGTGCGAAGCAGTACAGTAAAAATAATCATTCGACGCGCGTATTTTCTTATTCTTCAGAAATATGAAAAATTTTTATGTGATGGTTAAATACTTTAGACAATCATGACTCTATTCCAATTTATTTCTTTATTTGTTTCTAAGCTTTGCTTACGATACTTCAACATCCAAGTAAAGCACGTTATTGAACGCACATTAATAATTTATCGGATAAAAAACTCAGACATAATTCTGAATCGAAGATCAGTTATTACTGTGTTTTTTTATTCATTGGACGAGTACGAATTAATGAGGAGCGAATGCACGCGGCTTACGAGACTGAAATATTCAATAACAAGGATAATATGTAAGCGGGAGATAAGGTTGAACATTATCCCAATAAATAATGGAAATTCGCAATGTCCTCGTTTACCATAAACATACGCCACTGGGTGGGTAAATTTAATTTACCCGCGATATTTGCGCGGTACGAGCGACATGCATCCCGGCGAATCGAGTCGCGAACGGTTAACGAAAACCGGGAAATACCCGCGACCGTCCACGATGCGAGCGTATAATATGTACATAATAGATTCTTTTTGCTCTCCGCACTTAGACGCGCCGTTATTTCGCGTTTCTCTTCCGTTTTCAATTATGATGCCGCAAATACAACGTCGCGATATACACTCGTTAGAGAGGAACGCGGAGAAAAATTCACCGCTAATTAAATGCGCATTGAGCTATCCGCGTCGCGTTATGCCCGCATCGCGATTTTTATTCCTTTCACGCCGTACATTTTGCACGCTTTTTATATACAAGTTGCCCCGCGCAATTTTTTAATGCAGAGAATTAACTCGGTCGCTCGTTATCTCGTTTACCTCGGCTGCTTAATATATGATCTGAAGACAGTGCAATTTGTATCGCAACCGTTTTAGACGGGCGAAGCAAGTAGAATTGAGCTTGGTGAATTTTTAATAACTACACAATCGATTTCACCTTATCGCGATTTGAGTTAAAACTATTTCCATCAGGAATCTTCCATTTATATGGTATAAATAAAGATGACAATAGAGTCGTGTAAATTTCGCGCGCGTTTAATATCTCATAAATTCACGTGCTTCCATTGAAGTGCCAATATGCTAACCCCTGCTGCTAATACCTGTACCGGAATGCTTACCAGAAAATTTTCTAGGAAATAACCTACGCAAGGTTCGTTTAAAAATTAATTACTTAGCGCTTGAGTTTACCTTCAGCACTAAATGGCGGCGGTTAGTCCGCCTTAATGCGCTTCGTTTATAAACCCCGTCGAGAATAGTCCAAGATCGATCAGCGTTGCCTCGACTCATCGGTTTTCCTTCTGCCGTTTCTTTCTCGCGCCGGAAACCCGTCCCCTCATTCCGACCGTCCGATAACAATGACTTGACGTTTGTTAAGAGCCACGCGCAGCAATCTCACGTGCAAGAAAAATGGTACCGCTCGTCCGAGGACGGTGTTCACGTTCGCAACCGACACATGGAAAATTGAAGCGATCATCATCGGCCGAATTATCGCCCGACGATCGACGGTACTTCAGCGAACGTGACGCGACGATTTCCGCAGAAAAGAGAGCAGACAAGCGGGATAGATGAGAATGAAGCGACCATTTTCCTTAGATAAAATTCTTGCAACAGTGACTGTTGTAAAATGTATAGCTTTATTTGACTCGGCGATGTAAAAGCTAAATGAACACGTTGCTATGTTATTTCAGCAAGATTGTCCTGATTTTAGATTGTATAGACTTTTTTTTTTGCATTTTTTTACGTTAACACAAATATGTCTGTTTATGAAAAAGATTATATTATACTGTCGCAGAATTAATCGAGGATTTTAATTAATCTTTATTGAGAAAAACACCGTGAAAAACCTGAAATTCGATATCTTCACGTTAACTTCTTCAATGTCTCTTGAGATTATAATAGAAGCAACTTCGGTATATCGAGTCGGTGAATGCCCTGAAACCATCTACGTCATGACGGGTCAGATTATGCAAAATTCCAATCGATTAACCTGTTCTTCAGTGTTCCGTGAACACTGTCGCTTCGTTATTCGCGAGTCGACTAAGATAACAAGTATAATTTGCCTTACTTCCGCTACTGTTGACAGCGTGATTGCACTGTTACATCGACGTATCTCAAGGTGCCTATCGCGACGCAAACAAATTTTCGAAAGCGCAAACTGTTGCTATTTATATATATATACATATATATTTTATATTATATATATATATATATTTTTTTTTTTTTCTGTTAATTCGGGTAATCCTGTGTTATCGTAGAATCGATGAAGTAGAATGTGCGTCGCATTGGCTGTGCGATGCATTTAACACAGTCATAACTTTCGGGCTCCGTGCTGCACACGCGAAAATAAAGATCGATTTCACGCGTAGGAGCGCGTGCGGTGGATTGCATTTCCGTGCGCGGAATCATTACAAAATCGGCGTTGCACGAGTGCAAGTGGGAATAGTTATTTGCCGTTCGATTGCCGAATGATCGCTTGACCAGGCTTTTGACCCAATTCCCGGCGGTCGTTACCGATTCAGGATTATCCGACGTATAGAGAGTCTCGTTAATAGTGGCCCATCAAACCCGGCACTGTTCGGCTTATGAAACAAAAAGCGATATCACGCAAAACGCCCTAGGTAATTCCGCTAAGACGTAAAATGATGATTGCACCTGTTATTTTAATATCTACTTCTCTCGAAAATCCTATCGATATGCTTACAGTAATTTAGACAATGTTTAAGAATTTGTGTGTTGTAAAAAAAAATTTCTTCTTTTAGAAATAATTAAATAAAAATGTTTATTTGAATAATAAATAAAAAAATTATTAATTCCTTAAAAATGATTAATAAATAAAAAAATAATTATATTTTATGAAATATCGCGGCTTTTATATATAAAGAATAAATGAAAAGGCAATTTCAATTAAAAAACTTTTCTAGTTTTTTAATAAAAAAGCATGATCACTTTTAATTAAAAAAGCAAGAGAATAAAATATTTAATTTTGCGTTTAATAATATGAATTCTTTTCGCAACGCTGAATAGGCTTTGTAAAAATTTCTAGTATTATATATAACTTTTATACTTCATTATTCAATAATTATTCAATTTTATGGTAGGAAACTAATTAATTAAGTTTGGTAAGTAGGAATATATGACTATCTCGAAGTTCGAGGCAATGTAAAGGCCACGACTTCAACAAGACTACTTTTATTCATTGACCTGTTCTAATTAATCGGACATTGTTAAGTTATAAAATTCTCTACTCTTATATTACATTTTATGAAATTATATACTTTCTTATTTTTTAATTACATAGTATGTAAACTAATTGTTTTCCTATCGAATTCTTGTATTGAAAGCGAAATTTGTGGAATTTGCGGAAGCATACAATTTTTTTAAATGCGATATTTTCAATTATCGTTTCTCTTTACGACTTTTCGGTGCTGTCCTAGAAAGAGGAAGTCGGGCAGGGCTTGAGATATGAGATTGAGGAAGCGAGCAGGGTGTGAAAAAGCGATATGAACGGGCGTGAGCTTATATATCGAGAGAAGATAGAGATAATGATGAAGGCTGGAAGCGAGTGGCTGCGAGAAGTGAGAAAGCGTGCTCAATACGTGTTTCCTTTATCGCGTTTCACCACCGAGTCGTGAGATGAACGAAGGGTATCTGACATTTTGAAGCATAGAGATCAATCTGAAATATCTTTTCAGTATGTGTAGCTTCGCCTTATTGTACACATTGCGAATGCTTACGAAGTAAAGGCAATGTTTGACGATTCCTCTACAATTTTCTTTATTGCAGATATAAAATTCCCCCCTTACCTCCCCCCCCCCCGAGTCTTCCTGAGGGCTTTGTTATTATTCCGTGTCATTGTTCGTTATTACATCTGTGTCCACTTTTTATAACCATTTTACAGAAAAATTTCATCCCTTTCATCGCTTTAATTTTCAGTGCGCAAACATTTTTTGTGTACCGTCAAAACAAACTCGCGTTGTAACATCCGAGCATAAAGTCAACCGAATGTGATAAAATTTTAATCGCGAAATCAACGCGGTGGCGTCGTTGTCAATGTGCGAATTCCTGTTTTCCCTTTCCTTTTGTTAAACTCATCAAAATACCCTTGCCGGGAAGTTCTTTATCAAGGGCTCGGCTAATCGACATACGATCGCGTCACCGGGAGGTGCCGGCAACGATTTTGACTGGGACGGGAAATAAAATCGCAAACAGCTGGACGAATCAAGGGGAGGACAAGAGAACGGTGGAAGGAAAAGAGCAATGGAAAAGGCGATGAATCTCATCGGCCGCCGGCGTCGGATCGTAAATAAAAATGAATCGTTGTCGACATGTCGAGAGCGATAGATCAAAAGGTAGCCACGATCGAGAAGCGACGAGGAAAATAAAAGAAAATTATTGAGGAACGAAATAAATCAATGCCCCCTCTCTTCTCCTGCCCCCGGGACGCACGGTAAAGGACGAGCATGTAGTAACGGCGAAAACGTCACGCTGGTATTAGAGCGACTGCACTCTGCGGTTCGAAATGAATGCGATAAGGGAAACACGTGTTGAGCACGGTCTCTCACCCTCTGAGGGGTTTCCCCAATGGTTCTCTCTCTCTCTCTCTCTCTCTCTCTCTCTCTCTCGTTTCTTCCCTCATCCTTGTCGTCGCCAACGTATAATCATGTTTCGCCACTTTTGCATTTCTTTACGAGTGACGTAACTGTGTGCTACGGTTGTGCGGTATTTATTATGAAAAATTTTCTGTCGAATATATAAAAGTTATTTAAAATAATACCTGCATGTTGAATAGAGTACGAGCGGGCAGAGAATCGAGAAAGTTGTTTGTGAAAATAATAGTACCATGCGCTTTTGACAATGAACCTCCTTTCGGCGCGAATTTAATTTGAGGCTGGGTTAACAGGGGAATATATACTGGAGATTAATGAGATATAGTAAACGGAGATGTAGTGCAGAAAAGTTTGAATTTGGTTAAATAACTGAAATGCTGTCCAAAACATCCTCCAGTTTTTAACTGGACTGAAACAGTTTTACAATATTTTATCTTCGTGCCAATTCTGTTTGTTAGACGTATTTAACAATAAAAAATATAGCAAATGAATGTCTAAGGCTTTCCACTGCAATGCTATTTTCGAAACTACCGTAGAAAACAGTCGATTGGGAATCGCTGATATCGCTGAGGATTTCGAGGATAATTCCGCGATTTACCAAAAGATTTTACAATTTCGTCCGCAAACGAACGGCGCGGCATCTACATAAAGTTCTCGTTAACATCAACGACAAATCTTTACCAATTTCGGTAACAATACGAACAATCGCCAACTACTATTCGAGGCAGAGATCGCCTAAACTTTCAGATCTTCTCGAATGCCTTCGGAGATGCGAACGCTGCTATTTGATGAAGTCGGGAATAACGAAGCTTTTTTAGCAGGTCAACAGACACGAGAGTTCCTTGTTGGAAAGATTTTTATTAAATTCGACCGTTCGATTTTCATTTATCCTCTCCGACTGATATTTATTCATGTACTCTCCTGCGTGCGATGCGAATACATTAATCTTTATTCACGGCACGCATTCGAATTAGTAAAGTTTGCCTGCATATTTCAGATCCATGGATAACAAACGTTTGTATTATTTACAACGAGGAAAATAGCGATTCATGTTTGGCTTAATTCTCACGAGAAAATACTCGCGATTATAAACAACGATGAAAACAGATGACGATATGGAAACGTCGCGAGCCACGTTTTATATAAATTAGATTTTTTAGACAGAATTTAAAAGAGAAAATGCCTGGAAGATTGTTGTGATATCAGTTTATTTTAATCCTTGGAAACAAATCTCCGAAAAATGCAAATGCGCGTAACAGCTGGCCTCTTCAATCTTTGTTTTGCAATGCATCTGCATGCTGCGAGTTTGTTTTATTACTTTTTGCCGAAAACGACGCTACGTAATTTCATGCGATAAACGAGCAGTGTCACCGGCAAATTTCTAACACTCGACGTAGCGTAAGGAACGTAATTTCGCGCTGTGCGTCGAAAGCTTTTCGAGGAAAATGCCGGAGAGCGAAAAGGGACGTCCAATGGATGATTACGTCAACGAGGAAAGACTAAATGCGTTCGATCTTTTGATCCTGATAATACTGGATGCCATTTTCAGTTAACGGATCTCTTGAAAAACTGGAAATTTATACAAAGTTCGCACATTTATACATCATACATTAATCCATATTAATTCACATTAATTCACATATTAATCCATATTATTACCAATTAGATACTTTGTGATACAGAAATATAGTGCCACATACATGTATATATACTCGTACGTATCGCAGTAATTCCAAATTTGTCAAATTAAATTTCCACTGTCGCGCAATTTAAAATATCCATGCTCGTTGAAAATAATTTGAAGCATCTATAAAGTACATGACACATCGGACACGGGAAAGTGTTTGCGGCAGTATTTTATTGATCAAGAGGGGTTTATTGCTTGTAAGTTGTTACGCTTCGCGCGGAGTGGTGAGACGCGCGATGGTAACGAGTCATATCGTTTTACGACTTTATCCTTGCCCGTCCTCGCCGATGTCAATTTCGCTTCTGGACGTGCCCAAAGTAACCCGAGTTGTCACGTATCCAATAATTTCCCGGGGCTTTCGAAACATACGGTCCATCGCTCGAAACTTCTGTCCCTCCTGTAAATCACATTAAGCCCGGCAAGTCCACCGAGTGCGTGTAACTGGACGATATATCAAGCCATAACCGAGCCGCGCGAGATCCGACGTGTTTTCCCCTCCCTCCTTCGCTCCTTTTCCCCTCTCCTCCCCCCCTTTCCCCCCTTCCGCCGAATGTGCTTAATTTTGCATCGAAAATTTTCGCGATATGAAAAGATTGATAGCCGATACTTAAATGGGCACGAGTTCGGCCTCCGACAGAAACGAGCATAAATCTTTGATCGTAAAGCACGTAGGATTGGAAATGCAGTAGAATTGGAAGCTCGCTATAAATTTGATGAAGTTAAGCCCACTAATAATAAATTAGAAAAATCGCCGCACAAAGCTCCATCGATTCCATAATTAATAACAGCGGCCGCTGTTATGTTTCCATTCGTTAGCGCTGGCAAATTGCAAATTAAAATCGTCCGTTTTTCTTTTTTAACTACATTAACGCACCCACGCTTCGTTAATGCGCTTAACTCAATTTCTGCGCGTTTTATCATTCAGCGCCGCAACCTGATATTCCAGTCGAAAATATTTTTCATCGTGCGCTTTGCCGATGCCATTTAAATTACCGTTCTCAGTACGACCCAATACAGCATCTTCCATTTTGCCTCACACCGCATCTCAGATCGAACGCTCGATAGCACGCCGATAAATTACTGAGGGAGAGAGCATTGAGGCTTTATTTATTCATCCGAGCGATCCCGGAGCCTTACCTTCGAGACACGTAACTGGGAACAGGTCGACCCGACGAGGATATAATCGCTTTAGCAGTATCACTTTGAAGATATTAAATGTACTGCTTGTCTATAAATTGGTAATATTAGTAAATAAGATTTTTAAGTGCTATTTTGACGTTTTGATTTTATTTCAGACTTAAAACGCGATTCGGGCAGAAACTTTTATGTATTGTTAAGAAAAAATATAAATAATAGCAAAAATATACAATGGAGTGAGTCAATAGATTGTCTGTGATGAGGAAAAAATTGTTCAATCATTTTAGTAATAAATTGCGGGAATAAAAATGCGAGTTATTTTTATTTTAGTATTCAATTTCTATAACCGATATCTATTTATCAATTTATTTGCAAATATTAAAGAAACATACGAAACATAAAAAAATGCTCGTATGTATATTAAATGAGGATGACAGGTCGTGTTGATCTCTTTGCGCTTTGTGTAATTATCGACATCGCGAAGTCTGTTTGAATGTCACATCGTTGAAACATCTGCAGCAGCTTGACACACCTCGTAATCGGATCAGAACAAATAATACTCGGCATTTAATGTTTCGACGCGACGTGACGCCGCCGCCCCGACGTCGGTGTCGATTACCAGCGAATCCGAGTCTGCGACGTTTATCTGGCTGGAATTCCGGAGGAGAACGCGCGGCACGGATCCTGTGTGACATCTCTGCCGGAAATAAATGGGGACCTTAAGCGTCGCATCGAGACGGTGGCGCGAGCTCCCGTTCTCTCTCGCTGAAGCTATCGGTATTCTAATTACTCGCAGCGCGAAAATAGCGAGGAACTTGGGGCGCGTAATTACACCGGAGGACGCGCGACGCCTTATTAAGCTATCTCATTTTCTTCGGCGAGCAGCAGGCCGCTTGATGGCTTCGCCGGCCGTGCTTCTTCCTGGAGTTTTATCCGATAAAGGACGGGGCGCGATGTACGAGCCAGGAAGTACGTGGGGGAGGGACGACCCCGGAATAGCGAATGAACGATACAGGCTGCGGAGGGCTAGAAGCTCGATGGTCAACGCCGGCGATTACCGCGCGGGGCTCAAAATAAAAAGAGGAAAGGAAAAAGAAACGCCGTCGCCTCTTCTGGCGTTTATTTAACTCCCTCGCCCTCCCCTCTCCCCGTGGAAGTGTCTTCCGAGCACAAACTCGGAACTTTGTCCGCTCCCGCGATACGCCTCTTAAACTACAAGTTTAAAAGAATAACGCGGACATCGGAGTTTGGACCCCGACGACGTTAATAACAATGCAGTCGCCCGTGTTTTCTTGTTTGGTCAATTGCAGAAATTGCCGCGGTGCGAAATTAATCGACGAGAGTTTAAGAGGAAATTTATTTTTAACCCGAGAATAGTCACGTGATACTTTTGCGTAAACAATCGCCTGTTCTGTAATTTATTTGATCATTATGTACATAAATTTACACTCAATATTTAAAAAAAAAGTAAGAAACAATGAAAAAGAAAGGGCACAAATTCTCGATCGATAACTATTGTACTACTATAAAATTCTTGAGTTTCGTTTTCTCACTGTGCGAGTGTAAAACACTTTAATTGTAGGTGCTTCCGGATTAATCGAATGATTGTTGCGAAAGGATGGACAATCTCTCGATACATTTAATATTTAGTCAATATAATTGATCTATTAAATAAAAGGATCGCTAATCGATGCAGTGGAAAGCACTTGCGCCCTGTGCAATTACAATAATGAATTGGCAATTACAGATTTGTAAAATCGCGTAAAGATTTGAAATAATTATTTTTGCATTACGATAAAAAAACAGTGTTGGAATTTAAAAAGAATTCTGCACGTGCTTTATTTTTCATTCGCCATTTAATGTGTCGTGTTACACTCTACGATTTTCTAGATTCATCGAATCCTCGGCCGTGGAGAGTAATTTTCGTGTGCAAACTTAGACGGCAATGCTTCACGCGACACATTCACGCACGTTGTACGATGGTATCGCGAACGACTTTGCGGAACAAGTCCGTGGGAGTTCGTCACACGACAACCATTCCGCGAAACTTGCTCCAAACGGCCGCCGCGCCGCCGCGCCGTTCGTCCACACTTAGCAACTTTTCCAACGGGGGGGGAGGCCCGGCCTGTATCTAAATCACTTCTCGCTAACGATAATCTCGGCCTTAGAGGGCATAAGCTTAATCGCGCCGCGCTAATTTCCACTCGAAACTCTCCAGACTGCAATAGTCGTAACATTCGCATGAGAGCCCGCGTATGAGAACGTGCCAAGGAACCTCACCATTTTGAGAGCTCGTTCTCGGTCCTCCCACCTTTTTGCCTTCAGCGCGCCACCAGCGCAGGCTTAAGAGTACGTAGCTTTTAATCGTGAACTTACGTAATGCGAACACGAACGCTATGTTAAGGTCGCGTACGATCCGTTAAGTTCTAATGCGGCAGATCCGGCAGTTACATCCATCGGCCATTGCGACGAGCTAATTAGCTAGACGCTAGAGCTAATGCAGAGCCGACAAGGCGATTTCGGGGCCGGTATATTCCCCCGGTTTAATTCTAACGACCGGCACCCCGCTAATCTTCCGAAATTAATCACCGCTGATATAAGCCAGAAACGCTCGCGGACCGCGCGACGTAATTTCCGTCGGCAGGACTCCATTCTCCTCGTTTGTATCCATTGCTGGGATTTTCAATAGATACGGCACCGGCACTCGGGAACATTTCGGAATCTCTTTTCTCTCCCGTACCATTTTATTATCTTATAAATGGCGCACTCGTCATGGCGCGGATTTGCTTGAGATTACGAAATAATATTACGTCCGCTTTTTCTTCAACGTATGACGTAATATTTTGCAATATTTACTTCACAGAAAGAACGGTTTTTTGCTAAAAATAACTATGCTGGAAGCTCCAACTGATTGCTAGAATATCGAAATTCCTCATAATTATTTTGATAGTTCAACAAAATTATTTTCGGATCTGCATCTAGCTAAATTTTTAGATACTTTAGCAAAACCGTGTTCATCTTGCGTTTCTGATATTGATCTCGACCTTACGACTACTTTCAGTTGCGTTTATTATAAATGAAAATGCCGTCAAATAAGAAACACGTGTTTACAAATTAAATCATTTCTTTTTTATCTTGAGAGCGTCAGTCAACAAATAAGATATCATACAATTAAAACTTATTCATCTGCTTATGAGTGCCTGGCGCACACGTAAAATGTATATAGAGACAATATACAGAGTCTTCTAACATTTTTCTATCCTCGTAACTTTCAAGAAAACGACTTTCTCCTCCATAGTGGCATAGCCTGAAGCATCGGGGGGAAACAATGAGACCGTGCCCGCAGAAAACGATATATTCGTACGTGACTGCTGTGAAAAGGAGCGTGCTTTCCCGTCGGACGTATAATAACGCAATTACCAGCGGGTTCGAGATTAAGTGGGAAAGAGTTACGGAAAAGAAGGAGCCGTTCACCCGTTACGCGTACACGCCGGCCGACGGAAACGGGATGAAGCGGATGGAATTCGAGAAGCGGAATCCAGGATAATTCTCACTTAATCCTTGGACACAGCCCTTGTGACGAACCATTCGTTACGCCCCGCGACGGCGACGAGTATTTTCGTCGTGGTATCGCCGGCCGCGCGCGGATAATCCCATCTCCGATATTGCTTCCATCTTTAATGCACTCGAAATCCATCCACTTCGAGACACAATATACGTCGTTCGGTAAGGCATCGAATTGCGATCGCCGATCGCAGTTTGGGAAACTCGCGCCGAAACTTGCTCGGGGCCACTTTCGCCTGTTTTCTAAATTGAACTTTATGGCGACGGAATCGCGCTCCGCGCTATATTTATTGCGCTGTCAGCAGTGTTTTGGTACTCATGCGATTTCGCGAATTAGATCTTCGATATAAAGTAATGAGAAAAAGATAATGCGGTAACAATTTTTAGATTTTTCTGAGCAGGAAATTCATTTTATTTCAATAACTTGATTGACTTAATAAATTCAATAATTCAGCGCTTCGGTGCTGATCGACATAGTAAAAATTTTACGGAGCACGATTCGCAAGTCTTGCACGTAGAGGTGAGAGTTGGCGAAAAGCGCAGAACGATACTATAGAATTGTATCTGTTGATTCGCAGATATCACACACGGGGAAACGACAGGCAAGTGGAAGAGACGCGGCGTCGTTTGGCCATTGAGGACTCATCTTTGGTCATAAAAGGAGTCTGGCGGATAAACCGTGAAAGTGCCAATATCTCGCGAATAAAAGCACCGCCGGCCATACGCGACGCTATACAGAAACGGATGGGCTGGCGCGCGTCGGACGGTAAAATTGAAGCAAAATTGACGGTGCCACGAACGAGCGTCCCGCTTGGAAGAATATGAGGCTGTCGTGTGAGCACCTGTTCGATCGAGGAGAATTAATTTCCTTTCCGGTCATCGGATCGCGACGAAATGACCGTGCCGCCGAGATTAATCGTGTCTTCATGAGAGCTCGGATCTCACGTTAGTCGCTCGATCAGCGAACAACAAGCGGTCCCTCCTCGACCCATGAACGAGTGCGAGAGACTCGCCAACGCACGAAGGCAAGCAGAATCGGGTGAAATTCTCTTCGGGTCAACCCAAAAGACGAGGACAAGAAGATAGTACTGACCCATCTTATCTTGAAATCTCCACATCAATCTTTCCGAAATCCCATTTGAAATATTATCCGCTCTATCCTAACGAAAACGCCCCTCTAAACAGCGTAACGTTCAGTTCTAACGCGCGAAAAATCGATAGTGGTCGAAAGCCAAGGCGGATTGAGACAACGAGGGAGGTAAGTCACGAATATCATTCGGCAAATAGTAAGATCCGAGAAGGTATAACACCTTTCGGTGGCAATCCTCTTTATTTGGCTGACGATTGCCATCGCTCTTCGTCTCTCCTGGATTCTCATCCGAACCCCCACTGTCATTTCACGTCTTTTCCACGTCGCAAGCATAAAAGTATAACGACTTGAGACACGTTACGTTCGCGGTTTACAGGGTGAGGGCGCACGTAGTGCTCCCACGATAGCACGGAATCGTCCGGTATAACATCGTAAAATTCGTGGAAGACTTCACGTAAGAGAGGCGAGACGACGACGACGACGTTTCGAATTGCCGAACGATCCGATAGTCGAGAGAATGTGATGAATACCCTCAGTCATCATTCTCAGATAAAATAATCGTGGAGGATAAAAAGAAATCGCACTTTCCGAAATTAAAACGGAAGGATGAAGTGTTAGATCGGGCTAACTGAGAAATCAAATCGATAGAAGACAGCGGATAATGATAAGTTTTTATATTCCTTTGTGTAACTCTACATTCTTTATACTCGGTGGAAAAGTGAGCGCGACGCGAGAGTGATAAAACGCAAAGCGGTGAACCGCAAAGTCCGGCAGAGAATTCCGAAGAGACCCAAGTCGTTGCCCGACGTATTCGACACGAAGGAATTCAATCGCGAAATGGACCGCGCGATATTTGAATACTCACGTAGATTGTAGCGTCGGTGAGTTCAGTGAATTTCGTATCGCGAAGTAGATATTGTGATATCGTCGCGCGCGCGGGCAAAGTCCATTTCCGGACACCACCGATACTTCGTCCGATGTCTGTTCGCGAGTTGCTCGGAACTTGGACGGGCTGCAAACAGCTTGGGAGCTTTAGGATCTCTTCTTCGCAAGAGAATCACGAGGCGAGTTCACGCATGTAATTTGTCACGAGGACGCTGAGCAACACGGTGAGAAATCTAAAGATATGGATCACGTGCACGTGAAGTCGAGATCGGCTTCGAAGAGCAATCCGACGAAGATGGCTTGTGAGAAGGCGTCGAGACGCCTTAGGACGATCCTTGTGAGGGCGTCTCGCGTCGGCGTTTCTACGGCGGAGGTCGCCAGGTTACCGGCGGCTAAGAAGCTTATCCCGCAAAGAGATCATGGTTGGAAATTGGCGGTGTTCCTTCTGCTCATGTTTGGAGGTGGAGTCATCGTCGCCTTGGTCTGCACCGCCAGGAAAGGATGTTCAAAATTGGAGGATATCGTAAGTCGATTTTTATCAGCGTATCTCTTATTTTATGAGTACACGAAAAGAACGGTTTTCCTGTGGAAGTATCTAAAAAATTAGCTGGATACGGATCTAAAGATAGGTGAATTTATTGACCCATCAAAATAATTATGAAAAACGATCAAAGTCGACGAAAAATGTTGCAATAATATAATTATTTTTATGATTTAATAAAATTATTTTCATATCTGTAATCAATTTAAGATTTTTATATGCCATATTTAGATACTTTAACAAAACTGTTCTTTCGGCGTTTAAATTTAAATTTATAAATAATGCATTTAAAAGTAGGAAATAATTACGAAAATTTAATCAAATTTAAAAGTAACTTGATTAAAAACTAAGAAGTGACACTTTTTGATCGAAGCGAATTTTGGTGCTTAATTTTCGTATTAATTATTAAATATATTTTTCAATTTTACAAACTGCCGACATGGTTGTCCGATTTAAAATGCAATCATAAAAACTGAAATAATATCTCAAATTAATTTGATCGTTAGATTTGATGAAAACTATTACCTCAGCTAGAATGAGTTTCGGATTATAAGTTTATATTCATCCTGGCTTAGGTAATATTTTTTGTAACAAGTTTATTACAGTTTTTTTAAAGATGCTTGTAGTATCATTATCAAAGCGTATCTTTATTTTGAATGAACAAAAAGAACAATTTTGTTAAAAATTTAGTTAGATACGGATTTGAAAATAATTTTGCTGGACCATCCAAATAATTATAGAGGACGTTCAAGCGTTATGAGAAATGCTGCAAAAAAGTTTTGACATCTAGCAATCAGCATCAAATCTGATGAAATTAATATATTAATACATTTGAGATACAATTTCTCTTCAGATTGCGTTTCAAGTACAATGACCATGTGGTACGCAGAACTAAAAAGTTTAATAATTGATATGAAAATATTATTAAGCACCAAGATCTGATTCAACTGAAAAATGGCACTTTTTATTTTTCGTATTATTCACATATCGGTCTAAAATACAACTTGTTAAAATACAGTTGTATTAAATACTTATATACAATGCAATATATGTATTATATGTACATAGAATATATTGCGTTACATAGTTCTTGCAAAATTTAAACTAAAATCATAAATTTACATGGAAAGCATAATTTTTAAATTACAAACGATTTAAAAGTTTAAAAGTTAAACAGACGCATTCCTACGAATTTGCTTCAACGACCGTGCATATGTGACTTTCTAAAGAATTTCATGAACCTGAGAGGAGCGGTGGATGTGAAGTATATGTCGTATGTAACATGCGGTTGACTTGAGTAAAAGTCACACGTCGTACACATTTTCCAATGAAAGGGACGAGGGTGAAGTTTCCCGTGTACTCCGAGAAACTATTTCCGTCAGAAAGAATTTGATGTCATGCTCTGGTCGGACAGGAACTCTCCTCTCTCTTTCTTTCTCTTTCCCCTCCCCCTATGCTGTCAGATCTTCCCTTGGAAAATATATTTCACCAAAATTCGCCTAAATTTCAGACCACCTGTAGAATAAATCTGCAACTGCTAGAAATGTACTCTCGTTGATTTTACTGTTTTATTTTTTTAATCAAGAGAGGAAGCAAGAGAGAATAAGAGAGAGCACAGAGAACGTGTGATAATGGAAAATTTTTGTTATTTATGTGCATATTTTATTTCATTTTCAAGTATAAAGGTTCGATACTGAATCTCCGTATCATGTGTGATATATTCAATTTTTTTTTAACAACCGTCATTTTTGCCATTGTCATAGTATAAAAAATACAAAATATTTTGCATAATATTTTTACAATTTTTTAAAACTTTTATTTTTTGTAATGTATTTTCATTTAGCACGTTTTATTTTAAAAATTAAAAAAAAATGCAAAATTATTGACGAGAATTAGTAACAATTGGCAGAAATAAAAATTTAATTTTTAATTTCAATAGAGTGTAATAATCAGCGGGGAATTCGCTTTGCCGTGCTCTTGCCGTTTCTCGCATCCATCCGTTGTCACTCATTCAAGATTTCCGGCCGTGGATCGCTTCTCCGGGTGCATCGTATCCGATTCCTCGCATACCTCCTTCAATCTCGCGAAACAAATAGCCGCAGAATGGAGCGTGCGAGGCGCGCGTTATGTACGCGCGAGAGCTATCGAGACGGGAGAGACAGCAAGAGAGAAGACACCAACGCGGCGCGGCGTGTGCAGCGACGGTGGCAAGGCGGTAGGATCGCGTTAACGATGTTTCGCGCGCGCACAGGGAGGATGGTCGGGTGTGCTGAAATTACAGATCAAGGGGTTTCTAAACAATTACGCTGTCGGCGGGAGGTCAAGCCTGGAGTAGCGTGACGTTAGAGGCTTGCAGGAGCCGTGGCTTGTGGCCTGCGGCTGGTTGCGGACGAGAGCCGAAGCTGCCAGGAAGTGCTCTCTCTCACCGTAGTGGCCAATGAGCGGCGGTGGAGGAGTACGCGCTTCTCTCCTCTGATATTCCCCCTGGGAAACAGGCGCGCCGCTCCATTGTACCCCCGAGTAAAGCGGCACGGACATAGAAGCGCATAGGATTGGCGGGTATTCGGCCCCCGCGCACCCCCTGCTGCTATTACATCGAACGCAGCAACCGCAACGCGGAAAGTTCGCCTTTGAGTCACCCGTCGGGATTGACAGCGATTTTAACTGACATGACCGAGCCGCGATTATCGCCCACCGGCTGATTGGCGGTCAGAAACATCCCTCGAGTTCTCGCGGAACTAGTGTTGCCTTATGGCCGAGAGGGCAAAAGGCAAAAGGGGAGGGGGGAGAGAGAGAGAGAGAGAGAGAGAGAGAGAGAGAGAACGTGCTCCCTCGGGCGTTGCTTAGTGGATGTTAAGTGAAATGCTCTAGAGGGTCATTGCGATGGGTCCGCTGAAAATCACGAATTCTCTTTGATGCCATCGTCAATTGCTTGCGAAATGCTTATGCAATGTTTGCTAATGAGAATTGCTGGAACCTAAAGGTATCGTTATGCTAAGTGCAGGACGATCGTACATGAGATGCACCTGACGAAACGTGGGAGCGGCAGGGTGTTTATTTAACTTATAAGCTGCTTGTACAGCTTTATTATAAACGAGAAGGACATTTGGTGATGAAAGAGCACATTCTTATAATATCATTACGCAACAATTAATTCATTGCAAGAAAAATAAATTCTAATCGAAACATATCAAAGATTCCTTATTAATATAAATACTTGCATTTTCCAAATAATAATACAAAATTGTATTTTTATTGTCAGAGATATTTCATCGAGAACTCTTTTCGACTATAATTTTTGTGAAGCGCTCTTAACTTTGATTACATTGTTCTTTTGATTTGCGAAAATCACTTATTCATGTCGACGTGTTAGCGTAGTCCTTCGATGTTGCTTTATTGGTTCTCTAGTTCGATACGCGGGTGCTTCTACCAACCTCGTTCTACCAACGATGGATCAGAGTGGAGAACACGGATTCTCTTTGATGTCGCCGTGGTTGGTAGTTGCTTGCATCGTTGCTTATGTAAAGCTTGTTAACACTATCTTACCTACCCAGTACTGGGTACCGTCGATTGCACGAAAACAATTACGGCGACAGTCAAAAGGAATATTTCAAAACCAGCAAAATACACCGCCTACGAATGCTGAGAAAACATGGGAGTAGTAAAATCTGCACAATTAAAGGGAAAATTGCATCTCCTTCTCTCTCTTTCTCTTTGTATGACACGAATGTTCTATTTTACACCGGACAATTCAATATTCGTTTCATCCTATTACTTGGATATATTTGGATACACCGTTTTTTTTTCGCCCAGCTTCCAGCTCCCTTCAAGCTCCGCTCGACGTTAAATTGCATCGCATTCGCGGGCGAAAGCGTTCTCGTCCGTCAAAATCAAATCTGTTAGTGCGACGATTTTATGCGTTGGAAAAGACGATCAGAGCAGAGTATGTCGCGTCATTGTTTATCCGAGGCAGCAAGCCACGAAGTGCAAAATCCACGGCAACATCGTCAAATCCCATCACGGACGCGGGATGGCGAATTTCGCCGACAGCCTTCCACCGCCTTTGCCGCCACCACTACACTGTTTACCTCTGGGACACGTCAACCTCTGCGATTACCTTCTCGCGGCGCGTTCCTGTCGCGGTCGCGGTGGTCCCTCAAAGCGCGTATCGGACATTCATGCGTCTGCCCGAACACACCCGAGTCCGGTTGCACGCAATATGCGATCAGGAGGGAACACGAAGATGCGTCGGACGTGCGTAACGGCCACCTGTGCAACGCGCGTACAGACACATTATCGACGAGCGTTCGCGGATCGACTGGGAATTTCGAATTCCATTTACATTCTTAATACCGAAGCAAGTAAAAAAAAATCATCCGCTTGGGAACACGCTGCTTCCGAATGAAGCCGAATCTGACAGAGCGGCGAAACCAACAGGAATAATGTTTACTCAACGGGACGAGATTGACTACTGCCGCTGAATACCGAGCATTTTTACGAGCGAAATTTGCAAATTCTGTTAGAGTAGCGGATAAACGATAGCAGTCGTTGTAGGATTACGTCGACGGGATACGCCATGTTTATCCAATGGAATCAACTCGGGATTGTCGGTCTCGAATATAGAAAGTTCCTTTGCAACGTATTCACAGGCAAAAGCGATGGCGCATTCAATGGTAGAATATGGGAATATAGCGGCTCCCTTTGAGAGACACAAATTAACGTTAAAATTTTGTTTATCTTTGAATTGTGTCGCTGCTGCACACAGAAACGTTTACTACTCGATAATATTCGTTTGATTATTCAATTCTGAATTTACGTACTGAATTTTACCATTTCCTCTCATAGTAGGGCAAGTCAATTATATTTTCTACGTATCTTCAATCTACATTCGAAACGTACCCGAGGAAAAGGGAAGGAGGTTTGAAAAGTTGGAATTCTTTCGAAATTTTAAAAATTATTTGTGCAACATTAACAGAAGATCGTCTAAATGGCTCTTACATTGATTCATCAAAGACATCACTGAATCCTGAAAGTAAGTTAAATATTACTTTGGAAAAGAATCGTCGTATATTTAATTCTTTATTAAAAATTGAAACTTCGCTACATTTAGTTCATTTCTCTTTTTTTCTTATTTATCTATAGTTTAAAATCACATTTTTAATAATAAGCAATATTTTTCACACAAGAAGTCTCTCTATGTTTTTTTCTGAATCTTCTGAATTTTTAATTTCTTTTCCTAAGAAAATAATCACAAACATTTTGTATAAATAATAATAACAATAGCAATATTAAAGTACTACACATTTCTTGATAACTATGTTTGCCTATCAGAGTATTTACTATGAATTACGGGGACAACTTAAAATTTTCAGGGAATTTCTCTTTTACTCTTAAAAATTATGGAATTTTATTAAAACACAGGTAAATATTTTTGAAACTTTACTGTTAAATTTAAATTCTGTCTCTCTCCTTCTGACAAAATTGCTTCTTTTATCATTTTTTCTAATTCTTGATGATTGACAAAATATCGGTAATCGATTAGCAATAAATGTTGGACGCATATCCGTGGACATTCACGTACGTTCTCGTGTTTCGCGAGTTTTTATAAAAACATTATTGAAAATTGACAATTGTTCTAAATTGACGTTGTGTGTTTAATCACGTTTCGAATTCTGTGTTTTTGATAAGTTGAATCCATTTATTGCAAATAAATCTTTATATGCCATTTAGTTCATAATATGTCTTTTTAGTAAGTACTTTCTCAGATTCAAAACTTAAGTTGCTCTACTTTCTAATTGAGAAACATTAACAATTATAAAACAGATTTATTCTAAAGTTACACTAAAAAATTTTTCTAATTTTACTTGAATTTGGAACAAAATTCTTGTGGAAAAACCGGGAATTTTCAGGAAATATGTTTACAAAATTTTAGTAGACATTCTGTTTTTTTTTCAGGAAAAAAGTTATTATTTTTTTACAAAACCTAATATTTTTCTGTTTAAAAAAATGTAATGTTCTAAGTTCTAAAATATCCGAAAAAGTGTTAACTCAAAAAATTGCTGTTTATATAATAAAAGAATGTATCAAAAATCTCCCCAAAAAATCTTGAAATATATAGTCAATCAATGATTTTTCTTCGTGAGAAGTACGCTTCCAATTTCTGAATAGCATATTTAGCGAACGTTTTGCCTGCCACGTCATTGCGAGTGCACGAATTGTGCATTCATAATTTCGCCCATTGCTCATTGCCGGCGGCGCGGCGGACGATAGCGGCGAGTGCATATTCGTTCGAAATAGTATGCACCGACGCACGTGTGCGACGGCCACCACGTGTCAGTGAGCGGGACACGTCGGCGACGCGAGACAGTTGCTATCTACGCCGACGTGCCACGCACGCGAACCGACTGGAAGCCGTTATTCGCGGACAGGTTCACGCAGGCCAGCATAATTCCGGGATAACTCGGACAGCTGCGTATGATGCCCGACGGCTGTATCAGGGATACGATCTCCGTCGGTCCACGTCGCATCGGGTGTCGCCGTTCCCTCCCCCTATCCACCGGTTTGCGATTAATTAATGCGTTAATTTATCAGCTCTCGTTCTGCGTTCGGACCTGACTCGGCGCCGGCGCCTGGCGCGCTTCGTGGAGCGTGCATCGAGGGTAAACAGGATGTAAACCGAACTCTGATCGATATTGACTCGTGTCATCAAGGTCCTGTTTGCCCTGCCTGTTTGCTTCCGACGAACACATCCCGTGATACGTTAATGGGCCCTAATTTTTTTAGACGACCTCAATGTGCATATGCTTCACGTAAATGATTGAACGATATATTATTGATACACGTAAAGAACAATTTTGTTGAAGTATCTCAAAATTTAGCTAGATACAAAATTGAAATCAATTTTGTTCGGCCATTAAAATTAAGAAGAACGTTCCAGCATGATGCTGCAAAAAGTATAGACATTCTAGCATTCAGTTTGAACAAAATTATTTTGATGGTCTAACAAAATTATTTTTAAATTTGATACGTGTCCAACAAAATTTTTAGATACTTTTGCAAAATCGTTCTCTTCCATGTATCAATTTCTGCTTTCTATGTTTTTTTTTGCGATTTAGCTGATATTTTGATCGATTAAAGCTATATGGGTCATATCTCAAAATATTACCAAAATTTTCGTAGAATATTCTAGTATTACGTTCGTGTAGCTGTGCAAAATTTGAGCACAATTCACTTACTGGTTTAAAAGTTATTTAACTTTTTGTTTATTCTTGATTTTTATGTAAAATCGCGTTTTGCAGTACTTATTTGCAAATATGATGAGGTAACAGCATTACCAATCATATAAAAATTTTTGCATATACTGATAAAACTCTAATAAATATTCGTGCAAAAATTCATTTAGATCTAATTTATTTAAAAGTTATTTATTTAAAACTATAACAAAATATAGTGATTTTCTCTGCAAAAACCTATAAATTAAATTTTTCATTGTTTTCTTTTTTGAAGCGAGTTTCAGGGCAAAAATTCCGACATTTGCAATCAAAATTTTTTGTTGTTGATTAGGAAAGAAAAGAATAATCCTAGAGAAGTTTTCAGTTTTTAAATTTCGATAATTTTTAGCTCGCATTGTGTGCGAGCTAAAACATCCTTAAACACAACTGTTCTAAGATGTTAGGTGCGCAAAAAAAGATCGTTATTTCTGATTGTCAGGATATGATCGAAACCAATGATGTTGGCGAAATGACGTTTTCCAGCCTCGTAAGAAAAATGAGCGCAAATGGTAGGTTGGTCCGCAGGTCGATTCTGCTACCGCACGAACGACGAATAAGTGTCATCGGCCATTAACGAGGCCTCGAATTTCAAATCCCGTTTCCGTGATTACCGCGGCGGAAACGAGACGGAGACGAGGGAGAGAAGAGGTATTGAAGGGAAAGCACGGATCTGCGGCAGCTGGCGGGCGTTTTAGATCAGATCCCTTTCCAGAAAGTCGGCTTCCGAATGTCAATTTCGGCCGCCGATGCTGAATTCTCGACATTTACGGCTACGTGCCGTCCTGACTTACATCGATAGCCACCGTGAGGGAATTTCCCGGATTTTCCATTTGAGCATTCTTCTCGCGATCATCCGATAGTCAACTCGACGAAAGGGGTTCCATTGTTGAAAGGCATTTCTCTTATTTTTTATCGTGTTATCGAACGTTATCTGGATTGCTTGGGATTTTTTTTAAACTGTAATAGAGTAAAAGTTTATTTTCATCTCACATCTCGTTATCTGTATCTATTTATATGTAATTAATATTTGACAAAGAGAAGCGATTTATTAATTCTCTACTAATAGCGCAAGAAATCACTTTGAAATTTGCTCCGAACCGTTTCCACAACATCACATAAACATTTCACGTACGATTCTTGTAGGAAAACAAGCTCTCCTTTAAACCACCTATTTTACTTTCAACATGATCGAGTGCAAATACCTCGCGTTTGTATCAGAGAACGTACGAGCGGCAGTGTGACATCAGTTGTTGTCGGCGGCATATTCCGAAAACGCGTTGTCGCTCGTTCGATATAAAATACGCAGGGGATAGCGGGCAAAACCGGTAGAGGGGAAGAGGACAGAGGGTGGACGGACGAGAAAGCTGGAGAGAGCCGTGGTGAGAGATTCGAAGGGCTGGCGGATAGATAGGCGCCGGAGCGTAACTCGATATAGCTGCCAGCAAGCTGCCGGTATCGTGTCCCCCTTTCCCACCTTCCGTTTCCACTATCCCAACCCTGTGCACCACCCTCGCTGGCCCGTCAACTCTCTCGCACGCTCGCTACGGATGCAGGGTTACCCAGGAATATTCTCCACGTAAATGCAGCATCGATGTTTTCTCAGCGACGAGGCCTCTCGATGGCATCCTTGGTCCCTCCCGGTCCCTTCCAACTTACCCTCCTAACCCCCCTCTCTCCCCTGTGTCCCGATTCCCGCATATCACGCTCCTCCTTTCACGCGCCTCCAGCGTTTTATTCCGCGATCTTGGAATACTGCAGCTGTTACACCGTCGCTGGCACTGATAGAGGCCAACTGTTCGATATTCCCTTGAGAGGCGGGCGGTCTTGGTGCATCGACCTTGAGCTTAGACGATGCGAGGCATCGAGAATCTGTAGACTCGAGACCGATGTCAGCGGAAAACTAAGGGAAAAGATCCACTCTCTTGGTCGATTCGATAACGCGAGGTTTGTGCATTTTGATTTCGCATTTCCTCCCGCATGAAAGCATCCAAAGCGCTTCTGAACGAAAGCGCTGTTCGATGCGCGTGTCGTTTCTAGAGCATAAAATTTCCGTTAGAACAATTCTCATTTTATCTAGACTTCGAAACTGAAATTTGCAAGAAAGCGTCTATCAATTTTTTTTAACGTCGCAATTTCGATGAAATACCATACGTTAAAATTCGAACAAATTAGAACAAATAAAATATCACTCGAACGTATTCCGAGAAACGTTAGAGAATGCTGAGTCAGAGCACGTACATAATCCTAACTTGCTGATGTTATAATGATCGGCGAAGCGAGCGTCAGAGTTGGAATTCGATTTGGCGATGGTAGCATTAAACTTAAGCCTGCAAGTTCGACATTCGGATCGAAACAGATCGCATCTCGGTAACATTAATATGTAAGACGTAAGAGCCAATTAGCGGCGGTTCGGTTCATAGTGGTAGTTCTTACTTCTGCGTCTCGTAACGGCGGCTTTGACGCAATTCGCGCTCGCCAAAGTTTCCGAGACGGCTTTGTCCCGTCGTTTGCGAGAACTCGAGAACTCCATTAGCCCCGCGTCGCGCCGCGAGCATTCCCGAAAACGGGAAGCCACCCCATTGACCGAGATCCTTCGCGAAACTCCTCGAGAATGCGCCTTACGGGGAAATGACCTTGAACTTGATTAGATTCTAGCGTCCCAAGACTTTTTTCTTCCCCCTTTTCTCCCCCCTCTGGGAGACGGATTTACTATCGAATCGTCAAATCGAATCCTTCGCGTTTAATGCAACCTCACGTCCAAAAGTTCGTAAAGACTGTTATTGAGTCAGTGTCATAAATCCGAATGGACTACGGTATTCATTGACTTTTCACAATGCCATCCGGCGGCGATGTCACAATACCGTGGAGATTTCAGTGCCGAATGTCGACAATTCAAATACCTTTCGCTCAACTGTTCGCGTACAAGACAGGAGGAACAATTGCGACACGAAATATCCAACGCGCGCGCGTCGCTCGCTGAATACGGGTGACCATCGCGGGGCCGCCACGATATCCCGATACGGCGGTTTATAATAAATTCCAAACGGCAAACGCGTTGCGTGCGATATTTAGACGCGCCTCCACTGTGCGTCACGCTCGCCCCAATATTGCGACCATCCCGCATCCTGGACACGTACCAACGAAATTACGAAATTTGCAAACAGACGAGATGCAACGGCGCGGGTGCGACGTCCGAACATGTTTTCCGCCAGCTCTCGCGCATCGGTGCGATGTCCCTACATATACGTCGCGCCGCCGGGAGTCGAAGTGACCTCGATTAGACGACGAATCAACGTCGAAAACAGCACGGTGAATTAGCCTCTCTGTTCTCTCCGCGAAAATCTCGTGATTTTCGTCGAATTTCCTTGCCCCAGGCTGCTGTAGAAAATACTGCCCGAGATGAAGTTAGTATCGACCCGAGCTCGACTAATTACTTTGATACGCGTTTGACCGTGTTCGACCACACCCTACCGTGACTATCGTTACGTGAAAATCGCGTGTTATTTACGCTCTCTTAGAGTAATACCCTAAATAACATTATTTCTGTGTGTATGTGTGTGTGTGTGTGTGTGTGTGTGTGTGTGTGTGTGTGTGTGTGTGTGTGTGTGTGTGTATGTGTGTGTGTGTGTACAGTGGTAACGTGGTTTCATTTGATCGCGATAACAGCTTCATTTTCTACGTCAAGATAAGAATGTCTAAATAGCGCGCCGACTGACGAGTAGTGTCACGTTACGAGCTTTAACATCCTGGATTTTCAGTCACTCCTAATCAATCTTCCATTAAGGGACGAAAAAATATTAATCCATCTTCCGTTTTATTAATAACTTTATTTCAACGTCAACATATTACAAAATGTATAATTAATGTACTTTCGTGATTGACGCGTGCTAACTCGCGCAGGGGAGGTATCAGGTGCGCGGCATCCTCGTCAGCGACGTTAATCGCTTTGTAAAACAGCGGCGCCTCATTAAAATCGCATTCCAACCCAAATTCACAACGCCGCGGATTTCTGTTCTAGCACCTCGGATTTAAGTGGATACGACCGAAGTTGGACGACCGACGCCTGCGCTCGCGAAAATTTTGCCTCGACACGTGCGGCAAGAAATCTGTTGATCCGAGCGGCACATCCATTCGTTAATTGCCGTCGCGCGCAAGAAAGCCCCTCGTTAAGCGTCCTTCGTCCTCGTAAAAATTCCGCGCGAATTATCGCCGATCGTAACTGCCTGCTAATCTCGTTATCGCCGATTTGACAAATCGCAATCGTGCGAGACTTGATGCGCGAGCTAATTGCCAAGTGTTTGAACGTTGATTGCAATTCGTAATAGCAATAAATTTTACATTTACGTTTAAAACAATTTCTATCACGTTGAAAAATGAATGAGACATTAAAAAGATATCACACAAAATTCGCAAATCAAAATACTATAACGAGAAAATTGGAAAAATCAAATAAAATGGTTATTTGCAAAGTTTTATTTTAAGTAGTACATGGAAAAAACGATTCATCAGAAGTATCTAAAAATTTAGCTAGACAGATCTGAAAATAATTTTGTTTGGACTATCAAGATAATTATAACGGATGTTCAAGCATGATGGGTAATGCTGGAAAAAGTTTTGACATTTCACCAGTATGAGTGGTCCAATATATGTAATTATTTTTGACGGTCTAACAAAATTATTTTTGGATTTGCATCCAGCTAAATTTTTAGATATTTTAGCAAAACCGTTCTCTCCGTGTATCTCAAAAATTACAATTTGAAATAATAATTTACAAATAACTATTTTATTTACAATTAATTATTCGAGGACCATCTTGCTAAAGTATTGTTATTCGCGAATTTCGAGACACCCTACATAGGAAAACTGTTTAATAGCATTGGAATGCGGCACGGTGAGCGTTTAAAGATCATATAAAACTCTAATTGTAGCTATTATGTCTTTAATGTACTTTACTAGGGCTCTAAGGATGCCCTGTGCGAACGTAAACGATAAAATGACGAGATTGAAGCCAACGGACAATTTCGTTCTCGCCTGACGAGTGTTTCAAACGAGCTGCCGGGCAACGACAGCAACAACCTACCCCAGCGTTCCTGGCAGCGATTCCCTGTCCCGACGATGACTGCAGCAGTATTGGGGGAGGGGGCGGGGACTGATGAGAGGGAGGATAGTCAGGCCCGTGCTTCCGGTAGGGTGCGAGTGCTGACATAGAGGGCCGTGCACGTATTGCAAAATAACAGGCACGGGCAGACTGAAAGAAATATAGTCAGAAAAGAAAGGCGCTGCCTTTCCTACACCTTCGCGCACGTGCTACGTCCGCCTAAATCTAATTTCGTAATTTTTGAACACGTGAGGATTCAATTTACTCTATCACGCAACCACACGTCTGGAGTGGTTCAGCATTTTTCTTCGGTAAACAAAGCGACGCCAGTCTACCCCACTCTTTTGATTGTTTTTTTTTCGACCAAATTCGAATTTAAAAGAGTCGATTTAGTATCGACCTTTTTAAAACCGACGCCTCGTCCCAATGGATGAATCGGGTGAATACCGCCTATCCATGCTTGATTTTGAGCATGAAAATCGAGAAGTGAATTTCGCGCGAGCGGACCTGAGTGTCCGTTGTTTACGCGGAATACGACAGCCGATCGGCGAAATTGCGACGGACTGTGAAACTAGTTGAACAAAGTGTAATTACGAGCGCGACACTCACCCCTCCGTTTTCTCCTCCTCCTCCTCTTCCACCACCGCCGTCTGTCTCCTGCACAAACGCGAGCCATGTGTTTGTTTCGGCGGGTGTAATCGGCCGGAAATTCGCGGCGTGTCGATACACATCGAATCGAGAGTGCGTTCGTACCGCGTTTATATGTTATTCGACCAATAATTCGGCAGATCTAGGACGCAATGTCGAAGGCGAGGCGACAAACTTATCCATGAACTTTGAAGCCCGATTTAGCATGGAAATTGGTACGCGAATTTACTGAGGTCGCGTTTGTAGATTACATCGATAGTTGAAAGCGTTAATTGGGTACAGCGTTTGATTTACATTCCTGTCCGTGCCCGTCTCATTAAAGATTACCTTGTAATTAATTTAATTACATATGTTATTTATTGAATTTAATCTGACGTGAAGATATGCTCAGTCTTTATTGCATCAAATTTGGTCCACTAATTAAAATTAACAATTAAATTTTGGATGTCGAAATTGCTTCTCTGGAAGTCTTTACGCGGGTAAACCAACTAATTAAGTTAAATACCACTATTACACGATACAATTTGTATTCAATTGTATTTTTATTGATATTGGCATAAACATAAAAATAGGACAACGCATAACGATATTCGAAACGTCGTGAATTTTGTCACCGCGTGTCTTCAGAAATTTCGATATCGGTAGATTAAATCAGACCGTAAAATAATACAAAAAAAAAGGTAGCACACACATCTCGAAGCGCTGCGGGCAATGCTTGGAAGTAAATGGCGACCTCGGGCAATAACTTGAAGACGCCCACGTGGATGCCCGGCACGATCGGGAAATACGACTCGAAGGGTTGCAGCCACAGCCAGAGTCAGTGTCCGCGCTCGCAGGGTTGTCGGGAACGTGCCCTGAGGTTGCGGAGGGCGAGAGTCCCGTAGAGAGGAATGGTTATGGCAACAATCCATGGCTACGGAGACAAAGGAGAAGCACGGCTGCACCAGGAAGCGAGTGAGAGGGTAGAGCGCGAAATGGATGCCGGGGCAGGAATCAGCCGAGGGAAATATTTTAACGCCGTTGGTCGAATCCCTTGATGACAATTCCAGCGCCCGATCAATGCCGGCAACGGTGTGCGGCTTTTTTTTCGCCGTGTTACCGGCGCGTTCCACGCACGCCTCTAACCGGAAGCGAAATTGCGTTCTCGTGTGCCACGATACCACGCGGACGCTTCGCTGAAGCTGTTGCTTTGATCACCGATCTTCAAGGGAGAGAGACACGTTGCTGCGCGTGATAGCATTTCAGACGTCGTAAAAGGCTTGTTAGAATGAAACACGTACCTTTGCCCTTTCGTGGATCATATTTTATCGATTGCGCGACTTGGCTAATGCACGAAACTTATTCATAGAATACTCTGATCACGGCGGAAAAAATATCTTTTTTTTTTTTTTATGGAAGAGAAGAGAGGCAATATAAATAACATTAAAATTATTTTCGAGCAATATATTTCAAATCTCGTCGACGCGGAGACATTTTTTTGACATTTATCCGATTACGAATACGGATTTTTATAACGAAGAAAGATAGTCTCTATTATATTTCACAAATAGAATGAGTCTTTTCTTTATTGCAGATTATATTCTGGAAATTCTATTTTTATTCAAGCGTCCATATTTATCCGATTTTAAATGACAGTTTCCAAGTCCATTATGGTGGGTAAATGAGTAAATAGGATTGCAAATGTTACTCTGCATTATGATATGAATGTTTGATAGTTGCGAAACCGAAATGCAGATTGCGCGTGCAATTTATTTCGCTGCGTCCGATATTTAGTGGGGCCAGGTTTATAGAGGCACGAGGATGGGCGGTCGTCGATGTGGGATCGAGTGTAGTTGGTAAACTCGCGCCGTGGTGAAAGCCACGGCACAAAGGCTCCCGTAACACGATGTCGTTTACTCGAGAGTCCCGATCAAAGCGTCCGAGCGGTCAGTCCAAAGATATCGAAGCACGCGTCACGAAGCATAACACAGGAATTCTGCTTCCGGGATCGGCAAGCTAGTTTATTATTAAATCTTTTTTTGCTAAACTCCCTCTACAACGCCCGGATTAAAACGTCACGTAATGCATGCACCTTTTTTATGAACTCTGCCCATGTGAAATGAGTTGCATTATATAGCGCTCTCGCATATTAATTTTTTTGTACGTTTGTGTGTGTACATGTCTGTATGCGTATCGTTGATGTTAAAATGCGCAATTTTGCAATTTTAATTTACCACTAAAGATATTTCTAGAAGTGACATTTAATTCAAACGTGCACTGTTAATCTCGGTCGTTTGTTATTGATAGATAGAATTTTACTTCTTGCGAGAAATAAATGGTACATTCGCCCATTTATCAAACCAAGTTCGAAGAGGTGTGTTACAACCGTGATAAATCGCGTTGCTCCGAATTGTACCTATTGTTGTTGCTGCCTGCAAACATGGAAATTTACAGGTTGATCTGTTTGTTTCCCGTGACGTTAATAAACTGACACGTTAAATAATTTAGAGAGACATGCATATTGATTTTTATTATTAGATAAACGGATATCGTTTTGTCGAGTTTGTCTGTCGACGTGCAACACCGAAGGTCTTGTTGTATTAAAAAAACTAAATGTTTATAAATAAGTTGCGTGATATAAAACTGCAAAGATTGTGTAGTACAATTTGTAGCGATGGAACCTTTTAATGGTTGTAAAACGAGAATAGTAAATATTTATTAGCAGTTTAATTCCCAGGTTTTCCAAGCTATGGCTACGTGCTATAACGGACTGTAAACTGTTCGCAAGTAAACAGAAGGCAATTGCATCGATAAAATTACGATCGAGATATATGGCAATGTCAATATTTTAATTTGATGGAACCTAATTCTATTGTAACATGTGAAGCTTTTTTTAGAGATAAAATAAAAAAAAACCAGTATTAAGAAAACGTAAAGCTACAATACATGTCAAAAGCTTGGAAATGCTTCTCACGAGCTTCTTACGAAAAGTAAAATATCTGTGTGAAAAAAAGTCATAGAAAAGTTTCCAAACGCATTTTAAAGAGCAAAGATAGAGCTTTAAATTTATATTTTAATTTTACAATATTCTGTTCCTAGATTACATAAGATCGAAAATTATTATTTCTTTCAATACTTGTTTTACGCTATAACTTGATGAATCATCTTCGGACAAAATTTAACGTAAAGATATTTTAAAATAGACTTTTCAGGCTTTAAATACTTTTGGAAATAAATTGGTACGATGATTTTTTGCAAAAAAAAATTTAATAATGAATTTTGTACCAAAATTCATTATTAAATGTTTTTTAACTTTAAAAATCAAAGATTTTCAAAAAAACAGAAAATATTTTATAACGTATGTGTGTGTGTGTGTGATTCACAAACTTTCAAAAATTTTTAAAGACTTTCTTTATACTTAACTTTTCATAAAATGCGAAAACAACGGAAACGTGTCCAAACTTTTAATCTGTAGCAGATACAATAAAACTAAAGATAAAGACTGAAGGCAAGTATTTTGAATAATAATGTTTAGATATTTTGGTAATTCCAACGTAATAATTATTTTATACATCTATATCCAATAGCTTCAATCATCACGATAATGTTGCCACGATCATATTACTATTCAATGCAGCATTGTAATAGCAATTGTTAGTATTATTATTATTGTTATGCTCAATTATGTTATGTTATAAGTAACAATGTAATATTACAGCATTCGATTAAATATGTCACTATTGAGGGAACGCGTAAACGCATTGCACATGCAAGTAGATCTGCAGAAATATTATTTTCGCATTCATGCACGAATCTCGTTAGGCCGTACGCTATGCTCATCATTTTTTCGTCAAACGGCAACGAAACTGCCGGTCGCAAACGTCGCGCTTTCTTTCTCTAAAAAGCGGCAAGAAAAGCCGACAGCACGTCAACCGTCGGCGATTTATTGCTAATTATTGTTCCGCGTGTGGAGTCCGGTAAAACCGCAAAACGAGCGGAATGTCCTGCGCGCGAGACGTACACACGTAAAGCCCTGACACGCGAGCCGTGCCGCGAAGCGTGTATAAAATCGCCGGCGACATTGATGGATGCGAAATCGGACCTTAAACCAACCCACGAAGCCCCGGCTTGGTCCAGTCTCTGATACATAGATATTAGAATAACAAATGGTGCCCGGAGATCTCGCTCCTCTAAAAAAGAAAAGTGCCGAAGGACAGGTTACGTTTTTGCATACTTTGCGCGATTTTTTGCCCGGCAGCTTGGCACTTTCACGGTGACTCGGAGCTCCGCAGAGGCGAGAGAGAATATTTCACGGAGTGCTTAGGAATGAAAGCTGCCGCGAAGAGTCCAGACGCAATTTAATTTACAATTCGATTTCTCAGCGGAATTATATTACACTTGGCGCACGCAAATTACGATCAAAATATAACTCGCGCAATTACGTTTATATAATGAATTTAGGTCAGATGTTTTCTTTTATTTTAATTTTTTTAACATTTTTCTTTTTAGAGGGAAAAAGCATATTGGAAGTTTCGAACTTCGTAGCTTTTTTGTAGCGAGAAATTACACGCCTTAAAGGGGCTCGGTACCTCGTGCACGAGGTTTGCAGCTGAGGATGAGCTGATTCTAAGCACGACGCGATACCAATTTGGGCAATTAAACGATCCCCATCTGCAGGGGGCTAAACGTGTTATCTGCTCGGTTATATCCGTAGCCGCAGCCTCCTCGTCGTATCGCGCAGTCCCCCTTACCCACTCGTTATCTTGCCGCCGAAATCCTGGGGGATGGCGTCACGACACCGTATCTATCGGCCTCGTGAAACCTTGTTACACGTATTCACACAGTTGGCGCCGAATTCTCATATCGTCCCCGCGATGTTCATTGGCGATGTCTCTGTGGTGTTCTTGAAGACATCTTCCATATCGAATGAGACCTCGAAACGTTTCCGCAAATGTCATTCGGGAATACGCGTAATAAAGGGATCATTAATAAATTGTGTGTTATAGTTCTCGATAAATTTTGAAATAATCATCGCAATATCTTCTATAATTGAACAATTATAAGTTTTCATACACGGAAAACAAAATGGTTAACGTGACAAAATTATTTAGTTTGATTTAAATTTCTTCAATTCAAGCATTTATATATTTAACGTAAATACATAAATACTTGAATTAAAGAAATTTAAGCAAGTTGAAAAATTTAGTCGAGTTAATAATTTTTTTCTCCGCGCATTGATTCATTAAATTTTTATAACTTTAGCAATCTTTTCTATTTATTTATTCATCTACTTGGATTTTTTATCTTTATCATTTACAAAATATACACGTCGCAAAATTTGCAAATCGACATTCTCTAGCAAGAAAGCATTTGAAAAATTAAGTAAAATAGTTATTACTTGTAAATTTTTATCTCAAGCAAGTAATTTTGAGATGTACACTCCATATTTTAATCAAACTTATTTTAGCGGAAGTGGTATCTATTAATTCCCGTGTTCTTCTGGCGTTATGAGGGTTGTGCGAAACTCGCAGGAGATACTTATCTCGCAAAGTAGACGAAACCGGAATTGGAACTCGCTCTGGCGTTGCAATTTACCAAGTCACCGCCGGAACTTACAACTTCGCCTAACGAATTCGAACAAATTTTAACTGGATATTCGACATTCCGTGCGACCGCACAGAAGATGCAGATGACATATCTTGCTGAAGGTACCCTTTTCCTTGAACTTTTCACATCCAGTTTCGACTTGCAAAGTTGAACAACTTTCGATCAGTTGATCACAACGTATCGTATATATACCATTTTCCGTATCGAGCATTTTACTCTGTTCTAAGCTTCTTCTTAAATACGTATCATTTGCAAATATTACAGATACGTATTTACTTTATAAATACTGTCATAATTTTATACAATTTCATAATTTAATAATAAAGACAATTTTCCAATAAAAACAGTATTAAATGGAATTAATATAAATATTAATTTTTATTTGAAACATTTTTTACAATCTATTTCGTATTACGATTTAAAAAAAATATTGAATAATATAGATAAATAAAGAAAGTAAATAAGCGTGCATCTCATTTAAATAATTGCATATAACTGGATGAACTACACATCTTTTCTCAATAACTAGATAATACACAAAAAGTATTGCTTTCTCTAAAAATGTATTTCAATAGATTTACAACCCCGTCATTTCTTAACCGGGCAGCGAAGGCGTAAAAAACAGATGCCACGAGTTTGGGAAACCACAATTCCCCGAAGTAACTGTTGCATTTTAATGTCGCGGTTGAACCCACCAAAGTTACGCTCGTTTAAAAATCTGGAACGTTCTTCGACCCTCCATTATGAAGAAGTTCATGATTTTTTCACGATCGAGCCACCGAAGTCACCGTTGAAAACAGGAATTCCATCGACGAGTTGCAAAATTCCTGTCAAGAAAGTACGAATTATCTCGAGAGAAGAATGTGTCTATTCATAACGCGAGTGCGCTCGAAAAATGGCAATACTGAAAGAACGACGACAAGGAATAGTTTCGCTAGTCGCTGTTGCATACCGTCCCTGCTATACCTGTTTTGTTGAGAAATTTTGTTAAAAAAAGAAATTGCAAGAAATTACTAGACTCACAAATAGTTTTCATTGTACTTCTCTTTCTTTCTTTCTACCAGCCAGCAGAAAAAAACCTTCTTCATATATCTTAAACAAAATTTGTTATTTTTTATATTGGTGAAATTATAGTGAGCATCTATTTTTTACATTTAAAAATGTTTCAACTAAAAATTAATGAAAATAACATTTATAAATAATTAAACACGCGTAGTAGTACAGTAATTTTAATAGATTCTTGATAATGATGATTATACTCTACATTAGTTTGTAATATACGGTTATTAAATAGTCATTACCTTCAATGTATACTTTTTAAAATAGATATTATGACTGTTTAGAGACTTGTTCTCGAAGTAGGCCATTAATTTAATATTCTGGTCTCTTAAACGCTTGATTAAAGCGAACAAAGCGACTTCGTTAACGATGCAAATAATCCCTTCGTCGACCCTTCACATTAATTGACATTGATGGTTGTTCGCAGATACGAATCGTATTTGTGAAAATGCTAAAATAGTTTTACAAGTCTCTCATTTCTAAAAGAGACTGATCAACTATTAATCCCCTCCTCCCTCTACCTCGCCTCCCTCGCCGCGTGTTTCTGATATTAGCGTGTCGAAGTTCAAATACGTGTAATGAAGATTAATGTAATGTCGCCCTTGTTTTCCCTCATCTTTGTTCTTTCGCGAGGGAGAAATTTGTTTGAAGGTTCTTGACAAATTGCGAAATAACGCACGCGAAAGTTTCTTTACGTGGAGAATCGTCCTGAGTGGATGAAATATCTATTACGAATAAAATCGCAATCAGTCTTTGACAGTTTTAAGCGCATGTTATGTTTTCGAGGAGACTTCTGCCATCAATTCGTAATATTGATACCAATTACTCATCGTAAACAGTACTCGATAATTTAAAGCCGAAAGGACATAGATCCTATTCTACTTAAGCGTCTTTAAAGTGAGCCTCGCGAGTCTCACCTTTCAATATTTATAAAGAAACATAAAAAAGGTTACACTTTTCATTTTGATGCGTTCTTTAATGCTTTCAGATTGTTGCTACATAAAGTAATAAAATCACGTTGCTATTATTTGCATCTCGGTTTCTCGTTTCAATGATAATTCTCTTTTTAGACATTTTAAACGTACGTATTCCCTTAATAACCGGCTCGTATGTGGAAACGTATAATTGGACTTTTCTCCCATGCGGCAAAACGCAAAAACTCGCGACCGTCGGTTGACCCGCATTTCTCGTTGAAATAAGAGCATCATAACTCTGGCACGAGAGAGAAGTCTCATAAATAGATAAAACAGCGCGACTCGATAGACATCATAAACAATTTACCAATAACGTCGGCACGTCCACGCGTTCACGTGCTTTCATCGTCTATTCCATTCAGAGATCGACTCTCTCTAAAGTTACTTCGAAGAAAAAATTGCTGAAATAAAAAGCAAATATTGGTGATTCTTTTAATTATTGAAAGCATGCATATGAACTCTCAAAGAAAATAGACTTGAGCTATCTATCACAAAATTGAATTATTGATTTGATAGCCACATACATTTTTCTTTGCAGGATATCACTCGTATTACTCGTAAGGACGCTTGACAACGACTGTCAATAAAACCGCGATAAAAAAAGAATTCCGAATTTATATGCAAACATAGCTAAAGCATTAAAAATTTTGTTAACATACATTTTCGTCGTGTTTCTACTCGGTACTTTACTCATAATCTGACATTTCCTTATTTTTCTCAAGAAAGTAAAGTGATATAAAAAAAAAGTTTAAACACAAGTTATATGTTTTTAAAAGTCCAAGAGATTCAACGATACTCTACTCAATCTATGTTCCCATTAAAAATTTTAGCCTCAAACCGGGTTTACTTCCGATAGTTTCCGGAAAATCAAAATGCCATGCCGTTAGATAGAAAAATTTTCCCCAACTTCCGACAGCCATCCATTGCTGAGAAAAAAAGGGTAGTACGAGTGGTCTGATACATCCTATATGTGTAGCATGGGAGAAAGTTACTAGTAAACTTGTTTACTTGAATTATAAAACACTTAAGAATTGTAAATCGCTTAAAAATTTTTGTTACCACAATCTTATAAAATTGTTTATGCCGAGATTTTTTACCGTTCTCCGCTGTTTGCTGATTTCCTAATTAAAATACGTAAACATTGTATTGATTTTAGCGTTGATATCGAGCACAAGTCGGCAGCAAATAAATGATCGCTGCTTATTTTGCACAGCGCCGCAAAACGATTCGAGCTGCATATGCGCTTGCTTTGGCATTTATGGAGCCATTTATACTGACTGGTGGTTATATAATGGTAGGGGTAGTTAGGGGTGCGATACTATCAGCGGAGGCGCCTCCAATCATTCCCCAATTAGCAGCTGATTGCGTACAGTCCCCGATAGAACTTCGAACAGATATAGCTTAACCGAGAACCCTCCGAAGAGGAAGAGAGAGACAGAGAGAAAGATAGAGAGAGAGAGAGAGAGAGAGAGAGAGAGAGAAGGAATTCTATATAGGTGAAAAGGAAGATAGAGTTGGAAGTATGAGTAGACGACAGTGGAGTAGAGGACGATTTGCAACGTTAATATCCAACGATGCGAAACGGCTCGAGCGCAATATCGGTGATCGCGCAAATTGCGATCGGCAATGGCGATCTTTATACACGGACTCGTGCGAGGCATAATATAATGGTGTCATTAAAGATAGCACTGCCATTCCACGGTCGTATTGTTATTGGAAAATCGTCCGGCGCCGCCGTCCTTCGGGGGTTAAGTCGCATTTTTATAGCCCGCCGCTTGATCTCCGCTTTTATAGCGGTAGATGATGGATTCCATTGAAATTTTCATTTTTGCAAATAAAGTTGACTGTTGTTTGAACCCGTGATATCTTTTGCGAAAGAGAAAGCTGGAAACGTATTTTTAACCTATTATTTTACAATAATTAAAATTAGTTTTTCGTTTCTCTTAAATCGAAAATTATTCAATTATTAGTTTCAAAAATTGTTGATTGTAATTGATATTAACCGCGCTTTCTCTCTTTCCCTCCCCTCCCTATCTCTCATTGGAATAACAAGTAAAATGGAATATAAATATCTGAAAGATATAACATTTATTATGATACATTATCTTTTTATAGCTGCCATTTACGTGTACTTCTTGAATGTATCATAGTATTACGTTTTAGCACATCATATATAAATATGGTTATCAAAAACTGTTTTTTGTCAAATTCAATTGAACAAGTCTGGATTCTTCCACACGGAGACAAATACGATCGTGTTAGAAAAATAAATGGCGAGAGGTCTCTGCAAATATCAGTTTCGACGATTTGATTAATCTTGAAACTCTTGTTAGCGGCGATCTCGTCGGTTTAATCTTTTTTCTTTTTTCATCGGCGGCAGACGGAATTGTAAATCAAATTTGGTCAAAAATATACGTTGCTTAAAAAATGGTAGAAAATGGAAGAATATGAAAACTCAATTAAATTACTGTGTCGGAATAGAAGACGCGCCGTTTATATAACAATTTCGATCCATCGATATAATTAATCATCTATATTTTTCAAAAATGTTTCTCTATAACATTTATCGTAATAAATTTATACACAAATTTTAATGGATTTCGTAATAGCGAGTTTTCGATATTACGCGTATACGATAAACGCATTGTTTGACGTCTACGGAAGTTTACGCATTTGCTGTATTAAAGAAAGTGGCAGGAGAAGCATTCTAATAGCGTCGCGACGACTCGACATTTTGCGCGTAACATTCGAATGGGACGGCGCCGTTAGCACATCAAGCAGAAAAATGGACTAATGGTCCAGAGGAATAAAACGAGGAAGCTAAAATGCCTAAAGTGGTAGTGGGCCTTCGAAAAGTGCTAACGACGACCCTCTCTCGTTAAGGACCATTGTCTTTTAGATTAGTCATTGAATTTGTTATCATTTAATCCGCGTACAATGCGATCGAGCGAATCTTTTCGCTTTGCTTCCGTCAAACATTTTCAGAGAGGCATTGCGTTCTAATCGTTCCCTTACGCATGTTCGCAGAGTCTGGCGACCTAGCCGTTGCGGCTCATCATTCTACGGGGACCGATAGTGACGTTGACGGCGACGGTGATGGCGTTGTCGTTAATGACAACGATGACAGCGATGAGAAATCGTCCGAACAAGAAGTTCACCACGTGCCAACGCGGAGGCAGCTGGCCGAACAACGATCTCGACGCGAATTATTCAGACGGCCCCGAAACTACTTCAAGACGTTGGGATATCACGCTCAGGTGCGTCCGATGGCGCGACTCGTTGACACTCGACGGTGTCGCGTTGGAGAACAAGGGTGGAGTGACGATACTGAGAGCATGTTGAGTGCCTGCGACCGCGATTGAATGATGAAATGCGTCCGTTAAGGGTGACGATACGGCACTGTGAGTTTTTTTTACAATGTAACCATACGAGGGGTTGTGCTGTGACTTCTATTTGTGAAATGCTGCGACAAATGACGAATGATGTAGGCGAGAGTGATTTGTATTGTGAGTTGGGAGAAGACTTGTCAAGAGTTTTACATGTGCATTACTTTTTTAAAAGGTCAGATCAAATTACGATGCATTTATTCGAAAGTACGTTAAAAAAATTTACAGCAAATTTTGTTTTATTCATTATTCTTCTTATCTTTCCATACGATATTTCATAATTACTGAAAAATTTCACATTCTCATGTGTAAAAGTTTGGGCACTATAAACAAATTACATTCGTCAAATTACACAAGTACCATTGTCCTTTGAAAAGCACACACTTGTCATGTAAGGTAGACATTTTTACTTTATCAAAGTTTCTTTACCGTTACGTTAGACCTTCTTACGTGCGACTTAGGCGTGTACATTTTACGTCATGTTCAGGAAATTAACCCTTCTTCGCTTACGTCTTCTTCAAAGAATTTCTTACCAATGTCTACAAAGAAAACTACGATACAATTACGCGGGAGAACATGAAGTATTTTCGAAAGCGAACGTTTCCCTTGAAAACCGAACAGAGCCGGTACATTGCGGCGAATGAACACGGTGAAACGTGAAATTAAGGAAAACTACAGACGGAGCAAACGAGAAAAATAGAACTTGGCGAACTCCCGTCGGTCACGCACACGTTTTCGCGTGCCCCGAACAAATTACGAAGATATTCTTACGTATTTATATTTGTCTCTCTTGACGTTTTGTTTCCGCGATCATCACACAAATCACACAAATTATCGCAATTCCCTTCGTGAATCTATTCTACGCCACGTAATGGCGAATACCCGAAGCAATTTCGGGAAATATAGCGGGTATAACACTCGGTGAAAAGAACGCGCGGAGATGTTCATTGCTCCTCCCATTCCAACCGCGTGCATTAATTTGCGTAAATTATGAGTTCCTGGTCTCTCTCATAAATAAATCCTAATTAGAAACATATTTTATATTTCCATATTTTACATTTTTAATCAAGATAATATTTCACGTAAAAAGGACATATGCATATCAAGTTATATCTCACTTTCCTGTTTGTAGCATTATGACATTGCAACAAATACGATACATCTCTCTTTCGTCAAACTGCCGAATATAACAATTTGATTCAAAAATATTATTATCACAATTTTAACGATATTTTGTTATATTATAGGGTCACTCCAGTATGCCGCATCTATCGACTTTATTTATTAAGCATTATATGCTATTTAAGATGAATACGGTATACCAATAAAAATTTTATACTTTTTACTCTTATAAAAAAAAACAAAACATTTATTTTTTTAAATTTGAAAAAAAAACTTTTAGAAAACCTTTTTGCCATGTATCGAAAGGGGTGATACATATATATATGGGCCACTTATGCGCGGAACATGAAATAACCACTTAGCTTTTTACATTCCATGTATAGAGAGTAATTATTTTAAGTTGTAATTCATCACTGCACTATTCATAACATTGATAAACAAATTAATTCAACTTGATTTCATTAATATAAATAGTAAAAAAAAAAATTAAAATTTTAATATTAATGTAGCATAATGGCATGTACCAGAAGGGTTGCGAGCAAATTACTCTTTTACTCCTATTTTTCTGATTATTGCAGCGTAAATCCTCGCGCGGCGTAAATACCGGAGTTACTCTATACACGATATCTGATCGTTTATGAATATTTCACAAGTCAAATGTCGCTTCTTTCTGATTCCTGGATTCTTTGTTCTTTTGCAGTAGGAACAAAGCAAGCGTGTACAATAAATTTATTGGACATCGGAGATATGACAGAAATGTTAGCGGGAGAGAAGGAAAAAGTAAGCCAGAGGGAAGCCGTCCAACAAAGTAGAAAAAAAAGTCGATTCCCCGACGACTCGGACACGCGTCATCGCGTGTCCCGGACAAATTAACGATCCTTGACTCCGCTATGGCTGATTTATTCGTCGCGGTATGCATCGTCCGACGAATTATCTCTGTCCTCGTCGGGCACGCGGGCCGGGGATTGAATATGTGCAAAAATCGCCGGGTACAGCACGTAAAAGTTTCGCAAACGGAAGTGCTTTAATCAATTCTCCCCGAGCGTTAATAGAAAGTAACTTCGGACGGCGACTCTCCGTGCTAATTTAAATTTATGGAAGCCTCGAGTGACGCTATCGATGCGGTATTTATCGATTGTCTTGATTGCCTCGAAAATTCATTCTACTAAATCCCGCTTCAATTATTCGCCATTCATTAATTGTTATTTTCGTCGCGTGAGATTCCGGTTCTTATCGGACATTCACCTACGGGCCGCTTTTAACTGGAGCATAATGTGGGCGAAGGTTAACGAGACTAACACACTAATGATGGCAGCGTTAATTACCGCGTCAGATAAACCGCCTAATCGTCGAGCGAGTAGACGCACTAATTAGCCGCCTGCCCGATGATCGAGCGGATCCCAATTCAGGAATCGAGAAATCGCAGAGCCAGAGATTGAATTCTTCGTTTCTTGAAAATATTCATTTGTTTGATGCGCACACAGATTCCCTCGATCCATCAATATTACTTAGCCATTGTTTAAGCAAGATCCGCAGCTCTTTATTAATCGCCATAGAAATGCAACTATTTAAAAAAAAAATCATAATTGTTCCGCCGCCAATTTGTCTTACATTATTTGCTTAATTCGTTTCAAATCTCAAATATCGGCAGAGGGATTAATAAAATGAAATTCGCAAGTCAAGAACGAATAATTGCATTGACTTAATCTTTCACAGAATTAAATTCACGGATGCATGAACGTTCAATTTACTGATTATTTGAATAGTGTAGAATTCGTTTAATGTGATACCATCTATTTCATATTGCCGCGTTACACGATGAGCAGAGTTGAAACTGGTCGCATGCATTTCGTATTATACACACCAGGGAAAACGTTGCATCAGTCTCGTCATGGAGCTTTTGTATACAAAAATATAGCGAGGTGAGCGACAAATGTGAAAGTGCACTAGATATTAATCGAAATAAGCCACTTATTAAGAGACCCGAAATAGCATTTTGTAAATTAATAGCGCTTGTCGATAAAGGACATAAACAAATATCGTTGGCCTAAGGTAGGGAGCGGTGCAACGCTTTTTACGTGTGTATACTTGTGATAGGTGTGATTGCGTTCGCTGTTACTTTTACTAGTACCGTTGCATTAAAAGGAATAAAAAAAAACTTTGTACAAGAGCGCTAATTGTAGTATTACATAAGACACTGCGAGTTTTTCATCGACATGTACAAAAAAACGTTTTTCTCCTCAGCCGACAAGCGGATTCTCCAAGGTGTGCACGCACGTGACGTCCGTATAGATTCGCCGTTCGATAACCGCTCGAAGACACAAAAGATTACGCGGCTAGAAAGAGAAACACGGTGTTGCAGTCTAGATTTACGATAGATAAACGAGACACTTAATTCTTAAGATAAAGGGAGGGGGAGAGAGAGAGAGAGAGAGAGAGAGAGAGAGAGAGTTTCTTACACAGGTGGCACGCGAGCGAGATGCCACCTAGAGAATCTAATCGCTTAAGGCAGACACCGACACACCGTTCCACATCCACGAGCGCGCGACGCAGCATGTATGTGATTTTCTGTAAATACGTGTGTGAGTGCAACGAGGACAGTGTCGATTCGAACAAAAGACAAAAAAACAAAAAAAAAGAAAAAACGAGTACAACGCTTCGCTCTATATTCTTTCCCGTTTTCTCTTTCGCGAAGGAAATGTATTAACGAAGAAAGCCGCGCGATAATTGTGCTGTCGATCTCTTCCGCGGAGGGAAGACGAAGACTGAGTTTGGAGAGCGCGCTATTATAACGTTATTATGTCATTTTATCTTTATCGATCTTTACACGTAAAATAAGGATAAAATGATGCAACAACACTGATATAAGTACGCTCCGCGAACGCAGCCAAAGGGTCGCGTGAGCTCGGCTTCTTCTCGCGTGTGTACGTACGTCTGCGTGTGTGTGTGTGTGTGTGTGTGTGTGTGTGCGCGCGCGCGCGCCTGTTTTTCGTGCGTGTGTGCGTGGCAAACCCTCTCCCCGAGAGGGAGGATACTTGTAGATGAACAAGCGTAATGTCCAGGAAGGGCGAGCACTCGCGATCGCGGGAGTACATACTTTTCCGGGCTAGTCCAGGCGTGCGTGATGACGTAAAAGATGATGAGAAGAGTTAAGAGAAGATGTGTGCGCGTGTAACACAGGGTAGACAATAGGGACCATCGAGAGGGAGACTGCTACTAGGGGCGAGCGAGAGCGATGGCGCGGTGCGCGCGGGCGATGTTCGTTTCATGAATATTTCAACATCCGTCGACGACGGTAAATACCGAGCGTCGTGAAATTATGTTCTGCGAGCCGGTCGACCCAAATACGCGTTCCCCGCGACAAGAGGTTTCCTGCGAAGAATATTACGGCGACGACGACGACGACGGCGGCGGCGGCGGCGGCGGCGGCAGCGACGGCGGTGGCGTCGCAACGGCGAACGATAGGAGAGAAATTTACCTGAGAACGTTGTCTTGGACGTCGCGGATATAAATATGCTGAAATTGTAGAAATTACTGGAATTGTGTCGGTGCTCTTACATACTTCGAGCAAGTCGCGAGGAATATTCATTCGTATCCATTGTGAGAAATTGCGTATCCGTCGACGTTCCCGGAGTTTCCTGTCGCTTAAGTGATACAGTAATGTTATTCCCGAGGCGAATTTCTTAAAGCCTGCCTCTTTTGCAAAGGTACGATCCAAGGGAAATGATCATATCTATTGCAGGGATTACGACGCATATTACATTTCGAAGTATAATGGAACGTTCGGAGCGTTTTTACCGTACCGACCGTACATACGGCGCATACGGCGTATTACATTTTCAAGTATAAAATTGTTTCACGATCTTTGAATTTTCTCTCGGAGAAAGCTCCCTCGCTCGGCGATGACTCCCGGAAGAACGCAATCTCTATTCCGCGGGCGCACCGTGTATACAAGAGGCGGGTCGAACTTTATTACGGGGGAGCGGCGGCAGCAAGCGCGAGCAAGTCTCGGAGACTTGCGGGCGGTTCTCGATCGACCGTGAACGGGAATTCATTCGGCACCGAGAGACGACCGGGGTTAGTAAACCCCCTTCGCTCTAGGAGGAACGGGTCAATAATGACGACGTGGCGGCAGCCACGACTCGGCTCGTACAATCGCGCGTCGTCGAGAAGAAGAGCGAGCGGGGCGGCGCGAGGGGTGGAGGAGCGACTGCGGAGGTACGGGGGAGAACGTGCCACCTGTTACACCCTCGCCTTCTCGGACTCTTCTCCTCCTCTCCGCCGCTCGGACGGCGTAAACGAACGTAAAAGTCGAAAGTTCGGGGTTCCTTCGGCGCTCCTCTTCGGTGGAAACCGGCTTATCGCCGAGTGTTTTTCGAGCTACTCGCCGAAAGTTTTCGTTTAACGGGATTCTATTTGCGATGGCTAATTTAATCGTTTTTATCCAACCATTATTACGATTGCTCTCTGATTTATATTATTTACAAATCCACCGTGAAAGTTGTAATGATCGAATCTTATTTGCGATCCTATTTATGTCGGACAAGATCGTTCGGCGCAAAACATTGGATTTCTTCTTAAAATCAAGATCAACATTCAAGGAGGAAGTGTTTAATTTTAAAAGAAATGTTAAAAAGAAAGAGTTTAAAAAGGAAGTCGTATTAAACTGTTTATTTCTGCCTCCGTTTTTAAATGTTTAAAAATGTTCCAGTTTTAAACAATGTTTGGATGTAAAATATGTACATCTGAAATCTTCGACAGCTTTTACTGTGTTAAATCTAAACACCGTTTAAAACTGAAACGTTTTTAAGTATTTCAAAAGTAGAGACGCGGAAATAAAACATTTTATATATTTTAAAATTAAACACTTTTTTTTTTAAAGTATAATGTTCCGCATTGTTGGTCGAATTTGCACTGTATGTCCATCGTTTTTGCTCGCTCCTAAGCACCAGCGATCGTGACGCATCAACTATCTATTTCGTGGGAAATTTTTTTTCTCCGAGATACGTTCGCCTACGTGGATACAGTGGATCGACTTGTCTTGGCGGGGCGAATCGTAAAATCGTACGCGATGGTCAAACACAATAAGCTTGGAACTATGTACTTAACATGATAAACCATGTTCGAATAAAAATGTCACATATTATGTAGCGCTTACTTTATTATTAACATTTTCAATCATAAGAATGGATACACAAAGAAAAACAAGTTGTTAACTCGACTAAAATTTTCAACTTGATTAAATTTCTTCATTTCAAACATTTATGTATCTAAATTAAATATATAGATGTTAAAAATTAAATATATAAATACTTAAATTAAAGTTCAAGTATTTTATGTATTTGAATTCAATGCACGGATACTTGAATGAAAGAAATTTAATCAAGTTAAAAAATTCAGTCCATTTAATAACTTCTTTGTCTCAGTGTATCAAATATAAACATAATGGAATCGAAGGCAGTAAAATGATACCAGCGATACGGCAAATTCGCGTTTCGCGTTCGACATTCCAGCGAAATAAGGTACGTACGTTTTACCTTTTCACCCTGTTCATTAGCGAGCCTTCACATTATATCTTAACAGCGTAACATTTTTTTTACGCTCGCAACTATTCCGTTCTACAAAAACCCAGCAAAATTTGTTTAAGGATGATGAAAATTTCTGCTGACACCTGTGCCATTTTCAGGACAGGCGTTTTCCGCGGAGAAAAAAAAGGAATCCCGGTCGTTTAACGGATGAATACCGTGAAGAAAAATTTGACGTTGCGTCTCTATTTTTTTTCCAAGCCGCGCATTACTTTCCATAAAAGTGTCGAACGCGATACCAACTGATATGCGATCAATGCAGCTCTCTCACGCCCGGCTAGGCGATAAAAGCTGCCGCGGAATACAGTCGCGTCGGTCTCGCCTTTTAGCGCATCGCGCTTTCGGATGTATCGCGCGCTTTTATTGCGCGCCGATGCGTTTTTCACGCTCGATCGGCATCGCCGAACTGCTGAGTATATCCACAGTGTGCCACAACGATCCCCCTTCCCCCGCGCAAAGCTTCATTCGACCTACCCACGCATTCTTGTTGCGCCATAACCGTATAACGCGTAGCCGATGTTGCCCGATAAACCGCGATCGATCAAGCCGGCCAAAATATGTCGACGCGTCAAGTGCAACCGCGTTTTCCAACGTCTCGAACGTCTCAGTTTCTTCAGCGCGTTCCTGCGTGAAATAACACGGCGGATGCATCGCGTGCAGGGGCGCGACGCGTGCATTACCGTACCGGTGGCTTCTCTTCACGATCGCTCGTGAATCGACGATAAATTCATCCGTGCCCTCTGCATTGGCATAAATACGGGAATGCTCGCTTGCTTGTGACGCTTTTGTGCGCCGTGTATAAATATGGTATCCGATAAAACTTTCTCCACCGTCGACCGCGCCGACAACAATGCGCCGTTGTGCGTCAGAGCCAAGTCGATTTAATTTAATAATCGTACGTAATCAGCTCCGGTCGATAAAATCTGCCGCGAACACAAAGCTCTATCGAGAATTTTACCTTGCGTTAAAATGCTAATGAATTAAATATTGACACACGTTTTTGGAGCCTCGCCACTTTTGCCGAGTAACATGTATTTGTGACGTTATACGTATTTGTGATGTAGGTATTTGTTATCGATTTTATTAATGAAATGCTAAAATCAGAGAAGATTAATCAAAATTATCGATGCTGCGTCAATAATTTAACAAATTGAAATCTATTTAACGAACTAAAACTTTTCTAATCTGTCTATATAAACTGCAAACACCTGCGAGTTTTTTCGTTATGATTTAATTTGCATCTCCAGAGATTTTCCTGGGTTTATAATATTACGATGAGGTGATGCGCTCGTTGTCATTCAAGAAGTTTGATTCTGTGTTATATGCATCATTACAGTTGTTAGTTGAAATTTACAGCATCGGTGGCATTATCTTTTTCTTTTCTTTTTAAACAAAAGCTGCAGCTGCACCATGTTCACGACGTATATTCGAAGATTTGTTCCGTGTAAAGAAAAAACATTCTCAATACTTGATAGGCAATTATTCAGTCTCTCTCTTGGTTCCAGCTACTTCATAAACCTTTGTAACCATGTTACCTCCTGTATAGTTTCCCTTATCGATCAAACGTGGGAAATATGTTACTACATCGGGAGAGCCAACGCTCTCCCAGCGGCGGAATATTTTATGACTTTCATTGTGCACCGGCGCGTTTCCATACTCAATCGGGAATTTTTCCTTTGGTGTTTCATGCATCCACTTACACTTTGCACGTCACTACACTTTACACTGTATTGTGTAAACAGTTTTGGAAGTGCACATTCCGATAAAACTTGTTCTATTTTGCAATATGCTACATTTACCACAATTTGCTATACATAATGTTGTATGTATAATAATTATTAATTATTATTATTAGTGGATTAATTACATGTTTCAGCACGCTTACGTAAGCTAATTATACAGTTAAAAAAAATATCAGAACGAGATTAATAATTTTCTATAGACTTTTGGATTCTAAATACGAATCTGGTTTCTAAATTGTTTCATCATAATTTTGAAAAATTTGTAATTAAACTTGCAAAAAAAGTCTATTTTCTTGTATTCTGTTATACTATAATTATAATATATGACAAATTAAAAGTTTGAAATCAAAATTAACCATGTTGTTAGGACTTCTAATCCATAAAAATTAAATCATGTTTAAATTTTAATAATAAATCATACGCAGCCATTTTTCCGCAACAAATTACATATTTCATCATGAATGTCTTATTAATCATAGTGACAAAAATTAATTTTGAGGACTGAAAGTCCTAACAGCATACTTAATTTTGATTGCAATAAAACTTTTCTAGCACATCACATAACATAATTATAACAAAATAAAAATAGCGCTTTTGCAACTTTAATTTTTCAAAACTGTAACGTGATGAGATAATTTGAAAATCGGATTCGTATTCAGTATCCAAAAAAAATTATAAGAAATAACTAGTTTTGTTCTAATATTTAAAAAAAGTCGTTTTTTGTTGAACTGCGTTATTTGTATTTTTGAAAATTGCATACGGCAAACTGATGAAAAATGGCCATATATCGATTTAAAAATAAAAGTCCTTTATAAATATATTGCATTGCAATTTGCTTGCAATAATATTATAAATATAACGAAATAGCATTAATATTTCGGAAATTCATCGTTTTTATAAGACATTTCAAGACATGTTATGTTTTGCGATATAATTTCCAACAGTTTGACATGACAAAAGCTGCATTGTACGATCCATAACTTGTACGGGCTATCAAAACGGCCGAACGTTTCCGCGAGAATAGTGCGCTTTATAGAGCGAGCATAACGACAGTACAGTCTTACGGATATAACCCGGAGATAAACCGCAAATGAGAAAGGTAGAAATCACGAGGCCTAGTATCCTCGCGTGACGATATTACGAAAAGCCGTAAAAAGAGTCATCCAGATTACCACGAACAGGGTTACAACGCAGACAAACTCGTGACGGCTAATAAACCGAAGAAGACGTGAATGGACGTATATCCGACGGATATATCTTTATATGTCGCAAAATATATCTCTTTCTCTCCCTCTCTTTAATAAGAAAAAGATTTATTGTATTCACACACACATATATATAACGCATGTACACGCATTTACGTGTCGATTGTATTCTTGAAATTCGTATATGCTGGCTCATATATCAAACAAAATCTATTTGAATTGTGTATAACAATAACAATGGAAATGTAATAAAAACTTGAGAAACAATGAAAGAAAAATTATTATTCTTTTAGAAGATAAAAGTTGAAAGTTTTAAATTTAATTTATAGTACGTCGAAAAATATAATTCTAAACAAGCTGTATAGAAATAAAAGAATATTTTATTTAAATAGCATGAATACTAATTATAAATTATTATTAATTTAATTTTATTTTTTTCAAAAAATTATGGATTATCTTATTTTTTTATCAATTGCTTAGACTCAGTTTTTTCTTAGCAAAGAAACTTAAATAAATATTATCTGTTTGATATAAATATTAAAAACTTTTGTGAAGTACAAAAATAATTTAATAATATAAATAAATAATGCAAAATAAAACACGCATGCGCTCACTTATTTATATTTTTTATGTGATAAAAGATATTTTGAAGTAAGATACTACATGATCGCAGATTACGATTTTTTAGCGAAGACCGCTGATTTCTCTAGCATAGCATCGAAAATCTGGATCGAGTCAGAGTAGTTGTAAATTTTGTAAAAGCCATTTCTAAAGTAGTATAAACTTTAAGTGGTTGTAAATTCTTGTAAAGCGCAGTTGTATGTCCATTTCTATCAACGTAAATTAACTTTAATCTCGATTTTCCTTATTTTTTGAACTAGAAAAAAAAAGTTAAATCGAGATTAAAGCCAAACTATACCGATAGAAATGGACATACAATTGTGCTTAATAACTACTTATGATTACGTTACACCATTGAATGGCTTTAAATAATCAATGGATGCAACGTGAAATACGGCAGTCTTAGCAGTAATAATTGCTGTTACCAATAACTTCTTCAACTTTCTTTGTAACTCTCAGTTTATACTCTGAATTGAGATAGTCATTCATTTTATTCTGAAACTGTTTGATATACAGTGATTCAAGAAGTTGATCAAATGTAAATACTGCAAATATCTATGACTATTTCGAAGAAGGTAATCGATGAAAACGGTTTTATAATATTATTATAATCTTGCTAAAGATATCTTCGATCACAAATCTTCAAAAGAATTCATTATGATGGCACGTTGAGCAGTAGAAATATATGAATTTTTTATGTGTGGAAATTAATGAAAGAAAGTCCAATTATATGATAATAAGCAACAATAATTCCACAGTTCATTTAGTAGATATTTAAAAAAGAGGACAATTTAAAAGCATTTTTATACTAATATAATTTTTCGAAGAGAAAGAAAAAGAGGAAATATGCATATGTTTAATATAATACTTTCGAGATGCGTTTTATAGTGAGGAATTTCATATTTCAACATATGAATCATCTGTCAACTATTCAACTGTGACTTAAACATTGAATTAGTGCATCAAACATTAAATTACAAAAGCTTTTACCCAATTAAACCAAACATTTCCATCAAACTGCGTTCAATTCTATTAAACTATAGTGAAGAAAAACGACAGTCCGGTTGCTTGTTTTACTAACAAATATTATGCATAGCATAATTCTGAACGTTCTCGATTCGAGCGTGGTTCAAGTTACTTTCCGTGTTAATAACAGTCCATCCTCTTCTCCAGTAAATATAGAGTGTGTCATAATCAAATTACCATACATTACTTTAATAATACTCTCTAAATTTGAATCAATGAAGTCTTACCGATTAGCATACTTATACAACTGCAATCATCAGTGATCATCATTGCCTTTCAGCGGAAAATACTCTGCATTTCGATTTACAGAGTATTTTGGGGATTCAGAAATAAAATCTAAAATTTTTATACGAAAAAAATTCCCGACGGAAAATTTTTCAGCGTTACTGCTGACGTCACGTTAATGCTAAGTTAAATGATAAAAATTTAATCATCCTGCGATGTTATACACATATTTATTCTATGCTAAAGTTAATAATTTCCATGGTACTCGTTTCTCATGGGACAGTTGCAATAAGCTTTTTAACGACTGGTCGTTAAGTCGACGATCCCACTGTGATGCTCTTGCTGCATTCGAGGTACCCCGAAGTCGGTCAGCGCCCATGGGGCAGTTTTAACGCTGGAAAACTTGTTTACGCTGCATCGTCGTCCTGTTAAAATATAACGTGTGCACGCGTGTGGAATCGTCGGGCGAAATTAACTTGCCAGGCTGCAAACCGCATTACACGACTCTTCCTCGTAGACACCCCTGGCAGGTACTCTCGCGATTAGATAAGTCTCGGAATAGGTCTCAACGTTGAAAAATGCGACTCATAATTAGACATCCCAGGTAAAGTGCGAGACTCGCGACAGCGCGAACCGCGTTAGCAGACGGTAGAAGTCGGAAAACGCATTAAACTCTGAACTCCTTGTCGGCGATAATGCGCCGGAAATGTAACGTGTCTGGCATGCTACTTCCTCGCCGGTAATATCTTGTTCACGGTTTCATGTGCTGGAGGGTAATACAAGTGCTTCGTTGAGGTCGCACGAGAGATCTCTGACATGTTACAGGTCAACTGCGATATAAACGCGAGAAGAATTGAAAGAGAGGCTCGAGATTTTGCAGACGCACCTAACAAACCTCAATCGACGAACCTCGATCGCTACCGAATAAAATAATTTGCATAAATTAAATTCTGTTAATTACACAATTGCACGATAAGAGTGCTCGTTCCGCGTGTGATATATTCTTCGTTCTGTGTGTGATACATATCACTGCAGGAAGCGCGGAAATGAATCAAAGCTCCACGCCGGAAGTTAGCGGAGGTAAGCGCGCGACCGTTTCGGGATACAGAAAATTTTCCCATAACTCTTCCCGCGGCACATTGCGAAAAGCGTTTTCAAGAACGCGGGAATTGTTTTGGCTGCGCACCCGCGGTTGAATGCCCACTTGTTCGCCCATCCCACCGGCGCAAGTTCGCGGAGTAATTGCTACTCTGTATCGTCAGAACCCAAGTACTCGCTTGTGTGCGAGGTAACTAAAAAGCCATTACACCGACCAGCAAGTAGACGCACGAGAAATCTTTCGTTGTGAAAAGCCTCGCGATTCTCCGGCTTCTTACAGGCGGCGAATCCGGCGTCGCGGAACTTTCGAGTCCCTCTACCGCTTACTTGTGAGACGCTTAAAGGAAGCTCGCAGCTCGCGATATATATTACTGGAAAAATATATCTTATGTATCATAGAGGAAAGTCGCCAATACCGACATAAGTCTGCCAAAACGATCCCCCTCCCTTATTTTTCAGAAACTAAACATTGCACTTTATTGATGATGATAAAGCATAATCTATTTAGGTAATTCAAACAGTAAAAACTAATAGTTCATAGCTTTTTTCCTATACAAAATCTGTTAAAAAAGAATTCTTCAAAAGTGAGAATAACATTTACATAACCTTTTTGTAAATATAGTTTAAACGATAGTGAATATGTTATTGATAATACTTAAATCATTTTACATGTTTATAGCTTTCTAAAAATTTAATTCTATTTTTTTTACTTGCAATTTTAAAATCGGAGTGTAGCGTAAACTAGCACACCTGTTGATAAGACAGACTATAATAAAAAACATATAGAATAGAATAAAAGACACATCATTAGGAGATCCACTAAATTAACAATCTAATCTTTACCCGTTGCATCTTTCGGCACAGTAAAAGTATTTATAAAGTGACAAAAATGTTTTACACATTAACATGTGTTTTGTACAGATGACTCCTTTAAGAAAGTCTTTCAATAAATTGATTACTATATTAGTTAACTGATGAATAAACAGATTATTATCGGTATAAACTGATAATCATCAGTGTATTGAAACTTTTTCTTTTTCTCAAGAGCTCGTATAAAAGGGAAAGCAAAAGAAAATATTGCTGCGTACTATATCGGTTTTAGAGTTCATTTTGTCTGACATTTATTGCATATCTTACAAAAAATACAACTATTGCAAAATTTGAAATAATATAAAATTGCCATGGAATCAATATTATAAAAATTGTAATATAAGAATCATTCTAACGTGTCCCATTCGTTTCGTAAATTTGTAGGAGCCATTAATTTAACATTATCGCTTTGTTACACGCGTACCCTGGTTTCTCTCGTTTCTCTCGTTTCGCAACGTGTCTGGAAAGACGGATGTCGTGTTTCCCGCGTACGCGAACATATATCGGATGTCGCGCCGATTTCGCGGCGCGAAAGAGGTGCGAGGACGTGCACATGTATAAGCCGCGTCGCACCGCGCAGTGCTGGCTCGGGATATATAGTGCTCTGAAATTTAAGCAAGTCCGGGCATACGAAACCGACGGAATTGAAGCGGCGCATAAAAATGGCGGAGACACCCCGTGACAGAGAGACGCATACACAGGGACGGTTTGCGTCGCGTGAGCGTCGGGACGCCCGCCGCTGGTACACTACCGACAACCCAACCCTTTCTCCTCTCTCTCTCCCATCGAAGTAGACCGGCGTGCGACATTTCGATATCGATCGAACGAAACCGTCGGCGCCGCATTACTTGGTACGAAAGAGTATTTTATGAATTTTTTACAATTGCTAGCCGGGTTTTATCGGTGTCCCCGTCCGGCGCACCAATTGTGCGCCGACGAATTTGCATGATTAATCACCGTGCGTCGCGTGCCGGCATCGGTCGATCGGTTAAACGAACGATGACGGATGCGTCCGTAACGAATCTGGTCGCGCAGAATGCATCGTCGGCCAGTAAATTATGTATTTCTGGAACAGAGCCGCGGTTCAGATCGCACTTTCGCGCGCGCGCGTGTCGGTTATCTGAAATTACATTGCGGACATGTTCGAGCCATACAGTCAGACGAGAAATAAACTATCGTCAGTTAGCCCAATTATACCTGCCACTTTACCGTGAATAAACGTTGATAGAATTTTGAAGAGGAATAATTTGATGGTGCAAATTTGCATATGCATTTATATAGCAAATCCAGCAAGTTTATTAGCTTACACGTTACCTGTAATATAAAATATAAATGGTATTACCAAGCAAGTGATTCTTCAAAGATTTATGTTTAATCTATAAACCAAGGGTTCAATCCATATTTATGAATTCCGATCAATACCATCTGGATATCATTTTACTTCGCCATTTCTCGGTCATTGCTTCATGAAGATATAATTTATATAAGAAATGTGTACGCGTGTGTATGAGTGTGTGTGTGTGTATGTGTGTGTGCGTGTGTGTTTGTGTGTGTGTAGTCTATGTCTATTTATACAATAATATGTATATGACAATACGCAAAGTTATTTAGGAATCTTATCTAATTTAATAATCAATACAGTTGAAAATGACCATCACTGACGCCTTCACATTTTCATCTAATAATTAATTATTAATTGATATTATTAATTATTCATTGATTTTCACTTCATTGAATTATTTTAGCAGCATAATAAACCATATTATTTCTCGTATATTCTCTCTCTAAATCTAAATCAGTGAAATTTTAATGATTTGCAATGCTTTAACTATGACAGTCACCGATTTTCAGTGATTCCAATTAGGAGAGAAATGCTCTTATTGATCGGAATCGATAAAAAAACACAGAACTTATTGATATGTACTGTTAAAAATCTCATAAAATTCAATGTATTTTTAGTTACACAAACCCATTTTTGACGTATCTATAACTGAAAAATGTATATGCAGGAAATTCAGTGCACTTTTAACATTAAATATTTTTGATGTAACTGCTTGAAATTTGCTTCTGTTACATTAAATTTTGCTGCCTATTTTTAACAGTGTAGTTGTAAATATATCACCAAAATCAGATTATTCACTCGCATTCAATGAATAACACACTGATCCCGATCTAAATCAGAGAATATAAGTATATATAATCCTATTATTTATAAGATACTTTTGTTTTATTGTAACTTATACAATTTTGTTGACATAACTAACATTAAAATTGTGTCTATTGATCTTTAGCCACTGATCGGTCATCGGCCCTTACCAATACGTTAAATCATTAAGGCTTACATACTCATGCCCTACGGCCCGTTAGATCCATATTCATTACCCATATTCTACATTGTGCGCACGTAACACGGTATTTGTCCTATATCCTAGGTGGGCGAAAAGTTATTTACACCGATAGCGTGGTACTGGTTCGTTTGAGAACGATACATACGCGCGGTCTACACATGTGCCTGCCCAGCACATGTGTGACTGGGGGGCTTAGCTCGCCGTCTACCGCGGCTCCTGTTCTGGAATTCTGCGTAGATGTATCGGTCCAGCTGGATCTAATGGTCATTTCACGGACGAACACGCGTCTATTCCACGTACAGCAACTGCCAAAATTTCTGGTACACGTGCTAATGGCGATATGCGTTTAATCGCCGTCGTCAAATTAATCTGTAAATTTATGTGGTTCTATATACGTACGTTTAATCCTTATTCTTTCCTTGACAAATAGATTGACTGTCTAAAATTTCCTTCTAATTCCTTATTAATACACTTTAATAGTATTGATTGATGCGAATTATTCTTGATATGTCTTTATTTACTTCGAGCGTTGATTAATGATAGATTATGCTTTAAAACTTTAATTTTTATTCCAAAATTACAAGGGGGATGAATAAAGAACAGTTTAATACATTTTCCTTATTCAACCTATTGAACAGTTCCTTTATTCATTGTCCCCTATTCTCTATTCCATTTATTGTACGAAGCTTTTAATTAATGGCATATTATACTTATATTTTAATGCAATAGTTATCGTGATACACTTCATAGTATCACTAGGATTGCTTTGTTACTTAATACTTATACAGTGTGTTGAACTTTGAAGAAACTCTTAATTTCTGTATTTTTGCGAAGCTCGGCTATAGGATATCGTCATAAAACGAAAATCAGAGAATGTTGAATTCCGCTCGCAATCCGGTGTTCCTCAATCCAATTACGATCAGTAGAAACTAGCTTGTACTTCTCTTTACTTCTTCATCGCTGTTCCGCCCTTTGCTTCTCCTTCAGAGCTACCTACCTCGCATTCCGATTCGCGGAAACGAGCTAGGGACAATCGCGGGAGAGCAAAGCTTTACGACGTGCTTCAGTAAGTTCGTTAAACTCCTTCATTGCGTCGGTTCTCGGATGTTTTACCTTCCGACTCGTTCATGCAATACGGAACAGTGGCGGCATATTTTCGTCGTGGCAACTCGACGGTGACCGCGTTTAAACCCGGCGACACTTCGAATGCCAATTCGTTTCATTCCCCTTAAGAGATGGGATTACGACCGTGGCATTTCAAGCCCGATGTCAGAATCGGGTCGCCGCGATACGTTCCAACCCCCCCGACGTATGGATCATCATGTCGAGTGGCTCTATTAAACTCTCGACTGTAATGTGATCGAGTGGCAAGTAAGCGTATCATTAGCTCACGTATCCTCTTCTGATTACGTGTTGTGTTCATGATCGATAGACATAGTATTACTATTGTATTACGCAGCAGGTAGCATATTACTTGGTCTGGTACAAATTATTAGCTTGTAGGGGTTACACTATTACAGATTTTATGGACATTATTAGTGGAATCATATTTTCGCATTATTCATTGCGTCGCATAACTTGTGAAACACATAGAGATACTAATTTCTAAATGGAAATGATATTTCGAGTTACTGACAAGTTTTTTTCCGTATATTAGCACGAGGTACGGAATACGCGAGGTAATAATAAATTTAACAATTGTCACTTTTATGATCTCATGGTAGTTTGTTTTTAGATGGTACAAGGTTTCTCGTATGTACTTTGTGAACGAAGTACTCGGCAATTTGATGTAATTGTGACGTGTGTCGGTCTAAGCGAGATTCTTACTCGATGCCATCTTACAATATTAACTATGATACAATTGTTAATATTATAAAAAAAAATTAATTTTTATAATTTTAATGTAAATAATGTTATTAGAAAGTATGTAATTACACAGTAGCTGACATAGTTATACTATAAATATGAATAAATTGTAACAGGTTTATCAATTGAAGAAATGGTGTAGTACATAATGTAGAAAACAGCTCAAATTCTAAGATCCAGATTCAAATCCCGTCCGAGTAAATGTGTTTTTCAAAGACAATATACATTATAACAATTTAAATAATTAATTTCAAGTGAAATTATAATATAACACTTTAAATTAAAAAAAATAGCTTCTAAAATTTTTATGTCAAAAATATCAATACAATTTTTAAATATAAAAAATTGCTTTCGAGATACTTATTTTTGATGATGGTTATATTTCTTGTAATTGCGTAAAATTTTTGTTTCAATATGCACCTCTAATTTTTCCTGATAAATGTTTAATAGCTGGCAGAACTATTACAAACATAATATTTATTGCTAACATTATAGCAATAACTACTGTAAAAATAAAGCTCTTAACAATAATTATTTTAACATGCAATTATAGACAAAAATTATAATCAAATATTTTTCTCTCAGTTTAAAGTTTTTATTTCATACCTCGAATTTTTGACTCAAGGATGTAACAAAGTATACCACTTCCGTAAGATTCAAGTGAATATTTTGTTGTCATGCGCTTCGTTAAAAACACGATGTAATAGTATTAGCAAGGCAATCTCATTAAGATCTTTGAACGTTAGCAAGAAGAACCTTTCCGACAACGTATCATCATCCCGCCAAAGTAATATCATAGCACGTCGTGCCATTGTCAGCGGTACCGTGGTCGAGTGTCAGCAAGCATTTCGTACATGGGATCGGGATCGTGTTACCATCAAGGGATTAAGGCAGACTAGAATTGCTAGGGATCACCGAAGGATAAGAGAAGGACGGACGGAGTGATTCTCACCCCCTTCCTTCTGTTCCTCTTGAGATTCAAGCTTAGACGGCCATTCGGGAAGAGGATGAGGATCAGACTCGAGGAGAGCAAAAGACACCACACGACAGAGTTTATCTGGAGGCGAGACAGAGAGGGTAAGGTTTCCTATTCCTGGCTGATGAAGGGGGGCAACGCGTAAACTTAAATGGTAGTTGAGGAATATAATTTCCCTAGCTGTCAAATTTATAAGTGTGTAGAGCAAAATGATATTGCGGAATCCAACTCCGCCGCCGCGTAACAACGTCATTACCATCACCGACCAGTCTCGCTGCGAGTGCTTTCACTTGCTTTTCAGCCTTACACACTATTCGCTTCCGATAGCACCCACGTGCGCATTGATTCAAATTTGAATTGCATAATTACATCGACGTGCTTAATGACGTGAAAACTCACGTCGCGTCGGCTTAAACTCGTCCGCCCCATAACGTAACGTGGTCCAATCACCACCGATAAGCGAGGGTCGTCCCTCGATAATTATCAGGCCTAACCATTTGCTGAACAAAATTAATTTGCTGAATAGCATAATAAAGTCTACGTTATTTTTATCGCGGTGCCATAGCATATTTATTGAGGCAGCTGCCAAGATTTTATTGTGCACTTTAGCAGATCACGTGCCGTTGTAGCATAATGGGGATACTCCAAATTAGAGCCGCAACACTTCAATCCGCTTGATGGGACCCGCCTGTAATCTTACGAATTCAGTCCGCGATCATTCGGGACGCGACGACGCCACCGCGTAGTCGTCCACCGCGCGCATCGGCAAACGAATTCGTCTTTATTCCCGATGCTTGGCCGGCCCTTCCGCGCGGGCGACCGCAGTCAAGGGAGCCGCGGCGATACGGACGGTCGATTTTACGAGCGGCACTGCTTTACGATGTACTTTAAGAAAACTGTGAGCGATTCCCTCCCTCAGGCGGCGAGTTACCTGGCCGCGCATAAATGCGTGCCGGCAATATTCCCTTTCCCATTCCTTCGTCGCGGTCTTGATCTCCGTACTTTCTGTGGTACATGCATCGTACGCACGTGGAATTCATTTGCAAGAAAGTATTTTGGTATGTGCATGCACATAATAGATTGATGACTGCACCACGTATATTCTTCATTTTACTAAAACTTTCCACGTTTTATCAGTAAGAGCAAAAATCCAAAATTTATATATTTGTTTGTATTTAATTCAATTTTATAGTTTAGGAACTGTAGGAATAAAGTAAAAGTCTCTATTCCCTGAGATTTCGTCGTTCCGCGTCGATTACAAAATTGTTGAAACAAGCGGATAAAACAAAGAACAGCTGCCAGCGATGCTTAAGTGCAGCATGTGCTTTTCCACACAAAGCGGGAAGATTGATGGAATACCGTAAAAAGACAAAGGGTTAGGTATATCTTCAACGTACAATTGTTTTCTTTTCATTTGCTTGAAATTCATCGTGCTGCGTATACCCGAAGGATAGAATAGTACGGGGAAGGTACAGGAAGAAATAACCGAGTGATGTGTGTGCTGCCGCGTAGCAGGCTTTGAAAAAGGTGAACCAGAGGCAGCAAGGAAGAAATGAAGGTAGGTTGCAAAAGGGAGACGACGGTAGTCGCCGGATTCCATGTCCTACTCATCCGCGGCGGTCCGTTCATTTGTTTTTTGCGTCTGGCACTCCCGGTAAACCGCAAATCCCCAATTCCCACGGGCTCAGCTTGGGGGCGGGCGAGGCAAGGTAGGAACGATGAAAAAAGGGAGCGTCCTTGTCAGGACAGGAAATCTAGCGGACCGACCACTTTCATTCGTTTTCGAACAGTGAACCGCTATCCATTTGAGGATACTCGATGAGCAAGGCTTTGGGTAAGGATCTTTCGCACGTAAATTTCGTCGGTGAGATAGATTTCGCTCGTCAAGGTCGCTGCAAGCGAGTTTGCGATTTAGACGTCGCGGCGTCGCCGAGACTCGCCGCGAGTGGCTGATTAAAGTCGCTCCGTAACTACTGAGAAAGTGGAACTCTTTCCGTGAACTCTTCGATCGCGTAACCATTTTATTGACTTGCCTTTCTTTTCTACGAACTTCATAAAAATCTCAATACTAGATTCCATTAAGCGATAAAAAATAAATGCGGAAAGCATTTTGTAATAAAATTATCTTTAAATAATTAAAATTATATTAAGCATAGCTTTTAAATATATTTTCATACGATAACTTTAACAACACATGATATTGTATGAATATTCTAGAATAGAGAATATAGTTAAAATATAAAATAGAGAAGAGTTGTTAATAAAGTAATTAACATAATTACGAGTTACTTTTTTATATAATCGATATCCTACTATGACCGCAAAGTGAATCAACACATTAAGAAATTGACCATACATTGATCCGCTTTCGATCGATATATATGTCCAATTTCTTATTGCTTTATTTTTTAAACATTGTCTATATCAATTTGACTGTTTAATTGATTTTTCGATGTCACTTCTAATTTGCGTAATTTGCGTACATGCCAGAGTGAAGTCTCCTGTTTGAAAGTCAATGGCGTAAATTTACGGCAGATTCCTCGATACAAACAACATCCGCAATTTCTGGAACGCTGTTATCAGATCCGCCGCTTATCGAGTGAGGGAAATCACGGATGGCGATTACGGCCCTCATCAAAAATTCTTACGGCTGTCTCGAGGTGTCCTATCACGCGAATATCTAACGGCTTGCATTCATCGTTAACGCGGAGACATCGCCGTGTGCTGAATAATTTGTCGCCCCGTAGTTACCGTAAAGCACCCTCTGCTTCCTGGTACGATGGATCGATTGTTCTAGAAGAAGAACGAGGATTGCCATATGGTAGGCGCACGGAAAGATATGAAACAATATATTATATGCACGTTTTATCGTGCCTATATCTTATATCATTTTCCGGAAACTTGTTGGTTGCAATCTTCGAACTCAAGAATCTATTTTTAGCACACACAAACTCATGTTTGTGTGTGCTAAAAATAAATACACCCACACACATATTGGATGGGTTCAAAGAGCGCGTTATCAGCGCTATTACGTTATTCTATTCTTATTTTATGTCTGATGACTAATAAAGATAGAATGATGGAATCAGCATTGATAACGCACTTTCCAGACTCAGACATTGTACTATGTAATTATAAAATAATATTCTAATATAAACTATTACTTAATTATATTATATTAAATATACCATTCTATTAAACTATCAATTCTCCATCTAGAATCTACAATCTGAAGCCGGTATTTATAGTCGACTTTCATTTTAAGGCCATTTAAGTAATGCCTTAAGATGCTAATAGGATTCTCTGATTGCTTGGTAACATCTCAAGATGATTAAAACAGTTTTAAATGTAAGAATCGACTATGAATATCGGCCTGAATAAATCTTTTTTGTTCAGCTCATTTTTGTATTGCTTTAGGTTTTCGACAAATCTGCAAAAATTCAGAGTTATCAACTTTGCTTTCAATATCCTCATTACATTACCAAATAATTTTTTTAACTCAAATGTTGAAACTTTTATTTAATCAAAAAAGCGAAACTTTATTCAAATTTCTCCATTAAATCTCTCAAATTTTTAATTAATTTTAAATTAAATTAAATTAATTTTAAATTTAATTACTTAATTAAATTTAATTTAAAATTAATTAAAAATTTGAGAAATTTAAATAAAGTTTCGTTTGCGCTACAAAAGATCTGTATATTGCAGATAAAAGGTTATTCTTTTTTTACAAATCCTGTTAAATTATTAATATAATATTATATTAAATTGTACTATTAAATTATTATGTTTTTTCAAAAAATTATACCAAATGAAAATTCATAGTCATTTATGCATTATCATATCAATTGAGTGTTATATTTAATTGTCATTTAAGTATTTATCTAGTTAAAATGATTTAATCAGCGCTTAACAACAACGATAAAGTACAAATAAGTTTAACGTACATAATGTCATTGTGTGCGTGTATCCTAACATTAATAAACAAAAAAAACGAGAATTACGTTTTTAAGAAATTAGGATATTAATAATACATAGTTAATACATGAATTAAATAATCCAGATTTGATATTAAATAACTCTATTCTGAAGCTCTCTGAATAATTCCAGCAAAGCTGGATTACACACGATCAATCCAATACTTTGTTAAATTTGATGGAGATACAGTTGGCAGCACGCAATCGAAGCATCTATAACCAATCCATTTATTGAAATACGAATCGATTGGCGGAATTCTGCGAATCGGCTATAAACAGTACAAAATTTCATATCGTCGCTTTACCGTCTCATCGTGTACAGTGCGAATCGTGATTAACCCTTTGACACGTCGAGTACAGAACGTTGATAATTACCGTGGCAGGATGATCAATAATTCCCAACTGGTAGATTAATCGTAAAATTTCTCGGTAACACAACGCTAGGGACAAACGATCCTTTGTATTCTCGCTAAAGGTAATTAAATAATTTCGAATTATCACTCGCACTCGCAGATCATTATTATTTATGATTGCCGTACAACTCTGTTTACAATATTGCGGCTAACAATGTTGGAACTGTTTAATGTGAATGTGATATATCAACTGACCGGTCCATTGAATTTCAGCTATTTCTTATTCAAGACATTCAAGATCTTTGAGTAGACAGAAAATGCGTAAGAGGAATTTCTATGAGCGAGGATGGTTTGCGACTAAACAAGGGTTCCCGCCCTTTAGATCTCTGTGGCATACATGCTTTGAAATATTTCCCCAAAATATATACTGAAAGGTTCTTAGGAAACATACAGAGTGGTCGTCAAATATTCTAAAAGATTCAAAACGAAAACTTCATATAACCGCACATCCAAAACGACTTATTAGTCTCAAAAATGCAAGATGTCAAAATTAAAGGAAAAATGTCTTTTTTCCAAAAATTTCGAAAATCACTCGGAGTTTCATATCCTTCAAATAGTTTCATAAAAATAATTCGAGTGATTTTCCAAGAAATAAAATTTTTTCTTCAACTCTGACACTGTATTTTTGAAACTAAGCCGTTTTAAACATATGGTTATGTTTTTATTTTGAATTAGTGTGAGGATCAACTTTAAAATATTTTAGAATACGACAATCCTGTGTATGTTATCATATTTAGCATTTAGTGTATAAGTATATTTAGAAGTTATATATTTTTTATTATGCAAACGATAAAATTAACTTGTGAAAGTTATTCGACAAAATAGTTCAGATATTTTTTGATCTAATACCATTTGATCGATTTATATCTTTTTAAATTCAACATGTTAAGTTATAGATCTTTTTTGTGATAGCTAATATTACATCGTCCTGTTTTATATCGTACTGCGCGTAGCAAGTTAATTTTATTTTACGTCACCGTAAAAAGATAAGCATGATAAAAATCGTGAATAAGAAATATAAACACGAAGCATTACTCTTTGTTTGCATTTTTATACAAAACAATTTAAAATGCGGAAAAATTCGCGAGTGCGCGCTTGATTAGCGTCTCGCAACAATTCCTCAATATGAGACATTGATTTAATATTCGGCGAAATATCGCGGTGATCCAGATGGTGGGCTCATAAAGACGATAGCCATAAAACATAACCGGAGAGACTGGGTGAGCGGGCAAGATGGCAGCAGGACGAGCCGAGTACCATCGTAAAATAACGTATCGTTTCAACAGCACGAGCGTCGATCGAAATAATGCGGATTCGAAGCGAATGCACGAACGTGCACGTGAACGCATACCACAAACACGCGCACGCATATACGTACAAATTGCACGCGGCAAGCGTTAATCGTCGCGCCGTCGTTACGTTAATTGGCTGACGACGCGACTGCCGACAAAACTGATCCGTGGTGCACAGCGACGCGCGACGCCCGACGTCGTTAAGCCCCGATAATGATGTCCGCGGTATCGATTTTGCATCATCAAAGCGCGACACACGCCGATCTCGCTCGATCATGACACGCGGACGACATGCGTATTATTTGCACGTCGCGTCGCGCACTCATCACCTCGAAAATTTCGCCCGACACGCTTTCCGGATCTCTCCCGCCGGCGGCATCAAAGAGCAAATTGTAATGCGGCCCGATCCGTCGTCCTGACGCCCGCCACCTGCCTGAATTTCGCGGTCGTATCGCCCGAAACGGGATTATTATTAATAACGTATCGCCATGAATTCCAACGTGGTCGACCGGTTTCCTGAATATCTCCGTGTAACGAAATACGTTATTATGTATTTGATACATATTTGATAGAAATTGGATGCGCTGAAAATTAATTAAAGCGAATTTTATTGGATATAAGCGACACGTGTTTTTATAAACTCTGAATATTTCAGAGAAAATTTATTTTTGAACGAGAGATTTTTTATCAAGAGAGAAAGAAAGAAAAAGAGAAACTGTCTCTCTCTCTCTCTCTTTCTTTCTTCCTCTATAAGTGCACGTGCCTATGTTACGATTTTGTAATGGATATATTAGAAAATTAAAATATTAAATCAATTTTACAATTTCAAATAGATAAATCTTTGTACACATTATTGCATTTTCTCTCGCTCTCTCTCTCTCTCTCCCTCTCTCTTTCTCTCTCTATTTCTTTCTCTGTAATAATTTTGAACTATTTAAATTGGAATAATGAAATGAATAAAGAAGATAGAAGTATATACAATAATAAGATTAGCAAATAATTTTTGATAATCGCCGTTGAATTTCTATCAAAGATTTGAATTAACTTTTTATAACTTACGATTGTGATGCAGTCCACGTGATCCATGATTTTCGATTTTAGTCCCACAAATTGAAACGTAATATTTTACGATCTGACATAAACTGAAAAGAAATACCGACGAAATCAATACTTCGTACAGGAATAACGTCTTAACGGGAATAAAATATTTATTATTACTATCGCCGTCGGAATTGAACACGAGCGAGATTTAAGATCTTTTTATCTTATCCTTCCGTGAAAAATGGCGTTTCTTATTTCTATAACAAAACAACGAAGAGACGATAGAAAGAACGTTTGAGATATATTGCGCTAAATTTTACAATACTAGAATTATGGGCATGCATTGTTTTGAATATTTAAAAACTGTTAGATATTCTAAGAAACAAAGTTGGCCTCGTACGCCGTAGAAATTAATTTCGCAATATTGCACGTACAATTCAATTTAGTTACGCACAATCGAAGCGTAGATTGTCGATCTAAAATTTAATTAATTCATTAGCGTCTCATTTCTAGAGATGCGCGTGCAATTAAAGTCAAAATCGATAAATTCGCTAAGTGGCGTCGACATAATCGTTGTCTCGACGTGAATTCAATTCAAGAAGCCCGAAAATGAATAAATGTCTTTCGTAAATAATTGACAATTCTGGATAATGACAATTTCACCGCGCGCTTATTAATCTTTGATTTAAAAATTATTACTGTATTCTCATATTCCAATAAATAGACTTCAACGGACTTTAATAAAGAAAATTATGGGATTAATTAAGCGCGCATTGCCTATGGGCGCGTACGATTAATTTAGCTAGCACTGAGAAACGTCGCAAATTATAAATGCGAGATAATTCACATCGATATGTTGGATAGCGGCGTGATTGAAAAGTCGCAATACCATAATCTGCAATTTGCGTCACGTAAAGCGAACGCAGGCTGTTAGACGAGTAGCTTATGATTTCGACTAGTTATATCGCACGAGACGGGAACTGTCTCGCGGGATGTAACTGGTCGAAATCATAAGCTTCTCCTCTAGCTCAAATATAACAATCGCATCGTGTCGACGCGCACAATTGCTACGTTATACTCCTCTCTTTGAGACATACAGGCCTTCGCGCTGCTAAATAGGGTTACGTGACGCTCGCCACCCTCATCGTTCATCGGCCGCTTGTTCGCGTATACTATATAAAGCGTTCTGTAATAGAATGTCTATACAGTCATTTCTATGTTTACCGTTATACATGTCCATTGTAACCGAAGGCAGAGGTGAAGAAAATCTAGAGTGATAAGTTACGGAAATTATAGAGAAAAATTGCGATCATTTACTTATGTACTCCTGTCGTCGTTCTTCGCAGAAGAAGATAAAGACGAAAAGATAATTGTTTGAGAAAGTAAATCGTCAATGATATTGATTCAAATGTTCTTTTGTTATCGGGAGCAGTATAGTCGTCAATGCGAAAAAGTCAAACACGTGCGCGATTCGTAGAATACGCTTTATCGATGTAATTATCGTCGCCACATCCGCCCAGTAAGCGTTGTAATTCTGTCATTTGCATTAAGTATTTACCTTGCAGTGTAAAGCGCATTTGTTTGTCCGTCGATTGTGGATGTATTTGTTACGACACGGCACGTATTTCATCGCAAATATATGCCTTCCGTACATAGCGTTATTAGTCCGCGATATTTTCCACCGACGTCATGCAATCAGATGAATGGAAATATCGTGGTCGTGATGCAATCTACAGTAGGACGAGGATGGTTACCGCATGACGCACGATGCCGCTGGCCAAAATCATAAGCCGCCATGCCTAGTCGAGATATAACACAGCTAGGTGTAACCAGACCTTGCATTACACCCCTTCTGCACAGAGTCCCATAATTTTCACTCTACCGCTTTGGTGACTTATGATTTCATCGTTTGTATTTACGTTCGAGGTCATTGTTTTAAGTACCGAGGAATCGTCAGGAATTATCATACGTAAAATACTATATAAAATTTATTAATTCAGCAAAAATAGACGAATTTACAGAAAGTTACAAAAAATTGCGATGTAAGAATAAAGTGCAATAATAATAATAATAATAATAATAATAACAAATGGAAGTAACAATAATAAAAGTAGAAATGCCATTCATAACATATATTGTAAAATTGAAAATTAATTAGCGTCAATTTGATTGTCTGTCACCTCTAAGTCTAGCAGCAAATTAACTTCAATTAATGCCTGAATATCGTTTGCTCGCGGTAATCAAATCACCGATAACTTCCGTAATAGACTTTGATTTCAGCTTTAAATGGGCGATCGAGGAGGTCGCATCGCGAATATCGCGATTACGTTGCTATTTATAGCGCAAAGCTGGCTGCTATATCACGCGTAACGTCGCACCGAGGAGGCGGGGGAGGAATCATAAGCGCGCCGTCTAGTCAAGGCATAACATTGCCCGTGCCCCGTGACGCACCCCACATCACCCCTCGAAGGGTGGCACATGCAATCCTCCGGACCCTGCTATACCACGGCGGTGTTTCCGCGGATGGAAGCCGGCCAAATCGTGTCGGGAGAGTTATGGGTCTGGTGCACGACGGGTCTGGATCAGGGGATCACTTATTGCGCGATTTTGCAAGGATTCCGCTGAGGGGTTCACTGGTAAAGGAATCGCGGACGACTGAAGTCGCGAGTTTACATCGAGTTAACTCGGTACCAGCGTACTGCCGAGCACTATTAAAGAAAGGCGTACCTGAGATCATGATAATAAAATATTTAGAGAGTGCAAAAAGTCACAAAAAGAGAGATATATATACAAATAAATTCTTGAGCTATTTTTTAAGGTGGTATTCTACTTCGTAGAATCTGAAAAAAGTCTGTTTTTTTATCAAATTTTTTTATAAAAAAAATTGAGCATAATGATTACAGTTTAATAAAACATAAGATAGTTATGAAAGAATTTATATTGTTTCATTTTACAGTATCCTTCAAATATTTTCTCTCGTGATTAAATTTTATATATTAATCTGCAATTGCAATGTACATACATTTCAAATTCAATCGTATATTATTGCAAATTTGTTTTGGATTTTAAAAACAATAGCAAATAGCGTACCCTTTTAAATGCTGAGTTTTCGTTTGTAGAAATACCGAGGGGGAATTCACAACCCAAAATTTTGTACACCAATGCCGATTTTTGGCATTACTGTAAAACACTGCCGACATTTTTGTACACTGCCGACAATGCTTATTGTTAGTCAATGCCTACAATGCCGTCAATCCTATATTAAAATTAAGGCAATGCCATGCAATTATGAACACTACCGCGTGCCCATTATCATACGCCAATGCCTGCACAAGAATTCTAAAGCTTTCCCGAAGTATTCTACACAATTATACAAAAAACTTCCAAAAATTTTATTTACGAACTGCATCTATACATTTTAATGTAATTGCACATTATTATGTGCTGTCTTATGCATATAACTTCAAACAATGGAACACTAAAAATAATAATAAAAATAATCAAAATAATGACCTTGATATTGTATTTGTTTGTAATCAAAATAAATTTTAAACGTTCTTCTTTAAAAATTCTATACATTTTACTGTAATTGCACATTATTATGTGATGTCTTATGCATAGGTATACCTAACTTCAAACAATAGAATACTAAAAATAACAATGTCTGTTAAGTTAGCACCCCCACCACAAAAAATCGAAACGCCACTTATGCCAAAATTAAGTGCTTTTTATGTGCTAATTATGTACCCTATTTGAAATTTTTGTGCCCGAGCGGTTTAGCAGGAAAATGAGATTGAAGGTGGGGGTGCCAGCTTAACGTTAAGCCAGCACCAACTCATATAAATAATTAATAAAATAAAAAAATAAATACACTAAAATTAAGTGCTTTTTATGTGCTTTCCAACGATATATAAATAAATGTTCGTACTTAATCTCTTCGAGAAAATCGTCCCGAAAGTACGAATACACATTAACGGTACAAGAGTAAAGTACCAGAAAGAAAGCAATTCTGAAACTGATTATAGGCTTAAAATATTCTCCTACTTATGTGCTTTCGAAATATGCAAGACCAGATTTTTGTGCTCAACCACGTGATCGAAAAACCGACCCTGAAGTGAGCACCCCACCGTTCAGGTACAAGAGTAAACTACCAGAAAGAAAGCAATTATGAAATTGATTATAGGCTTAAAATATTCTTTTATTTATGTACTTTCGGAATATGCAAGAAAAAATTTTTGTGCTCAACCCCATGATCGAAAAACCGACTCTGAAGTGAGCTCACCACTCCCCAACCACTGACGACAATGCCGTCAATATTATAGGTCACTGCTTACTTTTTTCGGCAGTCCACTGCCGAAATTTTGTACACCAATGCCGGCTGTGAATTTCCCCTCGAGAAATACATAACAGAAGGACTTTTATCACAAGGCACATAAAAATTAAAACGACTGTTTAATAAAAATTTTATATCAGGAAAATACAAGTTTATGTTTTTGCAAATTTCTCGATTATGTGTTTAATAAAACGACCAACTCATTGAAATTGTATTATTTCCACTTCCCCATTTTATACAGTCCACACAAATTTGGATTTAAAAAAATTAATATTCAGGTACATGTATAAATGGACACATTCCCACACACATTCATTAAAATTGGAATTAATATAAAGAACGTGATTCATGTGCATTATTTATTTAATGTAATGGTATATTCAATAATACACTCCAATAATGATAAACTGACAGCTTTTTGAAAACGATAATTCGTTTTTCCGTGTTAAGTAAGTCATAACCTTTGTGTATTATTTCAAAAATAAATAGCTATATATATATATATATAATACCAGTTTGATATAATAAATAATATATGTTTATATATATCACAGACTTTAACTAATACACAATATATAAATTAAGAAAATTGTTAATTTTTAATTTTATGTTTTAGGTCAATCAGTGGCTTTCAAACACTTCCGTAGAGAGAATCAACAATTTAATGCCATTTTTAACACCATCCACTGAAGCATCTGCGATAATATACTATCATAATCTATAAAAATCAATAAATATTTTTACAAAAATTGCATTTTGATTGCTTCAATACTTTTCTCGAAAGTTTTAAAAATTCTCGAAAGATCTCTTTTCAAATTGAACAAATTAATTAATCTTTATTAAAGAGGCATAAATTCGACATGCGATAATGCGTTTCAGGCAAATGCTAATTTATTATATAGAAACAAATGATAAATATAATAATGAATATTAAATGAATAATACATAATAATAGTTATACAATAATACTGAGATAATAGTTAATAATCATCACATGGCTAATCCGTCATTCGAATAAATAAATTATTATACTAAAATGAGTTCTATTTTTAGATAGGAAAATAAATAAGTCATGACGCCCATGCAAATGCGATGCGCGTTACGTATTCATGCAGACGATACCAGTGCGTTGGCATAAAGAGTATAAATTTATCGCTAATATCAATTTCGACGATACGGATTTGCAATCAATGTTACGCACGTGGGCGCCGACGAAACCGTTCGCAAAACGAACAGGATTTGTTCCATCGTTGCGTCGCGGCTGAATACATACATCATTCATTATATCAAATAGGTATTTATTGCCGGGGCTGTCCTCTCGCCAAGATAAAACCCCCAAACGCGGCGACCCGAGTTGGATGGGCGCGGCGGTTCCGCGCCGATATCGTACGTGACTTCCGTTCGCGCATCGACAAAACCCCTGCCTCTCTTGAGATACCGCGATAAGGTCGTCCGGTTTTCGAGTACCAAAATCGCGCGACGCATCGCCCGATAACAGCTACGCGCGCTAATGAAACGCGCGCGTGATGCATTGAACATGAACGAGCGTCATTATCGAGAAAGTACTTGCATGATTTACCGACGTGTGATTACATATCGGTGATACGTCAATAAAGCGGAATAAATATTTTATCCTATCGCCCGCAATTTTAGAACAAAGAAGCGAATGAAACGTGACACAATAAATATTACATTGAAGACTAGAATGAATTTATGGCGTTGCCTTTATAACTACACCATTGTTCGTATTTGTGTTCAGTTCGCGTGCTATTACATCAGTAAAGTAGCACGATTTAACGTGTAAATAATTAATTTGTTAGCTATTTCTGTCGCACAAAAATTGAACCAATTGTACATAAGATTGACTTAACAATGGCAGGAAAAAATAGAGGAATTATACTCGGTAATATAATTATCGGAAAAATTCGTAACAATATCGATTTCAGGAAGTAGAGAATTATTTTCTTGGATACTAAAAATATCACAATCCTCATACAGGCGACGCAAAATCAACCGCGAAGTGCAACTCTTAGGGAGTACCTTTCGTTTCATTTATTTACTCGCACAAACCCAATATATCAGATACTTATCTCCCACCGACACTTTGTTTATCGCCCGCGCAGGAAAAGAAGTCTGCTCCCTCGGTGCTGTGCTGGAACGAACTATTTACGGAGCTCTTGCGCACAAGTCTGCAGGAAATAAGTAAGTTTCGACCGCTGTTGCTTCGATCACCTCTATGTTGCTTGTTGTAAGAAAAAAAAAGTTTCTTTGACTTCGCCTGGGTGTCGGAGAGAAGAGGGACCGCGAGATGAAGCGCCGGCCGCTGCCGTCGCCGCGCCTGGATGTATTGTCGTTCGTCCTTTCTACACTCCATCCACGTCTTCCGGTTGCTTTTTATTGCCGGCGCACGGAGGTACGCCGCAAAAAGACATACGACCACGGCCGCATACCCAATAATGTTACGGGCGGTACACACAGTCGCGGTACACCACCACGCGCCGAAGAATCGAATTCCAGCGGCTCGATCCAGAAGAGTAATCGAGCCGGTATTGAAATAGCAATTCGTCGTAGCTCCAGCGTGTAGTTACGCGGTTTACCATTTTCTCTCAAATTCATCCGCGCGATCATTTCCGGCGTGACCAATGAAGCTTCCATTGTCCCCATGTCAAAGCGCACGTGCTACATTACAGAGTGATCGCGGCAATCATATTAGTCCCTTCGATATACGCGGAATTTTCGGACAAATATAGGGCAAATGTTATGTGAGCAAATTAATTTAGGAATGTAATTTACATATAGATTATTACTGTCAAATTAGGTATTACATTTGTTTAATTGTGAAACTGCAAATTGAGCTATTAAACGGTCTCTAAATTAATTTGGTTGTGTAAAATCAATTTTATTCTCCTTCTTAATTAACGTGAGCCTCAACCAATTCTCGCGTTTCTTCGATTATATATTGCGAGACGAGAAAAGTCATTCGGTGAGTGAAAAAATATCTACGATGTCTCCTTCCGATTGCGTTTACGACACTTCGTTTACGATGTTTCTTTCGTACTTTGGTGAAGTATAGGAGGGCTTCTTGCCGAGACTACGTAAAAGAGGAAGAGATAGTATCGTCGATGATGGCTGGAAAATAGCAACCAACTGGTGATAGTTAACGAGCTGCCACTGAAGGAACGAAGAAACGACGGAAGGATCGAAACAAGCGCGGGGAAACGAAGAAACCGGGGGTGCTCGAGCAAAAAAACGGACGGAGAGAAAGGAGGATTCTCGACGCTGTTGGTTATAAGTCGAACATTTCCTCTTCTTCATCCGCGTCGGGATTTCTTGCTTATTGCTCCTAAGTGGACAGCTTTACGCCTCAAAGAGGAATAATAAAGCAGATACTTTATCCGTTTTTCTACAACTCCTCGCTGATTCTGCGACCTATTGTTGCCGTCGCGCTTCTTTACGCTTCCTGCGCGTTTTATGCCATAACAGCAAATGATCCGACGTATAATGCCCGGTAAAATAATTCTATAACTTAACATCTTCCATTTCTACATATACACAACTTTGTACTCGTCACATCCCAATGCAAAGTCGAAAATCGAGGATAGTCATAAGACGTCTTTTTATCTTATGACCTGATTTTCGACTTTGTGTTGCTTGAAATGGTACATAAGTTTCATAAAAATATCAAGTGAAAGATTTATTATGCATCAGAGCCTGAAAAATTCGCACCAGCGTTTGCGCCGACTTCAAAACTGCCGCGCCATTTATAACGATGGCTCATAATGACGTATGGGGCATACAGTGACAATTTATTAGGCGTTCCTGCGACACGAAACCCCGTAGTAACAAATGGCTGCTTGATCGTGACTGCCGCGAGATCGGCCGATCTAGCCGCGCTTGACATGCCTCGCATCCGCTTCAAGCCGCGCGCGTGTCCTGCGAACGGCGGCTATCGAGAGAAAGAGAGAGCTGCCGCACTTATCGTCCGCCGCCGCGCTATGCGGCCGTTACTCCTTTTTCACGAACAACGACACCCAGTAAATCATATCCGGGCCGACACACTTATCACGCGAGAACACGTATCACACGGAGGTCTTACTCCGGTGCAGCGGTGCACTTTATGGGTCCCCATATTCTGCACGCGTGTCGTCCGCTATCGTCCTCGCAGCACGTGCGCGCGGAAACCCCGAGAGGGGTGATTTCTATTCATCGATCCGCGCCAGAAACTCGTCGCGCACGCGGCTTATACGGGAGTAACGGCGGTTTTATAGCGAGTGCCAGCATCACCGCGCGAGTTACCCCAGTTATGTCCCTCCCCTTTTTATTCTTCTTGCGTGCCTCTCATCCCGCGCAGAGGTGACGTTGGATGCTGCTCAGGTAGACCATCAGGTGCTAAACTTCACCCGCCAGTACGCGCACGTGTGTGTGTGTGTGTGTGTGTGTGTGTTTGTGTATGCGAGCGGAATTCGGCCGTTCCGCGTGCACAGTATATTCGATTAAGTTTCCTCTTGCGCATAACGTCGTGTTTTTGGGTTACGTAAGAGCATTTTATTGTCTCTGCCATGTGAACTCTGCGCGGGATAAAGTTACAAGATAGCAATGATGAAATTATAGGAGTAGTCGGTGTATGTAATATACGAGCAGTTATCTCAAATTCGGAACTAAAGTTGGTTAAATTGGTACGTTACATGTCAATTTCCTCCGGTTATCGGTTATTTAGCGTATTATCAGTCGAAATGACCTATTTGATCTTCGCGGAGTATCACACAGTTATTTAAAATTAACATGTCAATTTAGTATAAAATGAAGATATTGCGGATTCGCCGCAGTTTTGCACGTTTTCTCGATTATCGATCGCGGGAGGTTCTGCTGCAATAAAAAATACATCGGTACCCAGCTGCTATGAACATATATCTTCACTACGAGACGTGATTTCCAATCTTATTTTCCACGCAAAACTACGTATTATTATACAAATTAGTTATTTCTTCAATTTCGTTTTATTTCCTTTAATCAATCTTGATGCAAATGTCTTTATCGAGCCTAATCATAGTGAATCAAATAAGCGTGTATTTCACGCAGAGCGGCTTTTTATTCAAGCAATAGAGCTATGTATATAGAAAAGAATTGTTGAATTATTGTTTCTCAACAATATTTTATATTATTATTTAATATAAGTAACATTTAGTAACAAAATTAAGAAGAAATGAATGATATAAAGAAAAAAACAGATTTTATTTGTTTTATGCGTGTTAACAATACTTTAAACAATAAGGTAAAACTAATTTTTATCAGTTTGTTCAGCCGATGATAATGTAATCATGCAAATTTTTGTATTTTCATAAAAAAAGACTAAGAAAAGGACCTTTAAAAAAAGTAACGCGTTACTTTTTTTCATTGAACAACATGTAATGATAACGTGTTACTTATTGAATGGTTATTTCAACTCTATCTTTACCATTACCATTATGAAAAATTGTAACACCTTGCACAATTTGTTATTATAAAAAAATGTATGGTTACTCGTATGTGTTACTCGTAACACATTTATATACACTCGTTACTTCACTTTCCGGCTAAAAGGTAGTGTAATAAATTAATTTGTCATTGGTAAAAGGTTAAACGATGAAAAACAACGTTAATAGGTACCTGAAACATTAAGTTACAATTTCCAATGTTCATTTACGAACAAATTTACGTTTAATACCAAGCGGGAAATATAATAAAAAATAATTTAAGTAGTATGCACTCGGCAAACTCTCCCCTACATCGTTTTTAATGTGTATTCACTTGCTTCATAATTTGCAGCGTGTATGAATCCGCATATACAGACTTCACTATTCTCAAATCTGAAGAGACAGAGAACAATTCGAATGTTATCAAGCGCCATGAAGCTCTCCGTTCACACCTGTCTTCGCCTACGATTTATCCTAGATGCTTCGCCGCAAATTACTCTTTCAGTGACAAACTCGGTCATCCTTTTTCTCTTATCTCAAGCCCGCCGTGCTTCTTTGTCACAACCCTTTCTTTACGTCGGCACGTCGTCCTTTTACGTCAATGGCAAGTTTGATATTTCCGCTTTTTCACGCAGCCAATTTTTCACGCGACAGATTCCGCGCAATTCCGTCCCAAGACACGTGATATTTTTTTTCAAGCCTCGTTATTTAACAGCTCAAAAGCATTGTAAATCATGCTGAAATGTTTGATACGACACCAATGCAAACGGTTAAAAAATGATATATATATATTTTGTTTTTTACGAAATACGCGCATAGTGCTTTTCGTCGGACTCGACGTTTCGGCGTCGCGTTGCTGCCGAGCATCATTTCGGAAGATGGAAGAGCGAGAAAGAGAGAGCGATGCGCGATAGCGCCTGTCGCGCATCGCGTTGAATATCCCGGTACAAAGAGCGGGCAGCTTCGGAACGATGACGCCAGGGTGGAAATACGGGGGAAACCGAACGGGTGAATGGACACGAGGGGGATGGAGAGGAGGGAGGGAAACAAGCGCGCACGTTCCCCGTTACATTGCGTTACAAAGAGAGCAACCCGTCCGGCGAAATCCATGTCAACGTTAATGCGGGTTCCGCGGTGCGTTAAAATTCCTCGACGGCGAAACAATATTGGCCGCGCGCGCTGTTCCGCGATCCATTCCCCTCTCCGTCGCGGGCGAATTGTCGCCGGCGCGCTTTTTTTTTATTTACCCCCGTTATTTTCCTTTATTTGCGACCGGCCATTCATCGGCGCTGCTGCAGGAACATATTTTTTTGCGCGATGCGCGCGATCGAGATTGAAACGGGAATGCTATCGATTTTTCGGCGGTTGGCCTAGGCGCGGAGTTTTACCACTTCGATAAACCGCGATCGATTAATTCGCCGAGGCTCGCTCTTACAATGCTAAATGACATTATCTCTTGCATAGGTATGCCTTCCGGCACCAGTTACGCCATACGGTGCGGTTTGAATTCCGCGAAATGGAATATCTATGACATTCGGCCGTTCCTACGCCGTCTGTTTCCACTTCAACAGTGGCGCGCTTCGACTTCCGCCTCTGTATCGCGCGTGAGGCAGATATTAGAAATAACCGTCGCAAAATATTGGAATACCGCTGCGGAATACGACTTCGAAAGAGTGGTCGGGATGACAAACGCCGTCCACTATTGCGACATGATGCAAGCTAATGATACCTGCCTGTGTTACTTAAGCATCAATAATTCAAGCCGTAATAACAATGCACTATACAGTCTATCGGTTCATAACAGAAAATTGATTCCACTACCGTGCAGCGGCGAACGTATGTGCAGCGATATCAAGTCAATACCCGGCTCGGAAGCTAATACCTTGAGCATACACGTCCGTTACTCTTGGACAAGGATGCTTGAATTATACCTGCTTCGGGGATGATCCATTCGCAGTTGGGCCGTTAGTCCTCCCGTTTCTCGTATCGCATCCCCCCAACTGACTTGAACTCCCGGATGTATGTTCTCTTAACGGTGCATGCATGATCTGACTGATATTAAGGATATATACCCCACATCTCAAAACCAAAATTTGGTAGTGACTAGTTAAACAGTTATTGGAATTAATTTTTAATTTTTTAACTAAAGTTGATTTAATCTTAATGTCATTTTTGATTAGTTCGTTTATCAAGAGTATAAAAATTTCATAGAATATTCTAGTATTACGTTTGGATATCTGTGAAAAATTGGAGCACAACTTACTTATTGGTCTAAAAATGATTTAACTTTTTTGCGTACTTTTGATCGCGTTTTGTATTTATTTACAAATTTGACGGAAAAGTAGCATTAACAAATTAAATAAAAATTGTTACATAAACTAATAAAACTAATAAATATTTGTGCAAAAATTTATTTCAATCCACTTATTCATTTAAAAATTATTTATTTAAAACTGCAGTAAAATATAGTCATTTTTGCTGCAAAAATTATTATGAATCAAATTTTTCATTGTTTTCTTCTTTGCAGCTAATTTCAGAGGAAAAGTTTGAGCATTTTCGACCAAAATTGTTTGTTGTTGATTGAGGAAAAAAAATAAACCTAGAAAAGCCTACAGTTTTTAAATTTTGATAACTTTTAACGTTTCGTAAAGCCAAAATATCCTTAACACGATACCGACTGCTTGATTTTTATATTTTTATTATTGGCAGAATCCATGGAGTTTAATATACAATGCAAATAACGGTCTGGCGGAAACATTGTTAAATACTACTCGTAACATAGAAAATGTTAAACTAAATTGTTATAAAAATTTTCTGTTTTATAAAAAGTATTGACATTTAATACAAAAAGGTGAACAATAGAGCCATTATTGAATTATTTGTTTTACCCTCTTACATCAAGAGAGAAAGAGAGAAATAAACAATATTATTATTATTACACGATTGCACGCAATTATACCGAATCGGGATTCTAAAAGAATTATAGTCATTGTAGATAAAATTTTCATTCAAATGAACAATATCATGTTTCCGCATGATATCACGGAGCTCATTGCATGAATTCACAATGATTATTCTTCTCGGTCAGATCATGCTGCACATAGCTATTACCACATAGTTAGATATAATATGCGTTAGAAATACTAACCGGTCGAACATCTCGGATACCAAATTTGATTTTCCATTGTATTTCCTGCACGAAGAGGAACGTTGCACGGACGCACTATTTGGTTATCCCTTGACAGGCCGAGCGAAATCAAGGGAGAAGAAAGGTATAAACAGAATTGTAGATGAGACACAAAACTACGACAGCCGCGCTTTTAGCCAGCAATACAAACGTGAAACTTTTATTTAGCCAGAGCCGCGCGCCGCGTGAATCGCGAGCGGAAAAGCTGCTCTGGCCGGCTTGAAATAACTCCTGTATTCATTAAACTATAAGCTCGCTGCCAGTTGTAACGTCGAACTTGTACAACGTTCGCCATTTCATCCGCAATTATAGCATATGAATGTATTGGCTGCGCCCTGTATCGAGCTTTCTTTCACTGACTCTCTCGTATCAACTTTGTTCGCACCATCGAATACCTTCCGGTTTCCCTCCCCGTACCGGATGATCGAATCTCTTTGAGCGAGCAAGCGTTCGCAGTAATGAGCTAGAATCACATTTCAATACGATCATCGATCGTTTTTGTTGTAATTCAGAATATCTCTCTGTTGCTGCGGAATGAAATCTCCTGCTGATAAAAACTTAGTATTCTAAGAGAACAGAAATTACACGCGCTCACATAGTTACGTGGATATAGTCCGTGAGACGCTCGTGATACGAGTGACGTTGTGACAGTGATGGTAGAAAAATACACTCTTTTAAACGCAGATGGAATGGATATAATAATTGCCTTAATTATATATTCCCGCCGTATCGAGCCATTTGAACGAGATGATAAATTTGATGGAGAGATGTAGGCGTTAAAGAGACGATAGCGTCGGAAGGACGCAAAGGAGGCAGCCCCCCCCTCCCTCCCACACCCTCGTCTTATTAGCGAAACTTGAAAACTGCAAAGTCGGCTCGTAACACTCTAGTCCTCCGTAAGAGCCTGTGTACCCGACGAAAGCGACGATGTCGTCGGCTAAGGGCGTTCTGTAAAGTTGCCTGATTTATGAGCGCCGACGAGGTAACGCGAAGGATTCCGACGTAAGTTTAAACGCCTCTACGAACCCCCAGTGCACCCCCGCCCCTCTTCTATTCCCCTCTTTAATCCGTAGGCGAATGAATAGTTGGCACCGAAGTTTCCAGTCGGCACGGCGTTATGCTCACGTGCGCGAACGAGGCGCGCGCGTCTGCGAAGCTGCACGCGAGAACGGGCCCTCCGAATCTTGATTAATGTGAATCGAAATAGTTGCGTCTCTTACCCCCGCCGAAAGATACCACAGGTCTGGAGAAATTGTATTACGTCTTTGCCTCCCCCGTCCTAACGACTTTTCAATTGGTGAAATCCTGCGCGCATCAACAAGCGAAACTCGTAACACTTAAATCATTAGGGAGAAACGCGCGCGATGCAAAAAATCTTAACGAGGCACGCACATCGGGTAGAAGTTATTTAATAATGAAAAGAAAACGTTCCTTTTCTTGTAAGTCGAAGCTGCATTAGTATTGACATGAGTCAGTCAGTAACTGAAAAAATGATATAAAATATAATCTGCGAACGAAACAAGTTGACTACTTTAAGGATTAGACGAGTAAGTTGTACTTTTTCTATATAAATAAGCAAGTTAAAATATAAATATATACTAAGAAAACTGCCCAATCAAATTATTCTTTCAAAAAGTAACAGACAAATTTAATAATACAGCACTTTTTAAATCATTAACATTTTTTTGAGTACTGAATAAACAAAGTGTTTTTTGATGACTTTTTTATCGCTGAAAACGAACCCGGCGGCCAAAGTTGGCTATCATGTCACAATTTTGAGAAAAACGACGTCAAAGAGGTAAAAAATGACGATTTATGAGATTTTCTGGGCGTTGTAGCACTGGCATCTGATTTTTTTCCAAATTTTGTTAATGTCATGCAAAACTATTAATTTTTAGCTTTTAATATACATTTTTTCCCATTTTAATTTTTTGTTTTTAAAATACAACTAACATAAGGGATATTGATCGCATGCGCTTGGTATATTAATATCATGTCTATTTTTTTGAAATGAGTGTGAGTAGTCATTTCCGAGAGAAGATTTTTCATTGCTACACAAATACGTTAACTAAAATTGCTTGTTGTACTATGCGATTCATTGATACTAGATCATACATAAATAAAAAGAAGGACTTATCACAACTGGTAAGCACTTATATGTATGAGCAACATGCGATAAGATAATCAAATTAATGGATATGTGTTTAACAAAAAAATATTTCTGACATGACTATTCGCACTCATTGTAGGAAAATAATTGACATGATATCGAGCGCATTAGTGTCTCTTATTTTATCAGTATTCAAAAATGAAGAATCAAATAGAAATTGACAAAACGCAAAGTTAAAAATTGATACTTTCGCATTAACAAAATTTAGAAACATTTGATGCCGGTACTACAACGTTTTGAAAATCCTGAAATTGTTTTTTTACCTCTTTGATGCCATTTTTCTCAAAATTGTGACGTGATAGCCAACTTTGGCTGTCAAATTCGTTTTCAATGACCAAAAAACCATCGAAAAACACTTTCAAGTCTCAAAAAGGTCTATTTTTGTATAACTGTGTAATTGACGAAGACTGAAAGTAACGTTGCACAGTTCAAAGATAATGCGCATATAAAAATCACAAAAGAAATGTTATTTAAATACCAAACTCCTGCTATGACCGTTGTTGGCCTTTTCTCGATTTTAATTGTGTTATAATAAACAAATATTTTATACAATCATTTAGATCGTACAAGTATCCGATCACGGTTTATTGGAAGTAAAACCATCAGATTGTCCGGAAATGAAAGGGAAAGGTATATTATTTGTCCGTCACTTTTTGAATAGATAATCCGTTCATTTCCGGACATCCCGATGATTTCATTTCCAATAAACCGTGGATTTTTGTCCGATCTAAATGATCATAAATATCCGTTTGTTACTCTTTGAATAGATAATTCAAATGGACAGTTCTCTCAATTATTTACATATTATCTATTAATCGAAAAGAGGTATAATTTGTCTCAATTAATTCTCAAAATAATCAGCCGGTGTTTTCCGCAGATTATGCGATTACTGACCGACTCATATAATTCCATATTATAATTCTGCTTTCAGCTTTTATTTAACATTGGGTTTCATATTAAATGTGATTCTCAAACTCTTGAGTTTTATTTTGAATGAAAATCATTGGAGACAGCGCGGGACAGTCTCCGTTGAAAGAACACTGTGAACAATTTTGTCGTGTGTAGGAGAAAGTAATATTTTTACGATAATGCAGTTTGATTCATTAAAATCGTTTTCCTAAAGAGCTTATTCATAACTCTTCACAGCTTATCGTCGCTACCGACACGCTAATTTGCTGGACTTTTGTTTATTCTGATGCCATTATGAGCACCGAGAAATACAGAATATGCTGCACATACACATATGCGCCTTTTCATTCCTATCGATAACATTGAAAGAGGCTCGTTTGCAATATCGAAAATCAACATTACGTGCGTATGTTACGAGAATACGGTTGTTTCAGAGTGCCCGTTCCGCTTTCACAGCTGTCGCGCGAAAATTGATCAGTGCATTAATCCTGGTATTAGCGCCAATTCGGCGCCGCTAATTGGTCGGCTCGAAATCCAAGCCGGGCTTAAATTTGAAACTGAATCCGCATTTCGGTTTCGTCGCGCGAGCACGGACGCGGGAGCGTTGCTTTAAAGTCGAAAGAGCAAACGCGGAAAAAAATATTTTCGCTTCCGGCGATATACACCTGACCAAGCACGTCCTCTTTAGTGTTTGTTCGTGCGGTGAATCCCCGTGCGCGATTTATTACAAACCGGTCCCGATTTTCGTTGCGGTATCTCGCGCGAGGCTCCGCTGGCGCCGATTACAACTGAAATTCTGTGTCAAACGCGTTACACCGGGGGCGGTCGGTCGTACGCGAGTACACTAGAAAAGTTTCGACGCGGACTAAAAGTAACGAGCAATTAACAATTAAACGCAGGTCCGTTAAATCCGCCTGGTTGCGCGCGAATTCTTTCTTACTCCAGAGGAGCAATTTTCACCCGTCGCCCGTTAATTATTTTCAAGAAATTTACTTAGAGTGTGTCGAGCGACACAAAAGTTTACAAAACGAGCGGCGACTTACGCTCGAGAGAAATTAGAGAATACCATTTCTCGCTGTCAGAAAAAGAGACGTCGCTCGCTGGTGTAGAGAGAATTGTGTAAATGAAGCCAACTAAGGCGAGAAGAAATGCTTTAACTTCTTTCATAGCGCAATAACGTGTGTGCAATATCTCACAATTATCGATCGATATAAATGCAGAATAAAAATATTACACTCGTTATACGGAAAGAACAATTCTACTATAGCATCTAAAAATTTAGCTAGATGCAAATCAGAAAATGATTTCATATTAGATACTCTATCAAAATAATGTAGAATGTTCAAGCATGATAATCATAGGGTTACTCACAAAATCAATCAATCATTGAAATCAATATAAAATCAATTTGAAAACAGAAATCAGTTGAAATTACTTTAACATCAAACCTTTAAGAATCAAATTGAAATCACATAAATACTTGAAATGATACGAAATCGTTCGAAATCATTTCAATTATATAAAAAATTGAAATCACTTTAAAATTACATGAAATCGTTATAAGAAATCGGAAATCAGTCAAACACCCTATTCGTGAGTGACTAACCCTTTGATGGTGATATTGCTGCGAAACATTTTGACATTTTAGCAACCAACTTAAACGTTCGATATAAATTTTTTAATGATTCAACACAATTATTTTTATATCTGTATTTCAGCAAAATTGTTCTTTCTATGTATATAAACACACGATTTATTAGAATCTGTGGGTATACATGACATACGTAGGTACATTTTAGTAAATAATTCCACGTTCACATTACGGATTTATCGCCGCTGGGCTGAAATCACGACGTGATAAAGGACGATTACCGTGCAACTGAACGCGATCAAAATTCTGAATTGGGGCGCACGTGCGTCCACGTCCGGGCGCAGATTTTTGAGGTGGTTTCCAGTCGCGGGGGCCTCACCGAAAATGGATTCCCGCTGCGTGGCCGGCCGCGAATTACCATTCCGGAAATGAATATTTTATCATTAACTTTGTACGATTCCATTGTAGTAATTGCGAACACTTCCGGCCAACGGGTGCCAAACCGCAGAGCGCTACAATCAATTACGACGGCGTCATGCCACACTCCATATATTATGCAGCACGTCGAATGTCCTGTCAAATAATACCTATACGTTTGCAATCAGGCTTCGTGCCACTCGTGCGAATATTTGAACGATTTGAAGGTTCATCCATATCATCGACATTTTACAGAAGAGGAATTTCTCGAGGAATTTTCCCGAACGGAAGTGCATTGTTGTAATATTTTATACAATGTTCATTACATATGATGCAATACATATGTATATGTACATAAACGAAAAGAATGTTTTGCTGAAATATAGATCTCTAAATAATTATGTTGAACCATTAAAATAATTATATTGAACGTTTAAGTTGATTGCTAGAATGTTAAATTTTTTTGTAGGAAAATCATGCTTGAGTGTTCTGTATAATTATTTTGATGGTCAAAAATTTATTTATTTTCCGAGTATCTAGCTAAATTTTTACAAATCAAAAAATAAATAAAGTTTTGGCTGGACCATCAAAATAACTATAGGACGCTCTTGCACGATAATTTTGCAAAATTTTGCAAAAATGTTATTCTTTCAATGCATATTATAATATAGTATAATAGTTTTTTGTTATACACATACAATATGTCTATGTATTTTGTTACGCAGAATGATAAATCACAAAATAGAAGGAATAATAACAATGATATATCGTGTGATACAAACTCATAATTACGTTCTCCGCGCTGTCGTGACACCGAGTTTTCCTTTAATCAAAATTTTACCGTGTCACGCCGTGATATCACGGCGGTCATAAAACCGTCATCGTATAAGCGCAAATGTGAATTAAGCTTGAGTATGCGTCCGCGCGCATATGCGACGAGGGTTGAGGGTGTGCGCCTCGATAAATTGGCAGCGTTAAATTTAACGTCATTCATTCCAGCGACGACGATGTCGATGCAAGCACGCGCGTGTTTTACACACGTGTGAAATACTCGCTCTCTGTGGGTAGGAAATTAGGGTCAATCCTGTAATTTCTGACGTCCTTGTCCTTACGAGTTTCACCCATGCATACCTACATACACGCACTTTCGACTGAATCGACATAAACGAAAAAATTTGCATCGCGCGCGGCTTAAGGGATGAAATAAATAAGTTATTTTAATAAAATTTCATAGAAGTAGATCGCGAATACTAATATATTATGTACATTCGTTTTTGGATTATATTTCTTAAACAAAAATTAAGAATAAAACTTTGGAAACATAAATTCAAAGAATGGGTCTTCTATCATGATGATAGCAATTTTTATAATATTATTTCAATTTTGCAATAATTGAGTTTTTCGTAAGATAAGTAAAAATAAGTGTCTAACAAAATAAACAGTAATGTAGTAATACTACATTTTCTTTTTCTTTTCTTTTATCTGTACGAAATATAAGTTAATGCATATAAGGATTTTTAGTAACGTTTTACTCGTGCAATTTGCATAAAAAAATCGTATAAATTTTATTCTTGCGTTTTCATAATTTGTTTTCAGCAGATCTTATATAGAAACCACGAATTTATGAACTATGTGTTTTTACTTCTTCAATTACCTGAGTGAATCGTGTTTTCATTGGTATCAATAAAGTGCAATGTTTAGTTTCAGAGAAATAAGGGAATGTCACTTTAAGAAATCTATGTATATCGGTATTGGTAGGTTTTCTACTAACTTCTACAAATTCTAAACGCAAATGCGCGTAAATTCGAAAAGTGATACAATGCAAACGCATTGTTCAATTTATCGCGTCGTAATAAGTACAAAAAGAAGACACGTTTAATCTTTTACTTTAAAAATTACGTGACTTAAATAAAGCCGCGTAAGACAACTTGAATTTTTTATATATCTAATAAATACAACGTGTTTTAAAAAGAAATTTATTTTTTTCTAGATTGATTCGAATGGCGTACGTGGACTAGGAATGACCTGGACGAATCACATCGGATGTACGCGACTTTAAACTGCTCACGCGTTCGCAATAAAACTACCCCTCTCGCCGGGATTGCCTATACACCGGATTTGTGGTAATGCGTCGCCGTTTTTGAAGCCGGCACTTTGACGAAAACTAGCATGCACGCAAAAGGGTGCGTCGCAGGTCCAACGCGGATGGTCCATTTGATTGCGTATGCGCTTTCGACAGCGCGATATGACATTAATTAGTTATTTTGCGTCGATCAATTTCGGATATTTGTAGAGTCAAATAGCGGTGAATTTGCATGAAAATTCGAGCGGCAGAGAGATTACAGATTCAGTCGTCAAATTTTTAACATTAAATGACAATTTTCCATAGTAAGAATAATTTTTGAACAAAATTATTTATTTAAAAGATTAAAGGATTACCAATTAACGAAAATTACCAATTAATGAGGAGAGGCGTGCGCATAGTGCATGCTATATAAATAATCGCATTGAATAATAATATAATTCCGTCATACGAATACCGTTAATCCCTTGCCGCGAAATGTAATATAATATCACCGCGTAATATTCGTTACGGGCGCCGGAAAGTGTCAAATAAATATCTAGAAACCATTTATGGAAATTATACCAAGTTTGTTAAAATTATGTATTTTCATAATAATTATATTATATTATAGAACTGTCCAATGATAATGATTTAATGCACACGCGTTATTATCTTGAAACAGAGCAACTCACGGTGCAATGTGAGAAAAGTTATCAATGTTGAATAACTTTTATAATGTGATATTTTTCGTTTATTCCATCATACACGCGCTCTCCGCGTAAAACTTCGCGCAATAAATACATACGTAACAATATTTTACGCGATTTGCAATATTGAAACAATCAGGCATGTTCGTCGTTTCTTTTTTCGTCATTAATCACTTAACAAATACGTCCAATGCAATTCAATGTTATTTCAATATATTTAAATATTTTGCAGAATAACGATCAAAATGTAATATCATTATATGAAATTTGAATGCCAGATTTGTCGCGACTGGATAAAGGACAGTGATAAACGATGGCGATACTTTATGATTACATCGTAACACGTAAAAAAGGAAGAAGTTACCACCCCTCTCTCATAAATGACACTTAACTGAGTAATAAATTCTAGAGAGGGTGATTAATCGTGTGCAAGGCCGAGATAATGTTTTAGGCCTGGCCACGAGAGCGCGAATCTTCCTTCCTTGCGATTAAACAGGTTCTTCGTCCCAATTTTTACGTAAAGCGCAGTCCTGGCACGTTTTTAGGGCGGCACACGGACCAGAGGCGGCGCGGAACGACGCTGAGTAAGCTGAGTCGACTGTGCCGCCTTTTCCGGTCGGATACTCGTCTTCCGGTGGGAGGGGAGGGAAAAAAAAAAATCATATCTTTCTGATTTACTGTTCGGCCAAATTTCGTCTCGCGGCGTTCTCCAGGCGCGCGGGATTTTCCACCGGCAAAAAGCGCACCGCCGCGCGCCGCCGCTTCTGGCAAGACTCGATATCTTTTTCGTTCACGAGCAATGCGGCAGAAACAGGATCTTCTCATTTACTCTATTATGCATGCTGCCTATAAATAACGGCGCGAGACATCGAACACCGTTTTTCCGTTACACACAGCGAACAGTTTAAAAATCGCTGCTGCTCCGCTATATCCAGATATCGATTTGCCCGGTGAAAATACATTTATATGTATATACAAGTGTGTGTATATATATATATATATATATATATATATATATATATATATAAAATATATGTACGTTTATATGTATGTATGTATGTATGTATGTATGTATGTACGTACGTATGTATGTGTATATATATATATATATATATATATATATATATATATATATATGTACGTTCTCGAAATAAATTCAAATAAAAATTTCTTCGAACTGACTGACAAAGTTTACGTCGAGCACTTTCAGACAATATTAGGTTTGAATAAAAAAGGAAGCTTTAAAATAAAATGAAATATTTAAAACTTTCATAATGCTGTCGGTTAAGGACGCGAAAAATAGATGGCGAAGTAGGAGGGCAATATTATATCATAAGATATAAATTTATTGCACTCTACTATATTAGTGGTTTCCAAATCTGTTTAGCTACTACCATGCTTTTACGGGATCAAAATTTTACAAAGTTTCAGCGTGGGATTCGCAAGATGAGATTAACCGCGAAGGCAGAATAAACGCGCGAGGCACTTCTACTTCATGCGAAGTGACGCGAAAATATACCGACCTCGGGGCGAAATACAACTTGCTGGCAACTATCACCTACATCATTCCGCTCCGTCGGGCCCGACACCCCTTAATTCCATTCTCCCCGATGGCGTCTTTTACGCCCGAGCGAGTAAACGTATCAGCCATATGCTCGCGAGCGAGCGTCGGATGGAAAATATTGTTTCTCGCGATGTTATAAGGGTCGCGCGGGTGAATCTTCTTCCTCGAAAAGTCCATGAAGAAGTCAAGTGTCACTCTCGAAATACAAAGTTCTCCGTAAGCAGGGACGATAATTGAGGCCTCAAGAGAGAATTGATGGAACTCGACGTCCCCGTTTTGCTTTCCCGAGAGACTCAAAGGAAGTTGTACATAATCTTTTAACCATATAACAGATATGCTTCACTTTATATGTACATAGCACGGGCATACGTCTCTACGCTAGCCAAAGAAATTTATAATTACTGAAGTAATAATTATAAATTAATTTAACTTGTTTTTGAATTTGGCACTTGGCTCTTAATGATCCCTTGAGCAGTGCGATAATCTATTTCTTATATTTCTTATATTTTATAAGAAATATAAGAATTAATAGGTTATAGCACTGCTTCGTTTTGAATGCTCTATTGACAGATTTATTCTGATCTGCTTTCTATTTTTAATATATATGTCATATATTATTTCAGTAATTTTTTTGCCTAAAAACAAATCAGTCAATAAAGTCTCTAACAAAATTATAAAATATAAAAGGTAGATCATAGCGTTGCAGAAGGGATCATTAATAGCCAACTATTAAATTCGAAAACAAGTTAATTAATTTATAATTACTGTTTACATAAATTTTACAAAACATGTTGCGTTATTAAATTAAGTTAATTTGCGAAACAATTGAATATAAATAGATTCATAAATTCCACTAATAAAGAAACTAGGATAATAATAAAGCATTAATTATTACAACATATTACGCGTCGCGTTAATAAGCGATTATATTGCATAACAAATTACTGTATATGTTCTTGGATATTGATTACGTGATAATTCATATTTGGCTGCCTCCCTTAAAGCAGAAGAGATTTGTCGCGATGACGTTCGCACACGCGTGACGTATCTCGCGGGAATCGCCTTGTCGCAGAGATCAGGGATTCTGCGGCATACTTCGTCGCCGGGAAGAATGACCCCATAAAAAGTTCATAAAAGCGCTGCTGCGAGAATATGCCGGGTACCTCGAGCGTGCAGGACTTTAACGCTCTCTTCAGTTACCCGCTGCAGCAATGGCTCGTATCGCGCTTCCGCGTAGCCGCGACATAATGGACCGAGGCATCTGCTGGAATTTTCATTTTTCCGGTCGACCTCGCGGAAAATCATAACCCGACGCGCGCCCGACGCCACGGAAAAACGTACGGCTGACCGACGTTGTCGTCAACGTTGTCGTCGTCGTCGTCGTCGTCGTCGCTCAGCGACAACATCACAGACATCCCCCGCGGTTTTCGTGTGAAACGCCCCGCAACTCTCTTGCTTTTCCATCGTCACCTCGCAATGTCCTGGCGCATAATCGCCAGCGAGACCACTCACAGTTTTTTATTTCCCACGAGAAAAATCGCGGTCGTCTGTATAACGCACGCACACTCACACATACACACGTACGCGACGTGAGAGATGTGAACGACGAAAGGGATGCTGAGATTTTGCCGGGAAGGCTCACGGCCGACCATTCGTAATTCGGGCGATAATTTTCAGTAATCCTCGTGACGCGCGCTTTCTTTCGCAAACAAAACACAAACTAAACAGTTTTCTGCGGCTTAAGCTCTTAAATTAAGGATTAACCGTGCGCTCTGGGACGCGTGGCATGGAGAAATAGGGAGCGAAGAAATACAATAATACAAGAAATACAACAAATTCAAGCGCTCAGAAATTAGTTTGAGAGAGACGCGGAACAAAAATGCTCCAGATACGTTATCCCCGACTTGGCATGAATCTGACTGCTTAAATGGTACATCGCAGCATCCGCATTATAAGTATCTGTACGTAAATCTGCCGGCGCTATAACTGACGGTAGCAATAACCGATACCGAGCCGTAGATTGCGCGGCATAATGGTGGATGAAATTTTTATAGCGTAGCACATTCGGGAAGTGAATGTTTTATCGTAATTGTAGCCGGCAGAATTGTTTCTCTCTTTGTTCGCCTTCTTTCACACAAACGGTTCGTGCATCGATCGTATAACGTAATAGAATGTCCTAGAGCCGTGACATCTATCATCCGCAGACTGACAAATTTGTAGTCAATTTGTTCTGTGAGCGAAAGTTTATCGCAACTGCATCTTGGCAATCAAGTTTTCTATTAAACTCTTGTTAAAGTGAAGGGCGTTGGAAATTGAAGAATAAATCTTTGTTTACATTTATTTCCATTTTCCCACGAATGCCGGGAGGATGGCCGAAGCTCTTCGACTGTCTCGTTGATGAAGTAAATATTAAAATATTCTCCAACACTTTATTATTTCCGTCGCGAGAGAAATGCCACGATATGAAATGCAAGCAGTAACTATCGTTATCCATCTCTATTTCCGAGCATATTTCAAATATCGCAGCAGAATCTTACGGAAACGTCATCGGTTTCTTGACGCCTGCGAGTATAATTTTCACCTTACTCTTTCGCACTCATTTTCGTTCCGGATTGTGAAAGTGATTCCCAATCTTCGAGCAATCTCGCTGGACTTTTTCAACGAGGATGTCACGTTCGCGTCTTATATTTCGCGGAGCAGGCGGAAGAAAAGAACGCACTTTAAAGTTTAGATTTCTCCGCGGTTTCCCTCGTCCACGCGTCATCGCTCGCGCAAATCGAAAGTTCAACTACAACGATGGGATTCGAAGTTGTTCCCCTTCTGGCTGTTTCTCCGAGCTGGTTGAAAGCCAAAGTCGCGGATCACGATGAACATTCAATTTCCTAGCGTCGTTAAACCGCATGCGAAAGAGGTGGGATGAGTATCGACCCCTCAATCGTTCTTTCCGTACACGTCCTGCATTGAGGTGGAAAAGAGTGAATCTGGAGGATCCATGAAGCTGTACGCATGCCAGCCGTTGCGAGCAAAAATGCAAAAGAAGAGGATTGCATTGCACATTGCACGCGCACTCTCGAAAGAGAAAAATGCGACGTTCACGAGCGAAAAAATTTGTGTTTGGCGCAACGATAACGGATATAATAGTGTGTAATTTTCAGAGAGATCTGTCGTGTCGAGATAAATTTATTAACTCGTTTGGAGTATTTGATCGAAATAAGTTGATGAAGATAAATTTTTGTAGTATAGATTAAATTTGAATGAAAAGAACTGCAGTTACGTTCTCGTACCATAGAAAGGTATGAAATAGAGATACGTGGTATAGTAGTAAGCTCTGGCCAAAAGCAAAAAGAAAAATACGTTCCCAAACCAACAGAGAGGTCATTGAGAAATTTCGACATACACCAAATACACTGAACACGTGATATTGAAGACGAGCACGGGCAAAGCGGGTGCAACGAAAAGAGCGGTCGCTTTTAAATCGCTGAACATGAATAGAAGTGAAAATAGGCCGCGATGCAAGGTAGAAGATACGCAAGTACCTAAGGTACTGAAGTTCAAAGCATTCGGAGGTGTAAGCCACGTTATCGAAACTGAGCGTGTCAAAAATTCAGCAAAAGAGAAAGACAAATGTGTATACAGTGACGAAATTAATTATTTGTCCAGAAACAAGATATTAAACACAAAATTGTTTTATGCTGAAATTCACCAATTATTATAATATTACAGAAAAAATTAGAAGTGAAAACTCATATCTAAACTTGTGTTCAAAACAAACTGAAAAATTCAGTAGTCTGTTATTAACAATAAAGATTGAAAATTGTATTTGAATAAAATTGCAACAAAGCATAAATTCATTTATTTATTTTTAGCTGTTTTTAAGTTTGAAAATATATATAAAAAATTACGGCAAAATAAACAAGATATTTTATATAAATATCATGAAATTAATTGTTCGAACATATAAGATATTAGGAGTTTATTTTATGCTACAAATCGAAAGCACACTTTTGATTGAGATGCATCATTGATAAGAGTTTAACTTCCAATCGTTTTTTTCTAAAAAATTAATATATTTGGTAAATTTGTAGCATAAACTTATCCTCATTAGCCAATTTTATCCCTCCCCACCAGCGGGATAAATTAATTTTAAAATATTTTAAAATCGTTGATTAGGTGCTAATTTGTTATTAAAGTCCAAAATTAGATCAAACCGTTTGACAAAAAATTAAAAAAAATTAGGTAAGGCTAGCTTAATGCTAAGCCAGTTTCAAACTGTAAAGAAATTTTATAACTCACCGGACCGATGCGCAGCAGCGGAGTTATAACACAGCTACATTAATCTGTAAAGTGCATATAAATCCAAATTATAATACCGTCCAAAATAATGAATAGTTAATTTAAAAAACATTATATTAACTTAAAGATGTAATTTTTGAAAGATAAATTATTATATAAAAATAATTATAATATCGATTATCAATTAGACTTAATCTCAGATAGGTAGGAAACAGTAAATGAAATAAGTCATAAATATCTCACCCAAGGGTTGCTCCGCCGACGCTCGATGCCACCCTGGCCGTCTCCTCCTCTCCTCTCCTCTCCTCTCATCTCTACGCCGTGGCACTCAAACAACACTGATCACTCGCGAGAATGAGATTAACTCGACACTCGCGCGTATATTTATCATCGCAACGCGACGGTCACTCGGCATTTTACACAACGTTTCACGCGACAACTATCGCAATGATCCTTACGAGCTAAGACGAGAGGCGTCCGCTCGTCAGAATGCGATTATCCTTCTGAAATTGCGCCATAACCTTATCGAATGCTCGCACGTATACTAATCAACCGCAACGCGACGATCATCGGCATTTCGCACGACACCGACATCACTGGCACGCGACGCGACGAAACAATGACATGGAACGTGCGATCATGCGTAACCACTTCACTTTCGACAGCCGCGAAATCAGCCTGTCGACGAGATGGTCGACGGATTCCAGAACAATGGAAACTTTTCGAAGGCCGCGCAGATAATTACACGCGCCACCTATCGCGGGACCTGTGCTTGTCCTTCCCCCCTCTATAAAAACAACTGCGTACGCTCGCGTCTTGTGCGTAGCCACAGCTCCTTCGGCACTTGCACTCTCGCAAAGACGAGAGGCGTCTGCCCGTCGCGACGCGATTTCAGGTTGCGGCCATAACCTTGTTTACTTCTCGCGCGTACACCAATTACCGCAACGCGACGATCACCCGACCGGCGCTTCGCACGACTCCGATATCACTGGCACGCGACGCGACGAAACAATAACACGGAATGTGCGTAGCTATACTCTTTTGCCAGCTGCGAAATGCCGCGAAATCAGCCGAAACGAGCGACGGCCCGCGGACGACGAGCTCTGGAGCAACGGAATCTTTTCAAGGATCACGCAGATAATTTTATACACCACCTGCCACCTGTCGCGAGACACCCTCACCATCGGTAATCGATTATCGATTACGATTATCGATGATCCTAAGACGCGAGCGTTCGCAGTTGTTTTATGTAGGGGTGTTCCGCGATAGGTGACGCGTGTAATTATCTGCGTGGCCTTCGAGAAGTTTACGTCGTTCTGGAGTCCAGTCCGGCGGCCGTCGCGTCGTCAGGCTGATTTCGCGGCTGCTGAAAGAGTTGTGGTTATGCACGATCGCACGTTCCATGTCATTGTTCGTCGCGTTGCGTGCCAGTGATATCGGTGTTGTGCGAGATGCCGGGCGATCGTCGCGTTGCGGTAATTACGCACGAGCAGTCGGCAAGGTTATGGCCGAGATTACGGCGCAACCTCAGAAGGAATCGTGTTTTGATGGGCGGACGCCTCTCGTCTCAGCTCGTAAGGGTCGTTGCGATAGTCGGAGCGTAAATAAGTTATCTGTGCGACCTTCGGAAAGTTCCCGTCGCTCTGAAGCTTCCGTCGTCCGTCGGCCTTCACGTCGTTCACGTCGATTTCGCGAAAGAGTTGTGACTACACATTCCACGTTATTGTTTTGTCGCGTCGCGTGCCAGTGATATCGGTGTTCTGCGAAGTGCCGGGCGATCGTCGCGCCGCGATGATAAATATACAGCTGTCTTACGTAGGGGTGTCGCGCGACAAATGGCGCGTGTATTTACCTGCGTGATCTTCGAAGAGTTCTGTTGCTTGGAGCCCGTCGGCCGCGTCATTCAGGCCGATGTCGCGGCCGAAAGAAGAGTTGTAACACGCAATCCTCACATTCCGCATTATTGTTTCATCGCGTCGGGTGCCAGTGACGTCGGTGTCGTGCGAAATGCCGATGATCGTCGCGTTGCGGTTAATTAGTATACGTGCGAGCATTCGATAAGGTTATGGCGCAATTTCAGAAGGATAATCGCATCCCGACGAGCCGACGCCTCTCGTCTTAGCTCGTAAGGATCATTGCGATAGCTGTTGCGTGAAACGTTGTGTAAAATGCCGAGTGACCGTCGCGTTGCGATGATAAATATACGCGCGAGTGTCGAGTTAATCTCATTCTCGCGAGTGATCAGTGTTGTTTGAGTGCCACGGATGTACAACGGCGTAGAGATGAGAAGAGAGGAGAGGAGGAGGCGGCCAGGGTGGCATCGAGCGTCGGCGGAGCAACTCTTGGGTGAGATATTTATGACTTATTTCTTTTACTGTTTTCTACCTATCTGAGATTAAATCTAGTTGATAATTGATGTTGTAATGATTTTGAATAATTTATCTTTAAAAAATTACGATTTTCTTTAAGTTAACATAAATGTTTTTTTGAATTAACTATTAATTATTTTGGACACTATTATAATTTGGATTTATATGAATTTTGCAGATTAATGTAGCTGTGTTACAACTCCGCTGCTGCGCATCGGTCCGGTGAGTTACAAAATTTCTTTACAGTTTGAAACTGGCTTAACATTAATCTAGCTCCAAGAAATTTTTGTTTAATTTTCTGTCAAACGGTTCGAGCACCTAATTTCGGACCTAATTTAGCACCAAATTAGCACTTAATTTTTAAATATTTTAAAATTAATTTTACTCTGGCGGGGGAGCTAGCCTAATATGGATAATAAATTTTCATATCTTACCTCTGGACAATTAATTTTGTGATTATATACAGCCACTATACTATCAAAGACTCAAATAATTTCACACGCGCGAGAGTCAAATCGCAGTTTTCCATAATGCCAATCGCGAATGCGGTAAAGGGAGGGAGAATAAGGAGAAAGGGGAAAAATCCGGTCGGTATCAAGAGGGTACGCGAAAAAGGAAAAGGAAGAAGGGAAAATGCGATATTACGAGTTTATACCTAGGATTTCCTGGGCCGGTACAAGAGTTTGTTCGGGTTCGAGTATTCGATTTTAAACCATCCCTCCTTCGCTAGCATAACTGTACTACGCTATCCGTACCTTTTCCCGCCCCGGCTCGATGGTGGGCACTCATGAAAATATATTGCACTTTCCATCGTGGTTTACACGTTGCATTCTCTGACAATTGGATTGAAAATCGATCCCTCGCGATTGCGTTATTGGAGCCGACAACCGGGCATCTCGCAGAGAGACAGGATGATACTTCTTATCGTCTGCTTGTCCTTCCTCTCTTATCCCTCTCTCGATACGTGAATCTCTCGCCATAGGAGCAACAATTTAAACCCTTAAGCCGTTATCGAATCCTCTTCGATCCTGTTTTCAATCTCTTTCGAGATAACTTTTGCTAATCATTTTTCATGCTTTTCCATCATAGTGTTGAAAAGATTCTCAACATTTTATGTATCAGACGTTTATTTCTGATAATAATCGATCTATTCGTCACCAAAGATTACTTAGCAACTCACCTAAAATTGATTAGCAAGTAATTGCAGAAATTTATTGAAAAAATGAATAATTGCAAAGTAAGAGCAAAAAAGAGATAACATTGATTATGTGTTTTTTTTAATAAAATCATTTACTCGTTAGTCGATTTCTTTTATTAGAAAATCTCGACAAAAGATAAATTGTCGTCGTCTTTCTCTATATCATCAGCGAACGTGTTTTAATTAACGGCGAAATTATGAGTTTTGTAATCAAAAGCGGCAAAAAGCAGATATAGCCACGACGATGTCGTAAAACGTTCACAAGCGTAAGAAGCGCGGGCTGGGCATATCGTATTGCGAGCACCATATGCGCTGGTGTACCTCCAGACCTAGAAAAGCGTCAGCCGACGCGGCTGCCGGATTCCGACGCCTAAGCGAATAGTATACCTGCATAATACCGGGATTGTGCGGATATGCAGACCATAAAATGCCACCGGGGGTTGACGGGGAGAGAGACGGAGGGGCAAACAAGCGCTCCGCGAGACGTAAAATCCGTCGTATAAAAATTCACGTACAGTCTGCCGCGCGATTTTCCCGCCCCGCGAAGCACCGAATGGCGTTTAACGCGGGATGAATATGCACGCGCGTACGCATGCACGCACTGCGTGTGAACGCATGCACGCATAAATACACGCATTATCCCACGGCTAGCAAGTTAAATAACAAAATAGCTTTATACACACGAGCGCCCACGCAGATGCATTCTAATATTTTTTTTTTTTTCTCTGTTAAAGCTTTCCACTCCCCTGATAAATTTCCAGGTGCCTGGCCTTTGTCATTTATTAGCTACTTTTACGATATATAGACCGTCCATAGAAAATAAAGGTACAATAGGAAGAACGCAACTTTCATTTTTGCTGCGTCTAGTATTTAATTTATCATATCCAGGAAGCATAAAAGAAAAAAAAAGGGAAACGCGACGCAAACAATACTGTGCAGCAATATCGTACGACGGTATATTGTTGCACATCTGAGCATCCGTACCTTTTGCCGCTGATTTTCTTTCAAATACAGCTGCCGCATCAATATCTTGCTGTTTACTCGACGAGGAATTTGTATCGAATAAAAAAAAAAATTGTTTGCACAAGTCTCGTTGAATATTTAACGCATAGGATACGCATATGTGATTACATCTCTAAATGCGTGAGTTTCCGTATTGCGTCTAGGCTTAATGAACGGTAATTTATAGCAGATATTGACGATGATTGAAACATCGACAGGAAATAGAAATTAGCGTTGAGGCTAATGAGCTGTACGCTCATGTGATCACCGATCTCAAAATGACAGAAACGCAATTGTTATCTTCTAGCTCTGACTGGATAATTAATCTTTTCCTAAAATCCGCATTCTCACTGATTGGGACTTCGTATATATGCAAAAAATATATTGTAATCACGAACAATATTTTTATTCGTTTTCGAGGAACGTCCCCTTATGTTTTTATTCGCGATAAATTTAAAAGATATCGTCGATGTTGTCTGACAGGAAAAACCGCAAGAAAAAATATATAAATATAAATATTAATGTTTATATAAATCTAATGTATATATAAAGATGTAAATTACTATAAACAATGCTTCGCCTGCATAATGCGCGCACGTTTGCTCAAATAAAAAATTGCAGAGTTATCAACATTGACGTATTTCCGAGGGGAAATTCACAGCCGGCATTGGTGTACAAAATTTCGGCAGTGGACTGCCGAAAAAAGTAAGCAGTGACCTATAATATTGACGGCATTGTCGTCAGTGGTTGGGGAGTGGTGAGCTCACTTCAGAGTCGGTTTTTCGATCATGGGGTTGAGCACAAAAATTTTTGAATACTTCGGGAAAGCTTTAGAATTCTTGTGCAGGCATTGGCGTATGATAATAGGCACGCGGTAGTGTTCATAATTGCATGGCATTGCCTTAATTTTAATATAGGATTGACGGCATTGTAGGCATTGACTAACAATAAGCATTGTCGGCAGTGTACAAAAATGTCGGCAGTGTTTTACAGCAATGCCAAAAATCGGCATTGGTGTACAAAATTTTGGGTTGTGAATTCCCCCTCGCGTATTTCGTATTTTCACTCATGAATCGCCGAAATAACGTCGACGTCATTCTTGCACATGTACAGACGATAAATTGCGGCTGAAGCTTACGCAAGGAGAAGAGGATTGGTCGCGGTAAAATAGTCTCGAGAAAAATCTAGGTCGTTAGGCGTCGCGGCGCCGCGTGTGGTGTTCAAATGACGCGTCGCCTCGTGACGAATTTCCCGGACGGCGATAAAATATGCCAGGCGAAACAGCGATATGCATTTTTGAATTTTCAATTTTTCCGAACTTTCCTCTTCAAAGCTGAAACTAAAGAAACTGTAAATTAAAACGGACAAAAACGTAAATTACGATTTAGCATCAATAAAATTACAATCAATAAAGAAGATATCATTGCAATTTCGGCGAAATTAATTTTTGCTATCCTATAATTCTACTTGAAATATATATTGCCATGGGACATTAAAGAATGTCGCACAAATGGCAGAGAATGTAAAATACCAGCTGGTATCCATCTGTTCTTACAAATGTGCTTATAAAGTATTTATTCTTATGGATTTTGAGGGAAGTAGTGTCTTGAGATAAATCTTTTTAGAGCGCACATAGCATATAGCATAGCTGCAAGATTTTTTAAAATCTCTGTGATATTAAAACATTGATAACTCTACGAGCATTATTAAAATAGCTACCGCTAATTAAATTTCGCAGCTTCGATCAAGAAATATTTTTGATTTTCATCTCCCTCTAAAGTTATCAGCTCTGCTCATTTACATATATTTGCACGAAACGAAGAGGCACAGAAAATTGCTATTAAAGTTAAACATTCTGTATAGAGGTACACGGATATAAAATAGAAGAAACATATGTTCAATGCAGAGAAAGTATTTCAAGAAGATATTTAAAAATTGTTAATATCGTAAGAAAAATAAAGTGATATTGAACCAAATGTTTATATTTAGAAGAATAAATTGTCTGCCTTTTTGTAGGATTAAGGATATTCTTTTAGTTATACGGGGGGGGGGAGATGTAGGAGACTTGTTGTGAATTCGCTTTTCGCGAACGAAGAACTACTTACCGTTATCGCGAGATCGATCTGTCTTTTCTTTTTCTGACGAATAGTTATGTCTACTTTCCGTGACTGCGTTGCCTCAAATGTCTTTGCCGCGTATATACTTTATTTAATGCACGAGAGAAAAACAGACGGATGTAATCGAGGGGGAATTCACAACCCAAAATTTTGTACACCAATGCCGATTTTTGGCATTGCTGTAAAACACTGCCGACATTTTTGTACACTGCCGACAATGCTTATTGTTAGTCAATGCCTACAATGCCGTCAATCCTATATTATAATTAAGGCAATGCCATGCAATTATGAACACTACCGCGTGCCCATTATCATACGCCAATGCCTGCACAAGAATTCTAAAGCTTTCCCGAAGTATTCAAAAATTTTTGTGCTCAACTCCATGATCGAAAAACCGACTCTGAAGTGAGCTCACCACTCCCCAACCACTGACGACAATGCCGTCAATATTATAGGTCACTGCCTACTTTTTTCGGCAGTCCACTGCCGAAATTTTGTACACCAATGCCGGCTGTGAATTTCCCCTCGGATGTAATATATATGTATGAAAAAGAGGTACATCGTATTGAGGCAAAATACGTACGAAAGATTCCTGCCCGAGGAGAATCGGCACCTCGCAAATCGTTGAAGAGTTGATTGGCGGGCACAGATTAAGTTCTTCAGCTTTCAGTTTAATGAAACGTCCGATCGGATTTGATATTTCAGATTACGTCGATGGGTCCATACTGATTGACGCCGCGGATATTGCTAAGCCTCACGTAATACGATTATTAAACGAGTACGCTCTACGTTGGAAACTCACGATGACAACACATAGGAAATCGAATTTACGTAGGGAAGGAGATGCGAAGGAAGCACAAGCGCGTATCTCATAATTTATTTCGCATCTCGAGAGAATTTCGTATAACATCCTTCTCGATAGGCAATATTAGAATTGCCTATGGATAGGCAATGTGAAGTATTGTGTCAAGATAATTTTTCGCAAATATTTGGATATAATTCGTTTAATGTATCCAGTTGTTGTTAAAAAGTTCTCTTTCATTTATGCTACTGAAAAATTAAGATCATTCACTTTATGTGTAGGGTGTTTCAGAAATAAGAGGCCAAATTTTAAGAGCATATTCTACTCACTGTAAGGATAAAAAAGAGGCAATAAATTTGAATCTGAAAACGTTTCCTTTTTGAATCCTTTATGAACATTTTTTATTTATAACAAACTTTGGTAAAGAAAACATTTTATTTAAAAAATTGATCGAAGACGTCAAAACATTTCTGGAATATTTCGTATTTTGTCATAAAGCGACTTCGAAGTACTTTTATAGTAGAAATAGGAGAGCACGAATAAAACAAATTGAGAAACAGGTTTGAAAAAAATTATATCAAACTATTTTAAAAATTGAAACAGATATTTAACTTGATTGCTAAAATGTCAAAACTATTTGCAATAGCATTATCATACTTGGGTGTCCTACATAACTATTTTGTTGATGGCCCTCTATAAAATTATTTTCTGATCTGTATCTAGTTAAATTTTTAGATGCTGCAGTAAAATTGTTATTTCCTGTTATAGTATCATAAACAAGAGTCTCAAGATGTTCCCATAAATAAAAAATTCAAGAGATTTATATCAGGAATTTGTTCCTATTTACCACTTTATTGATCGATATAGTAATTATTAAGAAACTTTTTCGTAAACAGTGTTTATAGCTTAGAAAGAAAGCATTTCTAGGCTTAAATTTATAAAATTGTTTTATTCTTACAATAAAATATGCTCTTAAAGAGTTTAGTCACCTATTTCAAAAAAATCCTGTATAATCACTGCTATATTGATATTGGCGTATATGCTGACGTTTCTGTTTGCAACTACGGAGTCTTTACTATAATTAATATAAAAGCATCTTGTTTACTTCCAGAGAGATTTACATGCTTTCAATTCACTAGAGATACTTACTTTCAGTACTGTTGACAGGTTCACAAATTCACGTAATCTAATCTCCGTCCACGGTCTCATATTCATCAGCGAACACCGCGGATATTGTGGAAGTACGGTAACATACGTATGGTCAATGGAAACTAGAGAGAAGTTTAACATCATGTAGAAGGATAACTTAGGGAAGGCAATCTAACTATCTCGCGCACGTACGGCGATGTAACTGAAGTACGTAGTTAGCGTTTCCAACATGTACTGAAGTCTGCTTGAGAAATACTTTCCTCACTGTGTAACCGAGATATTTGTCTCTCCTCATCGCCATAAAGTATTTGTGCGATCTATATTTGTTTTAATATTAATCTGACAAATTAAAAGCTGTTTAATAACTGCTTTCGTAGTGTACATAAATTAAAGTAAATTTTTTAGCGAATTTATTAAATACATCGAATTATTTGTCACTAAATATATTGAATATTTATTCGAATAATTGTTGTATTAATTTCAAATTTGTATAAAGAATTGTCTTACACATTTATAAGCATTTTATGAATCATCTCGTCTAAATAATAATAGGATAATGCTGTGAATACGAATGTATATATTAAAATTAGGGTTAATAAAGTTACTTTATAAAAGTAACTCGTTATCGTTACTGTGTTTCTTTCTGGAAAGTAACCTCTTACTGTTATCGTTACTTAAAAATTAACAGGTTACTTTTTGAAATTAATAGAATATTATACACGAAATTCTGTAATAAATCGAAAGTATTATACAATTCTATTTTCTAATAAAGAAATAAGATTCAAAATTTGATAAGTATTAACTTTTTATATATTATTATATAATATTATGAGGTCCGTATTCAGAGCGCGCTTATAAAGATATTAGCAAGCTTTTTTTTTGTCATTTTATCCTCGTTTTACGTCTAATGAACGATAAAGATAAAATGATAAAAAAATGCGCTAACATCTTTATAAGCGCGTTCTGAATACGGGCCTATATATATATTAAATAACACATATTTAACACTTGACTTGACAATAAACCGATGAAAAAAATAAACTTCGTCGTACATGTCAGTTAAAGACTTTTATATGGTTACAAGATAATATAAAAATTTTAGTTGATTTCTGATATTTGTATTTCATAAATAAAACAAATATTAGTAAAAAGGAAATAGAAATAGGCTAATCAATCAAATTGGATCGTTGATTAGATCACTGATTTCATGTTATAAATTATATAATAGCAATTATTAATAGAAATAGAAATATACATAGACTAATGAGTCAAATTAGATCGCTAAGTGGACTGCTGATTTTACATTATAAATTAAATAATGACAAACGTTTTGACTTTAAATCAGATCATCTTCAGTGCGCTTATAAAAATATTGGTAATCTAAATAAAATAAGTTGTCAAGTGAAATACAATTTGAAATTTATCGCATGCATGAAAGAAACATTTGACACATGGTATATTTAATTTATAATAAGTATTAAAAGAATGCTGGAGTCAACATATTGCTGGTTACATTGGCCTCAATTATGGTCTCAATACTACATCGCTAGAATATTTAAAGCTTTAGCTGGATACAGATCTGAAAATAATTTTATTGGACCATTAAAATAATTGATAAATATAACAGATTTCCAAGCATGTTGAGCAATGCTGCAAAAGATTGTGACATTTTACCAATCAGTTTGAGTCCAACATAATTAATTTAATAATTAATTTACTAACCTAACAAAATTATTTTTAGGTCTGCATCTAACTAAATTTTTAGATATTTCAGCAAAAAAGTATTTTTTCCGTGTAAAAAATCATACACACATACAAAGTAAAATTATTTAAATCGCTGTCGTTATTGGCAAAATATAACTGCGTTATTGTTAACATTATAAATAAGAAAATGTAACGTTGTCCATTTGTTATTGAAAAGGAAATTTAACTCAATCTCTCTCTCTCTTTCTCTCTCTCTCTCTCTCTCTCTCTTTCTCTCTCTCTCTCTGATGATTGAACAAATATAAATAACAGATATTTCAGACTAATTATATTAGACTAGCTGATATTAATAAATTGATATCCAGTTGTTCGTCTGCTTGTTTTAATCAATAACAAAGATCAAACTTCATTATTTAAGCGATGAGACATTTACCAGTAACATATTTTCCAACCTTGATTAGAGCAAATATATCCCTTTATAGGAAAGCACAGATGGTCAATGTATTTCTAGCTGTTCGTTTTGGCGAGTGTTGAATCAAATGGCTATTGTCTTTCTTCTTTGGTGTCTGTGAGGAACAGGGCCGATAGAGACGTGGAACATCGTAAAATTTGCATATTGAAGGCATCGCAATTCCTTATCAGACTGCCGAGAATCCAGGATCATCGTCGACCGCATTCGTTTGCATTTCTCTTGGTGCAAAGGGCGCGCGTAGCAGTAATGCTATACATTTGTAAGTAACACGGAGATATTTACTAGGGACGCATGTTTCTAAAATGTCTCATCGTTTGAATAATGAAGTTTGACCTTTGTTGTTGGTTAAAACGAAAAGGCGAGCAACTGGATATCAGTCTGTTAATATCATCTAATATGATTAATGTGATATGAGTTATTTGTTATTTATATTTGTTCATCGTCCGAGAGAGAGGCTAAATTAAACTTCCTTTTATAATCTGCCCTTCCTATTCATCTATAGCCTGTAAATAAAACTCGTATCGCAGTTGAGTTATTGACATACCTGCATTATTTAATTTCGCAAAACAGAGTTACGTGCTATAGAAAAAGTTTTTATGAGGATAAACTCGCCCGATACTATGTATATCGTATGCAAGAGAAATCAGTGAGATAGTAAAAATAATTCTGCATATGAAAGACATTTCGCAATTTTTGCTGTCGCTAAACTATTTTAATTTTAATTTGAACGTAATTAAAGGCGGTGCTTCGACTTGACTTGAGGTACGACGTTTTAATCTCGCGGTTTGATTACACGAGGCAAACGTTTCTATAAAATAAATAACACGACCGTCGTACTTGCGGCGGACCTTCGCGCAGCTGTTTTATTATGCATTCGCGCGTATTTACATGACCCATTCATAACTAAAAAATCTTGAGGAACGAACGATTCATAATTCAGCTCGTTCTCCGGCATTCGGGGTCCAAAATCCCTCGTGTTCTCATTTGAACCTCTCACCAATCAGACCATCCTTCGCTGCATAAGAATTCGTTGCTCGATAACTAATTTACATCCGATTTCGCGTAGCTACGGTAGAGGAGGGGACAGAGGTTGCCTAAATAAAATATCCTTCGAAACTCCGGCGTTCTTTTCCGCCGACGACCTTTCCCGCCGGGTTCAATGACACCGACGTCCCCGAAGGACGCACGAATATAAAAATTGTAAATCGCTGAATATGGACGGACTTGTGTATCCGGCGGGAATAATCCCGCATTACTGTCGGCCTCGGAACTTCCGTCTCGGTCATCATGAGTTATGCGTCTAGGAGGATGCAGCCGGGGGTGGGCGGGGGCATAATCAATGAAGCATCTCTACCGGTTTCTTCATTAATGGTAATGATCGCGCGGTTCTGACGGTCCGCGCGAGAGAGCTTGCAAAAGAGAACGTCGCGATTTGTATCCAGAACGCGGGATACGACGAGAGCCAAGAATCAGGGCGGGATGAAGGGGGGGGGGGGAGAGACAGACCGATGAAATCATGAAATAAACCCCCTCGTGATGCGAGAATAGGGACGCGATGTCGGTGCTGCATGACGCGAGAGGAAAGGGGTGGTTGTGCACAGCCTCCCGCCTCCAGTTCAACTTCCGACAATAAAAGAGAGTTAAGACATCGCAAGCCGATACATTGAATAAATTCAAGTGCTGTTGTAGTAGTTCAGCACCTGAACAGATCACACAAGAATTAGTGGAATCAGTGGGATAGAACGTTTGCTGTCTCCACTAAGTGTTTTCGGCCAAACATACACGTTTACCTGGTCAACGCATCAAAACACCAATCAAAACAATCAAACAGTAACAGTGTTACTGTTCACGCGGGAATCGAAGTGTTGCAATTGCGAAAACCGCATTCTGAGTCTTGCCACTGTTGCGCATAAATAAATTGTTACATTTAGAGAAAAGTCGCCTGGCTCACTCTTTTCTCTACTTAAATAAAAAGATAAAAACCCATAGTTTGTCCATACATAACTTTTTTCTATATAAAATCTGCAAAAAGCGAATTCTTGAAAAACGAAAATAAAATTTGTATGATTGAAGAAATTATATTCGCCACGCTGTATAAATAATCGATACACCAATTACTTTGGCATACTTAATTTATTAGTGAAAAACTAGGACCGCGCATTTCGTTATTACATCATTACGAAATCTTCGCATCAATCATCGCACTAAACACGTTCGTAACAAGGTGCAATCTATAACTTCAGGTTACTTTCGCCAAGCATTAAGGACGGCTATTCATCATGTTCGTTATGAAAAGATACGGCCGTGTCATTCGATTCCGCGCAGGTACCTGCGAAAACACTTGAGTTGCGGTAATTGTGGTTTTCCGCACAAATAATTATTATTGTAATTTAGATAGAATAAATCTTTCGCTAATTCACCAACCGGATTCAGTTTGTGTCTCTGTTCTACGTCCCGAACCCTGAATTCCCAATGAGTCGTCCGAGAAAGTCGATCTGTTCCGTTGCTTCGTGTAATCAAGAGAGATCGGGAAAGGATTATTTCTACAACACTGTATTTTAGCAAGCAGAACAAACCGCTAGATAGTATCTTCTTGTTATTTGCGAAACGTGGATAAAGCTATGTAATCCGAGCGAATCATTCGTTCAATAACAGAATTTAATTAATTTTAATGGCATGATCGTCTGTTACGCTATTGAAAATTGCTCAAATAACACGCTTCTTTCTTTTGTCACGCTAATTGCTTATGCATGCTCTCTCAGTGGATCATGTTTTCGAGTTATTGCGAGAGCTAGTCGCCTGCATTTACACGAAAATGTGTGTGCTTGTTTGTATTTACAAAATCGTTTTCATTTTTATGAGAATCGCTCGAGTACACATTTTGCATAATATATAATAATGGAAGTAATCTTTTTTTATATTACTTCTTTCTTCGAAATCCACAATTAAAAATATACCTTAATTATTTCTCAAGTAAATTTTCAAAGCTGAATTTTTTATTAGTGATATGCAAAGGTAAAAATAAATCTTAAAAATATAAAAATGAAACACAAACTCTTTGGTGATAAACATAACAAAAATGTATATAATACTTGAAAGTTATTTTATCAACATTTGATGTTTTTAAGGGGATTCTTTATTTATAAAATGAATTTATGATTGATATCTGTTTATAAATCTGAATCAAAAGAGAAAAAAATGCAATTGACAGCCACTTAAGTTATTGTTTAAATAATACGATACAATGGTTAAATAATGGATGTAATAAATAAGAGACGTATAACCGTTAAAAATTAATACCGTTTAAATTTTTCAGAGAAAAATTATTTTTGTTTTATTGCTACTGCTACTGTCTTATCAAGAGAATTATTGCTCACTGAACTTGGCGACTATAAAATATACGTATTTTATCGACAGCCTGTTCAACAATTCGATGTGGATTAAAGAATAGATTAATCGACACCAACATCTGAAGTTTATCCGTAAAAATCTTTTAACATTGCTCTCGAAAAAAATACGAGAGAAGAGTGTGTGAAGTTAGCATTTCAAGTGAGAGCATCTCATGCTAAAACTGCGTATTAATTAGCATCCAGCATACTTGCATAGTTCTTGATAAGTTTTAACAACAGTTTTGTCAAATTTACTATAAAAATTACGATATTAAGAAATGAGACTAACTTCCGACAATGCTAACTTCCGACCTCTGTGAAGTTGGCCCTACTTTTTCAAAATTTGAAAAAAGAGCACAGTTCTGGTTGCTCCCCGAAGAGTTCTAGAGTTCTCGATTGATTAAAAAAAGAGTTCTGCCGATTAAAGCGATAAAACATTATCTGACAATTTGGGGGGGGGGGCGAGGGGGAATTCACAACCCAAAATTTTGTACACCAATGCCGATTTTTGGCATTGCTGCAAAACACTGCCGACATTTTTGTACACTGCCGACAATGCTTATTGTTAGTCAATGCCTACAATGCCGTCAATCCTATATTAAAATTAAGGCAATGCCATGCAATTATGAACACTACCGCGTGCCCATTATCATACGCCAATGCCTGCACAAGAATTCTAAAGCTTTCCCGAAGTATTCAAAAATTTTTGTGCTCAACCCCATGATCGAAAAACCGACTCTGAAGTGAGCTCACCACTCCCCAACCACTGACGACAATGCCGTCAATATTATAGGTCACTGCTTACTTTTTTCGGCAGTCCACTGCCGAAATTTTGTACACCAATGCCGGCTGTGAATTTTCCCTCGGGGGGGGGGCAACTTCACAAATCTCCAACTTCAAAAGGCTGTAACTTTTTTGTTTCAACTTTTGCTTCAACTTTCGGACATTTTTTTACTAAACATAATTGATAAAACTTTTTGGAGGCCTGTCAAAACTCTAAGAAAATTGCAGAAACTCTCAAAAAATTTTTTCGAAAAATAAAAAGTTTTAATTTTTTTTTTTTTTTTTTAAATCGTTTTGCCACGAGTATTGAGATTTGGGAGTGTTCTAAAGAATCAAAATTTGCAAAAATATTTTTGACCAATGGGACTTAGAAAAATTCCGACATTCAAAATTCAAAACGCCAGAACTACTTTATTTTCGACTTTAGCAACTTGATCTTTAATGATAAAAGTTAGAACTCTTTGGGGGGCTACCAGAACTCCAAAGAAACTAGCGAAATTCACGAAAAAATTTTTCGACCAACGGGACTTAGAAAAATTCCGATTTTCAAAATTCAAAGCCAGAACTCTTTTGTTTTTGACTTTAGCGATTCGATCCATTATGATCAAAGTTATATTTCTTAGGGGAGCTACCAGAACTCCCGAGAAATTGAAACGAATTTCGCCAATTTCTCGGGAGTTCTGATAGCCCCCTAAAGAGTTCTATCGAATATGTTTAGAAAACATGTCCTAAAGTTGATAACAAAAAAGTTACAGTCCTTTGAAGTTGGAGACTTCTGAAGTTGCCCCCCCCCCCCCAAATTGACAGATGACGTTTTATCACTTTAATCGGCAGAACTCTTTTTTTAATCAATCGAGAACTCCATAACACTTTGAGTGCAACCAGAACTGTGCTTTTTTTTTAAATTTTGAAAAAATGGGGCCAACTTCACAGAGGTTAACTTTCGACAATGTCAAATAGCATCTTACCGTATCTTGAATCTTTAACGGTGGCAGAGTACAAATTCGTGGGGTTTTGAAGTTTAGATAGGTTCAGTGAATAGTTCTGATAATTAAAATCCAATAATTATAAGTAATTATTATAAGAAATGTACAATAGCGAGATGCTACAGTTCTCGCACGAGTTTTGGGCTGTACAAAATTTTAAATGGCAAATTACGTTTCTATACACAAGCTCGTGAAGAGTTGACAGCTAGCGCAATTCTAATAATTATAAATAATTATTATGAATAAAAAATCAACATGATAGTGAGATGCTGTGACACTGTCGCGAGTTTTAGGCCCCATAAATATTTTTCCTACAGTTCTCAACATATTAAAGCCCTTTCTGAAGAGTTGCGATCGATTCCAATATTAGTTAATCAAAAAATTAATAATTTTCGAAAAATCCGATTTTTCGCATATGTGGGTGAGATGCTGATCTTTTTCAAAGAGTTCTGTGTACGAAAAAATATTTTTTCTACAGTTCTTAACATATTAAAGCGCCTTCGGAAGAGTTGCGGTCGATTCCAATATTAGTTAATCAACAAAAAATTAATAACTTCTGAAAAAGTCGATTTTCCGCATATATGGGTGAGATGCTGATCTTTTTCAAAGAGTTCTGTGTATGAAAAAATATTTTTCTTACAGTTCTCAACATATTAAAGCCTTTTCCGAAGAGTTGCGGTTGATTTCGATAATAGTTCATCAACAAAAATTTAATAATTTTTGAAAAATCCGATTTTCCGCATATATGGGTGAGATGCTGATCTTTTTCAAAGAGTTCTGTGTATGAAAAAATATTTTTCTTACAGTTCTCAACATATTAAAGCCTTTTCCGAAGAGTTGCGTTTGATTTCGATAATAGTTAATCAACAAAAAATTAATAACTTTCGAAAAAGTCGATTTTCCGCATATATGGGTGAGATGCTGATCTTTTTCAAAGAGTTCTGTGTACGAAAAAATATTTTTCCTACAGTTCTCAACATATTAAAGCGCCTTCCGAAGAGTTGCGGTCGATTCTTATATTAGTTAATCAACAAAAAATTAATAACTTTCGAAAAAGTCGATTTTCCGCATATATGGGTGAGATGCTGATCTTTTTCAAAGAGTTCTGTGTATGAAAAAATATTTTTCTTACAGTTCTCAACATATTAAAGCCTTTTCCAAAGAGTTGCGTTTGATTTCGATAATAGTTAATCAACAAAAAATTAATAACTTTCGAAAAAGTCGATTTTCCGCATATATGGGTGAGATGCTGATCTTTTTCAAAGAGTTCTGTGTACGAAAAAATATTTTTCCTACAGTTCTCAACATATTAAAGCCTTTTCCGAAGAGTTGCGGTTAATTTCGATAATAGTTAATCAACAAAAAATTAATAATTTTTGAAAAATCCGATTTTCCGCATATATGGGTGAGATGCTGATCTTTTTCAAAGAGTTCTGTGAATGAAAAAATATTTTTCTTACAGTTCTCAACATATTAAAGCCTTTTCCGAAGAGTTGCGGTTGATTTCGATAATAGTTAATCAACAAAAAATTAATAATTTTTGAAAAATCCGATTTTCCGCATATATGGGTGAGATGCTGATCTTTTTCAAAGAGTTCTGTGTATGAAAAAATATTTTTCTTACAGTTCTCAACATATTAAAGCCTTTTCCGAAGAGTTGCGTTTGATTTCGATAATAGTTAATCAACAAAAAATTAATAACTTTCGAAAAAGTCGATTTTCCGCATATATGGGTGAGATGCTGATCTTTTTCAAAGAGTTCTGTGTACGAAAAAATATTTTTCCTACAGTTCTCAACATATTAAAGCCTTTTCCGAAGAGTTGCGGTTGATTTCGATAATAGTTAATCAACAAAAAATTAATAATTTTTGAAAAATCCGATTTTCCGCATATATGGGTGAGATGCTGATCTTTTTCAAAGAGTTCTGTGTATGAAAAAATATTTTTCTTACAGTTCTCAACATATTAAAGCGCCTTCGGAAGAGTTGCAGTCGATTCCAATATTAGTTAATCAACAAAAAATTAATAACTTCCTAAGAAGCCGATTTTCCGCATATATGAGTGAAATGCTGATCTTTTTCAAAGTGTTCTGTTTACGAAAAAATATTTTTTGTTTAGTTTTGAACGTATCTAAACTTTTGCGGAAGTTATTAATTCTTTGTTGATTAACTAATACCGGAACTCTTCGGAAGGCGCTTTAATATGTCGAGAGCTGTAGAAAAAATATTTTTAGGGCCCAAAACTTGCGACAGTGTCACAGCATCTCCCTATCATGTGGATTTTTTATTCATAATAATTCATTATAATTATTAGATGTGCGCTATCTGTCACAACTCTTCACGAGCTTGTGTGTAGGGACGTAATTCGCCATTTAAAATTTTGTACAGCCCAAAACTCGTGCCAGAACTGTAGCATCTTGCTATTGTACATTTCTTATAATAATTACTTATAATTATTGGATTTTAATTATCAGAACTATTCACTGAACCTATCTAGACTTCAAAACTTCACGGATTTTTACTCTCCCACCGTTAAAGATTCAAGATACGTTAAGATGCTATTTGACATTGTCGGAAGTTAGCATCTCATTTCTTAAAACCGCGATTTTTATAGTAAATTTGACTAAACTGTTGTTAAAACTTATCAAGAACTATGCAACTATGCTGGATGCTAATTAATACGCAGTTTAATCGTGAGATGCTTACACTTGAGATACTAACTTCACACACTTACGAGAGAGCTAAAAAGTATATGAAGTAAACTTTTAAACATACTATTTGTATACAAATTTATTTTAATTATTAGAGATAATCATTCATAATTTTATAAAGGTATATTATCATGTATAAATTTAATTATTATTTATTTTTAGTTCACAGAAAAGCTTTGAAATCTACGATCGCATATTATATGTCTGTATTTAAAACATGATACTCACTGAATTGTATTTTGTTTGCAGGTTTATTAAATTCTAAAGAAAGTTAATTAGTCTTGCTAAATAGTATATATCATACGTAGATATATAGAGCATATTTTCAAATTATTGAAATTTACAATTAAAAAATTTAACATATCAAATATATGGAAATTTATTAGATTTCTTTATGCTTGACTACAGTATCGCTTTGCCTGCTATTTCTACAAGGAGTTCCGCGTATTTTTAGAGAACGCAGTCCGAAATGCGCGGTCGTGATGTGCAAACCGCGAGTTTATTTTCGGTGAAAATCCTACATGGTGCGGGACAGCAGCCGATCAGCTTAAAAAAAGCGTGTGCCTGTGTTGCGTGTGGATTTTTCAAGGCCGCAGAGAAAGCTTTCCGGGGCCATTGTATCGTGTCGCGTTTTCGGAATTTTGTCAAAACTCAGACTCACGCTCGCTGATTCACCCGACGATGAAGAGTCACGCGCCGCCACAGAGGCAGCGCCTGCCTGGTCACTGCTTCACTAGTCCATGCCCTCTTGTGAGATTAGTCAAATCCAAAAATAATACCGCGCAACGCATCGCGATGCAAATGAACACGGCAATGTAAATTAGACCTTTTAAGTTCTCCCGAATTTAAGATCCAGTGTCTGGTGTAACAGCATTGTGCTATCGAGCACAGATAATGCCTATAGAATTATTAGGGAAATAAATACAATTGAGAAATACCGTACGAGCACAGCAATCTCTTCGAGAGAACTATATTTATTCAATGCCTTGAAGATTTCCAATCGACCAACTATTAATATGCTTCATCGTGAAAATAAAGATGCTGACAGTTTATATATATGCAATATATATAGCAAGCTGTGAGACTTGTGATTTGAGATATAAAAATAATGTCGCGTCAGCATCTTTCATAACAGCGATTTGATAGGTTGTTAAATCGACAAGTAATGAACGAGACGACGAACAAGTCACCTACAATAGCTCATAATAATTATTTTGCTCAATATAATTGTTAACGTATTATTGTGCTTCCAAGACGAACTAAATCAACCGTACATTCTCTGAGAAATATTCATCGTTCTTACCCATACTTTTCCATTAGTTCAAATATTTCAGATGCAGGCGTTGTTAAAATACAGAAACGAAAGCTATGCTGCGCACGGAATCGCATATCACTTTCAATCAAAAACATTTCAACGTCGACTATAGCCCTCAGGCAGCCGCACAATGGTATTTTTTTTCACGAAGCTGTGCATTAAAAAAATCGCGCAGCATGTTAGCCCGTATTTCTCTGTTTTGATTTTGGGCCGGTGGCGCGCGGTGTGCAAAGTGGACTTGAAAATAACCCCGTGAGGAGAGATCACCCGATCTATTAATAGTTAACCGACGTGAGTATCTTTGTCGCCGGTTCGGCATCGACTACGCGCGATTCGGCCGCAAAATCCGCCGATACAGTCCACGCGCGTGCACGTGTGTCGTCGTCCGAAGACGTCGTCGTCGCGATGCCAGCTGACACCTCCGTCCGCTGGTGAAGTCTCAGCAGTAGACGGAATCTCGACGCAAATGAATTAGGAGCTGCCAGTTAAGTGCGAGAGAACGAAGCTCGGGAGTGAAGAAGAGGAAAGAGGGGGCGCCTACGGCAAACGTCCGTCTATCCGACGGACATGACCGTCGTCGCGAGACTCCCCGATTGGGCCGTCGAGATTTTTGGCGTTCGCGTATAGCAGAAACTGGAAGGAACTTAAAACCGCGTTTCGAGTGAATCTAAATAAAGAACTATGCAGCGCGACGGCTGAGGCGGGGCGCGGTGCCTCGGGATACGTGAGAGAGTGAGTAAGAATGGTACAGCAAGCCGCATACAGCAACGAGACGAACGCATCCCTCAATGGCGTACAGAACGGCGACCGGAAAGGAGGAACGTCCGGTACCATCGTCGCAACAGACGCGGTGGTAGCGCGTGGTGCTGTCGATGGTGATACGACTTCCCTGACACGCGGCAGTAGCAGTGGCAGTGGCGGTGGCAGTGGCGGAGGTAGCAGTGGCAGGTTCTCCTTGTTCAGGTGGTTCAAGCGAAATCGCGATTCAACCGTGGAGAAACGACGGCGAACGAGCGCGAGGCCGGACGACGATGGCGTCGTCCGACGACGTAGCAGCATCTACTCCAGCGTGGAAAGCGTAGACACCTTTTACAGCACCACCACGGTTCGCAGCTTCGCGTTTCACACGGGAACTTTGGACCGTTGCAACGTGCTATCTCTGGATATACTTAAGCAAGCGGCCGAGGTTGGTCCGTTCGCCGCCGGAGCATCAAAGGCGTATCTAGGTAACAAAGAGAACAACGCCTTGCCGGCCGTCGCCTGCACGTTGCCGATTAACGTACACTCCAGGAGACGAGACATCACCACCAGATACTCGCTGCAACCGGCGACGACCTTTAGCTCGTGCGGGAATTTTCTAACGACTGAGAAGAACTTGCCGAGTTCGTCGAGAAGATTCGATGAGAGCGCGAGAGCCAGTTATAATGGGTCTGTACGACGACGGGTTCACGTGAAGGGAAAACGGAGAGCACCCAATCCTCCCGACGCGATCGTGAAGGTCGATGTACGCGAAACGCCATCGAGAAACAGCAATAGACGCAAGCGACGGGCGCCGCGACCTCCTGAAAAAGCGACCGTGGAGCAGTCGAAACTTGTCACCGATGGCGGCAGCATGGAGATAGAAGAGCGGAAGGATGGCGACGAAGGGCAGTCAATCAGTAACGATACGCTAATTCTTCAGGGCGGTATGTTGCTGTCAAAGAAGGAAGTTTGCGGCAGTCCAAAGGCCGCGAAAAAGAAGACTAGCGACGCGGGAACGTCCAGTGTTCTTCAGGAAAGAGCCCAGAGTCCCATTGGTACCCTAAACGCCATGCCTCGACCTTGGTACAAACGCAGCGTCTTCGATTCTCGCGACTCTGGAACATCCAAAAGAGGCACCGTCTTCCGAGGTCCTACGACGTCTGCCGAAATGAAGGACGAATGCGTTGGAACAAATATAAATTTTTCTCCGAGCTATTCCATTGATGCTTCACTATCAAGGTTTTTCCATCGCGGTGAACGGCAGAGCGATAGTAGAAAACGACAGGAAGCTAAACGGAAATCCGGCTTATCCATCCTGACGAACATCAGCGAGCTGGATAAAGAAGCGGCGGCGATCGTGCAGGAAGAGCAGGCGCGAGCACGGGCGTCGATGTTGCTAAAGACTTCAAAATTTGCTGATGAGTTCGAAAGGAGGAATGACGTCAACGAGGAACTCGTTCAAGACATGGTCACGTCGGCGATCGAGAACTCATCACCTAGACGAGGCACGCGCGCGTTAATCTCAAAGTTCAATGCCATCAGCAATATCACTAAAGTCACGGTCAACTCTAATTTTTTTGCTAAAAAGGATCAGCCAGATTATAAGCTTGATCGTGATGCAATGAGAAACAGCAGGTTCGAACAGATCGGAGATTGGAGGAATCAGAGATTCTCGGTCCAACAAGATCTCGGTCAAAGCGTCCGCGTTGATAAAGATATCTCCAAGTACTTTTTGCCGCAGCAAAGATCATCGAGAAATAGAATTGAATCAACGCATGCGGACGTAAAATCAGTAGATATCAAAATTACCTCTAGCAAAGAGCAGAATGATCAGCTGATGAAGGACGCATCTAATAGAATATCAATATTACAAAGTCAGCTCGCTGCGAATCGCGCGAATGAATCTTTAACTACTCAGAAGGATGTCATATTTCCGGAAGAAAAGATTAGATCGCGACAGGAAATTGCTAAAGAAATAAAAAGTAAAGACTCGCCGAGATTAAACGAAACAAGAAAAAAATTTCTACTTTCCCGTGCTCGTAACTTAACTGAAAATACAGAAACCGCGTTATTTCCCCTCAGAGAAAAGGCGGAGGGGGTGCAGAAAGAATTTTCGGACATTTTCGACGAGATTGATCGACAGCTGCGTTCTAGAGAGTTCAAACGCATCGAACGGAGACCAGCAGCCGAATCTGACAGTGTCAGAGACAAAGTTCCAGAAGATGAAGGCGTATCAAGTAAAGTGGCCAAAGTGCTCGATATCTTGGTGGAAGCCGAGAAGGATGGTAAAACGAGATCCGCGATACAACCGGAAAGATCGATGCAAGACAAGGGAGTGTCGCATTTGATTGATTCAGATCGAAAGGCGAAGTCCAGCAAGACAAAATTAACTCCTCTCAATACCGTCGAGGACCCAATTACTGCAGATTTGAAGGAGATGTTGAAGGAGATGAAGCATTCGTTACCGAAACGGCCCAAATCGAAGAAGACTGTGTCAAACGATGGCGACGTTCTCGAAAAGGCTGTGAAGCGTTCACCCGTACCTACAAACAAGACGTCCTACATTGCCTCCGTCACGGCGACAAGAATGGCAACAACGTCGTCGAACGATTACGAGACAGATAAGCAAAAGGTGTCCTCGTCAGCGCAAACCAGTGGAAATATCCGTAGATTAAATCAGCCTTCCACTTCCGCCGAGCAACCGTCTACATCGGGATGGAAACACGACAACGTGCTATACAGAACTTCTGGCAAAGGTTCGGTCCTTGGAAAGAATACTTTCCAACTGATACGACCACGCGATTTCGCCGAGATAGAAGCTATGAAGACCACGAAGGAGGTGTGCAAGGAAAACACTTATGCCAATGTGATAGAATCGTCACTGTACGCCAATACTCACGTTCCACCCCTATCGCCGAAACAACGATCGGATCCAACGACGTCTAAAGATATTTCGCAAAGTAGTCATCCTGAAGAGCAGCCCAATGTTGCAAATGAGAGTAAAATCATATTGAACGATGATGAGCTTACAAATGAAGGTAATATCGCAAGATACAGTCACTAAAACTACAGTGTGACGACAAACTATCTATTTGGAGAATAGAATTTCTTATATATATTTATTCTAAATAAAAAAGAGATCAAATATATAAATAAATAATTCTCTTAAAAAAATTTTTAAAGAATCAACTATTTTTAATTAACTTGTCTTAAGTTAATATATTTTTTTTAACTATAGAAAAAACTTGACGACGTGATTATTTTTGCAGACGATAATTCAACAGCGAGGAACATGAATACTCTGGCCATAAATCGATTACTAAGAAAGCTGGAAGCGGCCATCGCGTCGGGTCATCATCAGCAAGCGGCGGGATTAGCGAAGGAATTGGCAAGGCTCAAAATCCATTGTTCCGTGATACGACAGCGTTCGGCGGCGCGTTTGAAGGATCAGTCGATTAAAGTCAATATGTATATCGAAGACAAACTCGCTCACCAAGGACCCATACCACTTCAGGTAAGTAACCGATACTGACGGTTGCTCGATATGCAAACAAAACGTTTCATGGACCGGGCTGTGATAACAGCTGCCGACGAGAATGACGGTAGCCGAGCTGAAGACAAAGATACATACGGAGTTTGAGATACCCACGAACGTGCAGCGATGGATCATTGGGAAAAACTTGGCTGATCACGACGGAGCTACTCTCGACGAGTTACACGCAGTGGATGGTTTACCCGTGTTTCTTTATCTCGTAGCACCTGGTAATTTGATTTGTTCGATTGAATATGAATCCTATTTAGATTAAGTAAAAATTTTCCACATTTTTTTTATTTGATAGCCTATTTTTTTATTCTAAGTCAGCAGAAAATTATTTTAAATATAATATATTTATATTAATGATTAATTATTATAAGAAATCTAATTTTAATATTTATTCTTTTTTCTTAATTATAAATTATAATGTACTGTAATTTTGTAGAATTGCACGTCGACAATGCAGCGCAAACGAATAAACCACAGCCAGTAGAGGAAGTTTCTGAGGAATTACCACAAGAACCACCAATGGAAGCCTTGCAAACAATCGAAGAAAAGCAAGAAACTAAAGAGACAGATGAAATAATACCGGCAGCAAACGAGAATCAGGTAACAAATATATATCGATCATCTCAATAAAATTTTACTTATTAAGACTACAGTTCTGAATGCTTCGTAATGTTCAATTGACCAATCAGATGCTTTGAAGTGTAAATTTCTTTGTTCTGATTAATCAATCGAACACTTCGAAGTATTCGTAGTAAAGAGCCGGTCTCACCAATTTCGATTAGCTTAATCGACCGATTAAATTTATGGATCGCCAACTACAAAAGTTACTGATTTTCTCCAACTTAATTTTAATTAATTATTAATTTAAAGTATTATATTTTATTACGTGGTTTTACATAAAATTATAATTGACAGACAAATGGACGAAGAAAAGAAAATAATACGATCAATTTTAAATTATTTAGTTGGCTATTCTTAAATTTAATCAATCGATCAAACTAATCGGAAATAGTGATACCAGTCCTGAATGATTTAAATAGACGCTACTCGTGGTCTTGTTGATCTTCATTTGTTTATTGGCTAGTTACATAACTAAAAGGTTTGTTCGCGATGCTCGAAATCTCTAAAAAAAATTGCATTTAAAATAAGATGAAAACATATTCAGGCGTTAGAGAGAGAGAGAGAGAGAGAGAGAGAGAGAGCGAAGTTGTTGAGTGTAAAAAGTGCAAGCAATGCGACAGACCTACAAAGGAAGATATGTAATGTACGTTTTGATGTGCTTGTGCGACAATAGCAAGAAACGGCGGAGACAGACATGTCGGAAGACATCAAGATAGGACGATACGAAGAACTGATATCGTTGGAGAACTGGGATGTCATTCCGAATTCTGAGCCAATCGAGTGTCCAATATGTTTCGTTACATATGGTCCACGCGAAGGTGTAATTCTGAGGGATTGTTTACACATGTTCTGCAGGTAGAACCCTTTAATCTGCTGCACATCCCAGCTTTAATTACTGCTTAATCCATTAAGTACAGGGACCAATTTCAGTAGCCGTATCGTGTTTCTGCATAGATGTTTTCCCTGTATAGATATAATCTACAATAGATCGCTTTCGCTCATAGCTGCTCGCTACAATCGCCTATGTCGATTCTAATTTATCCTAGTGAAATGCATTTAGCTGGCTCGAGCTATGTCTAGATATGTATGTATTACGTATTAAACCGCGATGCATCACAGATATATTTATCTGCTCTATAATACGCTGATGCATACACATTAGTACATTACTAATGCGACAATTGCGCTGCCGCGAAACACGATTGTAAGCACGAATATCTATATAGATTCTGTACAATGAACTTTGTAAAAAAAGAAAAAAAAAGACGTAATAACTAACCCAGTTACGTTTTTCACTTGTCTGTTGTTTTATTAACCAAGAAAAACGTGTGTAAATTGTATTTTCACGTATGATGAATTTTTGTCTAATATCTATAGACCGTGTATTGCCAATACAATCGCGTACTGCGAAGAAGCGGAGGTAAAATGCCCATACAGAGATCCCGACTATACGTGTGAATCGACTCTTCAAGAACGCGAGATCAAGGCGGTGAGCTTAAGTTTCTTTTACTTAAAGATTACTCGACCCAAGTTTTAATAAAGTTTGAGATGATCCTCTTATTGTTTACGCCTAGCTCGTTGAGCCGGAAGTTTATCAGCAGCACCTCGCGAAGTCGATCGCACAAGCGGAGAACAATGCCGGAAACAAGGCTTTTCACTGCAAGACACCAGACTGCCCTGGTTGGTGCATTTACGACGATGATGTGAACAATTTTTTGTGTCCTGTGTGCGAAGCTAATAATTGTCTTACCTGTCAGGTGAGCGTTACTCATATAAAAAAAAGAGATAAATTTAGGAAAACAAATATACAATATATTTAGAAATAAAAATATTAAATATATATATATGCGAACTCTTTCGATGTGCGATATTAATAAAACAGTGCACAAAATTTTACGCTTTAAAAGAGCGTTTCAGCATTTAAAAATATAAATTTGAAATACATGAAAATACTCGAAAATCTGCGGAGAAAACTTTTATGTCGTCTTTTCTCATTTTCATAAATGTAATTGCTAGTTTTTAATTTTAACTGCAAGTGCATAAAATATCAGCAACGTGTTTATTAAAATTGACATGATATTTAATTGAGAATGAAAATGTTAAAAAATTTTATTCATCTCTCTTTTTTCTTTCTCGTATTGCAGTACAAAAATATATAACGAAATAAGCCAATACGAATTGATACTGGATGTCGTGTGTGTATATATATATATATACATACATATATATATATATATATATATATATATATATATATATATATATATATATATATATATGACAATTTTATTATTACACTCTCTAATTCATGTGAACCGCATATTTAAAACGGTTTTAAAATACAGTTCTTACATGAAGGCGGAATTCGTAATATAACATTAAATTTAGCATAAATTAAATTGCTCAATTTAATGTGTTACATTGCGGATTCAATCTTTATGTAAGGACTGTTTTAAGACCAATAGATATGTGGCGCACAGTTTGCATGGGAGGACGGAGGGCTGCAGATTATAATAATAAAATTAAATTATTATATACACATGAACATTCAATGTCAGCTTGTTGTCATTATTTCGTTATATATTTCTGATTTAATTCATCTGAGCTTAATTTCTTTCAATTTATTTATATTACAGTATAAATTTAATGACGCTTATAAGAATCAAATGAGATCGATTTATAAAATAACCAAAGATTTTCAATATAATAAAAAGCATAAACTCTGATTTTGAAGGTCGTTCACACTGGGAAGAATTGCAAACAATATCAGCAAGAATTACAGTTTTCAAAAGAAACCGATCAGGAATCTAAAAGAACAGCAGCAATGCTCAAAGAGATGGTAGATAAAGGAGAGGCACTTACGTGTCCTACATGTGCCGTCGTTCTTATGAAGAAATGGGGCTGCGACTGGCTAGTTTGCTCCATGTGCAAAACGGAAATATGTTGGGTAACCAGAGGACCGCGTTGGGGGCCGGGAGTAAGTATTAATTTATTTTCTGCAATTTATTAGGATTTCTAGAAGAGCTTATATGGACTCTAACGAGCGTAAACTTGTTAACAATTAACAACATCGTTATGTTCTACGACCTTATTGATCGTGTTCTCGTTGCTTGTCGTAGGGTAAAGGGGACACATCCGGTGGCTGCAGATGTGGTGAGAACGGAGTCAAGTGTCATCCCCGTTGCAATTACTGCCACTAAAGAACATGACAACTGCCATGATAATGGATAACGCAAAGTTTACGGTGACAATGAGATGTCCTAGAAATGCTTTTATATCGTTAATTAATACTGACACAAATAATTTACAGACCCGATGCGACGTACGAAGATCTTTTATACGTGCGTTTAGTATAAGCTTAGACCTCGATAAATCGGTATGCAATAGGAGTTGTATGCTTGCTCAATGATTATTATCTTATCGCGGCACCATCCTCGATAGGATTGAAAGTGAGATTCTAATAAAAAGAGGAACACACCTAACTTTGTATCAATACTTCTTATTTTTATCTCAAATACAAAGAGTGTAGGGAAATAAATCATACTTTACTTAAAGCTTTCGATAAATCTAAGATGTATAATAAATTATCGATACAAGCAATTTTTGTAATTTATACAGGCACCGATTCTCCGTTCTCGCCGGAAGTTGTTTCATCTGTACCGATCTGTTTTAATCGAGCGACTAACGTGGACTGATGATGCGTGAGCTGCTGATTTAAGTTGTTACCGCCTGCGTTCTGTAGCAATTGAACAAGATGAACTCGCGATGATGTAAGATCCATTTTGCCGTATCTCAAAAAGTCCTCCTTATTCAATACACGTCCTTCTAGTATACCCGCTGTAAAAAAAAAACCATTTACTATAATTTATTTCTTCATTTTAATACTTTTTAATTGCCATTTTAATGTGAGATTACTTACCTAATAAAATAACTTGTGGAAACTTTTTAACAATTTTTTCAAAGGCAACGACGTTTACATCAGAACCAAATACAATGGAAAATTTAGACGAGTATAATGGCATTGTTGCAGAATAAGGTGAACCCTTCAATGCTAATTTCACAATATCTCTGCTATATCGTTTATAGTACATATTTGCCCTCTTTAATGGAACTTTGAGTTCAAACTCGTCCTCTGCTGTCATAGAATTCTGATGGCAAATGGCAATCATTTTGGAATTGTCAAACCAATTGCGGACCTCACGTGCTAGTATTCTTTGGTAAGGATTACATTTTTCTTTCTTTTTCTCCGCACTCTTCTCTGCTTTTTTGCATAATTCCTCTAATTTCTTGCCTTTATTTGGAAACGGATAAAAAGGCGTTAGAAATTCGTTTACCATTGCCCTCAGATAATGCGGCGCTCTAGGTTTTTGTATATTAATTTTGCCTCGAAAACGCTTCTGTTGATAAAGGATTGTGTTTGGAGTAATCTGTAATGCTGAAACATATAATAGAAAATATCATTGAATTATAATGAAAAATTAATAATAGAGGAAAAGGAAGTCGATCGAGAGTTAAAAGATTATACCTACCACCGTGACTTTTGTGATTTTTTTGTGACCATTTATCCTTGATGTCAATTGATTTTATAAATTTAAGATTCTATAGGTACATATTAAGTCGACAACGACGGAAATATATTTCGGAATTTTGAATTAATTTAGCAGCAGATAATTCCTCCTTTGGAATTATTAACTATTTAATTTGGAATTATTAAAATTCCAGTATTGAATAAACTACATGTATAATACTTATATTGTAGTAAGTACATGATCCGTATTAATTAAAGACAAGTACAAAATCATATATACAGAATTAATTACTTTCTTTTAATGATATAAGGCACTTTGGAACAGATCGTATATATATGTATAGATAAAATATATATTTATATATATATGCAAAAATGTGTATATATTTGCAGATGCGTGATGTGTATATGTATATATAATTTACTTATGTAGAATTTTTGCATTTATATTGTCTTTGCATTTATGCGATATAACTGATCCTTCCGCTGCAGTAATTACTAGTTTCGTGCCTTGCTTCTATACTGTCTCCAAAATTAAGTGATTTTCTATTCCTATTCAATCGGAGTATCGATCGAAGGCCGTTTTTCTTCCGCTTATATCGATCATCTAATGCTGAATTGAGAGAAGCCTGTTTTACATCCCCGCGACTGTTCGAGAAACCTTCTCGTTCGTCTTTGATATTATTGCTACTCGTAACTTCGCTATGCACATCGTCTACGAGCCAATGCTTCTTCGGCGAAAGAAACTTATTGTTGCATCCGGGTATAGTGTACATATATTCTGATTGAGCAACATCAACAGACTTTTCATAGTGTTTCACATTATTATCGGTACTTGTATTTCCAGCTAAGGCTCCTTTACTTGTATGTTTCTCAAAGTTGTTCGATTTGCCGCTCCTCTTCGAATAATCTCCCAAGTCGCTTGAGTGATTACTCGTCTGGTTGATCGATTTCTGGTTGGTTTGCTCCGCGTTCTTATTTTCTCTACCTTCACGCAACTTTTTATTTCTCTTATAAGTATCCGTGTTTTTTGCATCAAGCGCAGCGTGTCGTTTCTCAGACATGCTCTGTCTGCCAAGAGCATCGCGAGAAAACTTATTTGACGAAGAATTCAATTCTTCCAAAGATAACTGACTGTCGTACGTAGGATCTCCGGAATACTGGCTGTCCTTATCCTCGGTATTTCGTTTGACGTCGTTTCCTTGAGAACCGTCATTATTAGATTCTTCTAACAATACTGCTTCAATTCGATCATCGCGCGATCCTATAATTTTCTTTACATTATTGATAGGCTCTATCCATGTCTTATTGGTAGCAAGGCAATAACTTTCGTTCCTCAAGCTATTCTTGCTATATTGCTCCGTTAGTCTATCAATGACAGGATTCCATGGTGAAGCTGTTACGCAAGACAATAATCCTCCATTATCCAATACGTCGGTTTGAGAATTCAAAGTGTTTTTCTCTTTGACTATACCCTCATTCATTTTCGTAGAATCTGATATGTATATGCTGCTAATGGATTCCGGCTTATGGTGAGATTGTAAATTATCTACAGTATTTTTCTCACTTGTGTCATATGATGACACCCTCCTAGCTATTATAAGATTAATCACACCAGTTAATGAGCTGTCTGTGTTGAGCATCGCCCTCCTTAAAGTCTCCATCGCGTCAGCATTAGACAATCCCAGCAAAGATACGCCGTTAACTCTGAGCAATTGATCATTGGTCCGCAAGCGACCGTCCCTGGATGCTGCACCCCCGTGGATAACACTCTTTATAAAAATACCTAAGTCCATATTGGTGTTATCATCGGAACTGTTGGTCTTGCCTTTAACACTGACGCCTAGACCAGCCTTCTCGGAATCGTGTACCGGTATATCTAAGTTCATTATCACGCGATTCTTCCGTGGAGATAAGACGACTTCCTCGGAAGCTTTAACCGGTTTATACGTGCACTTCTCATAACTCTGAGTGTTCACTTTATCATGTATCTCATTCTTTTTCGTCGGTGATCTATTTAATGCATTCCAGTATTTCGAATTATCCATTACTTCAGCAGCTGGGGGAGCAGATGTCGCTATACCCTGAGAATCTGGAATGTTTGAAGAAATCTCCTCTTGACGCGATACCATCATCCTTACTTTACCACCAGCAGGAATACTTCTGAGCAGTGCCACGACTTCCGACTGGCTTTTGCCAGTCATTTCCTTATTATTTACCTCTAGCAACCTATCACCTGGTCTCAATCTGCCATCTTCCACCGCAGCACCTTTTGGTAAGATATTTTTAATATATATGGGACAGTGTCCTCCAGCAGGATTATCACGTGTGGTGACACTGAATCCTAAGCCATTACTCCCTTTTACTAATTCTATTTCTATCATCCGTCCAATTTTTCTAGTGTTTGCAGTCTGCAGAAGATTGTAGTTGCTACATTGGAGTCTTTTAACGTTCTCGTCGCCTTCTGTCTTCTCCGATCCACCGCTGGTGTTTCCATGATTTTTATGCAAAGATTTCTCGCTCCTCGCCTTCTTCTTATGTTTAACAACAGATATTTTTAAACAAGGATCATTCATGCATGTCCTAAAGATCTCTTGGACCTTGGAAAATGGTATGTGCAACAAATTGTGACCATTGATTTTTATAATATTGTCATGCAAGTCGATTTGCCCGTCCCTGGCAATGCGGCCATTCGGTTCGATACCTTCAACCCTGAGTCCTTGATCGTTGCCTAGTAAGTCGTAACATGGCACCACGTGGAGTCCCAGTGGCCCTGCCTCATTTTTTATCACTATCTCTCGCACCTCTTGATTTCTAGATTCAATGTTATTACCAAATTCATATAAAGCCTTGGAATCTTGACCTAAAGGTTCCCTACGTCGGGACTCCCTGGGTAGGGATTGAGCAGAGTACGTTGTGAGAGAAGGCTCCCTCGTAGACAATGCGTGCATCGACAAACGCTTGGTGCTTTCTCTCTTAATACTAGTGGACATTGAGGAATGGATATCAGAATAAGCTTGCTCCTTGCCGTCTCTATGGAAAAAGTCGGGACTGTTGGTGCCAACCGAGCTTGCGCCATCCCCACCAACGTGATTGACATCGGAGCTGGCGAAATGAGCCACGATCTGCTCTCTGTCGTCGGCTACGTCGCACAATCTGTCGTCCGGGTCCAGCAGGCCGCCTCCAGTCAGGGAGGACAGGCTGTTGATGGTCAGAGTGTTATCACTCTTGCCAGTGGCCTTTTTGTATCTCAGGATGGCCTCGTGCATCAGATCCTTGACCAGCAAGGTTCCATCTCCGCACGGGACCACCACCCTGACGTTGTCGAAGCACACGGTTACTTTCATACTTGCTCCGATTTCATATTACACGCGAAGAAATGCGCGAAGCACACGCGGATATGTATCAAGGATTTACGCGTCAATGGCGAGATCACGCCAAACTTTCTTGTTCGCCCGTTCGTCGGCGAGGCGTGCGATATGCCGTCGCACGTGCTTCGGAATGTAGCGTGTGTCGTGGGATCGACGTGGGCGACGCGATTATCGCGTGTTATTGGAGTCGCACCTCTCCATATCTCGGGGATATGATTCACGTACGCGGCGCGTCGGCACGTCGCGACCTTTGGCAATGATACGGTCGCGTTTCGCGTTCGAGGGCCGAGCCTGGAGGGACACGACGGCTCGCCGAGAAGCCCGCGAGCGTTGGAGTCGCGGCAAGATAACCGATAAGGTGGACGCGTACGCCCTAACTTTATCGCGACATCAAATATGTGGAATAGACGCACTCGCCATTACGACATTTTATTCCGTCGTTCCGTTTTCGTGGTTGCACGTCTGAAACGGCGGAATCTGAAACGGCGGAATCGGGTAATATGGCGGCGCACGCAGCAGACTGCCACACCACTACCACCACCAACCTCGGAAACCTCTACGTACCGAACGACACCTCGATTTTCGAACGACACGTGATCGTGCATGCTGAGGATTAATACAAGTTATGCATACCTTTTTTCAGAAACTGCGCCATTCCTGAGGAATATGTTCACTCAGTCGTATCGTGATAATAAAAACAATAAGAAATTCGTTTCCCGCAAGTTATCGCAACATCATTTACATAGCACAGACTACGGAGAAATGGTTCTAGTCCGCCGTTTCTTGTTCAGGTTATGTTTAAGCATGGACGCGTTTACAACGGCAGGTGCTCCGATTTTGTCCATATTAATAAAGGGACGTATCTACGTAGCGACAGCAAATGAATCACAAGTCCCGTGATGGAAATTGCTTCCGATTCTGATAAAAATTTTTCTCAGAATTTTTTAGACATTTTTTCATAATTTTTGTAAAAATTTCAGAATTTTTAAAAATTTTTGTTTAATTTTTTATATAACCGTAATTTAGGAAACTTCTCAGATTTTTTAATATAGGAACACTTCTAAAATTATATACATGCATTCTGAAATATTTAAAAAAAGGTTTTCTCAACATTATTTCAATTATATTTCATATAAAAATTTTGAAAAATTACAATTAAAATCTCAAACGAAGAGAATTGGTCAATCGGCCGAATGTTTAAATGTGATTTGCAAGTTTTATATTAATTGTATTAAATAATTTCAAAATACGTAAAGTTATCACGTGTAAAAAAAATTTTAGTTGTAATTATTTTTAGGACCATAAGCATACCGATCAATAATGTGGTTTTACGTTTTAAAATGCTACTAATACTAAAATTTTTTATGGTAATGGCTTTTATTTTTTACATTTTAAATTTTATTTAATTTATAATTTTCAATAACTGTGTACAAAAAATAGGAAACAAAAAATTTAATTACGATATAAAAATTTTTGTATACATCTTTGTATTAAATTTGGCTCATAACTGCTCATAACAAAGTTTTTATGAGCTTCCTCTGGAGAATAGTCCAGATTTGTCACCAATGCAAACATTGCAAATCCGGTTGAACAAAATAAAGCACTTTGTTTTCAATATTGACACATTTTAATCCTCTAAAATCTAAAATATTAAAATGCTAATTGGCAAATTGATATTCTATAATATTTATGTGTACGATGAATGAAAAACTCAAGCTTTAGTTTGGAGATAGAGATGAATCATGAAAATCATGAGTAGGATTTATTTCCATTATCACTATCATCAGATGGTACTGATGGTAGAGAGTGACGACTCATCATATGACCTAGCTGAACCTTACTCTGCATGAAACGTCAAATCTATCGCAAAATTTCTAGTGTTTCACTTCTTTATTACATCATCAATATTGTGCTAAAGAACATAAGGAAAGGAAGTGTACAAATATTCTAGTACAATGAAGTGGTTTGAGGGAAGTATTAACGAGGCGGTTGCGACGTCTAAATCGAGAAAGGCAGTTTTTGTCGTATTCATTGAAGGTGTGTAGTCACAGTTTTAGGTTAGCTCTGATACATTTACAGTTTAGTCTGACTCATCTAACTTCAAACCATGTGTTTTTAATCTAATGTGTCGATGTACGGGTGCATCACAATATGTGAAACATACAAAGTAGATACTTTAACAGATTAGTTATGTAAATTCAGACAGTCATACAGATGTGTTTTTCTTTTTCTTTTAGGAAAAGATGATACATCAGTGCAATTTGCTCAGACAATCGATGCTACAGAAGTCTCTTCTCGCCTGGAGCAAGAACATTTTGTAGCTATAAGATTAGAGAGTGGCTCCGAGTCTTACAGATTCTTTGCCCAGATCTGTATCCTTTTATATAATTTTTCTTTCTGCTTTTAATAGCTTTGTCTGGAATCAGACGCATTACCATTGTGCCACAGAGTCTTGTATTTAATAACTTTGTCTTATTCTTATCTTGAGAAATTTTTTCCTTAAATTTAACAATTAGATCAATTGGTACCAGTACCATCATTATTTTTTATTGGAGAAAATGGTACACCATTGGAAATTGTTGCTGGCAGTACAACTGCAGCTGAGTTAGCGTCCAAAATTGATAATGTGCTGATAAAAGCAGGGAAGAGTAACAAACAATCTTCATCAAACTTGATTGATGCAGAACAGAAATCTGCAGCTACTAGTAGTAGCAGTAATAATAATACTGCTGATACTACTACATCTAATATAAATGATAATAACTCCAATCCAAATGCAAATTTAATTTCTGGTATAACAGAGTCTGTTACACCAGTAAATGTCTCACATAATGAAAATAATATCACGGAAGATACAGCAAAGGCTGTAACAGAGACTCAAGACAATAATGAAGCATCAGCGAAAACAAGTGCTGAAACTAACCAAGATAATCAAAATAAAACATTGACGCCTGATGTATGTAGATAAAGACATTAACATAATATTTGAATAAAAAAAATACATTTACCATACATTTTTAGGAAAAGGTTGAAAGAGCGCGACAGTTAATCGAACTCCAACGAAAACAACGACTAGAGGAGGAGCAGAAAAAGGAACGGGAACGCGAGATTGAACGTCGCAAGATGGGGCGCGATGTGCAAAAAATGCGGCAGATGCAGCAAGAGCTAGAGATAAAACAGGCTCATGAGGAAAGAATGCGAGAAAAGGCTGCAGAAGCTGCAGCCCGCGAAAAAGTTAGACAACAAATCGCTCAAGATAAACTAGAACGAAAACAGAAGGAGCTCGCTCTGCAGGTTAGCATTATTTTAATTATTGATTTTTATTTGACATTCAATTGAAATTAACTTGTGAGATGGTCTCGTTTTCTTTAACAGCAACAAATGCAGCAATCGCAGATTCAAGAGCAACCCAAGTATAATTCGGCATCGAATAATGCGACTACGACCAGAATTCAATTTAGATTACCATCCGGCAATTCCCATACAGGACAATTTGAACCATCCAACACTTTGCGCACTTTACGCACCTACGTGACCGAAAACATTGAATTACCTTTTCGACAATTCGCCATGTCAACATCGTTTCCCAGAAGAGAATTGACTAATGAGGAAAACGACAAAACCCTTCTGGAACTTGAATTGGTTCCAACCGCCGTTATTTTAATTCTTCCTTTGAAAAATGTAAATGTAAGTTTTTCTTCTATATAAAATATCGTATTTTTAATTACATTTATTTTATAATCTTATATGTTTCCAGTCTAATGTGACAACAGTGGTAACTTCGACACAAGACGTTGGATTCTTTTCTCGCTTCATATGGTCTTTTTTCACGCCCGTTATTCGTATTTACAATTATATAGTAGGTTACTTTTCCGGCACTAACGGAGACACGAATCAACAACGTGGCAACTCCAATAGTGATCCCGTAGAACCTACAAATAACCCCGACAGAGCTAGTTCACCGAATCGACGAAATGTAGTTCAATCTTCGGGGTAGGTTTCGCAATAAACATGTTAAACAATTTTTCTCTCTCTTTCTCTCTCATACACACACACACACACACACACACACATACACACACAAAAAGTGCGATTATAAACCTACGTATAATCACATGGTATTTTAATAGATTTAACAAATTTAAATTTCATCATTGTGTGAAATATATAATATTAAATATATTAAATAAATATTTTTATTCGTGATGCAGTTTGTTTAGAAGATACTTGGGTAATCAAGGAGGGACAACAATCAGAGCACAAGGGAATATACACAGACTACATTCAGGTGGGGATGATAATGATGAGAATAATACTTGGAACGGTAACTCTACACAGCAAATGTAAAATAAATGCAAATCTCGCTCCATTCACATTGCAAGGAGTCTCTATTCAATCAATTACTATCCCCATTATGTAAATTATTATGGTATAATTAATACATGACACTTTACTATTTGTTGTACAATGCTAAAACCTATTTGCAACATACTCCTTATTAATGCACAAGCATTTTTAATGAGCGAGTTGTCATAATGTTCACATGTTCGTCAGTAGCATTATGAGAATGAGTGTTTGTTAATGGATGTTTCACAATTTAGCAATAATGCATTATCTGGATCGTTATTATAATATAACGTTTATTATAATGCTATGAAATATGTAACAAATGCATTATAATAAATGCTTTATTCCGAGAAAAAGATCGTGGAAGTAACGTGCCACAAGTGATATATGGACCAAAAGATGAAAAGGTTCGTAAAAGATGAAAGGTTCGTAAAAACTGATATGCAAACTGCAAAAGTTTCGCGAATATCTTGATTTTAGATACTTGAAATTATAATACATCTATATAGGTTTATAAGTTTGACGATAATGTAAATTTCTTTCCTTTTTTAACAGATTTGTTTAATTTTGGATAACAATAGATTACCGTTTAACGCAATGAAAGGTGACGCTAAGTGGTTATATTAAAATTATATAATATACTTTATTAAAAATATATTAAGAATATTTATTATGTTTTTCATTATATTTAGTGATATAATGAGAATGTAATTATGAATTAAGATATAATTACACAGTCAAAATATGTAACTAAATATCGGAATTCGTATATGTAAATATCTTTAGGCAAAATTAATGATGTAATTAGGGTTGATTATTTTCTGGAGTTAGCAAGTGAACACAGAATATCAATGCTGCAGGCCTGTCTTAATGCCTAAATAAATACACAGGTTCATGATATTATTTCGTTTTTATTGAATTCAATCCTTTTCCATATACTTAACGTGAAACATGCATATATTATATTTATATAAAATTTATAATTATAGTACGAATATAAAGTTACAATGTGAACCCTTTTCACATGTCGAAATGCGACTCCAAAAATATGTTCAAGGCAAGAGAAAACAAACGCGTCAGAAACTTGTTCCGTGTTACATATCACGCGGCGAACGTGTTTAAGAGAAACGAAGATATATCTTAACTGTTGCACTCGCCACTCGCCAATTAAGCGTGAAATTAACAAACATTTTGGCTTACCAGCCATCGCAAAGGTTTCAATTTTCTGAATGTGAGAGGGCAGAAGTCTATCAAAGCGGTGCACTATACATTGGTAACATGATCTCGCCAGTCACACCCACTGACTGTTTCTAGAGAACACTGTCTGCGCTTCCCAAAATCCTTGCAATAAATCAATTAAAACGGCTCTCTGATTAAAGCAAATATTTTAAGGAATAATTCCATTAAAAAAATTATTTATTATCATAATTAAAGATTTTAAATCATATTTTATTAGTTCAAAAATTATTTAAGAAACGATTATTTGCACTAGAATTATAAGTAGATTGTTAAGAAGTTTGCTTCTAATAATATATTTTATTATCTTTATATCAATTTATCGTATACGTTACCATTAAAATACGATTGGTAATATAATCTTATTACAATTATAATTTATATCAAATGAAGAAGCAAGTACGCCGAAATGGCGGATATTCGCAGGGCGCTGCTTCTTGGCGGTGTCTAATAATAAACCAAAGGCCCAGTTTTTCGTGTTTTAGGCAACGCGCTCAAAATGATTTCATTAATATATATGATAATTTGTAAAAACATGCATCACAAGAACGATGTAATAGCTGCCATCAAATAGTCATCGAAATAGCGATTTTAATGACATGAATGCATTTATCGAACTTGCTTAAACAGTGTCACGTTATCGAATTAATTATCCAATAACAATGTAATATTATTAAATTAAATGTTGCACATTCTTGATATGATATCTCAAACAGCACAAAATTTTACATAAATATTTAGAAATATTTATGTAAAATTTTGTGCTGTTTGAAATATGTAATAAAAAATTTATAAAATTTTTCATGAAGATTTTAGAAAATTGTAACATGCGTTTTAGCGTTAAAAAATACCTTTCTTTAATTAAATAAAACTAACCAGAGGATCTTGTATATCACTTGCACAGCCAAAATCTTGTATCGGTTCTAAAAAGCAATTTTCCATATTTTTTTTAATTTAAATGAAAATATTTAATTCTTTTTGTATGTATTTTAAAAATATTGTATGAATATTATATGTTGTCTGAAATTCTTAATTTATTTTTGTGTGCATTACTTCTGTCTCAACTAAACAGTCAACTAAATATTTTTGATATGATACATGTATAAAAGTATTTTTAAAATTTAAATTTAATCTAGCCGTTATTATTTAAACGTACTATTTCTATATTTTTGTGTAGTCAGACGAAATCTGTAACAACTCGCTCTTCCTCTTTTCTTCTATTGAATTATTAGGCTTTATAACTGAATTAATTTCGCATCGCATCTGCTACCTATCATGATTATTAAACGGCGTTCCGTGGCAGTGACAGAAATTTATAGTCACCTCATTACCACCGTTTAGTGATCGCTACCGTCTCGCGATACGAGATCATTAAAAGCTCCTTCCAGAAACGCAAGTGTTTGCCAAGACCCGCCCAGAGGTTTGTGCGATTGGTAGATCTCGCGATGACGTTTGAGCACGTGGCTTTAGGATACCGCCTCGAAGAACGAAGAATTTAACTTGACTGCCAAAAAAATATTGTTGGACACCGTGAGTAACCCCGACAAAACAGTCACTGGTTTCGACTCTAATCTTCCGACAGATCAAGAGGTATCAATGTTGTAACCAACGAGTCTTATTGATTCTTTTGGTTACACTGCCAGTATCGTTTCCTCAATTTTTCTTTAATTAAAATGTAAAAGTTATTCATTAAAAAGTGTTGTAGTGAAATATTAAAATCATTCAATCATGTTTTGGTGAAGTTCTATCGCGACTTTTAATCAATTAACTGATTCTTGAGATTTTAATTAAGTAGTGTGAGTCAAGTTTTTAAAGAAAAAGTGAGTGATATTGAAGATTGATGAAAAGAATTTAAAAATATAATTCTTCAAGAATTGATTTATCAGTTGAAGAATTAATCTCAATAGACGCAGGATATTCATTCGCAAAAAGACTATTTTATAGATGTTATTAGCAGAATATTTTGAGCTTGACAAAACGTGTTCAAGATGTCTGATGAAGAGATGAAGAAATCAGATTCGTCAAAAGGAACGAGCGATTCTGCGGAAAATCCAAGATTATGCTCTTTCAGCATCGAGAGACTACTAGCACCTAGCAAGATAGCGGAGGAAGAAAATAAGTTTGCACAACAGACCGATTTATCTTTGCTTTGTCAAGAAAGTGAGTGATAACGAAAATCGAAAATGTATTTTAATCGCTTCTAAAATCTATTGTTAATCATGTTTGGAGAAAGATAATGGATTATAGTTTTTTTCTGCGCTTTTCTTTAACTGTCAACAAATTCTTCAATTATTTTATTATCTATTTCTAAAAAAATTATCTATTTTTCCATAATGTGATTAATGATACTCTCAATTAAATATTGTAAATTATACACATAATATGATATCTTTATACTTTATATATTATATAAAGCACTTTCTTAAAAATTATTTTGAAATTAATAATATATTGTAGCCAAAATCTGGAATGTAACAAGTAATCTTGCGCAGCTCAATCACGCTTCGACGTTCCTCTATAATTGTTTGAAAGCAGGATAAATATCAGCTGTTTATAAACTGCCTCAGCGTCAGCGTGATGAGATCCATTAATTCCAGAAAATTCGGCTACAATATTTAATTGTTACATAATATGAAGATCATTTTTTTAGCAATACGTACTTTTTTATATGGAGCTATAATAGATTTTGTAAGCAATCTCAATGTAACACAATAATGAAGATTGAACGAAATAATCACATTTGTCAGATAATGAATTGGAGACGAGAATGCTTGTTGCACCCGATTCATCCATGTCAATGGCGGAGGAAATTGAGCTCGACGATACTGACATGGTATGCTCGACATCACCTGAGCCAGAGATGTATTATGGTGAGTTTCATTAGTATCATTACGCTCTATTACATTTTCAGACAATCGCATAAATATCTACAATGTAATGTTCTACTTCAAAGAACATTCTCTCCCTTGTTGCTTTTATTAAAAAACAACAGGAAAGAATATTTTCCCAAGATATAAATATTATATTAGGTTGGAACAAAAGTTTGTAGCGTTTTTAAGATTGAAATTAAAAAATGTTTGTATTTGTGCGTAGATTAAATCAATCATTTATGTGTCGCTACGAACTTCTGTTCCAATCAAATAAAAGAAGACTTAAAAATTAACATTAATAAGAAAAATAATTGAAAAATTTCTATAAGAACAAGTCCAAAATGTAAATTTTAAAGAAACGATGAAGCTTCTCACTTTTGTAGCCTTTATTGTATAAATGTGGTAATTTTCTCTTGACGTATAAGTATAAGAACAAAGTTATAAGCTGCAATATTTAACTTTTTTAAAAGAAAAAATCTCCCGATTATCTTGTTTTTGCGGGAATTTTATATTTACCATGTTTATATATTTAGATTTCTGTTAAATTTTTGCCGGAACAAAATTTGTTCACGATATGACAATATTGATGAAAAATGATTTGGTGACAAATTAGATTTTATAAAAAGTAGACTGTTTTGTAAAAAAAACCCTTTAATTATAACAATACTTTACTTATCTTTTTAGGTTTCTAAATAAATAATGAAAACGTTTTATTTTTTAAATATATTAAATAATTTCTTAAATATTTAACAGCAATTTTATAATATATGCGAAAATAAATTCGCTTGTATGTGTGGTGTGGCAATGTTAAAATTCGCACAGGTGTAAAACACTTGTATTTATTTTGTTAAATCACTTAATTAATAAAGACATTTTGTGCAAAAACAGACATAATAAAGAAATTAAAGAAATGTTTGAATTCGCCGATAAGAGTTATTGAAATTATTATAGCCAATAATGACGTTACTGCACATATATAATCGTTGAGAAGTACTTAATAACGTGTTTGTTCTCTCAGAATCCAAATCAAATAAAGACATTTGCCGATGACAATACCATTTTTTTAGCTGTTAAATATTACTAATACGTATAATATGTTAAGGTCATTTCATTAAACGTTAATTATATGCGTATTATCGTAATTACGTAAATTCAACTTGAAAAGAATCTGGATATTTTAGCAATTTTATTAAAGATAATCAAGCTTGTAAACCTAATATTTTTACGTTAACTGTATAAATGATACAATTGAGTAATGTTTTTTTAAAGTTACAATAAAGTGTTATTTCATTTTTAACAAAATACAAATAGTTAATAGATTGTCTTTAAAAAATAAAATTTGTTAATTGTTTAATATTAACTATTGCTTAATGTATCTTCAGTGAAGAAAGTTTCTGAATTTTCACGTTCACAATATATTATTTGAAAAATCTTGATGGTGTTAATAAAAAGTAGTTATTTTAAATAATGATTAAATAGCGTAAGTGCGTGTATATAGTAAAATCTTCAAAGATTACTGTGACTCTTTGAGCTTGCCGAGAGTTATATCGTCATCTGCTGGGGACGATTTTGCGTCGGTTAGCTGGTAACATTATCACGGATACTAGTGGAACTAATTGTTATAAAATCCACATGAGACTTCTCTTGCGGTAACGAATCTGTAAGATCGCGCGGAGAGGACCGTCGCCTGTGAGTTTGATCCATTACTTCCTGCAGGCTCCACGCCTACTCAATGTTTCTGCTCTTCGTCCACTATTTATCTGTCTCCCCTGCTAATTCTGCCATGGAAATGCAGCAACTCTCTTACTTGCAGTAAAATGTAAAAAACGGTGCTGGTAAGATTTCTCCAAAATTTTTCCGAGTATTTACAAAATGTGAGTAAATCATTGGAATTTTCTTTAAAAATTTCCAATTGCGACTTTATAATTTGGAAATCCCGAGAAACGAAAGCTTCCTTTAAAACGTAATGATTAATTTGTTATTATTTTACGAAGTTATATGATACATTTGCACAGCAAATTTTTCATACACGGAAAAATTGGTCTTTTTTGCTGAAGTTCTTTTTGTATCTGAAAATTTAGCTACACAAAAAGAATAATTTTGCTGAAATATTGATCTGAAAATAATTATATTGAATTATTATAAAATTGTATCGGATGTTTAACTCGATCGCTAGAATGTTAAAACTGTTTGCAGCAACATTATCATTTGGGCGTCTTACATAATTATTTTAATAGCTCAACATAAAATTATTTTTTTTCTCTATCTAGCTAAATTTGTAGATGTTGCAGTAAAATTATTTTTTCCATGTGGATTCAGATTTTACAATAATTTTGTTGCACCATATTATAATAATTATTAAGCACATTGAAGCATAATGAGTAATGCTACAAAAGTTTTGATATTCTAGTAATCAGTTCGAGTATGTATTCTATATAATTATTTTTATAATTTAACAAAATTATCTTCAGATCTTTGTACTCAGCTAAATTTTTAGATATACTTTATATAGTAGCAAAATTGTTCTTTCCGTGTATAAAATTAATTCTGAGAATAATTATTGCCATAATACAGTCACTAGAAGTAGCACCGCATTTAACATATCTCAATCTTTATCCGACGCTACATAATGGAGAACTAGCTTATTATGTTTTACGGACAATTAATACGAGAGTTAAGCGATTCAATTTTGCAGCATCTCACAAGCCTTCAAGGGTTTCAACGACTAATTTCCATCCGAGGGCACGTAACCGCGTCGTGATTTACACGCCGTAATGGTCGACGCGATAAATTCGAGATCTAAGGAAAGGACAATTCTCGTTTGCGTGTGTTAGGCCTGAGATATGTGGGACGTCGGGTCTAACTACAAAGCCGTCAACGCGACACGTAAATCTTCATGAAAGAACAGCATAAAGTGCAAGAGATGATACCGGAGAAACACTTCTTGAACGAGTCCATTATAACACTATGATATCGAGCGACAATTTTACATTTATATATGACAGCTTTGTCAGTAAATTTTTAATCTTCTATTCTCGGATGTTATGTCTATCAAAATATCAATGATAGAAATGCGTGTCGTAGAAATTGGAGTATTAAATATCTGACATCTTTAAATGTCAAACCGAATTTTCAAATATATTTTCTTGAGCAAGTTATTAATAAGATCGTTAATAATTTAAGTAATTTTACTGTTCGGATATTAAGATCTTGATGGCAACAAAGGACCCAGTCGTAAAGTCATCTCTGAGACAGATTTGTCAATCGTCGCGACTCGCGTGCAAATTAATTATACTCGGGGTTGATTACGAGCATGAAACGGCCAGCAACGTCAGACGAATGAGATCTGGCCGCGCTTTATTGCGGACCTCTGCGTGCTCTCGTGCCATTCGTCACCGAATAATTAGGGGACAAGTTCGCTGTGCCTCGCAGCAATTAGGTAAACTAGAAGGCGTGGTATTCTATTTCCGCGACGTCCAACGTGTCCCTGTTCCTCGAGCTTCGCTCCTCTTCGTTCCCCCCGTGTCGTCGACTCCTTTTTGCAGCCGCTTCCTCTGCATCAATCCTTTCCTACTGCTTTCCAGAGCTCGTTCGTCAATGCAACCAAGTCAGAAACTCGACGACAAATGAGCCGTGAGAGACTTGCCTCCTTGCAGATCTCTTTTCTTCTTCGCTCTTCTTTCCACGTATTTCCGGTTGCGAGCAGGTTGTGATAATTCCATGTGCATCACATATTGTCAAGGGCATAATTCATTGAACTTGACGTTAATATTTATATATTTATATATTAGATCTTATATATTTTAAATAACCAGAAAAATTATCTAGAATAACCCTTTTTGTAAACTTGTGTGGATCACGAACCATTTTTTAGAATGGCAAACATCCGCGACCATTAAGCTTTAGAGATTACAAAAAAGCGTTCGTTACAGTTCGAAGAAAATATATATGAAATCATATAAGAAATGTTATTTGAGCATTAAGACCTTGTTATGACTGTCGTTGGCTTTTACTCGATTTTAGTGTTATACAAATTGCGATATTATTTCAATTATTGTTATAATGTTAAACCCTTTTTTCAAAATATAAGACATATGAAGATTTAAGGAATGTGCTTATTTTCTATTTCTATTTTGATAATATATTTGACGTCGCATAGAATTATTTTCATGTGCAAAGAGTTTAATAATTGTACTTTATTTCGAAATTTGTTTTCGATTTGTATCATAGTTAAAAAAATTTTTCGCAGTCCAAAAATCGGCTCGCGACTTACAGATGCGTCGCAACCTAATACTTTCGAATTATCTGATCTAGAATGATTAATTTTAATGTTATTACATTATTGTATATTGATGTACAATAAGAAAAAAGTAATGTTGATATTTGTTAGAACAAAAAAGCTTAAATGTTTTTACGGAGTTTCAATATCGTATTCTGCAAATGCACTTGAAAGATATATGGTGATCCAGAAACGAAATATTACCACTGCTGCAACAGCAGTTGACATGATTCTCTTTTGAGACGTGGATAACTGCATCGAGCGTGCACGTCGGTAGTGCATTTCGCGCGTAGTGAATTAGAGGCGGTACAGTTTTAGCCGACAATTCTGCAGTACAGCTAAAGGCGAGGAAGGCACGAAAAAGGCGCGAGAAACGCGACAATTACGTCGCCATCTGACAATTAGTAGCCAGTAAACGGCGCTTCTTGGCATAATGTCGCCGCGAATAGCTTTTTCGGAATATTTATTGTCGTAGCACACGAGAAACCACCTGAACCGTAAGCTTGAACGACCTCCTTCTCGTTCTCTTTCCCGAATAGTTTTCGATTTTATTCAAATATCTGATACTAATAGGTTTAAATGGTTATGGGATATTGGTGTTTTTATTTAAAATTCTTTATTATTGTCAGTTCTATACTTAATTTTATTCTCTAATTTTAATTTAAAATTAAGATATAATTAATTACAACTTTTCAATTTCCAACTTATGAGTTTCATTTATATAGTCATGAAACTAATTGTCCGGAATATAGAATCAAAATATAGAAGTTTATTTCATGCTTCAAATTCACCAAATATTATAATATTGTAGAAAAAATTCAAAGTAAAAACCCTTGCCAATGATGCATTTCTATATTTTTATTAAAATCAAACTCTTAATTTGTAGTATAAAATAAACCTGCAATATTTTGTTTGTCCAGACAATTAGTTTTAATGACTATATATAAGATTACTTTCTTTATTTAATATTAACAATAATAAGATTAGAATCAATGGAAATGTCAAACATAAAGATGAGAAGGCCTAATATATTGCGCGCGGTCTATTTATTATTAATTTAATATTATTCCGTCATGATTTTTTTTTACCATTTTATACAAACGCTTTCAACAGTAAAAGCAGATGGAGATAAAATAGAATCGGCATTTTGTTGCAATTCTATTTAAATATATCTTTTAATCTAATTTTGTTAATAACACACATTTATTTTGATAGAAATGGCAAATTTTCATTTCTAATCGCGTATTCGTTGAAAAAATATATTTGGTAAATTTTTAGCATAAAATAGAATATAAAATAAACTCTTACTATATTCTTCTATATCTGAATAATTAGTTTCGTGACTGTATGTTCGTAAATTACTAAATAATTTGAATAAATTACATTTTTCATAATTAATATTTCATAAGTTTAGAAATTAGAAAAAGTTTAATATTTAGAAAAAAATCACTTGAAAAGCTGTTGAAGAAATATCGAGATTATCTCAATGAAGATCAGTATTAGAGAGAAAGAGAGAGTAACATAGCATTCTCAGCGCTAGCGTGAAAGCTCAGTCGTTGCGATGCCACATTTTTTCGTCGGATGACGAATGGGCAGATAATTAGAAGATGATCCTCCGACGCTTAAGAGACCGCGGTCTTGTTACCAACCGCCTAAAAGTGAGCCCGAAGACATTCTTCACGACACGCTGCGCGACGTCGTGTACGGCAAGTCTTGTAAGCTCGGGATAAATATAAATATAAACAACTTCGACGTACAAAAAGTCCCGAGATTGATGAGAAAGAGGATTCCACGAGGGTAATTGGAGTCCGCTCGCGCTCAACGGCATGAAATTCACGCGTGTTATGTGCTTCATTCAAAAGCGATTAAAAGGATAAAGATACGATGTTTACGATGTTTACAACGAGTTGCGAGTGAATAATGACGCGATTTCGATGCCCACATCAATTTATTCGTACCTCGCCGTGATACTTTCTCCTTTTCACATCGAGGAACTTGCGCTTTGTAATTTGCAGTTACTTAATCGCACCGTATTGGAGATATGGCTTACTTCCGAACGATCATTAAAGAGGCATTTACATGATGCGGGTATTAAATGCCTGATCGCATCTTTCTCATATCATAAATGTCATCGTATCGTTGACACATGATAATTGCTTGCGGATAATAGCTTGAATGATAAAGAGATATATCTCAACAGCTGTTTTATTCGTGTTACTTATTTTTCGATGTACAAGGGGCGGAATATTTTTACAGAAGCATGTACCAGCAGTAGTGGCGCGAATTCAACCACGAGCGCGGACAGGGAGGACGTCCAGGAGAAGACCGTCGCTGCTATTAGCGACGATGAAAGGAAGAAGAGACCACGCACGGCGTTCACCGCCACGCAAATTAAATCCTTGGAAGCGGAATTTGAGAGGAACAAGTACTTGAGCGTGGCAAAACGGCTGCAGCTGAGCAAAAATTTAAAGCTTACCGAAACACAAGTAAACATCTTACTTTCGATCATTTCTTCTTAATTCCCGATAAGAAAATATTTATTAATCTACATGACGAAATCTTGCATCAAAATTATAATTTCCAATGATAAATATATTTATATAAAAGTAGATGTAGAAGCATAGATGTAGATGCATTAATCTTTTATAAAATATTAATAACTGTTTGCGCAATTAATTTTAAAATGCTGGCATTTTGTCAAAACTATGACGCTGTGCCGATTCGTCTTAATGGTATATTTGCAAAATTAAATTTAAAAAGGAACTGTTTAATAACTGAAAAAATATTTTAGCTGTATTAGATATAAAATATTTAAAAAATATAATTAATTTATATGTATGTTCATAAAAATATACATTCAACATGGTAACATTTTAAATAAAGTATCAAATTAGTTTTGAATAATTATAAAATATTTATACCTCAAAGAGATCTTAGATTTGTCTGAATTTAACAAATATTATTTAGAAATTTTATTTTAATAAAACTCTTGCGTAATGACGTATCAACTTAGTGCAATTATTGCAAAATTTTCAATTCGCGATGCGATTGTGCGACGTTTGCTTATCGGGGATTAATTAGTATACCATAATGTGTATCATAATTTTAAAATTCAAGGCTAAGTACCATTTGCGCATTATCCTAATGTCTTTACAAATACTAGTAACAATTCAATCATTCTAGTATAATTCTCTATTGAGTTCGTGTCAACAAACAAATTTAATTGGAACAGAATGCGGAGTGGTTATATCCTAAAACAGGATATTGTACTCAATAAATCGCGATAATGCCTTCGATTTCCGTAGATCTTTCTTAGCACCTGAAGGAGTTTAAGCCTCTTGTACTTCGAGTTCTTTAAAATCAACTGGCTCTAAATTATGAGCTTGTAGAGGCACCATATGTGCAGGCGCCAGGTCGTGGCGCCATGAGGGAGGATCGTCCTTTAAAACCAATTAGCACTTCTACCCTTCTTTCTCGCGAACTGTTATGGAAGGAAACTTTTTACCATGCATTTAACCTTTTCAGAAGTTTTTTTTATCCTACGTAACCGGAACTCGGTTATTAAAATACAGTTTTTAAAATAAAATATGAAGAAAGTTTGAAGGAAAAATATTTCACAGAATGGAGAGAGACTAAATTCCATATTATTGCATTAGACATCATATTTATATAAATACGATTAATAGTCTAATAGTTTTACAACGTTAGTCTGAAACGCATTTGACAATTTTCTTTCTGCGTCCTTTACACACTAAAATCTCTCTCTTATTTCTGCACCGTTCGTAATCACGCTACGGACTTTCCGCGGATATTTATTTTCTAATATTAACCGGTCCTCGAGAGAGCACACTATAATTTGTCGACATGACGATTTCGCTACAAAGCCGGCAGAGTGCAATGGTTGCGTAAGTCTCGGCAATGCACTTTGTAGCGCACGCTTGATACTCGCTCGTGCTTTAAACTAATTAATTTACGGCCCGCACCCCCAGAATATTCGCCATCGCGAAGATTGCGCCGTCATCGCCGACCAGTTGTTTGCCGGCAATAATTGCCAGCGCCGGTCGAAATATTGCGAACGAGCCGGATAATTATCTCCGCAATCGCGGTCGAAAGGAAGAACGATCGGACGACGGATCAGAGGCAAGAAAGAGACGCGTCGTGCCGCAGACATAACTGTCACAATATTTCTCCGAGTTAACGAGCCAGTTCGGGAGAGGCCCTATTTTCCCCTTCTCGTAAGCCATCTCGTACGTTTCGTCGTCGCGAGACTCGCATCCGCCGCGGAATGAAATGTACCGAGCGACGGCTGCTGCGCGCCGTCGAGGCGACGAACCGGAGAGGCGTCGATTTTTTAATTAGAATACGTCGTCGGCCCCTTATGTTCGCAACTGACTACTAAGAGACTCTTTGAAAAATTTCGTTCTGTATAAAAGACGACATTATTTTTTTATAGTGTATGTTACTCTTTAGTAAATTCAGATATATAAATGACGATGTTTTAGCAATTTTATTATGTAATATATAAAACTTTATTTATGTAAATTTAGATTTAATATATAAAACAGATTTAAAATATATATTTATCCATTTATAATTGTATTCATTTACAAACAATATATCATTATAAATGTTACTTTCTTTGATTCATGTTTAATTATTGGAAAACATGTATTTTATTGTAAAAAAAAATTAGAACTTTTACAATCGCAATCTAGTAGCAATTTTTTTAAAACAAATCCATAATTAATAAATTATCTCAATTAGCTTAAATACTTTAATTAACTGACATTTCTATGTTTCATGCATCACGTCTAAACTTCTTTTATAATTTTATCTCTTTTACAGATAAAGATATGGTTCCAAAATAGACGGACTAAATGGAAAAGGAAGTACACTAATGACGTCGAGTTATTAGCCCAGCAATACTACTCGAGCTTAGGAATTCCAGCGCCACGACCCATTTTTGTCGGTGATCGCTTATGGTACAGATCTACAGAAATTACAATCATTTCCAACGAAATTTTCTTGTTTTTTTGTAAAGAATATGCTGTCTGTCTTGCGAAACTTTCTTGTTAATATTCTACATAAATCCTATTCCATCTCTTGGAGACATTTAAAAATGATCAAAATATTAAAATATAAATTTTTCTTTTATTAAAAAAAAACAGATTATTTTGCAGATTTTGAGCAATATAAAATGATTTTTAGATATGTTTAAGTGTATGTAAAGAAAAAAGTTGAATTTATAATTATCGTGCAAATTACAGTAGGTGCATTTTATTATGTGATTTTGAAATGATGATTTTAATTTCAATTTTATTATCATTTCTCGTTGTGAATCTGTTAAATACGGATTATGTTTTGTGGTATATTAACATGTGTGTCTTTTTGCAGGTTTTTTAATTATCCAGGACAACCGCAACCAGGAGTACCATTGCTCCCACAGCATTTAACACCGTTGCCGTTACCCCCGGCATTGCCTATTGTTCAACCATTGCCTAGTAATCTATCAATGAGACAACAAACATCCATCTTTCAAAACGTACCAACCAGTCATCTCACGCATCATCTAACTCAGAGATTAGACTTCAGGCATCATGATCCTTAGTTTCTGGTAAATTATTGGTGACTAGTACTAGACCAGAATTTATTAATAATTTGGATACAAGGCAATACGAGACTATAAACTACATAAATCCGGACTTATTTGCCAGGGATAACGATCGTTATAATTGGTGTACATTTTTACGTTTTGCGTATCATACCACTCGACTACGCTATGTATAATTGTTACTATTTAATTTTTTATTTAAAGTACAAAATATTTGTATTTTCATAAAACACATATCATTTATCTATGAATATTTTTTTGGCTTAACTTTATATGACTTAAATAAATTAAAATTAATAAATGTATATTTGAGAAATAGATGAAAGAGATAACGTTCTGAGTAATCAAGCTACTTGTTGAAATAAATGATGTCGTTTATTATTGTTTCTATGCAAACTCTAAGAAATATGTATATGTATACATTGTAAACTGATAATAATTTGGTGCTTGTGTCAAGAGCAAAAATGAAGATATTTGCCAACATTGTTATAGTTCTATTAGTCACCTCCGCGTCGGTTATCTTTGCTAAACGTGATATATAATATTACAGTACACGTATTCTATTGGCGAAGATGATTATCACATAAAACATATGGATTCATTCTTAAAAAATTGAATCATTTCACGGTATACTTGAAATGAATAACATCAAAGATATTACATTATTTTAATTTAAATATATTACTTGTACAGGAAAATATAATGTACGCCTATATAAATAAACGACTTTCAGCGCAAAATATTTTTTAATATAGCAGATATATTTGCTATGAAAAATTTTACAAAATTTGTATACGATAAAATTTTAATAAAATAAAAATTTTTAATAATTTTATGTATCTACATATGCATTTATAATAAGAATATATAATGTACAAAGTAAATAATTTTTTAATATTATATATAAATAAATACAAATTATAAATTTATTTTGACTTTTTTTAAAAAAGAATGAACAAAATGAAAGTATTTATATATTTAAATTAGTGATAAATGCAGAAAATGTCGCTGTAAAATCCTATGTAATCATGAAAGTGAAAAAAATAGAGTTCCAAAGTTTTTCTAGAATGTGTGCAATTATATGCAAAATTGTTACCATACATAATGTTTTTATTATTAATTTATATTTAATATCACTGAGCAGGAGATAAAATTCTTCTAACTCCCAAAACTTTGTCGTCGTGAGCTGCCTGATCTTGAATAATTTTTGCATATTTTTCATTATCCTGTAAATCTTCTTCATCCAACATTTCCTGCATTCTTTGTTTGTATCTATAAATTCTTTAAAATTATACGAACGATCTTTGTAAAACATGTCAAACTTACCTAAAAATATACTTACATTTCACTATCAGGATTATTTTCCTGATTTCTGCATTTATCTAGTTTCTTCTCTAAGGCCTTTACTATTTCTCGTGAGGGTGGTTCCACACATTTAGCCATTGAACGTATTTCTGTAAAAATTAATTCGTAAATATGAATAGAGAGAGCTTATGCTGTGAAGAGTATATGGGAAATATATGGAATATATAAAACTTAATTACTTCGCACAGCTTCTATAATCCCATTCAATTGTTCTCTCGAGAAGAGTATATCAGTAACATAATTATCTAAGTTTGCAGAGGCTCTGGATGCTGCATGCAAGGTTGCGGCCAATGCAACTTGGCTTGGAGCATAAAGAAGAACGCTGTCTGTCAAGAAAACCCTTTCTAAGAACTCATCTATGTGTGGTCGTAATTTTTCAGGATTCTCCAAAGATGCATACCTTGTCTGTGAAAGTATGTATAACATATTTACTTGTGTCATACATAAAAAAACATTAAATGTTCAAAAATTATGTACCTTTATATCAATCATCAATCCTTCCACAGGCCTAAATGGATTATGAACAGTCAGATTATAATTTAGCTGTTGCATGAGAAGTAATTCATTATTAAGAATTATGTCGGATGCCTTTTCTCTATCTCCCTTAATATTTGCTACAAACTGAGATATAGACACATTGAATTCTTCAACCTAAAATAACATTATTTTTTATATGAAAAGATTCAATTTATAAATTCTATAAAAAATCATAAAATCAAGAAGAATAATTACCTTGCACGCTAGGTATACACAGGTGACCAAAATCTCTTTTGGATGATAGTCCATCACACTGTTTCTAAGGTAAAATCTTTTGAAGTAATGCAAAGCAGTGGCCACAGTAGCACGAGGCATTGGTGGATTGAAGCGACGACAGAAGTCCCTCAATTGCAACTCGTAGAAACGGAGTAATGTTCGCTCCTCTGCATGTGAGAGAAAATATTCCTCCCTTTCCTCTGGCTACAAACAATAAAACATTTGTAATTATACTATTTGTTAATTTAATTGATTTGTTATTGGAAATAAATACAGGAAAAATATAGCACATTGCCAATGTTTTGTATACATATATGTTTGTGCATACATAACCTACAAAGGTTTCCATCGATAATATTTGAGCTTGGAAATCACAAGCACACAAAGAAATAAATACGTCGTTTGAAAAAGCGATAATTCTAAATAAACAGTTATGAAAATGTAGACTCACAGTCATGTTGACACCATGTTTTGCAATAAAATCAGCATTGGTTTTTTCTCTCAATACAGTCAAATCGTTCTCATCGCTAAATATCCAGTATTTCTTTTGCGAGCTACATGGAAACATTTTGACGAGACAGGTGATAAAAAAGGAAAGAACAAAACCGAATCGTGATCAATTGTCAAAGTCACTTAACGAGGACCAACACACTTCAACTGAAATTGCAAATGCAAACTGAAAAATTGGACAGGTAGCACCATCACACGGCCATCTTCAAACTACAGTTTGCAAGCCCAAAAACGATTAATCGACTCGATATCGATTGATGTGTAGAGAGACAATTTGCCTCATATTTTAGTTTATTCGTATCTTTTAATTGTTATTTAGATATAATCATAATCTGAGACATGTCATAAACGTAATGATAATTTATATCGTGATGCGAAAAATAAATGCAAAGTTAAGATCGAGATACACAGTATCGATCTTGACGCGTAAGTTGATCGCGCGGAGACGAAGCCGCTTCCCGCCGTCTTCAGCTACGTTCACGTTTCTTTCTCAGAACGCAAGGGCCGCGGGACGGATGGGCTCCGGAACGGAGGAGTCATTGCAGCTCATTTAATAGGTGAATGAAACCTCGCATCAATAGTTATTGTCAATTTAATTATCGCGTAACGTGTAGATTCGATGCTCATACGTTATGCGATCGCGGCGCAAGCGCGGCTTCGAGTTCGATGCATGTAAAGTTGACCACGCGAAAACGAAGCCGGCTCACCATTTTAATTTGCATTTACGTCTGATTACAAAAGACGGTGAACGCGATGCAGATCGAAGCGGGAGCGAGTGACGTAGCAAACTCGTTGATAGGTAAATCTGTCGTAATCTCGCGATAACATTTACCGCCAATTAAGTTAATCCTCCTAAAGATTCGGTGCTGGCATATTAATGAGTCGATCGATAATGCGCATTCCGTAATAATTAGTGTCGAAAAAATATATCGCAAATGATTGACAAAACGACGAGCATATTATGTTGCGAATGACGCGCGCGGATACTTCCTCATAATATTAGTACGCTTACTCTAGCGAATGCGAAATAATCATAAAAGACAAGTTTGCTGCTCGACAATATGTTGCGGAAAATGCCTAATCGCTAAATTGAGTGCGAGACATGATAGCGTCGCCGAGTCGCTGCGGTGACGCGGACGCGGCGTCAGTCTTGTCGCGTGAAGTTAACCGCGCGGAGACGAAGCCGCTTCTCGCCACCTTCAGTTGCATTCACGTTTCTTTTACAGAACGCAACGGTCGCGGATGGACGTGCTCCAGAACGGAGGCGTCATCGCGGCTCGTTTAACAGGTGAGCAAAACCTCGCGTTAATAATTATTGCCAAAACTTAATCATCACGTAACGTAGATTCAATAGTCGTACGTTGCGCGGCCGCGGCGCGAGCGTAGCGTCGAGCTTGGCGTGTAAAATTCACTGCGCGAAAACGAAGCTGGCTCGCCATCTTGATTCACATTTACATATGTGATTGTAGTACGCGGCGGATGCAGGATAGATCGGAACTGGAGCGAGCGGCGTCGCGACTCGTTTAACAAATGAACGAAATCAATTTCAATCTCGATCGCGTCAACATTATCAGCTTAGCCGTCGCGTAATATACAAATTCTACTCATACCGGTGATTCGTACAAATGCGTATTTTGCAATAATTAGTTGATCGAAGGTATATCGTGTTACCTGTTGACAACGGCGATACATATATTATCTGATTGCAAGTAACGCGCGCGGATGTCGAGCTTATAGTATTAATATGCTTCTAACATATAATACAAAATAATAATTGTCATAAAAGACAACGTACATTTATTGCTTGAGACGCGGACCAGTGCATAAATGTGAAGTTGAGAGCGGGATGTGTAGCATTATTACGTCACAAGTGCGGCGTCGCTATGAAGTTGTCCGCGCGGGAAATGAAATCATTTCGTCTTCTTAATTGTATTTACTTTTTATTTGCAGAACGCGCGGCGTACGCAGAAAGGATCAACTCAGGGACGAATGGCGTTATGATTCATTTAATTAGTAAGCAAAGTTTACATTAACCATGCATTTATTTTTAACAACACCTAATTATCGCATAAAACATAAATTTGATATTCGTTTACAACATAGCGCGCGATTCTGGTATTTTAGTAATTTATTTTCATTAAAACTTTATACTTTTATTACATATTTATTGAAATTATGAAAAAAAAACTTGCATGCAAGAACAATTTTTCCATATATTTATTTTCAATATTATTTCTATTTGAACATTTTTTTGTATTTGAATACTTTTCTGTGTTACAGATTGTATAGTATCATATGTACTACAATTTCATTATTGCACATTGTGGGAATATAATCTGAAGAGGAGATCTGATAACTCGGAAATAAATTAGACTTAAAGGAGGTATCGGGTTTCGGAAGACAAACTTTGCGGTAAGCATTATTGCTTACATACGTAAAATTAATTGTTTGTATCATTTTTTTAAAAATAATAATAATTAAAAGATATTTTAATTTAAAATTTTTTAAATTTATTTTTATGAAGTTATTTTTTTTGAAAATGCATAAATATAATATATTAATTTCAAAGCAGTTAAAAAATTCTGTCTGTAAAAATTGTCTTTTGAATCGTTGATTGTTTTGAGAGCTACATTAATAAGGATCTTATATCTATTACAGATTTATCGTAGCGATGTGTCTGTTAACGCCACTGTTGCGCATTGATTGGTGAGTGATAAAAAAATTTATAAAAGAGGTAACAAAACTATGAACTATAGCAATACATTTTACTTTTTAATAATACAAAAAAAACGTTTTCTAACAAAAATGTTTAAAATAAATTGTCTCAAAAAAATTGAGTTTCAATAAATAAAATTATGTCGCGTCTATTATTTTAATGAATGGAATTATTATTATGTTCAGACACAATAAACATTTGTAACTTTTATTATGGCCATAAAAATAATTCTGTCAAGACATAATTTTAAATAGATAAATTAAAATTATGTTATGACATAAAAATAATTCCATTTATTAAAACTATGTCGTGACATAAAAATAATTCCGTAAATTATAATTATTTCAAGACATAATAATAAATGCAAATTTTTATTGTGTTTCATACATAATAATAATTTAATGAATAAAAATTGTGTTTATACCAAAATGATTAATGACGAATTGAATAATATTGAATTGAAAAAATATAAAACTTTAGTACACACAGTATAGGTATTTTAAATAGAGATAAAAAAATTAAAGCAAAAATACAATTTGTTAAGCTCATTTTAAATAACCATAATATTAAAAATTTGTTTGCCTGTTTCATCCGGACCTTATGTTAGAGAATAAATGAATTGCCCATAAATGATTCATACTATAAAATATATAAATTCTAACCAGAGAGGTTATTCATATTTCTCATTAGAACACATTAGAATTCAAATAGATATAGCAATTAGTATTAAATTTTCTAAAGAAACATAATAAATTTGAATATACATACTAATTGTAAGATATTTGTGTTCACTTTAATAAACAAAGTGGTAAATTGTATTAATTTGATACAGGTAGTAAATAAAAATCTAATATTTAGATATAATCCCATAATCAAAATTAACAAAATAAAAACAGAAACTGCTTTTGGATTCACTAGGAACTTTCAATTCTATAAGTTTTGTTAATACAATTAGATCATTTTTTTAGTGGAAGACAAAATATAAAATTTTTTTGGAAGATTTTATAACCGTAAACAGACACAATTTGCATTAATTAAGAAGATAGTTTTTTTTTCATGTAAGCAAATTATGTCAGTTTGTAAATTCTTCAAAAAGACTTTATATTCTCACTTATATATGAAATAATAAATTATTGATATGACACTACTTGTGTTTTGTATGAGTGCGTTTTGATGAAATTAGAATTTTCTGATAATTATAATAGAACTCGATATCTTATACTTAGAAAGATCTATAGACTTTATTTTAATTTTGTTATTCCTACAAAATATCTGATTCATCTGTTTTTAAACAGACATACTGGTTGACTTTGTAAAATATTAACCAACGCAATAAGACCTTATTTTTTTGTGCATTTATACTTCTATTTAATCTTCTTCGTGGTATACGTACAAGGCACTACGATCAAACAAAAATAATTTTCACGTTCAATTGGGTACATGTGCAATTACGGATACGATTCAGTATTGGAGATCGATGCAATGTGCACTCTGATTTATCGTTACGTTATCGGTTCAATGAGAACATGTCTCATTAAACTTAGCGTCTAACCGGCCGATCAGCTGGATTAACCACGATTTGTGAGCATGTCGCGGGTTGACAAAGCACCCCAGAAAGTGCGTCTCCTTTAAGTGACTTGCTGCCTGCGACTATGGCTTGTAAGATACAAGTGTCGTACGAATCGTGGTTAAAAAAGCTTAGTCGACGTTAGACGTGCGTTAAACGTGATACAAAAGGCAGAACGCATTCGCAACGACCTCACTATCGATCCCGTATCTATCGGGTCCAAAATGATAATTCGGTATTTCGTTAATCGCCTAATAAGCAATGTCTCTTGCAGATGCTTCGAAAAGATGCTTGCAGCGCTACAAAATGATTTTTTAATGCAAAAATTATTTTTATCTTTAAGTGTAATTTTTATTTCTACTTCAAGTTTTCGTAATAAATGCACTAGACATTGTGATTCGTCCAGAAAATAATTTTCGCTTTTGGTTGAACACATCTGAAATTATGGGGTACGATTCGGTATCGGAGATCGAGGCAATGTGCACTCTGACTTCTCGTTACGTTATCGGTTCTATGAGACCATGTCTCATTGAACTTGGCGTCTAACCGGCCGATCAGCTGGATTAACCACGATTTGTGAGCATGTCGCGGGTTGACAAAGCACCCCAGAAAGTGCGTCTCCTTTAAGTGACTTGCTGCCTGCGACTATGGCTTGTAAGATACAAGTGTCGTACGAATCGTGGTTAAAAAAGCTTAGTCGACGTTAGACGTGCGTTAAACGTAATACAAAAGGCAGAACGCATTCGCAATGACCTCACTATCGATCCCGTATCTATCGGGTCCAAAATGATAATTCGGTATTTCGTTAATCGCCTAATAAGCAATGTCTCTTGCAGATGCTTCGAAAAGATGCTTGCAGCGCTACAAAATGATTTTTTAATGCAAAAATTATTTTTATCTTTAAGTGTAATTTTTATTTCTACTTCAAGTTTTCGTAATAAATGCACTAGACATTGTGATTCGTCCAGAAAATAATTTTCGCTTTTGGTTGAACACATCTGAAATTATGGGGTACGATTCGGTATCGGAGATCGAGGCAATGTGCACTCTGACTTCTCGTTACGTTATCGGTTCTATGAGACCATGTCTCATTGAACTTGGCGTCTAACCGGCCGATCAGCTGGATTAACCACGATTTGTGAGCATGTCGCGGGTTGACAAAGCACCCCAGAAAGTGCGTCTCCTTTAAGTGACTTGCTGCCTGCGACTATGGCTTGTAAGATACAAGTGTCGTACGAATCGTGGTTAAAAAAGCTTAGTCGACGTTAGACGTGCGTTAAACGTAATACAAAAGGCAGAACGCATTCGCAATGACCTCACTATCGATCCCGTATCTATCGGGTCCAAAATGATAATTCGGTATTTCGTTAATCGCCTAATAAGCAATGTCTCTTGCAGATGCTTCGAAAAGATGCTTGCAGCGCTACAAAATGATTTTTTAATGCAAAAATTATTTTTATCTTTAAGTGTAATTTTTATTTCTACTTCAAGTTTTCGTAATAAATGCACTAGACATTGTGATTCGTCCAGAAAATAATTTTCGCTTTTGGTTGAACACATCTGAAATTATGGGGTACGATTCGGTATCGGAGATCGAGGCAATGTGCACTCTGACTTCTCGTTACGTTATCGGTTCTATGAGACCATGTCTCATTGAACTTGGCGTCTAACCGGCCGATCAGCTGGATTAACCACGATTTGTGAGCATGTCGCGGGTTGACAAAGCACCCCAGAAAGTGCGTCTCCTTTAAGTGACTTGCTGCCTGCGACTATGGCTTGTAAGATACAAGTGTCGTACGAATCGTGGTTAAAAAAGCTTAGTCGACGTTAGACGTGCGTTAAACGTGATACAAAAGGCAGAATGCATTCGCAATGACCTCACTATCGATCCCGTATCTATCGGGTCCAAAATGATAATTCGGTATTTCGTTAATCGCCTAATAAGCAATGTCTCTTGCAGGTGCCACGAGAAGATACTTGCAACGCTATAGAATGATTTTTTTAATACAGAAATTTTTTTATTTTTATGTACAATTTTTATTTCTACTTCAAGTTTTCGTAATAAATGCACTAGACATTGTAATTCGTCCAGAAAATAATTTTCGCTTTTGGTTGAACACATCTGAAATTATGGGGTACGATTCGGTATCGGAGATCGAGGCAATGTGCACTCTGACTTTTCGTTACGTTATCGGTTCTATGAGACCATGTCTCATTGAACTTAGCGTCTAACCGGCCGATCAGCTGGATTAACCACGATTTGTGAGCATGTCGCGGGTTGACAAAGCACCCCAGAAAGTGCGTCTCCTTTAAGTGACTTGCTGCCTGCGACTATGGCTTGTAAGATACAAGTGTCGTACGAATCGTGGTTAAAAAAGCTTAGTCGACGTTAGACGTGCGTTAAACGTGATACAAAAGGCAGAACGCATTCGCAACGACCTCACTATCGATCCCGTATCTATCGGGTCCAAAATGATAATTCGGTATTTCGGTATTTTTTAATTGCGTAACAAACAATGTCTCTTGCACGTGACAGGAATTTAGATACTTGCATAGATATAAAATGATTTTTTTAAAGTTAAACTTTATCACTGGGAAAGGTTCGTGTTGCATTAATTAGAAATCTTAATTAGATTCAACGAATACATCTATTCAAGAACGAACAAATCAGAAATCTTGTAGGAATTGCCAAATTATAGTTAAATCTGTCAAACAGTCAGATTATTATAACCAATGTCGTCTTATAATTATCAAAAATTCTGCTTCTGGTTTTATCAGGAATGCTCAATTCTTCAATTTTTTTTAATATAATTAAATTATTTTTCTCATTGTAAGCAAGAATATAAAATTTTGTGAATACTTTTTGCTTATTTATATTTTTAATATATCTTATTTTTGTGGGCTACAAATACGAATAAGCTGTCCTAATTACATTTTCAGTTATTATTCGAGATCAAGTAGATAAAATTCAGGAGAGCAGACTCCTCTATTGACTATATAACATGAAATTTTAAGAAAGCAAGTAATTGTCTTTAAAAATTATATGTAAAGTTCTAATTATATTATTAAACATAATTTTTTGCAACTTTCTTTCTGTAGAATACATACATCTCTTCGATAAGAAAACATATGAAAAATTTTTTATTTTTTTAATTCAGTCGTAATCGATTCGTCGTTACTCAAATTATTTGGCTCTGACATACGGTTAAATGAATTAATTCGATCGGGTTTAATGAAAAGTAAGACCAATCTGGCCGGATGATCTATTTTCAATTACATACTCTCATTTATTTTTTTATTTGCTTCAGTGAACTTATTCCATGTATTAAGCTATCATATATACACTCGTCGATGATTTAAATAAACGAACCGCAACCGGTTCGTCGCGTCGCGTTTGTTCCGGGAGTGTCGTTCAAAGTAACTGGACTAATGGATTTAACTAGTCCACGTGCGTGATTTTAATATATTATTCGCGAGTGTTTCGCGAGTGCAACGGAAGAAAGGGACCTGACAACTTGGACCTGAGAGGAGGAGGAGGCCTGGGAGAGGTATCGGGCCCCAGCGGAGCAACATTGTGGTAAATATAATTCCTCATTTATATAAAAATAATCTTTGTTCCTTTTATACGATCTTATCGCAATAAATTACAAAAAAGCTACTCAAAGAAAGAAAATTTATATAAAATTTTATACACACCTAAAGAAAAGTTATGTTTAAGTTGATGAAATCGTTTCTTCAACTTGATTTTTTTAAGTTGAAGTAAAAATACCTTTGAAGAAAAAAAAATTATTTAATTTCTAGAAATAACACAATATCAATCTTTTTTAAAGTAAATAAATTATTTGTTCAAATTATTCGTTTATTTTAAACAATTAATTGTTTAATTTAAAAAATGTACTGGTAGAAGTGTAAGAGATAATTTAATTGTTCTGATTTTTAAAAATATATTTTTTTCATTTAAAAAAATATTTGCGTTGTATATATGATCGAACCATTTCTTCAGTTCTAATAAAAAGGTCAAACAAAAAATTTTTTTAAGTTAGAAATTTTTTTTAACCGTATAGCAATACACAAATTTCTTTGAATCAAACAAATAATTTTTGACTCAAAGAAATATTTTTCTAAGTGTATAAGAATTGATTTTTAAAACATTTCTTATTTTGAGCGCAGTTTTAATTTTTAAATTTTATATTTGTGTGTTACAGTAATCAACGTAGCTTCGTAGCTCAATAACTCCGCTCGTTGCGCATCGGATCGGTGAGTCAAAGAACATATTTTTTTTTTTTCTTGTATCATTGTTGTGCAAACGTTCTCCTTGCGGAGGATCGAAGAAAAGGACACTGAAAGAAAGAGTTTGATAATAACTGCCAAATGTTGGGTGAAATAAATTTAAATAATTATACATTTGATTAATACAATAAAAAATAATTTTACTTTCTTAAATATTTTTATAAACATTGCTTAATTTGATAATACTTGCTAAATATTTAGAAAAGTAGAAATATTTTTGGTAATATTAATCAAATGTTTAATTATCATTATTTTACCTAACATTTGGTAGCTATTACTGAACTTTTTTTCAGTGGACCCAACAATTTTTTAAAGGGGAAACCAAGTACCCCATCGCGCTATTTGTTCGGGAGTGCCGTGTAAACTATCATTATCGCACGAGCGTACCCATTTTCATGTGTGAGTGCAATGATTTCTGATGATCTGACAGGAAGAGGAGGAGGCCTAGGAGGCAACCTTGGAGTGAGTAAAAGTATTTTTAACATGTACAGAGCTTATAACATGTGCTTATAATATATCTAGCTGAATCAATGTATATTTGAATCGTATATTATAAATATCCCTCGAGGTAAATATCAACGAGGAGAAGCAAACGCAGTTTAGCCTAGACTTGAAGCATTTTTATCGCAATGTTGCAAAATAGATGTGCTATAGGTATTATCAATTTCGAAAATGAATATATTAATAATGTATGAAGATTTTGTTTCACGAAAAAAGCCAGGATGGCCGCTTTCAGGTTTCTCTCTGATATGACTGTTTTTTATAAAACTATAACTTTAAGTTATATACTTAAGTTATATACTTATTTTTTTTATTAATGCGTATTCTTTATTAACAGAGATAATATCTCGATTAAATATAACAAAAGTTTTATGAATAAATCATTATTCGGTATACATTATTATTTGCTCAACGGGTATTACTTTCTAACGGAAGCGAGTTGAAGAGATCTGTTCTAGAGTGCAGCATGAGTCACGTATTCAAGCTTCTGATCGATATTTAGGAGAACTACAAACAAAGAATTAGAATATAATTTAAAACTACGTAACAAATAACGATATATTCATATAGTTATCTAAGAATAAATCTTTCCATTTTATGATAAAAAAAATTCTTGAGCGAAAAGTATTGCTCGTGTGCAATATTTCGCATTCAACTATTTATAATTAAAATTACAGAAGATATGGAAAACTAGATAAAAATACATAATAGATCTCAATTTATTTTTTATGAAGGTTGGGTAGTAACTAGTTAAAAGTTAAAAGTTAATAACTTAACTTAGTTAATTTTTAATAATATAATTTTTAATTTAAACTAGTTATTTTTATCTAATTATTTTTAAACACATTTTAATTTATTAACGTTTTTTCTAAGTTAAAATTTTATCTATGTAAAAGAAAAACATTATAGAAGGAAAATACATTTCTAAATAAAAAATAATATTTTTTTATTGTTTTGCATAAAGTTTATTTGCAAATAAAATATTAAAAAGTTGTTTGATGATTTATATTATAATTGTTTTGAGTAATCTAACGTATTATACAAATTTCTAATTTAATATGAATAATGCTTTCCAAAATTAATTTTTAATTTAAGACAATTTAATCTTAATTTAATTTTTAATTGGCTTAAATTTTTGTTTATGTAATTTTTAACATAACTAAAATAATTTTAATAACTTTAATTTAGATAGAAAAATATATTAGCTTACATAACTTTGCTTTTTATTATTTTGTATTTTGGATCTATGTTTTAGATCTAGAATTTATTACATATCAAGATGACAATTAAGTAATCATGAATATTTACGCAGTCTTTGAAAATAGGAAAATAGATGTATTCAAAATATATTTAATATATATATATATATATATATATATATATATATATATATATATATTCGCGTTAATACATATAATTCTATAGTTATTTTATTGAATACAAAGAAATTAAATTTGCAGTAAAAACTGCAATAAAAGTCGTAATTTCTTAGTAATATTAAAAACAATTGTAAATATTAACCACAGTTATTAAAACCCATACAACACATAACATTGCAGCAACATTTCAATATTTCAGTAATAAACGTTAAAAATATTGCTGTAATATTCTGCGCTGTGTGGGAAGCTAATAACAAAGAACGCGAATCCAAAAGAGAGCAGTCGTTTAAACGTCATACTTCAAAGTAGTTGCAACACGCATTAGAAAGGGTTCGCCGCGTTTTCTGGTAACCGGCGTGTACGTTACGAGTAATAAACAAGATCACGGGACCGGGGGTCCCGACGGCGGGGCAACGACGTCGGTAAGGGCAACAGGGTTGAAGGGAGGAGGCGGGTGGCCGATTTTAATATGGACGCCCCCGCAAGCGGTTGTGCGTCCGATCTGAGTAGGCGTTCCTACGACCCTTTGTCAACCGACAACGCCGCTGCATCTTATCGCGCGATCGTAGTCGGGGATCTCCCCATTCCGCCACGCTCGGCCCTCGAGGCCATCGCTGTCGCTGCCAAGCTTGTTCAAGCGGAGAGACGCGGGGCTCCTTCCTCTCTCTCTCTCTCCCGTTACATCGACGGTTATAACTCTCCGCGTCGTTTTTTACGACGTTGGTTTACGTCGCCGCGACTTTGTCGTCGTTGTCACGCCGCGATCTGGCCCGCCGATCGCCTCTCGCCGCGGTATCGCGGTTGCGATCCCGCATCGATCAGAGATGGAAACTGGTTCAGATATAACCCCGCTGTTCAGATTTACATACGAGGATACGATACGCGTGGATAGAGGCGCAAGTCTGATTTATGACTTTCGATATTTTTCGAACGGTTAATTGTATTCGGCAGCGGCAATAAATCGGTTAATATTTATGGATTCGAACTACCTGCGAACATCGCTGATTTATGTTTAATTTGATAGGAGAAATTACAGTCTTTCCACTGGCGATATAATGGATAATGAATGATATTTTTCATTTTTTGTTACGTTCTCATAGCCGATAAACACGTCGTTAATTTTCCTCAATAGATTTTTATTATTACAAAATAAGCTGGTTCATCTTGACTATCCATGGAAATCGGTTAATTCATCTTTTCTACCGTGCATCGTTTTTCTCATCGCTGTGTGCACAACTGCAATTCATGTCAAGGGCTCGCGCTATCGATTCCCTGTATCACCGACGTTCAACGGTGCAACGCTAAAGTTCTCTCTCAAACAGAACGCTTGAGAGAGCTTTCGATGAAATCGTTAAAATAAGATATCTAATTTGAGAGTAGCGGATAATCCGCAAGGTTTACTAGTCAACGCCATTCTAAGAAGCCTAATTTCCATGGAGGTTTTATGGGGAGCGGGCAGAGAGATGGACGCCCTCCGAAAGTGAAGTACATCCGCCATTAATCTAATATTGCGGTCGCCGCCGCCCTCGACGTTGCGTGCTACAGCGCGGTCGCGTCAAGCTTCGCTCCCTCGGAACGAATGGAGTCGCGGCGAGGGCACGTGAGCGCATACAATACACGCGCGCGTTGTGTACACATCGACGGCAATCGACAGCGATGTGAAGAAGACCGAGGAAACGGAATGGGCGCGATGTGTCGGCCGTGCTAATGCGAAATCAATGCCCGGCTTAGCTCTCGAGGTGTGACGAATGAAGTGGATTACCACTCGCACCTTTCCGGCGTCGTCGCGATCAAGAGGGACTTTCCAGCGAGTCGGAAGATACTAATAAATTATCCGGCGATTGCAAAATACGGACAATAGTTAGGGACAGATATTGATGTCAATGGATGTTGTTTTGGGGTGGACAAAAGGGCGTTTTGACATATGGCTAATGTATGTTGCGTGATAAGTCATATGTTTCTAACGACGATATTATATTTCTATCTATAAAAGTGTAAGAAATAAGATAGATATAATTGAGTTTATTCTGTGGGCCGGGCACACATCTGTACAAGCAAATTACTTTTAGGCAAATTTAAATAAAATATGTTGATCACGGTTATTAGTGCAAGAGCGTTATTACTGTTATTTAGAATTGGATAAGCCAAGATATTTAAAAAAATATTAAATTAAAAATAATGGTTTATAAAATTTATTTTTTACGTTAAAAGTTGCATGAATAAAAACTAATTAGTTAAAAGTTACGCTAGAATTAAATTAACTTAAATTAAAAGTTAATTTTAAAAACATTATTCATATTAAATTAGAAATTTGTATAATATGTTAGATTACTCAAACAATTATAATGTGAATCATCAAACAAATTTAATATTCTATTTGTAAATTAAGTTTATATGAAGTGACAAAGAAGTATTATTTTTTATGTAAAAATATATTTTTTTCTTTTATAATTTTTTTACATAGATAAAATTTTAACTTAGCAAAAAAATTAATAAATTAAAGTTTATGTGTTTTAAAAATTACTAAAGTTAACTTAAAGTTAAAAAATAAATCATTTAAAATGGATTTAGTTAAGTTAAAAGTTATTAACTCTTAAACTTTATTATTTAATTTTTAATTTTTAAATTAATTATTATCCGACTCAGATATTATTTAAGAGATTATGGAATTTTAAATAATCGGAAATATTTTCAGTATTATATAAAACTTTTATTTAGAGATATAAATGAAGCGTGTTTCTGTTTGTTTTTGAAATTATATATTTTTATTTAAAAAAATATACAAAGTTAAAATGTAAGTAAATAGCAAGCGTTCTAAATAAATGTATAGTAACGACAGTTTTATCTAAATAAATTATTTGAAATTACAAAGTCAACAATCTTACAGTTGCTATTTTCGAAGAAAAATTTTGAAATTTAATTTTTTTGCAAAATTGAACACATTTGAACTAAAAAATTGCTTTTTTTCAAAAAATTTCTTTCTTCTTTTTGTTCAACTTAAAAAAAAATAAAAATTGGAAAAAATTTTGTAATCTAATCCGTAATTAAAAATAATGCTTTAAAATTTCAAATTGATCAAATAAATCACGTTCGAATTATCATGGCTACTACTTTGAAAAATAAAATTTTGAGAAAAATGCTGAAGTGAAAACATTTTTTTTTAATGTAATTTTTTATTTTATTTATTCAAAATAAATATATATGTTTTCAAAATAGAAATACATCATACATCTGTCTCTTTAAACAAACGTTTTACATAATGTTGAAAAATTTCTTATCATTTTTAATTCGTCCTATAATCCCTTAAGAACAGCCTGGTAATTCCTATATGTCCACGTGCGATTAAAGCGTTGCGTAATTTCCAATGATGGACTTGTGCCGATAAGAACTAACCGAAGCTACGGTTCTCAGAATCGACACGCAAATGTGGACGCGCGATCTGGTACATCGCATGGTACGGCAATAACATCGTTGGTTAACCAGCAAAGAGCAGTATCACGCTCGGTTTTAACACTCATGATCGGTCGGTCTGCGCGCACGCGAACTCGGATCGAAAATGCGTTGCTCGACGTGAGAGACGTCATATGCCTGCATATTATATGTATTGAACCGATGATCACCGGGCTGTCTTTCCGAGCGCGACTGACTCTCAATATAGTGACTTTTATAATCCTTTACAAGTCGCTGCTCTTGATAGTTCATTTTTGCGCCCGAAGAAGCGATGTCAGCTGTGTGAGAAGATAAAACATAGCTTCAAAGTGTAAAACAGAAGTGCTTCTATGCTTTTTGATTTCCATAAAAAACCAGCTTTCAACAGTGAAACTCTTTAGTAGACACATGCAAACAAATATAGTCACAATAACGATCGTGTCGATTGTTAGTTGTTTGACATGTGCGTCTTTTTAATAGATGTACAGTTTACTTAAAATTAAATTAGTGTACATTTCTTGGTAAGGTAAAACGTACGAAGTACTGTCAATTAATGATTAATTAAGCAATGTGTAATTATATTAGCAACAGTAAATTAGGTTGATGTAGATGCTTTATCGTTGAGGCTTCAGATATTGCATTCGCGTGAACATGAATAACCATTTAATTCACATAATTAGCAAACATCAATTAATTAATTAATTACATACCGCCTGAAGGGACGATGTGTTTAAAAATATCTCATATGTATACGTAAATAATGATGCCACAGGGAGGATCGCCACCGTCCTTCCGCACACGTGCAAGAAAATAAAAATCTATGAGCCGAGGAAACGTTTCCCACCAAATTACGGTTAATTAAGGAAGTTCTGAAAGTGAGGGTCGCAAGCAGGCGTTTGCACACAGATTCTGATATGTGCAAATAAATATCTAGATAAAAAGAAATATGTGGAAAAATTACAAGACAAAAATAAATCTACGTCAGATTTACAAGATTCGTTAATTCTTAAATCCGTCGTTAGATTCGTGTTAAAAGGCAATATTTCATGGCGGTGGTAGACATCGCGCGTTATCTTTTATCAGGTGTCTCGGATAGCGTTAGTTTATTAGTAAAACGATTATGAAGGTACGTTATGGCACAATGTCTGCACGCGGCATCTTAAACATATATAATTAAACATAAATCTATGTGCCAGCAAATGTATATGAAATGGAGAACCAAGATAGTGCAATAGCCTACACAAGTGTGCATACATTATGATCTTGAAGTATATTGTAATTCATTAATCTTACCTCAAACCTTTTGTGCAGCTAATTTGTACATTATTTGCGAGTAAAATGTAAGAGTTAAAAAATTTTAAATTAAGATTAAAATTAGTATAAATTTTCATGAAGTTTTACAATTTACGGAAAATTGAAATTAACTTGGATGTGTTCAGGTTCTAAAGATAGATTTTCAATTTAGATTTAAATGTAAAACTAAATTATTATTTATTAAATTTTTGCATGAAACTGCTTACGCTGAAAGAGAAAATATCATTTTTGGCATACGGATCAATACAATAATCAAAATAACATTTTTTTAAACAGTCTATTAATAATCGGCATTGTAAGTGACATTCACATTCATACACATCACCTAAATGCATAAGTATCGTATGCAGACCCGTGCCAGTGTTCGCCGATTATATCGCCGATATGAGTCATGGCGTTTAACTGAGATTACGGCAATTTATCAAGGCTGCCATGTACTCTCGTTATAAATCGGGCAGTGCTTGACACGTCGCCTCAGACTGGCGTCATTGACTTTTACATAGACGTTCTTGCGAGACTCTTCTCATATTGTAAGATGAATAAAAAAATTAAAAAGTTTTATTCGCTGAAGTTACTATAAGCTATAGAAAACTATATCCGTTCGTTGCACACTACTATGAATAGAAGAGACATCTTATAATTTATAATACAAATATAACGTCAATCGAAGCAGTAATATCTCTTTTATATTCTATGACTGGCTTTATACACTGCACTTGGGTATTTTCAGTTTTATACAATAAAACTGTCTAAGTATCATATATTTAGAAAAAAATGCTATGATATGAATTAAAACGTAGTTTCATTCAATTAAACGTAGAATTATAGGCTGTCACTAATATATTATGTAGTTCATTCAACTAAACTTTATTCATTCAACTATATGTTATTGTCTTTACTTTTAATTTTTTTGTTTTATTAATACAGCTTCTGAATTAACAAAATATTTCCAATTAGACTGATGCTGTTGATTCAGCATTTTTTTCTTTGTGTACGCTCTTATCTACGAATTAATCATGAAAATAACAATAATCATGCAACAATTTATAACAACAGAAAGAGAGGGAAAGATGAACTCGATGCAACTGTGCGCTGTTGCGCAGCGCAATGACCCAGTCATTCTCTTTCTTTTCGTCCCCGTGATTATATAGAGTGGCACGACACACGCAGATGGCCGTCTCGATAATTTACAGAATAAATAAACCGACGGAAAAACGAAGACGAAGACACCTTAGGGGGTTGCGTATCTACCTACCTACCTACCTACCGTCCGTCAGCAGGCGCCCGGCGTTTTTCACGAATATTAAATCGGCTCGTGGAATCGCCATCCCGCCGCCGCGTCGCCGCCGTGCAACGACGCTGCTAGATGCGTATCGAGATGCATATCGGGGTGATCGCGCGAACGAAATGGCGCTCCCGAACCAATTATCCCTCTCTCGAATATCCACAACGGGGTACCGATCGCTCCGGGCGGCCGAGATGCAGATGATGCGCCGCGCCGCTGGTGTGCTCGTTGAATATCGGCCGCGACGCGGCATATGAATGGAGGAGGGTACGCACCGCGCCGAGACGTGCGCGCGTGTGCGTAAGATAATTGCTCGTGCGATTTTGCGTAATGCGGTAGATACAAGATTGCGAAATCTCGAGATCAGAGAAGCGCCTCGCGCGGAGCGCGACAGTGCGCAGCTGAGCGCACCCCCTGTCCCGTAAATCAAGGGCGCGCGCTACTTGTAATAATTCCTCGATGCTAATTACGTGCCGCATAAAGTTAATCTCGATACGATGATAAGACAGCAATAACGATAACTTGATAGTCATGCTTCAGGGGTGTCATAGCGAAAAGGGCGAACGCGCAACGACTATCGTCTATTCCTATCTTGATGAAGCTCTTACAAAAATAATTCTAATAACCGGTAATAAGTAGTAAAATATCATGTTGCGCGTATTTTGAATAAAAATACATATAAAAATACATATAAAAATAATTTTATACTCAACATGATTTTTTCTCTCTCTCTCTCTCTCTCTCTCTCAAATAAAAAGATGAATTTAGTATATTTTTGCATACCTGACTCATTCTTTTTATTGAACATTTGGCTGCCAACGCCGGATGCAGAGAGTAGTTTATAGTCATTGAAAGCAAGAAGATCGACATAGTCGGATTCAGACGGGGACTTGTGGGAGATGGCAAGGGAGGTACTCGAAGACGGCTGTTCGAGCGCAACCTTCGCCCCCGGCGGGACCGCGGCCGGCGAGATGTACGTTGAACAACACGAGGTATCGCGAAGGAGCAGAAATGTACGCAGGGGAATGAAGGGAGAGGAGTACGCTCTCGGAGAAAGAGTAAAGCGGCGGTGGGCTGTACACGGGTATAATTACAGAGGGCAGAGCAGTGGCTAGACCCACTGCAGCAACTTACCGTTGCCCAAGGCGCCAGCATATACGAAATCGACCGGAGCCCCGATCCCGCTGCGACTCGGTCCTAATTCGTATTCGTGCCCCGGGTGTAGCAGATAGGATACGCCTCGAAAAACGGCGGAAGGACTGGCAGGAATCTCCCGCACTACGCCCTTCTTTCTGTTCGCCGCGCGTTCTTTCTTCTTCACTTCTTCTTCTTCTTTGCAATGCAGATCTCGATGGGGTGAACAAGAGTCTTTTGTAGGGTAAAGTAACGTCTTTGTAAGTGAAAGGCACAAGGAAGTTCAAGGAGAGGAAATAATAATGTAGCAGATCTTGGATCGATTAATAGTTATTTTTTTCATATTTTTTGAATATTTCAGTGTAATATGTATTATGTGTCGTATGTGCTGCACAGCGGCAGTTCACGCATATGTAATTATTTTACTGTTCCATCGATTTAAGCGTTACCAGGTTTAATCGTATCGCATAACTGATCGCAAAGCGTAAATCTGCACTGTTTCTCTTATATACCGTGTATGGGCAAACCATGTTGAAGTCGATTGATATTTTTCTTTTGGTGCGCAATGCCAAGGTAGGCTCGACCTTATATCTACGTGCTTTTATTCTCACTCCGGCTTAATACGCGCGAACGAGAGTGGTGACTCCGAATCCTCTAATTTTGGTTGGCCGCGGCCACCGATAATTAACGAACTATAATCAGTGGACCGCTCCACGTAACGCAACGTAACGAAACGTAACCTGGCGCCTTTCGGGCCCCGGCTGGCTGGGCTGCATTAAGCTCTCTGCACACCGGTATAATTGTGCGTATACAGGCACATAAGAACAATTTATCAGATGTCACTAATTAGATTATGATGAGGCCAGTCTACCGCCCAGTCACTAATACTGAATGGGAAGCTTCAAGTTTTACGCCCGCAAAACAGTCGTCTATGCACCGGGTTAACAGCATGCAACAAATTGTATAAGCCGTTGAATTTCAATTGTTTTTAGAGAAAAAGAATTTCATCATTAATATTTCGTAATTGAATTAATATTAAAATAACTTTGCATTATTAAGAATCATCGAAAATGATTAACGTAACCTTCTACCTTTATGATTTTTGTGTCTTTGTGAAACGTGATGTGTGTGATAATAACTATTAATTTTTCATACTTCAAAATTTATGCGGGAAATAAAAATATCATTACTTAAATTATGATCTTCCGAGATACTAAATCCCATTTCCTCTTCCTCTGGTACTGCTGGAATATATACTATGTCCGGCGCATGAAGGGGCGTTTCTTCAGCGACGGATGAGAGCAGCCTAAACATTTCGCTCTTACTAATTACACGGTGCTGCGGTATTGCTGCGAACGGGAGCCGAGGGCCTTGCGGCGGTAAAACCGGGTGAGCGACATTGCGAGCGCGATCTGCAGATTCGGGTCGCGTGAGATGTTTCTTCGCGGTCATCAGGAGAGAAATAATACGTGTGCATGCGTATATACATATACACATGCACGCAAGCAAAGTATCTACAATGATGAATGACGTGCGCGAGGAAAGCGATGGAATTTATCGCCGGTGGCATTTTATATGCCTGTGACAGAAACTACCGCGAGTGGTTGCGGAGAACCGCCCTTGATTGGTGTACTATTTGGTTTATGGTAGCTGACTTTAACTGTGATGAATAATGTATCCGTAAATGCTAATGAAGTAAGAAAACATTCTTTTTTATTGCACCAGTTGACGCTAAACATCAGTTACATTACATCTATGTTAAAATTTCGCATTTAATAATGTAAATGTAATATAACAACATGTATTATTGTATTATATTTACATTGTTGAGTGCAGAATTTTAACATAGATATAATGTAACTGATGCTCGATTGGGATATAGAGGTCTAAAAAGTGTAATTTTTTTTTTATTATGTTAGAATTCCAACTGCTAAGTATTCAACTGTGCAATATCGCAAAATACAATAATTTTTGCACGTGCAAATAATATAAAACAACATTATATAACAATAGATCTTTCTAACATTAACGAAAGTTAATAATTCAATGTTAATAACTCAATGTTAATCGATTTATTTGAGGAATAATTCAGATTCTATCGATTTCTTCCATCTTCTTACAGATGCTTTTTACCGTATTTCCTATTCTTTGTACCTACCTGTTTTTGTGTCCAGCAATTCTGCAATAAGTTTAATATGTTTATCTCCCCTATCTATTACTTCTTCCAACAAACCCCTATGTTTGTTCGCCCTCTTTTCCCTCTGCGTGCATTTCCCTCGAGCATTCAAGCAACTCCGCTTCTCCTGTTCTTTTATCGTAATCACTCTCTGGAAGAAAATGACATAGAGCGTAGCTATTTCGTGCAGTTGTTAATTTATCGAGGCTATTCATAGGGATCGATTCTTCTTTTCTGTTAGACTCCACCAAACTTCTTCCGTACGAAGGTTTCGAAACTGGATCGGATATGGAAGAGCGATACACAGTGGACGGCTTGGCGCGCACCCCGCAAGCAGAAATTATCCACTTTTGCGGTAATTCGTGGCTTCCGACGCGCATGCGGCACCGCGCAAGATGGCCGCTGACTCGCGAGTCCCGATTGGCGACGACGGGGCGGGTTATTTGAGCGGCGGTTGGTGGTTCAGCGTTACCCGGCGCGAGTAATTTTGATCGTGATTATACTAATTTCATAGTATGCCCCTTCTCGGTGGCTTAAAGCATCGGCCAGGTTCACACGAACGGCGACGCGAGCCAGGAGTAACAGTGCCCGCGAAATACAGAGCGGTTCGAGGAGTCTTCTCCGCGCTGGTCACATCCGATTTCAAATTTTCAATACTGATTGCAACTGCTATTGGTGGATAGCGCCAAATTCGAGGTACGTTTCTCGTAAGAAATACAAGACGACGTGACGTAACTTGTCTAGACGACATCAAGTTGATAGTTTTATTAAAATCGAAAACTGAAAAAAATAGGTGTGTATTGTACTATTTTTAATCGTTTATTTAAATTGTACGAAAATAATTTTTGGTAGATGAGTTTGTTTTGCTGTAATGTTGTTATAAATTTAACAATTGATTGATTGTCAAACATGTGGTTCAGCGCGTATGAAGCGCAAATTCCGTGCGGCTCACGTTATTTTTTTTTCCCTACGAGCGGAATAGAAGCCGGAACACGAGGAACGCCGAGCGTGCGAAGCAGCCGCTATTGCTATTAACGTTGGCTATATTGAACCATAATTGTCCCGCGTTGTTAGTGCGGTGTATTCACAAGCGAAAGGCCCCCGTTTCGCCTTCGTCCCTCTGCACGCCCCTCCTCTCATTCCCTCTCATTCCCTTTGCGGTTCTCTCCTCGTCACGCGTTGCCGCTATCCTTCTTCTTCTTTTCGGAATTCCTTCTCTCGTTCTCCCTCTCTCTTATTCGTACCCTCGATACCTCTCCTCTCCTCTCCTCGTGGGCAACAAGCGGAGCAGCGCTGCCGCCGCCACCGTCGCCATCGCCGTTCTGGTGGGGGCTAAATTACTACAATTTTGTACTTTTTATACCGCGAGGGAAAAAAAGAGGATAATTTTTGGTAGAAACGCAACAATTTTATCGGCCGTTGTTATGTGAGATCAGTTGGTGTCTACTGCCGCTGCGCGTTACACCTGTCTGCTTCGTGCGCTCCGATCCGCAACGAGACCAACGTGCTCCCGAATGTCACTTTAATCAGGGAATGATTCCGCGACCTCTTTAGCACCGAGACGCGCGTCGATAGCCGCCATCTTGACGACCTTGAGGAATAATCTTTGTGGCACCTACCATGCGTCAACCTGCCTATCAACCTCGCGATTGCATCCGTCGAAATCGGGACAGGTGACGCAATGTCAATCGTATTATTTTATTTCCTGTACGGTGACATCAGAGTGGAGTGTTCTCACTCGCACGTGCCGTGACGACGCAATGAGACTCGTGAAATGTCAACGAAACTTTTAGCTTCAAGACATGTGCGTGATTACTCGTGCTACCAAGTGCGTGCAGCGCAGACAGATGGTCGCCATTTTGGTAAACGTTCATCCTTCTCCCACTAGACGTTATACGCAATTTTTACATGTGCAACAGCATTGCTGTGATAGTGAAGACTGACCAACTAAGATTTCTTGTAAAAGTTTCTTTTCTTTCTGCTAAGCTGTTATTTTGCCAAAGTGCCTCACTTTGGACGTTTGGCATAATGGGCATGTTCACATGTGATAAGTTAGCCGGTAGGTACTGTCTTCTAAATAGCTACCTATATAGCTTACACAAAACAATGATATCTGTTGCTTCAGTGTTTAAGTTTCCTCAAGAAGTACCCTTAAAATTAAAACTTATACAATATAAGATTATAGGAATAAATATTTTATTGAAATACTTACCTGTCTAGATAGTTAATAGTGACTCTAAAGCAGATTGAATATTATTTTTCCGTAGTTATATATAAATAAAACTTTGCAGTTTATTTTATGAAGTGGTTGGAACTTATTATCTGATCAAACGCAGTAGCTCGAGAAATGGCTTTTATATAGAGCTGACTGCCTTGGTTGATAGAAATAATCGGCTACTAACAGACGATTTTTAATTATTAGTTGTCGCTACGAAAAGAATTTGCTATCCTCCATGGCTTCTTCGTCTTCAACGTGTAGCGCCTCCCCGAATGGATTCTTCTCGAATTCCCTGCCGGGGGCAGGAGCATCACTGTCCCGGGAGATTTATATCCTTGGAAGTTACGTCCTCACGGGGGGTGTTCACTTTGTGCTCAAAGTTTCTTTTCTTCGTCGTTTATTCAGCCGTGAGCGTATCTCTGCCCTACGCAAGAATTTCGGATACCGAGGTTATTGCAATAAGAAAGAAGGAAGTTCAAGAAGGATGTCGATGATCCTTTATAGCCTCCGAGGCGATCTAGATGACGTAACGTTTAGAACTTATCTGATCTAGAGCTGGATGCTATTAAAGACCTCGATGCTATGAGGAGAGCATTCTTCGCTCTTTTGGTCATCGAGAAAAAAATCAAAAACATAGAAGATCGATCGTGCAACTATTCCCAGAAGCCAGTGATGATGCAAAAATTAAGGCATGGATAGGCGCGATCGTTCTGACGAGATTTACTTTGTCGATGGTAAAATCGTTTTGACGGAATCATTTTCAAACGTGTGTTAAAGTTAAACGCGGGTATTACCTCGACGCTAAAATATCGTAAATACCATGGTACGACGGGTGGCATTTACAAGCGCCTGTGTTTACTCGACTTATGATCGTTAATGGATGCATAAAGACGCTACTCATTGTCCACCAGTAATTTCAGAAAATATACAACGAGTCAACGTTTAACCGCCAGTTTATGAAATCAGATAACACGGAGGTACATGTATTAAACGCGTTATTCTCTACCGTATCATAATAGTAGTTAGGTTCTGAGTGCTAGGTATTGTTGTTCAAGAGTATATTGTAATGTCCAACGAGATGTAAGGATTTTTCGGCTGATACTTTATCCGTTGAATTTTATAATTCTGTATTATAACAGGGTTATCTGATTCATAATTCTAAGATATTGCTTACAAATACTTGATTATCAATTATTCTATTGAATTTAAAACTGTTTGTCTTATTACATATATATATATATATATATATATATATATAGTTTGCATTACATTACAATACATATACATATAGAAATGCTATATAAAATTGGCAACAATGTAAACAATTTGTAGATAATCTCATTTATTATCTATTATTATGCATATAAGATACTTGAGCCGAATAAGGCCCATTTTTTAATTTACCACTTTAAATACATTTTTTTAGAATATATGCTTAAAAAATGTATCATAGCAAGTAGATAAAGAGCTGGCAATTAAAATCGATAGCAACATGTTTATTTAGAGCAACAAAAATTTTGCAAATAATATAGTTATTAAATAAGATCTTCTTATATGTTTATTGTTTCAACTACTGTCATTTATTTGTCATGTGTGTGACTTACAACAGAGGCTAACGATTTTCAATGCTGCTAATTTTAGAGAAGCTAAAATTGCACTAAAATGGTCAAGAGTTTTAGAAAGTTAAAAAATTAATTACATACAAAATTGAAGATAATTGTGATGTTTAACAGTAGAATAGACCCTAAGGAATTTTGTTTTTGTGATGATTATTTTAAAAGTGATTTGGAAAACTATGTTTATATATAGTTTCTTTATTATTTTCCATTTATTTTTTATTCGAATCTTTTTAAAAACACAAGTATTTAATGAATTTCAAAACCAGAGTTAAAAAGATTTTTTTTGTTTATTTACAAATGTTCTATATGGAAAATAATTTTATTTTTGTGAGTGATTAAAATAAACATTTTATTCTCACATTTTATTTTTAGTATGTTTCAGTATCTCCATAAATAGATTTTATAAAAATAAAATAAGTTAGGTAGACCTTATTCGGCTCAAGTATATGTGTACTTTTATATGTATAATAATAATAATTCAATTAATTTTTGCAATTAATTTAGCAAAATAAAATTATCATATTCAAATCGACAAAATTTATGAAATAATATTATATAAGTTTGTGTTTGCAATTTTGCTACTTTTCGATGCGATATAACGAATGTTTTGTTTCGACGCGAAACGGATCTTCCGCATATACACGTATATTGCGATTCTTCGTAAAATCGACGAGATCGACGGACCAGTTGCGTTCATTATTGATGCCGAAGGTATCTATCGCTCCCGGGCTTGGTGGACCAATGTCGAAAAAGGGGGAGAAGAAGGCAATAAAATCGCAAGGGCGAAGAGGACGGAGGTAAATAACAGTGAAGGAGGCGTGGTTGGCGCGATGCGGCGCCCTCAAAGCACGGTCGTCCCTCGAGGGTACATCCTTTAAGAGCTCGAGGTACGGCGACCGTCGAAACTGGGAGCCTCCTAAGATAAGATCCTCCTAGTTATCGAACGGACTCCTGTTCTCGATCAATGTACCGAAACCCGTTCACGGATTTCGTTGGAGCCGCAGGCGAGCCGGTCTACCTCCCGATTTCATCTTGTGTCTCGAGACACTTCAGCCTTGAACTACCACAAGGACGCTTAATCGCGATCTCGACCACGCGGATGTCCTTGATTGATTTTAAAAACTTCTCCGCCGATTGAACTCGCCGCGTGCGAGATCACCGTCGGCGATTTCTTCCGCGAAGCATACGGCGCGCCGACCGTCGCAACGTTCATCTGTCTTTCCGACGGCAAAAACATTAACACCTGCTACTCCTCATCGGTCTTCGCGATAATTTCAATAGTTCCGTGTAAATTGAATGTAATCGTCAAATGTTCGTATCCGAAGAGGTAAATACATTAACAATCATTTGAAATTATATTACAACATTACGATTTTTTCTCAAATTATGTAAGAAACTTATAAGCGTTGATACCGAACATGGTTATGCGTTTACTGATTGGACACAAATGACTAAATCGAGGAACAATTGGATTATTTCATCCAAAAATTAATGACGGAGGGCGCGCGACATCTAGTCGTGTCCCGTTTCCTTGAAAACGAGACAGAACGCATCCACTACGGGCCGGAGAAATGGTTGAAACACGCCTAAAGCCCCAGGCCCCAAATGGGCACCTTCGACCCGAGTTAGCCGCGGAGGATCACTTTAACGATGATACGATGAACCCGCGGCTACGGAAACAAAGACTGAGACGTAAGAATGAAGGAATATACGTCGTTTAAGGTGGTAATTACAGCCTCTTTTTATATCTTTCCTCTCGCAACCGCGCGGCAGATGCGGCTAATGATAGCCCGATTGTGCCGATGTGTCTCACAGCGACGGGGGACGCGACCGGGTTCCTCGGATTCTGGCGCCGTCGATCAGGCATTACCAGGGCGGCTACCAGTCGGAATCGTCGGGATATCGTGTGTGATTTCTATGACGGAAATTCTTCTACGACGAACCGAAACTACCGCCGAGTGTGAAGGATTGAAGGCCCCAAATTGATGGCTTTGGATTTGATGATTTCCTGTTGAACCTTCCGTGTCCTACCTGGCGACGCGTGGTCGCGTGCACGATAGAAAATAGTCGTCATTAATTTGTAACTATTATTAGATCGAAACATCGATAAAGTAACTTCCGAACTCTCTGCAACTTCCCAATTTGAAATTAAAGTTCTTTCACACGTGTACGTTCCACTGTTTTACGTTGCTTCCAGGTGTTCAGATTATTCTAGAATATGTTAGAATATTTAATAGTGAGGTAGCTGCTGAGGTGTTAATTTTTCTCTTTTTACCGCTGTTTTCTCGCTGTATTTATAAATTTATTATAATATACGTGAATTATGAATCGACTAACCTACTTCATTTAACGTTTTGAGTCGAGCGCGAAGAAGTATCTTTCTGTTCATAATTATCAATTCTACGAACGCGGCATGTAGAATTGCTAAACATCGGTGGGATACAATAATTATAAATGATAACGATGTATTAAATTCTCGCTCTATTGTTCGTGATAAGCACGATCTCGCGCGTAACAACTATATCGGTTCGGGATCTGGTTAGCATCTGGAAAGAAACTGCGCGGTGTCTCGGAACATGAGCTTCACGCGAACTGCAGAATTCCGAGAAAGTCGAGAAACGGACAAGTTTTTTTTTTTTTTTTTTTTTTTTTTTTTTTTTTTTTTAAGAAAACTGGAATAGGAACGAGATTCGTTCCTATGTCTCTATTACATTGAGGACCCTATCTATATGCAGATTCCATACGCGAGTTTTGTCGCCCTCCGTAAAATTAAACTTACTGCATTCTTTTTACACCTCTTTTTATCCCATTCGTAGTGGAGTATGCGTCTTCCATACGAAGAAACGATGTTAGGCCTCGTCTTGACCCCGCCCTGCGTCTTCAGCAGTCTCTAATTACCAAAAATTTTATGAGCCGCGCGAGTTCTGTCATTTGTTTGCTCAAGTACACCGGAAGTTCGAGCTAATTGATTATCTGCTAATTTGTAACGTTGTCTTAGAAGATACCGACGTATGAAGATCAGTTCCTTCTGATGCTCCTTCTCTTTTTATATCGACTCAAACGAATAATTGTTAAGTGTAACAATAACGTGGAACGTATAGATCTACATTGTTATTATTCTTTTAGTTAAATTTTATGATTTACCTTCAATTTCTTAAAAACAGAATTTTGATATAAATTTAATTTAATTTAACTATTAGTTTTATCTGTAATTTGGAATTATATGCATTATATTTTGACAACGCAAATGTAAATACCGTACATCGTTTTATCAATTGATGGAATTTATACAGGGAAGAACTTTTGTACGTCGCGATCCGAACAATGCATACGCGTGTTTTCAGACGCTCGACACGCGATCAATGATTGTGGCTAGGTATAAGCCAGGTGAATATACAGCTGTTCCGTCCATGAATTTCTAATGCCTCAAAAATCGCGGCTTACTCGTATGAATAATAAAACGGCCATGCGAAGTATTCACGTACAGGAAGATCGATAGGCTTTTGCTATAGATTTTCGAAGTTTGGTAATTAAACGATAAATATTAACAGGCTATTGATCATTCATCGATTTATTATAATTCAATAGTAAATAAAAAATACTGCTATTCTGTACAGTCTAAAAATAATTATTCAGAGCAATAAATTTGTGACAAGTTAGTTTGTGTACACACAAGTCTTTTTATCGAGTGAGGAATTATAAATACGTTGACTTTCATTCACATGAAAGTAGAAGAGTGATGTTTACCCTTGTCTCATTAGAGGATTGGATAATTGTATCAAACTCAATCTGATAGGAACGATGTAATTTAAGGTCATTGACTGCACGTTTCTGTAGGGCGTGTTACTTACAGTTCTTACGGTGATGAGATTTGTCTATTATTATGCTATGTTACCACTGTGCTGATTTCAATTGTGGGAAGGGGAAAAATGGTGTATAGATCCAGATAAAATTGCGCCTTTAAGAGGCGTGAGTGAATGTTAACGATTAAATAATCATTAGTCTTGAGGTATTAATCATTCAGAGTTAGATGTTTGAATACATTAAAAGCCATTATGCATTAAATTAATGTTTTTTTTTCAAAGTTATTAGAAAAAAATTTACTTAATAATATATTAGTATTACAGGAATTAACTTCTTCTATTTTGCTTCAATTCTTGTTTCAAGAAAAAAAAAATTATGAATAATTTGAAAATGCAATAGAATTCTAAGAAAGCAAAGAATTTTAAAGACATTTAAAGAGATCGATAACTAGGAAATAAAGTTGAATATCAAATTGAAAAAAAATGATATAGCTGGAAGAGGGTGCAAGTAAGATTGCTTCATGTCGGATCGAAGAATAATTTGTACAAATCAAATAGGTCGCATACACACTTAAAGCAGTATAGGATATTTCCCAAAACATTAAAAAAATTATGAAAAATTACAGATTGTTTATATTGCATTTAAAAGTAGTAGAAAAAAATTGGTGACAATTTTCTTTCTGAAAAATATAATTTTATTCATATAATTTTCATATATACATAGTTTATTTGAAGTGTTGATATTAAACATATTTCAAATGTTTTTACTTTGCAGAGTCTGTATGTCCGATACATTTTTAAAATACTTTAAACTCGATTCTCTAGCAAACGTTATGAATTCTTTGAAGTAACTTGGAGAGCAAATGGGACCTACCGGGTAGTCGATTGCGAAACGCGTGCCTTGTTGAAATTTACTCGCAGTATGAACCGCTAATTATTAGTCACAAATCTTTGCAGTAAGCCTGGTTTCGTAGTTTTCTTTTGAAACGCATTCCGTACATTTGCCTTCGGCAATGTACAGCTTCAAGGGGACACTAACATTTCTTCCTGCACTCATTTTTCTAAACCACTTCGTGTTTTTTTCGATATACAGTCGTTAAACAGCCGTGTGTTTGTCACTAATAATTAAGCTATATACATTAAAAAATATTTCTAGATGTAAAAAATTTAATATCTTGTTCACATTGTTATACAAGTTATAATTATTTTCTTTCTATTTATAATATTTTCTCATTTATAATTTAATTATGCTTATATTATTGATAAAGATTATCGGTAGACATTTATATATTGATTAAGAAATTATTTATCTATGCAACTGTATTGAAAATTGGTTTGAACTGAGCGACAAAACGATATCGTTATGTCGTTATTACGTAATCATATGGTCATTACATTTTAGACGTGTTATCTATGCAAATCAGCAGTGATCAACATGTTATTACTATCTCGCTACATGTATAATTTGCTTATTATTGGTTACCTAACAGTTTGCTACTTTCACCGTACTGCACATAATGCTCTGCCGGACACTTTGGCCTAAATAAAATGGCGAGTTGTTCTTGTTATCAAACGACGCGACGCAAGCAGTCGCGTCGTTAAAAGAATATAGCGTCACACGATACATACAATAAGATAGTTTTGAAGAACGCCGTCTCGAAATCGCCGGCTTTCGGGGTCAGAAGCAGCCGCGGCCGCATTTCGCCGCGGATCGCAGGAACTTGGTGTGCTCCGCGTTGACCCACTCTACGCGGGTCCGGACTGTAATAACACGGCAGCACGAAACAAACCGACGAATTAGTACTATCGGGTTCTGCGAAAGCGGTCGACAGACGGACGTTACCAGAACGAACGAATGAACGAAGGAACAAACGGACAGACGAACAGACAGCTAGCGCGAGGGCCAAGCGAGCCGAGCGGAGCGAGGAAGAGACCGTGGGGAGCGCGAGACCTGGAAAGGGCCTGGTCTCGTGCAATTACGAGGCCCCGGCAACCCCGACATTATCCCCAATTATCCGTGTGCGTTTTGAGGCTAGGTTTTCGGGTCCCCTCGGGGGCCAGAATCCGCGCGAGAGCCACCGCGAGGCATCGCGACCCAAACGTCCATCCGCACAGGCCTCGGAGGTACGGAGCACAGAAGGAAGGGGTGGAGGGACAGGAGATGCAGAGGGAGACTGGAGCACCGGCGATCCATTATGTGGCGTCTGCCGTCAGACACGGATCGATTTCACCGTTTTGGCGCGATGTCTGGTCTGCGCGTCTCTTTTCCTACGACCGCAAAAGCCACGCGATCGAAACGGTCGCATGCTTTGCGGCGACCGTCGCGGAGAGTGTCAAGATTTCGACAGACGGTTGTGTGATTTTGAAGTATCTGAATTAACATCTCGTGTCTGAGAGGGAGCTTAAATTTCTTTCAACAGCAATTCTTTCATAAATATTTAGGTAATATCTTAAGAACAGCCACCAAATAAAAATTAAACTCCTTTTAGATAAACCCCAATCTTAAATTTCATCAGTCTAGCATCTCTATAATAATAAAATCTCTAGGTATTTTTCAATTTTCTTTTCATATTCTGCATTCCTAGAGTCGGAGATTTTCTGAAAAGAGAAAAGAAATTTATAACGTAGTGTTCAGTTAATAATATACCAGAGAACACAGATGGCCGGAAAAATATTCCATTCGATCATGTACAAAATCGAAATAGTGGAGATCCATTACGTGGCGTCTGGCATCAGCCCCAAATCGATATTGACGATTCGGACCCCTTAACCGCAAGGCATGCGACCGATCGCCGCGAAGAGCTGATGCAGAGCTATTCTGACGACCGCACGTCGAATGCCTCCGGTGTAATCGTGAGCGGAAGGACGAGTCGAGGAAGGTCGAATAGACGATTATAGTTGCTGGGTGAAAACCGTTACAGATCTATCGAGAATGACTTTGATGTGGTTAATGTAGCATGTCGATTATGAGATCTTTTTTTTTTGGATTCGGAGCGTTGTGAACGTAACTACGAAAGATAGATGAGACGACGATGCTCGAAATGGTGATAATGGACAAAGATAAGCAGGAGTCGTCGATTGAAATTTATCGCAATAGCCTAACGGGAACGCTATAAAGCGCTATCAAATATGCCTTGGAGACGACTTTAAAAGTAACAGGACTAACAAAGAATAGACAGATAAACGATGACGAATACCGGAGGTGGAAGTGGATGGCTATAAACGCATTTTTGTGGTCGTGTGCTGCTTTTTTACAGCCTAGACGCGGTGTTTACATCGGGAAAACCTCGTCGTAGCATGAAGTTTCGCCTCGGCGACGCCGAAGGATGAGATAGAGGAGATAGAGTGAAGAAAGAAAGCATTCCACGTAAACCGTTATGATGGCACGGCGTTAATAGAAGATTGTTTATCGCGCATATTTTTTGTACCGCTATCTTCTCACAAATATATTCATAATTACTATGCCTATAAGTGTGCGAAGAGTAACAGGAAGCTGATCAAGGAAAACTTACGATATCTAAATCTGATATCTAAAATAATTAAACGGTAGTGACGATTAACTTTAGCTAGCTACTGACTTGATAAATAATCATTTACTGATTATATACGCGATCTCATCTAAATATTACAATTTTGTAAAATAAACTTTTTCATCTATTTTCTGTTCAACGAGGTAAAAGCACGATTTCGTTGCAGTTTCACTGAATATGACATTAACGTAGTTCGGGCCTCAAGACTCTGATACAAATTTAACTCGCCTCTCATGCATAAATCATAAGAGTTAAAAGGTGGCCTAGGAATGTTCCACTTGTGCGTAATTAAGTATGACCGATGCGCGCGAGATACCTAACATTAGCCAACTCGTCTGAGCGAAAACGAAACCGAATAACACATTCGTAAGTGCGGCGGCCAGCCAACTAGTCAAAACTTAACCACCGTATAGCTTACCGTGTTCCGACAGAAACTTCCTAGGCGCCTGAGAAGGGTGTAACTCCGCCGCGCGGTATCTCGTAAGCTTTCGTCGATCGGCGGAGGTGATCTAAGCCACTCAATCATGAAAGGGCAGGGCCGGGTGGGCCATGAAAATAGCGCACTTTAGAGGACTCTGGGCGAGTTCTACGGTACGGTTGGCGTGCTACGGGAGATTTACAGTCTCCGCCACCGGAAAAGGTACCGAGAGGGCGGCCGGTGGAAGAATGGTTTCCGACGGCGGTAGCTCATAGCCCAGGCGCCTATATACATCCACAACGGCCGATATACGCATGCCAACGCCTGCAGAACTAATGCCGAACCGGCATGGTAGACACGCTCGGATACGTGCTCGCATGCTAGAAGGATTTGTATCTAAAACAGATTCCTCGCCGTATGTTTGCATATATCAGAGCGCATCGCGTATATGGCGAGAGACTCTTGGGGGGGAATATACGTGCAACGTCAGTTTTTATCCGAAGGGAGACTTCTCCAAGCGTTTCCATCCGTCGGAAGTCGCCAGTTCCAGTTAACACCACGCGATTCCTGCCGCGTATGCTCTCGCTATTCCGACGGCTTATGCCGCGTTACTTCAATCGCTTGGGAAGTGTTCGTGAGAAGATACAATGGGGGATTGTTTTGATTTGGAATTGTTAGAGTGTGCTGCGGGGCAAGTGTACATATAAAGCTATAATTTTAAGTAAACTACGCACCACCGTGATTACGGTGGAATTGGGCGAACAGCACTTTGCAAACTTGTAATTCTCTATTGTAAATTCTGCATGCCTCGAAATGTTCTGAAATAGCATTTTTCTTAGAAGGTAAAACTTACTCGCGCATTGTTCCACGTTAGAACTGTATTTTCCGTTTCCCCTTGCTGCACCGCGGCCCTTCGACGCACAATACTGGGGGTACTAACCGAAGCAACCCCGAGCAACTAAGATCATAACGCGCAACGGCGGCATGAGCATTGTTACTCATTTCGCGAAGCGTACGGTCTGTTTACGTCGACGATTACACGCGAGGCTAGGAGTTAAAGTGTTAAAGGGATTCCAGCTTTTGTTCGTTCCGCGTTCGGGCGTAAACCACGTGTCGGTTACGGCCGAGCCTGCTATTTCCCCGCGGACGATCCCTTCAATCGGGAATTACGTACAGCACGCATGGTGCCCGCCGCCGCCGCCGCCGCCGTCGCATATGCACGACCGTGCGGCTTACAACTCGCGTCTTACACCTTTCGAGCACAATTTTCATAATGATATGCGAGAGCAAGAGAGGTCGAAGTCGCGCGGCCTGCTGCATGTTTCCATGGTTCCACCTGACATACAGAGCGGACCACGCGGCAGATGACCACCGGTCCCCGACATTATACGTTTCCGAAACCAATATTCTTCGGGGATAATGAGCATCCCTCGGTAGACGAACCGCCTATCACCGTGTCAATGGCGCGCACTGCATTGACATTGTGCACCGTCCTTGTCGCCGTTACCGAAAATCGCGTAGCGTGATGGTGAAAAAAGAAAGAGGCAGCTTCGACATAGCAAGGTGCAACGAACTCTGCCGGTCGGTCAAATTGCTACCTTCTTCAGCACACCCTGCTTATTGTGGCTCTAGTTCCGTCGTGGAAAATCACTTTGAGGGAGGTTTTCGACGGAATTGGATTTGAGAAGCGACCAACATGGTTGGATGAACGTACGGTGAGCGATGCACTCGCGTGGTTAAAAAAGGCGGTTTGGAAATTTTAAAAATTGAACTTTTATTCGTATTTGACACCTGGCGATCTGCTTCTTGAATTTTGCAGATGTAAATTTTTTGTGTCTATTAACTATAAATTGCTACACTTTATTTAAACTTCATTATTAAATTTAATAGAAAAATACTTCCAATTAAAAAAAATATTCCACGACAAAGCAATTATTACAAAAGACTGATGAGTCTAATAATTGCTGCATAAATAATTCTCGATATTCTGTTACGAATAACGAGTGTCTTGGATTATTATCTGTTACTAAATTGAAAAGGAAGATGCCCTTTGTCAGCTCGTAATAAGATAGCGCGTTTACACTTAGCGGATGAAATATCAAACTATCGACTTTTCTCTGGCCGGCGCGAAACTAGTGGCCTTGATCGCTCTTCACGTAGGAAGTTCATGACCGTGATCCAGGAAGATCGCATCCGAGTCCGCGGGCGGACTCGGCTGTGGAATACAGTGAGATTCTCACGCGAGTTTCCGCGTGCAGGCGTACCGCGCTCGTTCCTCGCATCACGAGCTCTCGGCCATCGCTTTCTTGCAGCGCGCGTGCAGCTTTCGAAATATCGTGGCGCTCCGCTCTACGGTTCGGTGCCTATCAATCACTTGACGCATGGTCCGACAATAAGACTCCTCGAAAGAGAGAGCTATTATCCTGCCAGACTCTGGTGATGCACGACCTCCGGGCCTCGAAGCTGGACCTCGAGTCTTTGCCAGGCGACTGTGAGCCGCACGAAAATTTCACAACGTTTTGCGAAATGGCGAGAATAAAACTTCCATGCAATCGCAATGTAATAGAATTTCACATATTATATTTATTAATTTTGATGATAGAAATTGAATAATATAATTTTAATATTCAATTTCTTAAATAAAAATTTCAAGACTTGATTAACTAATTTAAAGAACTTAAAAGAATCTATAATTCTTTGAAAAATTTGAGAAAGATATTAGATGATTTTTGTTACGTGAATATATAGTGTCGTATGTATATTTTATATCCTTGGAAATTTTATCTGAATCGTTTGATTACAAAATCGATATGACGAAGCACACCGTAGAAGTCTCCTTAAAATGGATGGAGTAATATCAGAAGTACATGTTGGAGCCGAGGGAAGAGAATTATGATGGGCTCTCAGGAAGCCTCACGTTCGTATTAAATCTCAGGCAAGTACGACGGCATAATGAAAAATCCGACAGTAGACATAAGTCAGGGCCGTCGCGAGGAAGAGCGATCGGGCTTGTTCTCCTCGTGAATATTCATCGATCTCTGCCGCGTCGTACAATGGCAGGGTTGCGGCGAGGAGAGAACGAGATTCCGCACTATATTAGTACGGAAAGAACGTTCATAACGATAAAATAGTTTCTTTAGTGTAATATATCCAGATTATCGTGGAAATCTTAGCCGAATAACTTTAATTTCATCTTTTTTTTCACACAAATATAATAATCTTTGCTATTAAAATTTAAATTTTTGGCAATCGTCTTCTACATAATTTTAAAATTACGTTAAATATAATAATTAATCAACCATTATGTAGACATATTCAATTTTTTACATACACAATGTAAATTATTCATAATAGGATAGTTTTCGAATGCATACAACTCATTTAAGAAACTTGGTAGATTTTATAAAAAATATATTGATTTACTCTTTATAATAATTGCAAATGTGTACATGAATATAAAATATTCTATAATAAACTTTCTTCTATGAAAATATAAAGATTGAATATAAAGTTGCATGATTACATATTATTATCACAAATTGATAAACATATTTACATCACTTGTACCTGATTTTTTAGCACACACAAAATAAGAGGTATATACATAATTTGTTAAACTTTTGTCTACACATTATTCATTTTTCGTCTATTTTATATTTTTGTCTCTAAATATTTATTTTATTAAGTAAAAATATAAAATATTGATGAAGTACGACATTCAGCATCTCTCTCTTTTTTTACATAATTACAAAACTGATCTCTGTATCGCAGTGAAACTTTACATAAATCATTTTGAATATTTAAAGTACTTAAATAAAAAAAGTTCAGATTTTTTCATTATTTATTATTTTATTATTAATTATACTTTTATTAGAGCACAAGTCTACTTCTTATTGAAATAACTTTTTATCCAAATAGAAAATTGCCGCCAAATTTTTTTCTACTACTTTCAATTCCAATATAAAACAATCTGTAATTTTTTCATAATTTTCTTAATTCTTCTTTTGAGAAATATCTTCTTACATACATCCTTAAGAGCCATAATATTTCTTTTGGGGGATAGATTCTTTTCGGAGATTTTCAAATCCTCGAAGCAAGGCGATTCTTGAAGGATCGCGTGACATGCTAGCATCCATGTATTCTCGAGGGAAGAAAACTCGTCATACGTATATTAGTGTGCATGTGGCCGAAGGCGCATGCACGGTATGCCAAGACGATCTATCGTTGCGTACGCGAACGCGTGCTATGTACTCGCCGACGCGACGGCGCGAATCGTCACGAATGCAAGGTACAACTAAGGCTCGAAACCAACCGCGGGGAATTCACGAATCACGCGACACGCGTCGTACCCGAGGTTAACTTCCTCCCATATGCCCACGTTCATTTTATTAATTCCATCAAAAATTCGTAGAACTTGCCGCATCGTAAAATTACCTGCCAATTATTCATTGTCGTGACACTTGATTGCGTTCTTTGTGGCAGTGTTGCACGTATGTACATACGTGGTTGCTCCGCACGTTTAGAAACACAAGATGCATCTTCAATATTTTTTATTTCTCTTAACAAAATTTTCATCAAATAAATCCTTTTCAACAGTTTTGTACTAAACGAATTCCAACATTACATTAATCAAGTAATAGAAATGCCAAATTACATTTATTATATTTGTATGCATCAGTACGTATACATCTGCAAAACAATGAATTTCTTCGAGGAAGAGTGACTAAAGGGCCATCGTCGGGCGGTTTTATTGCGTTTCTCGTTCACTCTTAGATTTACTCGCGGGATATAGTTTTCTTCGAAATGACATGCAAATGCAATAGGTATCCAAGGCGAGTCTGGTTTTTCAGGGCGTTACCCTCAGAAATTCTGGTCGGTTGGTTGGTCGATGCACAACGTCGAGGGCGGTGCATCTGTCGACGGAAGATTTATATCCCGAGGCCGAGGTTGTTTCTACCCATTCCCGACTCGCGGCCGTGCTGGGCACGCCGGCAAAAAGCAAAGCTTTCGTTTCGGAATTCGCGAATCGGTGACGCCTTCGAAAAAATTTCTTGCATCACGCAAACGGATTAAAACGTTTCAACTTGATTTACGCATATCGCTATGTATAATTATCTAAGTTCGATACCAGTTTTAAATCGAAATGAAGTTAAAGATATAAATCGAATGAAAGCACGCTCGTATGTGTGCAAGACATGCGGGCGAGAACGTTCTCAGCGATTAAACAGAAATTTATAAGAACACCTATTAGCAAATTGGACGGCGGCCTTCGTTCATTAGCGATCCCAGGAAAGTAATCAACTAGCACTTAATTAATTATATATTTACGGCATCGTTTTATGGCACGCGAGGCATGACGCTCGTATTTTAATACTTTGTGGATCATGATAAAGATTCAAATACAGATACGGTACTGTAGAATTAAATATACCCAAGCAGAACAACGACTCGTAATAACCAAATGACGTTAAGGTGAATCGTGATTGATCGAAAAGTAACTTTTAATAATCATTTTGACGTCATTTTGATATTGTGCCTATAAGCGCTATAATATTCTTAGAGTATTAGTAAAAATTAAAATAATATTTAAAGGATATTCCGAGAATATTATTCAATATTTTTCATATTATTTTAATCTTATTTTAATATTGTATTTATGTTATATGTCTGTTTTCATGTGTTATTGGTGATATAATATATTATTTCATCCGTGGAATCTCATAAAAATATTCTGCGCATATTGTTGCCAAAAATTAATGTAAATTATCATGAATAAAATATTCATAAGTTTCATAATTGTTACATGTAAAAATTATAATATTCCCGATAATTTAAAATATTGTAGTAAATAATATTAATAATATTATATTTACATAATATTATCAGGAGTGGACATATAACTACTTTTTATTAATATTAAATAACATTCAGAAATATTATTTGATATTAAATAAATAATATTGTAGCGCTTTTAGAACGATGACTTTTTATTCTATTTAGGTAATTTGCGGTATTGTATCGATCATACAAATATTTTTGTGCTGAAGCAAGTAAAATAACAGATGCGAATTTTTGTATGTTTTGTATGGAATGAACAATTAATCTTACTGAAATAAACGTTTCATACATTATACAAATTGATCTTAGATAACTTAAGGTGAGCGTTAAACGAGAATCCAACGCTTAAAAAATATGCAATTAAAGAACACCTAACGCGCGCGCAATGTACGCAGGAAATAATAATTATGATTTGAGGAGGAGTTGAAATCCAATGATCCGGCTGATCCTTTCTGCGGTATGAACACCAGGCATTAACGTTACCACGGCGTGGTTTCAAAATGGAGGATTCCGGCTCGGCGAGAAAACGATGCGATGCGCGGCGCGATTATAACTCGGCCGCGAGGGCCGTCGGGTCTATCAAAACCCGCTCGGCCATACATCAATGCCATCTATACGTATAATTTCGATGTCGACTGGCTCTTGGTTTTATTTTTGCCACGTGTAAAAGCGAAGGCGTACGCGCTGCAATGCGAGATTTGATGTTAGGTAGACGTTGCGCCGCTGCACTTTGTTCCATTCTTTTATACGTCGATCCAGTCTCCTCGAGATGTAGCAAATTGATGGAATACGCATACACGAAAGGCAGGCATTTTGCAACTCGTTATTATTGTTCAATATATCAACATGTAATACGTGAACAGTGTTGCGCTTAGATAACTTGAAATTATTCATATAAAGATAATTAAGATAAATTACATATAAATGTACTGTAAATAAGATAATGATAATTAAATGTAAATTTATCTAAATGAAAGATTAAATTATATATTGTTTTATATAGATAACTTTAAGATAATATCGGTGTTGAACAGGATAATTTAGGATATAAAAATATATTTCTTTTTATAAAAGAAATTTTATAACAAAACAAGAATTCTTCAAATAATTCAGTCTGACAAAAAATTTTTCTCTTTTGATTTAGATCAATAGGCAAATAAAAATCAAAGTTGAAAAATATAGAAGAAATATATAATAATTCTTATAAAAAAGTTTCTTATAAAAGTCTTTGAACACTTGTAGTTTTGGAGAAATTTGTACATTGCGTGACAATTTTCTGATCCGTGCAATCTGTTATCACTTAAAAAAAGTTCTCTGGTAGGATACCTAAATGATAAATTGACGATTGAAGCTAATGACAATATTTTATGCTCTAGATAAAAATAAGAAAAAGCTATTTCTTTATCTAAATAATTATCTAATTAAATTCATATAAATAACGGCAAATGAAACATGAAGGAAAAGAAAATAATGATCATTGATTATTTGTCTAAGTTATCTAAGATCAACTTACGGCTACACGTGAGAAATATGAATGTATTTACATCTATTACATTTCATAATGCATACAGTACAGTTTGCATTGCTAGATACAGACTACTTGTTAACAAATCGTAATGTTTTATTTTCAGTTCAATGGCCATCATTATAGTTTAATTAGCGATTGATTAACTAAACATGAAAAATACATAGCGCACGAAGAAGATACAAAACATTATTGACAGTTAAATGATATGGTATTACCTGAAAGTAATAAATGTCACATTGTGGTTTAATGGCTCTGTAATTTAGATCACTGCTGCATTATCAGTTATAAAGACATAAGCAGCATAATGACAATTTATTTTTTCTTGTTTGTTAAGATTTTTTATTTGCGCATCAAAATACATTTTATCAATTTTTTGATGCTTTTATTTCGATTTTTTCTTGCACCGAATTTATACGGATGTGTGTATCGAACATTTTGAATATCGTAACTTCTTTGTGCGAGTCTCTTACAGAATTTTAAGCAAGCTTCTATTATGACTTCGTTCATAGAATATACAGAATGGCGTTCAACAATATTCTTCCCGCCATTTTTTCTGTGAGACCTCGGAGGACCAGGGCGAAGATGCCCATACACCACGCGCTGTTCTTGCGCCGAGATCGGTAATAACCCAATAAATCAGGGTACCCCAGCCGATGCAATTACGTTCCGTGGCTGGAACCCAACCCTTCTCGTAAATATTGCTCTCTGCGCACCGACGCAGCATCCTCTCCAGGTCCACCGCCGTTTCTTCCTCTCTTAGTTTCCACTTCTTTTTTTTATGGCGGTCTCACGACCCCGCCGCAACGCAGGGGATCTTCCTCGTGTGCATCACACGCCGGGGTTGTCGACGATACTCGTGCCTCATCCCCCTCGTGAGTATCCCGTTCGTGTTCTCTTATTACCGCCCGCCGTTCTCTTCCCGCGCACGCGGACACCATAGCGCAACCATGGGAACCGTCGTGGCGTAGAGAGTGTTCGAATCCTTTTGGGGGGTTTAATTGCCACTGTGCGATCTGTTAATTCGCGAGTGTCAGCTTGAGAAAGCGAGCCGAGAAGCGAGAGAGGGATTTATCTCTCCGCCGTCGACAGCATCGACGTGAAGATTCTACGGGAGTGCGTGTTCGCGAAAATAGGGGGGTCGAAACGCGATGGACAAGAATGCGTCTGGGCCCCATGTGTGCTATGTGTAGATTGCCCATAGAAAAACAAAATAGGGGGAGGATTGAAATGTATGACTAAAATTTTTACTGAAGTAACAAACTTATAATCTAAATACTCTTAAAATTTTCAAAATAAAGAATTACAAATACGTTTTTGTATATAATAACATTTGCTGTATTTTAAATTATCGGATTATTATCAATCTCTAAGAAGTTCAATTGATCCGATTGCAGATTAAAATTTGAAATGCATCTTTTTAGCATTAAATAAATAGTAACTTCTTGTAATTTAGCAATTGGGAATGTATGTGGCTTAATGCGGACCATGAAATGAATCACAAACGTTAAAAGAATTATTGATGCTGCATGCATTTCTATATTATTGCATTGAAGAGAAAACTTGAAGCAAGTCGAAACGTGTGTCATGATGTAATCATTGATTTTGATCGAATAAAATAATGTACGCAAAATTTATCTGCGTCTTTTGGACTCTCAATAGCCTGCATATTTGTAATTTTTTATTTTGTAAAATAAAGTACTTTAAAAGAATCTTCTTTAATATTACATTGAGAAAAGATTATTATTGTTCGAATATTCAAAATTCATCTTTCGCTTCTCTCCGATAACGGCTTCGTCAGATGTAGCACTGATGAACATTTGCACGATTATCTTTCAGGGTGGCGAGGAACTAGTGCTATGAGAAGGGCATAACCGTGACGTTTTCCGAAAATTGTCGCCAGCATGCGATGCCGTGCACGCTTCACACATGGTATACGACAGGTATACCATCACAGGAACGCAATTCTATCAATTTCGTCATTCTCGAAGGGGCAAAAGATGCGCGTTCGTTACTTTTGACAGCTGGCCTGCACCATTACGCCAATAACACATCATCGTCGCGCAACGAGCGGCAACGATCCGTTTGTTAGAGTATTCATGGCATCAAGTATAAGGAAAGCGTAAAATGACACGAGGCAAATTGCATCGTTTGGTGGCACTGAAATTTGCACGAAAAAATACAGAACGGTCGGCCAAATATCGCAAACGCATGCATGCGAAATGGCTTGTATTGCCTGACAATTATTCAGAGAAACGAGCTTCGTATGACACGCAATATGAATAACACGACAGTGCCAGTTTGCCCGTGGATCAACATCAAATATCGAAAAACTTACGTAATTCTCTAGCTTTACATACAATTAGCTGCTTTGCTTTACTACTTCTACCATGGCTAAGACGATACAACACGTCATACATCGTATGCATTTGTTTAATAATGTCACGAACTTTTACAACCCCGCAATCCTTAATTCTTAGTTAATATCACGCAAAGCAATAAGAACTCTATAAGATGATTGTTGATGGAATGAAAGTGATACTATTGCTATATTATTTTATGACATTCATTCACGTGACTATATTGTTCTACTCTTAGAGATATCTTCATAATATTTCTAAAAATTTGTTGTTTTATGACATTTTTATTTGTTAGATCAAAGTTCCTGTTTATTTTATTCCTTTATCTTGCTGCTGTCATATTGTGACTGTAACTAATGTTCTTTGCTATACAGAAAGTGTAGATATTTTTTTTATCGTTCTTAATAGCTACTGAGAATGTCGAATAGCAATGGTGCTTTCTTTCTAGAGCGCTTCAGTTTGCCATCGGCATTTTGGCGTTAGGCGATAAATCTCGGGGCGAGTGGGCTTTAGGAGCCCTCGCCGTGTTAGAAAAGAAGAAAGTAGAATGCGAAAACGAGGGAATGCGCGCTGCCAATAGATTTACGAGGCCATCCGTCTTCGTAGTACGCACTTGATGCTCACGCTCGCGATAAAAGCGCAGCTCATCTACGCGTATACGTACATGTGCGGCACGGCACGTATACATACGTACGTACGATTCCAGAGGAACGGTTCGTTATTATAACCCATGAGGCGTAATTGTTTCCAAGGAACCAACATGGAGAAGACCTTGCCTGAGAACCCAGAGGTATTAGCAGTCTTTCTACAGGACGTTTCAGCAATAGTGCCAGTAGTCACGATCACTTTGCTCGATTCTAATTGTAGTAACATGAAAGAACTACGTATTAAAAGATTTGCATATTACTGTGATGAAGTGAAAATAGGAGGATTCGTTTATCGAAGATTATAAAATACATTCATTTATATAGAAATAAAACAGAAAGTTATTGATCCAACTCGTGCTTCTTCTAGTTTTATTAAACTTAAGCTCGATCTTAATAAAATCTTGAAAGAAACGCAATTTAAGAAAGTTGCACAAAACAAATTAAAATGATTGATAAATTGACTACTTAAACTTATTCATCGTTTAATACTTGTGTAACTTATCAGAATGTGCAGGAAAGTATGTTAGCACGAGCTATAATTTAAATTCGACGAAGTTGCAGCTACGAAGCGATAGCATAAGTTCTAGACAGACGTGTGATGGCAAGTACTGCATTAACATAACAGAGTGATAACACGCGGCACGTGAGCCTTAGAAGGATTTTGTTAAATTTGAAGGAGAGTTACAAATATAATGTGACGGCTCAGACGGCACCGATATTGATGAGACCTTGCTCGAAAATGTCGTGATGTTAGTTGGCTTCCGCGGGAAGCCCGAATGATAGTGCCGCTAGTCACGACTACCTCGGTCGATTGTAATCTAGCGAGCGCGAAGAAAGCCCACGGTTGTATTTTTATCAGAGATCATGCAAAGTTGCCTTTTTTTACAGGCGTGCAGCGTCGGAAATCTACGGCGGCTTATCGATGTTGCGACTGCATTCGAACTCCGTGTAAGGTAATAACGCCGAAAATAATCGGCGATGAAATAGACGATTTGTAAAATCGCGATTAAATTAGGATAGGTAAACGGCGATGTTGACATGTTTGATCAAATTTGTTGTCCGTTTAGAACGACGCAATAAATTACGAAACTCGACGTATAAATCAGCCGCGGTTAATTTTATTTGCTTCCAGATTTGCCCCGCGCGATGACGACTAAAAGGTACAAGTCTTGTTAAGAGTATCACAGCTAGAAGATTATCCTTGGAAGAGCGTTTCCCGATCGTGGCGGCTGCATAATTAATCGAATAATATGCAAATTTCTTTGCGGTAATAAACGTCGAACTATTAATCAAACCGTTAAATTACCGCCGAGTTTCCATCGCGAAAAGATGAAGAAAAACGTGAATAAAACACGGCCATTAATTATATAATATTATTCATTCGAAAAGCATATTATTACTACGCATTCCGAGCGTGTGCCATTACGTGATTAATTAGATACTTTAACGGACAGAACAAATATTAATAAAATAATGTTTGTGGGAGTAGCATCGCATTCCAAAAAGAGTCAAAGTCATTAAACGTAATCCAAAATGCAATATAAACTTGGATTTTTTTCGCTTTATCTGTTATTTATTATTTTTATTAGACGGTTCTAGAAACTATTTTTCTTTTAACGCGATTTGCATCTCTGCATCAGATGCAATCTTTTAATGTTTCATATGGGTTCGAGGCAAGCGCAAATCCACGACCGCTTATTTACGCGCGAAATTTTTGCGCAATGTTCTCGCGTGTTACAAGAAAACAGTGGAGATACGTAAGTCGGAGGGGAAAAAAATGATTTTTTTAGAGCGCGAACCCGGAATGGCGCCGGCGGTCCGGTTTAATCTCGACACGCCCATTACACACGACGTACATATTACATCACGATCGCACTCGATAGCAAGCGTATCTATACAAGCCCTATTCCCCCGTGCCTACCTACGATACGTGTAAGCCGCAATTAAAATTCAAGAAAAATTCTCGGAAACCTGTTTCGAGACTGAGCGAAATATTTCGCTGCGAGGTGGTCACGCAGGAACGCCAGTCACGGATGATCTCGTTTAATTGCCCTTAGCCATTAGATACTCCCCCCTCCCCCTCTCGATATTTTTATCGTCTGACATGTCCGACGTTCTTCGTTAGTGATCAATTATTCCGCGCGAAATTAGGATAATTTTCGACACCTTGTTACAAGCAGAAAAATATTTTTCTCTTGTTAAGAGAAGCGTTCCTACTCAATTTATATTTCTTCTTCTCGTAAGCATCGATTATTTCTAACAAAGAATATTTTCTTGCAGATAATTGTCTTCAAATATGTGTATATATATGATTAATATTTTTCTGTGCAGAAGTAGACTCCTGGCCATTCAAGGAAACAACTTCAGCTACGATTTATATTATAATAGATGTACCTATATTTTCTTATCATTGATATAATTTAGCCAAAGCTTATAGTTATAACAAAGAAGAATTTAATAATGTTATATTTGTATGACACATTTTTATAATTTTATATTTATTAATAAATATATCTCAATAACGAAATTATAATTCTTGTCTCATAATGGATTACTTGATAATTTCGTATTTATTAAGATTATTTATTATATCATAGCTTGACAATAATGTGACGAGTGCAGTGAATATTCAATGAGCGTAGCTAATACATACGTAAACCGATCACGTGTAATTCGCAATATGAGAAACATTCCTAGCGTTCCATATTGCAGTTGCAATTTTTACTCACTGCTAATCATACGATCAATAATCGATAGAGTCGTCACACCACGTCAGCCACATTCCCAGGAAACAATATCACTTATCCTACTATTTTTACACTTGGCTGATAATTTTTTGTCTACTATATCGGAACGTTTTTGCGGCGGCATTTGCGAGCAAGCCTATCGATTACGCGCGACGTCGGCGCGAGGGAGAGAGAGCGGAAATTTCTTCGAAGTCATTTTCTAGCGTGAGTATCTTGATACTCGGAAAATGTTGCGCAAGTAAAAAAATGGCGGCGTTGCGGTACGCCCGCATGTGGGACTCCGGTATTGTTGCGATTTTGTGAAATGGCGTGCATGCGGTACGAGAGCGTGGTCACGAGAGAACCGCGGTCTCGGGCAACCACCATTTTGAAAGATGCTGCATCCTGCAGACCGTGCAGCCCACGCAAACCCACGGCCGATGAAGAAAACTCATACCACCGCAACCACCCACGTTTCAATCCCATTGGTTGCGGCGTCCTCATCCATGGGATACCACACCACCCACGGGCCCAGACCCATTGTCAGGTTTGTACGGCGCGTCCGATGAATCCTGAGACGATAAAGTATTACCTTGTTTGCTTCAAAGAAGCAAAAGATTGAATTCAACATTGTGTATATTATTGATGATAATCTTGAAACCGAAGTATCTTAATCTTTGTTCTTAACGGATAAAGAATTGCTTTAGGTAATTATTAAATACTGCTTTATATCTTAAAAAATACGTATTTTATTTTTTGATTGATTATTTATATTTTACATACATTTTCATTACATTTCTTCACGCACAGAGAAGTTTCTTTGAGTAAAAGCAAATTAGTTTGAATAAAATGAATTTGTGCATTACTAAACGCGGTTAAAGAAAAGTTTCTTTAATTTAAAGAAATTTTGTGGTTATTCCTTTTATTAGAATTAAAGAAATATAGTTTGATTGTGAAATGTAAATTTTTTTTTAATGAAAGAAATATATTAAAAAAAACAACTAAATTATTTCTTACATTTTTGTCAGTACTTTCTTTGAATTAAAAAATTATTTGTTTAAATTAAAGTAATAATTTAAACAAATAATTTATTTATTTTAAAAAGAGTTAATAATGTCATTTCTTAAAATCAAATTTGATTTTCCTCAAAGGTATTTTCACTTTAACTTAAAAAAGAAATCAAGTTAAAAACTGATATTATCAATTCAAACATAACTTTTCTCCGGGTGTTGCAAAATTCTATATAATGGCGAAGAAATATAATAGATATTGAATATTTTTTTTCATTGACAATGAAAATTTATCATCTTTTCTCTTATCATTCTCTTAAATTGTGGAGACGGATAAAATAGTGCTGTTGTAAATTGTACAACGATAAATAGAGTTGACTAAATTTCATCCAACAAGTTAAACTAAGCTGCGACTTGCGTTGAAAGTGCTCGAAAGCAAGCCGAGAACGGTATATCGAATTGAAGACAAAACATGTTTCACCGGGTGGATAGGAAGGTGAACCCCGGCAAGTCTCAACACGAGAGTTCGCGGCTTCCCCTTCGCCATTCGGATTACGGTTGGTTAGGCTAGGGCTAGATTATCTCAGTGACGGTAAGTATAGGTTGGATCGGCAGTTCTAGCCATCCCGCGGCCATACCAGGAGCATTGCTTCTCCGAACACGTAAGTCCGCCGCGCTCGCCAAGCGCGCCGAGCCACGCGATAATTCATGGGACTTTATGCGCACCTTGTGTAATGCCAGCTCCGTCGGCTTTTTCTTGGCCTTCGCTGCATCCTGAGAAAGGGGGAAGGGCAGGGAGCGAGCAAAATCTTCGGATCATTGGCTTCGGCTTATGACTGCTTAAACGGACGTGAAATTTTGCGATAAAAATTTAAAAAAACCTGGAAAATTACTCGTAAAAGTAAGAAATTATAAATATTAAAACGTAAAGGGAATATCTGAGGCTTTACAGATCTCGTTTGCATAATCATATTTCCTTTCACTGAATCGCTAGCGAACTAAATCTGTTATTAAAATAAACTTTATGCTGCATGTAAATTAAATTGCTGAGAAATATATGACGGCGAAAGTAATTCTGGATTTGTAGTTTATTTTGTGAAATTGAATGTAATTTTACAATTTATTTCATCGCTCAAAAACTATCGATTTCTTCTACATTGAATAATAAGTTTACTGGCCATCAATCTAGAGCTTCTGAAGTGGCTATTAAAGTTTATTATCTGATGCCTCCGTTGCGAGAGTTCCATATCGCGTCAGATCGAAACTGTGCACGTAAGGAATGATTTTTCTGAAACATAGATCTGACAATAATTATCTTACTAGAATATCGAAACTTTTTGCAGCAAAATATTATCATATTTCATCGTCCTACATAATTATTTTGATGGTCTAATGTAAAATTATTTTCTGATCTGTAACTACAGTTTTAGACACTGTACTAAAATTATTCTTTATGATTCACAAGTATTTAAACAGCCACAATTAATCGGATCGTAAATCGTATCTTTTAAATTAAAACTCAAAGTAATGTAAATTTTATCGGAGCAATGTCACCGCTTGCGAAAGAATCTATTTAGTCTATAAAAATGATGACGACGGATTAAGCGACGAGAAAGGGTAAAGCAGAACAAGACGAATGAAGAAGGGGAAGTTTAAGGTATAACTACTCGCACGAGCTCTAACATTACTCCGTGCGGTGGTGAGATAATTTTTCCTCTGATTACTGGCGCGAGCAATATTTCAATTAGTTGTCAATTTAGTTGTCGGCGCCTGACGGACACATACGTATGCGAGGGTACCGCGGCCGAGAATAATTAACAATAAATTATCCGAGGGAGCTATCATTACGCCGACTAATCGCGGCAAATTGACCGTTATATTATTAAGCAGCTTATGGACGTTAATTGCGTGCCGCGTGCGAATCGTCTTCAGAGACTACGACGCCTGGCGAGGGGGGATCGTCGCGACCAACTTAGGTGAATAATAGAGAGTGGTGTACGAGATCGCGTACGGGATCGTAGATCATGAGAATTGATCGAAGCATACGACTTAAATTATTGCAAGAAAAGGTGTTGCGCTGATGAAAGAATCTCGCGATTCATAACATCCTCGTAATGTTCAATTGATCGTTATTTGTGACTATTATTTTTCTTAGCGTCTTATCTCATTCGTTAATAAGGGTAAAGTTAATGAGATGTCTGATGCCTTTGATATACCCGCATATGAGCACTTTTATTATATTGCTATAATTAGAAACCTATGATTATCGTATGAATAATAAAAACAGAAATACTTGGTTTTTCGGAATTTTGCTTCAACAAATATTTTCATATTAAATTCTAATTTAAAATATTAATTTATAAGTTGCGTTAATAGTAAATAAACAAAACTTAACAAAAATTATTTGTTTTTATTTTAAAACTCTATATAAAAGTTAAAATTAAACAAAATGAAGTTGCTTCTTTTTAAAATGGTCAATACTTTTACTGGAAGTAGAAGAATAAATGTTTCCACTCGATTCGTGCAGAGGCCGCCACATTGCGCGAATGTGCTTGCAATCTGTATGATGCATCACAAGATGGCGTAGTTGGTATCACCAAGTATGTAATAAGTCGTTTATTGACCATAAAATTTCATGAAGAATATAAGCTGCGAATATATCGACGCATATTTCAAATCCGTGAAAATACAAGCACATAAATATAATTGTAAATAGGCCAAAATTGACATAAATTACGTAATTGTGTATTTTTAAATAAAGAAGAAGAATTATGTTCTTTTTATGAAATACATAAGGGAGTTTTATGATACATCGACATTTCAATTCTATAAGGTAAAGTTAAAAATACATACATTTAGTCGCAATTAAGATAAAAATTAACATAAATTACACAATTACATGCATTTAAATAAAAATTAAGAATTACACGTCGTTTTCAATAAAATTCAAGCCAGTTTTGCGACGTATTTTTCAAGTTTACGTAATGAAGCTGAAGTAAAAAAATGTGAACGTTAGTCTTCATAACTATAGATAAATGTATAAATTATATAATTCATATTTCTTTTGCAATAGAACTTGAGAATTGTGCTACTTTTGTAAAGTGCAAATGATGAAAGTGTCTGCGGGAGAAAATGATCTTCTTTTCTAAAAAAAAGTATAACGGCATTGAATGATTAATTACTTGTCGTGCAACTCGTTTGCGTAACAAAGTAACGACGAGCTTATCGCTTCCGTTTGCTATCATCGCCATTACACCAAAGTAAATGGAGAATTAAGTTGTGCGACTAAGTGTGCAATTTATGGCGATAGGTGCGGGTCAAACAGCTCCCATTACACTGCACCCCGTAAACAGATACTCGCGAAAGATATTCATATCGAACTATAGATATCACGCCGACGTTAAAAATGAAGCGTAAGAGGAAATTGATGGTCACGTGATGCCAATTGCGTTTCCCGGCGTCATCGCAGCGTAACCGCAAGATAATTTATTGTACAAGATTTATTTGCTTGGTATAACAACAATATTTTATATATTATTTAATGCAAGAGCACCATTATACTCTCTCGTCCTAAATTATAACTCATTCTAATTAATTCGTCTTAAAAACTATAATTTGATATGTTACTTGCATCTGTACTTAATTGCTTTATTGCAGCAATATTATAATGTAGATTATGCAATAGATATAAATGTGTACGTAACTTTTGAAAAACAAAAATTGTATGAGCACTTTATCGCTTGCACTTTATAAAAGAAGTATAATTTTTATTTGTTTCTTAATATGTAGTCATATATTTTATGCCGTTTTCTTATTGTTTTTGTTTGGGAAAAAATGATACAACAATGTAACAACGATATGAAAAGCGAAGTAAGAAAAAAAATCTAACGTGTACATCTTCATATTTTAAATAGTTTGTTTTTTTGTATAATTAAAAAGAAATCCGCTGGAAATTGATTAAAGAAAAAGATATAGTACAGTAAGAAGCAGTTTAAAACTAGTGTATAATTTGAATTAGCAGTATATTAAAACGTGTACAGAAAATGACTCAGTACGCCAAAATCTGCAGTAATAAATTGCACTTTTGCTAGTGGCAATAGTTAACATGGAAAACGAGGCGAGTCATATTGACGTGTTACGTAGTATCGCTGTGAAATAAATGATTGCAAACGACGTGCAAGATCTTGCGAGGAGGAACAACAGCGACCGTTGCGCCCAAGTGCCACTTGTACGACATCGACTTTTACCGGAGCGGACGATTTTGTGCTCGGAACGATTTCAATTTCTCCTCGTGCCAGCTCACGGAGCCGCGATTCACCGTAATACGGGTCCCCGATCAAAGTGTGGAGCCGCGCTCACGATCTCGTACAATCGCATATCCGAGCGACTCGAAAGTGCGAAGCGTTTACACCGGTATTTGAACTTCGCTGATGACGGTAATCACGCTCGGCTCGACACTTCAATTGCACGTTTCGTCGGGTTCCTGCGCCTCGGTTATTTTACGATCGGGAGTAACCCACCGCGGTGGTCAGGATCGCGTCCTTCTCGTCTTCTCCGTCAATTCGAAGCTGCGGATATTGCAGTCTCTCTCCAATTCCGTTCGATCCATCTATTTTTTTCGCCGGATGAAAATCCACGTACGCTTACGCTGTGGAATTTCTCAAATTCATGTGTTACCGTACATTGAACTAGTTCGATATCGACGTACTCGTATTAGCCTGCCGTAATGACAGCGGCAAAGCAACGCGTATTATTATCGTGCCGTTTCTATGAATAGTTGGTAGGTGACAAGTGTCGTCGTTCAAGGAAGACCAGTTGATATGTGGGTCATTATGACATAGTGCTCTATTGTAATTTGCATTTTATCGTGTTTCTATACCCGGTCGACTTGAAATAGAGTAGATAAAGTTTAGTAGAAAATTTTTATGGATAAAGTATCCCTTTATAGACCTTACGAGTGCGAGTAGCTAATTTGAAAGAGCTTGGGGTGGGGGGAGGCGTTTTGAAAAAATATATCTGCTTATATTCCTTTATCTCTCAAAGTGAAAGCTGTATCTAATGATTTTCTATCATGGCCATGCCGCAAAGATTCCGCGCTTCCCGAAGATCGTGCGGTCGCATCGGCACTATTTGAAATCTTTCTATACGCGAATGAGTTATTACGTTGAATTGCCATTGTTGCGAGTTCCCACCGCGGGCTACCGTTACCTTTTTGACACATCGCACGTCATGGTACAATTCAATTGAAATGAAATTGGAATTAGGTATGGTCTGTAGTGTATCCTGTGTGGCCTGTGGTTCCAACGGCTGATGATAACCAGAGAGAATCGCGGGAGTCAAAATATTAATGCATTCAGATTGTATTCATTCATGTCCCATTCACCAATGTAAATTAGCTTCAATTTTTATTTTACTTACTGTTTATCTTTTTCTAATTCTTCTTAGATAATCTATATTGGTACAAAACATTGGTCATTGTAAATCTATTTCAGATGTTTTTATATAGAATTGAAAAATCGTAAATAGTAGAAAAATAAATGGACGTCTGCAGAATAATACGTTAATGCAAATTTGCTCATAAACAATGTTGATTTGCTTTCCTATAAAATGCTATTAATTTATGATGCTTCTTCTGTTGAAATACACCTGAGAACGGAATATTTATTGCTATTCATCGCCGTACAATATCACAGTGAGGGATATGCTCAGTTATATCTACAATCTTCATCAAGATTATATTGAATTTATTATACGTTTAAAAAGCGTTAGAAGCGTATTAGAAGTCAAACCTACGGCTACTCATAATTCTTAACATGTAATAATTTATAAGAAAGATCTACTTATCAAGATCAATAATACACGGCGCTGAATTTATAAACAGGTCTCATAAATACTCATATTATTTCTACTTTTATCGTAACTTTTAAACATTTTTAAAAGCACATTACAAGGTCTTTTAATCATCTAGTAATATATTCGTCTACTAGTGGCTTATTAACATGAATTCTAGAACAGCTGAAAACGTAAAAAAAAGCATTCTAACGCATAATTATACGCTTCATTTATAATCCATTACAAATTGATGTGTGATGATATTCGTCAGCGTTATTTTGTTTCTTCATAAAAAACATTGCGTAAGAATGCTTCGTGGACTTATACTTTGTATGTTTTCATTGTATCTTCCGTTAATTACACTTCAGAATCCGCAAGAAAATCCTTCAATGATCCACCCTGCAATTTACGATTCCGTCCGTCTCGCCATCATCAATGTACTCATTCTTCCATTCTAAAGCTCATATAGAAGCCTGACGTGTGCATGTATCTATCTATAATTAATGACGCGTTCCAAGGTCTGATAATGGGAAACCGCCGCGTCCTTCCGCCAGCACTCAAGGATACGTGCGTACACGTTCCTGGGTAAAAAAGGAACAGCACCGACGGTTGAGCGGACGCGACGACACGGTCGTTCCACGGTGTTTCAGGAGGATGCTGCGACATTATCCCTTCCGTATATACCGCGAGGAACGAGCGTGAGCGCGAGCACGGCCTCGGGAGATCCGCGCCGCTACGCACGCACGCACACGCGTGCGTCCACGGCCGGTCGGCAGGCCGCGCAGCGCGGCGCGCAACACCGGTTCAACCGGAATCAAAGCACCATCTCCCGAAGCTGGTGGCGACGCGACGCGACGCGACGCGACGCAACGCAACGCAACGCAACGCGGCGCGATGCGACGCGGAGTCGCTTGCCCGATCCGCGCGGGCTCTCACGGGCACGTACAACACGCATCCGCGGGAACACGCGCGGAAAGTCCGAGCCAAAGCTCCGGCCAGTCGGTGAACGCTTTGATGTGGCCGCCGGTCTGCTGCCTTCGCCATCCCGAATACCTTTATATACGTCCCGTGCTCCGCTTTTTATCTTTCTTCTCTCTCTTCCTCCCTGCTTCTTCCCGCGCTAACGTATCGTTTGGATCGTCCTCTGCTCCTGTGGTCATCTCTCTCTCTTTCTCTCTTTCTCTCTCGTCGCGAGGACATGCTCTCTTTTCTATTCTCTCGTTCTTCGTACGAAAGCAAGTACACAGTAGAAACTTCATTCCGCGATTTATTTCATTCTCTTTCTCACGCGGGGTGAACTCTCCCCGCGTCGACGTTTAAGAGGGTGGCTCGCTGATTCTCTATCTCTCCTGCCTGCGACACGAGAGATATCGTGATCTTGTCGGAAATCAAACGGATGGCAAAATCAGACGAGTGTGCTTGGATATTTGCCGAGAGAAGGATTTGCTTTTTAATTTCTTTATCAATCCGACAGAATGTTTTCGTGGCCGTGATGTTGCGCTTTATGTGTGAAGCTATAGTAAATATAATAATTCTTATGTTATATGGTTTCAACTACACTGCTTTTGTTTTGTACGATCTAGTTTAAAGAATTACACTCAGTATTCTGTGATGATAACACTCATTCTAATGTAGACACCATTACGTGTTTATATAAAAGAATTATATTACAAGAACATTTATTTGATGAGAAAATAAAAAAAATGTGAAGATAAAAAATAGAAAATACATATGAAATTTTGGGCACGTGGATGGTTAGAAAAAAAACATCTGTCGAGTCTATTAAGTTTTGCGAACTTCTGTAATGATGCAAGATGCTTCTTGAGTAGACCATTAACCATTTTAAGGGCTTCTGTAAGTTGGGGGAGAATGTCCTGGTCGATTTCTTCATCTATTATATTTCACCCATTCTCGCCCTCTTTTAACAATTTTTAGAATCTCATTTTGATCCAATTAAACTCTGAGTCAGTTAAGTTCAAATCCAGTATTCCATCAGTTTTAAACGTCACGCATCACACAGATGCAATAAAACATTTCTTAGCCGGAAAATTCCCGAAACGGAGCAGCATGAACTCGGCGGCGGTTAGTGTTGCACGTCGATCAAGGGAGTGACAGAAGGCAAAATCCTACGCGATGAGCGACGTGGCCGGAATGTGGGACGCAGAAAAAGCAGCGTAGTCCCTCGCCCACTGGTACTGGAGCGTATCTGCCGGAGGATACCGTACAGCTTGCGTTCCTTCCTGCAGGATCAAAGAGAACAAGAGACTTCTCTCCTCTCTATGCAGCACCTGTAGCGCATAGCCGCGCGTCCATCTGTCCGTTTCGTGGCATCGGTGGGAAGACAAGGTCCGGCCAGCTTCTTGCGGTGTAATCAATCGAGCCGCTACCATTGCCAGCTTTCATTCTCTCTTCCGACCTCCTCCTTACTCGGCTTCTATGTTGCCTCTTCACCAATGACACGAATTGTACTCGTGCACACGTAGATCACTTGCATTTGTTCCTTTTGCCGTCTAGTGTTTAACGCACCTGTACGTGTATCAACGTCCATTCGCGTAGAAGGCGTGGGAATAGGTTCTATTCTGTCCTGAGAGAACGACCTTTGATGACTGTAAGAAGCAGCTGGTGTATTTGATAAGTTATTGAAACATACAATATAATGGTTTTAATACAATAGTTTTAATACAAGTTGTAAAATATTGCAGTTAATTGTGTCATTTGATGTTATCGAAAATACATCGTGGCTACAGGCCATTAATCTTGAATCTCTCCGTCGCTTTAGTAAAGATTAGTGCAGGTATTTTATGCCGTGTATAAAAGATACGTACTCATCACAAATAAAGACTGTGATGAAGACTTTTCAGATCCTCCCTTTTTGCGTTCAGCGCTCGTAAGAGTGATGTACTTCGTGATCCCTACAGTGATATATAATTTCACAGTTCTTTCGGTTTTTAATATGTATGCTGCACTTATACATATTTCTCAGTTAATGTACATTCAACTGCATATAAGAATGAAATAAAAATGCGGGCAAACAGCGTAACATCTAGATAGTGTAAGCTAAAAAATTTGTAACGGCGGATAGCAGGTAGAAATCTACATACCGGCCAACCTTTTCCACATCTCTGTATCGAATTATGAAAGTCGGAAAAACGAATAGTGATGGAAACGAGATCAATACAATCGCGCTTTTAGCTTAAACTATGTTGGCAGTTAAATTATTCTTATCTCTAATTATTCTGTTTTCTTTCTGTACGATAATACACCCAAGTGGTGAAAATTTGTACACTTTTACATTTCACGAAAAAAAAAAAAAATAATAATAACTGTAGCAGCAAGAAACTATGTGTGGTATCTATATTTCAGTATACAACTAAAATTTAGCTACAACGTACAGATTCTTGTTGTTACAACTAAATACAAGTAATTTTTTTCGTAATAAAGAATTAATTTTTAAAGGTTTTTGCAAAACTCTTATAATATGTAATATAAAAAAGATGATTTTGAAAAATGGAGCAATATAACATATACACATTTTAACGTTAGCTCATCATTAGCTAATTATGTGTCATGTTTGGAAAAATCCCAGCAAACATCAAATTACTTGTAATACAAATATTAATTGTAATTTCTCACTCATCAGTGTAACTGTTATATATATAACGACTATTATATTATATAACAGTTACATTGTTTGCTGGAATGTTTATAAGAATTTCAATCTGTCTCATCTCGTTGCGAACAATAATAAATTCTTCTTTCTCGTTCATATCTGCGTCGATTTCTCGAAGGGCCCGGTCTTCTTTTTCTTCACACGATTATTAGATTGAACGTCTGAATCGACGCGGCGAGTGATGTCGGCCGTATTCCATGCCAGGATACACACAACGGCGGCACGCCATAATTAACAGTAGCTACGTTGCACGATAAAGTACAATGGCGGCGCTACTTTGAGAAAGGAACCCCCGCGAGAGTGTGTTAATTTATTATTTTTTTAATATGCTATTCATCTCGATGCTGAACCCCTCTCTCTTCGATTCTCAGTCGGCCTCGTTTGTCTCGGACGACCAAAAGGAAAAGACGGATGCTCGTCGCTGTAGGGAGTGTTTCACTGTTTTTTTTTTTTTTTTTTCCATCGTATGAAGATGAGCAAAAAGAGACGATGCCTTTTATTGCAATCAAGCAATACCGCACATTCGATATTTAAAATATAATTAATTTATAATTTATAAGGCATATACATATATTTTACATATTTAAAAAAATTTCGGGCTAATTATTTAGGAAGAATCTCCTCAAATATATGCTTTAAAAAAAGAATTAATAAATTAACTCAGAATACGCTATATTTGTAAATTCATTGGTCGAAGTTCTCCAGGCAAAAGGCAGTCACGACATGGGCTGAGAAATTCCTATTCGGAGAAACGAGTTCGCGCTCGAAAAGCCGCGTCCGACTTTCTGTTGCAGACTTTCCGACGCCGCGTGACGATCAGCTTGACTACTTTGCTTTATTTGCATTTAAACGGCTCGCCGCAGTTGACAAATGAGTCCGATATTATCGAACAATCGATTGCCGGTTCGAGCGGGATCGCTTTGTAAGGCCCGACAGGCTTGGCTGACGAATCTTTTAACTCCACGCGCTCTTGTTTTAGGAAACGGGAGAGAAGCGGGAGAGAAGAACAATCGGTTCCTGTGACATGCCCGTACAAACGGAGCACCGTGTTCCTCACGTTTCTCAACCTTTTCGCTTCTCTTCCTTCTTTTGTCGCCATGTGATTTATTTCTTCGCCAGTCTGAATCTATGGGAACGAATGAAAGGGGCGCGTCCATGGAATTCGGAAGTTGCTGCTTAAGAATGCAGACGCAATCTTGCCACTATAAACAGAACACGATTAATCTTCACAAGTCGATGAATCATTCCAAATTGTTTTGATAGCGTGAATATGAATTGAATGATGGAATGAACTGCATTTTGTTTTATAACAGACAAAGCATCTTAAGTTTTATATTTATAATACAAAAATTTATTTAGAAACTTATAAAGAATCTTTTAATTACTTTGGAAGACGTTTATTTATTTTGAGCATCTCAGCTTTGATATATTTAGATATAGCATTTTTGTATAGCCAGGTTGATGTATTTCTCGGTATAATATTTTACTAATATTATCAAGTACCTTGGTGATCATCGAACTGGCTAACACCTTTCTCTAATAGTTCGGGGGATCCAGGTTCAAACCCTGGTCGAGGTGATATTTTTCGCAATAATTTCTTTACAGTTTTTCGGGATTAGAGTGGATAGTAGAGATGCGTGCAAGCATCAAAAAACAATTAAATTGATTAGCAATTTAATTTCATGATATTGGGGGGGGGGGGTTTCTTAAAAATCTGTGTTTTAAATCCGGAAAAACAATTCGGTGCGCAATTTGGAGAATCTTGTAATGCTTGTGAATTCACCTAGAAAAATGTTGAGCACTAATAACTACTTTCTACCAGTATTGTCATTTCTTGTTAGTTTAATTTGTTACAGCATTTTAGTTTTGATCCAATGTATCCTTTCATCCAAGTAAGGATATATCAAACTTTGAGAGATTACCATTTGTTAGGATAGTCAAGACTTAAACATATTTCGATAGCGACATATCGGTTTCAAGGGCACAAGGTTTATGAACCTCTTGGGAATCGAATCGGGTAATGTCCGGGTGGTGTATGTCACGGAGGAAACTCCGCGCGGGGCAATTACAATATTTCCTACGTTGCGAAAGAGGATGGGCTTGGCTGACACTCTGACAGCCCGTAGTCAAATGTTCCACGCTTCCCTGCGTTCACGTCTCGGGCATGGGATCTGTGTATGCACATGTGCCCGCTTCCTTAGCAGCGCGACTCCGTGTGCACGGGCACACGAGCTCGCAGCACGGTTGCGCGCAATTAGAGGGCCCCTAACGCTCCTTTCACGTGCCTCCCGATAAACTTTAAAGAAAAATGCTTTCGCTCAGAGCGAGATAAGCCACGCGTTATAGCAATCACGTAATTACGCCGATGAGAGAGGCACCTGAACATCTTACATTCACCGTATCCGAGCGCCGATCTTTTTATCTCGCTGCGAATACGATTGATTGACCGCGGGATAAAAACTATTGCCGTGAGATACTTATATTTCAACGTAATAAATGAGAAGTGAAGTTACTGAGTAGAAACAGCTTTTCCCAATCTGACGATTCAACCACGCGTCATGTGACGGACTTCTGTAGACAGGATCGGTTCCTAATGACACTCGTAATTTATAGCAAGCCTTATCACCGACTACCGCTCCTTTCTCAGGCTCTTTGATATTCCTAATAACGAGTAGATCGTGTCTCCGCGGAGACAGACCATCGCCCGGTCCATCACCAGACCGGGAGGAGAGTGTCGAACGATCCGTGCGAGATGAAGGAAAGAGAGTAGCTCCCGCAGGTGGACGCGTTGCGCAAACCGAAATCTCATTATCGCGAGACAAAGGTGCGACGATTAATCATCGTCACCGCCGTGCAGCGGTGCCGTGTAGCTCGCGGCGGAAGCGCGAGATGGAAGACGCGGTGCAGAGAGGCCGTGTGGCGGCGCGGATAAGAGGGAGAACGAACAGGAAGATGCGAAGAGAGTGAGGGACGGGCGTCAACGCACGGTGGTCGTCAAAGGTCCATGCGGAACTAAGTCGCGCGCCCTTTGTGCTTTCCATCCTCCTCTTACTATTTTTTTCGGGCGACGGGACTCGATTCTTCCGCGATTCGACGCGGTTCATCTGCGTACGCGTCCAAGGACTTCGCGCGTATATTTACCGTCCCGGAGAGCGTCGAACGCGTTAAATTTGTAATTACGTTTATTACTCGGGAATCATGTATCTTTCAAGACGGCCGTCGCGGCGGCGGGTTTAATCGATAGATCGAATTGTCGCGCGGCGAGCCTTCTTTGGCGCGAGGTAATTCCAAAGCTGGATAAGCCGGCAGCATTGTGATAAAGAGAAAAGGATGGTGCGCGTTGCGATAATAATTTATAAATGAAATTCATGGAACATTATGCGTCATTTATAGTAATGCATAGTTATTACACTGAAAAAAAATTACTAAATTTTAATAAATATTTATTTGAATAGTGAAATATTTACTAAATGTAAATATAGATTTAAAACAAGAATCACTAATTTAATTTATAAAGTATCATTTTTTTCTATAGAGTAAATATAATATTTGTGTATCGTAAGTAAATATTTTATTAGTAGTATTTGAATAAATATTTATTGAAATTTAGACATTTTTTCTCAGTGTATGTAACCTTATAAAAAATAAAAATAAAGTTCTTAAATATAATTCTATTGCGTGTCTTGTTTTTTGTTTGTTGAACATTAAATTTGATTGCTGTAAATTGAGTATTGTATTCGATTAATCAAATGTGCAATTGCGCAGTTCTATTCAATAGCGGCCTAGATATAGATTCGATACCTTTGATACCTCGACAACTTATCAATCTTAGACGCATGGAAGAGATAAAATTGCCTTATTAAGTTTTCCTTTGTAAACATTTTAGTATTCTCGAGAGATAAGGGCTAGTTGTTACGTGGGGCAAATTGCTAGAGCTAGTTCTTTTATTTGCCAAAGAGCGTAAGCACATTTGAATGAATATTATATGTAATTCGTAATACACTCTATTATTTCATTTTTATGCTACATTTGAATTGTGGAAGACGCCACATCTGTTTATTTTTATTTTGTTAAAAGTAAATATTTCATTCTGTGAATTACTTATTTTATTATACATATACATAAGATGAAGGTATATACGCTATCATACTTTTGTACATTTCTTTAATGAACATTTGATAAGATTATATTTAAATTGATTGCATGTACACTGATTTTCGATCTGTATTTTCTCGAATCAACAATGACGTGTTATAGTAAGGTGTTGAACCTTCATCGGGGAAAGTTATTACAACTTAAGAACTTATTACATATTGGAATTAAACATTATTCTCGTTTTTTTTCTATAGAATAGTGCGATCTTTTAAAAGAAAAATCAACAGAGGATTTGTAAGTGTAGAACGTATGCGACAACAGCGAAGGAAGTAAAAAACGTCTCTTGGAAAGACAGCAAATGTGTAACATTAATGTTAATATTAAATTTATGACTCAGTAACGTTATATGAAAAGGAAGCAGAAGCTGTAATATGCATAAATGTAACAACTTGATTCGTAGTCAGAAATTTACCTATTAAAGGAAATTTTCAAGTTTTATTACTTAAAAATTTATCCACGCAAATTAGATAAACATTGACTACTTAAAGATGCACTTGAAATAATGCATAGATATACATCGATATATACATTAATCCAGAAAAATTTCCTAAACAAAAATTGTTACAACTAACGATCTCTCCTACATCGAAGCGTCCTAATTATCTGCATTATCGTGCAGCTCGCTATTGGGTCCCTCATTACGCGCGCGGAGCATCCTTCCGTGGCTAAGGCGATGAAGTAAGAGGTATAACGCTTGTCGTTTCGCCACCGAGGTCGAGCCGATCGAGCGCTGGATAATTATTGGGTTCAGGAATGAGCCGATGTCGGTGTCGACAATGAAAAATCCCTGAAGGAGGATTAATCCTCACCTACAGCGGCACCGACGACGTGTCCCGGCGCGTCCTCAGAGGCTGAAGGACGTACTCTCCTTGCGGAAGTCCTCCGTTCGAAATCTTGCCGTGCACGTTTCCCATCAATCTTGTTTATGCATATTAGAGGTAACGCGTATATGTAAGTACACCGGGCGATACACGATATCACGGTGAAAGAAAAAGGATTAACTATGTTGTCGCGCATCAATCTCCGCTCCGCGCGCGAGGGCTTCTTCTTTGCGCCGACCGGTTCCACGGTGCGTCTCACACGGTGCGTGTTATTAGCCACCTTCGTTTCTTTCACAAACGTTAATGTCGACTTTTTTTTTCTTTCAAGGCAAATGTCTCCATAAATACGGCTGCTATTCAATACCGTGCACCTCATAAGTTATCATTTGAAATCGAACCTTCCATTATCGGGTAAATTGCCAGATCGGTGACTCGACGTCACTTGCAAGGAAACATGTGTAGCAATACGTTCGCAATACAAGAAACGTCTGCGTAATAGCTTCTCTTCGTGCAAATGCGCGACAGAGGTAATTAATCCCGTGTAAATGTAAAAGAAGAGGATAAGGGACGAAGGATGCGTAACTGTTGTGCTGGAATTTCGATAAGCATAAGAAGGAGCTGCCGGACGCGGACGCCGCGTTAATCTCGATACGTCGTGTGTCACCGGAGGTGGTCCACGATGATGAATGCGAAGCCTTAGGCGGACCTCAAGAGAGGACGGCAGGTAGCCGGATAGTCGACAACACACAGCAGGGGGCTCTTCTCATCTTGGTGGTACAGTATTGAGTCGAACAGCAAGGTAACATTGGCCTCGCCCCGTAACACCAAAGAAAAGAAAGTGGTACAATGTAACTTGAACGATGTAACTCATAACGTGACGACAGGTGAAAGATGTATTACGGTGTATTAATCCTTTTGGCGCTGAATTAAATATACTCCAAGGTTTTTGGGCGTTCGTAAATTTTCATTTATCGTCGAAACACTCAATTTCATTCTCAATATTTTTATAACTTTTCTTTATATATTTATATTGTTTATTAGACAATTTCGGTTTATTCATTTTTACGTAAGCAATTTAAAAAAAAAATGCGACAACTCAAATAAGAGGGACGTAACGTACATCTTATCCTTTTAAGGAGTGCCACCTGTACAAGTCGTGGGAGCACAAAATCAGAGAGGAAAAGAGATCGAAATTATAGCAACAATCTGAGCGTAGGCAAGGTACGGATCTTCATTGTTCAACGCCAAAACGGGAGTCGTAGACTTGTCTGATGCCGGAAGCGATTAATTTTACGAGTGTTCGTTTGCCGTACAATTATAGATACTTAGCGAATGAAAGGAAACATCGCGTCGTAGGTGTCTTTCTAATCGGATGACCGCTTGTCAAAGCGACGCTAAATTAGATCGACCAAATCAGTAGTTTGTAATAGCTGAAAATAATTGAAGCACTTTAATCATGATGCAGAGTCTTAGAAAGCAAAATAAGCATGCGAGAGGAAAGAAACGTTCAAAATAAAACCGTCAATATAAGAATGACTTTAGCGAATATAGAGTCCGTCTCAAGTGTGGCTTAGCCCACAGAGATTGATATCTTGGAAAATCCTCGTGCGAACGAGATCGTAGCACCCGATAAACGATTCTCGCCATGACTGTCCGAGACACACTGTAGGAGATTATTACGAGTCCTTAAACGTGCCAAGGAGGCTTTTAAGTTTTCTGGCGGAGTGCTCGAGATGCCGCAGTGTGATGAAGCCATTTTTTGTCCTTCTCTCATGTTGTTCCAGCTGCACCGCCTTTGTTTCGCGTAATTGAAAATTCTCCGCTATTTTGGCATTCCAAAAAAGATATCTCGTAATATTGTAAAAAAAATTTTAAGATATCTCAATAATTCATATCTATAATATTATACATCAATTTTAACAGGAAAATGGCAAATATTGTTTCTCCTCTTTATACGTGTGCATGTTTAACATAATTACATTTATAAAAAAGGAGTTACTAAAAGATAATACATGGTGTTTATGCTAATTATATTTGCATTATACTTACAGTAATTAAAAATATTATTAAATTGTCTGAAAGGAAAAATGGCTGTCGTTATGTCATTTAAATACATATTCGTCGTATTTGCTATCTTAAACAGCAGGTAATATTCGTTCTGAAATGGCAATTAGGGAAGTAAACGGCGCGAAGAGAAATTTCGTGGCCATATATCTAAAGGAACTGCGTTCTCGCGTGTATTCGAAAGGTGAGGGAAACAGTTTTCGAGAAATGCGCAGGTTTGCATGGGGCCGCCCGACATAAAGGGCGGGTCGCATCCCCATGACAACCGTTCGCCTCGCTGATGAATCGACTTCGTGCGCGGCACATCGGGGTACACCGGTGAAATGCGATTCCTGATTACCTCGCAAACTTGGGCCTCCTAATTAACAATCCACGAGCGCATTCGTTGCTCGAGTTACAACTTTCGCGGGTTCCTAGTCGGCCGCGCTCGTGGAAAGCAGCTTTGTAATCCGAGCGTTGATAGGCGCTTTTTGAGGATAGACTCAATTATCGTCTGCCGTTACAAGCTATGAACACCCAATCTAGAATTCCAATCATGTACTTACGTAGAAACATTCTCTAATGTAAAACATTCTAATGAAAAAATTCAAACATCTCAATTATTCTTTGAAATGTTGGTTATCTCGAGGAAATGTGATGTGATCAATTTAGCTAGTTGTAATAATATTCTTTTTAATCTATAGTTGATTATTTAACAAACTTTTAACTTGTATCTGCATTAACTATAGCGTAATTTTGATTCTCAAAATTAATGTAGCATTGCTCCATCGTTTTTCTTGCAACAAATGACATCTTCATCTATTAAAAGAGATGCATGTCACTTGCGTGAACAAAAAACAAAGATGTTAAGCGAACATTGTGAATGTAAGCATATTTGACGATTTTAGCAAAAAAATTCTTCCCTTCTTCGGGAAAGTTTTCGCGGAGAGGTGGGCTCGCGCCTCCGACAAATGTATCGTAAATTGTCGTTCCGAAGTGCTTAATGCGGTCGCGTCGCGCGATGAGGTGCGAGTCGCGATGGCGGAATAGAAGAGCACGAGGATGGGAACGAGATGGAAAGGAGACTCTCAGAAGGGAGACGAGCCATTTCGTCGCGCCCGCCCACTTTGAAATTTTGAATCCGATGATGATGTCGGTAGTGCAACGAGAGCGTCATCGGTGAGCTTGACGGCGGTCCTAATGGCTTGATAATGTCGCCCGCGAAGATAATCGAGCGTGAGATCGTTCGGCCGATTTTCCACCGCATGAATTTTAAGGAACGACGCGGGACCGATTTTCCATCTTGCCTTGAAAGTGCATCGCGTACTTTGCGGAGACGCGACGCGGACGATGCTGCGCTTTTAAGACGACGCAAAATATAAAATATCGCAATAGAGAAAATTAACTCTAAATGTCTCGCGTAGATTCTTAAATATAATCGCAATAGGATTTTAAAAATTAATTCGCTTCTTCATTTATTTAGATAAGCTATCAATAGACATTTTTTAAATTTATTACAAATTAAGAAATTAGAGATTATAAAAGTCAAGTTTATTTTAATCACAATATTTTTATGTATTCATAGAACAATTCAAGTAATTAACTCTCTATAAATTGAGAAACTTGTTGACTTTTTGTTTAGCAAACAATTGATATGTTGATTTTCGATAGAGTATTTAGAAATTGTAGTGCTGATTGATCCAACAGTGAACTTGACAACGGACCAACGCAATATAATCCCAACAGTCCACAAACGTGCGAGGGGTTGGAGTCGGTGGTTCGGTTGCCCTCAAATCATCGCGGGGGTGTGAGGTAAATGACGTTCGGCCATGCAGAAGTAATGCGATAATGGTTGCCATGAAAGGCCCCTACCATGATATCTGTTGCTTTGATCCTCTTTTGGTACCTCCGCACTTTTGAAGGGTTCGACTTTCTTTCTTTCTGACATTTTAAATTCGCATAGTCGATTTGCGAGGTTGATAACATTTAGTTTAGCAAATTTGTTAATTGCACACTTTACGATTGCAATTGGCAATTATTAACAAACAGTATTAGAATTTATGAAAGAAAGAAAGAAAATTATTTATTAGTCGCTTTAAGAGGCTATCTAAAGCGTAAAACTTCGTTATATAGTATAGACACATATTCCATGCAATTACTACTAATAAAATATTAGACGCATATACAGTAGTAGAGAAAAAAAAACAAAAAAGTATTACAAGTAAAAATAAAAAATAAAATTCACATAAAATTTACTAAACTTATATAAATTTTAGAAAACAGCAAACATATTTCTATAAGTTTTTATACAACAAAATTAAAAAAAGTTTATAAAGGTTACATGTCAGTAATTGATTAAAAATATCCATATAAATAATCGCTTCTCACAGTGCACTATATAAAGATCATTTGTCGTGGGAAAGGAGCTCACAGAATATATTGTCATAGTCCACTAAATCATACATTCATTATCGACACATAAAAAGGCGATATAACACGAGGCGCATATTACCGTAGGTACTGAACGATTCTGTGAACGCACGAGTCAGTAATCTCCCATTCAGAAAAGTTAGCCGGGCATCTCAGGTTAATTTGCTACTTGCATTCCGCTCAATGGCCACGCGTGAGTGCTACAGATGTAGTAATGAATGGGCACGGGTCGAGATGCGGATGAGGGTTGCTTTCGCTTGGAGAGCGGCACGTTTCTCTAGCTGTCGCGCTCGCGTGAATTTGCGATCATAAATGTAAAAATTGTAATTATAAAAATACAATCTTTACTTAATATAATTAAAAACTTTTTTCTTTAGCGATTTATATTTAATAATATTTAAAATTTGTTTTCATTTTATATTAAATTTTAATTCTACAAGTCTATGTTTGGCAGTATGTGATTTGTAATGTATATCAATTATAAAAAATCTTTCAATGAATAATTGATAAGATATTTGAATGAATTTGTAAAAGATTTTCCTAACATTTGTGTTTTTGATAATATTTGTTAAGTATTTATAGTTATAACAGAGACTTGGTACCTTCTTATAAAGAGCTGCATTGATAACACTTTGATGCAGCTCCATATCTTCACTCTTTAATCAAAATCTACCGCCTGCGGATCGCAAAAAATGTAGCCGGAGCTCTCTTGGCGAGCAGCAAAAATCGATAAACACAATCTTCATCGACTCGAGTCCCTCCCTATGGATACTTGCGGCTCAACAATCGAAGCCCGCGATTACGGTCGATTCCTATCAAATAAAGATTATCCAAAAAAGGGGAATATTACTTAGCCTCCACCACCCGATGTGCAGGTCGCCACATCGTTGTACGTTGAGGGACAGACGCGTCCGTAGTCGCAGTTTGTCGGCCAATGGGACCAGACAGAAACGCAATCGCAATGCAGGCCAATCCCTCTGCTCCGTTCGTCCACCCGCTCTCGCTCGCCCTCCCGTGCCCGGTAATGACAATCATTACCGGGGAATGATTGCAGCGTCGGGACCGCCAGCGCGCCAGCCGCGCTATTGGGGGATGGAAACCACCTTATAGAGTCTCTCCTCGGTCCTCGATGCGAGCGGATTGTCACATGCTCCTGCTTGCACGGCAGAGCGCGTTTCCTCTTCTTCATTCGAGTTCGATTTTGCGGTGGAGAACTTTCTTCGTGGTGTGAGTGACCGAGACATGGCGGTCAGTCAGTTGGAGCGAACACAAAAAAAAGTAGCGGTCGGAAGAAAGTTACAGAAGCCATATCGAGGCCACATTACCGGAATATCCGCATCGCGTTATCGCGATACTTCTTCCTCACAGTGAACCGCGACATTCTCTCTCTCTCATTTCTTTTCACTCTTCATTTTATTCTTTGTGGTATGAGTGCATTGTGCAATAAAACATGGCGACCGCTCACGTGTGTTACTCGGAACAGGTGTAACGTAGTGAAGCTATTCTCCGGAAGCTTTGTGATCCGTTATCTGGATCAATAATGATCGATTGATTAAATTGAAAATCTACCCAAGTTTGGCCAATCAAGGAGAAGCTTGAACAACAATCGGCTTACACCCTGTTTAAATGTTAATATCAATGCCGATCGTACAAGAAATACCAGATAGGTTCACCAGTTGCATTCCTGATGACTTATTTTGTGAATCGATCACGGTGATGTATCGTCGACTGTACGTGCGACGTTACGCAACATTGCCGTGGCTTTGTTTAGAGTGGCCCTCGACGAGTTCCAGTGAAAAGGTCTCCTCGTGCGTGTTGTACAGACGTAGACGTCTGCATGGCGCACATGTCGCTCTAGATATACGCTCAGTATTGTTGTCGCTGCGGAATTGCCAAACCGCGAGCCGATTATTGTATTCAGATTTGTCGATACTTGAATTTCCTTCGGCGTTCATATTTATTGATTTGTTGCACGTCACGTATAATGACAGGCCTTATCACGCCGGCCATAAGGTGGCGGCAACTTCATACGGCTTCCAAGGCTTGAAAGAAACGGTAAAAAAGAGGAAACCGAAAGAAGATTGAACATTTGTCGCATCTTCTGATAAAGAAAATGTATGCGGTCACTACTGATTGTGTAAACGCGTCACGACCGACGGATGTTCATTCATCAGGTTCTCATGTATTGAACGACGAAGAGAGTTACCTATTGACAGGTAATTATGGGAGTGTCAATCGATTGTAGCGTTATATTGTTACGAAAAAAAATGTCCAAGTGTTCAAGGTGATGTGTCGTACGTGAAGGATTCAATTACTTAACGTATAGATTTATGTATGTGTGTAACACATAATAAGTCACGTTGATTATGTAAGAAGAGAAATCTCTTATAAACGTCTCTTAAATGTCAGTCTTGTGCGAGTGTCAGCCTCATGCGAGTGTCATTCTTTCGATAGCATTTTAAAGATTGAGAAGACATTCTTCTCTTTGTCATATTAATCCTTAAAGCTCGATCATGGATATTCCGTGTCCGATCGATTTCTGTTAATGGAAGTTTTTTGAAATTTGAGAAATTATATTACATTTTATTTTCTTCCAAGAAAAGTACAGACACTTGTTTGTCTAGAAACTTGAAAGTATATTCATGAATTATAACACATTCATAAGAGAAAACTTTTTCATAGTTTAGAAAATCTTTTAGAAAATAAAAATAATATGTTGTGTATCACTATATCAATTTAATCTAGTGAAACAGCTGGACTTGTCTAAATAACATGATCGCTCCGCTCAGTTGTTCTTTTTTTAAATTTCCGATCCGTGAAAACCTAGCAGTTAGCTATAATAATTGCTTTATATTTCGTTTCAGCTGTCGCAGGTATTGGCATCGTGCCAAGCTTCACAAAACTTAGAAACCCGGTCAGGCTGCAACGTTTACGGTTCGAGAGCCGGACAATAATTGTCGCTTAAAAACCGATTGTTTGCGGATACCTGCGAATTTCTATTGTCTGCCCGATTGCTAAGGACATCCCTGAATTTTCAGAAGCAAGTCCGAGAAACTTTTTCGCCAGAACTATGCGAGAGGAATTTAGTCAGAAGGTAAAGATCCATCCTTTTACGTAAAAAAGGAATACGTCATATGAGATTAAATTTGTTTTAATTTGCTGCACATTGTTCTATGAGTCAAAGTATCAAACGATAACTCAGATTTTATTTCAAGCAAAAATTTTAAACTATAATTAATTTATTATAGAAAGTATCTTACATTAGAGAAACAATACTTTACAATGATTAATAAATGATGTAAAATAACTGTGGGATAAGAATTATTGCAAAAAAGAAATTGCCAGGGTCATCGATTTATCGAAATAAGTGTTATTGATTGCAATCTTGCATCGCCGACCGTATCGGCATTAACTGTATTAAAAGCAAGAAAGCAAGTATACTCACTTAAAAAAATAATTGATAGCGTGCGATTGATAATCAAGCATGTAATAATAGTCTAACTGTATCTCGAGCGGATGGGAAGTGCATTTGACAAAATGGGAAGTGAACTGAAGCTTAGGCGGCGACGTTACACGGAATAAATAAATCACAATAATTATCGCGCAATATCGATTCAGTGGATGCATTCGAGAACGAAATTGCCGTTAGAATCAATCTCGGTGGCGCATTAACTTCTAGATCGTGTCGTGATAACGGAAACAATCTAAAACAGACTCGGCGATTGGTTATCTTCACGCTCTCCTATCATCGTGAAGTCGATCGCCTACAGTATTATCTGATCTTGGATTATAATGATCGCGCCCATTGTACTTAATCGTCATACGCGCGTACGCGGTTCCGCGATCGAGCGTTATCTCGATACTTTCGATGAAACTACGATTTCTTCCGGAAGACAATCAACGCGCGATGGTTCTACTTGATATCGTTATCGATGTGAACGCTTTGTACATTAAAAGGTCTAGAACACCTCGTAGGAATAAAAAAAATAAAAAAAATGGAAATAAGATATAAGCGACAAACAAGCATAGTTTTCAATAAGACAAGTAATTAAATGATGCCATCGCGCGATATATTATTTTTTTTACAATTTATGACTCCAATTCGGTGTGTTCTTGCAACGAAAATTTCAAAACTTACAATTTGTGATCAATTTAGCTCCTTATTGGACAACAAAATTAAAAATCATAAAATGAGTATTAAATAAATGTTGATCAATAACTCAATAAATATAAAAGTTTATAGAATTAAACATAATCATAAGTAAATCTACTTAAGCGCACAAAACTAGTTTCAATTTTATTTAACCTTTTTTACTCGCTATTTTAATTATAAATCTCTCTAACGATTATAAAAAGTGTGTGAAACGTTGTCAGTATTGCACAAATAATTTCTTTCGTTATGCGGTTGTCACAAACTCATAAATTGATATCACATATCGTAATTTTTAGTTGTCCGCGTAATAAAAACTCAAATTTTAAATTAGTAATACTATACACTTAAAATATTCTTTCTTTCGAGCGAGACGTTTTGTTTCCATTTCGTACAAAATCTCAAAATTACCTTTCAGAACCATGTGATTCGGTAAATTTGGTTTTGCACGAATAGTATGTAGAGCGTATAACTTTGGAAGTTACAAAAGCCCGTGATTTCTCACTAAATCTTGGGAGAGCAAACGTCAGCGTTACAACTAAACCGCTACGCTAAGCAACTATTATTATTCGGAATAATGACAGACGTCCGCGCTTCTGCGGCCTGCCATTCCGGTCAGTCCAGTTTCTACTACATGCTTATGTCTCTTTCTCACAACTATCGATTACAAAGTATCAGAGCTCGCCGAGCTGTGTTTAAGGAAATGAAAGAACGTACGGCTGAATGGTGACCGCGTTCTGGGTCCACACCCGTGTGCGATTCGTTCGTGTCGCGTCGTTGCAAACCCGTGTGCATCGCTACCGTCCGTGTATGCTCCGTAATTTCTACAGTAATAAAAAAAAAGAGTTTAAGAAAGCGACACATATAAACCGCCCTACAGCTGAATTTAATTCATATCTCGTGCGCTGCGTTAACGTCGACGGTACCTCCTTATCCGCTATGTTACTCTTGCGGTTCTTCCGCCATAGCGAACGATTGCCGCTATAACGCATTTTCTGGAATCGGAAATTACATTGATATTGTGCTATAAGAAATAACGCTTCTTTGAGTCATACTCAAGAGTTTCCCACCGCGAAACTCTTTTTTCATGGAAGTGTATTTTTTCTTTTTTTCATGTCGCGTTTTCTCCCATGAAAAGGTACTGCTACATTATTCGATGTGGCAAGCGAAACGCTGTAAAATTTAGAGAGAGAGACTTCTTTTTCACGATATAGTCCACTTCACTTTTCATCTAGGTGCTTAGGGGCTCTTCTCCAAAGTATCAACTCCAAAGCATCAAAGAGTTCGCGGAGCTATATTTATGGAAATAAAAAGGAAAGAGAAAGAGAGAGGGAGATACGCGCGAGACTCGATGCTGGCCGCGTTGGTATCCACGCCCGTGTGCACGCGCTCGTCTTTCCATTGCAGCGCGCTTGTACATGCACATGCAGGACATGTATACGGAAATGCAGTACCCATTCTCTCTCGTTCTCTCTTTCTCTCTCTCTCTCTCTCTCTCTCTCTCTCTCTCTCTCTCTTGCGCGCGCGGTATTGTGCGTTCTTGCCCGCCGCGGAAAACATAATGATGGCGAGTGAGCGAAGCTGCGAGCGAGCGAGCGAGCGTTCGTTCGTTCGTTCGTACGTTCGTTCGTCTGGGACTTGTGCTGGAAACCGGCGATAAGGAGGGAGTGTCTACTGCCGCCATAATGATAGCCCTGAGCGCCTCTCCGACTCCGCTGCACCGCTCCGCGCCGCTCTCTACCGCGGCGCGGCAATGCACATGCACCGAGCGCGGAACCGCGCCGCGTCGTTGTGCTGCACGGCAATGTGCGTTCGTGCACGCGCGCATGCAGGCACTTTATATGTCACATTGCGAGTATTCCGAAGCTCCAGATATCCCCGTTTCCTTTTTGGCTTTCTACGCGCGCGTCTCGTACGCAGCGGCAATTCGGCCGGCAATTCGAAGATCGAGGGAACGCATGGATGATATCTCGGCACGAGTTTGTACCTTTGTTCTCTGAAGAGACACGCGTTGAAGACATAAGAAAGGTGCTCCCTCGAAGAAGAGACGCTCCTCGATTCATTGACCTCGATTCGCGATGCGAATGTTGGCGGAGTATGCTGATTACTGCTTTTAAAGGAATATCTGAATGCGTGGGCGGCGACTGATTCGACGTACATCGACGTAGGCTTAGATGAAATTTAAGTTTATTGCTTATGTAACGTTGCCGACAGGCGAACGTAATGTTTATGGGATAGAGGTAGACAATAAAAAATTCATGCAGTCGCGTGAGTTCCCTGACATCAACCTACTACGTACACCTCTAGGGTGGCCGCAGGGACGACATGTAGTTACTTATTGATGATGCGAATTAATTTTTAAGCGACCGCTCGTACATTGCACATGATTCGCGTATAGCGCGAGCCACGTAGAAAAAGTTTCATGGTTGTTTGCAAATTATTACAAAAAGAAAAACATTGATTTTAACTCTAATTTATTACAATAATTTATAATACCAATTTAAAGTATTAGAATATGTGTTTATGCCGTCCTGGCGCACATAAGAGGTCTATACATCTGATTACATTGACATACCGATTGACAGCGTCATCACGAGCTTGATGCATCGAGTCTCTTTTTTAACACCAAAATAATTTCTCGTTTCATCGAGAAAATAATTTATCCGAAAACGTTTATACGTACAAAATAGGATTATCTTAACTCTTTCGAATCTAATAAACTGATTTTACGTTAATCTCAGCATTACGACATCAATATTTTGACCTGAGGCGATTAACATTATCAGCCGAAAAATCGCGCCGCCAAACCTCCCTGGTAATTCGCGCTCAACCCTGATCTCGTGCGATACTCGAGTCCCTGATCGAAGGGCACCACACCCTTGGCCGGTTCCGCGGCGTAGCTGCGAGGGTTACATCGGGCACATAAAGCGGGAACGATGTATACGTGGCCCCCACCATTGGTCGGGTCGGTTCAGATTCATTAGCACGCGAACGGCGATTGGCCGGCCGTGAGGCGCTCGTCTTTTTGCTTTCCGCGCGCGTAATGACGTGCTGCGCGTCTCAGCCTATATGCAACCGAGCGATCGTGCATGGCAGATAGGTTCTGCCCGCGTCTGGCTGCATGTGCATCGCCCACCATGCGCATATGTATATAGGAAGCAGCCCGCCGAAGGTGGAAGATATCTCGGGGGGTGTGGAGTTACTCGCATCGCAAATGGGCCTCCACCACGCAGCTCTGCCACGAGCAAGCTCGAAGGGATATCTACGCCCTTTTCTCCCTCTCTCCCGTTCACCCCTGGCTTAGGGACGATTCTTCAAGGGCGGCTAAATAGTTCGATCGGGATTTTCGCTCCCTGCATGAAGTTGTAATCGTAGAAAAGATAGGGTCGCTCGCGGAATATTGCAATTTTCCCGATGGGGGAGAACCTTGGGATTTTCACATCTTATTTCTGTCCCTCTTGTGTTGTTATTATTCTTTAACGCAGTTAAACCCGAAGGAAATTTAATTCTGTCGACTGTCCGGACTTAATTACAAGGACGAGTGTTCTATCTCTAGAAAGAAAGAAAGAGGGGCCCTTCCATTTATTCAAAATAATTTTACATCAGAATAAGTACAATAAATGAGAAATCAGGTAAATGAGAAATCAGATAAAATATTATTTTTCTAAAGAACGGCAATTTTCTTGCTGTTCCATGAGAAGAACTAATTTTTTTCCGCGTTGTTACGTAATAGCCAAGTCGAGAATAAATTCACTTTTTGTCATTCGTTTTTTCTCTGGTAGGTCATTACATGCGTAATCAAATGTTAGATACGCTAATATATATCCGAGCACTTGTGAATGTATAAGAAATTAGATACACGTGTATGCAAAAGAAGCCACATTAAGGTGTAAATTTCTGTCTGAGAAGAAACACCCACTTAAACCAACTTCGAGAAAGATATTTTTAATAAGGATTTATGTTAATTCGAGTAATTATGCTTAATATATTAGGTGTCTTCGGGCAAACACGTGTTTCCGACTTCATTTAATAGCCAATTTGTGTACGTTGTAATATGATCAGACTCTTATCAAGTATTAATAAGAGAATATTGATATTAAAATATTGTCTGACTACTTTGAATACATAAAAAGTAGCCTGAAGTGATTAAGTATAAATTCGATAGCATCTCTACATTGCGCATGGTCTGAGGTGTACTCTTTGTTAATTGTCTGCATGATTATTTCCTCTTAACGTCGTCACAGACCGTAAGAGTATGACTCTCAAAATTGGCGCTTGAGGGTCAATGCAGATATATCGCGACAGTGCACCCCTATGCACACTCGAGAGAGTGTCGTCGAGTTAGGTGTGGAGTAGCCTCGTAGAGGTCTCGAAAGCGTCATTGAAAATTCTATGTGCAACGCTTGCGAGAGCGCCGGATTAATGCGCTGGAAACAATTGTTTCTTAATTATTCAGCAATGCTTCCTCAGTGCGCGAGCACGATCCTAGGCGCGAGAAGTGTGAATGTCGGGGAATAATTAATCACGTGGGACATTATCGGTGTTGACGGTCTAACTGCCGCCGTTGCGTTCGTTTAATGATACCAGTGATGATAGCCACGAGCCGTAATTAGTAATTGCCGTCCATGGACATTGTGTTTCTTTTCAAATACCATAGAACGTGGACAAGTTCTTGAGCAATATAATCATTTGAAAATAGTTTATTTTTAAAATTTATTAATTTTTTTTTGTCATTGCAAGGATAATATTGAGCGTGAACAATTACTAATTTTTTAAAAAGCCTTTCTCACGCATTACATTTTATACAAATTTAAATTTTCTGCACATGCCGATACATTTTTCCTGAAAATTTTTGTTCTTTTTTTAATTGTATTGAAATTCATTGTACGTGCAAACGTTTATGTCGAATGGAATTTTGGTCGTCGGAAGCGAATTGGGGAATGTACCATTTCGACGTTTCCGTTGCTGTGCGACCGTCGTAGAATTCTAAGTTTGAAACGCTCACCACGTAGAAGATTTTAATTTTACATTTTTTCTCTTCTTTCCGCAGCCGTGTGCGGCTACAAATATTAAAAGGCATGCGGCGCGATGTGTATCAAGTGCATCAAATAATACTCAGAGACCATGTGTATCATCACTGTGTAAATTCACGAAGTCGGAGCTCAGTAGAGATTATATAAATACGAAAACATGCAATTACGAAGCGGCATGCAACATTATTTTTAATCACCGCTTCCTCGTTCTTTGTTTCAGAATTTTTCCCAGTCAACTTTGACACGCGGCCTCCTTTATGCGCACCATTTATGTGCGAAGTTTAACTTTTTGCTCTATACCGCGCTTAGTATTATCGCACTCTGTATTTATACTTTAGGTTAGAAACAATTTACCCGTTTACTTCAGAAAAAATAACCACATGGAAATAACCAAATAAAATAGCAGAAAGAAGTTCCTTTAGTCGCAATGTCTCTTTGTTCAATATTAAATTGATGCAAGTAAAATACACGTTTTTATTCCATTCTTAAATTTTTAATACATGACATCCTTATAAGTGAATGAAAATACAGCCGCTGGTATTAAAATACAAATTATTACACTGTTGTTAAGAGTCTTACAAAGTTTTGCAATTTATTTACAAAACAATTAGAAATAAAATTGATTGTTATAAATCTTGATAAATATTATCATAATTTTATGAATTTATATTTAATGAAGGTTAATCTCTGCGAATCTAAAATGGTATCAAATTTTTGGTATTTACCTTAATCTAACAATAGGCGAACATTTGATAAAGTAAAGTGAACAAAAATGTCCGCAATCAATCGAGATCGATAATGAGCCCGCCAGCATTCAGAATTATTCTTCGAGAGATGTAGACACAAAATGGCCATTCAAACGTAACTCCGCGTTAGCAGATATGGATCGCGCCCTCCCTGACGGTCGGAGGAATCCCTCTCGAGGGGGGATGGCAAACGACCAGAGGACGGGGTTGGTGTTACCATGGCAACAACGATCCCTCTGTAGCCGAACCCTCCTACACCCTTCATTCAACTCTGCCATCCATATAATCCGCTCGAACTCAAAGACAGCCACTGCTCAATTTTCGCGAGAGAATACACGATATATCGCAAAAAGTAATTTTTAACGCGTGTCTATCAATAATTACACGAAAAAAAATGAATTGGCAAAAGCGTAAAGAGATTGAAATTACAAATAACGTTTGAATTATGTACAACAAATCTTATTAGAGTATTTTGAAATAATATTTTATTATCTAGCAAAAAATCAATCGATTAATTCAAATGTCAGAGCTTCGTGATCATACTTGACATTTTTCGTGATTAATGGTATTTCTCACATATTGAGTAGCTAGTAAATTTATGTCATCTACAGAGAACGAGGATTAATTCGGATTAAATGTAATATTGGTCATGATAGAAGGATTAATCGGAAATGTCAGTAATTTTCTATCGAAATTATTGCGATTTTAATTCTCGGGGGATTGTTTCGCACTAACATTTGAAAATGATTGCTACTTCGATAATGCTTGGAGATAACCAATGAGAGAGGCAACAAGACCTAAAATTACGCGCGTTAACTCTGTCGACGGGTAGAGAATACAATTCGTGATGTAATTGTAAGTATAGATCGCGGATATATTTGCCGCGGCGGTTACGTACGTGATTGCAATTAAAGTTACTTCAATAATTGATAGCCCCGTGCGAGAACGCGTTGATCCGCAGAAATCACTTCTAGGAATTTAACGTGTATAATCATTCCTCTACGTGATTGCGCAACATTGTCTCCATCTTAATTTCTCTCCCTCCTTCAGAGGAATTCTCGTGGAAAAACTATTTCGCGGTTAATTTTAGAAAACAATATGCACGCGAAAAACCATTACATAAGTATAAAAAATATACTCTACTTTAACACTTGTTAATTGTACGTTGAAAAGCATCTTCCGTCGAGAAGAGCGGAGTAAAAGAAGTTTTATATTCTTTAACAATATAAATTGTATAATCATTGGAAGTTAGAATTGTAATATAATTCGATTAAACTAATGCAATTAATGGCATGATTAAGAAAATTTTTTTGATACTTTGTGCAGACATTTTCTCGAGTATCTTATGCGAGAAATATTTAATCGATCAGGACGCAATATTTTATTCAATCAGCATCGTCAACCGAGCGATTAACCCTTCTCGCGCAATTATAGATTCCCCTAATCTGCAAAGAGAAGACGAGAAAGGTGACACGAATTCGAGGCGACGTTCTGTCTGTATCCTCTTTCCCGTATTCCCTCGTCGCGATTCGACAACCTCATTGATCGCGCATTTACTCCCGACTTTGGCGGAACAGACGGTTCGCGAGTTGACGGCGACGACTAGGTGAAACATCTTTGCGACGTCTAATTACTCAATAGAAGTTAAAAAGGGGCACGGCCGACGACGGACGGGCCCCTTTGTCGGACGCTTAACGAAGCGTCAAAGGCTACCTCGAACAGTCCAAGTCTGACCCAAATAAATATTCATGAGATTCTGCGGCGTGCCGGCGCCGCGTTCTCCTTCCGTTTATTAATTATTTTCCTTTTTTCCTTTTTTTATTACAACATTGTTTTTTCGCCCCGAAGAGAGATACGCACACAAGCGTGCGTAAGCGAGGCTACACGTGGGCGAGAAATCTGAAAAAGGCTCTTGTGGGAAGGGAGAAACGCCGTCGATCGCATATTGTAATATCGTCCGGCCGATTAACATAATATCTCTGCTCCTTTCGTATTCAAAACGGGCCACCGCCGCGGCTCAGATAATGGTACTCCCGATCCGTGTTTATACTAATGCTAGGTTTGCCGGGACGAGCTCTAAGATCATAATGAGGCTTCGATCGTATTAGGCACACAGAAGGGTGTCTCTCGTCGCGGTCCCTCCTGATTCCGCTCCCGACTCCGCCGACGCTATGTCTTTTTGCCCTTTCTGCGCCGAATTCTCGTGAATAGCATATTTTTTTTTACAGGGTGCATCATTAGAAATGGGGAGATAGAGGAGGGAGAGTGACTGCGGGGACTCTCGTACTGTTTAGCGTCGTTTTGTGCCACGATCTTATTAAAAATGGTTCGACGAAACGATAGTCGCCTAGACTTAAGTACTGTTTTCTATTCATTTTTCGTGATACTTCGCGGAATTCGAAGCCGATCGATGGGTTTCGCAAGTATAATTTAATGCATATTGTGTGTTAGAAAATTCTGATGATAGCTAATATTTATTAGAACCTCGTTAAATTCAAATAATCAACTGTATATAATATTAACAAGATATATATTTGATCTGAAGGAGTAAAAGTTAAAATTTATTTAAACTACGTTTATTAATAAACAAAAATTAATTTTAGATAGAAAAGATAATTATTTGTCATTTTACATCTACTTGATTTAATGCAATTCATATGACGCAAATTTTTTTTTTATATTTATATAATAAGTGCATTTGCCAACCGATAATTTAAGAGATGATGCAGTAGAAAAGTAACTCCTCATTCGGGGAAAATCAACAGTTTTCCCGCGAAACGAGCTTAAAATCTCCCCCTCGTCGGTCGGAGAAGTGCCATTAGCGGCGGTGACGGCGAACGGAGCTTTAGAAGCTCTCGGCTTCCTCGCGTCGCTCGTTACTCTCTTGTTGTCAATGACGTTCGTAATATTGCATCCATTCCGCCCGCCGCCCCTCGTCGGGGTTGACTGAATCGCTGCCTTTTAATCCTAAGTGCAGAACAATGCCGCTGGATTCTCGCGATGACAAATGCAAACTTCTCCTTCGGATTCTCCGAAGTTCTCTCATCAAATATTGTTGAAACAAAACATTTTATTTTTACGTTATATATTTATACATTATGTAGAGTGCATGTTATAAAATATATTTATCTTATAACCGCTGATAAAGATCAAGATATGCATGTATTTTGTATTTCCTTTTAGACAATTTTATATATTCAAGTTTAATACGCTATATAGGAAAAAGAATTTAGTGCCTTCAACAAAAACTATTTAGATTGAGACACTTTTTAACAGCAACTAAATAGTTTGTTTTATATAACAAAACTGTTTAATTAGCATAAATATTTTTTGTTTACATGTATTTTGCCGAAGCAACTAAAGATTTTATTATATACAACTTTTAAAAAATACCTTAATTGAACAGCTTTTGCAAGGCATTAAATTTTTTTATTTAGCTTATAAATTGTATTTAAAGTACTTCTTTTCAATATCGTTATAATTGATTTTACATTTTTGAAAACATTTCTGTTTAATACATTTTTTTATTATTTATAGTTTTATTGTTTAAATATAAATTCATATTATATAATGAAAAATAAATGTTTTATCTCACTGCACAATCGCAAAACATTGCACTGCATGCTAAATTTATACAAGTGTTAGTTTCACGTATTGCGCCATCCCTTTATTCGTGGGAAATGGCACGATAACCACACGTCAGCGTGAACCTTCGCCACGATGATGCGTTCGGCGAAATCGGTGCGGCTTTCTTCAACATACGCGCCAGCAAAAACGCGAGTGCGGTAATATCGCCGCGAGCGTTGCACTGCTATCTTGGATAACGTACGCGGACGCAACGCCGGCGTTCCGACCGTTTACGTTGTACGGTCTGACATAAAGCGCGCCGCGATCTACGGGTCACGGAATTTCGGGATTAATGCGTTTTTAATAGTGACATAACTGCGCTCGTTCGTCAGCGCTTTTTTTTGACGTGCGCTTCGTGGAAAGCTCGAAACTGCATGGCGACGGCGCGGCGGCCAGTCGAGATTTTTAACGACGCCCAGGAAGGGAGACAGGACAAGGGAGATACAGAAAATCGCGTGCATACGTTACAGGCACGGGAATGCACAACTTTCTTCCGGACCGCCGCAAACGGCACGAAAGCAGGAGTGCACACGCATCCCAGTCGTTACGCTGTTGACCGCTGCCGATTTGGCAGCTGAGAGAAATCTTGACTGCATCGACGATTGCATCCGTCATTCAGAAATATTTCTGGTTAAGGAAGAGTGCTTCTTTTTGTATATTATTCGTTTCTCTGTTGTATGATTTTTAATTTTGACTGAAATAAAACTTAAACTATTTCTCGTTTTAGTGGCAGCGGTACGTGATAATCAGAGTTGAAAAAGTTGCTTAAAAAGGTAACGATTCGCTACTTTTTAATGCTAAAATAAGATCAAATTAAATGAAAAATTTTCCTTATTTTATTTAAATTATGAAAACAATATAGTTTTGTATTTTAAATTTGTAAGACCATAAACAACGTAGAGAAAAAAAAATGTTTTAATGTTTAAAATACGAATAAAAAATTTCGGTTTTTGTTAAATTTATTAATACAGAGAAATATATATATTTTTGACTCTTTAATCTTGATTTAAAAATTTAACACGATAACTTCAAATCAAAATTAATTTTTAAAATGTGATTAATTTATGACATCTTACAATTATACTTAAGATGATCTTAAATATATATTAACAACAGATTATGAATATCAATCAAAGACTGAAGACTTAACACACGCAATGGAAATTATATGACAAATAGGTTCAAAATGTAAAAAGGAACGATAAAAGTAATTGTTAAACTCGGTAAATCTACTGAAAGAATGTAACTACGTTACAATTACAAAAAGAAAGAACAGTACATCATAACCAGTCCATTACGAAAAAAAGTAACTGTGACAAGGTTACAAGTAACGTGTTACTTTCCAACTCTGAAGATAATCAAAGCTTTACGTTTCATGGCTAGCTCAATAATGTAAACATCTTGTTTATATTATTATCTATAAAATCCTAGAAATTATATGTATAAAGAAATTATACATGTGATTGAAACAAATGGATTTCGGGATCTATAACAGGCCAAGGATATTACTTTGCAGTCGAAAAATAAGTCTTATTACACAACAGTGTTTCACGCGATCTCCCCTGTTTGCCGCCATTTTGAGATGGAGCTGAAGGTGCTTCGTTGCACAACTCCCTCTTCGTCTTCTCTCATTCGTTTTTTCGCGGATCGCTTCGTCGTCCTAATCATTGTTATTACGGGAGGTCGCCCCGTTCGCACACGCGCTTTCTCTCCCTCGTTCACATCCCCATGCATCCCCCGTTCGCGGCGCGGCCTCCTCCACCCTCGGCGATAGATTTCGGTCAAGCCAATTACATTTTTTCCTCGGTCGTGGAAAGAATAAAACTATGATACTCTTGGCCGGTATCACGTCGCTCCCCACCTGCCCTGGACAACATCGGCCGGGCTCAGAAACCCCCAAAAATGATCTCGCAAAATTCGTAGGTGCGACAGACGTGCCTAATGCCAATAATCATGGCGGCGGATCATCATCTCGTAATCTTCGTATAGTATCGTATTCTAATTTCCGCGCATAATTCCTGATTCCCTCTATACGTGAAAAAATAGCGACGCCAAGTTTCTGCCCTAATTAATACGCGCTCCTTAACATAATTTTCTGCTGAAGATAGTAATTTATCAAAGTTGTGTGCACATTAAAAAAAATCGCACAAAAATCTTATAAAATCCATTAACATCTTCGGGGAATGACGTGGAACAATAACGGCAGATGTAACGTTCAAGGTATAACGTAACGTGAATTGCATTCTCAAATCCCATGAAGCGAAAGGTTGAGTTAACACGCGTTCTTGTTAAGAAGCCGTCGTGTGAGACCATTATCGAAAAAAATCTAGGTAGCCATAGCGTATTATCAGGATACCACTAGGGCAATCAGGAATCACGAAGTCGTCTTGCTTCACACGCGAATCTTGTTACTCTCCGATTACGAGGCCTAACGAGTGCGTCACGGCGTCCTCTTACGATCCCGAAGACAGCTGGTCGGCCGGAGGAGGCAGAGAGGAGGCCTCGCGTCGTCAATTTTCTGCCCGACAGATCTGCGAATCCGCGTCGTCGATCCGCTCCCCTCGATCTAAGGCCCACCACCCGCGCCCGCCGACCTCGCCGGCTCTCCTTCCGACGCGTTCTCCATCCTCGTAGTGTCTCCCTCGCTCCATTGCGAGCCCAGTAATTGATATTATTATGGGCCAGAGAGGCCCTCCCATTACGTTATAAATGTTACACAGGTCGATTACCGCTCTTTGTTCCGGACATGCTTACATTGTCCGCGAACAATGCTGGGCCCTCTTCCTCCGCCACCTCCTGTTCCCTGGACCCGGCGCATCGTACGCGAAGGAAGAAGAGGAGAGAGCGGAGGAGAGTTAACCCCACGATTTAACCTAAGAGATACCGAGATATCGGTATCGCGTTCTTTTCTCAGCTCGATAGTGGTGGCGTCTCCCTCTGTGATCATCCTAGATGAGAATTCGATATTTATTGGCTTCGTTTGTACTTGTCAGTGAAAGTCAGCGCAGACCTACCCGCAAAACGGAAAGTACGAGTAAACATATTAAACAATTAAATAAAAAAAATTATTCGAACACATGTAAAAATCTTTTGTAAATATAAGACGGGGAGTAAGTGATCTCAGGCTGAACGAGACGTATTTAAATTACTAATTGCAAGTAAAATATGAATGGAGATGTGCTCTATGAGTGCCAACATGAATTTTTCAAGATGCGCTGTGTACATGGTGTATGTACGCGGTTATAATCGCGTTATGCTCCGAATGCGTCGGTCACGACCGACTCAACCTGCACTTTCAATCACGATGGTATATGCGACGTAGCGTAAACAGCCCAGTATGTTTCGAACTAGCTCGGGATGCAAGCTACTGTATGAATAGCTACATGTTAGAAGTTAATATCACAGATGCAACAAAGATGACAATGAGATACCGGATTGTAAAATTAAATGGAAATGAAGCTAACATTTTATTTAATTATTTAAGAATTTAAGCTGTCGATAACATTACATTAAAATATTTAAATCATATTATTATCGAATAATATTACGTTATGACGCTTGTTTATCGTGTTTATTTCCGCAAATGGAGTCCCGAAAATATGTTCCTCGCAGCCACGTGTGTGGGGAACAATTGCAGGTGCGATTGGGGCCGTGGCCAAACAAGCAGATGCTCGCAAAAGGAGCATGCGAATCGCAACAATGCCGTGGCAAGGCCGAAAACACGCTGCTAAAAGAAGAGCCCAAACCCCTTCGATTTTTAATTTGATCCCTCTTCGGGCAGCGCGTTTTATTTAATGGCGAAGGCGGTAACCGCGCACGGACCCGCCAACCAATGGCAGACCGGCTGGAAATCATACACGGGATCGCCGGCCGCGCAGCGGCCTCCGAGAGTGGAGGTGAGGTACGGTTAGACGAGGTTTATGCTCGCTCCCCGCGTCTCCTTAACATTCGACGGGCCTGTCCCGGCACGGCATTGCTCTCGCAAGAGGTGGGGCTCCCTCTCTTCGATCGGCGTTAGGCTATTTCTTCTCTTTCTTCTACCATCTTCTTTCCCTCTTCTTCCTCCTCCTCCTCCTCCTCCTCCTTTACATTTTCTTTCTCTTCTTCTTTTCGCAGCCGCGAGTCTTTGGTATCTTCCTTATTCTTACACTCGTCGAAATTCGCATTTAAAATCTTTGGATGGGAAGTATGTACAACGCGAGAATTTTGTTTCTTGTAAAAAGATGAAGCTATAAAAGTAGAAGATAAAAAACAAAATAATTTTTAATAATATTGTTGAGCAGAGGAAAACAATTTTTTTAAATAATAGTAACGTTGTTAAAATATATATAAAAAGATATTACTGTCAGAAAGTAAGTAAAATCCTAATATTGTAAGATCTTTCTACTTGCGAGACATTGCATTAGATTCAATAGAGAAATAATAAATTTATAAATTGCCTCTGCTAGCTGTCACTAATTACAAATTATTATCCGCAGACAATAGATGGGTGTTGCTGATGAATTTTTCGACCTTCGACGGATTCTTCCACTTCTTCGCGTACCCCGCAATTTTCTCGCGAGAAATTACAAAACTCTTTTGTTCGATATTGTCGGGAGAAGAGGAACGGGAGACTAAGACGATAATTAAAATGCCGCGACAACATCGGCGTCTGATAAACCGATCGTTACACCGTCAACGGGACGTAAAATTTAAATGGCCAATTAGAAGAAGCTAACAAAGCTTCCTTCCTTCCGTTAATCCGTTCAGGCAGCAATTTGTAGCGCGACTATAGGATAACGGAGATAGACATGTGCGGTGAAAAAGGGGTTTCTCCGCGAGGGTACGATCACCCTCTAGACGCGAAGTAGAGTAGAACGGCTTCGCACCCCGGCAAAATGCACGCTTCGGTCAGAAGTAATTTCTGATGCGGTAAGCCGCCACACGCTCACATTGACAATCGTTACACTTGCTGTTCGCATTCTCGATGCATTTCAAATCGAAGTATACTTGGCGGTAAACGATAGCTTCGCAAAAATGTTCAATAATCGCCATATGCGTTAGTTTCTATCTGCTCATGAATTTTACCGCACAATTCAATGCTTTAGATATATTGATAGAAATTTTTCGCCATGCAATTCTTCAACCCGACTATGCTGAATATTTCGAATTCGACCAAATTCTCGTTTGTACAAATTTTTTGAATGGTTATTAAATTATATACTACATTTTATTATTTTATAAAATAAAGTTTCAACATTTGTTCTAAAAAGTTCAAAGTAAATTCGTGAATTTTTTAAGAGTTTTTGAACCATTTTAAATAGATGAAAAAATGGACAGATTCGAGATACCTAGGATGATAGGGAGAAGACACCGCGCTTGATTTTAATCATCAGTAACTTATTGATTTTAACGCTACTCATATCGGTGACTTTTTACTGAAAAGTCTAGCACGAATGTAAATAGTGCTTGTTTAATATAAACGGAGAAATCAGCGCCAGATTTTGTTGCGGATAATACGATTCACAATATTCACGTGACAATGCGTTGCTTGCGTGCTTCATGCCCACGTTTCGATCAGCTCGCAATTTTCGCCCGATCTATCGTCGGTGAATCGTACTCGTGGATAAAATGGTGTCTTTATCAGCTTTTCGTCGTTTTGAATTGACGATTTACCGCTTCCATGTAATTGCGAGATCGTTCTGAGTATCGTATCGAGCGGCATTATCGAGTTCGCAGTTTCGCAACTCTTTCCTTTCCGCTATGCAGAAAAGTTCAATTGCAAATTAAACGTAGGAAGTATGTGTCATCGTTCACTATCGGGACATGTAATTATCATAAATTAAGGATCGACCCGCGTAATTACTAAATTAGGAGACCGTAATTCGTAGCGCGTTCATTCATTAACGCGGATCCGGCTAATAAGTTTCTACAGACAATTTGTTTAATTATTAAAGTGCAACCTTCGCGTGCCGTACACTATCGCTAAAACATTTTAACCGCGATTCCGATCAGGGAGAATAATGTAGCGCGTTTATCAGCGATCATTATAAATCTAAAAAAAAGAGCGATGTCATACATTGTAAGGACACGCACGCGGTTAGGTCGAACCTCGCTGGTTTCACTTACTTCTCAGCAGAATCTTTTTTTTTTTGGAGGGGAGGAGGGAGGCTAACACATGCGCATGCAAGTGTTTCTCGGTAAAACGCTGAAACGCGCCGTGCGAGCGGGCGCTGAAAATTAGCATCGCCGCCATTGATGCGCCTGCTGCCCCTTTGTCGATTCTTGCGTGTATATTGATCGATGCCACAGTAATTTTCGTATCGCGTGCCACCTTTCCAGTGCAAACCATATCGGCTCGGACGCGTTTTTCCCTCAAAGTCGCATTTTCTTTTTACCGCGCGGTAAGCACGCGCGCGCGCCCGCTCGCTCTCGACCGCGTTACGCGTATACGTTAATTTTCTCCCGTGGACGTAAAGGAGCTCTCTTTTTTTTTCGCGAACCACTAATTCTGCGACGTAAGATCTGATTAATCGTCTTGGAGATAAAGAAATATGCAATTACTGGAAGAAATTGCGCACGACCGCGACTTAATTACCGCATTGAATGCGTAAGACGAGATATTCGAACGATATATATAAGTAATGATAAGTAATGATTTCTTCTTTCTTTTAAGTGTGCGGACTTGCCTAAGAAATATATAATTATATCCGATTTATAAATGATACAGTCTTCATTTTAACATTGCAATTAATTACTTATCGCATTTTTTAGATTGCAATTAAGTTCGTTGCTTCTAAATTCTTGGAAGCAGCACCCCTTAAATCGGAATCAATGTATTATTCACTGAAAGACAGTGCTATTCTCATAACTACGTCAATTAGTATATGCACTGGATTCCGAGCAGCGAGAGTACCTCTTCCTTAATCATTGAAAGATTACAGTAAATGGTCACTGCAGTGGTCGCAGTTATAAGTGTAGCACAGCCAATCAAGAAGATTTTACTGATTCGCAGATTTTATAGAGAGAGCGCTTATTATAATTTATAAGCAAATTTGAGCTCCGAGTTGTATGATATACGTGTATTCAAGTTTTCTCTTTACAAGACTCCCTTCACCAACATCATTTTTCCACCCTCTCTACGTGCTTTACGTTCGCTCTCATTGGCATCGGTTCTGCACAGCCCCAACATCGGATAATCACGTTTCCGTGTTTTTTCATGTTGCAGGTGCAGAACACGGGGGACAAAAAAAAAGTAAAGAACGAGAACCTTGAACCAATCGTAAATGGCGCGGAGTGAAAGCGATCGGTCACCACGTTTTTCCCAGAAGAACGCGAGCCACGAAATTATCGGCTTGTAAATCGAACCGAAGGATCTCGTTCCTTTTGCGGCAAATAAGCGGCCGTCCGGTAATCCAGTAGCGAATCGAGCTCACGAAACGTCGAAAGTGAGGAACGCAATCCTCAATTATCAAACCGTCCGACTAGACAAGTACCTGCGCTAAACAGCGCGCGTTCGCGGTTTACTTTACGGTAAGGATTGCATTTTTATTCATTCAATAATATTTTGATAACATTTTGTCGATTTTACACGTATACTATTTTGCGTGTATAAATACTACTCGACATAAAAAAACATAAATGTTAATTTTATTTTTGCAAACTGTAAAAGTTATCACACGTTTTTACTAAATAAATATACATGCTGCCTGAAAGTGTACATCTTGAAGTACATGTTGAAATCTTTTGTAGCATTTTGTCCAAAGAAATCCCTCTATCTTATTGTAAGTTATCTAGACAGCGAGTAGAACTTTGCATTCATACGGGATACTTTAAAAAGAGATTGTAGACGATACGTTACACCTCCGTTCGAGAGACGAGACAAGATAGTACGGCGACACTTCGCGGACAATACTCCGTGACTCGCACGATTATACGCGAGCACAGCTTAATCACCGTAATAGAGCGGCCATAATGGCTGATACGATCTGTATTTGCTCGTTAGATTCGAGCTATGCTCTTCCACGCGTGCGAAAGAGCGCTATCCGTCTCGCCTACGCGTATACAAATGGCAATTACACTGGGGAGTAATCTTGCGTATAAATTTCTGCGTAATGATATACCGTGACAGTGATGTGACATGAATTAAACGTTACAATTAATGTAAGTATGTATTTCCATTCTTTAAGCTTTATCTTCGATTCGATTTCTTTTGATCTCTCGAAGCAAAGCGTACTGCGATAATTTACAAGATTAGATATCATTTTCTTTATAAATCTGTTAACAAAATTTTGTTTGTTATTTAATTAAGAGAAATGATTATTCAATGTCTTCTTTTTTTTACAGTAAAGAAGAAATGAAATTGAAGCTAATTGTTTCATTACGTATTTTTGATTACGTTCCAAGACAGTAACTAATATCTTTAATAAATCGGGGAAGCAGCATGAACATGGCACATTACATCAGATAAATTACGAAACCGCTGCGTAAAATCGAAGGCGTAAATGGCGCGTACAAGCGTAGGATTCGATTCCGAGGCGTCTGAATTCCGCGAGCACGTTGTCGTATAATTGAGTCATCGTGTCATTAATCCCGTAATAATCGCAAGTAATTCGCCCGGTTCCCCTGATGTGGCGGTGGATCGAAGTCGCGAGACGAACTTCGCAGGAAGATCGTACGTAGATCGATGTCCAATTAGGTCCAATTACACGCATGGATAATCGGTTACGGTCGGTGAAAGACAGTTTATCCCTCGAAGCAAAGCAGTACATCTACGGGCGACAGGTTTTGCAAGCATCGCTTGCATCGATGAGAGGACAAAGAGAGGACAGTCCTTCGATGAAAGGAGGCGTCAGTCCGTAGGCTCTTGTGAAATCTACGGCCATGTTTTGTCGGTAAAATAATTAATAACTAAATGATGAACGTGGGCGATTGAAGAAATGTGTGCTAAATTATACGGAAATTAAGAAATTTTTTTTCAAGGTAATTTTATATTTATATATACATATAGATTATAAATTAAATTTTTGTTCTGGGAGTGGCAAAAGTTATCAAAATTATTATTTGAGATAACTGCGTAAACTTGAGATTAAAAATTCCAAAAAATCTCCATTAACGAATTATTATTCGTCCGCGTATATTTCTGCAGATATTCATACTTCTATCAAATATCGCGTTTACATTTTTCCTTGAAAGTTATTTTCCGCCTCGGGTTGATCACTTCGCTGGAATTTACGACAACAGTTCATACAATAAGCAGTACGCCAGCATCTGTCTGATTTAACAAAGTTCTCTCTCATTGGAATCCGCGCGATTGCGAGACCTCGCAGAGCACGAGCGGCCGAAACATCGCGTGCCTCCGAAATATTCCGGGAATATGCTAATTACCAGTTAGTCAGTTTCTTGTGGCACTGCGACTGTTTCTACAACCAGCGATGCCCTCTTTAGCCGCCGTCCATTCTCGTTCCTTTGGTTCTCGTCATATTGCTTCCCGCGATATTGTCGCTCTTTGTCCGCCGCAATACCCGCCGGCTGCGCTTCGTTAAACATGCGATGGATCACTCCTCCGTCGTTACCTCTGACTTTTGTTCCACGGCGACATTGTTTATTGAACGACTGCGTCGCGTTCGTGTCTTATTGGCCAGATACTCGCGAGCGAGCGACAATGCTAATTGTTTTAATGTCAAGACTACATTCCGCAGAAAGTTCTGCGATGCTTGAAACGTGATCGTTTTCAAAACTATCACACATACACGCACACACGTCGTTTAAGGTAATTCTCTTTGAATTACTTAATCCTAAAAATTTACTAAGTTTGCTGTTTTAAATATTTAATTAATTTAGAAGATCTTTGAGTCTTTAGAGACTATATTCAACAATGAAGAACTTTGATCAATTTATGCAAGCAAAAATTCTTCCACACTTACAAATAAAACTAACATTGCAAAAGATATTTAACATGAAAAGTAATCTAATTCGTACAATATATGCTGGATCCATCAGCACATTTCTTTATTCGGCCCTTCATTTCCGCGTGTCACGCAAACGCGGCGGTTTCTATCGTCGGTGGAAGGAACCGACTGAATCTGAAATTTTTCAGAAAAATGGATTTTAGCCACGCGTAAGCAGAGGCCGCGGGAGTAGAATATCGCGTGTAAATGCAAGCGTATTCAATTAATGCAGAACGGATGTTGTATAGAGCGGCGATACAGCGCAAGGGACGCGCGCGCACCTCATTCTCAAAACAGGAGAGCGTCCGTGTACGCCGTGGAGTTAATTAATGGGAGTGAAGAGAGAATGTGCACGGTCGCGCGGTACGTACAACAAAGGAGCAAGACACGCCGACGGCAAAGTGCTGCGAGGACTCCCTGAAACTCTGTGTAACGACCGTTCTCGCAGCGCCTATGACGAGCGAGTTCGATGACTAATAGTCTAAGCGCTGCATATCGCGTTATAACGGATCCACATTTCGATTCGCGTTAGCGGCGTAGAATCGTTATACGAATACGCCGCTTCATGCTCTACAAATAGTCGGCGAAATATCCGGAAACCGGGGCAGCTCTATTATCGCTCAGGGGTTATACGAGCTAGCTGAAGTTCCATCGCAGCGGAGTTCCAGGTACAGCAATATGTTGTTTTATGGCGCAATCATCGGCGCGGTAATAATCATTAAATCCGTTGGACGAAGCCGAGCGGAGCCGCGGGTCTCAGCGGGGCTCGTGTTTCCTCGGATTATCTCGTCGTTAGTGACATTATTCGACTATATTTGTCCTGTGGCTGTTTACTTATTTTTGTCAGTGAATTCATCGACCTCGTCTTGAGATAGAAGACAATAGTAAGTGAATCGCGTTCATTTTTCCTACTCTGAATAAGAACCACAAAGATCTATGTATTACAAAAAAATCATAGTAACCAAGAAAAAATAATGAAATGTTTAAAATTATTTTTGCACATTATATATAAAAAAAATATAGTATTTAATGAATTTCTTTTATTTCATCATTCTAATTTCTTTAGAAAATATCTCTGAGTAAATTTCTCTCTAATAAATTTTTCTTCTTTTACGTCAGTAAAAAACTATATCGGTCTGGTTTGTAAAGGCCTACAAATTATCCGCGGAACGATTAGCTGTTTATAAAGCGCCAATAATCACAGATTTTTCCGTCTTCCGGTGACGCGTGAAGAGAAAATAAGATCGGGAAAAAAGTCGGAGAGGCAAGAGACGTTGGAAGACCGGTCGAAAAAGTTCGTGGTCCACGACGCGGCGCGGCGGTTAGTTAGTCGGTTATGGTAGGCATAATTGCGGTTTACTGTCTCAATAAATATATACGACACGCACCGCTCTCAGATCAAGGTGAATAGCGAGTCCTTCCAAGGATTTGAAATCAAGCGGGGCGTACACGGGCGCGGGGCGCCCAGCGGGAGTGTTTTATGATCGCTGCTTAATATGGTTTATGGCGTTTTGTCCTGCTTACGCTGGCTCGCCGCGGAACCGGAAGACTCCTAATGATCCTCGGCGGATGCTCCCTGAGGAGAGCGCCGAGAGCTCAGAGACATGACGTAGCACCGGTAACAAGCTCTCGTTATGCGGCCGCTTGTGGTCCGAAACGTGTCGCCGCCAAAAAATATGTGGAGCACTATACCGCGCTCTTCCCACCATAAATTGGCGGTAATAGCTATTCGATTGCGTAGCCAAGGTTAAGCCACCGATGTCACAATGCCTGATAATTAACTAAATGACCATCGTTTTCAATGTTCCATTTTCCTAATCTATTACGTGCATTCGATATGGGCACGTACGCGTACAATATATATCTTATCATCGCATACAATTGCGAGTTCGCTACTATCACCATAATTGCGACCACAACATTGTGCCATTGTTAAGCGTGGCGGTCGATACCAAAATTATTGACAACTCTACACGAATGCAACGAGCATATACTTCACTTATAGTTTGGAAGATTTAATCAATACTGTATGTACGTATATACGAGTATAGATGTACAATGTTGGTGTGATTTATAATTCCTAAATTGTAGACTCCAAATTAATGCGAACCATGCAATGCTGATATTACAAAACCACTATTAATCGAATCAAGTTTATCAAGCTATTAATGTCTGATCCATAGCGCGTGACAAGATATGCTACGCTGTGTCGTTATCAGTGTACTATTTTTCATTTATGTATGTTGTGCAGCATATAAATGATTAATTCTAAAGTGCACTTTGGGACTGCGTATAATTTACTTATCAACAATAGTAGAGATACTCATGTAAAAAAGGTTTTATTTGATGTTACTTATTTAATTAGGTAATACTACTCGCGTAAGTCATATAAAAAATTAGTCATTAGTTTAATTTACAAAGTGCACGAGCCTTAGATAATATAAAAGATAAATAAAGAATTAAAATTTATTTATATTTAAAAGCGGTCAAGTGCAGTTAAAGGTTTCTCGTAAAAGTATCGTCATCAATATGTGCATAAAGTATAAAGACATAAATGTTGTTTATTTTTGTAACTGATTTAAAAGAAAAATAAAGATTAATTTTAAAATTATAAATTTGACAAGTCCGAGACACATACCATCGCGAGCTATTGAATTTGCAGAAAAGTATTATTTTCGTGCTAAAAAAATGATTACTCAATTTTTAGTTTGCTTTTTTTAAATAACAGTTATATTTGCAAACAATATTCTCTAAAAGTCTTAAAATAAACTTATCATTTACTTATAATAGTAGTATTAATATTAGCATTATTTACTTAAAATAAAATGTGTACACAGAAAAATAAATACTACATGGAGAAAATTTTCTCATAAAATTCATCCTGAAAATATGGTAGTCACAAAATAATATTGTATTTCAAAGAATTTTATGTGATTTTCTCTGATTTATTAACAACTACTATAAATATTTTGTATTTTAACATAGCAAAATATAAAATATATTTGATAATCTTTATTAAAATATGTAGTTAAATTTCAATAATTTTTCAAAATGCGTTAAATTATTTATAACTCTTTATTATTATATAAATAAAATAAATGTCAAAAAATGATAAACATATTTCACATAAATTTTATGTGAAATGCAGCATGGTATGAATTGATCAATACGCTATTTATATGATAAGTGGACAATAAATAAGACATTTATTAATAAAAAAAAATAATGATGTAGCACTAATGCAGCAGACGCATAAATTCTACAAATGTTTTTTAAAGGATAATATACATAACATTAAATACATAAAATCATATATGATTATATACTATTATATACTATTATATGAAAAAATTTTGTTTCAGAGTGTAAAAACTTTGTCTTGGAACATTTTATAGTGCTGCTTGGTAATTTCTATTAAATAATTTATAAAATGTCTTCTGCATCTTACAAAAATTTTTATTATTACTAATATTTGATAGGTTATCAAGTTGTTCCAAGTTTCAAGCATGTTAAAATTTGTAATAAATTTTATAGTAAAATATAACGAAAAAGTTTTTTTGTATGCAAATTACTTCAATTAAGTAAATATTAGTTATTTTAAATATAAGTTTCGTAAATTCATATATCGGTAAATCTATTATAAGTTTATCATAACATATTTATTCAAAATATATGAGTATTAGGTTGTCAAAAAGTTATATCGTTCTTCCTCTATGTAAATAAAAGGTTTGTTTTCATACAAAGCAAAAATTTTCATTTACATAGAAAACAAAACGACATAAATTTTTTGCCAACCTAATATTTTAAATTTATTATTTCAAGCAAAAATATTAGGTTAAAACAAAAATTTGATTTGCTTATTACTCTGACTTTTATTTGATACAATTTTATATTTTTAATATTCTTTGAAAAAGCATAAATTTTTTCTTTAATATACAATAAATTTTTATAAAATTAGTAATAAATGTATTTTAAAACAATTATCAAGGAAATTTTCTTTCTTAAAGATAATCGTAACTTACCAGAAGAAAAAAGTAAATTGAGTAATTGCTTTACTTAGCAGTAGAATTTTTCTGTCTGCACAAATGAAGCAATTTTCACAGGTTTTTTTATATTTAATAATAATAATCATCACATTAAATGTTTTCGCGATATGTGTTTGCACGTGATATTAATAAATGTGTGCATTAATTCCGCGAGATTACAAAAAATGGACTTTTAAAGCTTTGTTAGTCTTGTTATTTATGTTTACAACGCGCTGATTAAATATTACGACTGGCATAATTAGGCGTCTAGCATATATGCGCCGAGATTAGATAACTATTACACACCGTCATATAATATTTAAAAGACAGGACGACGACGTTAATAGTTCACGGATTAGCGGCCATTACTCTCGAATAACTGCCATAATACGCCTAATATATTCTGCTTAATGTTGATATATTAACGGTCATTCTACTGTTTACTAATAGCTATTATATTACCGCATGTTAGTTGAGTGTTTTACGTGTTGAATGTTTCTCTCTTATTACAACTTTGACTCAAATCGCTATGTAATTTCGCCAACCATATTTACTCTCGTCATTTAACGAAACGTAACGAAAAATATCGTATTTAATTTTCTTGTACGTTAACCCATGGCATTTCAGCTGGCGTCACAAGCTACACGTGTCACTGCATGCAAATCAATAATCGTTTCTTTGTAACTTGTTCATCACATTGCATAATTCGCAATTTGTCGAGTAAAAATCTATGAATACGTTTACATTGCAGAAGTATCATCACCGAAAAATTTAAACTTATTTAATTTTTATTTAATTAAAAGTCTATATTATTTTGAACAAATACATTTGCAACTTATGTAACTTATTTTCAATTGCGCAGACAAAATTACGAAACGATAAATGATAATTTCTTACTTTCATAAAGCTCCTCTATTTTTTGTATACAAAAAGAATAATACTGTAGTGAAAGAATGACTATGTGTCGCATATGATGTATACGTGCGAGGCAGTCCTATATATAAACGTTTATCGAATTTTCATTTTCTTGCCGGTACAGTAATTTTGTAGCTCCAAGGATCGTTTTGTAATACGCTCCACCTGCATTTTGTCGTTGCCGGTGTTGTGTTAATGTTCACCGCAACCGTTCTTTGTTTCGTCGTAGTCGAGAATTTTGGAATCGAACTAGCTTGGGCGACCCTAGTATTATAACCCGGCTTGCTTTCCCATAATGACAGTCTACTGCGGACTATGTAAGAGAAGCTAAGAGTCTTCCGACTGAAACTCAACTTCTAAAACAGATACATCACAATCCATATCTACATTTCAATCTATGTATAAATAAAATTACACACACAATTTTGATTGAAATTATTAACATCGTCAATACATTACGCAGTGCAAGCAATTTTTAAATTAGCTTAATAAATCTGAAATATTTTCTTACCTTATATCGTACATCTGTTTGAATTTTGAATATGGAGCTTACTGTGAATAATAATTCGAGCAGATTTAAATCGTAAATTTTTGCTTGAAAAAAAAAGGAATAATGATTTGAATAACAAGTAGCAACATTTATGTCGATTTTTCTTACAGAAACATATTATTGCATATCGTTAATTACATTCGGCGGCATTATGCGAGTAAAAAGAAGATTCTATGACGGAGGACGCATTAACCTTCGCTATTAATAATCGTATCACTTGTCTTCATCTCGGCGGTTTTTGTCCGACGTATCATAAAGCGGTTACAAACGACGAGAAGAATGCGGACGATGTGACAATAAGAATGTAAGTTTGCTCATTCTTACATAATAATCACATTACTGGCTCGCAAACTATGTTCGTATTCCGGAATCACGCATGCTCGCCGACGAAAGACAAGAGGACAAATGAAATTTATATATTATATCTTCACCGCTTCTTCTCCGCTCGCTTCTTCTTTGCCGAGCGAATGATCCGACGGAAAAGCTCATACGCGGTATGCCCAAAAGTGCAAAACTCGCGCGAGCACGTAGCGTAATGCAGATAAAAGAATTAAAAGAAGAAAGAAAAATCATCGCTCGGCGATATATATTGCCTGAACATATCGCCGGATGCGAATCCATCGATCGCGCGAAGCTTCGTTTTTCATCCTGCGTGACGTACATGCATAAATAATTCGAGAATTTTTTTACGCCAGACTCATCTCACTCGTTTTTCGCTCGATATATCAGACACGCACGATATTCGGTCGCTATTCGGCCATTTGACAGCTGTTCTTCCCGCAATGCCCACCTACCGGTGCGTTCAATCCCCATATAAAAAAAGGCTGCTGCCTGTAAAAGGACAACGCATCCGCAAGTGTCTATAACCACGGGGACACGTATTCCCGATAACTTTCCCTTCCCCGGGCAATCTTTTTCGCGGTGAGCGGTGCGCAATGCCGCGATCGATGCCAACGGAAAAAATGCGGTCGATGTTGCAGGAAGGACGCGACGTGGACACGCTCGAGAGAGGGTGCAGCAGGGCCGGCGCTTTCCGTGAATGCTGGCGGCTCCGTTTGATGCTTTTTATCAGGGAGTCCCAGATACAGAGCGTTCTCGCAGCGCGATTGGCTCCTTCCACATACTCCGAACGGCTATTGGTCATCTTCAGCGAATTTATCATCTTCATACGTAACATTGAAGTTACATTATATTGAACTTTTGCCCGAATATGATATAGTATAACACTAATATATTTATATATCGTCACGTGCGGCAGGATGAGCATTTATCATGCTTTTTGAAAATTCCGACCATTAGATCAAGATTCCGATATCTTCAATGTCAAAAACCGTGTAATATAATCTCTATAAACGCTACAATATCGTTTAATATTAATAAAATATCCGCTCTTGATAATGTAATATTATATAAATATGAGAAGTAAATATACATTATTAACTTTAATATTTTTAATTATCTGAAATATTATAACTTTTAAATGTAATAATTATACAGTTTATGGATATTTTACGCATAATAATTTACATTAATTTTTTATTAGTATCCGTAGAACATTTTCAGAATATTGAAATAATGTACCACAAACATTAACGGGTATAAGACATTAATACAATATTCCCATGATATTAAAATAATACTAAAAGTATTAAGTAATATTTTTGAAATATTATTTTAATATTACTTTCATTTTTCATAATATTCCTATAATATTCTAGGAATATTGTAGCGTTAATAGGGATGCTTTGCGTTTACTACTAGCGTTTATTTGAATACTTTATAGTATAATATTGCAACAAGAAGTGTTTAAGAAGAATTTAAAAATTATTTATTAAAAACTGATATATATGTAATGTTTGACTTTATTTGAAGTATAACAACGCAATGTGAAGTTTCATTCTATTAAGAAATTGTAAGTCCACTTGGACTGATCAAATTGTTCTTGACTCTTTCAAAGTGATTTAATTCAACCGAATTAACTGAGAATAAAAGACGAACGTATGCGGAATGTTTCGCACGCGATCACTTTTGGTATTTGATTTACGAGACACCTTATATTAACCAGTCAGGGGCAACACTTCACTGTCTCTAACCGATTCTTATATCCACAGGAGTTTGGTTCTCCACTTCCTGAAGAGATGGCGCCACTTGGAGTATCTTCGATGTGACCTCAGATCAGACTAAAGTTTTACGTTTTCTTCCTCTTGTTTTCTTCTTGCTCAAATGGATGTCTATTTAAAAAAGTGCGGTATAGTTCCACATTTCTTAATTCTACTTCCCTTTTCCTTTTACTGTTAAATATTTCACAGTTTCCTAATATTAACTTGTTGACTTTTAATGTGGAAGTAATGAACTTTATCCCGAGTTCTTCCTACAAATTGGCCTTTCTATCGTTTCAAACTTTTAATTTTATTGTAAATATAGGATAATCTCTATCTTGAATTTTTCAGATTTATAAGTTGCTTGATCCTGAAACTTATGTAGAAAGGGTTTACGTCGTAGATTGATAATGATTTAATAAATTTATTAATGATGTTTGATACCTAAAAAATTCAAACTATAAAATACCAAATGTAAGACATTTAATCGAATGTAAAAAGAGCAAGTTTTTCCTACAACTTTTCCTCCTCGCAAGAAAGTTAATGATAAGAAATATGATGAGATAATATAAAAAACGTGTCAATGTTCACATGCCTCGTCATTTCTCTGAATAACAACCGGTACACGTGGAGCAATTAAGATAATATTAATCACCGGAAAAGTAAACGCGCCGATAATCGCGACGAAATGCGAGACGAGAAAGTTGGGCCGTAAATCATTATAAGCGAGGGCGTAATAGCCTTCTGTTTATTTTCAATTTTCGCGATCCCACTCGCGAGCGGTGCTGAACCAACAGTTCGGTTAAACGGTCGCGAACGATAATCTGAGGCGCGATAAAGCGCGTGTAACGTCGCGCAATAAAATCGCAATCGCCCGCGATCGCCCCGACACGATGAATTAACCACATGCTATCCCTATTTGTAGCGCGCTCGTCGACATATCAGAGCAACGATTAATTATGCATGTGGCGCTATTACGCCACGAGTGCGACCGGTGGCGAGCGGAGCGAGCGAGTCTCGCGTTTGAGGTGAGCGCTCGCGGATTTGCCACAAATTGGGCCGGCAGGTAGTTAACGCCGCTCGTTGATGGGAAGCACCTTAATCGTGATTACTGGCGTACGCTCGCCGGTTAACTGCGCTACGACGTGATGCTCGAAAGAATTGGCGTGTTGGTGGGTCGTGGGTGCGAGAGCGGAGGGACGAAATTACATGGCTTGCGAATAATTAGTTTCATGCGTACGTTGCGATATATTGTTGGAGAGCACTTATTTCGATCTCTCTGATATGCCTTAGAACCTCACACGTTCCGTCTCATTGAACATTATTTTATACGATGAAAAAATAGCGAATAAAATTATATCGCTTTGTTATACCTACATCGTTTGTAAGAATATAGCTAAAATATAGTATCTGCAGATTAGAAGTCGAGGGTTGACTGAGATCTACGTGGAAACGTTAAAGTCGACAACGAGGTGGTTACAAAACGTCGGCCGCGTAAGCGATAGAGGAGAGAGAGGCTCCCCTTGCCGTTCCTTCAATTCAATTGAATTCTATTCCGGCGTGCAGTTGATATCATTGAGGTCGCCACTTAAATCTTCATTGTCGTCCGTCGCTTATTGTTTCACCCTTCGTGTACCGGGGCGTACATACATATACGTACGTTTCTCTTTCACATCCGTACCCGCACCTCTAACCGGCGCGGCGCGGCGGACTGAAGGAGAGCGGACTCGAGGGTCCGTCGCACAGGGCATCGACAGCGAAACAGTAGCTGATACTTAAACGATGCCATTTCTCAATGGAGAGCATTATCGTGCTCGTAAAGCGCGTTGCATGCATAAACTTGTTTGCGCGGTCAAAATTTTATAATGCGTCGCGTTATTCAGTCAAGAGCGTTGACAGTGTGGCCATTCCGATGAGTATCGTTGTCGTAATACGATCACGAGACTTGTTTCGAATAAACAAGTATAATAATTAAATAAAGCAAAGAAGATAAAGTTTAATTATATAAAATATAAAACGTGAATTTTTTAACAAGTTTAAATAATTGCAAAATATAACTTTTTAATAAACACTTTTATTTTTTAAACGTACGCAAGAACGTAACTATCTATGGTATTAGTATCTACGCTCCCACATCAGAAAATGGGCCTGCCAATCTTGCAGCTTAATCCAAACTTAAATTGCTCACGTATCTTAAGTGTACAAACGAGGAAGTCGTGCAGGAGCATTGTCAGCGACTAATGATCTTAAAGGTCGGCGCCATAATTGGGAGGAGAGTAAGGAGGACGACGTGGAAAGACGAGATTAGAAGAAAAGGGAACGGCGAAGAACGGGAAGAGGAAGAAACGGGGCGGTCTGTCGGCGTTCCCATGTGTTACCACGAGGTCGATCAGCTCGGTTTGTTCGAGCGAGCATGTGGGCCAACAATGCCCACTTCGGGAGAGCGACCGCGACGCACTTCACTCGTCCATTATATTCTGTACACGTTTTCATGCGGCCGCGGTGGCTATGCCGGGGGTATTCCCCGTCGCAACGCTGTCGACAGCATCGAAGGGTGCTTCACCGGCCGCGCGGTTGAAAGACGCTGAAGTGCACTCATGGAAATTCGCAACGTAGCAAGTAGCGTCGAGTCGCGCAACATGGGACCCTACCTGTGCCTTATCGGCGACGAAGTCGAAACTGAAGTTTCTTCAACGGAAGTTTGGCGACGAAGCCTACTCGCGATTGATTCGATCCCAGGATTTTGAGAGCATGCGGTCGTTTCTTCGATTCAGAAGAAACACTGTATATGGCTTGCGAAGCATCGATTCTTATTTTAAGACTGCTCGTTTGTAATATTAAGAAAATTCTGTGACAAAAATCTATAGATGATGAAAAATACATTCAAAAAAGAAGCGTTTAATTTTAAGATATTAAAATGTTTTCTTTCTGTCTTCATTAAAACAAAAAAAAAAAGTTTTAGTTTTAAACGGTGTTTAGATTTAAAACACTAAAATATTTGGAGATTTCTCAGTTTTATACGTTTTTTAGTGTTTCAAGTCTATACATCGTTTAGAACGAAAACATTTTTAAGCGTTTAAAAAACGGAGACAAATATAAAACATTTTAATACCTCAAAATTAAACACTTCTCTTTGAATGTATAAAGTATCTAGATCATCCCATATGTATTTGTATTTTTTCTAGGATCGTCTTTTCATCTATTTTGCTCGAATGAACAAACGAGGCTTATTTTTCCTCTGATATTGATGTCAACAGGCTAATCATTATTAAGCACTCATATATTTCCATCAACATCCGTAGAAATCGAATAATGCCTATAATTTATAAACGAACACAATAACAGTGTTGCTACAATTGTTAATGTAATTGTATCTTCAATAAGTCGTGCTGACACCAACACTTGTAGGAATGATAATTATCACACACGTATTGCTTGATAGAATCTTAAACCTTTGTATACATTCGCATTGATTATCAAATGTATATTAAGCAGTTAAGAAATCACGCAGCTCCTGCGGCTGTCATATAACGTTATTTCACATTATTGTTATCGAGACTCGATCGCTATCTTTTCACTTCAACCGCAGTAGCGTCATTAATTTTCATTATCCGCGTCCCCTTTGTTTAGACATCAGTTGCTCACTCGTGAATGCAAATGATATGTGCAACATAATACTAATTGATATCAATCGCTACTTGCCAATATTAGGTCGTTACATAAATAATGGCCCTTGAAAAAAAAACGTAATAAATTTTATTAATCACGGCAACATACAATGAGCGCGTACGATGTAGGAACGCCATTAACCTTCGAGTTAAGTCTGACAAGTATCAACACGTCGGAGATCCCGCGGTGGCGATCATGTAAAGTGAATTATCTCATCAGATTATATCGTTGTCATTAGGGCTCGATCTCTATCGCCTTCTCTTCTCCCAGCCACCTACGGTGCCCCCGTTAACAATTCCACTTGATTCCGTCATTGGCGACGTTGGAGTTCCTGAATGAGTTCGTAACGAGATGCACAGCCAGAGGGCTGAGCCATGTCGGGGTTGCCAGCACGTGTCCTCAATGGACCAATCAAAGCTCACCCTCTTCTCATCGAATCTCTCCCCGGCGTCCTCTTGTTTCTCTCTGTCTCTATCTCTCCCTCTTTTACCCTCTCTCTCTCTCTCTCTCTCTCTCTCTCTCCAAACGATTGGCAGCTTATGTACATTAGACTAATAAGGCATCTTGATTAAATCTAATGAATTGGGAATTTATATCTCTTTTAATAAAATTTGGGAAATGCTTGCTTTTTGTTTTATATTTGCACGGAAAGTTTTAGGATGCTTTTGTATTATAAATTACATTCTTATTGATAATAAAAATCTAGAAAATAATACTAGTATTATTGTAAAAGTTAATAATTTTTAGTGTAAGTCTAAAAGAAGGGAGGGAGGGAGAGAGAGAGAGAGAGAGAGAGAGAAAGAGATCACCGTGATTGTTTTGTTCAAGTGTTCAACGAACCGATAGTGATTACGAAAGATAGTAATAAGAGAGCAGTGGCGCACATTGCTTCTTTCAGTATTTTAATTTACATAATGGAGCCTTGGGCGCCTCGAGTTTTTGGGTCAGTAAGAATCACTCCCAGCAGCGGGTTCAAGAATTGCTGCGGTCGGCGAGGCTCGAACGATCGAACGAGATCGAGGCGCACAACTCGTCGTTTCCTCAGTCAGGAGGGAATTCGAGAGAGCCCGTCGCCTGGCAGTTAACGACTCGTGAAGTCGTCGCTCGTAATTAATCATCGTAATGCTAATGACGTTCCTTAATGGTAAAATCTCACCGCTTGCCCGTAACACTCGGCTGACTTGAAAAAACAGAGTATCGCGGATGCCAATGATTAAGCCTTGCTCCGTTCTTCGTGCTAAACCTCCCGCAATTAACAGCTAATAGTAACAAATGTGCAACTGGGAATCCTTTCGTTCTTTGGAATTCTTCGAGTGTCGATACGTACCTGTACTGAACACAGCAATTGCATATAACGCAATCAAATTAAAATTTTTTATAAAACTAATTTTGATGTAATATTATCTCTTAGTAAATTACATATTATTTACTTATATTTATATAATTTAGAAATTAGAGAAATGTTAATCTTTCCATCAATAAACATTCAAAATCATAGCTTTAAATAAAAACGCATATTGAAATAAGCCTTATGGAAGGCATTCTATTAAATGCATGATTTGCTTTTATTCTCTCTCTTTTTCTTTCTTTTATAATATGTGTAACGAGGGGTGGCTTAATGCGGCCTGTTGAACGTGGGTGATTCGAGATCGACGCACGCGTTGAGGCGGACAAAAAAGGCGCGAATCGCGCGAGCGTGAACGGACTCGATGGGACTCGACCGATTTCGCACGCTAATCAACGGACCATTTAATTGTTGGGGGTACACCGCGGCTTATTGTTGAAGTTACGGCAACAGATTCTGTAGATTACGATTTGTCTCGATTGGATGAACACGATTGAATGAGTACGATAGAAATTTTTTTATTTTAAACAAGACACTTTTTTGCCTCGCTGCTGTAGTTTCTATGTGCAAATATATTTTTTTGTCCTGACTTTATAAATGTTAACTTTATATTCGCTACACCCAGAGAAAAGTTTCCTTGATTTGAAGAAATTTTTTAGATTAATACATTAGAATTGAAGAAATAATTTGATTGTGCAATGCAAATTTTTTTTTTTAATTAAAGAAATATATTTTTAACACTAAATTATTTCTTACATTTTTGTCAGTATTTTCTTTGAATTAAAATATTATTTATTTCATTTAAACAAATAATTTATTTTAAAAATGCTAATAAAATGCTAATGCCTTTCTTGAAATCAAATAACTTTTTATTTTCCTTAAGGTATTTTTACTTCAACTTAAAAAAAATCAAGGTAAAGAAACAATTTCATCAATTTAAACAGAATTTTTTTCTGAGTGTAGCGACATTCCGCATACAAAACTGATGGATTCAGTGAAGCTCGCTAAACTAAAAAGCAACTGTATCGTAAATACACAAGATTATATAATTCCACACGGTGTAGGCAATAATTCGTTCACTCACCAACTCCGCGCACTCACAAGAGTGTATAAAGGTACATGCGCATATATAGGTACCACGTTCGAGAGATTACAGAAAGACGCGAAGTTGCGCAGTCGGGCGCAGCCCCATGTCGGTGGCTCGCCGACACGACGATTGCGACACGACTTTTAACAACCACTCTCGGCATCCAGGAGAAACTTGTGACATCAAAACTTCGGCCGAGTCTCGCGATTGCCGCCGACTCGGCGATTTCTGAAGCTCGCCGTAAGAGCCACTGCGCTCTGAATGTACCCGGGCGCCAAATTGTCCTTCGTGAAGAAACCATCGCGCTCATTGTCTTGAATCATATTATACGGAGCTCTCATCAAATTGCGTACTTTACTCAAAGGTCTGACAAAAAAAGAGTGCTTTTTGCTTCAAAATCGAGATATTGATTGAATCTAAGCGATGAATGGACTAAAAATTGGAGACTTTTGATAAATTGCGCTTTAAAAGCGCAAGAAGAAAAGTTTTACTCTTGGTATGATTTTGAACTAAAAAAGAAGAAAATCCAGATCGAAGTGAAAGGCTCATGTACAACATTATGTACAAATATCGACACTTGGATGAAAGAATTTCCCAATAAGGTTGAAGTTCGCACACGTTATATATTATTCTCTTATGCCACATATCTTGCGAATTACAAATAATGGTGAATTTCTTGGAAAATTATTTTAAAATAAAAATTATTTATTTAATGTTAAAATACAGGGTGGCCAATGAAATATGTGTGTGTTTACTTAATTATTCCGCTGTTTTCAAAACATCGTTAATGATATTTTTATTGCTTTACTTATCCGTATATTACGTAAAGGCTAATTAAGTTGTAAGAAATATTGTAAATGATGGAAATTTTCTTTTAGAAGGGCCATCTCCGAATAAACTGAGTGATAAAGCATCTAAAAGATAAATGACTTTGTCTACGTATAGACATAAAATAGATGTGTATATTTAGACATTTATTCATTAGATAATTTAATAGGTATTTTATCGAAGATGGAACAATCGGTCCTTAATCGGATTTTTTTTTTTTTTAATGAAACAATTGTAATTAGTAATTGCTGTCATCAAACTATATTGTCAGGTTTACATCGTGAAATACTCTAATGCATTATTCAACAAATGGGTTATTTACAACATCCAGACACGTTAATCAAGTACAAACAAGTAATAAACGAATTAATTTCAAAAAACGTACGCAGTATTGCAGCTAAATATTATAATACGATTGTGTATATTGTATATTATTACACTCAAAAAAAAAGAAGTGTTTAATTTTAAGATATTAAAATGTTTTATTTCTCTCTGTTTTTTAAACATTTAAAAATGTTTTTATTTTACGATATGTAGATTTAAAACACTAAAACGTTTAAAACTAAAATTTTTAACAGGCTTTAAATATTTGTGTTTTAAATCTACTATTTAAAACTAAAACATTTTGAAGTATTTAAAAAACAAAGACAAATAAAACATTTTGGTATCTTAAAATTAAACATTTCTTTTTCGAATGTACATGTAAATCTATGTATAATTTCATTACCAATATTATAATTGGATAAATATTTCAATATCTATTTTACTTCTTAATTTTAAATTTTAGAACGTGATATTTTATCTTTGAAAACATATAATAATGTATAATTGTTACATTCGGAAATATTATAAAAAAATTATTTAACGTAATTAAAGATTTATCAATTATTTTGATCTAATAATGCACACAATGTAGCATTATAAAAATTCACAGTGCATACGCTTTGCAATCGCACTCCCTCCGAGTGTCGTAGAGTATTAAGCTGTCCAATTGGCCGCATCTGTTGACTGGTTACCGGGTGACCTCGGCTCTTATCAAATGCGTTGACGCGATAGGAGCTGAGAGAGCCGTTTGTTGTACATCCACGTTGAAACAGAAGAAACGGGAGAAGAGAGAGGGGGAAACCCGATACTGATTGCCCAGTCGGTGTCTCAGACCCAACCCTTCGTTAGGTTCTCCTTTCTTTGGTCGTTCGTAGCCACAGCGAACAGTCATGTCAATTAGACAATTAGCGGGAGAAAGTCCCTTTTGAATCTCTGCGACACATCTGACCCAATGACGGACGAATCGCGAGACACGTGTGGGCTCGAGGTCGAATAAATTAAATTCGTCGTCTTCTCGTGCCGATACGCGTCGCGGCGGATAAGCGTCTCCGTGGGATTTGTGTGTCGCGGTTTCGCCGTGTGGGATTCAATGTGCGTCGCGGGAACTCGTTAGACGCGATGAGCTCTGCACTATTCGCCCGTCACGCCGGAGCCCCCTTGCCACCGTTGTAAAGTGGCGGTTTTGTTCTTGTTACCGTGTACCGTTTTATTGGCCATAATTTTGGAGATTGGGTCGCGTCGGGTTGATAAAAAAAAAAAAAAAAGATTTAGTAGTACATCCTTTTCCCAGAGCGCCGCACCGCTCGATGGAGAGCTCATTTGCTTTCCCCGTTGATCTTAGAATGGAAATCGGAAGCTGGACACGAGATGAAATTTAACGATGATGTGTTGATATTACATAGTACATATGTTCCTGAAGTATCGCTTTCTAAATATTAATTTTTATAAGAGCAGTAGGAAGTGTATCGCTCTACAAAACAGACATGAAAGGATTTTACGAAATCTTTATCGTGAAATAATGAAGAGAGTCGTATGATGGATTATAACATGATGCAAAATCTTTGCCCTTTACTTCTAAATTATCATTTTCTGTTTAACAATATATACGTGAAATACCATTACCCTCTTTGAAATGTAATTTGTGATTTGTCATTAATCAAGCTGTTAGTGCGACGTTCGTCATAAAGGCACGAGTGTCGAGAAGAAGCTGAGGGCAGCGTGGTTAATCGAGGAAATTCAGTGAAACCGTAATTAGCGGCAGCGATCGTCGTTATAGCGGCCACGAAAGTTTGCCGGACCGGCAGCCTAATGAACTCGTTACATATTTACACGTTGTTCGTGCCTACCGAGCGGCCTGGTGAGCGCAGAAAACCACATCGAATTAAGAGGTCCTCGCGCAAATTGCAGACGAGACACGAGAGAGCGATTTAAGCTCATCGATCCACGACCGACCTCCGAATTTGCTGGCACTCGTACGTGCTAATAATAATGCCATTCCGATCGGTAAACAATTTGATCCATATAAAGTTGCTCTCTGGCATTGTCACGTTCAACTTAATCACGTGGCAACTTTATATTTTTAATAATTAAAATATTTGTACATATAAAATAGGAAGCTCTCTAAACTATTTATTTATTACATTATACATTACTTATATAAATAAGTAATGTAACAAGTAAATAGCTTAGAGAAAATATTTGCGCATATAAAAAAATTTTCTTCAACTTCCTATCTTTATTTCCCAAACCAGATGTCCATTTGATCATATTATAAGCACTTGTCCTAGCTGCTTTTCCATTGAATGACCGTTCAAAATACCTATTCTATCCAACCCCGCGACTTTGCCGTGTAATGAACGTACGATTGCAACCGCACGGTTCTCCCCTTAAACCGAGGATCAATCACCGCGCCAGCGAGAAAATCTGTACGTCGGGCATTCACGACTAAGTGCCGCCTCTCAATCATAATTATCAAAAGTCTACTAATAATTGCGCCGAGGCTGCTTCTTCAATGAAACCGATCATTTTTATGTCTTCAAATAGCACGCGAGGAGCTATGCGGAAGTAATAGCGCCGTGACGAGCTGACAGCTTCGACGCGCCTCACGGGGTGGTTTCGTGCCGTCGAAGTTGTCGTGGATCCACGATGTCTATCGTCCGGTCTTCCGAGTTCAAGGTCACCGAGTGCTTAGGAGGGTCGCATGTCCAAGAACGAGCGACGATGTATCGGCGTTCAGTGGTCGGCCACATGGTGAATTAAGGGTCAGCCCATTACCGATTTGACCTCGGATGACCCGGCAGTGTATACAGAGCTGGTTGCGTGCTGCTTGATTCAATTAACCCCACGACACACAAACACGCACGCGCACACGCACGCAGCACCGTGTGTGCAAACGCGAACGCGTTTGCGCGTGTGCATCACTTCACGACTCAAGATCCGAAGTTGTCGCTGAAGAAGAGACAAACTTGTATTACAGCCGTACTTGTATTACAATAGCGGATCGGTAACTTCCTCTCGAAGAATTGAATAAGTGCAATTTGGCGATTAGTAGTTTATGCAGAAATCTAGTCAATTTGAGCTGCTTGTTCTTCAAATTCTATCTGATACCTTAATAAAATTCTTAAAATATTTTCAGTGGATTAGAATTTTATAGTCAAGAATGATTAAGTAATTTCATTACCTTACGCACATAAAATTACACATGATTGACGAGCACCGCTTCATTAACTTGTCCTTTTAATTCTCGATTAATATTTTATGTCTTCGTCATCATTTTCCATTGGTATTGTGTATATCTGTGGTTAAATGTCGTGGACAAAAATTATGAATAATTTCCCGTTTCCTCCAGGCATCGTCGATCTTGCCGGAAACGTACATGTCCATCGAGTTTCCTAAGCTACGGGAGCTGAGTGTGACCAATATTTCTTGATTAGAAAGCCGCGCGGCACATCGGATGCGAAGGCGTTTGCGAAGAAGAAGAAGACGACGAGGACGAAGAAGAAAAACACGAAGAGCCGGGAACGAAAGAGAGAGAGAGAGAAAGAGAGAGGTACGTTAGAGGAGAGGAAGTCCCATCTGGTTCGCCGTGGACCACTCGTAGAGAGGATCCATCAATCACATGTGTCCCGCACCTCTTCCCAGTAGCAAGAACCTGCAGAACGTCTTCGCTTTTACAACGGCGTCGCCGAGGAAGTCAGGTCCCATCCTTTGCCTTGATCGTCCTAGGGTCTCTCGCTTCGCGCAAAAAGCGCGTAATAATCCACGGGCATTGTGCTCCAGCGTGGCGGACGTGAAGAAAATAGTATGCGTATGTTCTCAGTCACCTATGTGTGTCCGCTGGAAAGTTAGTAGGGATTGTGCGGCTATTGACAAATGGCTTAAACTCCCGTGTGTTCTTCTCGAGCGCAACGAGTGTTGGTGCGCGTTCAGAATTTCTTTGCTAATTTGCCGTAAACAATGGTACCTTGTATTTAATAATTTTTTATCATCATACTACTCTAAATCTTTGCGCTCTATTTTTTACAACCTTCGCATTCTTTCTTCCCAATTTCATAATATCTTACTATATGGTGAATTTTCACGTTCAGAACTATCGGGAACGTGCGTAGGGAGAAAGTTATGGATACCGAGAGAGAGACTAGGACGAGAGAAGAGAGATTGTCCAATGGGAAAAGAAAAAGACGATGGCTCGGCTCTCTCGGAGGCGAGATTGTGTGTTAATGTATGGCTGGCATTCGGACGACAACCGTGACAAATTGCTTTATTAGGTTGGCAGCCCGGGAGCCTTTCCACTCGCAGCTCGCACCTCACGGTCGCCACTCATCGTGATTGTACGCTCTATTCTCCTCCGCCTCTTGTTCTTCTCCATTCTACTTCGTCTTCTTCTTTCAGCACGCGGCGGAAGACAACGTAACTCGCGGTTGGATGAATGGATGAACGGGGATTCGCGCCGCGGGAGGGCGGCCCTTTTTTGAAATCGAACCGATCAACCCAGGCTCGATCCCGTGGACCTACATGGCGAGATCGCCTACATATTAGTCCAACACTATTGGAAAGCTTATGTACTTTCTTTTGTTCATCTACTCATCTATCTCCAATCGTAATTTTCGTAATTAATTCTCATTTGTCCGTTGAAAGAAATTATTTAAAGCTGAAATTTGCAGAGTTACAAGCGTTTATGTCCCTCAGAATGATTGATTTAATTTAGGATTCCGATATATTCGATTTAACATTACTGTTAAAAAATATAAAGAAAAATTTTTTTGCACTTTTCAACTTAAAAGAAAGAAAGTTTTTATTTAACATATATGGTAATTCTTCGTACGTCTCTAATATCTATGAATATCCAATTATGTCTTATACGTATCAACTTTCAACCTCTCTCACATCATCAACCGCTAGTCGGTAGCTCCACAAAAACCGGGCCCAATCTGGCATGGCGTTCCCGAATCTGATTTATTGACGCCATCTGGATAATTCTCAAAGTGTGATTAGCTTTGACGTGGTACAAAAGACGCGGCTACCGCGCGAGATCGCTTCAGGAAGCCGATACGTTGCGGATCGGCTACCATTACGTCACCTGGGCAAGGTTGCCGCCACCTTGCACAGCTCGTGCGTCCGCACCGGCAATCCGGGTGAGAAGGCGCGGATTATTAATGTTCGCGCCGGCCCGTTAATGGATCGGGGATCTCCCATTCGAACACGAACGAACGTAGTATGCGGGTCCAGCTGTGTGGACGCGTTATAAGATCCTTTTTTGCGAGGTACAATGTCCTGGCGACTCCCGGATGCGGCGTCATTAAGTTACCTCTTCCCTCCCCGCCTACCTCTTCGGTCTCCCTCGCCATACCTTGCCAGGTTCTCCGCGGCAAAGCCAGGCGATGCTGTCTCCTCGTCGGCGACTAGCAACGGTGCCGAATACCAAGCTGGCCACTTTTATTCTTGGGAAGGTTATTAACTCTAGGGGATTAGCCTTCGTTACTTAAATCAAGTCAACTGCTTAATGATCTATCGTCACCTCCGTCGAAATCGCTTTTTCGACATAGTTTCTCATTTCGGTAGCTCTTTGAGTCTTGCAATTAAAAATGAATATATTCCATGCAAACTGTAATTACTGAGGATATATGAATATATATTGTCTCTTCACAACTAACAATTTATGTGTAGTGACAACGCATTTATGGCAATATATGTGTGTCAATGAAACTGTCCTTCCCACGAAATCGCTGATTTGGATAGAGATTGTTAGATATCTACAGTGACAAATGTGCCCGTTAACGGACGTCTAGCGGTACCAGTGAGCTCCTCCGGGAACGCTTAATGAACGTCAACTTAACGTGTCCAAGTGAACGATGCAAATACACTTGTGGAAGTCGCGGGAAGTCTTTGACGGGGACGATTAGCGACGACAAATCCGAAGGAGCGAGCATATCCAGCTGCCCGTAGAGCTTTCAACGTATAAATATAGAAATGTTTGCGCGCGATCGTTATCGAGAGTAATGTTGACTCCGAGGCTATCAGACGTCGTCTAAAGTCAGACGCGTGCGATTGGACCAAATGCTATAAGTGGAACATGGGAACAGTCCGGATTTCTGGTCCACGATCACGTCGCGCACGTCGGGCTCGTCAATGAATAGATAACGAAGGAGAATGAGCTAGTTGAGGCGGTTTGATACATCGGCGACATCGCCGCAACATTCATCTGCATAATTCATTCTTATCAGTACGATTCCCTCAAGCAGAGATTCTCAACCGGCAACATATTAGACACCTGGAAAATATAATTTTATGGATATAATTTGATCGACATAAGCAGAATTAATTTAATTCGCATGCTACCAACGTTCATCGATGTTACTGTCTGTTTTATGAATGTATGCAGTGCAATTAAATAAATATCGAAATTAACGGTTAAATTTATAAATGTACACACATTATTAAGTTTCTAAAAATTATATTTTTGAAAAATCAAGTATTTTATAGTGTAAAATGTATTATATTTTTAGAACTAAATTGTTTCTATAGATATGAAGGCGAAAGAAATATATCAAAACGTCGTTTTGTTAGAATTGCATTTCAAACGTTTATAAGATTAGATGTCAAACATCGTAACATCGAAATTTTGTTTCGTGACAGATTATAAAATAGTCTGCTAATGTATAAACCGTGAATATTTCATAGTTCGCAACTGTCGATAGAGATCCGACATCTCACAGCCGAGAGAAAAGCGACAGCTTTGATACGAGAACACGATACATTAAACACGGTTCACAGGTCGCGCGGAACGCGTTCTCCACGTAAGAATAAGACGCCCACCGTATTTACTCGCTCTGAATTCCTGAGTTGCGGTTCGCCCCCTCGCGAATTGTTGCGTAGCGCAAACCCAAACTCTTAACTCCTAAGCTCGCATGACTCGCCGGCTCAGCCATGTACAAGGTGACTCGATATCGTTGCGCGATCTAAGATTACAGGAAGTAACTGATGAATTTAGAAATATTGATATATATGATAATTATTTAAAAAACAGCTCTTTCAAAAAAAAAATACAAAAAAAATTTGTAAATATTAATCAGTCCTTCGCAATGATTTGAAAAAAGATAATGTATAAGTAAGAATTTTCAAACAAGGAAGTAAAAATCGTACCGGAATGTTTCCGATTGCGTAATGTCCGTGATACTTTACGATAATGTGCAAACTGATATTGCGAATGTTTAAATCGGAGATCGGAAGTCGACTCGCGAAGCTGACAGAGACAAATCGAGATACTTTAAGCACACCCTGTACTTACACAGATGTTTAAGAGCTAAGCAACTACTCAGAGCGAGTGAGTTGATGCGAGCCGCGTATCACGAGAAGGAAGTTCAATTTAACCCAATAAAGGACAATCAGAGGCCGACGGCGACCAGAGACGAGTACCTACTACTCTTCTGATGGTTAAACGGATCTGCCGAGAGACTTCGCCTTCGGCTTTTCTGCCCAGAAGACGAGAAACTAGTCGCACACATGAGATATTCCATTATTGAGAAAGACATTGCGTCATTATAATTTACGGTTGCAAACGGATAATAACGAAAGCAGAAAAGTACATTTATATAAGCTGTATGATTTTGTAGGAATGCGATCGTGATTTTTATGGAATAATCGATGCCGTGATTCACAGAAGTATATAATACCGCATCTTATAACGATACTTTAATATATTTGTCGAAAATATACGAATTATCGACATATGTTAAGATGCATAAAATTGTGATGTTAAAAAGATAGGTCACTTGAATTTTTGCGCTAGTGTAGGCGATGTCCCTCGTAAGCTTCCACATAACAATGAGGAGAATGTTCACTCGGCGTATCGTGAGGCTCCTCTATGGCTCGCAGAAACGTATTATGGGCTGGCACTCTGTGCGAAAATGGAAAAGGCCAATTCCATCCATTCTTCGAGCTCGGCCTCGTGCGAACGACGAGGAGTACGGGGCTCACGATGCACCGAAGCGTAAAACCGGTGACATGGACCAAGTGGGTTTTCGTGCAGCAGATTTCTCACAAAAGACCACAAAAAGGACGTGCGCATCGTATTCTGGGAGGCAGCTAAAGGCCGTTGGAAAAAGGGTGCGACAAAATGGCTCTTATAATCCGCGGGTGTATCGATCACGGAATTGGTGGCCGAAAAAATCCATCATGACATGCATACGACAATGAGAATGAGAATATATGAGATGGAGAATGCGTGTTGTTTTCTGGTATATTTATTTATAAAGATTGGATTATATGATATATTTTTTTACTTAAAATAGGTATAAATCAGTTTTCAAATATTTATTATTCAAAACACATTCTTTTTCATCTTTTATAAAAATATCAGCAACAATTATAGAAATAATTCTTTTCTGATATAATGCTATATCGTAAATAAAGAAAATAAATAGCATTTTCAAATTTAATTGTGTAGCAAATAAATTCATAAAAAAATTTTTTCACGCAACACTTTTTACGCGTGACGTTTTACATCGTGGAAACGTTGGCGTGACTTTCGTCACGTCACGTATCGACGTTTATCTCATATAATGCGTATGCACGAGAGCAGCATCGGTATCGAGATCTCACGAGGCCCATTTGGGAGTTGGTGATGAAAAGAGCGAGAGGTACCAAGTAGATTAGCGGGGGCTCACCCTCTGCCCACCCCGCTGGTCGAATAAGGGGGTTCCAGCATTAGCGATTATACGCATCGCGGCGTCCATACATCGGGTGTCTCCGTGTGGAACTAAACAGACAAAATGGCCACGCTCTGGATTCACCCCCAGATTCCGTTTTCTTTTTGCAAGAAGCATCTCTCTTTCTCTCTCTTTCTCTCTTTTTTTCCTCTCTCTTTTGCTTTCATTCGTGCCAACCAGAACAATTACTCTCTTCGTCTAGGAGATACCTTCGCGACGGGCAAGAGTCACGAGATTTTCGAAAGTGTTCCTCGTTTCTTACCGGCAAGATATGCCTCCGTGAGTCGGTGAAAAGCGTAGTGGCTCTAGCACGCCGTTGTTGTCCAACATCCTCAGTCACGCACTCGTAACGCGAAAACAATAATTTATGCCAGAACACGCTGTAAACAATATAAAGAATACTAACAGATAAATGGCAATGTTTTATATTTTACAAACAAAGTTTCGGATTTTTTAAAATTAATATATAAAAATAGGACAAAGTTACGATTTTCAATATTTTGTTATAAATAATTAAAGCGTAAAAATTACTTTACAAACAGCTGAATGAATATATTACTTACAAATTGTGGTTATAAAAATTTAAGCATTAATTAAAAATTCACGTTTAATCTGTGATTATTATCTTTCTTTTCGTTACAAGTAAATAGTTCCGAATAGAGAAAAGATGTACCGAGCGTAGATGTTTAATTTCCTGTACGATCCTTCACATCTCGACTGTGTGACAGCTGTTGACCCAGTTTCCGGACCAACTCCATCTCATTGTCAAGGACTTCTCTTCTTCCGCAGAGGGTAAGGGATGTGATCGCGTCCTTACGTTGAGATCATACCCGTTACCCTCCGCGTCGCACATGCCACTTTTTCCCCGCGGGAGATCGACGGGACACTTTCATCTGCAACGGATATGCACGCGGTTAATCCTCTTTCTATCGGGACCAGTAAACATCGGCTATTCGAATCCCTGGAAGATCCCGGAGCCATGTTTAACGCGATCATTTTTGAAATCGGATTTGCATTGTGCCCGTGAAAGGGATGACACCGATCTTACCCTCTACGCATTTTTAAGCTGCCCTGGTCCACTGATGCATACCGCAACATGGTGTGACAGTCCTTTTAAGTGAGCCGATCGGCGGGATGCGAAGCGTAGAATGTACGCATTACGACAATGCAGAAAACAGGAAATGCTTTCTTCTCTAATAATAAAGAAAAAAAGTAGGAATTTTTTCAAGAACTGTATATTATATTATAATAAATTTTATATATTATAGTATATATTATAATAAAAATTAATCATAATGAGCTAGTTTACTGACGAAAACTATTTTAACAGATAAGCTATATATTTGTTTGTATATATAGATAAATTGAACGAGAAACATTAATAATAAATCATTTATAAAAACAATTCTCGTAAGTAAAGTAGCTTATTAACAATCATTTTCTATTTTTTATAACGCACTCATTTCCGCAATAATTAAGACATAGCAAATCGTTCATGGTATCTGCGTAGCATGAAAAGCCGAGTGAATCGCGAAAAAATTCATTACCATGATTTCATCTCTTGCGCAAGGCACGTTTTTTTTTCTCTCCTACAAATGAATGCACATTCGCGTTCGTGAGTTAATGTAATTACGAGCTACTTTACAAAAGCGCATAGAGCGTCTTGTCAAAGGATCAATTACAATATAGCGTTTAATAAAGTAGTTTTCTTCGATGGTTATCTCTGTTTATTGATCACCGATCGATAACGGTAATAATATTTCATTATCCGCGCGCTCAATAAACTTTTTTCAAGCTTGTCTTTTATTATTACGCGCCGTTGCGTTTCCATGGTACGCGCGTTGTACTTATAAATTTAAATATAAATTGAGAGAAGCAGCTGTGATCGTGCGATTGTAAGTTGTTACACTCCTTTGTATTCAACGGCGAGATAAACCGACGCGGTTAGGCTCTTTTCGTTCGTTTTTCAATTTGTACATATCGATTATTTCTGATCGGGTCAAGCGGAAGCAGAGTCTCATACGAGACGTTACTGTGTAATCACCCTGTTATCGCATGGTGTGATCGTCAATTGCGCGGGCTCGTATCTTTACAGACCGCTTCCGACCTTCGAAACAATTACTCGTAATTAAAGTTATCGTGGCAGAGGCCGAAGACGCGTTGCCTTAATTTCTGTACGAACTTTTTCCCGACGCGAAAGAGCACGCGTATATAAATACGGAAGTAAAACTTTTGCAATCTAAAATACAATTTGTCCTCTGTTTACTGTTTATTAGGCCGTTCCGAAAAAGTTCTGCTGTCTGGCATAGACAAATGTATGCCAAGTTTTATTATAATACGCGACAGGAAGTACATGTGAAAATAAGCTAAACAGACATTCCGCACAAACATGATATTGCCATTATAACTACCAGTCATCGGCTCATAGTTATCACAGTTATTACAGTCTAAAGACCACAAGTGCCTTCGAAGAATTTAAATGTAATAGCCGCGCGTTATTATTTCGCCTAAGTACCGGGGCTCTTTAGGTTCTAATAACTATATGTGTGTATGAGGTAACTGTTCACAGTCCGCACACGAAATAAATTACGGTCAGCGTAACTTCTGCGTAACTCCTGTCACGATAGGAATTATCGTCTCGTTATTGAGAGGACGTGTAACGACGGCGGCCTCCTCGATTCGGACGAAAGAGTTACCTACTTACCTCGGGAACTCGCACGTCTTCAGTAGCAAAAAAAAAAAAAACGGTCGAAGAAGGCAGAAGACATCGAGGGTGCGCGCATGAAAAAAACATTAGAACATGCACGACTCTTCAGGTTCCTCTGCTCGCTTTGATCCCACGACGATAGAGGCTCCCAGTGACTCCAAGGTCAGCGCATCGTTTCGTGTGCGGCACGCAGACATAATTTAGCTTTCGGCTATTGTCATTTCGTCATGAGATACATCAGAATTTCGTGCATATTGAACGGTGCAAATAGCGCCTTCCACTCACGTGACGTGACGTGCCACGAGTCTACTTATGCTTCTGACTCGACAAGTAGTTAGCCTATGGGGTCTGATGCGTGCGCAGTTTGGGGAAGGAGAGGATTGAAAAAACAATCACCATGAAATGTTACATCTGAAGAGATACAAATAATTATTGCGTAGAGATGCATTATAGATAAGGATATAATGAAATCGAAAGCGGCGGATTTCGAACGAAAGTGGCATTGCTTTCAGGCGTTTACCGTTAATAAACATCGAAACGAGGCTCAGCGTGGCGCTCCACTTTTTACTGTTCTTCGGAATCAGAGAAAACGTTTTCCCTGTCGTTAAAATGATATGCGCGGTGCACATGTAATAACGACCGGCCTGTGGCCGGTAAATAACTCTAATGGTGTACGCTTAACTGTACGGTCACGAAGGAAGATCCGTCGACTCGGCTCGATATAGACGATAAGCGATGTTCACGAAACACCTTCGTGAATACCGTAGTGCCAGAAAAAAGAGCGTAGTTTGGTTTCACTGTATCATTAACCCCGTGGAATTGCCGGCGATCCGAATGCCAGGCTCAATCCGACGATGGTAACACCTTCCGCGCGAAATAAACGAATGCAGGAGGCCGAAGGTGAACAAAACATCTTTCTCCTTTTATGAGGAATGACTTTCTAAAGCCACACGCGTTCAAGTTGACTTGCCAAGTGTGCATGTGCAAGCACGCTTATTCTATCGAAAAGTGCAGATGGCAAAACTGCATAATTATTTTGACAAGTGAGACTTGATGAAATATGAAAAAGCATTCGAATTACTTGAGCCGAACTAGCTGGCTTATTCGAGTAAACTGGAAAGTGTGTAGCGGCGTGGCAAACTCAATTCATTGTGAATAAAAATAATTATGTTTAAAAATACACAAAAGAATTGCTCTTTAATCACTCATTTTATATTCATAATTAATTAATTTAAGATTAATAATGCTGTTACACAAAAAAGTCACAAAGTTTTACTTAGCAAATAACTCTGCTTACACTTATTTTCTGTTCTTAAGAAACGATTGTTTCTCAATCGCTTTTTTATATGCCAATGTTGAATTTTTAATGTCAGTTAAAGAGTAATTCTTTGATGATGATTCACATAATTACTTTTAAGATGCACACACAGGTTTGCACAAGCACGCTTGTGCAAGTCTATCGAAACTTCTAGATGACAAAACTGTATAGTTATCGCAAATATAGTACACACGTTCCGCTTATGACAAGTATACTTGACAAGTTTACTTAACACGTGTGTGTGTGTGTGTGTGTGTGTGTAGATTTATTTCTACGCTTATTCTCTTATATATTACATCGAAATTTATTTATCCTGTTAAATAAAGTTTGTTCTGTAGATTTTAAAAGGACTTATCTCCGTAATTGTATTATAATATTCAGTCTTTTTTTGCGTACCTATATACCAATTTACTTAAAAGTACCTAAATAACTATTAACATAATAATCAATTGCGAATTTACATGGCATAATGATGTTTATTATTAAGCATGTTTGAGAAAAAAGAAAAATTACATGCTTTAATCAGATACTAATCCAATCGATCACACAATAAAGCCTTCATAGAATGCATGAGAACTCTATTTTTCTGCGCTGCAGAGAATTGCAATTCAGTAATTTAATTACTACTTTTAAAGCGCATTACGGGAACGTTACGGTATGAAAATCAGCTATTGTTTGAGATTCACAGACTTTGTAGAAAATTCCAAGTTTACAAACATGAGTATCAATGAAAGGCCTTAATTTCAATTTTAGGTGATTTGTAGGATAACAAGGCATCCTAATTTTATTCTTCACACCTTAATCAGCGTTTCCGCGTCGCGGATAAAAGCGATCGGTAGTGGCGTTAGAACGTGTGATATATCTCAGAAAAAAATGCGCTCGAAGGTCATGAGGTAGCAGGTTTCCTCGTCAGTGCGGCATTCAGGTATAAGACGAAGGGATTCTGGGATTCATTAACGTAATTAACGGGCCCTCATTAAGCGTATTATGGAATGAACGAGCTGTCTTTACCAACGGGTCTCAGCATCGCCATCGGCCAGTTTTCTGCAAACGGTGTGTGCGTGTGTGTGTTCATCTTTCGGCACGCAAATATTTCTCTACCAATTGATGCTCTCTTTCACAGAAAATTTATATCAGAGAAGCCGAAAGGTTTGTCACATTATATTTCGTTTCTACAACCAAACGCGTTCAAGTATGCTCTAATTCTACTTTGTTAATTAATCTAAGCAGTATTATTTTTTTGTAACTTTAATCGTTTAATGAATTATAACCTTTCAATATTAATGTAATTTTATACATGTGGTTATTACAGAAAATTATATAAATTATAATTTTATTGTGAATAAATCTTATAATTTATATAATTGATTATAATTTTATATGTAAATTCTAAGTTTAATTATATTTAATCGATATAGTTAATCTAAATTATAAAATTAAAAATGTCACGCAAAGCTTTTTGCAACCAAAAATAAGGCCAACATAAACGGAATTTTTGTGCATTGTGTATATTTTACGTAAAATAACATTTGTTCTTCTTACGCAAGAAAATTGTGTTCGATAATACTTCTTCACTATATGAGTAAGGCGTTTATGTAACAACATTCCGTTGCACGTGGTTGAATATTAACGATATATTATCCGTAGAATAAAAAACTATGACCTTTCCAGGACTTTAGCCACGAGCATTTCATACACTACTTTGCGCGGCTTATTAATTAGAATTTCTTGAATGATAAGATGAATCTATGCATACATGTGTATACACATGCTGCCATAAGGTATTCTCTTATCTTCTTTACTTCACAACGTGCAATAACAAGCGGCATTAATAATGTACGATTACGCTCCCGTAGCTCATGTAGGATCATAATGCAAATGCCTATCTAGATTAAAGTTTGCTAAATACTATCATGCTTTATCTTATACGTATTTGAAATGCTGAAGATAATTAAGATATTTGAAGAGCAGAGAAATATACGGAATATTTTATTTAATTATTTTAATAGCACAATTTAAATAATAATTGTTATTATAAGTAGTTAAAGTATGTTTGCACATGTTCGCGCACGCGTGTGTATGTGCTTACGATCTAGATCCATTAATTTGAAAATAAGATTTAGCTTTGACGTGTATACGTGCAATAAAATAATAACGCTATCACCTCTGATGCCATCACCGATACCGTGGCAACTACGCTTTGATCTCGTTAGAGAGAGCATTTATGTTCGAGAATACTATCCTAGAGGGTCCGAATGTAAAACGAGGCACGCGACGCGTGCGCAACAAAGGATTAAGGGCGCAACGTCTTTGGGGTTGACGCGTGCCACTCGGCCCCTGAAATAGGAGGCGATGATAGGTTGAAACGGTGATCCGACACCATTCCTACGAGTTATCAAGCGGCCATAAGGGTGACTATTCCTTGGTCGTCAGCTTTTGATCTTATTTACGTACCCTTACATTTTACGTGTTAAAGTCACGCGGTCGGTACCATCTGCTTGCGTAATGCGCACCTTTGCGGAATATAATGACGGTTATCTTATAGAACTCGACTTTTGAAGGTATCAACAAAAATACACTTCAGAATAGTTTAAAACTATATGTAATAGATTTTGTAAAAAAAAACTTGGAAACATAAAAATTAATAATATAAGAGTTTCATTTTCTTGGTTGCAAGATTAACAGTCTCAATGTAAATAATTACAGTTGTATTTGCCACAATTATACTCAATTCAACTCAAAAAATTCTTCCTTTCGGCAAGACTTTCGTCGATCGAAAATTGATCTTGTTGCTTTTCTGGAAAGCGTTTTCAAGGATGAAGCATATTCGAAGGTGGGGAATTAACGGACGGGTCTCGTCACGAATATTTTATAAATTAAATGTGTGCGCCCGACTATATCCGATTACACCGGAAGTGCCGGGTACAATGAAACACGCATGCGACTTGCAATCCGGAGCTCACAAGGCAAAGACACAAGAGGGCAACGGGGGAAGGACACAGGCCGGGCGAAAAAATGCTTTTGGCCGTGCATGGATTTCCTCCCACATTGTAAGGTAACCCCGTAACACCCTCCTCTACAGGGCGGCTTTTTTATCGGCAGTCTGCTCCGCGAGGTTTTTTTCCCTGCTGCCCTCCCTTCTGGCGCGACCCCCTCGCGATTGTGTTCGAGGTACCGGGGGGCGTGAACTCTGGCTGCCACGAGTAACCTCGAGGCGTTTTTCGCATTTGCAAGTACCGCTAAAGTTGGACCCTAAAAAGAAACCGTTGAAGTTTATGCAATCCAGCTGGACGCTAGACTATTTCTAGCGAATCTGTGTACGTATTTTAATATTTAGTACACAAGACATTTCGAGTGAATATTACATTTTTATTTGCAGACGTTTATGCACCCAAGTGTGCATGTCTACATTATTCAATTTAAATTTGTTTCTAAATAAAGATGTTCAAGATATTTAATTATAAAATAACAGATAAACGTTAGAAAAGCTTCTGCATTTAATACTGTAAATAAACATAAATTCTATTCTTTTAAATTGCTATAAAATCTATCATTATATATTATACAAGAGTCTACTATACATAATTAAAATTGCGTATGATAAATACATGTAAATTATAAGTTTCAGTAAATTTTTACAATCTGACAGATCCGTGTTTTTTTTTTTACAATGACATATTACGATTGTTTGCGAATAGTACGTAATATTATTCTCTGTAGTTCACGATCAATAATTTTTTGCTTATTTTCCAATATCCGAAACATAAATTAGCAGATGGCAACCGTTCAATTATACCATGCGTCATGATCTTATAGTCTTCCACGACTAATTACTAATAAAAAAATTATTAGCCGTTTCCGCTGGTTTGTCTCCGGCACAATACACTCCCCTAAAAACCGCCTTAACTTCCTAATAATTTATTCAGATACCCACCGCATGTTTTGCTTGCTTTCTCTTTTCTATTTGCCCCCTCAACTGCAAGAGAGGTTTATATCTCAATCTTCCCCTACTTGAAAGGTATAACTTAAGTTTCAGAGATAAGCAAATTTTTTTTCTCATATAAAGTATCCTCGTCTAGAAAGAAAAATCCACAATATTATATCCTCTGAATGCATATTGAAATTGATTTGCAAACAGCGTATTTGAAAGACTGGGGCGCAAATACCGATTCCAGGTAGTCAATATTTATTTAGATACACATTTTTCACACTTATTATAATTTAAGTGTATAGTTTAATGTATAATTAACGTATAACAAATAAATACAGCGTTCCAGACATTTATCTAGATTTATCTACTCATTCTTCCGTTCGATAGACAGTCGACCTGATCTATCCTCGTGTCCAGGCATGTCGCTAGATAGGATCTAAGGTTACGGCGCGCGGCGTTGCTGTTAATGTCAGATTAGTGTCACTAGCCCTTTTCCAAAACGACTCGTTGGAGAGTCGGGCGTATGCCCGGCGTCTATCGGGCTTTACTCTCAGTCTCTTTCTCTCTCTTTTTTGGCGTCGCTTCACAACTTTACTTTACGACTACCGTCGAGTGAGGGTCTATCCTTCTGCAAATCTGTTTATTTTGCGCAGGTTCACTCGACAGGTAGATCCTCGAGAGGACTGGCTCTTGTGCGATCGACAGCCTGAGAGAGACATCGGGCTCGTATTGTCCCGTTCTTAAGAAAGCTTGCTGCATTCTCGAGATTTGCAGATCGATCCTTTGATCCTTTCTGCTAAGGGCTCAGACAAATCTTCCAAACTTGACTTTTTGAAATTATGTTACAATCGGGCACACTGACTTTTAAAACAATAGTATACAATAATAAATATTCAATTTCTTGTGTATAAGTATATTGATTTGATAAATTTTTATATGTGCACAAAAAATAAATCAAATCTCTTTTATTTTATTTACAAAAGAAGAAATTTCAAATTGGTATATCCATATTAAATAATGACGCAAAAATTCTTTTGTAACAAAATTTACATATATTGAGTTGTAAAAAAACTCATTATTAAGATAAAGAGTATATGAAACAAAAAAATTATAAACCCCTGCCGCTTTATTAAATAACGAAAAGTGATCGGATAGCAGTAACATAAATAATTTAAAAAGTACACAGAAAATCAAGTTACTAAAATAATGCGCGAATATTTAACTAGATTATACCTGATTATTCCTAATGAGCGTTAATGGCACATAATTCCTTAAGTATCTTAATGTTGATCATGAATACAAATCAATATGCTTATTATCAGTAGAATCAGTAAAAAAACTAATTTATTCTTATCTGTTATGCTTATTTTAATTTATTTTCCATTTACACGTGCTAATGTTTTTACAAAGAATATTTAATAATGAGATAGTTTTTTATATAAATCTCTTTCATATAATCTCGGCAGCATTTTAATGCTTAGAAAGAAAAATATGTAATATTATTTTTTAAAACAATGTATTTGCTTTCCTTTCATTTTCAATTTACACAACAATTTGTGCTCCGAAATGTGTACATTTAATTATCGACGGTCAACGGAACGCAAATGTCAGTTACCAGTTTTTACCCTTGCTTCTATATGTGAAGTTGTTCGAGTTTCGTTACTGTACGTACGCGCGTTTGTGTGCGCCTTTTTGCCACGTGCCTGCAACCCTTATGAGACAACCGATACGCTGGGCGGAGTTCTGCGCCCGGTTCCTTTCGACCTTTGTGATCTGCGCCGTGCAAGTCCACCACCTGGAACTAAAGTTCGGTCGATTTTTCGTCGTAGAGCCGTTGAATAACGTTTGTCTTTGAAAGTTTTAATATCAGCTTGTTTCCATTTGTTCCATTATAGGGCCAAAAGGTTTTCACATGGTATTTCAAACAGAATCTATTTTCCGCCTTCATTCCAAACTTTATTAAAAGACACTTTTACAAAACATGCTACGTCAAAGTTTCTTTTTCTTTATATAACGTCATTATTTATAATATATTAAATCTACCAGTAAAAAATATGTTAATCTAACAAATAGTATAATAAATTGCACTTGCGATAAAAGAACTTTCCAAGAGATATATTGTGTATAACATGACCATTTTTCGAATGTAAAAAATTTTTAAAGATGAAGGTAAGAAGCTAAAAAATATTTGAAAAATTAGGAGATGGCCCACTATGTAGGAGAATGCCAAATAACGAAAGCTAATACTGTAGAAGATCGCTCTCTGAAGAGGACTTATAAGTTGAAACGTTCGAACCGTCTCAAGAAATTAAAAGAAGAAGTACTCAAAGTACAACAACGAACAGCCTTGTCTCTCATTTGCTATTCATTTTTTAATTTTAAATATCGAGAGTATCCGCATCATTATTGAATTATGCTAAAAAAAATATCTTCTTTATTTTAACCCACGTAACTTCTGACACTTCACATAGTACTCGCGATACGTCTCGACTGCGACAGCAACGATTTTCAGTACACGGAATGTCGCGGGTGGTGGAAGGGACGAAGTAATAGAATTAGTTCGGCCAGACGAGGAGACCTCACTTGCCTTGCTATAACACGAGTCAAGTTCCGTCACGAAGACCTTAATATCCGCTACTTCCGCCGCCTCCCACTCGTTCGTTTGTTTATTCGATACCGTCGACCGTCTTACGAGGGCCCCGAGTCTCGTCTTCACCCTGACCTTTACGCGATAATACAATTCCCATATGCTGCTACACGTGGCTGATTTATGAAGTGGCTTATGTTATTTGTACACGAATTGAAGGGAAATATCGAGAAAGTAATACAGAAGATAAAGTTGCCCGCCACATTACGGACACATTACGAATGTTTCTTATAAATTCCGAACGAGTGATAAATTATCAATTAATCGGACGGAAGCGTAGGACTTTGCGAAATTTTTAAACGTCGCTAAATAATTACGAAACATTCTCAATATGCTATCTCAATTGTTGTACGATAAGATATATATTCAATGTTATGCTTCAGGCGGGGAAATACGTCAGGGCTCACGACCGTGGCCAATTATTATCGCAGTTAACAATGAGATGTCCGTTCTTCGTTTTTTTCTTCTTATTTTTAACGAGTTAAAGCCCATTCCCGCACGCGAAAACTCGTACGTCGAGGGAGCCGTATTGTCTCGCGGACGATTCGCTCGCAAAGTACCGAGCAAGAAATCCGATGTGGGTTAAATGCTAATTGCTCAAAGTCGGGCGGTGGCGAATCCCTCGGGTGGCACGATCTGCGGCCACGATAAAAGCGAGCTACACGAAGTACGTGCGTTCTTATCCGCGCTTACATTGGGAAGGTTAAGAGTATCGTGTATGCGGCGTTGGAGTTCTGGGGCACTTTTAGCTTTCGTGTAGCAATTGCGTGCACGTTCACTCGAGCACGACCGCCGCTTGGAAAAAAAGTTTAGTGCTTTCTACAATGCTGGAAATAAAAGTTATCGATATTGCGAATTTAACACGCGTTGAATCGTGCCAAATAAATGGTTCATAAGCAACATCGATCCCGTACGTCACGTGGGAAGTGTAATCTCAAGAGGATGGAAAGGTCGTATAACTGAGTGTATTATTATCGTCATGAATAATTTACCAAGTTATTAATCACGGATACAATATGCAGACAAAAGTTGCGACGTTTGATTGTGTCAACTTCGTATCCGCTGCGGTAGACCTGTGATCCTCACCTTACTGTTTGCCTCCACGTGGCGATAATGTCATGTTGCTTCTTCCTGACAGTCAGTAATGGGGTCAGTTTCGCGCAAACAATATTATCTAATGTGACGTACGGCAGAATGATACGTCGAATATGCACACTGTGGATGCACACAGATCAATCAAGAACGTAATAGCGATAAAGTAATAAATGACGCTTTTTTCGTAACATGAACATTGGTGGAACGAAAGTAAACTAAAGCTCTTTCCGTCGACAGTTTTTTCTTTTTGCTATTGCCGTTTTGTAATGATTGATCGAAGTGTATGTAATGAGTGATAATAACGCACGTGTCATCGTATAATCGTCCGTATAATGTGGTGATACGGAGCTAAGAATCTACAAGGATGGACTGGCTTGACCAGATTTATCATCTTTATCGAAATTCGCCGCGCGTGCGTCGACTGGAAAGTATCCTGGATCGATTGTACGGCTCCTTCATCTAGTTTCCTCGGTAAACAAATAATACCGTAATATCCGAAGGAGTGCGCCAAGCGTGTAATTATTTCATAATCGGACATTTACGTGAATTTGTTTAGCACATTTTAGCACATTGCGCTGATGGAATTAATTAATATTTAATTACTGTGCGTGTTTTCGACGATGATTATTTAATGATAAAAAAAAAATTAATCTCCACTATCAAGTACTCGTTAATTTTAAACTCATATTATTTCCTTATTTTTTTCGATTGTTAATTATATTAGCAATAAATAAAAATTAATTAAATAATAATAAAAATAAACTTTTGCTACATAAATACGTTATCTAAAATACAATTTTTACGTTTATTCCTTATATCGCGAACTTTCTTCTCCATCAAATTTTATTTTGTTAGATTTACTCAAATAAATTATGAGAAGTGCAAACATTTACATTTACATATCCAAGTTCATCGAGTGAAGAGGCATCTTATCTTCATTTGCAACCGCTCGCGTTCCGCCACAGCTCCTCCAAATGGTGATAACAAGAGAAAAGGGAAAATAAAAAGATTTTACTCGCGAATAAATATTTGGACGAATCTGACTTACAGCACTTGGATAAGGATAAATTCCTCTTCATCGCTAAACAAGACTTCGATAGAAAGAAACAAAAGAATCGAGATTAAATGCAACAATTTTTATAAAAAAAGATATCGAGCCTCATAGTTACGGTAAATCGAATTCGACGTTGACGACGGCTGCTCGTCTTCGAGGTAGCCAAAAGCAAATAAACATCCACTCGACGTAATCTTTACGAAGGCTCGAGCCGGGTCGAGTGCAGGCGCCTTGCCTTGCGAGAACTCGAGCGTGTTCCATCGAGCATTGTGTCCATTATACGTTTTTGTCTGCCGCTCTCCCGCCCTTTCGTCCCTCTTTCGCAAGGTTTTCCCGCGAGACGCCTCGCATTGTCATACCGAGGTGGCCTCTTCATCCTCCCTTCTTCTTCCTTTTTCTGTATGTAAGTATAAGTTTACGTTTGGAAACCACGGGCCCACAAGGTCCCGCCGGTATTCATCCCAACATCGGCATACCTTTTTCTGCCGTACGGTGCCGCACGGACGAGCGAGCCTAGTCGCGCGTGGCGAACGACGGACCTCAGGATAAAGTACTCTTGGAGAAATGGAGTTGTTTTTGCTCGATATTTTTCAATCTCTTAACGAGGCACTTGAAGTCCAACCTTAAATAAGTTAATTTAATCAAAGTTCGATTGCATCGATATTAATTCTGTCTAAGTAAAACTTTTTTCTTTTATCAAAGCTAAAAATGGAAGAAAAAGTATAACTAAGGAGGATGTCTATAAGAATATGTTGAAATTATTTTTAAAGCTTGAAATTATTCCGCAACACCCGCGATTGTTTCTTTTCAGAGCGTCTTCGTCGAATGGAAGCTCGCGGGAAGATGCGAGGATACGCAGTGCGCCTTCAGCTTTGAGCGAAGATAGGAGTACAGTTATCCATAAAGTAGAGCATGCGTACGTTGGCTCTAGAGCGGCAGGTGGCTGCAGTTGAACAAAGAGACAAGAAGCAAAAAGAACACGAGCCGTCATCCATCGGGACAGCACGAGAGAGAGAGCTCTCGTTCACTCAGATATGATTGAATCATTGAGTTGTTATCCACTCGTTACACGAAAATGTGGTAATTCACGAAGGACATGCGACATGCATCAATCGCTGTTTTTTTATTTGCTACCGCACATGGCGCATTTTAACTTAAATTTTCTTTCCTCTAAACCGGGGTATACTTATATAATCGCAAAGAAAGATTCTTTTGTCGTTAAATCAATCGTCACGAATATTTTTATTTTCTTAAAGAGCTTAAAGAATTTAAAAACCGGCAAAAACACCTCCAAAAACTCGTGAATTTTAGCATGTAGCTACTAATTAAGTAAAACTGTTTTATTTTTTCGAAATTAATACGAAGCACTCTTATAATAAGCACTCTTATAATAAATATGTTGCTCCACATTTTTTTTTACATAAAATGAAGGGATTGTGTTGGGACAGGGACAGACATACATGGAATTTTACAAGACGATACTTTAAATTGAATTAATTAGTTATTATTCATATTTTATACAATAGTAATCATAATTAAGGTGTTTTAGTTCTCGTAATATTCTATATCCGTACAAGGGTACTCGATAAAATCGATAAATTGGGGGTCTGCCGTGTATATCCTATATGTATATAGACGATTTTCTAGGCCTCTCTTGTTTTCCTCTGTCACGTTTTTTTTTTCGCATCTCTTTACATTCTTATCACAATATCGTATTTTACACAGATTCACTTACGGCTTACATGCTAGAGGGCCCCGGTGCAATATTTACAGATGCTCGGTGTTCGATCTCCCAGCCTCGAGTCTGATCGATCTCCGAAGGTTTGCACCGGGACTAGTAACGCTAGTAAATTCTATGGACTCTTTATGCTGTTTACCATTCTCTCTCGTTTTCATTCTCTCTCTCTCGCGTATACTTTCTGTCACATTAAGTTCGCACTCGTTTACGCGCGCGGTGCTATCGTAATCCGCGTATTCGACGAAAGCGTGGCAAAGGTGAGCCGCACGGCCGATTTCGCACGCTATTCGTCGAAGCTATCGGATCGACGTCCTTCTACGTCGCAGAGATTAATGTCTCACGCATCATTTCCTGGAAGCTGTACATCTTCGTAAGCAAATTACGAATTTGTGGAGAAGTGTATATCATTCTTTATCAGCGTTACAATTTTTTGAAGTTTCGTGTACTTCAATTTATCGAATTTATGTGAACTGAAGAACAGATTTCTTTCTATACATAGAAAGAAATTTTATTTATTTATTTATTTATTTTTTCTTTTGACAACTGCGACTTTCCAGGAAATTTTGCGCCAGTCTCGACAACGACGATCAAAACGCGCACCTTGTGACTTCGACCACGCTCAATTGTTTTACGCTGTTTTTCGCATTTCCGGCTTTACACGCAATTTAGGAACTGAGGGGAGCTTTGTCTTAAATTATACACGCATACACCTTCTTATTGCACCGAATCAAAACGCAAGAATCCGTCCGAGAAGGCCGTCTCGTGCTTCCTAGTTCTCCGCAGCGCGGCTTGCGGTTAAATCTAACGGCACTTATTATTATACACGGGAGAGAATCGTCGTGTCGTTGCCGCTGCCGTCGTAGTCATCGTCATCGTCGTCGTCGTCGTCGTCGTCGTCACCGTCGCCGCCGGTGCATCCTTCGCGTGCACTCGACGACGATGTTGAGCGTCACGACGTAGGAATTCCGCGTCGCCCCGGCGCGGCGACATCGATCCCCCGGACCGTAGCCTTACCTTCCAGCCCGCCTTCCCTTTTTCTCCGCCGCGAGGCCTTTACGCAAGCACACGCGACGTAATCGCGTACCAGCGTTCAACAGCAAGCGCGGTCGACACGAGCGGAGGGGCATAAAACTAGTTTTGTACTGTTCTCTTTGTGCACCATGGGGCGAACCCGGCAGCCTAATCCGCCTCGAGTTCCGCGCCGCATCGACTCGCGCGGCGCCGACGCCCTCGTCGATTCCCAGGGAACCGGGGAAATCGGGTGGGGAGGGGAAAATTTATACGGGTGCATTGCCATGTGAGATAGCGCGTACTCGATCATCGACTCTATCAATAAGCTGATTCGGAAGCTGTACGGCTCCGGTATCGCGAATTGGTATCGATTAATTCAAGTTTTGACAATCACGTTCGAGACAAGTTATTATATTTTTACATAAAAATGTTAGGTAAATTTGTGTGCTGTCTCATCCTGGGGTTTGTCAATGTATCGTGAATTTGACGTAACCTTGGATCACAAAGATTCTGCTAATTACATTGTTAACGGTGGGACTTTTCCATGTCGGATTTCGATCAGTGCTGAGATATGAAATATTCGCAGAAGATTCTGTGTCACGATAAACGTCTATAGAAATTAAAAGAATTTCAAGTTTCCAATGTTGGGTATATGAATAAGCGCATAGAAAGACACATGTGCATAAGTTTCAAATAAGAGACCACATTTAACTTTCCGCAGACTTGAGAGCCAGGATATGCGGAACCGAGGCGTGCATACGGCGAGGTCTCGGTGCATATCGCGACCGACATGTGCCGAACGGTAACAATCAGAGCGAAGGAAAAGACAGAATCAGGAAGGACAGGAACTGCGCGGCACCAGGCGTTCTCATGAGACGACGACCATTGTTGCACTGACGAGACCGTGGATCTGGGTCAGCGGTGGGGCCCGCCCGACCCTCCCAGTTTCCCGCGGTTGCAAGCCACAGCCGTCGTTTTTGCGGTTTGGCGTCGCCTCTTGGAAAGCTAGATATTGTGCGACGCAAGATGGCAAGGGTGACCTAACATGGCCGACGGAGGACGGCGAAGAAGAAACAGCGTAAAACAGCCTGCCTCATCGTTTACCCGCAACATGAACGGCTTATAGCGTGAAGAGCTCGCGTTCTGCTTTTCTGATAGAGTTCGAGCATAGCTTGCGCGTGATGGAGAAAAAAATATAAGAGACGCTACTTAAAAAAGGGCTTTGATAATTCAAACGAATCGCGAGAGCTACATTTTTTTTTAAAGCAAATCGCTTTATTTTGACTTATTATTAATTTACTGAAGTTTCCTTTCGGTTTACTAATTTTATAATTTGAAACCATCCTCGCGCAAAATATATATTTAACAAAACGACATATTTTTTTAAAACAGATCTATAAATAAATAAATATATTTTTGGGACTAACTATTTTTAAGATAAAAATTCTCGATCGTTTAGTTCATTTATGTAAAGTAAATCGCAATCGAGCGAAAAATCAAGCGAATTGCGTATTAGACTACAGAACTACGAAAGAGACTACAAATCAGGGCAACCAATCAACGTTGGAATTAGAATCTTTTCTCTACGTTTTCCGAAGCTCTTAATGTACTTAGACATCGGTGGCATTCCGCGCGTCGCCAACGGAGATAATGACTTTTTTCCAGCTCGCTTCTCTAGCTATTCGTTCGTCTCTCGCGTATTATTCTCCTCTTCGGAGGAGGCCTCCGGCCAGTTGCCTCATCCGGGAAGGAGGGACCGGTGATTACAGCGAGCCACCGTGATTGCCGAGATCGTTTGACTCACGAAAATGTCATTAGGATTTCATTACTTCCAACCGCCTTGAGGAACGACTGCTCAACGAGTTTATGCAACGTTGTCTCTCGTCACCCTCCCCTTCCCTCGCTTCCCGGAGAGACCTCGCCAACCCTGTCGTTTTTCTCGTTCATCTATCGCACGAGATTCAGCACGAAGTAGGTCAACTGTGCTCGCGGTTGTTGGGCAACTGTCACAAAGGATCGACCGGCCTAACGTCATCGGCAATTGACATTTGCCGAGATAGAAATTGGTTTTTAGAGATGCACGATTGTGTTAGACTGGAGGCCGATTCGGAAAGGTGACGAAAATATCGAGTCGATCGAGTCGCATTGAAAAGAATCGCGTGACCTGGTCCCGTCATTTGCCGAAGTTCGTTACGTTTGTCCTGGACATAATTACCAAAGACGACCGTCGGACGTAGGCCAGGGATCTCAAGCTTGATCCGCGTTCTTTTCTATTTTTATTCAAATCGTAATATCACCACTATTATACTAGTCGCATTAGCCTTGGTGATCATCATCATTCGTTAAATTCAGATGTAACGGTAATTATGCAAATTCATACTTGTCCAAATAAATCTCGGAAAATAATTTTTTTATTTGTCATATTGTATAAATGGTTTATTCAGCAACACCGAGGCTATAATTAAACCGAAATTATCTGAACGGGAATCGTGACTACCAGATTTTACATATTCATTCTGAGAATAAATGTGTATAAGAATAATAGTGGCAATGCTACGACCAAAAAAACCTCAAATTTAATATACTTAAAATCTTTACGCGTATAAAGAAACATTATAAATTAATATTGTTCAATTATAAAATATTTGCATAAGTCAAAAGTTTCCAAGTAAAAAATAAAGAGAAAATATGGATTATAAATTTGAGGCTTTTGGTAGGCAGAAGTCAATTAAAATCTAATTGTAATGATTGATGGTAACGTCAATTCAATATTTTAGGAAATTATTGTATCGCGTAATTTATTTATTTGACTAATCGTAGGGTGATTAAATTCAGTATGCAATTCCACGCTTGACAAATGGCGGACAACAACATTTTGACAATGAAAACAATTACTCGGAGGCAATCTCTCTGCTTATAATTAACCGCGTAATAATCAAATTAGATCCGATGCACGCAATCACAACGGTCGACACGAACAGACATATAGAGAAGCCGTTTTATTTCCCGGGAAAAATTATTCCTCGCGACTCTTATTTTTGCTACAAACGATTTACTTGCCAAACACGAAAAGCGTTACAGTCGTGGCAATCATTCAATCATACGCGAAGCGTTACAAGTACCAACTCGTAAATCGAACTTCAAAATTATCGATGAACGACGCCGTCCTCTCGGAGAACTCGCGTCACGAACGGTCACGGATCGATTTTCGACGACTTCGCGTCGTAAATCGTTGTTACATCATTCTTACTATCACTCTTTTCTTTTTCTACAACGTACTTTTTTTTTTTTACTTCACCGTACGACGAAGTCGCTCCTGTCTTCCTCCAACTAACGTCGATTCCAGCTCGAGGAGGAAACGTCTCGCAGCACAACGAAACGGCGCGCACCGAAACAACGTCACTAATCAGTCAGGAGTCACTCGATGCACGGATCGTCCATGACTTCCGATTCTTCGCGACGACAGTCCAGACGTTAGCTGGAAACCCGGGCGTCGATCCTCTTCATCGGCTTTGAGAAGCGTCTGTATCGTCGCCGATTGGCATTCATGGTTGTATTTCTCTCATCTCATTAGTATTACTATTAATATTTTGCTAAGGGGCGTGTATCACACACGACGTCGCACTGTTCGTACCGTTCTCACTTTGACGGACGGCCCGCACGGATACCGGCATGCGGGTTTCGTTATACGATTAGAAACAATATTAACATTCAATTTTCCTCGCGAGAGGTGCTACACATATTCACACTTTGGGGCAGGACCGTTGGGATACGTTCGTGGCAGCACGAAGGGGTGGCTCACCTGAACTTAGTTCAAGGGACATCTTCGTTAAACCGCTGGCCATACTCTGCAAAAGACACAAATGATCGACTAGTTAGAAAACATTGTAATGTGATATGACAACAAGGTTTTTGCGAAATTTCAGAAAATTTAAAAGCGATTTATTTTAATATCGAACTATTATTTCTTCGTCAAATTGATGTTGTTACACAAGTAAAAATTTAACTGGCAATGTTTTAATAATTAACTGATTTCAAGTTAAGTTCAATACCAAAGTATGTTGCATCTCTGCATAAATTTATAGATGCGTCTATCTGTGATGTGCAAATGTATTTTTTCACACTCGGTCTGTGTGTGGCATGTCTATACTCACGCCGGTCCTCGCGGTTATTATATTATTAAAGATATGCGGTAACTTTAAAGCTTCCGGAATCACAGCGCGATGAATATTACGGCAAGGTGAGTGAGGTAAATTTGTCGTGTCATGCTGGTTCTCAGTGAATAGAAGAAACGTCCAACATGTCCCAAGGGGACACGTGACTGGCAGTACCAGTTTGTGTTGAAGCGCGCTGATTGACGCGTCGCACTTTAATTTCAAATTGAAAATTTAACGTCTATGATTGAGTATCGAAGTACCATTCAATTATGCTCACACAGAAATCGTCGATATGTATGAGTTATAGCAGCTAAAATGACAAAGCTATTATCAAATGCAGACATTTAAAGAACGCTGTTCTCTCGTTGTACGTGAAACGTGATAGATGTTACATATCTCGAACTACGCCCCCATCAAAGTAACATAGAGTAACATTTGTGTCATAAAAGTTTCAACATGTTTCTCAATGTTCCTCATTGTCATCAGAAACCTAGAGCAACATTTATACAAATGTCCTACAAAAACACTTCTGTTCCCGTAAAAGTTTCACTATGTTTCTTAAAGTTCCTCATCATCGCCAGAAGTAGAAATATATAAGCTACCTGTCTTAGTTGCATATCCACTAAGGGAACATTAAGGAACTTTTTGTTGCTAGAAATAAGTTTTCGCAACTTAACTCTCCACCAAATCAACAAAGTTATATGTTTCAGCGACAGTGACAGAGCGTCTACACTCGACACAAGTTATAGAAAAGAATGTTGCCTATGTTTCCTTTGATTTTACTGTTCTTATATGAAAACATACGGAAATTAGGCAACTTAAGTTTCTGTTCTTGGCAACAATGAAGAATATTGAAAAATATACCGAAAGTTTTACGGAAACAGGCAACAGAAACGCGCAAATGTTGCTCTATTTTGCTTTGGTGTAGACGTAGTTTTAGGTGACATAAGTTGCTTATTTCTAGCAACAATAGGCGACAAAAAGTTTTTTAATGTTATTCTAGTGAAGACGTAACTTTAGAGCGTGACATTTTTCACATATACAATTATTTTTTTTCACTTTTTGAGTAGTATCGTTACAAAAAGATCAGATATAATAGTAGATACAATTTCAAATTTTGTGAACAATGTTTCTCTGTAGTTGCTTATAAGATCGCAAATTTAATGTACTTTCATTTTCGACATACGATGGTATCCCAGGAATTAAGGACTACTTTAGATGCATTAATTTCGCAATAACCTCTAGCTTCCGAAGATGATGCAATGCATCGAGTCTCCATCGATATCAATTCGATTCAGAGAAGCAGCACTTACGTGAGTAGTCCGGGGTTGGGGTCCGCCTGGTACCAGGAGTACTGCGGCATGTAGCCCGCGTGATGCGGTGGCGGTGGCGGTGGCGGTGGATGATGCCCGGCCGTGTGCGGGTGATGATGGGAATGGGGCGGCGCGTGTGGATGCGGATGGTGCTTCATCTCACTCGGCCAGGCGGGTGCCGGCGGGCTCTGTTGTGCTGAGGCGACATCTCGCTTCCGGGACTCGAGCTCCCGGGGGTGTGACCGCCGCCCCCGCCGCCCATGCCGCCGAGGTAACCCGTCGTCGGGCTGCCCGACACGGAACTTCCGCCCCCTGAAACACAAACGCGAACCGGGAACCGTTTCAGAACCGCTCCGATGAATCTCGCGGCCGTCGCTGCTACCGTCCGTCGCCGCCGCCGCGGCGCCGCCTTCGTCGTATTCAGCCGTGTCGCGTTGCTGCACATGCAGCTGCATGCGCCTGAATAGGACCGGCGTCGCAAATTTAATCGCGCGAGGGAGCGTTATTGTGCGCTAATGCATCTGGTGGCTGTTACGAGGTGGGAAAGAGTTTCCAGAGGGTGGTCGCGCGTTCGATTTCGCGGGCTCTAAGTCGAGTTGGGGGTCTGGCTCGGGGAGAGAAGGGGAGATGCATAGTTCATCCCTATATAACTATACGTCACGTTTTCGTGATATTCCGCCATTTGGAAGCGCTCCGATTTTTATCTTCTCCGAAACTTTGCATTACCTTGATGCTATTCTTAAGCAGGGGACTGTTATAGTTTTGTACTCATTAGTATAAGTAATGAGGTACATTATGAAATATTACACATTATTTATATTCGTTTATACTTATTGATTTTTGCAACGTTCAATCCAAGAATGTGATTAGCGTAAAAATTAATTTAATACGTTAAAGTAAGAAAAAATATATTAAAAATTAAACTATAAAGCTATTCGACATAAAGATAAAACTTATGTAGCATATCGAAATCATTGCCTTAGGCACAACGATGCGCAAATACACGGACTAAATTTCGCCATAAAAGAATAACATTCTTAGCAAGAGAAATTTCTCAAGATGAGGTTAATTACACTGGCAGTGTATTTCGTGGCGTATTTTCGAATAAATCACTCACTAGATGGATTTCAGATTACCGTTAGTAGTCGCAGAAAGAGAGCAGCGGTGAGGCAAGCGGTTTCGTCGTTGTCGGCGATACGGGCAGTGGCAAAGGCGCGATAAAAAACGCAGACCGCGAAAATTGCGTCGGATTATTAGTATTGTAATTACGGAGCAAAGCGGCGTTCGCGGAGATTGCGGCGGCGATGCGGTAAAGTGACGGAGCAGCCCCCGTCAAGCGCGCAATCATCGCGTACGTTCACCAGTGACATTCAATTAACGCCCGTGGACGTTCGTCCAATTAAAAATGCGCGAGTGATAATCGTGCTCGCGAAAATAGATTGGCCGATCGTGAGAACGATTCAATCGATCGGCGGTAGATCGAACGAACACGCGCTCTTCCAAGATGCTAAAATGCTAATTAGAGGAGAAGGTGGTATTACGGCCCTCGTATACATTTTGTACGATAATTTTCTTAATAATCAATAGATTGAAAGCTTATCGACATTTGTCAATATGTTATTTAATCGATTTTAGACTCAAAGTTATGAAATATTTATTGCTAATGATGTTATTTATAAAAATGTAGATCAAAGAAGAAAAAGAATGATAATGTGATTCTTCCCTACAAAAATATATATAAAAAATTGATTGTGTTTAAGAAAAATGTTTCTTATAATATTATATATATATATTAATTTGAAATAAAGAGAGAACATTGCAGAATACATGTATATGCAAATGTACACATAACTCTTCCGCATATAGACTGCAGTGCTGAACGTCTATGATACATGTAATGTAAACTATAAATTAGCAGTAGAACCACAATCAACTTATCGAATAATTACTACGATATGAAAACTTCAAAAACAAGCCGCATTGGGAAAAGTGTCGGTACGTTAAAGGCTGTTTTAACAAAATACTAATGTCTAACTTTGCATAATTTGAAATGTGCGTAACCGAATATAAAATGTTAAAGTGTTACACATAATCGTGTGATAATATGCTCGAGTTTAAAAAAAAATGAAGTATGTATAATTAAATGCTAAAATGTTACTCTTAAAAAAAAGTTACAAAGTACTCAAAAGTAAAAATATTTTATAATAAATTATAATTATAATCGGTTATTATGTAATAACATCACTGCATAACGTTACGGCGCGCTAGTAGGCAAATGATTCCATAAATAATCACTACAATTCGTTACCTAATAATGGAGATATTATAAGTAGCCACTATGCCTGCAAGATGATGATAATACCACCTTTTTCTCTATACGATACAAGAGAATAGAATTTTTCTTGTTGAACATTTTTCGTTTAATTCACATCGATAAATATATGATTTATGCAATCGTAATTTACCTCCTTGCATGAGACTTCCGGGTTGACCGGGTTGAGGAGATGGTCCTCCGGGTAGAGCGGTTCCACCCGCCAGAAGACTACCGTGTTGGCCACCACCGCCACCCCCGCCCTGCTGCGCCGCCTTCATCATCTTCTTGTACTTGCTCCTCCTGTTTTGGAACCAGATTTTCACCTGCAAGAAAAATAGTGACGATCACGTTAGAGATAGATTTTCATGAACGTAAAGCAAGGAATTTTATTACACATCTTACGCTTTTGTCTAACAATGTCGGACTTGACTATTTCAAAATTTCAACGATAACAAGTACGAATAATCTTATCAATATTAATTGACTGATTAACTAACTTGTCCTTCATTTTGTCATATGAAGGTAACTTCCGTCAATTTTCTCAAGGTATTAGATAAGCGAGAAAGAGGGATACTTTGTGGAAACGAAAAGGTATACGAACAAAACAGTATACGCGCTTATTATACTGAATAATTATTAAATGTTTATTAGTATTTACATATTTGTTTCCACGTGTGCAACTTGTCATACAGGATTACTTCTCATATTATTTTTTTCAAACTCTTGTTGTTTATGCATTTATATAACGATAACTAATTTCTTAGGTCAGATTAAAGGATTTGAATATTCATACAAGTATCAATAAGTCGCACACTTTTCACATAAATCATCTCATATAATGTAGTTACGCAATAAATTGCTATATTTATAAAATACGTCGACATCAGTCGTATCAAATACACGATCATCATAGCTATTATAGACGCTAATAATTATTGTTTCTCATTAACATTTTTGTATTATTTCCTTGAACCATCAGGTTGAGTCATAAAATCATCAGGAAACAGGACCGCAAGCGATTTCGTCGAGATGCATCGCCCGATTATCGACGCGCGCGATTGGAAATACATTTCGCAACCGCGATGCGCAAAAGCGTGCCTGAGTCTAATCCGATGCTTCGCATCATCGCTTCGTACTGCCGGGTTAGGCTCGGCGGTACGAAGACGAAGGAAAAAGAAAAAAAAAATAGAAAAAGAACGCTCGCCGTTTCGTAATCGCCGTTTCTTTTGCCTCCTCGCTGCGATGCATAGAACCGCAGCGGCAGGCAGGCAGGCTGGCAGGCAGGCAGGCAAGCAGGCAGCTCCGTCGTCCTGCGGCGCGTATACCGGTGCGCACGCGCGACCGCTAGGATTGCACATGCGGTATTTTTTTTGTCTCAGCATCCGCACACATGCACCGCATGCACGTGACGTGCTGGCTCAATCTTACGTAACCCTGCCGCTAAGCGGAGCTAAGCGTGTACGTACGTACGTGTACAGGAATACGCGCGAGGTGTACTCGTGCTGTGCACAGCAGCCCGAATCGAAGCCATATGTTTGGACGTGTCGCCGGAATTGGTCCGTGAAAGAAATCGCGAAAGAAATTTACTTCGTCCTTTTTTCGCGCATTTCTTTTTCTGCCTTATTGCGAAAAAAATCTATATTATTTAGTAAGAATAATTCTCACATTTAATTTTACTTAATTATTTTGAACTCACTAATATGCACTTTTTTCGGTTTTTTTTTATTGTTCGCGCTATCAATAAATCGCTGAATATTTGCAAGAATAAAAATTTCTAACATCACACAACGGGAAGTCGATTATTACTTTCAGACGGTTTCCACACGCGTAACTCTTTTGCCCCTGACATATTCCGTTATTCCACCGTACGATTTAAAAGTATTCGGCTACGCCGGATGACTTGGACGAAAACAGAGAGACACGCTTTTTTTTTATTAATAGCACACCACGCCTAACGACTTTTTAACGAGCCTATCCGCTATGAACCATCCGGGCTTACCCGATCAAACTCGATATTCCACCGCCACGTCGATCAAAACGCGAGATGAATACGGTGAATACGCGCTTTTATTCATCAGGCACGAAGAGAATGTTTTTTCACAATTAAAGATTACTCTCCTTTCATGGCAGTCTAAGTCGAACAATGCATTCGCATAGGAATGTAAAGTATAAAATAGTACCGTTACGTTCCTATATAGGCTGATTATTAATTATCGAGCGAACAATGAAGAAACTCTCTTCATCGCGGAAACCCGCGCGAGCAAAAAGAGCATCAATTGAACGTTTCTGTTTTTTTCTCAGTCATCTGCTTGATTAGCATAACATTTACCCAATCAATCTTTCGACTGACGTATATCGACGGTATCGCTGATAAAATATATTTTCCTTGTAAAACGTGTTAAAACAGTACGTAAACACGGCTTTTTGCAATTAGGTGAACCTGTTCTTTACTTTTATCGAACCCGTTTCAGTATGATGTTGCTACTATTTCGCGATACATTTCAACCGCCTGACTCGCTATTTTCTAACGTCCCCTCCCGACCGGGCGAACCGACTTAGTTAATTAAAGTAACTGTCCAGCTCTTGATTGACGTCCAAGGCGTAAAAAAGTTGATGACATGAACGTATGTATGCGCACGCAATTTCATAGATTATTGCGCAGTGGAGGAATCACGGACTGACTGATGACTGACGTAGGTCTCGGATAAACAATTGCTTTCAGTTCATAATTATTCGACTAGAATGCCAAATAAGATTAAAAAGAGTGAAGAAAGAATTTAATTCAAACATTTCGGTAAATTGCAATTACACGCGGCACATTAAATATGGAAAGACATTTTCGCATGGATTTGCAAGTATCTCAAAAGATCTTTTCACACACTTTGCTAAAATGCGGAATGACAGTTCGGCGAATTAAAAATCAAACAGATACGATATGGCGCTTTTGCATTATACATAAGCGTGAAGAAACCAGAAATAAAGTACAGTTTCAGTTTTGCGAAACACGCAGCCCTCTTCATTAAAGCACGAGGTCTAAAAAAAAAAAACGTCTTGACTGACACAAATGCACACATGTGTGTACATGTATAAGGTATACAGAAGGTCCCAGACTCATCCTATTGAATTTTAATGATAGATTCACATTAATTACTTTGAAATATCAATATTCTCCCGAATAAAATAAACATATTTTGATGAATTCGAGGAATAAATCAAAAATGATTAATACGGAACTCACTGCGTCCGAGGTTTGCCAATATTTGAGGAAAAATCAACTTTAGATTCTTTCAAGCACCTGTTGTTGGGAGAATCCGAGATACCCAACGCATACGCGTTATTCATCGTGAAAAATATGCCGCGGCAACATCAGCAGCCCCAGGTCGGCGAGCGTGCGCGCGGCGTGCCGGCGCAAATAAATCTCTTTCTAATTGCTCGCTGAAAAACCCGGTTGCACCGAGGTAGAGATGGCGCCCGACAAAGGCCAGCAGCGCTAAAACCCGGTTTCGACGTGCTTTATTTCGCTCAACTGGCCGGTCGGCCTGGAAGAGTGGATTGCGCTCGCCCGGGCGCGGCGGTTTGTTTATTGATATTTACAGCCGACGTTGACAGGGTACGACGCGCATCGACGGTAAGGGATGCGCATTTCGTTCGCGAGGATAATGCTGACGGGGTTTGCCGTTTTTCGAGCCGTCGGCGGCTCCTCTCTCGCGGGAACGGCATGCGGGATATATTTACGCGTGTCGGCGCGCTTGGTGCAAAGCTTTAATTAATATCTTTTTTTAATATCTTTTTTTCCCGATGTCGTTAGGTACTCGTACGAATGGTTCTTATTGATCCCTAATTCGAAGAACGGGACAATGATCGAAAATTTTATTTGTTATATCTAAAGTCAGGATATCAGCGCTGCCAAGTAGTCATCGGAAAAAAAAAAATATAGTAACCGAGTGAGCAATGACATTTTTATTAAATTTTCAGAGTAATTGAGGTCATTTTCTTTTCACAGTAAGTTTAAAAGTTTAAGAACAGGGGCTAGAACAATACACATTACAAAAAGTGGGAAATTAAATAAAGTTGCACTTGAAGATATCTTGGTAACACGATAAAATAACCGCGACAGAGTACCAGTTATACGTAACATTCTGTGACGAACAACTGAATACTAGGACTATGTCTTCGAGTTCATTGCGAAAAGCCAAGCACGAACATTCTTTTGTATGTTCAACAATTGTTTTTATCTTTGCGTTTTTTCTCTGGTAACGAGATAGATTTTATATTAGCGTCGCTTGTCTAGCATTCGATTCGCAGTGTAAAATAATCAGATGCTGAAGACATCGGAACAGTGAGCGAGTAGCAATTATTATGAGAGACACACAAATATATATGAATAGAACATTTATATTTTACAAATTTTAGCTCAGGAAAAAAATGACTATTGTAACTCGTTTTGGACGATAATGGCTCTTTAGTGACGTGTAAAAAAAAAAGATAACAAAAAAGTGACTTAAGTGACTGGATGGCAGCGGTAGAATACATGTTTTGTCACTAATTATTTCGTAAAATTTTGTAATTTTTAAAATATAAAAACTATGTATCTTCTTTTAAATAAATATTTAATTTTTATATTATATATTCGTTGTATATCAATATATTATACATATATAGCTATACGATTATTTTAAGATAGAGAGAGTTTTGAAACGCGTGTGAAAATGTAATGTTTTATGGTGCGAAATGTAGTTCGAGATAATAATGATTGTTCTCTCGCGGTAGATATGACGACAAGCTCGTCAGTGATTTATTACTCTCTGTACCACTCATTACTCCGTTACTAACATTCTTTCCATCAAATCATTCCCACAATTTGCGTACTACTTAAAAGAGAAAAATGTTGTGTTTGAGAATTTTAAGTAGTATATATCGACAAGATTTTGGTCTAAACGTAACATTTTTAAATATTCAATATTTATGTTCGTATGTATATTCAATATTTTCTTAATCCATTAACATTATTATTTATATTATTACAAACGATTAATTAATAAATAATAATAAAGTAATCTTCACGTAATTTATATAAACTTTGTTTTATGAAAATTTCGAATGTTCATGCAGGCCACATATGAAGAAACCACACCGGGTGTTAAGAGTAACTGGAGAAATAAATCAAATTACACTCCGAGAGTGAATCATAGAGCCGTCGACTGGCCGCGAGGTAGCAATCAAAATCGCTTTATACTCCAGCAGCGTTACAACAAGCGACGCAGGCATGAGGCGTCGAGCGGAATCTTCGCGCGGCTTCGCGTCGCGCGAGTTAAAGGAAGAATACGAACGAACGAACGAACGAACGAACGAACGAACGAACGAGCGAGCGAGCCAAGGGATACGAATGCACCCCGACGCCGACGGGCACCGGCAGGCACGGTGGCAAGCTGTCGTTATCTCTCGGTTGGACTTAGACGCGCGTGTTACGTGGTTCTCTGCGCGTCGAATGGCTGTCGGGCGGCCGTGCGCGCGCGAGCGAGCGAGCGAGCGGCGAGCGAGCAAAAATTGCGGCGGAGCAGCCGGTGGTCGCCTCGCCTCGCCTCGTCTCGTCTCGCCTCGTGGGGCAAAAGAGGAAGCGAGGACGCCGTTGCTGCCGGACCGATGATGTTGCCGCGGCCAGCGACGAGGCTTCCGACGTCGCCGCGGGCGAGGAACTCGGTAACAGTCCGCGCTGTCGATATCGCTGATGCATACTCAATGAGCGACGGATCGTCGCCAGGAGGACGAAGGGGACGGAAGAGGATGCCAGCGGGCAGGGAACGAAAGGGCGGGGGAGAGGGGCGGGCTGCGATCGAGGGGACAGGTAAGATTTTAGACGAAAAAGTGCAGCGCGAATCGAAGGCGATGCTGTTTAATATGTATGAGTAGCATCTAGGAGTAATATTATCTCTGTATAAATGGAAACGCTCCCACCGCGATTCGATCCGCGTCGGGGCTGCATCCTCGGATCGCGATGCAGCTCGATGATTTCAAGTCCCTATACGCCTAATACGAGGAGGGGACTGCGGAAGGATGAGTCGTTAGAAGTTGCGACTTTCTTTTTGGATGGTTGAAACTGCGGATGTGTGATGTCAGCTTTCAGAACATTATTGAGAAATGTTTCAGACATTCGCTAGCATAAGCTGATATTAATAATGTATACTGGAAAAATACACGGAGCGAATAAAACTTAATAAAAGAATGTCCTAGTTGTAGTATATCTATCTTTTTTTTTAGAATACTGTGAGACAATCATTCGGTATTTCAGATCGATAAAGTTTGCTCTGTCAATGTTGGTCAAGCTGACACGTCGCGGCGAGTGGACTAAATCACTCATCATAAGTGCGGCACGATTAGCATTTGCGAAAAATATAGTTCTTAGTAAATGCACATCGATAGCGACAAACTCCAGGAATCGTGTGTTAGCTGTGTCACTACGCGATCGATACATTTTGTAAAAATGCTGTGACGCACATATGAAGTAAATTAAATTTCCAATAAAATCGAGAATAGATGATCTTTACAAACGTTTTATTAATTATATTGCAACACGTTGAAATGTAATTTTGCAAATGTGTCAACGCGTATTGTCCAACGGCAATTATATTATGCGTGATAAATGTACTCCACTGCTAATCTCATCATAATTCATTCTTCATCTCGATCGAAATGGAGAAACTGGACAATTAAATACAATCACAGCGACGATGATGATGGAACGACTAATGATACAATTAATGCGAACTCGGTAGAATAGTTCGCAGTCATAATATTTGAAATATACTGTCTGCCCAAATATAATTAATTACTGATTAACCGCCACATGTAATTTACCAGATAATAATTATCTATAAATATTTTTATAAATACTTCGACGATCGTAACATTTACAATTAACTATACGAATAGATGAAATCTTCGTTAGATAAAATCTGTAGGTACTATTCGAAATGTTTGTCGCATTAAGAAGCTATAAAATTAGGACAAATCATCCAGAGAAAAATGATGTTTAAATTAATGAAATTGTTTCTTTAACTTGGATTTTTTTAAGTCGAAATGAAAGGATCTTTAAAAAAATAAAAATTTATTTTGTTTCAAGAAACAACATTATTGTCATTTCTTAAAGTAAATAAATTGTTTGTTTAATTTAAACACTTTTCTAATTCAAAGAAAATACCTGCTGACAGAATATAATAAATAATTTCATTACTCCGGTTAAAAAAATATATTTTTCATTTAGAAAAAGATTTGCAATGTATATCTGAACTATTTTATTAGTTCTAATAAACGTAACAATGCATAACGCACAAATTTCTTGGATTAAAACAGATATTTTTTTATTCGAAGAAATGTTTCTCTGGGTGGTGAATTACGGCGAATTATATCGCGCTCCCGGTTTCTCACGTAGAGATCCACGCGAAATTGAAAGTTATATTACAGCGTTGTGTCGCGCACGTTAGTTCGAGTTATTCCTGACGGCGGGTCGATCCCCCTTCATATAGTAGGACCCCCGTCGGCACGTTCTGAATGATCCAATCTGTCCACACAATAAATAATCACGCGTATCGGTACGGCCTACCTGCGTCCGAAAGCCGTAACAAACTAATCCGTCATCGGTGCCCGACGCAGCGCCGGTGCACCTCGCCTGAGGATTTTCAGCGAGCGTCAATCACGCGCGCGGGGCACGGTGAAGAGCGCACGGTGATGAGGTCACCCTCGTTCATGCCCTTTATACGATCTAACTAAGTAGATCAACGAGCGTACATCTGATAGCGCCGAATTAGCAGTGCACTTGTTTGCACGGAAAAGATAGAGCAAAACGAGGAGGAGACGTGACACATTCATAGTATTCATACGTACATCAAAACGGAAAATTTTGATTCATTTTGACCCTGACCAGGTTGTTTGCTTCGATACTGATGAAATAAAGAAACGGTAATTACTGTTCTCTTGTTTCCGACATTCGCAAGATGCGCAATTTCTCCTAATTATTAAATGCGTTCCATCGTATCTCGCTAATATGTCCAAAATCACACTTGGACGCAGCTGGATAACATATGTCGCGTATTTCGAAGAGGAGGAGGACGGTCGCCCGGTCGGGCACACGGCGCGGCGGCGGATATCATAAGCGTTTACATTTCCAGCTATCGACTGGGTGAAGAGGATACGGGGGAGTAGGAGGTCAGGGAGAATAATAACAGCCGTGTAAATGCGTCACTAGGGCCCCGTTCGTTCGCATAATGCTATAATGCCTTTTTTTTTTTTTCATTTCGCTCACCCGCTCACTCCTACAATGCAACGTCGAGCCCTCCGGCCCCGCGCTCCTCTCGTCCACGCGCCGCCGGGGCCCCTCGCTGCTTCGGCGGTTCCCACTTCCTGCCTGGCATCGGTGATGCGCAGTGCCACCTCAACAACGAAATTCCCCAACGGTGCAGCGGTCCTCCTCGCTTTTGTTTCGTTCACGGTTGTTTCTTTTGTATGTATGACCGCGAACGTAGCGGGAAAGTTCGCGTCGGAATCCGACGATGATATAAAAGGAATTATAGATGTTATCGGCGGCGTGATTCGCGTGTTTCAGTGTTGGAGTCCGCGTTCAGATTTCAGCTAAGCTCTCCAACTCCTCGCGTGGCGGATTACATCCTCACATAATCCGAAGGACGATCTTGATCTCCTATCATCCCTCATGCCAGCTAGCGCTCGCGCGCGATGCTCAAAGGCATATTAATTAAGTGGCAAGTTACTAGTTAATATCTTTCAACAAAATAATAATGAAAAAAGGAAAAGTCAAGCGAGGGCTCGCTGCCCCCCTTACTCGACTACGTGTCTCTACCGGTTTACTCAACGCGTCAACACGCGAGCCTTGGCATTTTTCTGGTGTGATAATGGGGACTTTGGACGAGATGGGCGACGCGCGATGGGTCGCGCGCAACAATGTTGCGCGCAATCGCGCCTCGCTGTCGTTTTGTCGGCCGTTCGCGGCACAAAGCCGCGCGTGCTAGCTTTGTCCGGTGAAATCTTAATCGGAAGCGCGATTATCGCGATATCGTTATTATACGCTTCGCGCACTCCGCGTCCGCTCCGCGCGCTGCGACGTCGCGCTGGCACGAGGTCGCGCGCGCGAAGAGACGAAAAGTGGTTGAAATCAAACGCAATTCCGTAGTGGGCTCACGTGCCGCGAACAACGGTGACACCGTGACGAGCGGAATACCGCGTCGCGCGCGCGGAGCGGTACAACACCGTCACCGTTCCTTTTGTACCGTCGCCATTTGTTATTTTGTACATATTCATAACGGCGTTACATCACACCAGCGCGTACCGATGCATTCTCTCGCTCCCGTTGCCTTTTTTTTCTGCTTCCCCCCTCTCGGTATTTTTCTCCGCTTTCCGTTTCCACGTCCACGGATACCAATCAGTGGTTGTCATCTATCAACGTCCGCCGTTGATGCGTTTCACACGGATTCATTAGATCTTGAAGGAATGACCACGCAGAAACAGTGCCCCGCCGCCGCCGCTGCCGCTGCGCCGGTCGCGTCACAATTAAAATGCGATTAATGCATTGTGAGCGTATCGAGTCGCTGATTTCTGCTGTCGTAAACGTTTTTAAAGAGGCTCATTACTAATTGTTCAGTTGCGTTCTTGTTGAGGAGGAAAAACATGTCGTTATAAAGGATTACGAACAGGCAGCTGCACTCGTTGAAGAAATAAAGTCTGATTGAATCTATATTCCCCCCCGAACAATTCCAATTACTGTACTTCATAATTTTTCTCTTATCAAGAAACATTACTTCCTCTGATATGTATATGCGAGATAGCATTATTTTTCAAAGGCAGTTAATCTCCCTTCTGAAAGCACACGTTGCGCGAAAGCGTAAGCAAACTAATTAATTTTCCATAATTAGTAATTAAGTTTCTTCCCCGGAAGAGGCCTGACTTTCCTTAACTTCCTGTGTGGCGCCAGTAAATTTTCATTATCGGTCATGCTCTTAATCAATCCGTATTTCCTCCAATCAAAAATCTCTCTCTCTCGCATCGCGAAAGCGCCGTGTGATGAACGGCTGAAGTCTCGGATGAAGAGTCTCGTTTATTCCCTTCGGATTTCAGCGCGAGTTCGCGCGAGGCATTTACGCAGGATCAGCCGCAACCTGTGGTCCTGCGTTACGTGAGAAATCTTCGGGCACCGTTATTGTATATCGCGCCGGCTGTCGTTCGCAAGACACAAAGACCCTATTCATCCGCATGCAATTGCATGTGTAGGAACCGATCCTGACTTCCACCATGCTGCACGTCGTTTCGCGCTATCCTCTCTACCCTCCGCCTCCTCCTCCTCCTCCTCTCGGTCGCTCAACCTCGTTACCGCGTTACATCGAGGAGGAGGTAAAAGAATTCGCAGTAAGCCAAAAGCAATACGCGATCCCTCTGTAAAGTCTTCCGATCGCAAGCCGCAAATGGACGTTAACGGCGCGAAAACGCATTCGGATTAATATCTGCCCGCTGCTGTGTCGCGTACCTAACTGTCGGTCGATCGTAAAATCGCGAATTTGCTTGAATACAATTATTCATTCAACGTGGCTATACATTAGTAGCAATTACTAATCTTTCTATTACGTCGAGATTAATAGGGTGATAGTATTTTTACGACACGAGTTATTAGCTTTATAAGGTTATTAATATTAATTAACGCCCGTTTATTTCTTACGTTAATTGAGATGCAGTGATTTACAAACGGTTTCTCAACTGAGGATGAAATTATGCTCACGCTGAAAACCGGAAAATTTTGGGCTTTAATTTATGAAGAAGACGTACGTTTAACAGAATTAAGAAATTGGTAAAAAAACGCATCAATGATTACGTAGATAATTATTAATATGTAAATTATGACACGTAATTGTTACAAAGAAATATATATTAGAGCAAAGATTCCTTTTTCTCTTCTCTCTTGTCGACATCTTAATCGGATAAATAATGAAGATAATCGTAAACAAAATCGGCACACGTATCAGAATTAGCGTGCAGCGACTTTAACGAACGAACTAGCACAGGAAAAGCGGCGCAGCCGTTGTAGGATCAAATCGGGCGTATCTTTCTCATCGTAGCGGCGTATTTGGGAAAGCGCTGGTTGAAACCGCGACGGCCTCACTTTGCAATTTTCACGATATGGACATGACGCGGGACCTGACGGACATTCCCATGTCCGTGTTCTCGCGAGTTTCCACGAGCCGGAATAAGTCCTCGTTTGTAGGTGGGTACCTTCGTCACGGTGAGCGGTTCGCAGCATGGTTTACCGGACAATCGTGGTGGATGCGCTCGAGGACGATGAGCGGAGACAGGACAGAAGAGAGAAAGAGCGAGAGAGAGACAGAGAGAAAGAATAAATCGGAAGGAGGGAGAAAAATAGAGGGAGAGAGGCCAGGGAAAACAGAGAAGAGAGACAATCAGAGAAGAGAAAGGGAAAGAAAGAAAGAGAGAGAGAAGAAGAGAAGGGACCTTCTTCTTGGTAGCGGCCGCGGAGGAAGAGAGCGAGGGACCACCATGTACACAGAGAGGCGAGGGAAGCGAGGAGAATGTCGTGCTGTGCTCATCGAGGTGTAGATCCTCGTCCCCTGGGTCGTTCCTACGCCGTGGTCAGCGTCCCACTAAGCCACGGTCACGTTTACGTTGTCGCTTCAACCGCGTCTAAACCGTTGTCGTATGTGGCAACGTTAATCTTACTCGATCTTACGCGATCATCAGGATTTGTGTCGTCTTTCCGGTGGACGACAGGTTTTCCGCCGTTATATGATAAATATATTGCGTCGGTAGAAAATCAGCAAATATCGTCGTATCTACCGCTCACAGCACACAACCACACGAATAAGTTCGCGAACACAGGATCGTTACAGCTTCCATAAAAACAGAGATATTGGTTGTAATAAAAAAAATATAGGTATTATCCGCATCTCTTCACGAACGTAAAATATCAACGTTATTCTTTTTCGCGGAACTTTACAGTAGTAAAATTCATTCGACGATATTACGAATTCCGCGACTTCTCTTTCTCTCTTTCATATTTGCATGACAACTGTGCTATTATGTCGAAAGTTCCATCCCTTTCACGCTCGCGTCTCTCAGCGAAACTTGGCACTTGGCCCCTTCCATTAGAGCGACAATGAGGTGACTTTCGACGGCGAGGCGAGACAATACGAAACGATATCTTGATCTATCTCTCGGAAAGACAACAACTAGAGTGGCCCCTGCGCGAAATACCTACGGTATCCCTGAACACGTAGTGCTCGTCGCGCGATAAAATCGTTTACGCCGCGCCAAGAGTTTCGCTTCGGCGAGCGCCTCGCGCTTCGAATCGCACCTGGCGCGAGGTAGCAGGTTGCCGAGCGGCTGCGAAGACGATTGGTACCGCGAAACATTGCGAAAGAATTAATTTATGCTGCTACGTGAGTCGAAAATGTGATAATAGAACGAGAAAAAAAACGGCTAGCCATACAAGTCTCCAATTATATCTTTGCCAAAAATAAACTGTATTCCTTTCGTAACTTGAAAAAAATAAAAATATATTTTATCAATAAAATATCACACTTTTAAGAGACATATCAGCAAGAGCATCCAAATTCCAAATCTTCAATTGCAAGCCTAGAAAGACACACGCGATTTGTTTTGTCATGGAAATAACTGTACTGCAGGAAAAATTACTAAACTTTAATAAATATTTATTCGAATAGTATAATACTAATGAAATATTTACTAAATGTAGGAAATACATATTTATTTAGTACAAAAACACTAATTTAAATATCATTTTTTCTCATAAAGTAAATATTTATGTACTGTGTGTGAATATTTCATTAGTACTATTCGAATAAATTGTTATTAAAATTTAAGAATTTTTTCTTCCATAGAGATGGCATACCCAATCCTACTTTAATCGCATATAATTTTCATAATAAACAAATTGTATTTTTCTAATCAAAGCAATAAACATTAAAAAATACAATAGCAATAATTATAGCAAGCACATGTATACTTAAAAAAAAAATACTATAAAAAAAAAAATTAAAACTTTTCCAGAAATTTGTTAGATAAATCAAGAGGTTTTCTAAATAATGTTTTGAAAATTTCAAACTTTGAATTTAAAGAAAAAATATGTCACAATTGCAACTCTATAAAACAAATGACACATTTAGATGTGGCATATCTAAGTACAGACTTTCGATTGTTATTGTTTAAAGATTATTTGCTGATTTTTACGCTGTCCTTTACGCCAAAGAAGAAGAGCATCTAACGTATTAAAAAAAATCTATCAGATAAATTAGTCAATTTTCAAATTTATACAAATGTCAAGAAAAAAAAAACATCTGTCTGGACATGCCACATTAGTGTATTGTTTTAGGATTAATACACACAAAAAAACCCTAAATCTCGACTGTTTGCGTCATCATTATGCATACATTCTTATCCGCTTCATATCTAATCTCGGTAACGGTCCCTACGTACGTCCACTTCCATCTCTTTGTGTGTCGCTAATGCTCAGCAGGCTCGTATTTTCGCGATCGCGATCAGGCCGCGGAAGAGGAAACGCAATCGTTCCGCCGTGCAGGTCGATATCTCAATCTCGCCTCCTCTTTTTTTTCGTGCGTCTTCGCGGATACCTGCGTCTGCGTCTCGGACGCAGCCGGCGAAGCAGTCCTTTACCGCGTGTACTTTACGGGTTAGGCCGGGTCGTTCGCCAACCGAGTTGTAAACCATGCGCGTGCTGTACATGGTGCACGCGATGTGCCGCCAAGCTGCCGATTTCCGTAAAAGTATAGAAACGCTCTCGCGCGCGGCCCGGCGGAGCGCGAAGCCGGCTCCTCCCGGCTTACCTAAATAGACCTTAGCGCTTCCACGAAAGCGAGCGCAAAGACGCATTCCCGCGATGCACGGACTTGATGCACGGTTGCGCTTAAGGCGAGTCCCTTACGTCTTAATTCGTGCATGTGTGAGAGAGCTCGAGAGCGGAGCGCGGTCTACCGCGAGGTAGGTAGGTAGCCTAGACGAACACAAACAGGTGTGAGATGCGCCGCGCGAGGAAATGGCGGAACTAATGTTACTGCGAAACGTTTAATGCGCGCATACGTATTCCATTCATTATACATGTCGTGTACTCGTGTTGTATGTACACCCTAAATAGCGCTTTCCGATTCTTCGGAAGATTAAACGTCTCGAAGCACCAGCATGTCCAACAATGGCATTAATATAGAAAAGGTTGATCTTTACGCGATGTAGTAATTAGATGAATGGGAAACCCGACAGGAACCGATGAGAACAATAACTGATGCCTTCACAAACGGTAGCAAGAATATCTAATTAACGGACTTTGCACGTCCGTCTATCGGGAAAGAATACCGCGTGAAATTATGCTACCGCAACCGGACGCGGGCGGGGGTCGTCAATGCATGTTAAATCGCATATTAAGAGATATCAGCACTTCCACGCTGATCAATCCTCGCGCAAATCGGATGGCGGCGCGTTCAAAGCGCGCTAAATCACGCGTCGAAAGAGAGAGAGAGAGAGAGAGAGAGAGAGAGAGAGAGAGAGAGCCTCGTTGAGACGTCGGAGTTTGTGAGTTTCGCAAGCCGGAAGAGCGAGTCGCCATCGGCCGCGGAGACTCATTTGCAATCGCGACTGGCGTCGCGAACTGCTCGTCGCTTCTGACGCACCCGGCCGTGTATGCAAATGCAGCCGCGTGCAAAAAACGGCGGCGGAGGCAACAGCAACAGCAGCAACGGCGAACCGTGTTTACAGCAAAGTACGTGTGCAACAAAACGGACGGGAACTCGGTGAACGAGTGACATTGCGCTACCGCGCAGGATGATGAAGTAGATTCCCTCGTGGCGAGGATGTGCTTTATATCATGCTTATACGACCGCCGCTGTGCGCACCGATGCGCCTGCCCGCGCACCGTTGCGGCGTGACGCAGGTAGTAATGTGACGCACTCGTGAGATAAAGTCTTATCTCGCCGGCACGCTGCATAGAGCTCGCGCGCGCGCGCGCTCGCGCTCGCATAGGATTCGTGATTCGTCGTGATCTCGCGCCGGAAAATCCCGACATTAGCATACGCGCGAGAGAAACACATTTCGATCGCGCAGATCGCGATATAGTAACCCGGTTTGTGTGAGCGCGGTCGAATCGCTCGATCGACAGAGGCGGTCGGCCGGAAGTCAGAGCTCGCGTGTTGTTCGCTCGGGATTTACATTTTAAAGTGCCGGCATAGAACATTATGGAACAATTTATTGTTTCTAGGAATCGCTCGGTGCGCGGCGTACGCGCGAGATCTAGATGTGAATCATGTTTTGTGCTTGAAATAATTAAGGCAGACCGAGAGCATAAATAAAGTATGACTGTCCGAACACACGGGACAGCGTACCTATCTCGCGCTAAAGCGCGAAATTAAGTTAGAGTTCGGCGAGATATGACATGATGGCACATAAGATATAAAATGATGATGGGGCAAAAATTCGTATTCAACGTGTTGCGGTTTCACGTGGAAGATCTTACGGTTAGATGTTGAAACGGTACATTGTGTTGAACGCGCGTATGTACCGCTGCGCTTTCCAGGCGCATCCTCGGCTAACCGCTGGAAACGCTCGCGTTCGACACAGCTTTCAGCAACGTCCTTTCTTACATGCTTGTCCCGTGTTTTTGGTCTTAACGCTTTGACAGACGTGGTAGCGCGCGGCCAGATAGGCGGCTGACAAAAACGCGTCACGACGCGTCGTCGCAGTCATATAAGTGCATGACGCTTCCGCATTCATATGGAAACGGGAATAACCGATTCTTCCCAAATTAAAGCACGCAAAGCGAAGAACCGTCACTAAAGTTCTCTTTCTTACCCAGTTTCACGCGGAACACGTACGGTCGTATGAAATTGTTTTTACATATCGATACGTGATTTTCTATTTTCGGCGATTAAAATTATTGAAGTTCCGATTGCGCGTCTTCAAGCATTTTGGTACAAAACACCCGTAGCGTCGTCCACTATGCATGCACAAATTCCCATCTCCAGGAGCATCCGTATGTACGCGTACACATACGCACACAACCGCGAGGAGCAGGACCCGTAAGCCGCAGCCGCATTATCCGAAGTACTCTTCGGCGCATAGCGGGCACATGCAATTTTCGAGCGGGTTCTGCCAGCTGGGATGTTGGAGAAAGAAAGAGGCGACGACGAGCGGTAGGAAATGCGCGAGGAAGAAGCGGCAGGGAGATAGGAGAGGGAGGGGGAGGAGGAGCGTAATTTTACCCTGGTTGCCGGTAATTTCACGCTTTTACTCGGGCAGGTTAGCAAGGCGCAGCTCGTTCTCGTGGAAAATGTCGTACCCGTTCGCGAGTTCTCCTCTTCATCCCCTCTCGCGTCGCTGTCCTCGCTTTAAAGACCTGCTAGCTCACGAAAACGCAGACGGTGCCGGCAGATAGTTACGGGACATGAGTTCCTTGCTCGCGGGATTTTATCGCCCCAGAAATCTTCCGGTGTATCTACACACGCGTGCGTGCGTGCGTGCGTGCGTACGTACGTGGGTGCGTGCGGGCGTACGGGCGTGCGTGCGTGCGTTCGAGCGCGCGACTGGCAAACTTATCGTCGGTCTAGATTCGCGACTGTTCACTTATTAGCGCGCGTTTGTGATTTATCGTGAACACGAGCTCTCCACGAGGATTAAGCAATCCGATCCTTAACGCCGGTGAGGGATGCGAGCGTTAAACGGGGAGGCTTTTATCGCGGCTGTCGTAATTACGTCTGCGAATTCGTAAGAGATTCTCCGTTCTCTCGCGGCAGTTAATTTCCGTTGTCTCCACTACTACGCTTTGTTTACATTTAACAAACGAGGCTGTGAAAGGACGAACCGTGAAATGCGGTCGGTCAAGATAAACTGTTGATACATTGTCTTAAAGATTGAAGCGTTATTCGGAGAAAGGAAAGCATTCAAATATGTACTCTCTACTTGCTAATACAATCCGCATACTCATTGCGAATTATTACGCGAGATCATTATACAAGAACCGCTGTAATTATCTCATTCCAAATTCCGCCCTTTCTCCCCGTTAAGGATTCCCCTTCTATAATAGCATCGTAAAAATGATTAAAACTGGTTTCGTTATTTATGCATACATAAATTTCATGCCTCGCACGAAAGAGGAAACTTACCGAGATCGTACCAATCGTAGAGCTGATTTGTGTTATTTATTCGCGCGCGACATGTACGATCATTGACGAAAACGGCAATCGAATGCATTCGAATTTACTACTTGTACAATGAAGCCTTAATACTGCTTCATCGATCTAAATATTAATCAACTAAAGATGACATGATTGGAAAATATTTGAAATAAAGGCAACAGAAATATTTGATGCACATTATAAAAATTTTATCAAATAAAATAATTTAAGTAAACTTTATCACGTAAATTTATCAAATATTTAATATTAAAAATCATTTATACTTATTTATCGCAGAAACTCGTTTTCTCAAATATAACGATACAGCGTTAACGACACTGTAAAATATAAAAAAATTTGTGATGTAAAAAATGTCCACATTTCTCAAATGATATTCTCGTGCTATTCGGTGGATGAAGGTATCAATGTACCTCATTAAAATAAAGCATTTCTAATACGTGCACGTACACGGTAGCGCTGATAGATATGCTCACGCGAGAGAGGAGGGCTTCAGAGTTAGTATCGGCTGCTCTCTCTCCTTAGAGGCTCGAAGAAGCGATCGTTTGCAAGGAGCACCGAGCGATCGTTGATAAGCGCATAGATGCGCCCTAAGGAGTAGGCGTAATAAATTGTTTGCTGATTCTATTGAGCCTACGCGACCGACAACAATGGCACAAGCGAGAGAGAAAAGAGAGGGAGAGAGAGAAAGAGAGAAAGAGAGGGAAAACCGGCGAATGAATAATAGTTCGAAAGGCGCCGAACTGTCGTCGTCTTCGTTGTCTTAACTTATGGAGCGAATTTTAATTCCCTGCTGCACGTTGTGTTTTACAGCATATTTTTTTTTTTCAAACACCATTCATTCTAATGTTTTTAACTGAAATCTATCATGTACCTCATTTTAAATCTATTGCATCTGTCATAAGTGAAAATTGTCCAGCCTAAAATCGATACTTGGCAACTTGGAATAATTCCTGATACTATTCTGAAGCGTGAAGACAAATGTTAGATGTACGTAGTAGATGTTACGTCAAATCGCGTACAAATCGAAAATTGTTCAACGCAGTCGGAGGGTTAATTTATCCTGCGGCATGACTGCCATAACCCAAAGTACTTTCACCGATCAGCACATATTTCAATTTTACTCCGTTCCATACGTCGATAACGCGCTGTAATGCGGCGGTTACATATCCCGTGACTAATTTCTAGCAATCAGCTGCATCGGCACCTAAACCCGCCGCAATCGCAGGATTGTGAAAGAAAAACCGGATTTTTTTATACTCGTTACAGACAGGACGCGAATATGCTCAGATTTCAACATTCATTTCGAATCTTTTTACTTCATCTACGTCAGTTGTGTTTATATGGAGCGGCGGCTGTCTGTTTCCTTGATTTAGTTTTTATCTTGTCTTTTTCTTACTTGTACAGTTGATCTTTGACGGTACGTGTCGATACATGTGAGCACGTCTCAAAGACGTGAACGTATTACGATAACAGGTGCCTTATTCCACCTCCTACCTTAGCATTTTTTTAACCTCGATCACACCAATGCATTCTTTATATACAGTTTATAACATTATATAGTCTATAAAAATTACAATGACACCGACCGCTAACAGGATATTACTTTCCACTTCAATTTAAATTAATGGTTTCTCGGTAAATCAAATGTAGGAAATTGTTATCGAGAAATTTAATGTTAGATGTCAAAGCTCCGCAAGAAAGAGAAGAATGCTAATACTAAATCTAGCATAAAATTGCATAAAATTAATTTCACTGTAAATCATTCTAACGAACAATGATATAATAGATGCCATTTGATGCGATTTGAAAACAAAGAGAGAGATAGAGAAAAGAATTTATTGGAAAATAAATTCCGTATAGTCGTTCTTCCTTCTTTAGAAGACAAATAAAAACATTGATTACGCCCGCGGCAAGACGTTAAAATTAGTCGCATGTATATACATCGAGCGAGTTAATAATGTACGCCTTATTAATTCACACGAGGGAATCCCGGACTGGAAAATAATTTTTCCGCAAAGACCGACATTAGATATCGCGATGATGTCGTGCGTTTCATCGTCCGCGGGTATCTTCGCACGGTTCGTTATATCACGTTCTCTAGCCTCCCGTCAATGAATCATTAGCGAGCGTATCAAAGGAGCCGCGTCCACGTCCTGTCCATATTCGGCCGCAACGCGGCGGTATTTCCAGGAGTCAGGCACGCCAACGAGATCGCGTATCTTCGCGCATCTCGCGCGCAGTGGCGTCTCACATGAGACCATTGTCTCGCGTTTCCGCGGCAAGGTGAGATGATTGCGCAACGTACGGAGGAGACGCGGGGACGTGAGGAGATGATATCGTGAACGCATCCCGATTCTGAACTAAGTATGACTAAGTGACTACACGTCCCGCTTTAGACAGTGTGTCCCATCGCCCACTTAATCTTCAAAACGTAATGCTTATTTAATGATCCGCTCGCATTCGGGCTTACAATACTGGGAAAAGCAGAAAATAATAATAGAAATAATTTATTAAAGGAAGTGTTTATAAAAATTAGTTGAGAAATATTTTGTGTGTAATAAATATAAAAAAAGAAAATAATATTTAATATTTATATATACATTTACTTGAAATGAGATATTTATTTTACATTTCGTTACGAAAAATAAGTTGTCTATTTTCTATTATACATTTTATTATTTTTTATTTTTTTTAAATCCAAAGTAAAAAAGTTTTTAATTAATAAACAATTTATATTGAATTTATTTCAATTTTTTATCAAGCAGTGAAGAAAATAATAAATGTATAATAAAAGATAGAAAACTTATTTATCTCAAGTAATTTATTAAAATTGATTTATAATTAAAATGAAATGTAAAATCATAACCTTTAAATAAATACTTTTATTATTATTTTCCGTTTTTCCTAGTGCTGCGGTTGAATGTCGTAATAGATCTTTGCGCGAGATCAATCTTTTTCACATGTTTTCTCCGACTGTTTTTTGTCATTGCAGTTTTTCTTTTGTAGTGTTTTATATCTCAGAATGCTTTGCTCTTGAAATCTAATCAGCTTAATTACGTTTCTGAGTTATTCACACTACGTTCACTTCATCGTGCATCCGCAGTCGACTATCGAATCAATTTTTCGGCGAACGCGAGAACTCGATTTATGGACGCCCTATACAAGTGTCGCGCGTAAATCACCGGCGGGCGAGCGACGGCGATGCGAGGAAAAGTGGGACGCATCGTGCGGACGCGAGTCTTCTTCGGCGCGACCGGCGAGAGAGTCGATTTACAGTCGCAGTGACATTTCGCTCCTGTAAAAGTCCGATTGTTCCGGGATGCTCGGCCGACACGCGAAACGATTTGATTTATTTAATAAACCTTCCGTGACTGTGAGTCACTCGTCGATCAAGTGCGGTAGTTACAATGGCTCGACAAAGCGACTCGTTTCATTTTGATCTGCACGGTTACAACACTTTTCGTCGCGACTACAAGCATGTTTACATATCTAATTACATAAAAGACTCACTTGAATAAAAATCAGCGCGTGCTTATTGGCAACGGAAGAGTTAATAGTAATAATAAACTGTTTTCTTAAGCGTTTACTTATCCAAGGGCTGACAGCTTCGGCCCGAGCTTCATAAGATTGCGAGTGAATGTTTGCATTACCTGTAACAAAAAGAAAATACAATCGTAAGTTATTATGCACACTTCAGTAAAACACAATTATTACACTATCTAATGTTCTTCTAAAAATCACACAGCTCGAGCTCCATTTATTTCATTTAGAGATAGAGATCGTGGCGCATGTGGAGAGCGCGATAGTAGGCCGGTGTATAGTTAAGGCTTAATCGGAAAATTGGTCTGTTTAAAGCGCCACGCATGGCGCGTGAGTACGTTTTAATTACCACTTCATCCAGCGAACATCCCGGTGCTTATTAAATGTGCTCGTAAAGGCACGATTTTCGCACAAGACAATGCGCCACGCTGACCTTAGGAAGCTCGACGTTGTTTTCCCGGCGCCTTTAAGGCACGCTCATTAATCTCGATCGGTGAGTCAGCCTCTACTAGGAGAACTTTCATCGAGGCGTGGGCCTACCTAAGAGAGGATCTACCAAGTGATCTATTCTTCAGCATGCAATATTTCGCTCGCTTGCAAACCTATAGCAGCGAATTACCGACGCCATACATGGCAACGTCTCGTAGCGAGTGTTTCTAGAGTCATAATTTCTAGTATTACAGGCGTTACTTAATAAACGATTAATGGCTAAATAAAGAACGTAGGAAAAGGCAATCGTATACTTTGTTGTTCCCTTTACTCCGTATCCCACATGTTCCGCAGGTATACAGGCTCGCGACAGATCGATGGAGGGGTTAACGGGCTGCGGCAGGAACTCGCGTGCGTCGTTGAGAATCTTCATTAATCAGAGGCCAATTAATCAGAGGGTCAATTGTAGGACGCGTATGCGTCGCGACGCACGCGGGCCCTTCCTTCAGGCGCGGCATGTGACCACGCTCGCCGTGAGGGGAAAGCCGTTACAAGGTGGTGGTTGGGAAACGGTTAATAGGACAAATTACGCTAATAAAAGGTAACAACGCCAGCCGTTTTCACGGTAGAATAACAATGCAGGCCTCGCAGGTCCATTTGAATATTTCCCTAATGCCGGCCCGGTGGGCCGGCGCGGCGGACATGCGCGCGCTTTTTCGTACGCATCAATGCCCGTAGGTATACGTTCGTCGTCTGTCGTCCGGAAGGGTAGGTCGTCGAAACTATTTCGAAGCGCAGTCAGTCTCTCGAGAGAGGCGGCCGGCATGTCGGCATTAAATTCGTTCTGCCATCCTGATCAGCCATTCGTCTACGCGTTGCCGCGCAGAATTTATCGCTCCTCCTTGACGCGCTTCTATATCGACCGCGCTGTGTACACACGTCTCCGTCACCTTTCCGCTCCTTTCTGCGCCTCGTGCTTTTAATGTAGCGTTTCTCCTGTTTTTATCTCCGAATAAATTGCCCAAAAGAATTTCTCGTATCATTTCATTTGTAATTTATGATTTAGTGCACGATAGAGGAATATTACAGTCCGATTCAATTAAATGTCGAATAACGGGCTGTCACTTATTTTATTTATTCGATTGTATTTATATATTACTGTCTTTACTTTTAATTTTTTTGTTTCGTTAATATTGTTATTAAACTAACAAAATATTTCCAACTGAACTGATACTGTTGATTCAACTGTATTTTTTTTCTCTATGTAGATATTAGAAACAGAAATTAAAATTTTAGTATCAGATTTTTTCGATGAATATTAGGGATGAATAATAAATTATGTTGTATCTTGTACGACACATTTATCTTGTCTTACGTCTTATTGGTATCCATTGTGCGTTAAGTTTAATATTCATTGAGAAAATTGATTCTAAAATTTTAATTCCTATTTCTAATATCTAATATTCCTCTATTTATTGATTTTGAAGTTATAATTCTTCATAGCCTTTTTCTTTTGTCGAAAGCAATTACTGTGCGATACAACAATTGCTCCAATATATCCAGAATTTGACAAAAAGACATACTAAACATCATTTTACGTTGTGAAAAAAAGCATCTAATTAAAGTAATTAAAATAAAATTGCACAAATTAAATATTACTATAGAAAGAGAGATTTTCGTCGCCGCGCGCCATACTGTTTTGTCACAGGGAAACGCTTCGAGCCTCGTATTGGACGGGGATCGATTGCCGACGAGCGATGGTCGAGGGGGATTCTCCAAATGCGAGGCCGCGCTAAAAGCACGCTTAATTTTACCGTGACACAGGAGTATCGGGTACCAGCCAATCGGAGCGTGAAGCGATGACGTAGTGGAAAAAAAAAGAGGACATGACCAATGAAGCTGTACGGCTGCTCGTCGGGTAAGCGACCGAGTCGATAGGCCGTGGCTTTCATGCTTTTTAGAAGAGCCCCGGGAGCCGATAAAAATGGACCATAAATTCGCACGACGACGTCTGAACACATTTTCATTCTTAAAACGCTTCGCGATGCGCACGTTGAATATTTTCCCCAACGAGGTCTTTCTCTCTTTTACTAATTCTTAACGAACTGACGCTCGACGCTTTCTATACGATGATGCACGCACCAGACATTCCGCTTTGCGGATATCATAAATTCCTGCTGCGGTTCCTAATGGAAATCTTAATAGCAAATTACACAACGCTGCGATCGCTCGCAACTGCTGCAGCGGTGCAAAGAGACGCAACAGCGACAAAATAATATGTACGTTGGTTACGTTGAAAATTTCGTCCCTTCGAATTTCGACATGTGCGAAAAGTGGAATAACAAATCGCTTCTCGCGAGGCTGAAGCGCGCCCGAGTGTTCACCGCTCGTCGTGGTGTAAACTCGAGGGGGAGGATCCGATGCGTTTAGGCAAATCCGAATTACAGTGTATCCTTAAATGCGTAATTCCCGTAACGGCGAAGAACGTACATATCGCGGATTGTTAATTCCGACGCTATACGAAGGCGCGCGCGGCGAACGCGAAAGGCGAGCAGCTCGTTTCCAGGCTACGTTCCACGGAGGTACGCCCGCTTACGTTTTAACGTTCTGAAGCCTGCCTGCCTGTTACGGTGATCAGGTGTTCTCGCGTTCGCCCCTTCCCCGCCAGCAATTATATGTACATATATATATATATATATATATGAATATATATGAATTATTGCGACGGGCATCAGCAGACCGATCGCATCAGACCGTATGTTGAAAATAACGTGCAACGCGCCTGGAAATTTCACCACCACGTCACCGCTCGAGTAACTCGAGATAGTTTATATCAAGAGGAAACGCATGAATATGTAGTCTCGATGCCAACTCTATCATCTATGTAATTGCAATTCTTGCAACAAGAATATACGCTTCACTTTCTTCTTGCGTACATTTCTCGAGACGAGATATATATATATATACGTAAGTAGATGAAGCCACTGGATGACATTTCGGTCTAATGACCGCGTAAGAAGGAACTAATTCTCGGCGCGTAGCGCGAACGCGCTCGCAGGTTAAATACGCAATTTCCAGGCCCCGCGGTCGTTAATTCCGCGCGGCGGAATAGCGTAGCTATAGGGAGCGCAGGCTCGTTTCAGGCCACTTTTCACGAGCCGCGCCCGCTCGTCCACGAGTAACGTAGCCACCGCTATTATAACGACGATCAGGTGCCTTCCTCCTTCGGTGCTTACGAGCGGCAACGGCCGCGGCATCGCGCGGAACGGGGCGGTGCCGCGCGAGTTCGAGCGCGGAGAGGTAGCGAAATCGTAAAGTTGCCCCCGTTCGTAACTTCGCGGCCGCGGGCGCAACGGGGCAGTAAAGGCGTCCTGGATTTCCATGCTGCGGCCGCGAAAACGAGCGCGCTTACGCGCCCGCGGAACGTAAAATCGCGGCGCGGCACGGAAAGCCGCGCGCGGAGCGTCGTGCCGGCCATAAAACGCCGCCGCGCCGCCGGCCTCATTCTACGATCTCCCGCGTGTTTTCTTTCGCTTCTCACCTCGCCTCCTCGTTTCGGCACGTCACGATGGAATGCCTGTTAACCCCCTCGTTTCGATTTGCGGACTGCCACACTCTGTCGTGCGGGGTGCGGCGTTTCTTTTATGCGATAAAAAAATGACGACGTCGTTAGTGAAGAAACTTAACGTGTACACGGAAAGAACAATTTTGCTGTACTAGTACACCGAAAAAACAAATTTATTGAAAAACTAAAATATTTAATCCGATTCGTGCGACTAAATGAGTTAGTTTAATTAATTCTTAGGTAATCTAAAGAACTGTATCTTTTTTTTGTACAACTAAATATTTGTTGAATCAACTCAATGTTTCGTTGATCATATCGGATTAAATGTTTCGGTTCTTTAACAAATTTTTTCTTAGTGCATCTAAAAATTTAGCTAGATACAGATCAGAAAATAATTTTATGTTAGGCTATCAAAATAATTACACTGAAATATTTGATGAAACAGATCAAACATTTAGTTAAATAGTGATGAAACTATACAGCTATAATCGAATGGTTCGTTAAATGCAACCAAGATTTTAGTACTAGTGACTACAAAATTTATTTGATCACTATCTAATTAAACGTTTGATTGATATTTCTGTCAGTATACAGTACACATTGAATGTTGAATAGCCTTTTGAAAATCTTAAAACTGCGATTGTAACGCGTTAATATTATTATTATCATTTAGGTCACGGAATGTTCCATTATTGAGAGTTGTTTTCGCGATGCAGTTACAGTAGTTATTAATTACTTCTGTCTTGACCCGACGATCAATATCCAATAAACAAAGCGTTATGCTTATCAGCACGATGATCAATCCGGCGAACGGTCGTTAACGAACTATTCCGGTCTTTAATCATTTCTATTGACACATCGCGAAGTAAATGCGGTATCGTTCAGCGTCGACGTGGCAAGGTATAAAGCGGAAATTATATGCTTGTCATCGACGCCGCCGTTTGGGAAACACAATGCAAAAGAGCCATGATAAATCAGTCTTACGACACTTCTGGAAGCAGTATCGACAGCATGTAAAAGTCGCGGCGCACGGTGAGCCGTGTATATCGAGCCTCGCGGCGATTGCGGAGCGAGTTCTTTGCTCGCGCGCTCGCGATCTCTGCCCTTTCCTTTTGCTTCTCACCTTGCCTTCTTTTGACGTTTACCGAAGCGCTCCTATTTCCTTTCCCGCACTTTTTGCCAACGCCATCCGCGTATTTTGTCCCCCCCCTCGATGAACGCGTAAAGTCGGAGAGCATTTATTACTAACTACGACTATAAATCGTGCAATTCGATTTTTTTGTTCACATTCCACGTACACGGTATTCTTTATTACTTGTTGCTTTGCATTTTTCCTTATTTTTTTCGCATCTTCGCATCAAATCGAAGCAGATCGTCTGTTCAACGCGACAACTTCGTAACGCAAAATGTCAAGAGCGCAAGAAAAAAAATTTACGAACGATTTATCACAAACTTTTCTCAAAAATACCTCGCTCTCTTTATCGGCACGACTTAATCTGTACACGATGGAATAAGCTGATGGAAGTGCTGTTCTAGATAGGTTCACGGTCAGAGCTCGTAGGAACCCGTTTCTTCCCACTTTGCCGCAGCGACGCAACGACGCAGCGCGATATCAATGAATACGGCAAACTGGACTGCACGCAGACGCACGCGGTCACCGCGAGCAGACATGATTTTAATCGACAGATCGTAACGAGGCGGCCTCATTAGCAGCCGGTTGCCCTTACGACTTTGATAATTATCCGCGAGCAACCGGTCGGCGCGGCGGCGGCGCGCATTATATCGCGCCAGATCTTCCATATCGCGGACGATACGGAAGAGGAATACGTATTCCTTCGCTCGATGGATGCATCAACGTGGGAATTTCGTAGTTGTTAATGCGGCACCGTTAACTAGGCGGGGAATTTTTAATTTGGAAGGAAGACAGAATTGTACAGCGAGCGCGACGCGGCAGCAGCCATGTAAGAGTCCCACCGTTACACGATCTGCAAACATCGGCAGCTCGTTAATTCTTAATTTATGAACTGCGAAGGGCCGCCAGTACGACACCCGTCGCGATTTGTTCCGGCTTCTCGTGGTAAATTTATGAGTTGCGTAATTATCGCCTTAATGGAATTCCGCGCGGTGAACGCTTCGCGTTAACGCGAGAATAGACGGAAAATTACCAGAGATGAATCCATCTCTCGGTCGTATTGGTTTCTGATCTTCCGTCCTTAACGTTATTAATATTCGCGGTGCGTATAAATCATTGTTACTGTATTTTATTTTGTATTCATGATCAACGTATGTCACACGCCCCGAGTTCCTGGTCATCGTCGTCGTCGTCGTAATTAGTATCGTCGCATTTTACAAAATCAAATCGAATTTTTTTTTTTTCGAAATACCATCCGCAAAACGGACAACAAATCCTCGATATATTATTTGCGGGCCGGATATGATCATAAAGATTCTGCGCGATAAAGTGTAACGAGTTCGAGCGAGTTGCGAAAGGAGGGGAAGCGATCTATTACGTTGACGTCTATGTCACGTTACCAAGACTGAAGAGACCAATTAAGAGTATGTAACTCGAGTCTCTCCACGTCACACGGAGAATCGCACCTTCTTCACGCGTATCATTTAAAAGATACAACAATTTGGAACGATGATTAAATTTTTATACACTGTTCGGAAGAACGTAATAAAATTGAATCACTAGATTATCTTGACGAGAGCTACTGTCTCTGAACTGGCATGCGACATCGCGGTCATTTTGACTCCAGATGCACGTCAGAAGGTTAAATACACTTGGCCGAATGGAAGTTCCGCCACGGCGATGACTGGAAAACGCCGTTGCGCTACGTGGGCCTCGACATGAAAGTGAGATAGCGATCCAACAACTTTAATTAACTTTGACATTGCCGCTGTAATTACAGGCGTCATTAAAAGCGGGGGCATTGTAATTGAGTTAAGGAAAGCGATTTGTACCGCGGAACAAACGGGGAAAAAGTCCTGGCTCGTCCCGACTTCCCGAGATTGCTCGCTTTATATCCGTTTTACATCTCACGTTCTCCAAAAAGTTTCGTCTTAAAACTCTTTACCGTCAGATATAGGACTCGCGTCGATTGGACGTGAATGTGAAGGACGTTATTTCACGTAGAATAATAGACACTGTTAAAAATAGACAGCAAAATTTTATGTAATGCAACAGCAAAAGTAAATTTCAAGCGGGTACATTAAAAAACATTTAACGTTGTCAAAAGTGCGCTAAAATTTCGTGCGCATAATTTTCAGTACAGACACATTAAATTTAATGTTTAACTTAAAAAATACATTGAACTCCATGACATGTCTAACAGTGTACGAATAATATAACGCTCCGCTCTACGTCTTCCAGTCGTGTAAAATTCGTCCTTTATTTATGTTCCCCCTTTATTGGGCACTTTTTATTTATGCCGACTTGCCGCCCACCACAGATGCATTTGCAGGCATGCACCGCTGAGAATCGTGCACGTCCAACGGCGTAGGAAACGCGCATCCTTCAATGCAACGCCGCATCTTGATTTGCCCGTACCGCCTCGCCTCCCCCGCCTCGCCGCCCTCGGAGCACTTTTCAGCGTTACCCCGACAATCTGCCTCCGATCTCGCGGGGTCAAGAGGATTATTTTATGAATATGCATAGGGCCGCTACTCATACATATACATGCGCGAGTAATTCATAATGGTCCACTCCCCCTCCCGACGTCCGACGCGTCCGCATTAATATCTAGTTTACTCTCGCGTTTCGCCCGGCCGTTTCTCCGCGGGGTGGAGGAGGAGAAAGAGGAGGAGGGTGCGCGTTTTAAGTGGCTTGTCGACACTGTATGACAGAAACACGGTTACCGCGGGGCCGGTGTTACGTCGTTTTCGGTGTAACGTTCGCTTATGAATAGTTATCGCACGCGAGACGAAGACGGATCAAAGTCGGCCGCGCGGGGATGCATATGCGGTCACAGCGCAGCGTCCCTGCGCGTGCATAACACTCTGCAAAATATCACCGTTATTTTATTAGATTGTTGATAAGACGGTATTTCAGGCTACCTTCTTTTTTTAGATCGCGTGCTCCAGAAAATCACTCTTGTCGACCAATATCGTTTTTATCATAATAAGCGCAGCATGATAGGTGAAGAAACACGATTCGGTCGGAAACATGACTGTGATTACAAAACGAGCGTCAACAAATTTATCATGCAATTAATCTATCATATAATTAATTTTTGTAAACAGTAGGTATAATAAAATAGTAATGTATATTAATTTTTCCTCATACGTTTTCTTCTTCCCTCTCTATCTTCTTTTCTTTCCATCTCTATCTTTACATACTTAGCCTATGTATATTCCTAAAAATACACGTTTATAATTTATAAAACATTATTATAATATATGTGAGTAACTTGTCTATTGTGACTACGTGAAAACATTATCATACATAAATGTAGCTTATCTCTGTGTGGGAAAAGAGATTCATCGTATACATTAACGCACAATTATAGTACTGATCACGCGCGGGCATAAGAGAATTGATTTATTAAATGAGGAGCAAAGTTTTTTGAATTTTTAACTTGTTAGAAACGCAAGGCATTCATGCCAAATCTATTCGCGAGTTATCTATTGTATAATATTTCCTTGAGTTACATGCAACAATAAGATATATTGTTTCCCAGCGTAATAATAACAGCGATTATTAACTTTGAATAATTTGATGGTCTAGACTAGATTCTTATATAATATTTCTAAGTCTAATATTTCTTGTCTTTATGTGAAGACTAGCTTGCGTGAAGACTATACTGGGAGAAAAAAATTTCTAAATTTTAATAAATTTTAATAATTTTAATATTTATTCAAACAGCGCTAATGAAACTTACGGTACATAAATAATTTATTTTATAAGAAAAAAAAATACTCAAGTTAGTAGTTTTTGTAGTAAACAAATATTAATATATTTACAATTAGTAAATATTTCATTAGTACTATTTGAATAAATATTTATTAACTTTATATTTAGTAACTTTTCCCACAGTGTACGCCCAAGAGAACTAGTTTCATCAATGTCTATTCTTAAGTTTGTTTTAAAATCTCTTTTTTTCTAAATAATAGTACCGATCACGTTACACAGAGGGTAAAGGAAGGTTTAGTTAACCGCGATTAGAGTTAATCGAGGGACTAAGGCCTCACACGCGCAATTAACTGAGGCGCGAGCTTCTCGGTACTTAGGCAATCCGACGTTAATTCCAGCGGGAAACTACGCTATCATCGACAAAGTATCCATTTCCCAGTAATACCGTGCCGCCTTTCCGCGGTAGTATAAACCCGTTGTAATCTCTTCCTCCTTCTCTCTCTCGTACTCGGATGGGATTAGCCTCGGTGCGTTCGCTATCCCGTAATTTCGCGGATCCGGAGCTGGCAATCTTTAGCGTTCCGCGGGGCGCGTTTCGGGCGCCCGGAAAAATTGGCGAACGGTAGCGCTGCGGCGACTGCAGGGCTGAACCGCCGCCGCGCCGTGCCGCTTCGCGTTTAGCCTGCGGCTGGACGTCGTCGTCCATTACGGGCGAGGAGGATCCGCCGCTGCGCGCTTTCCGCATCGCACGTACGCGCCCCCGTTAAGTATACACCGCGCGCGGACGTGCGAGCGTACATCCGCGCGCGACGCAAACGAGTTCTCTCTCTATCCATCCGCCGGGGTAAAATAAATAAATGGCGTTGCACAGCGCGATGTGGCGCGGTCCTCCGCGCGGATCCTCCTCTCCTTCCCCGCTGCAGCCACCCGTACCTCTCCTCCCGCGTACCCGCGCGCATACCGGGTGTTCACATCCGTGAAAACAGGCTTCGTAAATATGCACGTTTTATGCATCAATACCATGCCCGCGCTCCTTCTCTTACCTGCCTGCCCCCCTTTTTTGCTCTCGCCTCCTCGTCCTGCTCTCCCGCTCTCGTGTGCGTCCGTCCGGCACGACGCGGAGCGGAGCGGCGCGGCGTACAGTGCCGCGTACGCTGCGGTGCGGCCGAAGGGTGGAGCGGGGCCATGTATAATTTAAGAGGCGTACGTAATTCTTAACGATAATAGAATCGATAGTCAGTAGTTCGATTTTATGCAAATGGCAAGCGGGAGTTCTTCTTGCCCAGTATCTTTTTGCCGTGCTTTTTGATAATAGTTTTTTTAAAATAGGCGCGCCGATATCGCGCTTATGATCGCGATTATCGACGGTCTTTACCGATACGATTTTAATCCGTGTTCGGATGCTACACGTTTAGCGCTAAATGCGGGTATCGGGTAATCGTCCCGTATTTACGTTGCGGCAACACATTTAATAAACGTAGGGAGGGCGATATTTAGCGCCAAACACGCCATCATGTGCGATGTCCCATGCTCATCATCTCCTTCCCTCCCCTCTCAATCAAAGAGGCTAGAGATTAAAAAGGCGTTTCTTGCCTGGATGACGCTTTTCAATGTGCCGGACAAATTAAAAAGATAATTTCAGACTGGTTACGCGAAGGGAGACGATAGATAGACGTATCGTGAAGATACAAGTGATTGAACCGCGTGGATATTTTATCATCGTGATACACATAAAATTCAACGATCAAAATGCAGTGCGGGTTAATATAGAAAGGTCATTCTCATTATTTCAAATTGCGAACAATTAATAAACTAAATGTTTTGTTAATATTCGTAAGTAAAAATAATTATGTACTCAAGTGCAGATTATATATATATATATATATAAAAAATCTGCACTTATATATATATATAAATATGCGCATATATATATATATATATAAAAAATCTGCACTTATATATATATATAAAAGCAATAATTTAAACCTGGATAATATTTTTAATAATCATTATGTATTTAAAATAATGATTAGGAATCTAACAAAGGTCATTACATCAGTGAACAAATGAGAAATTAAACCAGATATGGACAAATAAAAATAACTTAATATAATTACATTTTTAATTCAAAAATATTTTAATCAAATCTATATGCGAAAATTAAATATAAAAAAATATCAATTAATTTGCAATTTGTTTAAAAATTTTTTTAGCGAATGGTGCAATGATCCCATATATCGTTAACATCTTACGTAGTAGAGTTTCTCTTTACCTTTTCTCGAAAACAAATTAAGATTCATAATCTTAGATACATCAAATGATACTCCGATGAATTTATAATATCGACAACACGTGTTGCAATTAATCAGAGCAATAGCCTAACCTGTCGATCGTAAAATATAAAAGTTACGTTGCTATTTCAAAGTTCAAGTGTCTTATTAGATAGATGCTATCAATCTGAAATGCAATGTGATTGTTATAATATATATGCATAAAGTGTAGTAATGTTCTAAGCGACAATCTTTTTTTATGACATATGCTTTAAATAATTTATAAATTAAATCTGCAGTATAATTTCGCGATTATCAGTGTTGATATATTATTATGCGAATAAGCCTCAGACGCGTATGCAGCAATTGTCGTATATTACTCTCACCACGCATTAAGATTGAATAAATTTATGTTTAATGTATTCTCGGCGTAACGTCGAGTATCAACAAAATACATTTACATTACACGTAACATTACATCCGTTATCAGTTTTAATGGAAGCGCATCGTGTTAGATTGCTTTTCATGGAATTTCAAATTGCGGTTACTTAATTATAATTGATACGATGCAAATGTAACGCATTTCGCGTCGTTCGTTTCGAGGGATTCTTACCCGCAGCACGGGCTGGCATCGTTTCGTGCGTGCGATCTGCGTGACTAGACACGCAACTGGCATTTTCACGAGAATTTACAAGGACGAAAAGTGCGGGCATCAACCGGTACTGCTGATTGAAAGCCGATAACTGTAGCTGTACATCCGCCACGACACCAATCAACGTTCTACGTCGTCACTATTTCATTTGTTTTTAATCCAAGTGAAATTTAGTACGACTGATCGTTTAAGCTAAGTGAATTTATTTAATAAAGGAAAACAGATGCCACATTTTAAGTAACGATACGTTAAAAGTAAAATATTAGGCTAATGAATGAAATTTTATAACTGAATGTAAGCGCAATGGCTTTTAATACATCTCGTGTATGAAACTGTAATCACTTTGGCAACTTCATTAGAAATCTCGCGCAAGTAACATTTTTCTCGTTAGTCCTTTAAAAGCCGCCTGACGCAATTTAAATTCCTTTATTTCGCTTGGAAAACGAAGAATACGAGGGAGATGAAACTTTGAAACGTCAGCTGGATTACTACGAGCCGGGTTCCAAGTGCGAAGTTTCATTCTCTTCGCAGGGAAAGAGAGAGAGGAAATAATTTTCAGCGCGTCCTTGAGGAAGGGGGCATTTGTCCTCCCACCCGCCGACGGGCCCTTAATGGGTTTTTAGTCGGGGCCGTAAAACGCATTAAAACTCGTACCGATGACGAAGGAGGAGGTCCCTCCTTGCCAAAAATCAGGCTGTGCATCAAGACTCCCCCTCCCCTTCCCCCAGTAAATTCGCAGCACAGTGGTACTTAACGCTCTTGACTTGCCTGATGAGGAATCACAAACTTTCTGTGTTAATTGCTACATTAATTGCTCCGCCGCCGATATATTGCCTTTTTAAATGGGATTTTGTTATGACGTACTACACGCGCGTTTACGCAATGCAATTCATGCGTTTCAAGTTACTTGTAACACTTGTACAAATATATTTATATTTATATACATTTTTTATACACGTATGCTAGTCATCGATTATGTCTACATATTTTATAATAAATATTTTAAATAAATGATGGAGAGATAAGCTTTGAAAATCAGTACATGTGAATAAAGTTATAGATGGGAAAACATTTAAAGCAAAAATATTAAATTTAGTTTCTGCTACTTTTCGAGGCACACATTGATCAACAACAGACATTGCGGTATCGCAATAAAAAATTCATTATTTATACTAATGAACACAACATTTCTAGTATAATTTCAATACTCATAACTCATCCATAATTTATAAAACGATGTGGAAGATTGCAGACAAGATAAAACAAATTAATGGCAAACTGGATAGATGTAAAGTGAGATTACATGCGTAATTATTTGTATTGAATGAGTTATTATTAAAGTCACGGATGTAAGATTTGAATAAATAAACTATTTTTTAATATTGTCTGGAACATGTGAGGAATATTGTTTTAATCAAGCTTGTAAAGCTTACAAAAATATGAAGCCATATAATTGAAAATATGGTAATAGAAGATAAATACAATTTCTGAACAAGGAATTGTATAATTTAATGGATAACGATTCAAGATAAAATTTAACATGCGGGCAATCATTGACTGCATACGATATCCAATGTAAAGTCGGCACGAATTGAGAAACACTGGCAGGACCATTGTGGGCGTACCTCGACACATCCTATATACCTATAGACATTATATACTGCTATTCGCTTTTCGTGCTTAGGCGCAGTCCTGCGGCCTCGCCAGTGCCCAAAACTGCCGTAGTAAGACGATACTAATTTTCTATTAGGACGTGAATGTGGCAAAAACTGCTGTTATTAGGCAATAAAAATAGAAATATCGACGCCGTTTACTCAAAACAGGCAAGGTTTACACCTGTTTCACACTCTAGAAAATTCATGTATGTCAATAAATACGGTTCTACACTTCATTATTAAATGAACCAAAATGAGAGATTATCTAAATTAATTACAAAATTTATATATATTATTACATATTTTATACGTGCATTTGAATTCTATTATTAATATTTGCTAAAAGAATTTGTAATCTCATTGTTTTTAGTCGATCCCTCGATCGTAAGAATGGATCACATTGCATTTGAATTAACACATTTCCAGAAAGGGATGCTTACGCATTACGCCGTTAAGGATCGTTCCCAAGGAAAAAGTTAATCTGGAAAACTGGTACCGGTATTGGCGCTGCCTATTTCGTAGCGAGCCAACTAAGACCACAAAGTCTCGGCGTACTATTGAGTCGTTAACGTTCAGTGTTATTCGTAGCATTATTGGCAGCTCGTAATTAAGCAAGTGTCTGTTAATAGCTCGTTAAACCCATGTCTGCGATGCGTCGAATCTTCGTGGCATCTTATTGCGCTGCTTTGTGCTTTCAAGCCGCGGTATTTTTAGAGCGTTGCACAAAATGAATTTCTATTCCAAATACTCAATAGCTCATCACAAACCGAATTAACTTGTACACCAAGAAAAAGGCACTTAAAAATTTATTTGTGAATTATAATGTTTATTTCACTAGAATAAAACATTATTAAATTAGAATACGCGAATTAAATAAAAAATAAAATTTTATTCTTGGCAAATAAACTAATTAATAAGAAAAATAAGATATTTCACAGAAACGTATATTCAGCTAGTCAAATTTCTATATTACTATTAAATAAGGAAGAAAAAGTAAAATTTGTTTCTGAATACTTTGATTTTTTTTTCCTCCATGTAGTCGATGAATTATGGGAGTTATAAGCCGTGTATTGCGCAAGCCTTTTCATCATATAATTTTATTTTACCGTTACTTTCATAATTGACTTGCGTGAACGTAAGCAATACAGTACCATCAATTTTTATTCTATCTCATCAAATCCAAAAATCCCATTAATTCTTCAGTAAAATGTTATTGAAAGAAACACCTGTCGTCGACATTTAACGATCTACTCCTGAGACTTGCATCCCGCTTTCTAATGAGAGGATCGTCGTAGGGTAAGTAGGTAATCCTTCCTTTGCCGTAAGGGATTTATAGGATTTAACCGCATGACATATACATACTGACGAATGAGACGCTGCTTTTACCTCGCGCGAGGTAAAAGTTCATATCCGTTCGCGACGGAACAAGGAAGTGTGCGAGATGCCGCAACGAAGTAGAGAAAGAACTCACGTATGCCCGAAGTACGTAGGCGTGCCGCGAAGTGTTTCGCCTTGCGAGGACCAGAATGGCTTTCACCAGCGAAAGAGGAGCACGATGCATCGCTCGTTCCCGCATAATTTCCTGCAATGTTATCAGATCGCCGGCTCTCGTCGTCGTTCGTAAAGAGAACCCGAATTTCGTGTGTGTTCCAAAAGTTTGTTTCAGTCGTGCTCGTTTCGAGTGTTTGTATAATTTTTGGTGCAACGGGATACGCGTTAAAAAATGAGATGCCGCACGTCGTGCCGTATGATAGAATTTCGAAGAGAATACCATTACTAAAATATTTTGCTAAGACGCTTATAGAGAAAATGTCATCTGAGTTGATAAGTATCTTGACAAAACTTTTGGCAACAACAAATAAAACGCGCCTAATTTTTTAGTCGTAAATTTTCCCTTTAGTCTCTTCGGAGGAGAATTATTCTTCGTATTTATTTACATTTTTAAAACTTTTTCAAAACTGCTTTTCATGCAACGCATAATCTCTAAACATTACAGCAGCCAGGTTAGTAGATTGTCAAACCGGAATAGCGAACTTTATTCTTTAATGCAATATTGACAAATTTCATTAATAATATAATTTAATTTTTGCAATATAAAACTCTTCTTTCAAAGAAGTAATGCAGATATTTATTAATATTGTATATAAAATAACATATTAGATACATAGTACGCTTATAATTCTGCCGATAAATAAATAATTCAAAATACCTAAATTTTATCAAATGCAGATGGTCATTTGACTCTAGAGAAGTGTTATCATGCATCCTTAAAACAATAACGGAATATTTTTCATTGCATACCACAAGAAATCGTTATTGTCATTGCCGCCGTGCGCGGCGATTACTATGAAACTGAAGAATATTTTAACCCCTTGAATGGAAATCGGTGTTTTAGGTGGAAACGGTACGGTCTGCACGTACCTACGGCCTGACGTTACCGCGACGCTAAATCGATACTCTTCCGTCACTACGGCTATGCTTTATTCAACAGACTTAACAAAAGATACACCTAGCAGTAAGATAATGCGAGTGTTCTCCTATAGTGACCAAAATAGAGCGTATCCGAGCCGAAGTCATTCCCGGGTTGGTGAGACTCGATGATCAGCGGCAAAGTGGGAGTGGAAAAAACGCCGGACGATAACGAAACTTGTCAGAGCCTTCATCTTTCGCATAATTTTCCACTACGTTCTACGCTGCGTACCGCAAACGCCAACATTCGCGGCACTTGGAACTTGAAATTCCTGTTCCAACGTAGTGTGATTTAACGGCATTTAGCCGCGCGCCACTTTTTCGACCCTGCATGAGTTTCCTTCTTCGATGCCCTGATTTTTAATGAAATGACGCACGTTCTAATACACCTCGGTGAATTATTATATCATTATCAGCACCACTCAAAACATGTCCGATATACGCTTAAATTTTTCATACAATTCGATTCGTTAATACATATTATTACTATCATCATTATTATTATCGCTAACTAACGAGTTTGTTAGAAATATAATTATAATCTGGCGTTTATACCGGTTTAGCAGCGCATGGTGTATAGTGGAAAAGCCGGCGGCGGTGCGAATTACATAAAAGTCGCGAATATGTACGTGAGTTAGCGCGCCAACAAAAGAGCGAGAGGAAAATAGAGAGGAGAGAGAAATTGCAGGAGAAACGTGTAAATTGCATCGCGGGGCACCCGATACCGATCTAATGCGGTCCTCTATATCACCGATTAGAGTATATATGTACAGTGCCGATTGAGCAGCACTGATCCAATCGATTCGCTTATATAAATCAGCGCGTCGTGTTGGTATCTCGATACACATTAGGCCAGCAGTTTGTTTCCTTCACACGCCGACCGGCACATATTTTCGCTCTCCGCCTTTGTTCATGCCGATGCAATGCGGTTTTATCCAAGTGAATACACTCGTATCTCCTTTGATAACTCAATTACATTGTACACATTATACAAATATAAATGTATAATTTGCATCATCGTCGCGATGGTCATGTGGAATTTTATACGTATGTGATCTTTGAATGAAATACGATAACATTGAGTAATAAGTGATCTTTCTACTAATTAAATAATCTATCTCAATAATAAGGATAAGATTGTAGATAAAATGTTGCATTACGTGCATTAATTAATACATCTTTGTCTTTTACTGGTATTGAATAATTTCAGCTAAACATTAAATATGCACTGAGAAAAAAAAGTTGTTAAACTGACAAAGTTTTTCGACTTGATTAAATGTCTTTAATTCAAGTATTTATGTATTTAACTCTAATACATAAAATATTTGAATTTCAATTTCATCCATATAATTAACTTAAATGCATAAATACTTGAATTAAAAAAATTTAATCAAGTTGAATCATGCAGTCAAGTTAATAACTTTTTTTCTCAATGTAAGAGTAGTAAACGTAATGTTATATATAGTAATACATAGAACAGCAAAATAATGAAATTATACGCTTATCAACCGCAACTAGAACACTTTAGTGATTCAACAAAACGATCATCCTTAGACATCGACATCATAAAATCTGAAGCAGTACGGAAATCAATGAATGAAACTTTATCTTCTTTACATCGGTCAAGTTAATTAAATATCCAAGAAGAAATCCGATGCTTCGGAGGGACGGATTCATAGTGGGGTTAGTATAACCACACGAATGTAGAGCGTGCGTTTAAATTACTGCGGGGACCACAATTGCACGTGGAGTAGTCAATGGACGCGATTACGGAGTGAGAAGCGAAACGTGTGATTCACGCCACGATGCATCCCACGAAATCGATCTGCGCTAGGATGAAAAACCATCATTACCGCGCCGATTATGCAAAGTTTCATCGTGAGGAATTTTATTATATCTATTTTTATCTCCCGAGTCCTTAAAAAACATATACGCATTTAAATCAAAAACGTTTTTTAAACGAGAATGAAAGATAAAGATATTTATTCCCGCGCTATTCCACAATGCCGTCAAGAAAAATTTCAATGAGTATCGGAGACTCGTTATTTATTCCGCGTGCCTTCCATCGCACTCTTACATATTTCACGGCGTTCAATCTCGGTTATCGATCACGAGCGTGGCTGGTCGACGGAAATCGCGTACGCGTATACGCGGCGCGTAATCCCGGCCGATTGAGCGGCACTGGCCGAGCGGATTCGCGCGACTATAAATCAGAATACGATCCGTATAGCGTGCGTATCTCTCTTTTACCAGAATGCGGCGGATTTCTTGGCTCGCCGGGCGCGGATAGGCCGCGATCGCGGCAGCGAGAGGTCGGTCATAAATATTCACCGCTCGACATGCCGGCGTGCACATGTGCAAGAGTGGGTCTAAGACACGGGTCGGGTAGAAACCGCGAACGGAGGATTCTTACCTCCTAGCCGCTTCTGCGCCTCTATACACGTGTTTAACGCGTGTGGATATACACTTTAAGCTCTCATCTGATCGATATTGATGCGCCATCTCGCTCTTCTCCCTCCTTCTTCACCACCACAAATGGAATTGTCATATACTATTTTTACCATAATTGTTTAACGCACAATTATTGCTCGGTCATCCGTTAATTGTTAGACGTCAATTATTTGAATTACACTCTCATTAATGGAGCACGCATATTGGATCCTGCGCGGAAAAGACAGACGGACACGCGATAGAAGAGTAAGATCGGAAGAATGAAGAAGCCAGTGGCCAGGAGAAAATGTCGATAGATTAATCGTCGCGATAGCCAACGGTTTAATTAACCGTCCGAGCGCGATTTATGCCAGGCCGTCGCGGATAGATGCGAAAAATTCGCTTTATCGCGATCAACGGATCGTCTAGTCGAGCGGACGCCGACGTCGGTCCATGAAAGGCGCTTGAGAAGGTGAATCTATTCGGCCAGTATCACGATGCATCGCGTTGCGGCGATAAAGAATTATGTGGATCAATACCGATCAAACGCTACTCTCGATGTACTTGAATATTACCAATTTAAATTTATTCAAAAAATGTGATTCATTTTTCATACTGCTACTCCGCTTAACATATATTAGTCTTAAATGGCATATTAATTATCACATTATCAGATTATCAGAAACTTATCGCGATGATTAGTATTAGTACACTCATTCGTCAAGTTGATCGATTTGCATCGTTATATTGCGCACACGTGCAAAAATTATAAGGGGTTAAAATTGGCCGGTTACGTTAGATAGGTATGTAATTTTCGTAACAGTTTTTACTTCTAAATTCCAATATTAATTACGCATCGAGTACATCCGACATAAAAGTGCTCGCAGTTATTCCTATTACCATATTATTGTGTCTTCGCTGATATTACTTCCGCGCATTAATAAAGTGCGCATAAAAAGTGCACAAAAGAAGCGATGATGTTTCAAAATCAACCTTTTTCTTCTTACGCTAAACACTACCCGTCAATTGTAGGTCACTTCCATGACTCGCACGAATTTGCATAATACTTTGATTTTGCTGCTAGACACATTTTGCTCCAGGCATAAACGTCTTACTATGTTATACATAATAATCTTAGACCTTTCCGCTTGTATATACGTTCTGATTCAGCACGAGAAGGAATAAGAAAAAGATGAAAAAAAAAAAAAAAAAAAAAATAAAGACTTCCAGCGGAACGTTTCTCGTTAATTGCTAACTAAGCCGAGATTAATAGGTAGGACTCGACTGGCGCTTACGTAATAAACAACGCATGTGCACTTTGCTGCGACGGATGTACCTACAATAGACGACGTCGCGTCCGTTCATCATTCGCATTTTTCCGCGCGCGACCGATGCCACGCGTTATTCATTAGTGACATTACTGTCTCGTGCTTCATTCGTGATGCGCATTGCTCTCACTTTCTTGCCTCACCACGCTTCAATTCCGCGTCGCGAGTGACGCTCGGCTTCGCGCGTCCAAACGATCGTCAAAAATTTTCTAACGCTATTCATCTATAACAAAATTTCGACTGTAACGTTAATTGGCAATTGCTGAATGTACATAATCATCAACAAAATAGTCACGGATTTTGACGTTGAAACTTTGAATTTAGTAGAACTTTAATTTAATATCGGAATGCTATCTAAAATCTTATCATCTGCTATAAATAATATTACCATAAATAATACTGATGCTTATCCGTTTAGTTGATATCAGATGCTGAAAGATCAGTTGAGTTTTATCTCGTGAGCAATAAGGTGCAACACAATTGACGAATGTTCAAAAGTCGCAAACAGCAAGGAAAACACCGCTTTGGCGCTTTAAAGAGACTGGAGAGATTTTGCGGATCACACGCGCCTTATCCATCTTCGCGCGAGCCTGAAACGAGATAATAAATGATAATCCGCTTTCTGCCGATGCGTTTCGAGCCGGCAGCTAGCTCAGGAAGTGACGCGCAAATGCACCGTTGCCCGCGTACGTTCGCCTGGAAGCAAAATCGTTACGCGTAGCACGCAGATCGATCTTCTCGGTAGATACATCCCAGCTCTCTTCCTATATTAATCTTCGATAATCTAGATTCATCTAAAAAAGAGTACCACGTCGGCATACTTGATAATGAGAAATAAAATACTAACGAAACGTAACGAGATATAACTTATTGATAAGATTTCTAATAATCCCGTTAAATGTAGGTACTAACTAAATAAACGCGCGCGCGCGATTGTATCCGCAATCAAACTTGGCGATTGAACGCGAACCGGCGCCGCTAATCAGTCGCTCCTTTCGGACGTGCGTTCTGAATTACCAATCGGTCAAAGGACTTCCGGTCCTTCCTATCCGACGAGTCGAAAGGGCCGGATGCGCCGTTCGTTCGCGACCTTACGCAATCGCGCGCGTATTCGCACGCACACGGCCGCGCACCTCCGCTCCGCATAGCGTCGATTCGGATCGAAAGAGCCGGCCATAGAAAGACGAGGAAACCGCGGAGGACAGAACGGAATGGACAACGCGTGTCGTAGTAGAAGCGGGAAATCGGGCTTACGTAATTTCTTCTTCTCGGAGTCGAGTTCGGGCGAGCGCGTATGCGTGCGCGTATATAGGATATAGACGCACACTCGTATCGCCGGAGACGCATGACTCCTTGCGGATCCATTATTTCGCAGAAATCTGACAACTGGTTCATTAACGCGTTCGCCGCTTCAGCGATCTACATCCTATTACGCCATTTCGGACGACAAAACCTGGAAACGACCTTTGTCGGCTAAAGTAGACGCCGCCAGTGTTTCGCAGGGGGTCAAATAAACTGGGGCAAAATATTCTTCCGCGACCTTTTAAAATTTCAGTAATTATATACAATTCTTTGTTTTTTTTTACAAATGTTACAAGACATTGACACCTTGATCATTTATTTGCAATGACAAAAGTATCTAAAAAAGTATCAACTAATAAAAAAAGTTCTTAATTAAAATTATTCTGGATAAGATAATATTTTTCGCAACAAATTCTTTATAATTTTTTAAACTGAGGGATTATAACGATATACGTTTGTATTATAAGTATCAAAATTCTTAAATTGACTAGCAATTTAATTTATGATATCTAAAAAATTATTGAACACTAACATTCGCTTTCGACCAATTAGCTTTGTTACAATTTTAAATGTGTTGATACACTTCGATTCTGGTCATAATAGGTTATTGTTAAAATTATTCTCTTCAGAAAATCTAATACAAAATCTTTGCATCTGTATCAATCTGTTACATATAATTTTGTTTTAAATACTATTATAGTATAAAAATATAAATATAAAATGTAATTGATTTAAGAAAAAGCACATTCATGTCAACACTCGGCTCGGAGGCTTTAAGCCATTAGTCGTATAAGAGTGACAATGCGTTAATCAGTCATTGACGTTACGAGTCATACCATGTATGACTAGCATCCTCTTTGATTCTTGAAAGAGCACGTACTAGTTCTCCTAGCTTGGCATCGTTCGATGAATCCGATGATCGCACCAGGATTCCAGTCATTCAGGAATTTATACCGCATACAATGCCGCCGCATTATTCCGCGTTTTTCAGGCCCCGCTTGGGAGTTATTCTCGCAAGAACCAGAATCCCGCATCTAACAAGTCTCACTTACAATTATTCCAGAACGTGCGTGCGTGCGTGTAAAAAGCGATCTACCATCTTGATCGGCTCGATGCACAGCGAAGATCTCAAATATATTTTTTTCTCACGCAGAAGTCGCAATAAACGACACGTTTAACTTATTATTTCGACATAAATATTCATCAATATAAATATGCATCTTCGATTTTGTTTTTTTCCTACATTTGTCGTTTAAAATATGCACGTAAATGTATAATTTGCATTTGAAGTTTGACATATTCCGTCACAGATAAAATACTATCTTTCAGATTTGTTCACTTAATCGATCCATTTTAAATAGAAATTCGAACGCATTGCTATACGTGTACACTATACGTATAAGTAGTGAGAAAATAAAGCCTTCGTATAAAAGAAAAAAAGGAACGCGAGAACGCGCGATTGGTAGTCGAGACGGAGATGTAACACACTCTTCCAGAACCACCTGTAGCTACTGGTACTCTTTCCACGTGCTCTGTTCATGTTCTCCGGCACCATGACACGCAATGTCGTTAATAATAACGCGCCCGCTCGCACGTTATTAGGCCTGATAACGCCGTCTATCTCGGTCGAACCGGCTACCAAAGTATCGAATAAAACGCAACTACGCTGACTTATAAAGGATCGTTCAACCCCGGCAGGTGTAGTCATTGGAACCTTGCAGTTCACAAGATGGTAACGTATTGCTTTATTACTCGAGATCGATTATCCGATCATCGTGCACTAATATAAAAGACGAAATGGGTCATCCGGTTTGATATGTCGATAACTTCAGAGCCGAAGCTAGCTGACCGAGTGGACTTTACTGTTACCGATGAGACATCGACACATTCGCATAATATTATGAGCAAACAATATTATCATTTAGTTCTTTAAATAGTGATATAATATTAAATTACAATATAAAATTATATAAAATTATGACGTTAAGAAAATTGCATTACTTATCCGTTTTCTTACATAAATAAGCCTAAAAGCTAACAGGAGCTAATAATATACTCCATAAATAAGGCTACTATTTTTATATTTCTATTTTTTGCTGCTAATATCTGACAATCTCGATACTGTTAACATTTTTATGATACAAAACTATTATAACGCGAATCACATGATAAATTCTGAGAAGCGATAGCGAAGTTCCCGAGATGAATCACATTCGGGTTAGAGCATCGTGACGGAGTGCTATAAGCATGTTTTGTATGAGAGAGAAAGAGAAACAATGTAGCAATGGCTGAAATAATTCCACGAGTTTCCCAACAAAGAATTTGCAGCGACAAGAGGCGGGTAGGGAAGAACGAAGGCCAAAGGAAGACAGGCGTGACTCCGCGTATCCTCCGAGAGCGGCCGAGGGCCGCGGAGGCTGCGAGGAGGAAAATCCGTGGAAGACGTAGGTGGCACTGTGATTACGCGAAAAACCTTCTACCTGCGGAGCTAAGATGGACCGACACGCTCGAGGGAGTCTCTGACGCGTCGCATCCGCAACTGCGCTCTTACGCAACGTTCGCGCGCGCGGCACCTCTCCAGCTCCGCGTTATTGTTGCCTTCGTACCTGTCGTACGTACCAAGTGTTATTGTCGTCGTCGTCGTCGTCGTCGTCGTCGCCGTGGTCGTCGTCGTCGTCGTCACCGTCGTCATGTTCATCATCGTCATTCAGTCGTCGTACGGGGAACCGCGATTACTCAGCAAGTACGTCGTGCGGCGAAACGCGATAAATGGATATTATTAATGTCAGATAACGATATGCGTACGTACATCTGTGTCGTACTCTCGCGGTTGCAAAAAGGATCTCGGAAGTTCGGCCTTGAAGTACGTAGCGTAATGTGGCGCAGAAATAACGATGTAAAAATGTTGACACGGAAATGCATTAGAACAACAGCGCGCTACAAGCATTCATAAGCCATACTCTTCACATTTTATTTATTCGCGGCGCTTCCGTTGTTGATCGAAATTAATCTTTGGCAGAAGACTCCGGCACCCTGATAATCGTGAATTAGTTGAGAGTCGGCGACTCGGTTGGGGCACGGGTCAAAGAAGGAAGGAGAAGCTGCCGGGGCTCGCCTTATACGAGGCGCGAATCTCGCGGCATGAAATCGCCGCGACGAGAGAAAACCTACGGGGCCTTATAATGGGTCGGGGCCGGGTGGATTCTCAGGACGAGCCACGGGGAGAAAGAGAGAAAGAGAGAACAGGTGTGTGACGTCAGGTGGGCAGTACTTCAGGGCCGCGCGAATAAGGCCCCACTCGCTACTTTTCACTGAAACAGATCGTCGGTCAAACGGCGCCGCCGCGCACTTCGATGAGAGCTGCGACCTCGTACATCACACTTCTCACGCATTCGGTTGGTGCCGAAGTAACAGCAGTACATTGGTACCAAGAAAAAAAAAATTAAATCATCTCGATGAGCGAAGGAACAATGCAGGAGAAAAAAATCATCTCCCTCAATTTAAAACTCTACCATTCCGAGGACTTATATAGTTTGAAGGATACTTTCATTGCATTGTAGAATGAATATACAAGTCGAATATCTTAAAATTGATATCATGCGATCAAAATTTCTCTTTCTCACTTTTTAATTGAAAAAAGAAAAAAAAGAATCTTCCAATTCAGAAACAGAATTTTTCAAAAAATTTAGATAAAGCAATCAGGAGAAGCACACATTAGTAAACTTCGTATAAAAAAATAAAAAAATATATACCTATTAACAACTAGTAAGATCCCTAAAAAAATCTAAACAAAAAATATTTTTTAATTGAAGTTGTGCAAGAACAAATATTAGATCATAAAATTTTAGTCAAGTATTTGATTGGACGTAGGAGACAAAAGTATTAAATTTATTCTAACAATAACCCAAAACTTATTTTTTAAATAAATAGTTTAAATGTTATATTTAATCGACTCTGAATAACTTTTCTAAATCTTGCGTATTATATTAGTAAATTTTGAAAGTAAAAAAAACGAGTGCAAGAGGTGAAATTAAGTTACTTTAGTCGAGATCAGCATTGTGACTCGACCTTAAGGGCAGTACAGGCAGTTCGAGGACGTGCGTCGAAGAATGCAATCGCCACGGCATCGCGCAGAGGGGCGAGCGGATATGAGCGTCACACGGACTGGTAGGAGAGGGACGCGAAGCTGCGCTTGTAAATTATGTATGAGAGTGTACTCACGGGGGATTACATAATGGCTTGTTTACGGTCGAATGTAAACAGCGATCAATGAAACGGCGGCGATCGTCCATCGGCGATCGCGATAAGGACTCTCGCCCGCGACTTACGTATATTCTCGTATATCAGCTGTGAGAGTTGCGCCGGGCAAAATCGAATCGGACGGGTCCACAGATCGATGGAAAATGCATCGCGCGTGGATCTCGCCTGATGGCTTTATTAATTATTTATCGGTCGATCGGTCTCACCTATGAGCGAACCCGGCGCGGTGGCGCTTGAACATGACACGCGATTGCCATCTGCCCGCTCGATTTTTTTCTGTCGATTCCGCTCGGTGTCGCTTTCCTTTTGCGTAGATATCATAGGTGTGAACTGACACGTGTGATGGTTGCTGTATGGATTTTCTGCAGGGTCAACTCACACGTAGTGCAACGCTTCGTTGAGTCATGGAACGCATTTTTTTTAAAAGCTGTGCACTCGCTTAAATTATCTGATCCGCTTGACGATTCGCGTTTATTCAGTGTTGTTCAACTTATGATTACTTAATAGCTTGATTACATTAGTTTTTTTTTACTACGGGTTTCATTACTATCGTACGTGAATCCTGACGAAAGATGAACTTTGCAGATAAAAAATTCTTTGATAGCCGTAACACTTTCTAACACTACACCTCGGACACAAGCAAACCTAACGGCACGCTAGGATTGCAAATTACATGAATTAATACACCCGTTTCTGCAATGCCGCGTCTAGTTAGAGTTAATAAGCACTTAACACAAAGAAGCATCTGTACGTGATCATTAATGACGGCTAATGACGCATTATCCTGTCCCAAAAAGGGATGCACGCGCTAATAACAATAGATCAAACCGGAAGTCAACAGCCCCTCTCACTTTTCTAATAACATCCGTATTATTCAGCTCGATGTAATGCATCCTCGATAGATTTTTTTCTAAAGTTTTAATTTCACCGATATGCATTGTTTAAAGCGTACAAATAGAACAACCGGTCAAAAAATGTAATTAAAACCATTATAGAACCACCAACATGCAAAGTAAAAACATTGTGTACGAGATCGAGAGATAAGCATTTTGACGTATTCGAACGAAAAAAATGCACTCGTTTGAACGATTAGTCGGAGCAGGATGGAGTCTTTTCGCATTCATCTCGTCGACACACTGCGAGACTTGCCACCTCGGTCGATTAATCATTTTCGCCTGTTACACTTACTTATACGGAGGAGCGGCGTATCAGCGTAGAAAACAGCGCGTATCGATCTCGCGACCGGTAATCGATAAGCGGCACGTTTGGAATTTCTATGGCGTGCAAGAGGATCGAGCTACTCTCGTCGCGTGGTGGAGCTTCACGGATCGCGCGCGATTCCACGTCGCGATGCGATTAAAAAGGCGCGCGTTCGCCTTCGGAGCATAAAGAGAAAGGAAGTCGCCGGGTAAAAGCGGCCAATTCCGCGAAGTAGCCGCACGGACTAACGAACTGTCGAAGAATCGCTCAGAATAATTTCTCGCCTGGCACAGCTGGGGCTGCAACCGCGCGGCTACCGCAGGGCAATTAATCATTACAGTGCATTTACACCGGAGGTCACGTGTTGTTTGCAAATATTTCCGTGGTCGCGAGCGCGTGATTTATATCGCGCGCGAAAGTGGGCCACACGCGCGTACTTTCGAAATTTGAGGAACGCCAAGTTCGCCGTGGTTCTTAACCCTTCCAATTTAAATTCGATTGTTCGAATAGATTCGTAGCGCGAATATCGTTGGGCCTTGGCCAGCCAGCCAGCCAGCCAGCTCTCACGTTGTCTTATTAAATCTTAACTCCACGGTACGCTGATTGCTTCTCTCAATCTCTCAATCAATGTTAATTAAATACGTATCTAATGTTTGCATCACTTACTTTCATCGTTCAATACTGCAACTCGTGCAACCTGATTATCTGGTAGCAAAAGTAATCATCACGTTTAAATATCTCCGTCTTTTTGTTGTGACACTTTTTGAGGCATGAGCGGCCGCTGAGCATCTATCTCGCGTGGCGAGGAATTAAGCAAAATAAACGCGACGCAACTGCGGTTCGTTGACCGACCGATCGCGGTGCGGCGTATGTGAACCTGCGCGCCGAGTGAGAAAAACGAGAAACGCGAACGATCGATCGTCCGTTCGATCTCACCGATTTCCAAGTAATAAAATTAGAGCGCTCGCGCGCAATCGCCGGGCTCTTCCTGCCTCAACCGGACTCTTCGTCATGTCCGCGCAACGATTTCTCAGGTGGATCTCTCTCTCTCTCTCTCTCTCTCTCTCCTCTTCCTCTACACTCTGTGGCCGACGGTATATCCCTACCCCGCCGTCGCCGCGGTATCCCCCGGTCCGTCTTTCTTTCTCTCGGCAGTTGCGATGCAAAAATGTAATTAAAGGCGTGCGCGCGCGCAAGCACGAGCGCGCGAGCGCGCACATAATGAAAGTGGATGGCGACCGGCGGCGGCACGGCCGCTGCGAGTGAATGACGCCCGAAGGCCACGGCGTGCAACGTGTGTGCAGTCGCGCGCTGCATGCGCGCACACGAGCACGAACGAGCGTCGTCGCTACGCGCGCGCTCCTCTATACGAGGGAGTTTTCTTCTCACGGAAAGGATAATGTGACGTGATGCGCTATTGCGCGGAGTCTCTCGTAATCGATCGACGGACCTCTATGACGTTGCATCGGTACAATGCGGATTATAATTAGAATAATGCATTACATTTCTTTTTTTTATATCAATTACGCAACAAAGGGATATTCGCGGCGGACACAAGTTATTTCCTCGCGGTAATGAAGATTTTATCGAAACATTTTACTATCAATCCATTATCTTGAGTAGTCAAAGAATATGTAATTGAAATGTTTGAAATTACGAAATGACGATTGTATTATTATTGCTGTTGTTCGTTCGGCAGCAACATCGCGTGGAACGCAAAAGGCACGAATGGTGCCGCGCGAGCAGCACGAGGGAATCTACATAATGCGCCGCATAATGTGTGCGCTCGGGCGAACGTTTTTTTTTCTCTTCCCATGAAAAAGTCGGAACGGTGATTCGCCATGGAGGCCAAGGAAAAAGAATTGCGTCGAAGCAGACCTCGTTGATCGCGATCGTGCATCGAAAAATTCCGGGAGACCGACAGAGAGACCGAGAGGAAAGGGAAACTCGGATGCGCCGAGCGACGCGCGAAATTCCGCTCTATGACGAGAAACGCGGTTACGCCTCGTTGAGAAACGAGATTATATCTCTACTTTCCGCGCTGAATCGCGATGGATCATTTACTTCGCGTCGATACCTAGAATTTTCGCGGAAATTATCATAAAAATATTTGATTCTTACCTATCATCGCGACACGCTATGATCCGCGTATACGTTTAATCAGCGCGCGGATTATATGTAATTAATATTTTATAATAAAGTCATCGGGATCAATCTTGATAACTGGTTATCACGTGTCACAGACTTATCATTACAGATATTTTAGCAAAATAACATTGTGTCTGTACGCGAGCTGGTAGAATTGTACGTAATTGGAGACTGTCAGACCGCTTTTCACTATCAGTATAGAAAAGTAATTCGGAGCGGTTAATCTCACTGGAGAATCTATTCGGGAAAAACGTAGAAAGTCGCGCGCTAGATTCTCTTACCCAGATGAGAAACCTCGTTCCTTCGGGAATGGCATTAAGTGGATCGCGATGGAGAGGGACACCTGCCGTGCTGGCGGAGTGAAAAGATCGACGCGTCATCAGCGAGTGAGTGAGCGAGCGAGGAGCGGGCAGCAAAGAGACTCGCGTTAGACTCGCCTCGTTTTCGGAGGTCGGAGAGAGAGGAGAGTGTTGAGCAGCACTAATTGACCTCGGGGGCCCGACTGACCCGGCGCGCGTCCGAGCTGACAGACCGGACCAGCCGACGATTAAACTTCCCGTTAATATTGCCCGCCCGTTCTCAATCTTACTCCTTTCTTCATCTCCCTCTTCTTTCGTTCGCTCTATCATTCTCATGTCTAGCTCCATTCCACCACTCGGCCGTGCCCATTCTACCTCGCGTTGCCCTCCGTCCTTCTCTCGCTCATTTCAGAGTGCTTGCGCACTCTCGCTCTCTCTCTCTCTCTCTCACCTCTTGGACTCACCTACACCCCGAGTCCGGTATCCTATGAATATTTATGCGGTTCGTAATCTAATACCGCGCACTCGGCAGGGGCGGAAGGAAGATGTATCCACCATCCCTCTCGTCTCTTGCGAATCTCGTTCCTGCGATTTCTACGTAAGTCATCGTTGCATTGATTACCCATTGCAAAAAGCAGATATAATCATCACATTAATCGACATAAATTTCAAGTTCACAAACGGAAAAGTTTAATCATCGCTTCTACGCTTTCTTATGGCGGTTTGTAGTTTGCGATGTGACTTGTCATTCGTTTCAACGGCCGCAAGATATTCTCACGAAAGAGTGCTCATAACCGATTCACGCGCCACTCAAAAGACCCACTCAAAAGACCGCGAATATTTGCCTAAAAAGAAAGCTTGTTTCTTCCGGTCCCATTTATCCTTTCTCCCTCTCCGTCTTGCGTGGAGACCTCGCGCTACCGTTTCGGGTCGCAACTTCACGGTTCAGTCGACTGGGCGCAGTCTTCGAGCGACTCTTGACCGACTCGACAGGAAGTCGGCGGGCCTGGTCCCCCGAATAGCTGCGAGCCGTGCGACCGGGCGCCCGCGCGCTCGCAAGAGACAAGGTGATTTCGTGATGAAAAATTTTCGCCTCGCTTCCGGATCTGCTTGTCAAGCTCGTTGAGGACGAGCAGACGAGAGGGTGCACGAGGGGTACACTGTCATTATTTCCCACAGCCGCCGTATGTTTCTACGGTTCCGCTAGGCTAAACCCGACGAAGAAGGGTCGGCCAGGGAACCATCGCGTCTAGAGGAGGAAGGAAGGATTCCTCGAGGGGTCCCGCGTACAACCTGTCGTGTCGGTCTTGACAAAACAGCGAAATTACGTCGGGGGTTAACGGCGGCTGTGGTGGCGGTCGCTACGGTCAAGAGTTGCAATATTCTCCTTTATCGATGAAGGTACACGGCCTCCGAGTACCCACTTGCGCTTGCAAAGTTTCTTGATGGGAAGGAAACGGCTGTGCGAGACTTCTGTCTCTTCGTTCAACCCTTTTGAGTACGCCGAGTAGGAAGGTTGGGTCGCATAGACGTACGTGCGTATATACGTTCAAGGAGAGTCGACGCAAAGTATGCAGGTGAGGGCAGGTATGAAAGTGAAGTTGGGCTATCGAGCTGTACGTAGGCCGGTACGCCGGCGGCATCCTGCCTTTGTGAGCGTTTCTCTCCTCTCACTGCATCGCTACGTCTTTTTCTGCTTCTGACGCTGCCCCTCGTGTTACATACTAGCGATCTCATCGCGAGCGAGTGATAATCGCGTGAATCAAATAAGAATTCGCGGACATGTGCGAAGTATTTATTCGATGAAGATAGCGCCCGTATGAGTAATGGTCACATTCGCGAGATACAGCGTATTTAAAATGATACATATAAAACATCATTTTTCATTCTTCTTTAAAAATGTCTCATATCTACTATCTAAATTATATTTTGAATCACGTAATAATCCGATTGCACCAATACAGTCACTTGCGATGAACTGATAGCTAATATTTTTCTCTTGCAAAATTCAATTCTATACAGAAATTCGAAAGATCTGCGTGATTCGAAAAATCAATCGCGTGCACATGCCACTACCAATTGGCACGCAGTGTATCTAAGTCTGGTATAGCTGGTGTATCGACCTAGTATGGCACAAGTTAATAATAACAAAAGAATCTGAGGCCTCGTTTCGCCGTCGCACGCCACGCTGGTGCGCAAGGGTTGCAATGAAAGAAAGTTCTAATCGTCAACTGCGCGGATATCGATCCTCGTCATTGCCAGTGAAAGCCTCCTGACGGTTTGAACCGCCGACCAACATCGTCTATACCCAACATTCCCCAAGAAGATTCGTTAAAAACTCGACACAATTCCACTTTAGGTTTTACAAGGAGTTGCAAAAAAGAACAGAAAAAAACTATGTACGTATATTAACTTAAAGTTTCTGTAGACGCAATTTTTTTCTGTGATTATTCAGTGGACCGATTAATTCTTTAGTCCAATCGTTTAACAGATTAAATTCCGATCGTTTTAAAAGTACTTACTCCGGAGAGAAATGTTATACAATATATATGTATCAAGCTACGAAGAAGGTACGCATTCAAGATTTGTAAAGGTAAGAAATAAGTCGTACCTAGGGTAGTATATATAGCTATAGGGAGCGTAGGCTCGCGAAGAAACGTTCGTTGGAAAAGTTACACGGAGCTATAGCAGGAAAAGTTGTATTACTCAAGGTATGACTACGGCAGGAAGTGCAGGTGGTCAGTGTAAAATTCACGTACGGGGTGCAATATAAATTAGGGATATTTTTATCATTCCGGATATTTTCTAGAGTAACGCGTTCTGAGCCCCGGCGTACAAGGTAAGGTAAATTGCATCGGTCAAAGACATACGCCATACTGTCTGACGTCATTTACTGCCTGACATATTACGTGAGCGTGACGATACAAGTAAAATGACACCAGCGGTACTATTTGATTATTCGTATCTCTATATTTGTAGCACTGCCTATGAGCCGCAAAACGATGAAACGAAACCTATACATATATGTATAATAATGCATGAAGCGCGATTTGAGAGCGACGTTACCGTTATACGCTGTAATTTTTTTGCCGATAATGACGACGATGGGAAGAAAGCGTAAGAGAAGAAAATATGGACCACCCAGCAAGATATGTTACATGTCGATCGAGTCATATCGTCAATCTTTTTCCTTCGTCTGTCCAATGTCCCGCGAAAGTGCCGCTGAATTATGTCAAATTAAATGTTCTCTTCGGCAAGATGTTTTTGCACGCGACCATTACCAGCCCCGTGTCGTAACGGCGATATTAACGATCCGTGAAACCGACGCTGCTTTGGTCGAACTCGATATCCGAGGCGGACGCGATTTTTCCGATCTATGTTACACCTGGCACATAATCGATACCGGATTGCCACGGAAACATGTTTGGTGCAAAAATATGTTAAAAACGATCGCCCGGCTAAAATTATACAAAGAACGGGATTCTTTATTCAGATATCAATAAAGAAAAACAACCGCGAGATTAGTAAATATTATTTACCATTTATATATTATATTAGTTACTGATAACATCACAAAATTACGCACGTATTATAATATTTAATTTGCTATTCATAATACATTTTATATAATCGAAAAATTCCCTGCATTTTGCTATAATGTAGTTTTTTTTAAATTTGTCAATACAGATTAGAGTAAAAAAAATCCGCGAGCGCCGATAATTATTATCGTGTCGTAATTCGTAATGTTTGGACTACTGCGTTCTGGGCATAATTTAGGGTTACGCGCCCCGCCGTCGTCATAATTGCGCATACCTCCTAAAAGGTAACACGATAGTACCTGCCGCGGACCAATTTATAAAAAGGATCGATCGACAAAGGGCATCTGATAGGCTACGTAGGATCTTACACTGAATGGATCGCGGTTGGTTTGTGGTGCGGTTTACGCGCTCCCAAACGCGAATGGTATGATACCAGGGTGTAAGGGTATAGACCTTTAAGCCTGGCCCACAGTATTCTTATCCACGCTATTTTAATAATATAACGGACAAAAAAGAAAATTACATTAGAGAAAAGTTAAATATAATTTTTCAGAGATTCATCATGAACGTATACTCTTCTTAAATTGAGATTTTTTTAGTTATACAATTGCCAATCAACAATTTCTCATGCTTCTTAATTATAAAAATCTCGCGTGATGCTACAATTTAAAAACAAAAAACTAAAATTTTTTTCACTACGATTTGCTGCGTGAGTTACAAAATTTATTATTTTTAATATTTGTTGCACATACCAATTTTGACACAACAGCCTTAATTTCAGAGACAAAACGAAGAATAAGATACACGTGAGAGATTACACGTACGAACTCTAGAGATTCTCATCGAAAAAAGGAAATTAATTAATTTGATATTATTGTTTTATATCCTCTACGAGGATTCACGGACCTTTTAGTTGTGTGAAGCCGGCTTAACGTGAGGCCCTGATCCCTACGGTTTTGGAGGAAGAATACAAAACGCAAAGGGCTCCAAGCAAAGACGAGACGGTGGGCGGGGCGCCTCTCGGGCTCCAAGGCGATCCACTCCGACCTCCACCTTCTTCTTACTTAGAGATATAGTAGGCGCGCGCGCATCAACGTGTTACATCTTTCATGAAACAGCAAATGAGAGTTAGAGATTACATAAATAAAAAAGAAAAACGCGCCACGGCGCGATGCGTGTGTGCGGGGGCCTCGGGTACCGTACGTGCTTGGTGGGCACACACTCAACTCGCGGCAGCTGGTTGATAGCATCGGCAAACTGTGAGCGTGGCTGATTTTGACGTGGCATTAAAATCCTTTCTTTCTGCCGCGTCCGAGGTTATAATCACGGTGCAACTATGTACGATGAAGTGACACGCGGTATTCCACCCGCGCGATGTTCCATTCCGTAGACAACGTGGTTACAAAACCGGAGCCACCGCGATATCGGTCGCCCCGGGGCAATCGTGCCGCGGCAATGATTGGCGACTACGCTGTCTGACGAAGACGAGACGAGGAAAGATCGTACCGTGTGCTCTGCGTTAGATAATATATATTAGAGAAACAAGCTTTAGAATCCAGTGGCAATACTTGGAACTGCACGTGGGGTGCACACGCGAACTGAAAAGTATACGCGAGTTCAATTAAGAATCTATTAACACACAGTCTACCGGATACTTTTTGCACCTTCATTCAACTTGCCTTCTGGTAACTTATTGTATCACGGCGAATCATTCAACGTCGGCGTAAGCTTGCTCAAGATCCCACGCGCGATGGTCGCGGATACGCAACAAATGTGAGCAATAACAAATGGCTTACGCAAGCGTGCGAAGCGATGAATTCCGTCGAAGAAATCTTTGAGTATGGCCGACCGCGCGGATCTGGAAGGCAATAGGTAGAAGAAGACGTCGACGATCGATTGGCAATGCCGATTGAGACGTCCCTGAGGGAGTACCCGCGGCAGCCCCTTCCTTTTTATTCTCCCGCAGCTTTGTGTGCAGAAACGGATTGACGTACGATGTGTCAGCGGTGACAACTGGCGCAAGCGCAGCCCGAATACGAAATGAACCTTCGGCCTTCCATTCGACTTTTATAGCAAGGTAACTCTCGCCCCCATGGCGTCCTCATCTGACCCGACCGTCGCCTCGGGCGACGAAATCCTCGCGTTTTCCACGAAAAGGAGGATCGACACTACAAGGCTTCAACAACTTGTCTCGTAGACCTGAAGAATAATCTCATCATAGCGCCGAGAACACTCGGCACATTGACAGGCCATTTGCTGACGCACTTAAATTGCGACAAAATATTTTGAACAATATATCTGATATGATGCGACAGATTGGTCGAAGTTTAGCGCGACGTCATTCCACTGTTGTTTATGCCTCGGGATTTCGTGATGCAAGTGAATGCAGAATTATCCTTCTCATATACTCATCTCGTTGCCGTTGACATAGACAACATCAACAAGATGAGTATATGAGAGGGTCAACGAGTTGTCTCGCCAAAGTGCTGACACGGGCACGCTCATCGTAAACGATGACTAAAGAAGAGAAATTTTACTAATTATATTGTCTACATTTTGTAATATCGCGAAATATACATAAAAGTAGGCATTTCTAATAGTGGATCAAAATGGACTATCTTCATTCTCACGCGAAATATTTATTAAGAAGATATTGAAAAGAAAACAAAGATCGTTTGGAAACGTCTGAAAATCCCGATTCAAGCACAATAAGTAGCTGAGCGAATCCCGCGAGCGGCAAGAACGTCAACCTACGTATTCTTGTTGCATCTTTGTTCTCCGGAGAATGCGAAAAATGTAGAAAGGGAGCGAGAGAGAGATCGATGAGACACTCTCTCTGTTTTCACAATCGGACCGCGTCGTCTACCTGGGAACCAATGCATGTCCCCGAGAGTTCTTCTTTTCCTGAGTACCGTCTCCTTGATTTCTTCTGCTTTACGCGACTCTTTTACGGTGAATGTTTGGTTCCTTTTCTCTTGGCTTGCCTTCATTCCTTCCAGGGGGTCGAGGTCGGCAAGACTGACCGCGCAAATTCGAAGAGTTCAGTCGCGTGATTCTCATTCGAATACATCACTTTGCGCGAAAATGGAGAGCGTGTCGCTAATACGAGTGATTGATGCGGCTGATCGATCAAGGCCGCGCCGCGCCTCGCGGAAATCCTCATGGTTGAATTCAACGTCACGCGGAAAAATTGCATAATCCATCCTCTGTCATTCGCAGTGAAGACTGGCCGCAAAATAATCAACCTCGATAAATATATGTTTACCTATAAAACCGACAAATCCTTAAACTCGTTATGAAAATTAGCTTGAGTATGAGTTTGAGAATTTGAAACAATCTGCACAACATAAATGTTGAGAAGAATTTGAACAAAATAAAAAGTGAAACGTCCAAGAGGCGCACGAAGCGCCCGATACAAATGTTATGCACAATCTTTAAGACATGAAGGCTAGGTGAACACCTTCGGAGGTCTTCCCTACGAAGGCTGGACAAGGTTGTAAAACGATGCTCGGGCCCGGAGCAATGCCGCAACTATGCCGTATGTAAGGCCCGAAGCGCGGCAATGGAGAGAAAGAGGAAGACACTCGAGAGAGCGCGAGGAGGTTTGTCCGAAGAAGGCAAAAGAAGATCGTTCGCGCTTGGAAAGGAACGAAGAGAGACAGAGAGCGGGAAGGGATCGTCAACGGGCACGAAGGGAGCCGCCATGAAACAAACGAATACCGAAAGGGCCGGCCGTGGCTGTCGCGGTGCGCGAGCCGCAGTGGAGGGAAGAAGGTAGAGGAAGGCAACGGTAAGAAACCCGAGAGAGCAAAAGCACGGGGACGCCGCCACTTCAAACGGCCCGCGCATGCGTCCTCCCCCCTTCCGTCTTCTTTCTTCCCCGCAAGGTGCCTGTTGTCGGCGAAGTAGACTAGGGCTAAGGGTATATCGCGTAGAGAGGGAGTGAAAGAGAGAAAAAGAGACGCGAAACGGCGGGAGGGGGAGGGGCAACCGGGACGGCTACTCTGGATTCCAATAATTGTTCATTTTTGCAAATTCCACGGTTTTTGCTCACCACCGCGAAGTTCGGTAACCTCTGGCGGAAACCTTAGTGTCCTTTAGGATGCTTCGAGTATGTTACCGCTTATAACGTGGATGAGACGTGGGAAGGGTGCCCCCTTGATGTTTCGCACAATCAGTTTCAATTTTTCTTTTATCTAAAAATAAGACATTAAACGGTTTAAAAAATGACGACTCTGTATCTTCGTATTGTCTCTCAAGCTAATCCGCGACGACTATATAAAGTAAAATGAATATGTCAATAAATCAATATAGAGCTCTGTTGTACGGTTCATTCGCGTGATAAGAAAATTATATGCAACGGGTATTTCATTTTTCAAAGTGTATTCAAGCATTCAAACCATAACTTCCGTTTATAAAGATGCTAAAGTCTTAAATGGACTTCTCATAAGAACTCTACAGACAAATCCGAGTGCTTGAACGAGTGTCAAAGGCGAAATCTTGTCTGAAAGAAGAAAAATTGCTGCACGCGTGCACCTTGTTCCCATGTCCCGTGGATCACAAATGGATCGGTCTCTCGGAATGTTTCGTGCAAAATGCATAATTCGATCGTTGCGCCATCGTTAAGGCTTCTTCGTGGTGTTCCCACCGATCCCGACACGAAGCTTCTTTTTCTTGCGCCTCTCGCATCCTTCTCCGACTCTCGTACCTCCTCTTCGGACCATCGCTTTTCCACGAAGTCGTAGAAGCGAGGTGATATTCGTTCCATATACTCGGGCCGGACGCTCGCGTGCGAAGCGCGAGAGAGTTTCGAACTGGGACGCCTCGTTATCCACTCGCGGGACCGATGGTTCCTCGCGAGAGTCCCTGGGTCCCTGCGATTTGTAACCGGCTACGCGGAATCCGCGGCACGGGTACAAAGTAGCCCGAAAGCGGCGGACGCCTCGTGACGCGTCGATCGCGACGGCTCTTGACGGGGAGGAAGAGAGAAATTCTGGTAAATTATAGTTTTCGTATCACGAGAGCGACTCTCTCTCCGGTTCTCCGCACGCTTTGAGTTTCCGCTTGGAAAGAGCGAGCGAGCGGGCGCACTGCCGTCCTGTGGTGGGTCTCGACAGACCCGTGCTTGTCGCAGTATTTAAGGCGCAGCTAAAGCAAATAGAAAATCTCTACGACATTGTGGTGGCCGGTCGAGCGGCCGAAAGGTTGTAATTATTATAAAGCCGATTTATTGCGTCGTGATGCTAACCGCGTGGCGTTTCTCCCCTTCGGAGATCGCTCGCGATGAGGCTACCTAAGAGAGAAGATATGGGGTAATAAACTAGTCACCGGGCCACACGGAGAGTTCAAAGTTGAATGTAATTACCATAGTTGTGTTTACTCATCGGCAAGTTCGACTGAAATGTTTACGCTGAAGCATAGCTTCACGTGCACACTCATTGAAAGCGCCATTGAAGACCTGTTCCTCAGGCTTTCATAGAGAGTCCTTTCGCGATCGAGAATTTTATTTATTTCTCAACACAAGTACTAATAAATTAGATATAGATACTTGGAAAAAACGCGATGGGACATCCATCGAAATGGGACGCCCCCTAGATAGGGTAGGTAATATTCCTCGCAACGGCGGACGCACGTTAGCCGCGAGGGCTCGCAAATAAAAATCCATAAGTCGAGGCAAAAATTAAAGATCGTCACGACAAGGTACTGTCGGATGAGACGACCGCGCGTCCTCTCTCCCGCTGCCCACCCCTCGGCACCCCATCTTCTCCACGGCCATGCACGACTGGTACGAGAGGGTTCGGATTTACCGGCGAAATGTTGGATTTATTAGATCGAGATACGCGTGGGCGTGACCCGCCGCATCCCCCGTCCTCTGCGCTCCGTTGCCCCACCGACGACGTCGACCTTACCGTTAGGTTACGTACGTGCGTAGGGGCCCTTCCAGCGAGCCACCTAAATCTAAACCTAAAGCTAGACGAGAGAGAAAGAGAGAGGATGCCCTGCGTGGCGCACGCACACGCGTAGAGTATCAAGGTAGATCGCAGGCGTAGACGCGCCACGTCCTCCTGATGGAGCTCCCTTCGCGCCCTTCGTCGTTCTAGGAACCGAGGGACGCGGGTATCGTGAATTCGATCGTCGGCGCCGAATGATGATTTACGGGCGAAAAAGAAGGAAAGAGGAGAAGAAGAAGAAGGAGGAAAAGGGAGGAAAGACTGGAAGGGAAACCGAAACGCGCGCCCGGCGATCACTGGGGCCCGTCGCGTCAGCGCGGCGCGAAGATTCGTGGGAATCGTTGCCGCTCATCTTCCTCGGCGGCGCGATGACCGGCAAGCGTGATTCGCGGGAGGACGATCGCGAGTACCGATAGATCGCGTGACACTTGGCAGGAGACGCGAAACGCGGAGTGGAAGGACACTCGCCTGGAACCGCTCGCCTCGTCTCGTTGTGGGAACTCAGGGTGATTTTTACGGTCGGTAGATTCGTGATTTACAGCCGAGAAAGAAACGAGAACGAAACGGAAGGAAGAGAGGAGAAAAGAGAAAGAACATCGGAGAATCGCTGTGACGAGTTCCAGACGTACTCTACGCGGCGCACAGCCTGCTATCATAAGCGTTCGATGTCGAGCGTTATACGAGAGAGTGGTAACGAGACGTGCGTGTTTCGGAGCGGAAGCCGCGCGGTCGCTTCCGCTGAAAGCCGCCGCCGCCGCCGTCGTCGGCGTGTAGCTACTTCTCGTCCTGGAAAATCGCGCCGACGACGTTGAGCCGTCGAACGGAATGATCGTCGGGGAAGGCTCCGGAATCGCCTCTTGGCGGGTGCGAACGTCAGCGCGACTCGCCAGGTTATTTACAGCTTCTTGGCATGGAGAGGCGAGCGCGCGGCACCGCGGCGGAGCCCGGGCGCTGCCAGCGAGGAGGAAGTAACGATGATTTATATCCGCTGCTACCAGTCCTGCTCCCAACCCGCGATAATACCAATCATTATCATCGCTTAATAACAGGCATTACTGCCAACATTGAAATAATGCATGCGTGTGTGTGTGTGTGTGTGAGTGTGTGTACATGTACGTGTACACGTGTGCGTGTGACGATCTGTGCGCGCGCGCGAGCAGGCGAGCAGGCGAGCGAACATGTGTGTATGTACTTCACAAGCTAGCCCCGCGAAGGGTGTTGCTCCCTCCCTTATTTCTTCCACACCACCCACTCTCTTCCTCTCCTCTTCTTTTCTCTCTGGCAGGTCCGCCGCCGCGCCGCACAGTATTCAACAACGACGTTGCCGGCATCATCCCGCGATACGAGCCGCGGTGCGGCGCGGCGTCAGCCGTGGCCAAGTCAGGTGCGAGCCAGCGCCGAACGAAGCGCAGCGTGCGCCGCCGGTGATCTTCCTGAAAGATCTCTCGACGGGAGGAAGGTCGGGGAAGAGGGCGGGGTACGGTGGGGCAGAGGGTTCTCTACGCCGCGAAGGGATTCCTCGCACGAGGGAGGCAGGAAGGCCGCGCGCTGCTGCCGCCGCGCCGCTCGAAAACCCCTCGAGCCTGTTTTGCGCGAATTCTTCTACGCTCGACCGTGGTTCTCTTCCCGAGGAACTTGCCGACGCGAGTTCTCCCCGTAGAGAATTTCATTCATTTTATTCATCTCCGCTGAGCCATCGCCAACGTCTAAAATATTTCGTGGTATACTAAAAGTGACTATTCAAGAAAAGTCCTCGTCGAGCTTGAGATATTCAGCGAAGAAAATAACGTGTTTGGCCGTACAAACACTTTAAATCTTTTCCTTTCTACTCCTCCTTTACTTCCTATTTCACTTATTTCATGTTAATTATACATTCACACGCGACTGATTACTTCTTCACTTGTTAAACCTGTGCTCCGCATTTTTGCTAGCAACTATCAAGCGTTTCACGCGTGACGCCGCGCCGTGACTATCGCGGTTAAAGGCGGCGTTAGGTGCCATAACTTTAACGAAACACGTGTCATTAAGACGCACAACGATCCGTTACGTGTATCCCTGCACGACTTCGTGGAAGAAGGTCCGTGTTGCAGGCAACGGGCAGCAATAAAGAACACGAATCCTTCGGAGACGCGCGAATCGTGTCGAAGAAATCACAATCTGTGAGAAACCCTTTGACTCTTTGGCCCTCTTTTTTTCAAACGAGTCATTTTACTGCGCGTCCGAGTTCACGTGTAACGGAATCGCGACTCGCCGCGTTGTTTCTGCAAACATCGAACTGTGTAATTATTGGCATTCGAAGCGCCGTGGGAGGTATCGCGATGCACGCCATCGTCTCACGAACGTGAATACGTACACGAGTCAGTGCGTGAAAATAATTATTAGCCTCCGTTTGCACGGCAAGAGAGAAACGTCACGAGGAGGCAGAGTCGAGATGAGACGCCGCTACGTCGCGGACTAAGAAAAAAAGGGACAAGTTTCCGGTACTCCGCTCAGTTTCTTTTCCTTTCTCCGCCGCGGATAATATCCCGCTGTCATATAGAGTTTCTACCGGTTAAAATAGCATTTCCAGGTATCAGCCCATTTCTAAAATTAATTCGGGGTTGGAAGGGTTAAATCGTAATTAAGTTTACAATAGTTTCCTAATCACGAATTTATATTAATATATTTCTTAACTACACTGGCGAGGTATAACCGTATCCTATCGCACACAATTACGGAAATATTTCTCATATGGTATAAGATTATTATTATTTAAAAACAAAATATTTTAAAGTTAATGTTAAATAATGGAAAAAAATATTTTTGTTACTTAGAATTTTACAAAAAATTTTATTTTGTTATATTTTTCGTTTCTTGCTATTTGAAATTAATGATTATCTTTCAGCTTCAGAATGTGTGTATATGTTTAATTATTACATAAAAAAATAAATTTTTTTTTCAATTAAAATTCTTATTTTTAAAGCCAAAAACTATCCCGTGGGTGTAGTTGTGCAGGCCACATTTGACCACTGTAGTCAAGGGTTAAATATCAATTTCTGTTTCTCATAATTATCAGCAACAAGTTGAAACGCGAAAGACGAAAGAGGCTTCAGTACCGCAATCGCGATCAACGAGCGTTGACAGGTTGACACAGCCTTCCGTTGAGCATACCCAAGTCGTGACTTGCCTCTCCATTGTCTCCGGTAGATTAAAAAAAGAAATAATCAATAAGCTCCCGCCGCGCTCGCATTGTCTACCGCGAAAAGACGAGAATGACAGAAAATGACAAAAAAAAGTTACAAAAACTTGCTGCCGGGCGGGCGAAGGTATGCCTATAGTTCCGCACTTAATGAAAATTACTGAACGTAATCCAAGGATAATTTCTTTGCGACGCACGTGTTGCCGTTGATGTAATCACGATTCGATACGGCTTTAGCGGATTCTCGCTATTCATGCCGCATTTGACGCTATTAATTATTATCGTACAAGAAATAAACCCGATATCACGCGCTGCGCTTGCGTCACGTGCAAATGACACGCGCGAAACGTCGAGGGATTTCGTACGAACCTAGAAAAACTAGCAATACCGGATCGCCGATATCGATCTAAAAAAATAGCCATACATTTTCCCGATCGCGTATGAGTAATAACCTGAAAAAAAAAATCATAGCTGAGTCGTTGTCCTGGGAGCCGAAACGCTATTCCGAAAGGGAAGTTTCTTGGTACGTTGCCGCAAGAAATTAATGCGCGCCTTCCGAGAAAATAGGGTCAATCAAACGGGTCGGTAAACAGTTTTTTCTTATCAACGTGAATCAGAATTCGATGGATTAATGGTTTCCTTATGGATCAGTTTCTTCATGATTTTCGTAAATTACGTAACAATTAAGTAGATTTATAAAAATTGTAATATCTAGCGAATTTTATATAAAAATTTTATATGGTAACAAATTATGAACGAGATTTTATCACACAGTGCGGTTTGCATGATTCCTAGGAGAAAAATGACAACCGTCTATTTCGTCAGATGTACACGTACGTATATGGCTAATCACGTCTAATGATAGAAGAAAGTACACGGCACAAGTGGTGATACCCGATATACCAGATCTGCGACGTTTCTATTAAACAACGGAAACGTCAATCGCGCGACGTGTTACAAGCTTCATCGGATACGGGGGAAAGTTCCACCGGTTGCTATCAGCGAAACCGTTAACAATCTTAGAATGCGAGACAGAAAACCTCTTAGGAAACTCAATTTTTTAAAAATAATATCGCATAGCCATAAAAATTTGTCTGTCGCGAGTAATACGTGCTTGTAAAAGTACATGCGAATGCGAGTCCGTTCGACGTCGCACGCGAAAGACGCACGTGCATACGTATACACACGCATCGCGGGGGAACTCGCGAAGAAATCCGTTAAAATCGTGACGTACACGTAAATGCGCGAGCGCGCGTACACGCGAGTCGTCGGAATAATAAGTTGTATCGCGTCGAGGATCGCGTGCGCTGCGAGACTTTCCCATTTGTAGCCAGTGGACGGCGATCGACAGATACAAGCCGATAGCAATATGTCGGTCGAACTTCTATTAGTTTTGTACATATCAATAATGGCGGGGGTGGGTTGGCATGGGTCCGCGTGCGGGAGCGCGAATGTGTGTGTGTGTGTGTGTGTGTGTGTGTGTGTGTGTGTGTGTGTGTGTGTGTGTGTGTGTGTGTGTGTGCGTGCGTGCGTGTGTGTGTGTGAGCGTGCGTGCGCGCGCGACGCACGGCTGAGGCTGATCGCGCGATGGACACATCCCTATCCGAACACGCACGGGCCGCGGCCGATGAGATAATATCGCGATAAGCGGGATCAATGCTGGTCAGGCGGATAGAGTACAGGAAGATCGAAAAGGTAGACGAGAAAGAGAGAGGGAGAGAGAGAGAGAAAGATATTGTATATATAAAGAAAGAAAGAAGAAATAAATTTATCATTCTGGGCCAAGGCTCGTCAGAGTAAGTAGCTAAACAGAATATAAAAAGCAAGGCTGACAAACCTAAAAATAAATATAAAAGCTATCGCAAAACTAGAGCACACTTTCTCTCCCGCCGTATATTCTAGAGATCTAACAAGTGGAATGAGAAAAGGTTCTCCAGTGTTGGAGGATGTTTCGACGGACTTTTGGAGTTACAAAAATTAGTAAATTCTACTCATTATCATTTAAGCGTATGATGTGTTCATCTCTTCCCCTTTCTAAATAATTTTACAGGTACAGAAGGGAGGGAGCGGCGCAAAGAGAAAAGTATTTTAATTAACTTCACCGAAAGCGGCAGGTTTTCACGGCGGACTTCACGTCGCGTCAAACACGCAGTCAGGCCTTTCGCCGAACTTCGTAAATCTCGATTAAAAAGTTTACACGTGAATGTGAAGTACGTTATGTTTCGCCGGATTTCTCCAAGTTCCGAAAAGCCATTAAATAACGAAGTTGTTCTCCTGCTTTTATCGATTCTTGGTGGCGAGCCTGCGAATTCCCAAGCGTCTCGAATGATTTCGCATATGTTATACGCGAGCTGTCGACACTTTCCTTATTAAAACGCTTAATTAATTAGGAGGCTAATTAACTTATAGCTGCGTACGCGCCGCAGCCCTCGCGGAATCGCCAGGTACGCAACTAAGTTTGAACTTCCGATATTCCTGTGACATTATTTTGGCGGCGAAGCTAACTTTTCGTTCGATGATTTATATACCAAGTAGACAGAATCATCAATTACCGGGCTCGCATTGTTCCCCAACCAGAAATTGATTTTGCTTTCAACCATATCTGCTCTAATAACCAAGCGAAGAGTCGCTATAGCAGATTATCGATAAACACTATAAATTCTCTCTTAACAATTGCGTTTTCTCGCTCTCAGCGTAGCTTACGTATATACTTCTCGCATCAAACATTTATATACAACAATTATAAATAATATTATATGATAGCGTCATCCTCTAATGTCAGTTTCAGAATATAAGATTATATTACGCCCGATAAATTAAATTAAATGTTTAATGAGTTCAATTAATCTGTCCACATTTGGTTTAACAAACAAAACTCTGAGAGAAGAACGGGATAAGCCTAAAATGTATCGAGGTACACAGACCGACGTTGCATGCCTCTCCCACGTATTACATAATAAATCACTCGAACATCTTGTATCCGCCACATTTATTCAATAAATAACACTTTCATAAATTCAACGATTTATTGCTCGGGTCGGCGGTGACCCCGGTGATCCGATACACCATACCCATGATTAATTATCCGATTCATTGTTCCCCGGCGAGAAACTATGTCCGCTATCTAACACATCTGGTCTGATAACGGAACGAAAGGCTTGCGGACCGCCGGCGTGTGTGTTCGTGTTATATGTGTATACGTGGCGACCGCAGTGATAGGCAGATAAATGGACGCTGATAAATGCGCGGGAAAAGGTGGACGAGGGAAAGGTGGAGATATACATACAGAACGGAGACACACGCCCGGTTATCGGCGGATCGACGTCTGCCATGAAGACGAGGACGACAACGGAGCGTTTCGCAAGTCGGCGTCACGGCGGTAGCCGGAAAAAGGGAGAAAAACCGCGTAATGATTTTATAGTTGGGAGGGAGAAAGATACGCAGAGGACTGGTCGGGAGAGTGGATAGGATCTCAAGAACGTGATCTGGGCTAATCCGCTTCTCTCTTTCGCTCTCCTCGAACGGATACGATCAAGGTTCTCCGAACCCAACGTCATTTCATGCATCTCGCGTATGCACGTGCTTTTCGCCGCAGCGTGTTTAGCAATCTTTTACACGAACGATTGGAAATCGGTTGTCGTAGAGTAATTTTGCAAAATGATTTCTCGTTTTGGATTACGAAAATCGAGGAAGCCGGTAATCTAATGTCCATTTCCTCCAATATAAATTAAAGTTGATCTCAGTTTAACTTATTCTTTATCTTTTTCTAATTATTAGAACTGAAAAAAGATAAAAAAAGTTAGTTAAATCGATTGGTGCACTGGGAAACATGGACTTGCAAGTACAGCCACAATTTTTTGGCTGCAAAAAGTTAACTGAGGTAGATAAATGATTAGTATATATTGTAATGTCGCATATGTTTGGTACTTAACCAATCTAAATAACGAAGACAGAATTTATACCTGAACTATGTGTGAAAAAGAAAATTTAAAAAAATGCTAAAATGTTGCTACTATAAATTCTATGTGAACAATATTGAACAGATACAAAAAAATGACGATAAATTTTTGCTGTGACACCTACAAATCTACCTGTATCAGCATTTTTTGAGTGTAGAAATGGACATTAGAATTAATTATTCAGTGTACATTCTTGAAGTTTAAAATAGAGTATTTTTTCGAACGCTTTTTAAAATGTCATTTAGAAAATGTTCTTTCCAGACACGCACTAGTAGAAATCACTACAGATTAATACTAATATATGTCAACATCTTGAAATTACAAAATTATTCCGGAATCAAGTAATACGCATTCAAACATTTTCTTCTTCGGCAAATGTGTATGTTTAAATACTCTAATCATGTATGTTTAAAATCAATGATGCACATCATAAAAATATTAGTAGAGTAATTTGTCTGACACGTAAATCGGTTTGAAAACTCGGACTTCGCATACCTTGTGCCGCATCAATTTGATATATTTTTTTTTCTTTATCATATTATAAATTCTTACGCGAGTGTTTCAGACAACGATGAACGGTAGCGGACGGCGTACATTACTTGTGTTCGCGGGTGCATTCATGCATGAATAATAGTTACCCGTGCGTTCATCTACTGTACGAGCGGCGTTTTCGATGATGTGTGCGGCGCTTTTCCGCGAAGCTGTATCGCGTGCTATCCGACTACGTGACGTGCGATGGTTGAATCCCCGAGGACCTTGAACGCGATTCGCGGCGGCTTTCCGATGCGTAATTTATTTTCATTCGGTAATTTAATGATAATGAGAATTTGATCACGAGATATATGTCTTTACGAATCCGCACTCGTATTTATATGACCTTCTATGTGATCTACATATGAGTTTCGCTGCAATTTCACAGTAAAATTGGTCTACGATTTTATAATTTGTAAAATTCGCTTTAAATACGACATTCTATCAATGATGATATTTATATAAGCAACATAACTTGCTCCAAATTTCATACATAAAGCAAATAAAATTTAGGATCACTGAGGTCGCTCACAGTAATACTAAAAGTGAATTTTTGTAATCTGTGTGCCACGAGTTTTCATCATCCAAATCGACTCGTCCGTTCTCGAGGGAAAATAGCGAAAGATCTTCTCTCCTTCTACGAGGATGCTAACGTCGCACCCCGTGGTGGACGGAAGCACGACGGGATTTCGAATTCACATCGTGTAGTCGCGCTTCCCTCCCGCGACTTTCGAATCTCGCTTCGACGTGTTCGAATTCCCGGGGCCAATGAGGAGAGATCGGGCACGTTAGCCGCGGCGAGGAGGAAGAAAAAGGAAGCACCACGCCCAAGGTACGTGGCAGGAACGCAGACGGGCGTGTTGGTGCCCACGTCCCTACGTATACATTCGCGCGAGCGAGAGCGTGTGCCCATGTACTTCGCGTGTGCAAGTACTGCCTGCTCTCTTCCCCCTTTTCCGTCCTTCTATTCCCCTCCGGCCCCCTCGGAACCCCTTCGCGTATCACGTGTACACTGGCGGCACGAACGCTACCACGTCCTCAAATTGAGGCCCCGGAGAAAAAGAGATGCGTGGCCTCACCTCGATCCTCACTGCTTCTCCCGCCCTCCCCTTTCCGTTCCCCTTTTCTCCGCCACTCTTTCTCTCTTGCTCATTTGAGGTTAAAGGAAAAGAGGAAGAGGAGGAGGAGGAGGAGGAGAATGGGGAGAGCCGGTGGGGAAATGCGAGGGGAGATCGCCGGGGGACGACGAGGCTGTCGTGGTATAAGGAAGAGAGGGGACGAGGAAAGAGGAGAAGATGGAAGAGACTGAAGGCTAAGGCGCCATGTTGGTGGCGATGACAAGAAAGCCAACGTGCGACGGTAGCAGGGCCAAGAGTGCAGAGGCAGAGGCGCTTGGTCGAACGCCTTGATTGGACGATTACGGATTATGCACGGTGCCTGCTGAAGAGCTGCACCGATCGCGCGCGCGGCCAACGTTCTTCGTTACGTGGCGCGGAGATGCTGAGTGTTTCGACAAAAGGCAGAAGTCATCCTACCCATTTTCAGAAAGAAAATTTACGGTAGTAACCCGAAGCGCAATTCAATTCCTTCATCGACACGGACTTTTGCAGTCGCTCGAAAAGAAAGATCCAAGATTTCATTGTTACGACGTTCTAACGTGACCGTCCACAAAGATTGGTACATGCTAGTCTTCCTTTCTTTTTTTATTTTATTAGCGTAAAATAATTTCTCTTTGATGGAAATAAAATAACGAATTTTCCACATACTGATAAGCAATGAACGTAGAGGATATAATAGATAATCTCCTCAGGTTTCGTAATTTAATTTTCCACCCCCGACCGTGGCTACTGCTGATTTCGAACGACCGTGTTTAGTAAACAACCAGACGCCGACTGCTCATCAGGTTGCGTCGCGCTCGATTCACTCGCTCACTCGGGGGGGAGAACAACTCCCGCGGTGCTCCGTCTAATGAAATTATCCGGTCCGGGACCCCCTGCAACGACATCAACCAGCTACGACAGCCAGTTATCCCATGATTACGCGATACGCAGTTATGCGCTGCGCCACGACGATTGTGCACACTTCTTCGAGGGGTGAGGAACGCACAAAGAGCAACCGCGAAAATTGCTCCATCGTCTCGCATCAGCCAATGAAACGCATAATTTTGTGTGAGGGAACGTGTAATCCCGTCAGACCGCACACACAAATCGATAGTGATGTAGAAAGAAACTAACTTCACGATAATGCTCGTGGCATTAATAAACTGGCGAGTCGATTCGAATAAATCGGAATTGTCCCTCGCGAAATCGTCCTAATTAACTGCGGACTTGGTAGCTCGTCAATAAATCGTCATCTCTCCCGAGAAATCTATAGCGGGCAAGTTCGGTGCCAATTAACTTCTCTCCGATTATGTAGCTCGATCTTCCTAATAAATCGTTAATTGGAAACCGCGCGACGGCGATAATTGGCGAAAAATCTTCCGTCGACGAGTAGATAAAGCCCCGCCTGCCGTGGAAAGCTCGCGCAAAACTCGCGCGATCGCCGGGAGAAAATTTATGGCCGCCTCGTTAGTCAGGAAACTTGTCTCTTTCGTTCTCTTTCCCTCCCTCGATACACTGGACACTGGCGGCAACCCTATCCCCGATGTCCAGGGCGTGGCAAATCGGTGATTTAGTGAAGTCATTTGTGCCGATAATGCTGACAGATGCCGTTCATCGGGGCTCCCGTTACCGCGGACCGACCATGCAACTGGATCCATCCATCGCGATGAGAAAGAAGGACTGCAGATCGCCGTGTCGCTTCGATAAAATTCAAAATTCTAATCGCAACGCGAGAGCTTCGTAATTAGCAAGGGCAAACATCGTTGCGATATGTCGTTGTTCGCACGGAATTCACTCGTTTACGCGATTTCATGAGATCTTTTTGACGGCGTTTCCTGACAGTTCGTATCAAAGAGAAAAACCTGTTTTGCCCGGGAAAATATATAGTCAGACATTTTTTATCACTTAGTGCAAACGTTTTGTACGAGCTACAACTCAAATAAGTTCTAAGTAAAATATATGGAAGAGAAAATTTCTGTAACACGAGATATATTATCATAACGGTTCTTTTTTTCTTCCTGAAAATGTCGAATTAAATGTTTGAATGGATGGATCTTTCAGATACTTATGTCTTGCCAGATTAAAACGCCGTTTATACACTGAGAAAAAAAAATTGGTTAGAAAAACTAAAATATTTAGTCCGATATGCGCGACCAAATATTGAGTTGATTTAATTAATTTTTAGTTAAAAAATTGGAATAATTAATATAAATGAACTACATCTTATTTCGTGCAACTAAATAATTGTTGAATCAACCCAATGTTTAGTTGTGCGTATCGGACTAAATATTTTAATTTTTCAACAAATTTTTTTCTCAGTTTATATACAACCAAAATTAATAGTTAAATAAAAAAATTATTTCTCTAATTCTCAATAATTTTTGTTCGAATGCAATATTTTGTTAAAATAAACGACGCGGTTCTAACGGGTTTAAATAATAAAAGTGTGCAAAGTTCGAAGCGCTCCATATTTACCTCGACAAAGTATTGTATTTTGTGTTCACGTTAATCGCAATTTGTTTACGCCAACCTGTCACGAGTAGCGCGAGATAAGAGCTACTTATCGTTACACGACTATGTCGTGGGAAGCTTGCGCTCTAGTCCGCTGGTCTTAATGTCGATAGAACTTGCCTGCGTTTGCGTGAGTCCGAGGCTGGCCGCGAGCTCCGCTCTTTCCGGTAGCGCGAGGTACTGCGTTCTCTGAAACCGCCTGTTGAGCTGCTGCAATTGCAGGCTGCTGTAAATCGTCCTCGGTTTCCTCATCTTCTTGCCTTTGCCATTCCTGAGGGAACCGCCGCCACCGCCGCCGAGCTCGTCGACGAGGCTTCCGCTTTTATCACCCAATGGCGAGAGGTCTGCGAACATGCACCACCCTAACATCAACTTTCAGAATCCTCATCACTACTCACGTACAAACTAAAAATAAAATTAAACTAAAACCTGATCCGTAAATCAATAATGCATCGCGATATTGTGACAACAGCGGAGATGACCGACTATCGAATTCTTTTGCGATGGATATTTCAAGGAGATATCGTGTAATGCGAGAAAGTAGAGAAACACAGCAGAATAAAAATTAGGAAAAGTTTTATACAAGCAACTCCTATATAAAATAGATTTCTATAGTGATTTTTTTTGGTGTGTTATAATATAGTTAGAGAATTGTGAAAATCCTCGTATAACACAATTTTATAAAGATCTCAAGATATCAAGAAAAAACAAACAAAAATTACAGGCTTTTTATAAAAAGTAGAACATCAAAATCTAAGTGCTGCAGAAGAAACTTTGGAAGATAAAAATATTTTGCAACAAAGGAGCTCTCATTTAATTCAGCTTAGTAAAGATGAAGAAAATAATTAAAGTGTATTATTTAACGTTAAATTATAATGATCAATTTTAATATTTTTAATAAATTTCTGATATAAATGAAAACAAAATAATGTAGACATTTGTTTCTTTTTTGAATCTAATCTTGTTTTCTGTATTACGTAGTTCATCCTATGTAACACTGTTTCACATAACATGACATTTCTAACAAATCTAATCACCGTGTTATATGACAGTTACTTGTATATATTAGTTCTTCTTGAAGAAAATTTAAAGAATAAAAACAATTTTGTAATTAATAATTAGATAATATTTTAAGATTATATAATTAAGAATTTAAATTATATATCTCATAAATTTAAAAAACATTAATTTAAATTGCAGAAAAGAAAGAAAAAATTTCAAGCAAAGAAATGCCACATTATCAGTTTTTCCTTAAAGATGTTTTCTTTAATTTTCTTTTTCGCGATAAAGCATCGCACATTACATGGCTAATTATAAGTCGTTTTCTGATCGGACGGTTTCGGAGATCACATAAAATATAAAGGTCGCTGAAGCATTCAAGAAGTCTTATCGAATCGAAATTAACGGAAATGACGCGTCGTTTTCTCGAAAAACAGAGAAAGGAAAACAATAGCACAAACACAGTCGGAATATTTTATTCGACAAGCTGCGCGTAATTATCTGATAAAATAAATGCATTATTCAATTCACATATAACATATTGTGATAATTAGCACAACGTAGAGAATGCGTGCTCTCGTTACGTCGAAAGAGAATGGGCGAGAGACAGAGAGAGAGAGGAAGAAAGCCCTACAATGCGTTAACGGCGCGGTAATTAATTACGGAGCCATATATCAATCTTAAAGCGATGCAATGAAGTAGCGTAGAGCTCGATAGAGGTGCGCATCGTGCCAGCGCCCGCGCCGCCTATCTCGCGCGGAATCTGTTTCATTATTTTTATATCGCGATTACGATGTTGCGTGTTTTCATCGGGGAGACGCGCGGGCGGCCTTCCCGAGAGAGAAGAGGGCCACGGACACTTCTTGCGCTGCGGCGATAAATGCGTTTTGTTGTCGTTCGCGATTGAAGAGGGGAAAGTCACCGAAAGTCGCACAAACGAGGTATCGACATGCCGAGACTTCAAATTAGCAATGCGACGCAACGCGCGTCGACTTGAGGCGCGGAGAGAGATAGAGTTCCCTCCTTCTCTCCGTGACAATTAGCACGACTATTAATTAACGTAATTTGCGGCGAGTTGCCGGACCTGCTCGCGCGCTCACGTGTGACTCTTCGTGATTTATACATGAGCACGTGACGGGACCGGCGAAGGATCGGCAAGGCGCGGATCGATGGAGAGCCAACAGGGATCGGGGCTCTGATCGCGCGTAAAAGAGACAATAATGATCCCCCCATAAACTTTCCACGAAGTTACATCGCGTCAGAGCGATGCAATTGCGTGTTTGCGCTTGTGTTTATCTTCCACGTGTAACTTCGAGGCGATACTGGGCGTGTGTATGGGTGTACGATATTTAATATCCGTGTAGGCGACTCGACTCTTTCACGTTATGATTCAACTCTTTGAGGAGATTGAATTACTAATACTTTAATCATCACATTTACCTTCCGTTTCCGATGATCAGAAGTTAATTTAAACACTTATAATCTCTTCTCACACAAGATAAGACAGTTGTGATACTACACTGAGAGAAAAAACTACTAACAATAAGCAATAAATGTTTGTTTGAGTAGTTGCACTAAAATATTTATTTACGATACATAAATATTTATTGAATAAAAGAAATTATAATTAAATTACGTTGTTGTACTAAATAAAGTTTATTTACATTTAGTAAATATTTCATTGCCGCTATTCAAACAAATATTTATTAAAATTTAGTAAGTTTTTCTCTCAGCGTACATGTGCAAATATAATATTTGCTAGTTTTATTCACTTATAAAATATGTTGTTTTATTAGAATAATAAATATAGATACAGTTAATTTTAAAAATAGTTAGGACGACAAGAAACTCAAAGAAACTCATGTAAGGGAGACCGAGGCTAGTTGGCAGAAGGAATAAATTGGTATTGCATACTTATGTATTTATAGTGAAAGAAACAATAAAAAAATTAAAGCAAAATATTGTACTGTTTCAATACATTGTATATTATTTATATGTCAAATTATTGTTATTTTCTCACGCTCTAATAACTTCATTCGACTTGCATTGGCAATTATGTTTAATATTTTGATTTATTCGTTAGAGTAGCTCTGTCTGTTTAATTTAATAAAATATTGTATTACATTTATAATATAAAAGATATTTTGTGACAATTTTTCTAATGCCCCCTTCTCTATAAATTCTATAATCGAGAAATGTGGAATATTCCTCGATTGATCTCAGCCCTCTCTTATTACCTTCTATCCTGGTGCAATAGTTAACACCATAGCGCGGCATATCGACGCGTAATAAATTTTATAGAAGCGTTAGGCCGCGATTACGAGCTCTCGTTGCTAATTACAGCCGATTAAGGCGACGCGACGTCGAAACCACGATGAGGAGTAACTCCGCGCGCGTGAAGAAAACGAAGGTACTGTTTTATGGATGCACTTTTCTCCCGCGCCGTTTTGCGGGAGCTCACACCGCGAGAGGATACGGATAGTGGAGAGAGAGAAACTAGGGTTATAGTTTTTCAACACCGAGGCCGTATATGCAAAATGCGCGGCAGCGGCAGAAACTGCCGCAAAGTGCTACTTTGCGGCGGTGTGCGCGCGTATACTCAGCCGCCTCGCATCGCTGAAGGTTCTTTTAGAGTCGCGTAATCAAACCCAGCCGAACGTATGATAATAAGCCCACCGAGCGATTAATGCGACGTTGATAATCACACGGTAGGCGCGCGGCCTCTCAATCCAAAGATCTCGAAATTACAAGGTGTCCGTCTCTGCCCTAGGCTGGACTTGACGCAGCCTGTCTAACATTGTCGCTGAACCGACATCTTGTATTTCCACATCGCTACTACATTGCGCGCGAGAAACGATGAAAAAGCTCCCTGATTTCCTTTTCGTATTCAGGTGTAACTGCGAATGAAAACATTCCTTTCTTTCGGCCGGAGGCTGGCTATTGAGAAATTCCTAGCTATTCGAAATATTCAGAATTGAAATTGTGCATAACTTGTAATTTCTAAGCAAGCTATATCGTATATTACGCATATTTTAGTCTTGTTTTAATCAAAAGTGCCTGTTAATAATCAGATTCGACAGCAAAATTAAATGCGTTATAAATATTTGATTATCAGTTGAAGTTTATGTACACAGAATTTAATGTAACAGAAGTAGATACATTAAAAAACATTTAATGTTATCAAAAGTGCACTAAATCTCGTGCACATATTTTTCAGTTAAACTGAGAGAAAGAAATTACTAACGTAAGTTTTAAAAAAAATATTTGTTTGAATAGTTGCAATGAAATATTTACTAAATGTAAATAAATATTTATTTAGTACAAGAACCACAAATTTAACTATCATTTTTTTTATTGAGTAAATATTTATGTATTTCAGTACAATTTTTCACACAAATATTTATTAAAAAGTAATCTTTTCTCTCATTGTCAGTGTACAGATACATTAAATAAAATGTAGTTTAAATTTAATGTTTAACTTAAAAATACAAGTTTTATAACATTTTTAACAGTATAGTGTCGATAATAATTCACACGTTATTCGAGCATCTAATTAATTAAATGTAAAATCTACTTGTAAAAATTCCTGAATATGTTTCTACTACGTTTATTCACTTATAAATATAGACATTATTTTAAGAATTCAAATCTGGAAATTACAAACAAATAGCCATGGGAGTATCTTTAGAAGAATATCCCTAGAAAAAATGTGATTTCCACACAAATCTGAGCATTTCGTTTAAGCGTGGGTCAAGGAAGTTTGAAAAAGGCCGGGTCGGCGTACTCTTTCAGGTCGGTGTATCTATCTAATCCTTGTGAAAACAACCATTTAATACCTAATCCATCACTCGGAGCTGGGGCACGCATTGTCTTTCGACCGTTCCGGATTAAGTCGGACGGCGTCGGCGGTCGGACGTCAGGTGACTGATGCGAGATACCATGGGGGTCCCCCCGTCGTCTGATACGAGAGAGACCCCCGCTAATTGGATTCCAGCTTCAGCCACGTTCCAGCTTCGTTCGAAGGGAAGAAGGACAACGGGCGTGACGCGGACGCGCGGACAAGCCGGTTAATGGCCGGTTCATTTGTCGCGACGATAAGATTGGTCGAAGGTGTGCAAAGGCGCCGGCTCTGTACTCGCCGCGGATCCCGACAAGCTGCGTACGCGCGGACAACCCCTCCTTTACGCTCTCGCGGCTCCTCACTGATGCTCGTATAATCCCGGACAGCTTCATTAGCGTCGGTTGAACTGTAGTCCAACAGCGTTCAACATCGCGAACAACCGCGATAATCGCGGCGTCGCTGCCGAGATCTGGCTCTTACACCCACGAGTCGACTTCCAAGGAAACACTGGTAAATTGCAACGACATTACAATCGCAAATTTACGTTGATTGCGGGCAAGTGCAAAGAGAGCATCTCTATCGAAAGCATGTGTGCGCGATGAAAAATTACGACGGCATTTTCAGATAAGTGATACCGATTGTTTCATCAACCGATACGAATCGTTTATGTAGTAATGCACGCTTATGGACTTTATGTAAATTTATTTCATGCGTGACGATGCAATGATGAAAAGATTGATCTCGCGTCGTGAAGAACGTCGAGAGTTGTAAACGTGGACGATTTTGTTATAAATCACTTTTACGCGAAGTATACATTCTACTACAGTTTACTCACCGCGCGCGTGAAAGGTATAACGATAATATTTAATATTATAGCTAAACACTTGTGCAATGTGTAGCAATTCGTTGAACTCTTTGTATCTTAAACTTTATTATCCTCGTTTGTTTGCCGTCGCAAGAAATGAAAATGATACTTACTGATTTTAAAAAATAACATTTTATTGATTTCTACTTTTATGAATTGTTTATTTAAGTGATATTTTAAAGAACGCGCGATATTTAAAGAAGTTTCAGTTACGCATCAATTGTGCATTCTTGACTTAATTAACATGAACAATGTGTTATTGTTACTTCCATTTTCCTTCCAGATAGTTTCATAGATTTTAATATGCATACAATTATATTTTTATTCAATTTTATACAGTTGAATCGCGCGGTCATTTGAAAAACAGTACAAGTAAATTTTTACCAAAATTAATATTAAAAAATTTACATTCAAGGAAGGTAACAAACATAATAGATACACCTAGAGAAAAATTATGTTTAAATTGAAATCGTTTCTTTAATTTGATTTTTTTAAGTTAAAAATGCCTTTGAGAAAAATAAAAATTTATCTGATTTCAAGAAATGACGTTATTAGCCTTTTCTAAAGTAAATAAATTATTTGTTTAAATTAGTTGCTTAATTTAAAGAAATAATTTTTTAATTCAAAGAAATGTAAAAAATAATTTAGTTGTTTTGGTTTTTTAAAATATATTTCTTTCATTAAAAAAAAATATTTGCGTTGAATAATCAAACTATTACTTTATTTCTAATAAAAGGAACAATCAAAAACTTTCGTCAAATCAGAAAAACTTTTCTTTAACCGTAAAACAATGTATAAATTTCTTTGATTCGAACAAACTTTTTTTTACTTGAAAAAACTTTTCTCTGCGTATACACAATTTTCTTGAGATATTTCAATTTTATCAAAAATTTATTTGTTGTTTATCAAATAACCGATTCAGTTCCACGACAAATTGTAATTTTAAATATGAGTGTATTACGGAATCGACTACGCGTAACGCACATTTATTACAATTGCAGGCATTGTAAGTCTCGTAATTACCGCGTCACCATTATTTTGATCAGATAGTCAAAATTATTCTGAAAGAATCGCAAATTTGCACCTTGTGTTCACCGGGACAAATGACGGAATCAGTCAGAGCTAGAAATCTAGAAGATCTCTCGTCAGAGCCGAATATATTATGTAAACGGTGCGGAGTGCGCGTTAGCAATTAAACAGAGATCGTGATTGTGACTTGATATTTTTCTCCGATTAATTAAATCGACATGAATATGAGTGCTGCTTTACGATATCGACTTTTACATTATGCACTCGTTTGTCTATACTCGCCTCTGCGCAATGCCTCAGAAGTGGTAAAAGCTGTAATTCTGATGCATTTCCGAGATATATACGCAACTTCTATATCAGAACCCCGGAAAAACTTTTCCGTAAAAATGACTGAAGTTATGTCAACCCTTCGATGAAGTTCGTACGATGCAGCTCGTGAGGCAGGTCGAGGATATGCATTTTGCTGCTGTGCGATTTATGAAAAGCGAGTCGTGCATAAGTTGCGAGGGGGAAAAATGACCAGCAATTTAAGGGCGAAATGCAAGTTTCCGCGCCGCCGCTACCCTCCATGCGTGAGAATTCAACCCCCTGACGAGCGAGCGATCGGTCCGGCCGGCGCCGATCGCTCTTGTGTTCGTTCACTGGCCGTGAGCAAAAATTGCACCACCGCGCCCGCGCGGTGGCACGCGGATTCCTCCCGTTGTTGGCGGAAAAGTTCGTCTCCCGCGGCGAACCCTTTCGCGGCTTTCGCCGTTGGCGGATCACTGGTAATTTTCGAGAGAGAAGCGCCACGAAAATTGCCTGAAGCGAGGGTCGACCCGCGCGATGGATTACGCAGAAAACGCCGGACTCCCAGAGAGGAATGCCACATGCCGCGAATGATGGACACGCGGTGGTCGTTACGAATTCATAGGCCGCGAATGGAGGGTAGCGAACTGTCGCCGGCTATTCGGTCGGTCGCTCCCGCGAACGTTTGCCTAAGCGCAAACCAACGGAAAGTTCCTCGTTGCTCCACATCGTGCGCATGCACCGCGCCGCGATAAATTATTCGCCTAATGTTGCCACGACTTCAAGAATATTTCCAGGCGGTACTTTGGATTATATTTGAAAATGCGATCGACTGAGAAGCCAACGCGAATGTCGCTGCGAGAAGCGTGCCCTACGGCATACAGACTTCCTCGAGCGAAATAAGTCATCTCGATCACGCGATTTCGCGATGCGAATGTGTATATAGCCGTATTATGTTTAGACCACTGCGAGAGAGAGAGAGAGAGAGAGAGAGAGAGAGAGAACTGCGATGGATATATTCAAACAGACAAATAAAATAAAAATTTCCATGAGATAACAAGACTGACATCTTTGTAAACAATTTTAGTTAAATGTGCATTTAGTGTTTATTATTGAAAAATTAATCTTGAGCCCAGGGTAATTAAGAGTCAAAACCTGCGTACTGGTATCTTTAATATTTAGTACATAAACTTCCTCATTCTGTTCTATATGTTTCGGTTGATTTCCAACCATCTTCAGCATTACAAATTTATTGCGTTTATAAAGCCTTCGAAAGCCGCATCAGGTAATTAAGCCTCCAAATTGTAAGTTTGCTTACAACTTTTTGAATAATTAATTGCCTTGAGCACAAAATTAATTTTTGAAATTCTTAAGAGTCCAAAAAGAAATCTTAATTTTGAATTTATACTATTTTAAAAATTCGGAAAAAACCGTCTTTTTCTAATTTTTTTGCGACTTTTCTCGAGGGTAGAAAAATTGATTGGAAAAATACACTAACAAGATAAATTTTTCCAATAAATTTTAAAAATACAATAAATACACGGAAAGAACAATTTTATTGCAGTGTCTGCAGATATAGATCAGGAAACAGTTTATGTTGGATCATCAAAATAATTAGAGTGTAGAACGCTTAAACACAATAATATTGCTACAGTTTTAACATTCTAGCAGCCAAGTTAAACTATTCAATATAATTTTTTAAAAGGTACAACATAATTATTTTCAGATCTGTATTTCAACAAAACTATTCTTTTCGTGTACGATAAATTTTCCAATAAATTTAAAAAATACACCTATAAGATGAATATTTGCAATAAAGTTTTCTGTTGCAACTGAGATAATCCATGGTAAAATTGAAAAGCTTTGATTTTTTAAAACTAGTTTTGACGACTCGTCTGCTATATTTCCTTCATCGCGCGTATAAATCTTAATTAGTATCCCGAGATAAATAGCTTTTTTCGAAATCTAACGATAACGTTAAAAAGAGTTTAAGAAGACATTCTAAAGTTAGTTATCGTAACATCGTGCAGTGCCTTGAGCGAGATTCCGCGATCCACGACGAACCTCGGAGCGAATCCGATAATGATCGTAATTAGCTGACTCGCCGATTTCGCGCGTAAAATAAAAGTCGCGATTACATCGTGTTAATGCGATTCCGGGAGGTAAAGAACATGAGAAAAGAAGCGAAGAACGATTAAAAGAAAGCTCGTACGGGCGAAGCTAGCTCCTGAAGGAGAAGTCACAACTGCTCCCGTTTGATCCCTTTTTGTCTCGTTCGTTAGGTGCTCTGCGAGAGTTTTTGTGCCTCTTCCTGGGGATTCCCAGTCATATATCTTATTCCGTTTCGCGGCATTGTACCGTAGCATAGATAGAATGTCGACCGGCTACTACCTGCTACTCTAGATTCCTGGGATACGTTTAGAAATAAGAAAGAGAAAGTCGAGGGTATTTATTTTAAACTGTGCAGATACCTTTATTTGTCCGACTTTTACGTCCCATTTTTTTAGAGCTTCTTTTTAAAGTTCCTTTTAAAAGATCTTACACAATGGAAGAAGAGTTATACGTAAAAAAATTTATAATGTTCTCGTAATGTTCTAAATCTAGAGGAAGTCGAGGTGCGCGGGTAAACTAATTCGACAAACTCGGCAGGAAGAACCGTAACTACGAGGATCGAGCGTGGATGGAGTAAACATCGTAGTATAAACATCGCCCGTTTTCTTTTTATTTCGGCGAAATAGAGCTACCCGAATGCGTTTGCGTCGCATAAAGGACATAAGCGCTCCACATTTGTCGTCGCGCGGAAATTTACTCGCGCGGCGTGGATGAAGACATTCGTCGAGTGGCAATTCGTCCTGGGCTATACATATATATATATATAAAAAGTCGTAATAATAAAGCGTTTGCCGCGACGCGCGGGATGCACAGATGGACCCACCGGAAACGCCTGTCACCGTCTTATTCCGCTTCGCGTTAAGATGACCGTAACATTCCTGACAAATGCTACGACGACGCTGGCACGATACTCGTCTTCGCGGTTCGAGGTCTACTCAACTTATCGGCGTATACTCGTTGATGGACGAAAGATCTCTTACATCTATTTATCTCTAAATAAAATGCAGGGCTCAAGGTGAATACTCTGTTGACATTCGAGGCTTAATGTTTCCTCGGCGCAAGAAAAAAAACAGCATTAGGACTTACGATTTTTTGTTACCACACGAAGAGAATTTTCTCTTGGAATTTATATTTAAAAAATGCTGTAATATGATATAAATTAAAAAACAATTTAATAATTCAATTGAACATCGAGTTATTAATATGTGAAGTTGATTCAACAAAATGTTATTCATTCAACTATATTTGTTACTGTCTTTGCTTTTAATCTTCTCGTTTCATTAATACTATTATTGAATTAACAAGATGTCAGACTGTTGATATTGTTAATTTAACAGCATTTTTTCTCTGTGTAGGACAACAATTTTACTTGATTAGTAAAACTTTATTAAAATATTACCAGAAATATTTTAGACAGTTCGGTTAAATTTTATTATAAATTTTACCAAATAAATTAAGCGTAAAATTCTGCGAAATTCACGTTGTCCCACGACTATCACGATTCCGAGAAACAATTCTCTGCACGCGGATCAATAATCGAGTGACAATTCACGTTGCGTTTCCACGATGTTTACACGTATAATATCGGTAATTTTGCAACGGTATCGTAGACGCACGAGCACAATTAAGTTTCACCTCGAGCCCTTCGACGACATCTCCGTTTCACTCGGCACTAGCACTCGCGCAAACTTCACTCCGGGATTCACAGCGACGGCGACGCGCACAAGATTAATCTCGTTACATCACGATGCTTCCGTCGACGATTCCGTCGACGCGCGAAGCCGACCGCGCGAAGCCGACCGCGCGAGGAACGGAGATCTCGCCGCGATTCGAGTCAACTAGATCTAAGAGTAGGAATAAAAAAGGCTGCGAATACATACAGTTGGGGTACTCACCGTCCTTGGGCGGCGAGGGGCACTGGGGGTACGTCCCGATGTGGTATCCGTAGGCGTTGTGCTGGTGCATGGGCGCGAACGGATATCCGGCGAGCGATCTGGGACTGGGAAAGCCCGCGTCCGCGTGCTGCTGATTCCCGCTGCCGGGCCCGGAGCCCTGGTGCGCCGCGAGCGAGCCGACCTGATGCGAGAACTGGTGCGCGCCGGGTACGTTGTGCCCGCCCGGATAGCCGCTCCGCAGACTCGCCGGATTGTAGAGATTGTTGTGCTGGAGCTCGATGAAGGCGGACTTGCCGCTCTGGGAGACCGGCGTGCTGGACGCGGTGCTGTCGCCGCCGTTCCCGCCGGGCGGGCCAGGCGTCACCGAGCCGAGGCCCGCGTGATGAAGATGCTGCTCCATGTCCGAGCCGGCGCCCCCGGTGCCGCCGGCACCGCCGCCGCCGCCGCCGCCACCGCCACCGCCGGTGGGTCCACCGCCGCCGCCGCCGCCCGACATGCTGTTCGGGGTCGGGGTACTAGACGGACAGGGGTCGCCCGCCCCGAATGGGCTCCCCAGGTCCGTGAAATTGAGCGTCGTCGTGCTGCCCGGACGCTCCACCTTAAACACGACGTCGATGCCGCCGCCACCACAGCCTAGGTGGGTCCCCGCCGTCGCCGAGCTCGCCGACGACGTCGCGTGTACCCCTCCGTACGGGGCCCGAATTTTGGGACCTCTCTCTCTCTCTCTCGTCTAGCGCGGACGAGCACACCCCGCGCGCGCGCGTGCCCCAATGACCAACGGTCTCGAGAGGACTATATCGACGCAGGGTCGACGAAATAAGCGTGGAGAGACGTCATTGCCGTCGCGAGAAACAGAGAGTTAACCTCTTAACCGTCGGCCGTCGGCTCGGTAGTATTTCTGGAACTCGCACTGCGGAGAAGGAGAGACGCTCGATCGCTCGCATCAGATTACTCTCGTTCGATGTTGCACTACTCTCTCTCTCTCTCTCTCTCTCTCACTGCGATATTCACTTTTCGGAGCTTACTTCAAGGCGGTCTTTGTCGCACGTATCCGTGATGCGTGTAAGCGCGCGCGTCGGTCGCTCACAACAAGTCACAACGGGGACGACTCACGCTTGGATGTTTTTGTTTTTATCAGTTCGGACACCACTTCGTTGTCACCCACGTCCACTTCACACGCGCGTAGTCCACGCGGAAACAAACTTCACACTAACGCGAGCCAAAGAGAGAGTCTCCCGAACGGATGCTACTACTGTTCGCTTGCCGTGCGTCAGCTCGACGTCGCTCGGCCTTCGAGCAGAGACGCGCCGCGACGGCGTGACCAGACCGTCGGCATATCGGTCCTCCTCACTCGCGTTTGTTAACAACTACACCGAACGTCGCGAACTAAACGCGAAACGTCACTCGTCGTCGTCGTCGTCGTCGTCGTCGTCGCCGATCACACTCGTCAACACAGTTCTCTCCGACTCCGGGGGAAAAACGTCACCGCAAAGGTCCGGCGCGCGCGGCAGATGGCAGCGCGGGTGACGAAGATCCTCCCCGCGATCCGGCCGCTCCGCGCGAGCAGAGCCGAAAATCTGTGTCGCAGCTGCGTATCCCAACACTCGCACTTGGTCGCCTGCCGCCTTCTCGATTTAATTGCACGGCAAACGCGACGCGATCTGCCGCGCACTCGCGCACCTCCTCGTCGGCGACGATATGCTTTTTACACGCGCCGCGCCACGATTACCTCGCCGATGAGCGTACCGTGCACGCTTCGGACGTATACGCGCGAACGCACCGGCTGGACGAAGAAGGTAAGGGAAGAAGAAGACGACGGCCAGGGCGTAGAAGAAGAGAGAAAAGCACACACGCGCGCGCGCCTGGTTCCAGTAACTGCAGTGCACACCGCGCGGCGCGGACCGGTATAATGATACATAATGAAGCCGGAGCCTCTCCCCGGAGCCCGGTTCACCGTTTCTGAAAGTCGCCGCGGTGGCGCTACTCAAGGCGACGCCTACGACGAGCGGCAGGCGCGCTCGCGATTGGCGCGTCGCGCCGTTCCCCACTAGCCGACCGCGAAATCCACGACGGCGATTGGCCTCGCGGAGGCCATTATGGTGTCCAAATGGGAGTTGCTCGAGCGTAACCACACCCGTGTACGTACACCCGGACGCCCGCCGGGCGACCGACTACGCGGAGGTGTTCTGTATACCTGGGGAAGTCCGTTCGTTCGTTGCGCGTATTAGGTCCAACCTGATATCGTCTCGGAGACTGGAGAGACATCGGCGTGTTACGCGTCGCAGAATTGCGTCCGCTATTCTTTCCTCCGACTTGCTTCATTCATTGACTAAATCGCACTATCAGACTTATACTGTGACAGAAGGTGAGAGACGAGTGACATTTCAATTGTTGAGTACTTGACTTTTTTTGTCATTCTTGAGAGTTGAGCTTACTTAGATTGAGTCGTTTGTTCGTGGATATTCTTCTGGAGCTGACGTTCTTGGATACGAGCACGAGGATTCTACTACAGTTTCTGGGGATGGATAGCTATTTTTTTTCAAAAATTTTATTCATCACTCTATTTTTATAGATCAAAAATGTAGTTGCACTAGAATTTACTCTGTTATGGATTAGCACTTAAAATCGTTTTTCCAAAAACTCGAGAGAAATTTTTCTCTTACCTCGTATAAAATTCGTCAAACTTATCAGACTCTTGATTTCTTAAAATTTGTAGCCATAATTGCATTTTTTTTTTAATTATTGTGAAATATAATTAACTTTAACACATTATACAATTTGTCAATTCTTTTTCTTTAAATTAAACAATAAAAGTAAGAAATAAACAGGGTTGGCAACTTAAAAAGTTAAAAATTAACTAGTAAAGTAAAAAAGTTGATAACTTTTAATTTAACTTTTTTAGTTAGTTAACTTTAAGTTAAATCTTCAACTAGTTATTTTTAAAATACATAAATTCTAACTTATTAACTTTCTTTTTCCCAAGTTAAAAATTTACTCATATAAAAGGAAAAAATTAAAAAAATATATACATCCCTGTATAAAAAAAATATTTCTTTGTTCTTTGATATAAATTTTACTTACGATTAAAATATTCAATTTATTTGATGATTTATATTGCAATTGTTTTGACGTTTGTAATATAACTTTAAAAAAATCGACATTCTAATTTAATAAATATAGTGCTCTGAAAATTAACTTTTAATTTAATTGAAGTTAATTTTATTTTAACGCAACTTTTAATCTAATTAGTTTTTTGTTCAAATAACGTAATGTAACTGAATTAATTTTATTAGCTATTAACTTAATTAAATAGAGATATTAATTTACCCAATCCTGAAATAAATATTAGCTATTCGCTATGCTATTTTATTTTTGAAAACTCATATGGTTTAATTCGTATTCTTATTCTTGGTTTCTTAGTTTTCTTATTTTTTTATCTTGTTTTTTTTCAAGTAAGTAGTACTACAAATAGTATAAATGTTTGCAAAAATATATATATGCATATGGATGTAAATGTATACATATGTTTTTGTATTTGCAGTATACTGAACTTGAGTTTATGAGATTATTAAACCTAAATAATTGTGAACCTGGTTATCCCTGCGGAAAATTTATTAAAATTTATTAATATCCAAATAGCTTGCAATGTGTGATCTCTATTGCGACGCGATCTTTCTTTGAGCATTCATCCAGGATATTCATTAAGATTGTGGGCTGTTCCAGCCCAAATTCTGGCAGATTCATCTTTTTCGACTATCGCATTGATCGCGCGAACCTTGTCACGTTACTTTACCAGCAAAGGACGTCCTTTGCTCCGCCCATTAATCCACTACGAAGGGCGTCTACTCTCTCGGCAGAAGATGGAGTGTAAGAAAGACGCGATATTTTTTTCCCTCTTCTTGTTGCTTCAAAGTGTACACCGTTATGATTGCATCAATGATGAGAGTGGCGATAATGAAGCGCCAGTGGATTTAACAATAATTCTCGTTGATTAAGTTCCAACAAATAGTCAATGCAACAAGTACGTGTCGATAATGAGCATTATTTAAAAGATTACTTACAATCTTTTGATTTATACGATTTATAAATTTTGTATTTGAATATAAATAGCTTGTGTTTGAAATTATGTAAATATTTAATTATGTAATATTTAATAGCTTTTAAATATTACAACAAAATATTGTGAAAAAAGATTTTCTTTTTTTTTTTGTAAAAATAATTATATTTATTGATCATTCTATACATAAAGGTTACTTGTTTTATATCTAATTATTTAGACAATTTGATACATATACACTCAACGGTATATAGCAATGATATGAAATAATTTCAGCATGAAATATAAAGCAATAAAACAATAAAGTAATGACACAAATCTTCTCTTTTTCCTATATCTGTTGAAACGTCGTAACAATCCAGGAAGAGATAAATTAGATCCCGTTCATTGATAGTCTAATCGTACATGTTTACACATTCATTGATATTATGATGTTAATACTGTAGCTTATCAGTGCAATTAATTTAATGTAAATTGTCCCGATTGGATATCGTTCCACTGATTCTTTACATTTATAATTAAAATTAATAACTCTTTATCATGCGCACCGCTTGACTCAGCTCTTTTTTCACGGATGACTAATGATAAACGAGCAAGTAAAACATTTTTTTTCATAAATCAATATACTTTATAAAGAGATTTTCGTTAAAAATTATTTTTGAATTGTTTTTTTAATTTTACTTATTATATGATTATTAGGCATAAAATATATTGTCCCTTGAAAACAATAACTTATAAAATGTTTCAATAAGCTGGTTATTATATCAGTAATTGATGATTCATCAGTTAACTAATAAAATACTATCAGTTACTAACATAGTCATCAGTCGATTACAAAATTTTTTTCTTAATGGGTTTTTTTCTTAATTGATACACGTATGTCAATTTATTTCGATATTATTAATTAAAATTAAAATAAATGTAAGGATTTAACACAACGTTAAATTCTATTTATTAATATTAAGCATTAATAAAATAAATAAAGAAATATAAAATTTTCTTTAAACATGCGGAATGACTTTGTCGAAAAAATAAGTAAAATCTTAGAAATATGTACACGATGTAAAACGCGATTTAAACAAGAATTCGTAGATCATCGTAGCAGAGTGACCTAGAGACATTTCTTTCTCGATTATAATTATGCTTAATCAGATAGAACGAACACAATTACTGTCTTGAGCGTGGTTATCGTCTACAATGGTATCAGTCGCTAAATTATATACCATCTATTAACATTGCGTCACGTTTTGCTGGCATACGGACGCCGCTGTTTCAATTACGAGGTTCCATTCTCGATACATTGACGACGGCAATTAATTACACAATTTTCCTGATGATAAAAAATTGCCCACACAAATGCCAAAAGAAACGTGAATATTTTTGAACAATTTTCATATATATGACATTCTTTTATAAAGTAACATTTACGCATCCAGTATGTATATAACTAAAATAATTATTAATGATATCAAGAGCATTCTTTCGTTTAGATTCTGTTCGATTATTACTATATACATATCTATATGTATAATGTATGCTATTATGCGGAAAGACAAAATATTGCTACATTAAACAGTGAAACGTGAAACTTCTAATCTAATAATGTAAGTGAGGAAAAGTTGATACAGAACTGTATTTTTTGTATTTAATTATAATTAAATTTTAGGTAAATAATTTTAGACTAGAATTTTAAATATATTTTTTGCGCACAATAAATCTGCAATACTTAAAAGCTCCACTACTCATTAATATTTTTTACAAGATGATATATTTAAAAACGTATTTAAAATAAATAGAACAGAAATGATTTTTTTTCTTTAACGTTATCATGAATCAAGACACATTTGTTATGAACCGGGTTAAGAAAACTTTTTTCAAAATTAGATATAAATACTAAACATTATTACACAAACTGTTAATAGTTGTTGCTCTTTAGAAGCAATGTTTTAATTTTAAAGAGACGTTGTACGCATGATACAAAACGGATCGATGGAAATTGATATTAACGATGAATTAATCTTGTTAATGCGTGCGATATACAAAGATATGTCGCGCAGATACAAAATACGAGGATGGCACGAGGCTCGAATTTCCTTAACGTGTCCTGAACAAAATCACTTCCCTCTCCGTAATACCGGTGTACCGATGCGCCCGCGGGAACGGCACTAGGCCAAAAGAGCGTGGCACGCTCTTATGGCGCGAAATTACATTGGGGGCTAATTGCATGGCGGCGGTAGCGCAAACACGTGTCATCAGTCGACCGCCACCACCATCAGCACTACCACTACCACCATCGACTGCGCCCATCACCATGCGATGCCTATGGTGGATAGCTGCGCAGCCGGTTGTGTACGGTGAATTACGTAATTGAGGTAAATAGCGGCTATCCAGAGTGCGGGGAACTGTGCTAAATAAAATGCCATTCAATTAGACGACGAGAGGACCGCGTAGCGTCGGCGGTACCCAATGTTGCTCCCTCCGTTTCGACGGGTATTTCCTAAAGCGGATGGCTCATCGCCGTTCGAAGTCGCGCGTTTTATATGTGTGCGCTTAGTCCTGTGACGAAATAATTAACTTTAATCGATGACGTTAAGTTCCTTCGCCTATACAAGCTGTTACCTAATTCGTGCTATAGTTTAGAAAATAGCTCATTGATTCTTTGCTATATGAAAAATTTATTTAAAGAATTTTTATTAATTGTTCTGTTTTAAGGATGTTTTGGTTAAACAATACTAAAAGTTATCAAAATTTAAAAACTGAAAGCTTCTCTAGGTTTATTTTTTATTTTCTAATTAACAGCAAAAAAATTTGGTCGCAAATGCTCGAATTTTAGCCCTCAAACTAGCTTCAAAGAAGAAAACATTGAATAATTTAATTTTTAATGGTTTTTGCTGCAGTTTTAAATAAATAACTTTTAAACGAGTAAGTGGATCTAAATAAATTTTTGCAAGAACATTTATTTAAAAAATTTTGATTTAATTGGTAATGCTACTTTCTCATCAAATCATCTCTTCAAATTTGTAAATAAGTATAATATAAGATAAATATATAAATTGTTATTATATATTATTATATAAATTTATATAATTATATTATTAATGTATAGTATATAAATATTACGATATTAGTATAAGTTAGTACAAAACGCGATTTTACGTAAAAATCAGGATTAAACAAAAAATGAAATAACTTTTAAACCAGTAAGTGAACTGTGCTTAAATTTTACACAGATATTCAAACGTAATATGACATATTCTATAAAATTTTGATATTTTTGGTAACGTTTTGAGATATGAGACTTATACATTCTTAAAACTATTTACGATTAAATACATTCGTAAAAGTGGTGTAAATTCGTCGTTATATCGAATCAGTAAGCCAAAATTAAAAATATTTTTAGTGAAAGTAAAAGAAAAAAGTTTCCGTTTCTCAATAAGTGAACACAGGACATATAAGAGGTCTCTAATATGTAAAAACGGTAACGTATAAGAAACAAACCAAGTAGATATTTCTCTTTGCAGTCTCGAATTCATAATGTTTCACACAAATAGCGTCGCGTCAAAAATGAGAAACTGTTTCTCGCACGGTGCGAGAAGAGCTCGTAATTCGAGTAGTTTTATGCACGGGAAAAAAAGGGGTAATGCCAGCGCGATGTGGAAACGCATGGACAAATTGCAGCGCAAAGTGGCATTTTGATTTCTCGTTGCCCCGTCGTTTCTCTGTCAAATCAAAAGGACGTAAAAATCCTCGCAGATTATAGTGCTAAGTGGCACTTTTATCACTCGCTGTAATTGCGCATGCATCCCGCGAGAACTTTCTCCCGCTCGCTCGTAGTTTCGCAGATTCCGTGACCGTTGATCGGTGCACCGTTTGCCGCACTTCGGTTGTTTCCTTTCCTTTTTCCCTCCTATATGTCAGTTAATGACAGAGCTTGAATACTTGTCACGCTTAAATATGGAGTATCCCGAACGCGAAGCGCAACATATTTAGAATGAAGGAGACAAGGAGACAAGGAGCTTACTTTCATATTATGTATTGACTCGCGATAATTTACCCTTTCTGTCGCATCCGTTTCACGTGTGTTTGTTTTGCCATGTCTCAGTATTAAATTTGCCGCGTCTCATTATGAAATTTATGTTTTTTGAAAATAAAAATAACATTTTAAAATATTATAGAATCATGGATTTACGTACATACTGCTCATATTTTGCGAGTGAAAGAATACTATTATATAACCGATAACCGTAGCACGAGTGCATTCTCGCGAATACTCTCACAGCTTCGTCCATTACCGGGCGTTGTACAATTTAATCTTTTTATGCGCGATTGAATCGCACTGCGCTTTGCTCGCATGCATCATGCATTTTCCATCACGTGCGCCTAACAACGGGCGCGTAATATCCACGCGGTCGGCGCTTAAGGTTGCGCGCGTATCTACGCCGCGCGAAGCGTAGAAAAAAAAAAAAGAAAAACAGAGGAGGAGGAAAGAGACGGAGGGCGCGAGAGTAGCAGGTCTTCGAAGAGTTTCTCGATGCCCGGAGCAGTGACAAGCTCGGATCATAATTTTCGTACTTTACTGCTCGGCAGTAAAAGCCGGAGCGAGTATAAGGTGGGCGTCGCCCGCAAACATTGTGTTTGACCGTGTTCTACACGGTATTATCGTCCGTTTCTAACGTCCGAAAACATTCTCTATTTTTAGCACGGGCCACGAAATCTACCTACCGCGCCTCCGCCGCTTCGCTGGAAACACTTTAACGGCCGCCGCGGAATCGACCCTATTAATCTGATATCGCCGAGCGTCGATGATTTACCGGGCGACGCGCGGGTGTTTCCGAAACACCCTGTACGTGAGTACACGCATATCCGTTTATGCGGGCACGAAATTACAGATCAGGTGCCCGGGGATCGCAGAAATGTACTCCTCGTTAAGGCTCCAGTGGTATTGAATTTAATGATACGGTAGTCGGAGGAAATGTAGAGCATCCGAGAGTAGCGAGTGAGAAGTATTTCTTTCGGATAGGGTATGCCGTCATTCAAGAAAATGTAGCGAGGTGCGAGAAGGCATTGCACCATATGGGAATCGCGTCAATGATCGTTATTAATGTCTTCCGGAAAACTGATTTAAAGGGTTTCACTTTACATACTGGTTTCGGAAGATATTATCTACAATGTTGAATGACGATGCATGAAGCTTGACATTAGCAATACACGAATTTATTTTTGCAATTGCCATGACAGTTAATTTGTAAGAATTTTATAAAATCATTTCTGATACCTTATCAGTAAATAATCATGTAATTCGTGTAAATATCATTTTTTTTTTTTATTACAATGAAAGATGACTATTAAATATTCATGAAACTTGATATCAGAATTAATTATCTTAAATTAAAAATCATACGTCTTGAGAAAAGTGCATCATGCAGCAGCGGCTCGAAACGCGACGCTAGAAAGGCGGGAGAGGCAGCGGAATCGTGAGTCTCACGGTGAGTCGTTCGATCGGTACTCACGAGAGTCAAAAGCCTTCGAGGAGTCGGCGACTTACGAGGCGAACGAGGACGAGCCGTCGTTCGAACAAAGAGACTTTCACGAGTGCCCCTGAGGAGGAAGAAAAAGACACTGAGGGGGAGGAGGTGGACGTGCGAAGGGGAGAGCGAAGAGCCACGACGAGAAAAACGAGAGGGCGAGGACGCGGCTCCTTCAGAACGGATGAATGGGGCTACTAGCGATGTGGTGCGAGGGATGCCCTGGAGAAGTCGAATTGCCCGCCATTGTGGCGGAATTGATTATCGTATACCAGAGAGGATTCGGAATAAGATACCGAATAATGACAAGACCGTGGTTGCGTATGTCAAAGAGAATTTCGACATTAATAATAACAAAAAATCCTTTTCGTTTCACACTTTAGCGATTTAATCGCGAAATTAAATTTATAATCTTAATTAGCTATAGGTAATTATTTTTTCAAGACTGTTTACGGATTTCAAAGAATCATCTTAGAGTATTATGTTCTATTGTACTATGCAAAGAATATTAGTTAAATAACTTTTAAATCTGTTTGATATATTGAGTAAAATAGTAAACTAATTCATCTCTGGTATTATTTATATATTTATTATATTTATTTTATAAGTTGATGAAAATTATTTAATATTTCTTTTATATAATTAATTAACATGCTAAAAATCTGTAGTCAATGTATATTCACAAAAATTAATTATTAAGACGTTAATTCTTTGAAATCCGTAAACTCTCTTAAGAAAATTACTGCTAATTAAGATTATAAATTTAATTTTGCGATTAAATCACAAAGTGAATTTTGTTATTATCAATGTCCAAATTCTCTTTGACATACGCAACCATGCTCTTATTATTATTCTGAATTTATATTTACAATAATTAATTATTATGAATATAAATTGATTAAAAATCGTTAACATGTTAATTTATAATATGAGAAGAATATTAAACAATTTTCACCAACTTAGGAAGTAAATATGACAAATAAGAGTAAACTGAAAAATTTTTATTGACAATATAATTTCTGTGTTTAAAATAAATAAATTATAATAAAATCCAAATCTACAGTTTAAATTTCCTTTAAAGAATCGAGTGTCGTATTAGAATCTGACCAATATTAGTCGACACTTTAATTTCTGAAAAGCGCCGCGCCAGGTAGCTAATTTTTGACAACACGGAGCATCCTCGAATCGGTCAGAAAACAGACGTCCGAATTGTCGCCCGACCGAGGCCCTTACTAGGTCCGTACAATCGCACCCTGCAATTAAATACGACCCGTTTTTCCCATTTCATTCTCCTACTATTTCCGTATATCGTACATCCTTGTCTCTAACGCGCAGAGACAAGGAGGAAAAACTGACTTTCAAGGTGGTTGCCCTTGCGTGAATGAATGCCCGAAACAAAAGAACGCCGCGATGTACCGGGAGGGGGAGGGAAACGTGGAGGATGCGACCGCGAAGGGTGTGGCAAGTCCTACTGGGAGCTCTTTTCAATGAGAGACTGCGAACACCGGCGGATGTTCGGTCTTTTCAGTTTTGATCGAACCACCATATTCTTACGTGGGAAGCTCTGCTTGCTCTCTAATGATTATGCGTGTCGCAATACCGAATGAGTAATTACTTACGTGCATGCACATGTTTTCATTGTACCGTAATTATTCCGGCAAATGCTGGTGACAGCAAGCTTTATATATTTTTATAATCATGTATTAGCAAGCGATTTATCATGAGGCTACTATGAATAAAACATTATGAAGTGTTTATTATTTGTCATAAGATCAAGTGTACCTTAATTGGTAAGACCTTTTAAAAAGGCTGAGGTAGTACACGATTGAACACATACATTAATAGAAATTAGAAACTTAGGATAAGTAACGCATTATTAAAAAAAAGAAGAAAGAAACGTTAATTCTTGTTATTTCGCTTAATTCCGGAGATAATGGCATACACAGAAGTGACTGACTTTTCTATTCGCTAAGGTGTGAAACGGAAAGGACTTTTTTTTTATCACGCGTTATGGATTCTTTCTTTCACGCGACAGCAATCATGAGAGTGGAAAATTCTACAGCTCCAACGGGACTCGGAGGTGTAATCGTCCAGGGGCAGTGAGCAGCGTAAAAGGGGTGAAGTTTTGAAATGAAGAAGACAGCAATTTGCACGCGTGAAAAATATAACAGAAGGGTCCTGACTGCCAGGAGCAAAAAACGCAACAGTCGCGTGCAATCCCGCGGTGCGATTGCGCGACATTCTCAGGCGTATCTTCCTCGCATTTGAAACGACGATAAAAGAAAGTCTCTTTTTTCCTCTTTTTTTTTTTAGTGACTCCATGGAAAAATACTTCCCCTAAATTATATGAGGATAGAAAATTGAATACAAGAGAGGGAAAGAAAGAGAGTGAGTGTGTACTCGGGTATAAAATATTTTATTTAAAAAATCTCGTAACGTATCAAACGTTTTTACTCGTAGTAGTAATGTATAAATAAAAAATATTTCATGCACAGTGAAGTAATCCTTTGTAGCTACAATTTATTATATTATTATTAATACACAAAAATCAAATGTTCTAATTGGACAGCAAATAAAAAGCAATTCGTTATTTAAATAACAGTTGGGATGTGGCTCCGTATAAGAGCCGAGAGAGAGAAATGGACTTGTACAAGTGACAGATCGCGAGTTCGAATTATTAGCGGAAATCAGAGGAGCTCTTTAGATCTAGATGACTTATAGGGACTGATAGTTCCACCGACATTGTCATAATTCTTTGTTACATTTGATTAAATAATTTTTAATTTACAACAATCTTAAATGTGTTAATCGTACAGCAAATGAAAAAATATCATATTTCAATATTAATTAAAAAATTTAATTTGTCAATTATTTAATATTATTATATTTAATATTAATTTCAATTTGACACATCAGACGAAATGCTTGCTGATTGCTTTGACGAAAAATAATTTCTAGCCGTAGGGGAGTCAGAAAATTTGTTGTTATTGACTCATCGTTATTACAATAAAAATAACCGATATCACTACCAAGGGCAGGGGGAGTAGGTGCGTTTCTCATTCTCTTTCTTATACCTAATCGAATCTCACGAGTACCCGCAATTTCTGCGACTTTCTACAAAGACCTTGCCTGCACGCACGCCATTGCGAATGTATGCGACGAACACCTGGAGTTCTCAAACGATCGTGATGGACTGTTGATAAAAGGAGCTTGGTGTTCGCACGAAGGGTACGTGGGTGGAATTGAACGAGAAACTCTGGACGAAGAGCCTGCCCGGTTTCTTGCAAAAGGGGTGGCTCACGATCACCTTCGAGTTCTGTATGAATGATGAGAGAGAAAAGAGACCGAGGAGGCGGGCAAAATCATCGAAGGATGTAACGTATAAAGTGAGAAATAAAAGTCAGGCTTATGTGAAAGGACATAAAGGAAAAGGGTGTAAAAGAAAAAAAAGGAGAAAAATACAAGAAAATGCAAGAAATAATATGTAATTACATCGTAATTTCTTTACGGACCTAAGCTTTAATTAAATACAACACGGATTTGTAATTCCTTCGTGATAAAGTTATAACAATTGCCATCTCTCTATAGCTATTTTCGTTAAGTTATAATAACGTTATAAATGTTTCCCTGATTTATTTATATTTTATTGAAAACCAGCAAAGTCTAAAATTGAAGTCGTCATCTCGGAACTGTTCATAATTCTGTTTCATCTGTGTCCTGGGGAAATTTCGCTAATTGCATTTCCCTAATTGCATGATGGTAGGACCATCGCGGAACACCGCTTAAGACGAAGGGCGGGCGACGCGGGCGTCATGCAAAAGTGACCGGGGAGGGAAAAAGAGGAAGAAAGAGGGAGAAAAAGTGAGAAAGAGAGGAACGGAGGAGCTGGAGAGCTGCGGGAAAAGAGAGCGCAGGCACGAGAAAAAGAAGGCTACGTAGAGCGAGGAGAGCGCGAAGGAGAACGCATGGGAGTAGCGAGAGAGAACGTCAGCTGGCCGCGTTCTCGCGTGACGACGCTCCGAACCGCCGCGCCGCGGCCGGCTCGGTTTCCCCGTGGCGGCGGCGGCGGCGGGAAGACCCGCTCGTATCTCTGTCCCTCATTACTATTCTATGTGTCGTAGTAGACGACGAGGGCCGTCGTCGCGCATCAGGCCCAGTGTATAGACAACAAGAGAGAAGAGGGCAGTGTGCGTGCCTGCATCGTGCTGTGTTGTGCTGTGCGTGCACAGGCGCACGCGCACGTTTGCGTCTCGACGAGCCTCCCCTTTTTTTTATTTTTTTCCCCTTGCCTTTTTCGCTCTCTCTCTCTCTCTCTCTCTCTCCTTCTTTTTCACTCCTCTCTCACTCTTTCCTCATCCCTCTCGTTCCCTTCCTTTGTTTTTATTCGCACCCCTGCTCCGCCAGAATGCCGGGGTGCGTGTCTGCGAAGAGCAGCTCTAGCCACGCTAGCCCGCAGCGCTCGATGTCAACTCGTTGCCATGCATCTGCCTAGCCGGCTGTCACGCTATCGGCGTGCCTGAGAGAGCGAGAATCAATCTTGCACGAATGGTGCGGCGACGAGGGCGAACGGGTTCCACGAGTTACGACCGTCGTCCAACTTTTGCGAGAGCCTCGTCGATGCCCACTTCAGATTTCATCTCGATTGACCGTTACAAGTGGAATCGAATGGCTCGCGAGATGACTACGAAATCTCCCCATAACTTGCTCGAGTATCATAATGCGTACTCTAATCGTTGCGATATCTTATCTCCTATAGCCCATAAGTTCTCCTTCGATCTTCAAATCAAATCTAATTCTATAGTAGACTATTACAGTAGTTCACGGTAATGCTTTAAACGTGGTCGCATGTACTTCACGATAAATTTAGATTTCGCTGAGCTATTTAAGCGGAATCAGGCAGAAGATGCAAAGGAAAGGATAACATAACGGATAATGTAACATTACACTTCTTTGTTGTACATTTGCCTTAATAATTGCGCGCGTAACAAGAATCATAATCGCTCGTCTTCACATTGCGAATATCGAACAATTTAGCATAAAAAGAATTATTATCGCAAAAATGCCAACTTTTTTCTCTACAGGAAGACCATCAACTTGTTGCGGTGTATTCGTTTTGCCGACGGCTAACACGCCATCGTTAGAGAGCTATCTTATCGGAAAGAAAGAATAAAAAACGGTAGACAAAGACAACGTAAGATAAAAAGGTAAGGTCGGTTGTGTGCGTATAAAATATTTCAAGTTACATATCCTATATTTTCATACGTATTATATTATAAAAAAACTTCTCATTTTATCACCGTAATAAAATAAAAGATAATATATCACTCACCAATGCGATTCATTATCATTTATTGCTGCGTCTCTGAGACTGTTTTTCTCTCTTCTTCCTTTCAGATTCATTATACACTCGCGAAAAAATGATCAATTATAATTGATACCAATCACCAGAATAAAATAATTGCGTGAAATTTTACATGACACTCCCGACACGAAGCCGCATTTTATTATAGTAATATTGCTGTGAAAAAGCAAATATACCGAAAAAGTACAGACTTTCAGCCATTCGATATCTACATACGAATCTCGCAAATTAGCATAACGAACAAAATCTCGAACGAGGGAGGATTTTATGAAATCGCGAACAATATGCAAACATCAAATTTATATGAGCAATCAATGAATATTAAATCGCGGGCATAATTGCGCACGCAATTATTCTGTACTACTCCGTGTTCTTTATTCGAAAATAAGCGAATTGTGTTTAAAATATTTAAAGCGTAATCATAATTGAGACGCGCTCGAATCTGTCATGAAATAAACAAATCATGATCGGCCGTATAGATAAAGAATTATAATTTATAATATCTCTCCTTTATCGATAAGTGGAATGAATAAATTGCGCGAAGTACGCTACCCGCTTTGATAAATAGCTGATACATTCACAGTTGTTAATCACGAGGTTTAATCGATCGCGTGAGTTAATAGTTTCTGATTACTCATAAGAAATGAACGCGTTTCGATGGGCAATGCGATGACACTTGGAGCGATTCACGCCGCGCTACTCGGCTCGAGTCAGTCGAGTCTCATCAGGTGAATGATAAACACGGCGCGGCGACCTTGTGTATGTACGCGCCAGCATCGTATTAAAACCTATCAAAACAAACACCAAGGCCATGTGCTAGTAAAACTGTCATTTCGAAATCTGTAGCACTTTATATGAAATAAATTATACTGAATATACGTCCTTACCTGTTCTCAAATTAATTTTAATTGAACAGTTACTCCACACATTTGTTCTACGGATTTATTAATTGTTTAGAAGATAACAATTAATTAAGAAAGCGTTTGAAGTAAAAATAATTCGAGAGAATTCCAACGTGACTGATATCTATACCAAATTCTGTTACATATAAATTATTAAAAGTTTTTTAATTGACAATTTGAATGATTGTTTAAATAATCATTAATAATTCCATTTTTTATTAAAAATAATTACTAAATTTATAATTCGTATAAAATAAAATTTATCATTGTTAATCAGAAAAAAATCCGTCACATTAAAATTTTTGTTCAAAAGAAAAGTGAAATTGTATAATTTATATATTGTACAATGTTTTCTATTTGAATTAGATGTGGCTCTATTTTCGAAGAAAGAGAGAGAGCGCGAGATTCGTCGTGGTGAATTGCAGGGTTAAAAAGGTCCGGTAGAGGGTTAATGCCGTCATCTCTAACCAGAATTGACACGGCACTCATCCCCCTCGCAACGTAATTGGCCCCTTTGCTTTCTAGTCTGATGCCAGAAGGGATTTCTAGGAGTCAGTGGGCAAATCCTATTTCGGCGGCGTTTATATTCGACAGAGAACCCTGGGGGCCAGTGTTTATTGCTGATCTAATAAAAGTCCCTCGCCTGTCGATTGCCATAAATGTGAGTGTACGTCGTTATATGGCGCCCCATATAATTGCCACAATAAATTTACGCAATCACCGTCAACGTCAGTTATATTATCGTCACGTATTGTTTTAGGAAGCCGGGATATAAACGACTTTATCTAAAAATTCCTAGTTTACATACTTATTAAAATGTCGTTTATTTTATATCCATTTTTAATACTGCGAATGAGGATAAAATTATTAATAGCAGTCTGCATCATACAGGCACGACGTGTTAGATAAATTGTTTTCCAAAGTCCTATATTAGACACATATATTTACGGCTTTTAAACAGATACGGCATATGATATCACATATAAAATTAAATACATAATACTATTATGTATGATATAATATTGATCAGTGATTATTCATAGTCTAAACGAAACCATAATTAGACGCATGATTAATTGATCATGATTTTACGTAACTTTAATCGATATGCGGAGATAGTTGAGATTTGCCGTAGACGAACGGCAGGCGCCAAGGCAGATACACCAAGAGAACAAAGAAGAATCAGTCGGAAGAGACAGAAACGGAGTCGATGAGAGGGTAGCCGAAATAATTAGCGGGAAGCATCGGGAAGGTCGGGCGGAAGGTCGTGGCCAGGAAGCGGCGTGGGGAGTCCTGTGATCTTAGGGAAGTCACGGGTCAGCTATGTGTGCTTTGCCTGGTTTTTGCTAGCGAATATTACTGCGCGCAATTAGCCGCGGTTCATTAGTTACTGTCCAATCAATCAAGACGCTCGACGGAAGACGCTCTTCCTTGTAAACTCGTCAGTTTTGTAGAAAGCGCATCCCCGGGCGCGATTTTCCCAAAGTCATTTCCCATGCATTATCAACCATGACAAATAAAATTTTGCAACGAGAGCGGAGCTTGATGCGAGACAATATTTACTATACGGAACGACTTATTATTTCACGTCCTTTTTATACAAAAACGGAAAAGAGTTGACGGCTTTGATGGTGAAATAGATAAATCTTCCGCGCTATAATTTTTTTAATGTATAGAATTAGATCCTGATTAATTACAAGGCATCGGCTTCGATTCACCTAATTTCCGAGAAGGATTCGATTGAGGTCAAAGACCAGACCGCAACTCTCAATATTATCGGTAGCTTCCTTTTCAATATAGATTAGTAAATAAAAAATATTAATATTATTTTCACGCTAAACGAAAAAATTAACAAATATAATTTCAAGATGGTTATACTGGATCCATGTTACATTCACATGTTATACAGAATCTACTGTAATAATTATGTTACATCGTGTATGTAATAAAGTTTTAAGAACATTAAAAACATTTTTTTGTGTGCTGTTTAAATTAGCAGTATGGAAGTCATGTTCAAGAAGCATGAGTAGATCCATGGCATCGATCTTCCTCAGCTTTCTGGTTGACCTTTTCCACGGGAGTTTAAATGAAACTCAGGTAATCTGCCCGGGTGCTCGGGCTCCGTAGGTTCATTAGTCAGGAGACTAAACGTCGTTGCCCCACTCTTGCTAAGTAAGCTGTAAGGTCTAGGGACGAACCGGAAAGTCGAGCGTCCCTCGTAACGATGCGTTCGATCGATTGTTACTGCATGATCTTGCACAATTCGCCATTTCGCCGTCGCGAGCTTCGATTCTCACCTGACCATATACCGATAAATTGGCCACTTAAAAATCCATTAATTACAACGAGAAACGCGTGAATAGAATTTCGGACAAAGTGACTTCCGAACAGGTTGCTCATTCATAAACATGTCAGATTTATGAATATTTCTTCCACTCGCGCCTAAGTATATTTTTTGTGCGGGATCACAACCGCTATTTCGACTCTATTATTTAGTCATTTATTAATACCGTTGGTAAAATTAACATAAAAGTTGTATACACAAATTGCTAATTTTCAAGGGAAATCCATAAAAGAAAAAAAAAACCTTGATGGCTGCATCAGCGTGAAGATTATTAGCGTGAAGATTATTTGGCACGTAGAAAGAATGCGAACATGAATCAAATCCTTACAAATCATCCTTACGAGACGATCGCGAGTCTGCTCTCGATCCGCCGAGGAAAATTTTTTGTTCCCCGGCAGTAGGATGATTTAGACGGTGCTGGTGAGTGGCGCCAGGGGAAGGATTGAAGGCGCTCTCCGACTTCTTCTGGGCCTGATTGCGTAGTCGTAGAAGCGTAGCTTGGTCCGCGGGCTCTCCGGCGAGGGTTTGGGGGAGCGGGCAGAAGAGACGAGAAGGTGAGATAGAAGAAGAACTTCCAGGGCACAGAGGCACTGGCGCCGCGCGCGGCAGCCTCAAAGGGATCCTCCGCACGCCCATCTGTCTCCGCTCCGCCCCTATTCCCGCGCACCATATACATCATGTACGACCGCGACGTACCCACACGACCACCGGGATCCGACATCGTGTCAGGCCACGTCACACATCACCGCCGCTGCGCGAGTGTCCCCTCGAGGGGTTGCTCTGCTCCGCGCCCTCCACGCGCTGGCTACCTTTGTACCCTACCGGTTTGATCATGCCCTTCCGCGCATTGTAGATGGACAGAGTTGCGATGGTAGCACCGTCAGACGTGTTATCATCACACTCGGTAACTTCAGTGCCAGCTGAGTTTATCCGGTTCAAGTTCAAGTCGACGATTATATTACATTTTCAAGCTAGATCGGATTCGCGACTTACTGCGAACAGTCTTGTTAAATCACAGGCTGGATTTCAATTAAATATATGTTAAAATATTCCAAATTTTTGGGTATTAATGTTGCAATGTCACACACTACATTGGTCCTGAAATGAGATGAGCAATTTGTACTGCCTGTGATATGCATTGACAATGTAATATGCAAAAACAAATAAGAAAAATTACTTTCTTTAAACCTTTTTGCCTGTTTACATACGACCTTTCGATGCAAGTAGGATTATGCTGATGTTTATAATGCGAATATAATTACTCAATTTATCTTATAACATGTTTAAACGTCTCGAGCCTATGTAATCCTAATTATACTAGAAACTTGCTACGCGGTAATCAATGTACTTAATTACAGGAAAACTCTTACGCGCAATTCGCGTGTATCATATAATCAGACGGCGTGCTGACTTCTCACGATATGATTGATTATAGTTCATATAACTGCAAAAGATTCAGCTCTAGCTTTTGCGTTTCTATGAAGTTTCGTGTGATTGAAAAATTAATAATGCTAACTTTGCTCAGAATTAAATGATTCGGCCATTTTTATCGAGACGATTTTATGAATCGGATACGTTATTACGACGTATACGTTATTTCTAATAAAGTATTTAAAAATCTGTACACTTAAAGTTCGAATATTTTATTTTTTTTAATTGCGTATTTATTCCTCGGCATCAACCATGCTGCAATAAGTTCTCCTTTAAATGAATGCCGCTTCAAGGTCGCATAATTCAGTCATTTCTATCTGGATTATTTTTTAACGCGGGCGCGCTGCGCTCTACAATAAAAACCTCCGACCTATAGAATTAACGAGCCTAAGTGTATCCAACAAGGATTAGCGATCCGTCGATGGCAGCAAAGGGTGGGCATGGACGAGACACGAGAGGAGAACACGACGCCCACGGCTACGAGAGTCGCTTTACCAAGAAGTAGAGAGCTCGGATATGGAGCCAAGAATTTCCCGCGAGGCTCGCGTGTCCCGGATTTCAGGATGAGGGCCCCCGTACATCCTCGATCTCCTCGGAAGAAGACTCCTTCGGGGGGTTGACTAGGCGGGCTAGGGTACGTCCAGGATCACGCAAACTCTCCCTCCGGCACTAAACCGGCCAGCACGGAAACATCGGCCCGCAGATCTTTTGCGCTCGAGTTACAAGCCGATCGAGAATGCAGGCCTAATAGGCCAGTTGTTGACGTCGTAGCGCAAAAATGCGTATACTGTATAATAATGTAAGATAAAAACGTTCAGGTTCCGTGTGCTTTTTATCTTTGCTTAATTTTATTGGCGTAGTTAAGAATTAAACCCTTGTTTAGGATAATAACATTAACTGTTATAATACACGTTTTTTTTCAAAAAATTATTTTGTAAAATTTTACTTTATTCTAATAATAATAAAAGTTTGAGCTTTTTTTTATATACTTGTATGTCTATATCTACACGGCACTCATGGTGTATAGCTCACACAGCGCCCACCTGAATGAACAGTCCAACTTTCGACGCACAGGTAGCTGCGAAAACCGTCAAAAGTTGTCATAAACTACCACGAAAGGAAGCATCGTACGGCAAATAATGACGGCGCGAGACAAGCGAGTCCCTTAACGAGCGAGTAACCGACCCCCTGAGATAGGATCGCGAGTGCTATGTGATGATCCCGAATGGATTTAGCACCCAATAAAAATGTGTAAATATTTGATGCAAAAAACGTCTCTCCCCCTCTCCGAAGGCCATCTCGATCCAGGGGCCACCCTTGACGGGATCCGAGCCACCACCGCGCGGGTCAACCGGTCCCCGATTCTTCGCGGCGGCCTATCTTTGTAGTCCGACCTATCCTCGTTTGTGAAACAAGCCGGCTTACAGGTACGCGAGACAAAGACCCCGTGTAGCTCGGTGATGGGTATTTAGGGATTCGGTTATAATTGCTTTCGAGGTTTCCGAGCCGGTGATATCCTATGCTCCACGCCGCTGTCCACGCGGCTTCGTTACGCTTGTTCGGCAAAGATGAATCGTTGTTACCGAATAGAAGGTACCGAAAGGTTGTCAGGTAGGACACACAAAGGAAGAAACTTGCAGATATCATATATTTGAATGCTATTTTCATCATCTAAGATTTATTAATATTGATTTCTGGTATACATAATTCTTCTCTGTAAAAAAAGTTCTTGTATTATATAATTGACTCATTTGTGTGATGTGATGCGGTTTTACTGACGTACACAACATTCTCTTATTTTTTTTTCCTCTCTTTACTTTTAAAGCACGCAAATAATGGAACTGCTGTCTCCCACTCCTATCAATATAAGAATAAAACTTTTCTGTAAAGATTATGATAAAATTGATTTTTATGCCTTGCAGTCAAATAATTTCAATGTAATATGTTTTTAAAAAAAATTTGTTTTATAAAAAACTGTCGATGCAATAATACAGTTGATTGATACTGTTGCTCAAAATTTTATCAGATTGAAATTTTTTGGTCACAGTCGATTTGTTTCGAAAGTAGTCAAGTATTACAAATTAGCCTAATTTTCGTAGCCCTGCTTCGCCTCTTATGAAACGTTGTACCTTGTTTCCTCTTACGAGCGCCAGGCGCCAACGTTTCACGCCTCCTCAACGGCCGTCGTTCATCTTTTTTTCATTCTTTTGGCCACATAGTCGTGATCGCCTATTCTCTGTAATTCTGTGAGCATTGTTGTTCCTCGCTTTGTAAAGCAATTGTTGCAAAAAAAATTGTGATGTAAAAATTAATTTTACAATTATTTAAAGTCATATTTTTTGTAAACAAATTAATAAATAAAAATCCAAGTATAGTGAATAAGTGTAATATTCTTATCAAGTTTCACAATCAACTTTTGTTAGTTTTAATTCCAAGCCGACTAATATTTATTATCCCTCTGTTTCAACATGCATTTATGTTAAAATAAATATGTTCGGCTTTATGAAACGATACATGTTTGGTGTTGGCGTTAAAATATGTACCTATCTCGGAACCGGCTAGCCAAAGTATCGGACACTATGTTAATAAAAATATCGCGCGCTGGCGAAACAAATTATCTTTCTTAATATATAGCTTCGCATTGGTTTACTGTCTTCGCCCGCGTTATCTTTTTCTCTCCTGTTTGGCACTCGTTCGAGTCGAGTTTCTCTCTCTCTCCCTCTTTCTTTTTCCTCACCTATCCGCTTCGGTGCAAGTCATTCCAGAATAATTTATAACCCGAAGGATCGGCTAAACGGACCGACTAACTTAACTAAATGCCGTGCTAATTTCATTTAACGCCCGTGCCTATGTCTCGTATTCTGGCCACAGGAAGTTGTTTATCGAGTGGCCCGTGTACCTGTGTGGGCCAGGCACTTCTTTTGCATTGACTGCTATTTACGTTTTGATCAGTGGTTTCACAAGTGTGACATTTTCCTTGTTTTTATCTCCTTTTCAACCAGTTACGTTAACCTCCTTTACATAATTGAACATTTGCACCTTTTGGTATTTGCATATAAGCATATACAGATAATTATGCTTAAACAATTTAGACATTTAATTAAAATTTTTTTTATTTTAATACAACTTGAAAAAAGTTTTATTTTATAATCAAGACGGTAATCGTCTATCACCTATGAAATTTGCTTATTTTTTGCAAAGTGCTGCAAAGCAGTCAAACTTTTCTCTTTAATATCTATTTGGTTCAAAAAAACCCCACTGTTGGCGTGAAGATAGTACTCTCGAGGTCTACAATCTCTTCATTCCTTTTTGGGCGGGTCTTTTGCGGAGACTTAGTGCCACTTCTCACGAGAAGCGGGAGGAAAAAAGGCGCAGTCGATAGTTCCTTTCGCCACAGCAATGTAAACCGATTCAATGGCCTCGTTAATGTATAGTTTTATCGATTTGGGCACAGCATAAATTCCATAAGATGACGTTTTTCTCTTCTTCTTTTCAAAGAAACATCACAGAAACGTGCGATTTGACACTCAGATGCGCTTCGGGAAATTACGACAGTACCTCCCAAAGAGAGTCAGCGATATTAAGAGATTAGTTCGGCTACCGCTCTGTTCTCTAAAGAATTTATGAATCGATTAATAGGGCGATTATTTTAACGATAATGTCTCGTGTTTAGAAAATATAGATATTTTGGCGTTTTATGATTCCTTCCTAAGCAGGGACGATTTATTATTTCCGAAAAAGTAATGAAACCAGAAGAAAATTTGTGGCTATAATTTTATCTTTATAATTTAAACATAAAACAATAATATATAATTATTTAGTAAAATAAAAAATAATATTTAACTTTAAAAAGTGGACAAGCTAACTCTCCGAGTAGTGGTTTAAATTGAATCCGAAGAAAGACGAACTTTCTCACTGAAAATCCGAAATTGATGGCATAAATCGACAGTAAACTCTAAGAGGATCCCAACGCTAAATTGCCCCACCGCCCTCTTCGAAATAATCACTCTTGAGAAAAGGGACCGACTTTCGAAGATTCTTCCTTTTTTTTTTCCCCTCGAAGGAAACGTCATCTTCGGAGCCGTTTCCTGTCGACGACTAATGCGCCGAGTCAGGCGCCGCGTTGCTTTCTTCCATTCATGTTTTTCACGGGACGATTAATTGCCAACGCTTGATAATATCAGTACGGTAGCGTCTTTTTGACGCTACTCATTCTCAAGGCCATTTCTAGAGTAAAAAAAACAGCTGCAGAGGAAGAGCAAGAAAATTGGAAGAACGAAAAAATTTTCAAGTTCTTTTAATCTTTTACGAAAATTATAGGAATATTAATAATAAAAAATTGCCATAATATATTTCTAGAGTAAATATTTCTTATCTTACAATATTTACATATTCAATATTTATTTTGTAAAATATTATGTATTATTCTTACGACTTGCATATTTAAATGTTATGAACGTTACTTGACTACGCAAAGGCATTTCTGCTTGATAATAAATTTATAAATATTATTTGATTACCACTGGTTTGTAGAATTCAAATATTGGTATCATAAGGAAAGAAAGGGTGCATTCACATTTCGATAAAAGTATAAACGGTGCAAGTACTGACAACGGAGAGAACAAGATCGACCGTACCAACAGTAGCAGAGATATCTTTCGACTCCGTTGCAACTAACTGAGGAGGCTTTATCTCAGCAAGGTGAATAAAGGACGGTGATTGCTTCTTTTCCTTTTTCCCGTTCTCTCATCGAGTTTCTGCTCCTCCCCCCCATTCTCTCTCACTCTTTCTCTCTCTCTCTCTCTCTCTTTCTCTCTTTCAACAGGACATCGCGCATCTTCGCCGTCATTACACGGCATGACAAGGCGCCTCTGTTCGTGCTCCTCAACTTCTCGCCACTTTTTCTGCTCCCTATTCTCGCACCATCTCTTCACACGCTTCTGGACGCGTTACGCGTCCGAAGGGAAGACAACAGCCGAGATGCACAATGATTGTCGCGGATGACGCCTTGTATACGAAACGGCGACCTTCCGACCTTTCTTACGCATCTCCATTGTTGGAATCAATCGATGAGCCGCTAGGAGTCTCGAGAGACTTCAAACTGTTCGGACATGTCTGCATGACCCTCGAAATGTTGACGTTACGCATCGTCCGATCTCTATGCTTTTATATTTGATCTTCCAATAAAGTTGCATACACGATTATGTATATGAGATAACGTTACCTTATGTAATAATTTTAATGAAAGTTGGAGGTTTTTGTACAAAATCATATTGGATATTTTGTGAAAAGTATTTATTCTAAAGTACCTTGCAATTTACTGTTTTCTGTATCTAGAGCAATCAGTTGATTGAATTATCACGAGAGTCAGACCCGGGCAGCTGTCTCTTATCATGACGCATAGACAATTACAAGTCGAGGATCATGCCGTGCGGTTGGGTCAGTTCGACTTTCATGGAAGTCTATCCGAGAGGAAGTTGGCATGGCAGTCCTGTGGGTTTACGAGGTCCACACTTGTGCACTAATTGATCCGCGGCTGCCCGTCTGTTCTACCTGCGTGGATGAGAGGGCGGCACGCGGACGGAGGGACGGACAAACGGATACACGCAGGAGTGGAAGCTCGAGTCTACGGTCGAAGCCAAGTACCAGGAACTGGGTCCTGGCTTGCTGGCTGGCTGGCTGGCAACACACGACCACGTAGAGCGATTACATGCTTCGGAAGAGGCGCCAGTTTCTCTTCCATCCTTTTCCTTCTTTTCTTGTAGTTTTCTCGTATTCCCAATTCGAAGAAATGGGACTTTCGGCGGAAATAAAATTCTCATTCAAGAGAAGTCGGGACTCGTAAATTTTCAAGTTGATGATTGCCACGTGATCTAACGATGAATGAGCTTGAAATCTTTCCATTCATTCGTACAATGTACACGAAATTGCAGGAAACTTAGTATCTTTAGAATTAGATCTTTCATCACTTTGCCATATCAGATTACATAATAATAAATTGACATCCTTTCTTAGTTGATACAGCGAATGGTTACTAAAAGTGCTACGATCAAAAGTTACAGCGAGCAGAACGTTTCCGCCGCGCCGTCGCCGCGGTTTCTGCGCGTGGCACTCAGCTTTTTTTCTTTGTTCCTCCGTAGGCATCCGGACGGACGAGATGGAAGAAACGGGAAGGAAATATAGAGAATAAGGGAAAATGCAGAAAAAGAGAGACGGAGACCCGCGGGTCGGCAAACGCCAACAAGTTGGCTGTAATAAGTCGCCCTGATCGGACGGTGGTCTCTCTCTTTTCTCTTTCTCCCTCCTCTCTCTCTTTCTCTCTCTCTTTTTCTCTCTCTCTCGCGGAGTCATGAGTCGAGAAGAGTGAATCCGTTGCATGCCACAAATTGGCTCAAATATTTACGCAATTGGCATGATAACCGCATTACGTGATTATGTACGGTTGTTGCGCGCGATCCCGATGCTCACCCTCTCGTCCCATCATCAGCACCCTCCGCCACCTCTCTCCTCTCCTCCGTGCCTCTCGCGGCCCACTTCCACCTCCCCCATGACCTCCCGTATAAACGGCAAATCAGGGTTATTAAACGACCGTTCGCGGGACACGCATTGTTCGCGCTGGCCATGCAACTTCCGCCTCGAAGACCTTCCTGCTAGCTTCGTCCCTTGCTCCGCGCTGTTTTTCCGCCTGTACTCGCTTCTTCGCGGTAAATACTTTTTTTTTTTGCTTACGAGATAGCCCGTGTTGCAATGTTCTTTTCAAAGACAAACAGTCGATTGCCGAGATTGTGTTTGACATTCACTTTTGCATTATTATAATAATACACATAGGGGAGGATAAAGATTTTTGGGTATTAGAAGTAAAATAATCAATTGCTGCGTAAACCAGAAGATTTACTTTCGAATACTGGTCAGTTGTTAATTTTTTAAAATTAATGTTACAATTATCGATAAAATTTATTTATTATTCATTGCGAGCAATTGAGCTTTTAGTAATTACGTGATATATTGCATTACCACATATAAATTAACTTTATTCCTACTGAATAATATAATACCGTTTTCTACTTAAAATTAACATTTTAGGCTCTGCAACAATACATTGTCTTTACAAATACGATTATGTGACGGGATGAGAGAGTAGCTACAACATTCGCTTGCCACCTATAACGATTGTGCTTTTAACATGTCATTTTCATTCCCGAACGGTGCAAAACATCAAGGTCGAAATGTAATAATCGGTCATTTGCATAGATTACTAAATACCACTGGAAAATAATCTACTCATGCAACATTGTACAGACTGCTGATCGGACTAAAGTCGACGGTGACTTGCAGGAACATTTCCACGTGATATTTTTAATTTCGCAAAAGATGTGATCAAACGACGCACGCGTTAACCATGCGACGTGTTCACTACGTATCACAATAATGAAAATATGTAAATCACCGATTCAAAGTTGGATCCAAGGCATGCGTAACTGTATTGAATAAAACAGTTGAGCCATGATATTAATAATCATGAAGAATTAAATACAAAGCTGAGTTTAACGAAGTACAATTATTTATAGTGGGAATAAATTACATAATTGCAATCTACTGAAATCATTTATTATAGCGTGATTCAAGTTGTAATCAGCAGGTTTTCGCTAAAATGGTAAGAACTCCGTGAAAGCTACCAATATACTTCACACCTCTATCATCCCCGCCAATCGTGGCGGCTGCCCCTAGGCTAAGTTTTGTTGGGTGATTTCGCTTCGGCGGTCGCTTCTTCGAAAATACAGTTACTTCAGCCGTCGATCTAGCGTCGATCCGTTACGTAACACTCCATGGAAACGTTCGCTCGTGTCGGTTCGGGTCGGCACGGAGCGCGCGTTACGTGCGGTTTCCGTAAATTGCTACGTGCGAACCCGGCCGAACCGCGTCGCTCACGATGTACATACTCGTCGACGTGACGGCGAGTTGGTATCCTTAAGATGCGATCCCGTGAAAAAAGGCGCCCCTCGCGCACAAGTTGCGCAGCACGCCGCGCCGCGGGGGAAAGCGACTGCGGAAAAATCAGCGCACGGAAACCGCACGTGGCAGAGAAAACGTTTCGTGCGCGTGCGAGTTATGCATTCGCGCGCGATTACTATGCAAAGAGTACCTAGAGAAAAATCGGAAATGCGTGAGGATGTTTCGCCGAAGAGATCGTGCTCGATCTCGCGTACAAGTACATTCAGCGCGCAATAAGTAATTAGCTGAATTAAATCATGCGCATAATAATTATTTGCAAAGTTTGCACCGGTTTGTGGTAGCAATCTTAAGGGATATTGATGCGCGCGGATTTTAATTGCAATCCGGCCGAGAGGGATCACTTGGAGAATTATACATCTATTAAAAGCTAATTATTGCTATTGAGTAACGCTCCATCGTGTATTATAGAAGAAAATATCAATGCAAAGGTCATTGCGTACAGGAATTCATTTTTTTTAGCATTATTTTTTTATTGTTGCTATTATTTAATTTAAAAAATGGAAGTTTTTCTTATATGTAAGTTGTACAGGTTGATAAAACTTTATTCAGAGAAAAATTATTCATGGAAAAATAATCTGCATCTTTTTACAATCGAGTAACTACTACCTTTAGATAATCGAACCTATATACTTGTATCAAATCACAAAACTATTGTAGTTAAGAGCTATACTTATCTTAAAAAGTAAACAGAGCTATACGTGTGCAGTTATATTTAACTAAAAAAAGTGAAGCTATAGGTTATATACTTATGTCCCTTGCATTCGAGACTTCTCTTAATTCATCGGTCTATAGAAGTTGATTTATACAACGCAAATAAAAATTGTTGAATGTCAAAATACATTTTAATCATTGAATATATGTATACAGTTGAAATAACTTATAAAATGTATGATGGATGTAAAGAAGAAAGATTCTTTCTTCCCGTAACCACGTTGGGATTTAGGTCACCATGGCAAGAGAGTGAATCGCTTCGCGGTTACCGTATAATGAATTAAAATTACTAGTTACGGCAACGGGACATAAACACAAAGCATCGCTTTAAAGGGAAGAATTATTGTAATTACAACAATTTATTGTTACGGGGTACAGTCAATGGCGCAGAATGCTTGCGTTCTGTGGATCGATGGCGCTACCTAGTGATGTCTTCTTCAGACATGTACTTCAAATGGCCTAACTGGCGACATCTTGAGTTCCAACCTGGGACACTCTACAAATTTCCACATCAATATTTTACTTTAAAATAAAAGAACATATTTCGATATTATAAATTATAAACAACTAATTACATTACTTATATTTACGTTTGCGATATTATTATTGAGTTTATTTTTAAAATAAAATAAAAAGTTTTGAAGAATTAATTGTCAAAATGTAAATAAAAAAATTTTTAAAATGTGGACATTAAATTAAAAAAAATTATAAAAAATTTATATACGTGTTTCAACATAAATTGTTTTTTTAATAACAGAGAGCTTTAAAAAATGATGAACATTTCTAGAAGAGTCCTTTTGACCTGCAGAAGCTGAAGCTACTAATCTTCACATGATACAAGAATCGCAAGGAGTTTTATCGACGGCGAGAAACACGAGAAATATTTATTTAGTGTGATTTGACACTAAAACAATTTTTTACCATCGTTTGAATATCTCATGTTCAATATTGATCTATAGGATTTTTCTCATGATAATCGTTTGTAATAAAAAAATTTTTTAATAAATATTTCTCTTTTTCTTTTATAAATATTTCTCTGTTTCTAATAAAAAAAATACGCAATTGTAATGACCATAGGGAATCACACGTTTATTATGCTCAAAAACTATATTTTATTAATAGATATCCTATCATATTTATCTGTCATTGCACATTGCTCATCAGTATTTCATACATATTAAATGACGTCTCGCAGTGTTACGTGCTGCGTCTTAAAGCTATTTGTTGGGAAATATAAAATTGAGAACAAAATTTACGTTTTGCGTATATAGTCTTGCTATCAATTTCCATGCTTTCCTTTCTTTTATTGCATCAGTTTTCATGCATGCTCTCGGTAATGTCATTGGGTATTATTATTGTCGCATAAGACTGACTGAGGGATTCACATATGCAATTTTAGCAAACAGCAGTCGCGTCATGCATTGAAAAAGTCTTATACATACTGCCAGTTTGAATGTACCGGCAATTTTTTCTATAAGTCGTGAAAATTACAGATGTCTGTACAAATACAGTGTAAAGGATTAAACGACACATATAAACGGACGGAAGGGGCGAGAGAAAATTATTTTCTCTATAATTTTTGCAACCTGTTTCTATCTTACAATTACAATTTTGTCGTTAATATATATCAATCGAAAACGTCTTTTTATTTATTTTTTTTTAGAATTAATTTTTAAACTTTATTCTACTTTATTATTTATTTATTAATAATTGTTTATAATTAATTATGATAAATGAGTAACGCATATAGAAATAATAGTTGCAATCATAAAATTTACAAAAATCTTAATACTAATCTGATATAAATTTTATCGGTAAACAAATTATAAAATTAAAAATATTAAATACATCGTCAATCATGTTTTTTTTTTAATGCGATGTTAGTGATATATAAAATAATAAGTACAATTTACGTATGTTTTGGCAATAATTAAAATAAAAAAAAAATATTACTCAAGACATTGATTTAGGATATTATATAGGAACATGAGGAGAAGAAATGAATATTTTTAAATTTTATTGTCTTTGGATAAATATTTGAACATCGATAATAACAGTCAGTAAAATTGTTTAATTATGAAATGTACAATATTAGGAACCTGCATTCTACACAAAATTATTTCCTACTATATTTCCTACCAATTGTCAGATTTTGCTAATACATCGTATATTATTGTCACAAAATTAAGATTTAATTTTGAAGATCGATTATTTATTGAGACCTTCAAATTTGACGCTGAAAAATTTAAAGCAAAACCATTTCATATTTACGCATTTATTATTTATAATTATTTCCCGTCACCATATGACAGCATAAGCCGCATAACATTTAGCGTTTTCAAAGCGATGAAAAGAATTTTTGCGTTTTTGCTATTTTGTTTGTGTAGGTGCTGATCCAGTTCTCTTCTTTCTCTGCCACACTTCATTTTCAATACTAAATAAATTAAATAATTATTAATTGTCTATATAATATCTTATATTATCAATAACATTTAAAAATAATTATATGAAATTATAAATTGTAATAAGAAAATATTTCTAATAATCATTTTATTTTTATATAAATATAAATATCTCATATAAATATGTACATTTATATATAAAAAAATATTCGTTCTTAATAAATTATAATATTTTTTTAAATAGAGGAGAGAGAAGTTGTGAGGTAAGTGTGAGATATCATGATATCTCATATAATTCGTGTTGAATTATATGACCATCACGATTGCTGTTACGATTTTAATGGACGTTGCAATGCTTACAGCAAAGAAATGATTTTTTTAAAAAGTTATTTTTTAAGCTAAAGAAATTATATATTATAAAAAAAATTTAAACAAAATATATTTTCTAATTGTTCATGAAATCTCATTTTGTGGCACTTATTAGTATATAAGATCTACAAAGAATTATAAATTTGTGTTTCTTTTTTTATAATTAAAAGTGCCTTTTAAGACATTAGTTATTAATATGACCTTCTTGTTTTATAAACATATGTTTTTTTCCTTTTTCAGTAAATTACGAACATTCTGTATATCTGATGAACTTCTACCTATAGGGTAATCGATAGAATTTTATGGCCAACAAACTGGTGTTCATAAGAATTATTGCGTTAACATTTACTGATTGTGAGTTATTTTAACAAAGCAACGTGGCACTTCACCACCCTTTCTTTCCTCTATTAAATTAAATTAGAAAATAAACTGTTTTCTTTTATATAATGCCATACAACTTACTCATCGTTGGCATCCCTTGAATATCCAGCTAATGCCCGCCACAATTCTCTCGGACCTTCAATCGCCAGGGGAAAATTTTGCCAGGTCCATTCCTCAACTGACAAAGAAAAGGATTATAAAAAATTATTACAAAAAAATATATATATATATAACAAACATATTTTTTTACCTTTAGGATATTCTATGCGCCTTTTAGTCAAATCAGAATAAGTTTCCTGTTCGTCTTGCGATGTAGGATTGATTGACTTGAAACATGCAATTTAGGAATTATTTACAATTATTATATATGAGATAGAGAAAGAGAGAGAAATTTGTAAAATAATATAAAAGAATTACTATAATAGTTATAACAATTACAATAAGTAGATACCTGTGGATTGCTTCTGCCAATTCGAGGTATATGCTTTTCGGCTTTGTAAAAGAAGTCTTCAAATCTTCCGCTTCGACCTACTCTTGGCAGGGTAGGTATTTTGGCAATCTTCAAGAAGAATGCGGGTACTTCATCCGCTCTTGTGATATTCTGACAGACCAACAACGTGACAATTCCAATAAGAAAAGCTGAACAGAATTAATGTTTAACATTTAATTAGATAGAGTATTCTAATTATATTTAAATAAGCACTGAACATACATCATCTTTGTAAATTTGTAACAATATGTAAAAATAGGAATTAACTTGCCATTGAAGAAGACACCTCCGATCCGACGAGTACAAGTCGTTTGCAGCATCATCTCGAAGAAATGGTTTAGTACCTGCAATAAATCGAACGTAGTTCAGTTTATAAGAGCAACTTCACCCTTTGAGTAGCACATCACACCGACAAGTTTCAAAATTGAACGTAGCAATTATTTCGGAGTTGAACGAACATGTGTCAATAGACGTGGCATTCTCGATCGCGATCGACACGTAAGTGACTGCCATAGAAATCTGCCGATTCCCGCGGGAAGGATGCGCGTCTCGCGGGCGTTCGGCGAACACTGAGCGATTTTTCGCGTACGTACGGCTTCTTCCATTACCGCGAAGAGTGGACCGGAGTGCTCGAGGATTGTGGGCGAAGGTGAATTGACGAGAAGTTTGCACGTCGTGAAACCCCATCGCATTTGAATCACACTGTTTGCCCTCCTGTTCGCGTAACACGCATAGGAATATTCAGCCGCGCGCTCGCACAAGTAAAATGCATTCTGTAGAATTCATGCGACGTAGGATGTTACAGAAAATGTTTGAAACGTATCGCTATGCAATCGCATGGGTAGAAGTAAATAAAGAATTTCCGAAATCACCAATGCGTGATCGATAGCGTATTCGGTGTGAAATTTGAAGTTTTATGCAAATATAAACTTAACCTACCTGTTCTATTCGAATTTATTACACATTTGATCACGTCAATTGAATCAATATGATTAAAAAATAAAATGTAAAAAATTTGGAAAGAGATTTTACATTATCAGATTGGTCATCAAAGAGTTAAAGAAAAGCTTTTAAGTAAAATATTAGTAAAAAAAAAAAATAAAATAGATTTTTTAATTTAATAAAATACATTAAAATTAAATATTTATAATTTAATAAAATATATTTTGGATCAAATACATCCAAATAGAATAGCAAAGTTAACTTTTTCAATAAAAAATTGAAAAAACAGTGCTGAAAATTAAATTACAGAACGATCTCAAGATCTTGAACATAACATTTTTTAAATAACTATTTTAATTAATATATAATATTAATAATTAGTTACAAATTACGAATAAAAACGTTTATTGTAACCACAGCTAGCAAACCCATTTGTTTTAAAATTCCGTAAAGAGCACATATTACATGCAGAAATATCATATTTGCTCTTTTATCTGGAAATCGTGAGGAAAATATTTGTTATTCCAATTTCATGTCACAGAGATGTAATGTTGAGAACAGCAAATCTTTTTTAAAAAAGTTTGATAAAAAGATAGACTTTGAATAGAATTATTATAATATAATAACGAGTAATATCCCTTACCTGGAGATAAGCTGAATGCAATGAACTTAATTCCACCAGGTTCAACGAATTTATACTTGATTAAAGAGTAATTAAATATTTAGTTCACGTACATCTTGTAAATTAACACCAATGTGTTAGTCTTTAACGGTATCGAGAATAAATTTCTCGGTTGCCTTTTATCAGCGGAAGATTAATCGTCCTCAATGAAGTGCTTCGTAATTTAATCTGACATAAATTCTTAACAAATTAAAAGAAAATACTTTTTTTATACTACATTTTAATATACAATACGTATCGATTTATTGCGAAATATGATTATTATTGTTATTAATGAAAAATAAAATCTAATATTCTAACAACAAATTTTTCTTATTAACATGATTTTATTATCAATTAAAGTATCAGTTAAAGTTTGCAAATAATATATTTATGTATAAGTATGTATAAAACGTCTGACGTGTTTACGACGAAAATGGCGATGTTTAAAATTAAATATGTGTGTCAATACTTTTACGGTTGCTCCAAATTGCCCGTTTTTTTAGTCGTAGACAATAGACTATAACCCTTATCCAGGCAAGTAAATGGCACGTGCTTTCCATACCGAATTGCTTTTAATCTACATTTAACTGATTGTGAGTTTCAATGAACTCTTACAATTATTCAAATTACTCAAATCAAACATTTTGTTAAATATGTGCTTTACTATTTTAAATATTAGTTTGTATTGATGTATTGATGTGATTTTATTATTATATAAGTATTTAAAAAATTCTTACGAAATTATAACTAAAATAAAAATTAAACGGATAAATATTAATTAACTCTTATGTAACAAATATGAGATAGAAAAAGGAGAAGATAATTAAAATAATATAAGCGCTTGATGAAATCATAATACTTTATTTAGAATGCTTCTCATAAACAGAGCTAAATTGTGGAAGCATAAACCATTACAAATTTTATTTAGATATAAAGTTTATGATTAGACATGATGTAACGGTTATTGATAGAGGACAATGTGACGAATTTTTAAGCGCATGTTTACGAGTATTTTAATTCGGTCAGTTACATTGTTTCACGGATTGATCAGTCAGCGAAAATCGTGGATTATGTTGATAGATTTTTCATCTTTAGTTGGAATCTTGATGAGATAGCCAAGCGGTGCAGGTTTCACTGGCGACCTCACAAATAGCTGATAGAGCGCGGCTGGTAATTTCGTAATCTGAAAAGAAATACATACAATTCATTAATTATTTTTTTAGAAAATAATAGAAAACGGACTAAAAAAATCTCACGAGAATTGATTGGTGCAAAGAAATTCTGTGAGCATTTTTAGTAAAAAATATTCTAAAAACAACAAAATTTTTTTAATAACTTTGATGTAAAAAAATTATAAAACATAAAATAAAAGTTTGACGAATGAGAAATATTGATCTGAGATATTTTAACTAATTTAAAAAAAAAAATATATATATATTTTTTTTTAATTAGCTAATATATATATATATATATATATATATATATATATATATATATCATATATGTAATAAAGTTATTAATCGATATTGTTTCTAATGTACATAATCACATCTAGCACATGAAGTTGGAGTTACTCATTTGTGTAAGTGTAAGCTTTAATATTGATTTTTACTTTATAAAATTAATCTTTCTTGATTGTCTTATACAAATAATGTAAAACTGTACTTACCAGTTACAGTGCTCGATCGTTTGCCGAATATGCTACCGTTGAAGGGTGGTTTTTTGTAGCCAGCATTTGCGCTGATGACGAAAACTACCATGATAACAGCAATAGTCAGGATAAGGCGAATGGAAGCCATGTCGGCGCAGTGATTAATTTTCGTCTGAAACACAAAGTAAAGAATTTGTTAATTATTTATAACGACATTTTTTAATAATATTTTATAACTTTTATATTTTATTTTGTTGCCACATAATAAATTATTTTCGATTTTTTAATAATTGGAGGTACGTAATAAATTAAAAAAAATTTTAAATAAATAAATTCAAATATAAAACGTAAAAAGCTTACTCTCTTTTGGCCGAACAAAAAGGCTTGAGTCTCAGAAGATTATCGGTCACCGAATGTTACAAACGGCGCAAAAGCTCCGAGCTTTTATACTTGGGGAAACGATTCGAAGACAAATGTCTCTATCAAACGCAGTCGACCTACATTATTTGCAAGTAACGTCATGGGTTCGTCCAACAGAGTATTGATTTGCGCGAAATATCAAAATTCGTTATAAGTGACGATGGCCGGCTTGTGTAAGAATATAAAGTTGCTCTATGAAATTGAAAAGTTATTGAAATCAGAAATATTTTGTTATGTGAGAAGCTAAATTCACACTCAAGAATTTACAAAAATTAAATTGCAATTAATGTAAAATATAATGTTTTTACCTGAATAAGTGGAATGTATCCGAGAGAAGGATGGTACTCGACTGATGCTTCTTCGGTGGCTGAATCGGCTTTTATAAGAGCCTATGCAAGGATGTATTGTGGAAAAGATAATAAGCTATCAGAAAGTGTAATGTAATGAAGACCATCCTGATTGCTTTTTACTTCAGGGAAATAAAGATAGCTCCACTCTCATCACCTAGACCATGTATCGAAAATCGTAATAAACTGTTAACAACAGTTTAAGATTAATATTGATTTGATTTTTATTAAATACTGTTTTTGTTAAACAATCGTAATATAATATTAAAATACGTTACTGTAATACATATTAGTAGATTCAAATTGTATGATTTTATTGTAAGATATTTAAAGAGTATGTTCATTAATATAATAATTCTCTCGTAACTTAATAATAGATTTTTTTCTATCTATTTCTAATATGTAATGTAAAATATAAGTTAAAGGCTTAATAAAGGAATAATAGAATACAAAGTTTTTTTTATTCAGTTTAAATTATTATTTAAAAAATTATCTTTTATGTAAAAAATTTAGATTAAAAAATTTATTTAGATTAAAAGGTTTATTGATAAGTAGTTAAATATCTTTGTCTCTCATTTAATTTTTAATATTTAATAAATATTATCAATAAATGGTATTATAAAAATGTCTATCTATTGTTGGTATAAAAATTTCTAAAAGGGACTTACCCTTCGTTGCTGACAAAGTATTATCATCAACAGGACACTTACCATCCTTGAGTACTTCAATAGTGTTGATCGATAAAAGACCTTGCTATACATTCAATATATGATACTATAATTAATATGCAATATAATTCTATTTTCAATTTATTTGTGAAACTTGTTAAAGATAATTATTTTTTAAAATTAATAATAAATTAATAATATATTACAAATTCATGTGTTATATTATCATTGTTTACTATTTCGATTTTCATTAAGAAAATAATAGTATTAAATAATAGAATTTTTTAATTCTTTGTAGTTATAAACATTGTTTTTATTATTGTGTTATTAAGCATGCACTATACATTAAATTTTTACGAAGTATATACATATATGCATATACATAATTTACACAATCTTGATATATCTAAATATAAATATAATTAAAAGGATTATGATTTAAAAGGATTTTAATTTCTTAACAATCAGTTTATTTAGCAAATCTTTTGTGATAATAATGTTTCGCTTGTCTATTGTTATATATCACATGTTACAGATTATATAATTAATAAATAGATAAATGCATGAGATAAATTCGATATTCAATATTGTATTTTTCTTTTATGATATTACAATGTATATATTAGAATATTTATATCAATATCAATGTAATTGAATGTTTATGTAATATAATATGAATATTTATATTAATATAATTATTACATATAATTATATATTCATATTAATAATTACGTTAGTATATACAAATAATTATTTATTTATATCTATTAATATATATTGATAAATACACGATGTAAGATAATAAATTATGAGAGCCAAATTTAATCACGCTCTCGATGATCGATCGATTTCCGGATACAATTATTATATGTACACAATTAAATTATATAATTATAATATTCTTCTTAGGCACTTGACAACTCTCTGTTCAATCATTGCTTTCATTCTCTTGCAAATGCAGACATAATACGCGTCTGCTGTATCAAAGAGTTTATAGAATTAAAATATGTGTAGGTTTATCGATTGATAACCGAGAGCATGATACGATTGAAAGTACATCGTATAGGCATACTAGAATCTACGTCTTATTGTCGCGTCACAACTTTTTCTTTGTCATTTGGCACGATATAAACAAATACATCGCCGATTGTTCGCTGTACGATCGACATAACTGTTATTTTACAAAATTAATAGTTTGTCGATTGAAAGCTATTTATTGATAACAATCGACGACGCATTGATGCCGACCAAGACTTATCGCACTAAACAATGAATAAACTATTTACGCATTATCACTATATAATATACTTATTATTTATATAATATCATATGAAACGGTTTCTATCGCCGAAGAGCATAATAATTTGACTACGGTATGGAAGACATGGATTTTGTTTCGCTCGCTTATTTACTTATTAAATATACTGTCTATCGTTGTACAAAAATTATTAATTGCTTTAAGTAAACTATAATTAGCGCGAGAATGCACATGCATATCGTGCGCGCATATAAATAGAATTTATTGCATAATACACATATCGCACACATCGATGTCCTGTTCACACGTTGCAAGTTTTTCGATCGAACGTTTAGTTATTATATCTATATACGCGTATATGAAACGCGTATACAGATATAATTAATTGATTTTAACGAAAAAAATACAGCAATTTTATATATGTAAATAACAAATGTGCATGTAATAATTTTATTGAATTTAATTTTTTACTCTAATCAATATTATCTATTAAACAAGAATTATTTATTTTTATTTATTGATTATGGAATGATTATTAGAATATTAAAATAAAGTACGTGCAAAACATACAGAAACATTTAAGTTTTATATTATATACAATACGATAAAAAAACAATATTTCAACGCATTATAAGACGTGTAATATTATCAAAAAGTAATAATACTTTTTTCGGAATAATATATACTCTCAGAAATAGTTAAAAATTGTGTACCAAAACCCAGATCGACGAAAATCATTGTGCTATCTCAAACGGAATAAATAACGCAGCCGTGTGAATTGGACCTGTGTAGAACTCTTAAGTCTAAAGCGATTACAATGTTTTAACATTTTAAGTGAAAAATCTTATCGTTTATGTTATAATCATTAACTCAAAGTTTCGTAATTATATTGCTGCAATTATAATAATACACATTGCTAATAATATTCACAAAACTGTTCGGTAATGATTTATTTTATTTTTATATTTTTTGTTAAACGTTTTATTTACGATTTTATCCAAACTAAAAAAAAAAAAAAAATAAAACTAAAAATTGATAGCATTAATAATACAAAGATATAAATATGTATCAAAAATAAAAGGATACGAATTCTATATGAAAAAGATACATGTACATTAAGAAAATAGAGAAAATACGAATTCGTTTCAGTATCAAATTATAATTTATTAATTTTTGTTTTAAATATCAGAATTATCACTACATAATAAATTGCCGGATCAAAAATCAACATCATTGAATAACAAATATAGGAAAGAAATTCGCATGTTTTAAATTATTTCTCTTTTTCATCTTTGATTACAAGAAACACTTATAATGAATCGACCGCAAAACGATTGACCTATGCGAGATATGTAAATTCATGCCCTTCTACGCGAACTTCTTCTGTCTGTTATTTTTTTTTTTCATCCACATAGTTCTTTCAACTGTTCATCTTATCTAACTTGGAATATACGATATAGTTTTACAGTTACAAATGCTATGATTAGGATCGGCCGCGCACAAGTTTTTACACCGCTGTATCACCTCGTAAGTGGACACATTCGGATCATTATACAACCTCTGTTCCTCATTCTCAGAATGTTCCTTTGTTTCAGAGGTATGCTTGCTAGGAATGCTCGGGTTCTCCACACATTTAATAGCTTCTTCTTCAGTCTCCTTGCTCTCCTTGTTCTCCGTATTCTCCTTGTTCGTCTTGTTCTCCTCGTTCGCATTCTCCATGTGCGTCGATTCGTTTGGTTCCTCCGAAACCCAATGCTTTTTCTTCATTACATCGTCCTTGTCTTTCTTCATTTCGCAACTTTCTGATGTTTCGATCTCATTATCAGTTGTCATCTTTTCCTGATCTACTGATCTACTTTTCTTTGTACTCGTGCCTTCAGACACTGCGGTAGTTTTGTTTCTACACTTTTCTACTAGTTCCCCGTCCGTCAGCTCTACATCTTTGAACAGTTCCTCATGGATATCGCATAGGATGAGTGTATCGAGAGGTGAAATGAGAAACGTATCTAAAATATGATTCGCCAACTGCTCTACCAAATGGTTGAGCCTCCAGCTTTCGTGTAGGCGTATCGTGTTCGGACTCAAGGGTTCAAAAGCGTCACAATAACATCCTATATTCGCTTGGAGGGACGTTCTCAGAGCAAAACAGTTAACTTCCGAAGGAATTGTCAGCTCCTTATTGCACAGTTTTAAGCAGTGGCTGGCGATAACCCACGCCTGGTGCTCGTCGCTCGATGACTGGAGCTTGCAGTTTACCTTGGGATATCGGGGAAATACGGCCGGATCCCGCTCTCGCTCGGACTCAGTCGCTGCCCCGGGATTGCAGAGCAGGGCGCAAGCGTCGGTCATGAGAGGCCTTGGTACGTTCGCGGCGCGGCCCACCATCGCCAGCAGGAACACCCAACTGAACGTAGGCGTCATCTGAAAATGATGGCTAATCAATATTCTGAAGGGGATGCGGAGCTCCGGCGTTCCGATGCCGGTTTATTGGAAGGGGTATATGGCTAAGGAGGAATTCCTGGAGTCTGACCGCGCTCCCACGTATATACTCGAGAGTGTCAGAATGGGATTCAGTAGCCACTGTGTATATAGGATAAAACATAGGATGAAGATAGATACAACAATTTAATTTAGATAATATAACTAACGTTTGTAAATGAGTACTACGCGAATCGAACACGCGATTTCAGGGTTGTATTATTTGATGAATTTCTCATTCTCTCGCACTGATTTCAAAAATACAACAAATCATGAAAAAAAAATTTATTTTACCGCTTGAAACCGTAAAATCGTAATAAAAAATATCTCTTAAATAAATAATTAATAGCGCATTTCACTAACCTTTAATATGAAAGAAACGTTTATCTTTGTTGCAAATTCCTTTTCTTAGCAAAACTATCAGAGATAAAAATCTGCGTTTGAGACGAATATCGATATCTCTTGCGGCTTATAGAATTCGTTGAAAGTGACTTTCGTCCGGAGAGGCACACATTTATGTCGACGTTCGAAATACAAGTATCTATTTCGGCACAGGACTGATGGCTTTATAAGGTTAAAGCCAAGCAGGGCTGATTTTAGCATTGGTAGTGCCTCGTGCAAATTGATATTCTTCCCTTTCTTCTTTCTCATTTCTCATATCGTTATTAATATTTTTTAATTAGTAAGAAATAAGAGAAAAAGATTTCAAGTACGGTGTTAGGATAGAATAATCTAGATATTCAGAAACTGATAGAAGTAACATTAGTCTTTGATATATATTTTATATTACTAAATTTTATATTATTTATATAAATCACAAAATTTTGAATCTGTAAAAAGTTTTGGATCTGCTTGAATTAATTAGAATAATTTTGTTTAAAACTTTTACTGCAAAAATTTTACATTTATCCTAGGCCGTTAATATTTTTAATAATGAAATTTTATAGAAAACTGAAAAAATCTATTTAAAAGTATAAATTATGAATAATTCTTAGATTATATGATAAAATTTCTTATAACTATAGGCTCAATATTGTTTTAAGTAATGTCCGTGATTAGTTTTTTCTTCAGATTAGGAAAAATTGCGAGCCTGGTGCCCCAAATTTTGTGCCCTAGTATAGAAGTATTATTCGTACAGACCTAAAACCATTACCTTCAAGTTGACTTACCCAATCAAAACAAACTGTTATTGCTCGTATACAAAGTAAATATATAAATACCGAAGGAGAAGATCGTGGCGAGTTAAATAAAGTCAGAACATAGTCGTTGGAATCGAGAATATTTCGATGAAAATTTAAATTAATTATGATTATGCGTGTAAAAATGTCAAATTATTTATATTGTATTATTAATAATTTTTGACATAACAATTATAAAAATGCTTAACATTTAAAATACTCTTTTTAACGATAAATTAAATTATGCAAATTATTACAAAATAATAGAAATATGTTTAATAAAAGTTATTATTTTTAGAAATTTCATCATTATATTTCTAGTAATCTATATAATAAAAAAAGTATTGCTATTTGAGAAGGTAATTTATTTTAATTTAGATATATTATTCACAATAACAGATTATGCTTGCATACTTTGATTTAATCATTTAAAATTAAAAACAAGAAATTTTTACTGAAACAGTCTTCGGTTAAATTGCATGAGATTGCATAGACAAGCTATACATATCAAAGTGGGTGCGGCCCATTTGACGTTACAAATATTTCGAAGAATTTTACTAATCAATGAACAAAAAATTTGCATGATAATTAATTAAAGAATACTTTACAGTGTTTGCAGCATCAAGTGAACCATACTTAATATCATTACTATTATTTGTCTGCGATTAAACAATGCAATTTGTTAAATAATACAATTAATTTACATGAAAAGTTACATTTACTTATATTTAGTTATATTTACTTTAACACAAATTTATAATCGAATCGAGATTGTAATTAATAATATTACAAGTAAGATGAATGTATTGATACAAATTTATAAAGAATTAAAAATCTGTAATTTGTTTATAAGGGATACATTTATTAATTTCTATTTTACTTAGCTTTATCTTAAATTTATTTACAAACTTTAATTAAAATGGAAAAATTTATATGTTAATAGCATATGATTGTCTAAATATTAACAGGCATACTCAATATTGTATACCTAGTACAGAAAACGTTACGAAAGTTGAATCAAATTCGGTGAAGTTTAATTCTCATTACTTCTGAGTTGTTACAATTTTTCTTATTTTAAATTATTTAAGTTAAATAATGTAAAGTGTTTCTAATAAGAATTGAGATAAAAGTAATCTTATTACACAAGTCTTATTATACAATCAAAATCTTAATTAACAATAATATTAGTTATTCATGACTTTTTATATTTAATATGTTTCCATAAATTCTTATCTTTTGGCAATATCATACTTAGTTAACAAATTTATAAATAAATAAATTATAAAGGTAAACGCGTGTGATATACAAATATTGTATTGTATATTTTGATGAGATTTGCACGTAAAATATAATAGCAAAGTGTAGCACGAGCGGTGATTAATCATAATATAGCAATTTAACTTTTGACAGGAAATAAATCCTGATGTACTTGAAGAAATCGCTGGTGATTAATTACCAAATAAATACCAAATCATATTTTCTAAAAAAAACTAATAAAAATACCTATCGAAATTTATTTACTCGTATATATTGGATAAAAATATATTACATTTAATATCCTCCTAGAAAGGAAATAAAAACAAACAACCTAGAAATATTACAGTAAGATAATGCTAGTGAATTTTTAATAGTAATGTTAGGTATGAGTTTAGAGAGACAAATCCTTTTCGGAACGTTACACAGAATGTCAGTTCAATTTAAAGTTTCTCAAGAGATGAAGAACGGTAAGATCGCCAGCATCTTCGTGGGTTGCTTTCTTATAAGAACAGAAGGTGGATGCTGGGATCGATGCTGTCTGACTGCGTGGTTCCATTAAATCGACGACCTACTGCTCTTCCTGCCAACCATGGTGAAATAACTTTGATCCACTCTTAAAACAGTCACCTCGAGTTGCTGCTTGTAGAAACTTCGTGCTAAAGCTTTTCGAGCAGCGATAATGTCTCTTCTTGCTGATACATCATGACAACTGAGCCTGCGAACAACGGCATTGTTTTAGAACCTAAATACTGTTCTTCCACTAACGGCTATAGGAATTCATAAATGGCCATTAAATTGAAATCCGATTTAATAACGATAATGTTACGATTTAGCAGAATTAATTTTATGAGTATTACAATCGGACGGTAATGTAATCCGTCGGATTGGACGTATTAAGTTAATTGGGTCATTTATTTCTTAAAGAGTTTTCAGGAAATTGAAAAATTTTGTTCCTTAATTAATATAAAATTATAATGATTCACGGTGTAATTATTATTAGAATTATTATTACAATTAATTAATTATTTTGGGGAAGAGCGATAATTTAATAACACCATGTAATATTTGCAATAATTATATTTAACAGTAATACGTGTTTTATCTCTATTGCTGCATTCATATTATTTCAGAAGAAAAGGGCAATTAGTTAGGCATATATATAGTGAAATACTTACAAACTAATTAAACTAAAATATTAATAATATTTTACAATTTTAATAAATATGTAACAATAAATTCTTTTATACTATTTATAATACATATTCTTTAATAAAAAAATATTATTTACAAATTTCTTTTGAAACTCGTAGAAATCCCGATTTCAATTTTGTTCGTGGATCACGAAACATTGACACGAATAGTACTTCGAGAATAGTAAAGTTCCCTTGGGCTGTGTGTTACAGGTTGCGTTCACATAGTGGGTTTACACGCCTACACGAGGCGCAAAATATTCCGACGTCAGTGAGAGAGGTATACTACTAGTTACGATCCTGGCCCTTTCTGGGTCTCGTCCTGTCCTCCACCTACAACGAAGGACGGAGGACGGTATTGATTAAATTCACCGACGGCCATTTTGTCCCGGCGTTCTATTGGTTGCCGTCCATTTTGTCCTTTCCACCCCCGCTAGTGTAACCATAATCGTTTCTTCCTCTTCTAGTATCGTCATCCCTGTTTACCTACCTGTTCACGTTCCTCAGCCCCGATCCACCCCCGTTGTCGGCGAAAGACGCAGGCGTCGCGACATTTTCCGCAGAAGAAATTGGACAATCAGCAATTAGATTTTTCTATGGTAGCCCGTTTCGCACTCTAATGAGCGCTCCGCTTCTGTTTTAGATGTAACTGAGAGATATTGACTTAATATTTTAACATTGTTTTTAGATTGATAAATTGATGCCGCGTTGATTACCACTTTAGATTTTAATATATAAGAAACCACAAAGTGACCTTTTGATGTCCAATTTTACTCGTAATTAATTCTTAATTAATATTAAGAAAATTGGAAAGATTAATAAAGGACAGACAACTGCTTCTCTAATAACATTATTTTATATTATTCAATAATAATATTACATTCCCCATTTGTTCAATTTTATTTTTCTTCCTTTTCAAAAGGCAATCGTAGTACAAGTGTAATACTATCATTTGATGCGACGGTAGAATGTTTAATGGGTTTAATCATTCATTAGCGTAATTTTATTTTTAAGATTATTAACGAGCTAAAGTTTCAATGTTATTTGAAACACTGGTAACATTTAACATTATATCCATTATCTTCAAATGTAAAAGGCCATATGCCATAACCACTGTACATCCGTTGGAATATTCATGCCTTGAAAGTTTAAGGACGTAAAATCCTTCAGAATAATCTTGAACTTTAATTTACCTCCACCTTTCATCACCCGTGTCGAAAGCTTGAGATTCTTGTTTCCTGAGCGCTCCTTCGTCTCAACGGCCTAAGGTAGCGAATTGAATAACACACAAACGTGTCAGTAGCGGATAGTTCCGCCACGGAAACCGCACGCGGCTAGGATAAACAAAAAGAAGCCTGGAAACATAAAAAAAAAGAAACAAGAAGAGAAATTGGCGTACTTCCTTTCCTTTACTCTCTTCTTCCCTCTGACGTCAAAAATGACGTTCGCCTCAGGATTGGTGAAATGGCGACACGCCCTGGTATCCACTAGGTTTCACCCTTCAACTCCCACCAGCCGCGACTGGACACGGCCACGCCTACGCAAAAGCACCCCCGATTGGGGAGGGTGGCTGCGTAGGTTGCGCGAGATGAAACTGGGTCAGGCAGACTCGAGGCAAGCCGAGTCAGGCCGAAGCTCGAGAGTCGTCCAGGCGTTTTCGGCACGAAGCAGTCCCTTGGAAACCACCCTGAAGCCCGTCGTCGCTTCGCCTCTCCGTCGGCATTTCACCCTCGAAACCTACACTCATTCTGAAGCAAAATTTAGACCCCGTTGAGACCATCCGGTTAAGCCATCCGGTCATAAAGAAGATCCGGCGCGGAAGAAGACGAGATTAGGTGAGTACAAAGTAAAGGTGTATCAGAAGGTAGATTATTTTTTCTTGTTAGTTTGTAATTTTAATTTTTGATATTATGTATGTTATAGAATTATCGAAGAATGTTTTGCAAATTGATAATTGTATTATGCTATGTGTTTTTTTTTAAAGAAGTATAATAATAAGTTAGAAAATTCAAAAATATAGGATAAATTTAGAAAGCGCTTGAACAGTATTTAAAAAGAAATTATTGAAACCAAAGCAATAAAATTTAAATACGGGTAATAATTTTAATGGTTTTGTTATTAAGTTGTTTATGTACATATAAAATTAAATTACTAATACATTTGTAATTAAAATTATATTAAATTACTAAGTTATAAACTGCACGGAAAGAACAGTTATGAGGAAAAGTATTTAAAAATTTAGTTAGATACAGACATAAAAATAAGTTTGTTGGACTATTAAAATAATTATAAAGTAAATTGATTGGTAATGCTGCAACAAATTTTGATACTTTAGCAACCATCTTACATAATTATTTTGATGATCAAATAAAAGTATTTTCAAATCCAGCTAAATTTTGAGATTTTTTAGCAAAACCGTTCTTTTCGTGTAATAATATGATTTTTACAGGCACGATACCAAAGACTTTTTATAACATCGTTGGATCTTTCAAGACAGATGTCATGATTTTTATTTTTATTTCTTGTAATTAGCCTATTATGTTGTTTTTCATAAATATTTTAAAGTCTTTATCAGTACAGTTCTATAGTTTTTATTGTGGTATTAAGTCGTGGCTTTATAATTTACAATTTTGCAAATACGTGATAATTTTTTTCTGTGTGTAAAAACATATCTTTTGTTGCTAGATTTATAAAAACTCTCTCATGTGTCAAAAATTGTAAATTAAAAATTTAGAATAATTAGAAGAAGAAAACTGTAAAAAGAATTAAAATGCAAAATAAAATAATAATGCTTAATAATATTGTTAATAATATAAGCCTTTAAAAAAAATTGATATGAGAAAACACATACCGAAGAAGAATTTAAAATGCAAAATAAAGTAATGCTGCTAACAGTATAATTATTTAAAAATTATTAAATTCAAATTTATTAACAAAAGAGAATTTATTTCTTAAACTATAGAATTCTAATATAGATTATGAACGCATGTTTCTTTATTTTAAAGTAAAAAAGTTGTAACTTATTGATATAAAAAAATAAATGATTACAACGTATCTATATGATAATATAAAATATGTCATATTGTTTCTTCCAATACATTCATTAATCATGCATGTTTCATAGACATTTTTATCTCTTCCTTATATTTTTGTCTATTGCACGTTTTAATGTTATCTAAAGGAATAGGTGGATGTCTTTTGGAGTTTTTACAACTTACATCTCGTGCTTCCAGGACCGCTCTATTGATTCAGAGAGCAAAGCGATTGAAAAATTCAAGAAGCTTACCTTTCAAATAAACTTAGAACAAACAATGCGATTGATAGTTCGAGTTTGTCTATTCTGTGTACATATTTTTATAATATTGTAGTTATTGTTAATAGGCAAAATTTTATATGTTATTTGCTCTGATCAATTCTAGACTTCGCGGCTGTATCATATTTTACTTACAAGTCTAACTACTTGTCTGCGATGACACAGGATTGAGCATGATTTTGTGCTTTCTCAGCACTCGCATTTTTAATTATTGACGTTTTTTCTTTAGATAATTATTTTCTTCTAAAATTGACTTCTATAGACGATATGTCAAAAGATTTAATGTATTCAAGAAAATTTTCTTTAGCTATTTTCTGTTTATTTTTATGAGACCGCTTATTAGACATTACGTTCGTAAGTTATTTTTAGTTATGATAATGTCATACTATATTTTATCTTATGTCTTTCTTACCCCATATTTTCTACTGATCTTATTTTTTATTTCAATAGCAATTCTATCTTTTATTTTTTTATATCTTTTGAAACATATTAGTATTATTTTTCCGAATTTTTTTTTTAAGTTTTTGTATCAATTTTATTACTTAAAATTTTTCAATATTTATGTTATATATTTTTTTATATGCGGTGTTTCAGAGAGCCAATCTTAAGCTATCAATAAACGTCACTATTACTTTTGCTTTGAAAATACACATGTTTCATTAAGAAAAGAATAAGTGTGGATCGGTTAGCTTGGCATTTGCAATATATTCTACGACACGGTCATGAAAGTGTGCTAAAGCTTTGTGTTCTAGGAAGTAATTAAAAAAAAAGACCACAAACTGCTCTCTGTCCATGTTTCTTCAGTCGCTCAGCCTGTCGCGGTTACACGGTTAACACGGCGATTCTCGCTTAACAATTTCGCAATCACGCTGAAACTCGCCGAAGACTCGACGCCGCAGTACGTCGTGACTGAAGCGAAACCTATTGTTGATTGTTGTAGGAACTGTTGAGGCGAGGGACACAAGCAGAGACATGGACAATGTGCAAATGATCGGCACTAAAATCACAGCGATCAAGGAATACTTATATGTAAGGCATCCACATTGCACATCATTCATTACGTCTGCTCATTTAGTGAGATTGACGTCGACAATGTCTTTATCAAATATCTTTATTTAATTTAAGTATTGTTTTCGTAACACGCTGATTATGTTCTTGCTTTATGTATTTGATCGGTCAAGTCGATTAAAGTGACAAAAAAATAATTCGACTTGTCTTGCGAATGCAAATTGTAATCAAAAACGAAACGTTCCGTAGTAGTAGAGAAGAAGGTGGTATTATGGCTCTTATTGATCACTCGTAATATATCCGTTATTACATATTAAAGTGACAAATTCTAATAATTATTTATGAAATTATAAGTTTAGTAGCTCATCGTTATACATTCGCGCTAATACGTCAATAATAGATGACATTTATTATAAAGCATTTTTATTTTTCAGCATTTCGAAATTTTGTTCAAGGTACATTTTAGCGTTTAATTATCTCTGCACTTTTTTCAATCATAGTCGTATTATTTCACGACTGTACATATACTTGAACGTTGCTTTATATTATTTAACATTTTATTTAGCTATTTGCACTTTGAGTTATGCAAAGTTGAGCAATAGCATGGAATTTCGCTAATGCAGCTTCTTAAGCTGCTCACTCATACAAATGTATAGTTTTATAACAAAGCATTGTATTTCTTTTAAATCTAATTTTTTACATCTATTCTTGTTAGTCACTTTGCCAATCCCTGCTTCTCTTCGAACCATTAGTGTCGTTTTATTTTTATACGTAACATTTTAAGTGATAAATATTTCATAAGTTGAGTTTAGACTCAATTGAATAGCCCATTGATGAATGAGATCGTTAAGTTTCTAATTTAAAATATTAATTATTAACAAAGTTATTGTACAAGATGTAAATGGGGTGCCGTAATACCACCTACTGCTCTACGCGGAAGTCGTATACCCAATATTTAATGTACATGTAAACGGGTATATATATTCGTAGCCTCATAGGCGACGAGTATAGTATTGGTGAAAACGTTGTCGACGAGACATATCTCGCTGATTTCGTAACTACAACTGAGGATTCTTAGGCTAACCGTGTTAATTTCTTGATTTCCAGCGATTGCCGATACTTATAATTAATATGGTTAGTTCATATAAGCGGATTAAATTTAAGTTGGTTTGATTAAATAAGAATTCTGGCTAAAAAAAATTCACTTTTAATATTTACTAAAAGTTAATCCAGCTGAATAAACCTCACGTAAATGCAAAGTGTACCTTAAGAAGATAGAACCCCGTTGCTTTGGATTTCAGAACTTCGCACGAACGCATTCGCCAACCAGACTAATGAGTGCCGAAAACACTTATTCGCTCTCTAAAGAGCACTGCAACTTGAAGTACTCGGGTAAGTGAAAATTACGTGATTTTTTAGTTAATATTTATTAGAATATTGCATGAGTTTGATATAAAAATATCCAGCGAACAATTAACGAACGTATGGTGCATGAACGCCGCTTTACTCATTCACACGTTATCATCAGTTAAAAATTATTCTAACGATGGTAATTTTAAATCAGCATCGTAAAAATTGACATACGAAATTTAAAAACAGCAAATTATGTCGATATTCGGTATTATGCGAGCGCAGACTTGGCTTTTTGAGAGCAAAATCCAAGAGTCACAATATTGTCCTGATTTCGTAAGGCCTGTCGGTCGGAAGGGTGCATAATAATAGAGGATTTAGAATTATTCCAAAGAGGTTGGTAGGTGCCGAGTGGCTGAGGACAGATTACACGCCGCAGGGAGACGGAAGGGTTTGTCATTCTCGTCGTTCGGGAAGTGTTAGCGGGCGATAACGATATGCGCGTGCCACTCTCGTAGGACTGAACATTTCAATGGATTCTTGCTTAAAAAAAAAAAAAAAATAACAATTTTGATTTTGAATCATTAATGACAGTAAATCCCGCACGAAAACGAGAATTTCACTCGAGATCGCAACTGTATTACGTCGTAATGCGAAATCTGCAGTATTGCTATAAATTAAAGCGGCTAAATCGTAATCCGGCTTATAAATCGGCGTGACTAATTGCCACGTGTAACAGCCCTCAGAAGGCGCTTTGATTAAAGTCGAAATGCGAGGGTCTAGACACATCTGGTGCTAAATGACTATGCACACGGATGTATCGACTCCGAGCTCCGTGATACACTTGAGAAAATCAATGACACATCTTACGTAAGATTAGAATACTAAAATAATTATCGTTTTTAAAGCTGTCTATTTAAATGGAGATATTTACGCGCGTGTTGGAAATTATTACGAAAAATATTAATTAAGTACAACAGACGCCAATTAGATGATACAACGTAATGAAAGCTTGAGCGACTGCTACGGGCTTATTTGTATCTCGAAAAGTGCTATAAACCTCGAGAAAAAGACGGAGGTCTTTGGACATTAGATTGATGGAGCAGGATTAGCTGGATCCGACCGCTGGAAGCCGGGGATTTCCCTTGTCTAACCATAGGCTCAAGGCAATTCACCATAAGTTTTCGTACGCCCCTCTCTTTCTTTAGACGGCTTTTATTCAGCATTTTTATGATCATTGAAAAAATATTCGTATCGATCGAAGAGCGAAACCATTTAAAAGAAGTGTTACTGACCAAAAGACTTTCTGTTAAAATTTTTACTTTCAGCAAATATTTTCACTGAAATATTAGGTGGAGTTCAGATTAATCTTTATTATATTTTCAAAGATTTAATAAGATTGCTATTTACGTCTATATTAAACTAGTGAAGCACAGTAGCATGTAAGCTTTCTAAATTCTAACAATTTTTTTGTATGGTGTTATCAACATGTTGTTTACAATATTTAAGTATGTAATATGTTTTTTACAGTATTGAAAAAATGAAAATAATGATCTAATGTTATTTCTTCTTAAGAAATCTCGTTCGTACCGCCGTCGCCCCGTCTTAAAATGCTAAATAATAATTTAAAAGCAAAGTCCCATAGTAGCTAGGCTGTTTATCCATGGGATCACCTTAATGCAATGGGAAACGAGGGGATGGTTTCATGGGATACTTTATGGTTGCTGCTCGATAGAAGAACAGTTCAATTTACCCAGGATTTACCACGAACGCATTGAAATGTTCCATTGCAACGACTTCGTTGTATCTTCATTGAATCTGTATAATTCAATCATCTAGCTAGCATATACATGTATTATTAGGGAACATTGTAATATGTCTTATCATACTTGCTCGCAATTGTAAAAATACAATATACTATATAGCTTAAATATTTTTAATAGCATGTAAAATTTTGTACAAAAATCATATATTTTAATATTATCATAATTTTCATTATTCACTTACAAAGTTGATAAGTTTAATTTGCAAAGATGATCTTTTAAAGTTTAATCATACATTTTATTATTGATTTCTAACTTTAATTATGTGAAACTCAAATTAAAAATTATATTCACTTGCGGAATAATCATACTGTGCATGGTTTTCACAGAGCAATGAATTGCATGTTATTGTATTAATACGGACATAGTGTTAAGATATCAAAAAGGATTCGCCGTGAATAAAGAAGAAGAGAGAAGAAGAATATGCATAAGATGGTGTCATCCCACCAAACAAGTGAGAGTGTGTCAATATAGGTCTATACTTTCAATTGTTTGATGAGGTGAAATCATTTAGAGCGCGCGTTATCTTCGAGGATGCTATCAAAGGCATAATGGTAGGTTAAACAATGAAGTAACAGTCGAAAGAGATCTTGTCAATGATATCATTCGCTATGGTAGAAGAGATTTCACTTGATCTCAACAATTAGAGAGTTTTTATTGTCATTGCATTGTACTAGATATGAATTATTATTATTTGATTTTATTTCTAGAAATTATAAAAATTCCAGTTTGTTAAAAATATATTATACATAATATAATATTATACTATATGGTATATAATTTATTTTAAAAACGCGTAAAAATTTTTTAATGACATAATTTAAATCAAATCTGCATGAATGTGTCGCATTAATACTCATTATATGTTTTTATATTGATGCTTGTCGTAAAAATGTTTATTTAACAAATAAACGAGAGCAAAGAATTTGCGCTTGCAACTTTTTATTTTGTTCGCAGACATTCTGCCTCATAATGCAGAAGGTTATCCGGCGACTAAAGAGTTCTTAATGAAGGTGGTGGATATTCTGCTAGACTTCGTCAAATCAACGAATGATAGAAATGCGAAGATCCTCGATTTTCATCATCCTGCCGATATGATGCGTTTACTCGATCTAGAAGTTCCTGATACCGGATTAACCCTGCAACAGCTCCTACTGGATTGTTCTACAACTTTGAAGTATCAAGTGAAGACTGGTAAGAATATTTTAACTCTTTTCATTTTCTTAACATATTAAATTTTAATTGAATACCTTCTTATTAAGCAATCGTCTGTAAGCGAGTTAATTATTAGAAAAATTTGCCTAATTTTGTTAATATTGCATACACACTAAAAATGCACATAATCTTAAAATTAATCTCATAAAAATTACATGTAATTTTTTTAATAATAAAACATGAACGAAAAGTTTGATTAGAGATATGTGATATAAATATATGAAGTACTTTTATTCCAATTCGTGTCAGATTACTAACGAAAATTAAAGAATAAAATATTGACGGGATGTAGGTATATGCTCTGAAGAGAACACCAAAAGTTACAATTAAATAAATATTCAACGTTATAATTAAATTTTAGAAAAAAATTGAAAAATTTAAATTTTTAACTAACAAATTATTAATATTAAAAAATTAGCAATCTTATACTACTTTATAAATTCAAATTTACTATAATGTTGCATAATACAGAATATTTCAAAAAATCATCGAATCTTATCTTATAGTGCTTTATGTACATAAAGATGATTCAAAATTTGACGTTTCTCGAAACGTTTGGAGAAAAACGTTTATAGAAAAACAAATATACTTACAATTTGATTATTTGTTATTATCGAAGAACCTTTCCATTTTTTCTACTTCTAGAACTTTTAAAATATTTCATTATTTTGAATAACGTCACACATTCGCAAAGAGACTAAATATTCTAACTATTTACTCTTCTGCACGATTAAAAAAATAATGTTTGAATATATATATTTTTAAAGTAATTTTATATTTTCGAATAACTTTACTATAAAAGTATTTGACCGTTTAAATTATTAAAGTTTGTGTCAACACCAAATGCAAAATGCACGATGTTGCCGAGATAATAGACAAAAAAAAACTGCAAAAGTGCAAGCACCCCTATCAAGAGAAGCATTTTAACACCATGCTATCGCACGTTCCTATCCCTTGGGGCGATAAGCCACATAATTTCATATTCAATTTAGCATACGCGCTCGCAGGGGTGAAGATAAGGTAGCGACAGACACCACCAATGAAACCCGATGGCTATTGGCCAACCCTCGAAATAGACACATTGATGTCGTTTACAATAAATAGGCACAGAGACATACGCGATAGCTACAGAATATTTACTTTCGTCCACCGTTTTTCAAGTCACATCTCGTATTATCAGAAAAGATAAAAAGAAATGATAAGCAGAAAAAGCTGCTTTATACGTTATTTTTACATTTGTGTACAAGTTATTATAAAAAAGGACATTAGTGAAAAAAGTTTTTTCTTCTATATTTAATAATTAATAAAACACTTTCAAACAAATAATTTAATAAAATTTTAATAAATATACAAAGCAACACATTAATCTTACAAAGTGTATGTAATTTAGTATTTATATAAATTTTATTTATTTGTTTGGGCACATGTTTAAATGTCTTTTTCCAATTTTTTCGTTCTAAATTTTCTTGAATTTTTGCAAATCTCCTATCATAAATTCTACAAATGATTCTACGAGCTTTAGTTGCGCGTTTTATTTTAATAAGATATAAAGAGCAAAATAAATGTATCCATTATACGTGATCCACATTATACATGAGTTCCAACTTTTGCATTAACAACGTCGATTTATCGAAGTGATTGGATAGTAATATAGAGGCTCGGTGAAATACCAAAAGTCAACCGCAAATCTCCCACGGCGTGCGAAAGTTCGCTATCTCGGTAGGATTCGATTACCAGCTTGAATGGATGGTAATGCACAATGGAACAGACCTAACTAAACTTGGGCCAGGAATCCCGTTTGTCTGCAGCCTATGTAAAAGGAAGCGAGGGCCGCGTGATCATCTCCCCGGTATCGAAGGGCGCGTGCACGATACGTGCCGACAAAAACTCGTTATTAGATTATATGCCGCAAGATTCGGGAACCCTTGGTATATCGGGTTTGCGGGAGGAGGGAGATCAGACCTATGCTTGGCTACAGAAAAACGTCCTGTCCATGAAGAATATCAACTGATGCGTCAAGACAAAAGTCGTTCTTCCGAAAGGGCAGATATATCAGAAATATGTTGAGAGATGTCGATAACGGAGAATGGTGATTGCGGAAAAAAGTCTTTTAATAAATATTGACAATGGCAACAGGATAATTCAATCTAGATACATTCTAACAATCGTGTGGAAATTAAAAATGTACTTGCGATGACAACAGCAGTTTCTAATAATAAAAAGAAGAATATAAAGAAGTAGAAATTTTGAAATATGTAAATTTATTAAAATAACACGAACGTCGTGTATTTAACGCTTTATTTAAAAATATTTTTTATTAATCATAAAGTTGCACAAACGACAGAATATCGATTCGAGATTGAATGACAAAATTTCTGGAATAACCGCATCTGTACGCGAACATATTCAAATCACATATCCGACACTAAAAACATCGCAACTCAATCCCGTATAAAAACTTACGCTCTACTTACTACGACCCACAAAACTTGTGGAAACGCAAGAAATCTGCGACATATCGAAAATCCAGCTGTTTGAAAAGAAACTGAAGTTTTATGCGTCTCTGAATGTAACTCTTTCTAGGTCAAACAACTGCACATGCGTGCCGAATGTCACGTAATCCATTTCTGCCATCCCATATTTTTATTATTACGTAAATACATATTGAATTGGATGATTTGACCTTTATTCATGAATTGCAATTTCTTGTCTGCAACTTCTTAAAACAATTATAAAATTGTATGACGTGATACAGTAATATAGAAACTAACTTAATTAATAGATATAATTTTTTACATATTATGATTATAACTAAAAAAATGATCAAATTTGTGCTTACACTAAAAGAAAGGTTTGGTAATAATCAAGCAGAGTTACTAAACTTTGAATTAATTTCAATTAAATGTTCAATTTAATGCAACCACATTTAATAATATTTAATAATCGTTTAGTAATTAATTGGTTACTATTACTATGTTTAGGGTTATTAATATAATTACTAAGTACTACTAAATATTTTGTTATATTAATAAAACATTTAATCAAAATTATTTTATCAATACTTGATTGTTATTATCAAACACTTGCTCGGTGTACGATATTAAAATGCTATTCTTACTGCTGGCATAAGTTTGCACGTGGCACTATTGGGATGGCAAATTTCAATAGGATTGGTGTAATTAAGAGCCATTTCGACAAGATTTTTCTTTAGTAGGATAGAGGGGAAACAGTAAATAGGGACCGAAATCCAGCTGCAGAGGGTGGTGCACTACGCGATATAGGGGTAGCGGTATTTCGCAAAGCTTCAGCGGGGCAGCATCGGGCTGCAGCGTAGGAATTTAAATTGATATCGATAGTTCGTCGTGGAATGCGCAAATCGGTTCGTCACGGAATGCGAAAAACGCCGTATCACGTGGGGAGTATTCAAGTGATGATAGTTTCCATCGAAAAAGATCGAACATACCGGGCATTGAAAACACGTAATTTGTTCGTATTGGCAGGAATAAAAGGGCATTGCACTCGATTTGCTGCAAATTATCCGATTGGAAAGAATTTATTTTATAAAATTTATCTCTCTATTGACATATTTTTTCCATCAAAACGTAAAATAACTACAAAATGTTTCTATTTGCCAGCAATAATGTTTAAGTGTTTCATTGAAATGAAAGTTGCAATTTTTCATACGAACAAAGTGATGTAAAAGTAGCATATTACGACGCAATATTTTGCAAAATGCTTTATAGATGTAATATAACAGCAATGCCAAGCACAATGTTACCTTCGTTATGAGCGGTATGATTGATCGCGCAGCATTAATGTTAAGCCCGAGTTACACACTTCGCTCCATACAAATCCCGAGCCCTATAATATATCACCGCGGCCTGCTCGGAACAGGTTCTCCTTGCTTTCTCTCTTTTTCCCGACTACGCGAGGGCAGGAGCAAATTAGTCGGAAAATGATTCCCTGGATAGCATAATCGCTGCCAAAGAACCGACTGCAGTTGAGACAATTGTTTATTGTATTACAATCGAAAATCAAAGCTCTAAATACACTATTAATTTTCAAAATTTAGTTAAATGCGAACTGTGCAAAATATAATTTCAAAATAGAAAAATAATCAAACTTAATCTATTCAAATCTGTATCGTTGATCAGTTTATTTTATTCGAGATAATGTTACATTGATTTTTGCTTAATTATTCTCTATCGTGTTTATTTATAGCCAACATTTACATAGAAATTACAAATAGGAAACAAGAACATTGGCTAATAACACGAGATGAGAGTAGTTGATTCAATGTAGCTTCCGCAGGAAGATGCCAGAGGACTGATCGCGCAATCCTGAATTCGCGACACAAGTCTGCGTAACGCAAAGCAGCTTATCTTGCACTAGTTGATCGCACGTGTTTGTTTTTCTCTGACTGTACACGCGTGCAGCGTTTGAGAGCCTCTGCAAACAATCTAGTCGAGCAGCGACGCGTGTGACGCGCAAAATGCGGGCGCTTCGGACCATCGAACCCTGCTCCACCCTTGGCCAGGGCGCGATTCTGTCGCTCCTGCCAGACGGGAAGAAGAGGGAAGATCGTCTTCTCGCAGACCCCTCGACCGGACGCGTGCCACGTTCCACGGACCGAGATAATTGCGAATAACAGTACGACAAACGGCTCAAATACCACCATCTGATATCGTGTCTGAGGCGATTTTCGCGTCGAACAGTTGTTATTTGTCTCAATCGATGACGGCCTGTGCAGCCATTTACAAGGATTATTGGAATAGTTGAGACTTTTTTCAAGATAAATGAGGAAGCAAAATCTATCGGGCGTTTGCAGTCGATATAAATTTTTAGGACAAAGGGAATAAAAACTGTTTGTGTTACAGAGATTGTGAAGATACATAGCGTTACTTATAAAGAATATTTGGCTATGGTTATGCAAGGAACGTCCAACCTATAAAATTATAATTTTTGAATTATTATAATCAGCGGGTTGTTCGTACATTAAAAGAAAAAGATCCGAGCCTAATATGTGCCTAAAATTAATAAAACGTGGGTTGGACGTTTCTTGCATAACTATATGGCCATTCAATAAGTAGAGGAACATCGTTTGTTTCATTTTACAAAACCGTGGCAATAAAAATCTATTTCAAGAAACTTTCGCTACCATTTATATATAATCGTTTTCCATTAATAGAAACCTTTTAATGGAAACACGTGGTCCGCGTTCGTGAAGAGAATCCTCCGACAAGAATCGGAGATTATCCTTCCAGATCTTTAACGTCGGTTCGACTTTACCACGCGTCGAATCCCAGGCTGTTGCCGTCGGTGAAGGGGAATATCCGTAGCCCGCGATGCTACGCGTCAATCATTGCGTAAATCCAGAAAATTAAAGTCTGTGCAGCTTATCAAATAGATAAATAACGTGTTTGGTTTAATACAATTTGCCGTGAACTCGCAATAATATTGTTGACGCAAAAAATTTCTGCCTCTTAGGTAAATCCTGTCTGATATCTATCTAAGATAATTTTCATGATATAAATTCGAAATGTTTAAGCTGCAGTTTTATTTTTGCAAAATGACTTTGTTGTATCAGTCTCCGTGTGTGGTGCAATAAAGCATAAGATTATCGAGCACACGAGGGTCAAAGTATTTTCGATACCGGATATTCAACGAAGTGAATCCATCATATTTCAAGGATCAAGGGATTTACGCTAGCCCAAGAAAGGTGATAGTGCTCGTAGGGTTCTTTTATCTGTGTTCCATTGATTGTTTCCGGATGAAACACGGGAGAGAAAAACGAGAAAATATTTTTTTCTTAAATTTCGACAGTCATCTTCTTCCCCTTTGTAGTTTACTGTACTTCTTTGCATTTTCTTCCTTGTATGAATGTTTCAATGGTGCATTTGAACTATAAATGAGTTTAACGCGGAACGCAAATAGCGGATTAGAAGGCTGAAATGTCTAGACATTTATGTCAGAAAGAGAGAGAAAATAAAGTACTCGCTCCCCTAGTTGCATCAGGAGGCTGGGCTCCCATGGAATAGAAGCATTAGGCCTGATCCTCGCGCAATGTTCATCCGAGCGGATGACAACGTACTCGGGAAGAGCTTAAAGCTCTCTCTCTCTCTCTCTCTCTTTCTCTTGCCGCCTTTTCTCTCGCGTGCCTTTAACTTAGGCGACATTACAAGGTCGCGTGTAATATAATAATACTTGTACACGTGCCACGTCAACATTATTAATTACTTTGCTATTAAGAACCACTTGTCCACAATCACTGCAGCCACGTTTGGCAGAGTGATTTATCGACAAGGTAGTAATTAATTTTTCGCCACACCTTCAGAATAATTCTCGACAAGGTTACGCGCTTTAGCAAAATTTTAATTAAAATCAATTTTGCGATCAAATTGCAAAGATTAGACAGCGATTCTTCTCTGAGAGAGTTTTTTCCTCTTGATTTTAGGACACCCACGTTTCTTCAATCAACTATCATGCGGTCTCGATTTAATGTCTATGGCTGGCGAGTGGCTAACTGCGACAGCAAACACGAATATGTTTACCTACGAGATCGCTCCCGTATTCATTCTAATGGAGCATGTCGTTTTACAAAAAATGCGCGAGCTTATAGGCTGGAACTGCGGTGACTCCATTCTCGCACCAGGAGGATCTATTAGCAATCTTTATGCCTTTCTCGCGGCCAGGCACAAGATGTTCCCGTACTATAAAGAAAAAGGACTCTCTGCTATTGGAGGACAGCTGGTTATGTTTACGTCCGATCAGGTTCGCGTTTGAATTTAAACGTTTAATGAAGCTGTTCTTATAGTTTCAAAATTTCCTTGAACATTTGACAAAATAAAATACAGCTTTTAACTTTTAAAAACTATTAGCAGAAAGTAATAAATAAATTCATGAATACTTTTTTGAAATTAGCATAATTTCTAAATGAAATTACATAAGTTTGAAAGAATCGATTAAAATTTCATAAGAAAAAACTGATTAGGTTGTTCATTATTAGTGTGGATTATTAATGCCTACAGTGCCATTATTCTGTGAAATCATGCGCGTCCGTTTGCGGCCTCGGCACGGATAATTGCGTGATGGTGCCTAGCGACGAGCGCGGTCGCATTATTCCTTCGAAACTGGAGGAATTGATCCTGGAGCGCAAGGCCAAAGGTCACATTCCGTTCTTCGTGAATGCCACTGCAGGAACAACGGTTATTGGTGCATTTGATCCGATTCCGGAAATTGCTGATATCTGTCAAAGATATAATTTGTGGTTGCATGTCGACGTAAGTAATCCTTTTCGAGAAAAAAAAAAATATATATATATATTTATCTTGTATTTGTGTTCAAGTGTAAGTCTCAAACAAATAACTTTAAATAATGTTTGTTTAAACATTTCAATATCTATGTGTAAAATAAAGCATTATCTATTTTCACTTAAATAAAACTTTCTGTATATTGATCATAAATACAAGAAGATAGATTATTGATTTTTTATTTTACATATACAATCAATTTAATAATGACTATATAAAATGATAAATATAAAAAAGAGAGAATATTAATTTAATCGAGTAACTTCAAAAGCCCGTTTAAGCAGTACGGCTTGTTTTAAGCTAGATGCGCTTATGCAATCAAACTCATCCAAACGCGGCTTAAGCTGTAAATGCCAAACGCGTAAGAATCTTAACGTAAATAATAAATGTGGGAAGCGGCAGAAGTGCCACCAGTTACACTCGTGTGGGCGAATTACAGGGGAAATTTGAAAAATACCGGATTTATAAATTACATTAAAGAGTGCTTGAAAAAAGCCCGCATGCTTTTAATTTTAATTTTTCACATTTCATTATCGAGTGATTATACATTACTGTTACAGGCGGCTTGGGGTGGTGGACTGCTTCTGTCGAGAAAGTATAGACATCCGAGACTGACCGGCATCGAACGGTAAGTACTAAATTGAATATTGAATAAAATTTTTTTTTATTTTAATTTATACTTCAGCAAGCGGTTAAAAAACTGTAAAAAAAAACATAAATTTGATTAATAACTTTTTAATTAAATTATTACGCAATTTGTCGCCATATTTCTATATCAAATATTATTATTTTTTTACATGTACTTTTTGTTTTCGTAATATTTTGTGTTTATTTACTTGAAATCCTATTTATTTCTGCAACTAACTCTAAATATCGCGAACGTACACTTAATGTAGGGGAGATCCAAGCTACGAATTTTATAGTTTATTGAGGCTTAGTTGGGCTTAGTTGTAATGGACTTCTTTTGAAAAATGTCTCCAACCCAATGTATGTCGCATATGTGGGGTAAAATCGATACGTTCCTTTCGAGGTTGTGATTCGAACGTCAGGCCCTGCAAATGATTTTACATGAGAATGGTCGAAGCCAGTCAGCCCGTAATGTATTGCTCGCATAAACCGCGATTAGGATGCTGCGAGGGGTTGGCGTCAGATTGCGCTAAAATTGCTTGCATTAAAGATAATGATAATTTTGTTATAAGAAAAATTTGAATAAGTATTAAAAGCAAAAAGAAATATTAAAACACACATTTTTATAAATAAATAAAGATACATTTTTCATATAAATTTAATTTTAGACTTATTGACTTAATTATAAATTGTGAAAAACATGATTCTCAATTAAATTTTTGTCAGATAAAGACAAGTTGAAATTATATATCCCAAAAAGTTTCCGATAAAATGCGCAACTTCTGATTCACCTTGTATATCTGTGGACACGAATTCAATGGAACCCTTCAAGAGAGAACTGTGATAGGGGTCAGGGGTACGGACGAGACATGCATAGGGTTGGCGAGATTAATCCACGATTTGCATCCAGGCGCATCTGCTCCCTCGAGTCAGACAATCCCTGACCTGAAAATCGGTGCGAGAAGTCTCTCGGGAATGATTTATGTACAAAAAGAGATGGGGCAATCCGTCTATCAAAGTCTATCATAGTATCTTTCAAGAACATTGAGAAGCATAACAAATCTTATTTATGTTAAAGTATAATAATATGATAATAATGATACCTTTTAAATTGTTAAGTTCACATAACCAAAACATTTTTTATACTTATTTTATAAAATTGAAAAAAAATTTTTTGCAAACATGTGCAATTGGCTTAAAGACTATCACGCAGTTACAAGTTACTTTCTTTTCGTCATATCGATGGCAGATGTACACTTGCGATTTTTCTGCGTGGACTGTACTGCGACGGGGACTTCCTTCCTGGAAGTCTTGATTAAAATGGCAAATGAAAGGCGCGTATAGAAAAATCCGACGCATGAGCAACAGCTGGATCAGTTCCCTAGAGCACATTTGCGGAACAGAATTCTCCTCTTACATCGACGCGCCGCGCCGTGCCATCACGGGTGCCTTCCTTCGCAAGCCTGAAATAAAAGCCCGTGCCTTGACAATGCCGGATTAAACTCGTACAAAGAGAACTGCCTCCCTCATTTTCCAGCCGGTCCTCTTTCCTCCTCTTCCGTCCTGCTCGCCCCCGCGCCACAGATTGTGTTCCTGAGAATCGAGAAAGGACGGCCATGATTTTACCTTCACGATAAAATTGAGATGATCGCGCTCAAAAAGATAGATCGGCGAAGACTGCGGGTGTACGTGAAGTTCAAAGTTCAAAGTTTCAAGCTATTTGTTAAGAATAGAAGTTGGGTCAACTTTCTTCAAGCCAGCTTTGAGTTCTTCATTACAAGTTCCTAGTTTCTCATTAATCTTTTAAGGAAGTCTAATCATTATTTAATCCTCGTCGTTATAGAAATATCTCGTTATTCCTTCTACTTTATAAAGAAAATGTCTGACTTGCGTTTTCGTAAGACTCACCTTTCGCAATGCGCAAGAATACATCTACTGTGCCGACAGCGATTAACTTCTGTTGACATCTTTCTTTGATCATTACTCAATCGAAAGCGTAATTCTCGCGCTACCGAACATAGAATTTCCGCACATAGTGTATGCACATTACGCTAAGGGTGCGGGTAATTAACATCCCCTGTAATATATATCGAGCGGCTTTTGGGGTTGGCACCTTGGACGAATTTAAAAGCGCTGGAAGGGCGCCGTGAGCGCCAGCTTCAGCTGTGAATCGCATTAATCACTCGAGCTTTATACACGCTTTTCAAATACGTCTCTGTGCAAAGAAAAAATTTTGTAGCTGATAATTCTTCTTTACTAAATTGATCGTAAAAAGTTCCTAGTAATTTTTAAATTAAAGTAGAGCTTTTATTTCAATCTTAATTTATTACTAGTAAATTATATATTATAATAATAAATTATGAAATAATTTAAACAGATATGTGTAATTCGTTTCTCGTCAAATTAATGTTTTACTTTAAAAAAAATCTTTACAATTTTTATTTAAACTCAAGAATGTTTATTTTGCTTACCTAATTTAATTTTTAGTAAAAATATATAAATACATAATTATAAATTTGCTTGATATTTTAACAATAAAGGATAAAAATAAATAAAAAGCAAACGTTACCATAAATAATTGCATAAGAAAAAATATTACACACAAGATCGGATTCTATTTGTTTCAAACAAATCAGAGATCTATTTGAATCAAGTAAATAGATGTGTGTCGATCTGTAACATGAAGAACGATGCACACGAGTGAATAATGGACAACGTCTGCTAACGACACGAATCGCGCTTCGAGGGTGCTTCAAGAGTACCCTCGTATCATCCGCAGAATGTTCAGCCAACACGCGGGACCGGCGTCGCGATAAACATGTCACTTGCCAAGTATCAAATGTTTATCATAATGCATGCAAGTTACGCACTAAAGCTAACTTTTATAACAAAATGATACTTACGATTTTTCATAAATGTCATTATTTTATCCGTGCCAAATATTTGTAACAAATAATATTTATTACAACACTTTGTTTATTATTTGCCGTATTTTATCGGATTTCTTCATTCTTTTGCTCCAAAAATTTTGTGTACCACTAATCGTTAAAGTATCTGAAACAAACCACAAATTTGGGTCGAGGAATGTGAATGTGGATTCTCACATGTCACAATGCTTTTTCAAGGATTAAGAAGGGTTAGAGGTTTTTACCGCCGGAGTGGGTCTCCGAGGACCAGGGGGTTAAATCCGGTCCCGTGGCTATATTAATAGCTCTTCTCTCGAATTGATAGACCCCCTTCCGTGGGCACGGCGGGAAGATAACTCATATTTTATCCCCTATTGGTTCCCGTGGGAGTGGATAAGAGTTTGACGACCAGCTGAGGTCGGCTGGCTTTTTCAGTCAACTCGGCGAAGTTTGCTTCGACAGGTTGCTGATAAGGCAAAAGAAGAATAATTTTCTGCATTATTCGTAAAATGTACGGCTTATTTGATATATTGTATATTTTGTTAACACAGAGACTCTTCCTATCAGTAAGCTAAAATATATTGAAGTAAACTATAATATAAAAACTTGTTGCATTTACCAAAAAGTTTTATAGTACTTGTAATATTCAAGAGATTCACTAAAACAAAAGCATATTAAAAACAATTTTCCATAAATTTTATTAGTTTTAAAAAAATATAAAAGATTACATCAAAGAAAATTAAAACTTTTTATAAAACGTTCAACAATACATGATTTTTCAGAGCTGATTCAGTAACATGGAACCCGCATAAACTTATGGGAGCCTTGCTTCAGTGTTCCACTATTCACTTTAAGGAAGATGTAAGTTATGAAATTAAATATTATTAATTACATATTTTCATTAATATAAAAAAAAATCTTTAAATTATAATAATTTAATTATTATCAAGTATATATAATAACTTAGCAGAAACACTTTGTAGCTGAAGATATTATCAGTAGTAACCTTCTTATTCAAGGTTTATATTCCAATTTCTGTCATTTTAATCTTTCCTCCTTTCACGTTTTCTTCTTACACGATTGAAACGTTGAAAAATAAATTTCCAAATAAAATAATAAAAAATATTCACGAATAAATGTCAACGTTGCACCCACGATAGGAACGTCCAAGACGTTACACTTTTCGAGATCCTCCCTGTTTTCGAGCATACTGAAATTCCTGCATCGCGCAAGGCCAACGAGACAACACTAGTCACATTCCGAGGGGTAGACCTACGTGCCGGGGTGCCCGGCACTACAGGAATTTAATTAAACTAAGAGATAACATATGTTGCCGTCCGTCTACAGCGCGCCGCCGGGGAGGGTCTATCCCCCCACGCGACTCAGTTATTGCTAACTCCGAACTTCCCCTTCGGATATTAAAATTCCGTGCACCGGCTGCCGCGAGATATCCAGGGGAGAACGCGCCGCGCTTTTGTCGGACCGCGTTGCCGTTGACGTTGAAGCGCGATGTCCAAGGGATGCTTCGTTAACACAATCACGCTGTTTTATCTAATAATACAAATCTATATACAAGTTAAGTCTACGAATATAACTATGTTTTTTTTATATATCTGTAACACTGTAACAATAAATATTCAATAAATTTTCTAACTTGATAAGCGTTAACGTTGAAAAACAGGAGTTATTGAAAATGATAAATGTAGGAACTAAAGGATCTTTTTCCCAGCTTGAAAACAGAGCAATCGTCGGTTACGTGAATCAACATTACGTAGAACATTTATAAATAATAAACTTTCGGGAAAGCGATCATTAAAAAAACGATCTCGTCTGAAACAATGGTAGCCAATAATGGAGTGCAACATTGTGGTGCGGCATATCCGCCATTTTGTAAATTCAATATCCTGAGTATTCCTCCTCACGCGCATGTGTTGAAGCGTCGTATCGACCCAGACGGACTCGCCCTCTTTCTCCTCCGGCAACCTGTCAATCGTAAACCGGGCGAAACAATTCCGGAAACGTGCTGCGTTATCGGAAAAATGTTGTAGGCGCTCGTCTCTCGGCTGTTTTGAAAGCGAGAGCCGTTTCCATTTTGCAGGGGCTACTGATCAGCTGTAACCAAATGTCCGCGGAATATCTGTTTATGACGGACAAGCTGTACGACGTGAGGTTCGACACTGGCGATAAGGTCATTCAATGTGGGCGTCACAATGACATTTTCAAGCTTTGGCTGCAATGGCGCGCCAAGGTACAAAATCCATTGCATTCCTATAGAAAGTCGATTTCACGCTTTCACATCGACTCGGCATTCTCCTCAATAACACATAGATAGACTCTGTACTTTTACGGCGATTTAAACCGAATGGGGGATAAATCTATTATTTTATTACTTAGGGAACAGAGGGTTTCGAGAAGCACATGGATCGGCTGATGGAACTATCGGAGTACATGGTTCGGAAGATTAAACAAATGCCTGACAAGTATTATCTGATCCTCGAGCCTGAATTGGTGAACGTCTGCTTTTGGTATTTGCCGACACGCGTGCGGAACATGCCACACACCGCAGAGAGAATGAAAATCTTAGGCGAGGTGCGTTTGATGAGTATATGAATACATACGAGATGCAAATAACATCTAATAAAAGATCTAATAATAGATCTAATAAAAGATTTAGTCAAATTTAATGTATAAGCTTTAGAGATCTCCGTCGGAGAAGTCTTAGAATAAGAAAGAACTGTTTGTGCTTTTAGATATGTCCAATTCTGAAAGGTCGCATGATGCAAGCTGGCACGCTGATGGTTGGTTACCAGCCGGACGATCGACGGCCCAACTTCTTCAGGAATATTATTTCCAGCGCCGCTGTAACGGAGGCCGACATCGATTTTCTCCTGTCTGAGATGGATCGATTGGGCCATGACTTGTAAGAAATCTGTCCACACATAGGCGTTAATCGTACGATGTGCAGCGATTAGCCGACTGGTACACATCATTGGCAAAACTGCATCCATGAGTGCACTTTTCGTGACACGTTCTAAAAATGTTACAAATTCGGGGCTCAGGTTACAAAATTCAGCTACCAATACGAACGTAAGACATACGATGAAGTAGACGATTTTAATATCACGATAGGAGAAAACATAAAAGTTGAAAATGTTTTCGGTTTTATTTTTTTTAATCTTTCCTGCCAAATAAAACTACATTTCAATAATGTAAGTTATTTATTTTGTTTGAGTAAGATTTCATTTTTTAAATTAAGATTACAATATAATTTTGTAAATTTTATTTTACATGTGTGAAACTATCAAATTCAAATTAATTTAGTATTTAAACTTTGGTCAAATCAAACAAAGAAAACATTTTTGGTAGTATTCATTAGACTGTTACGCATTGGCCTATAAACGTTCATTCATCGTTCTATAAAATGTTTTACAATATTTGGAAGAGTCGATATACTGTAGTTTATCAGTAGAATAATTTAATTTGGCAATCGTAAATCTTACCATTAAAAAAAAGGCGAGAATGTTAGTAAAGGGTTATTAATGTGTAGTTACACGCTTCTTTATTGTGAGACCAGTTTGCAGCAGCTACCTGCACGTCGAAAAAAAAAAAATATACGTAGTATATAAGTTTTCTAGATTTAAACGAAATACACAGCATATCCAAGAAACGAAGTTATAAATCAAGTTACAAAGTTAAAGATGCTTCCGGCCTTAAGCTACGCAGATTCGTTATTTTTTGCTCTGCTCGATAATATTTACGCAAGTGATAACATTGTCAATCACTCATTAACCGAAGCAATAATAGTGTACATCCGCTTTCCGAATGGAACAGCCAAATCAAATTTTTTTATCTCGAAACGCGGATTAGGATGTCGTTGTTCAAAATTTGTATCAAAAGGCTATTTTTTAATGTACATGTTACTTTTGTGGATGATCGAATTGGTTCTGAAAGATTTAGGTACGAAGTTACAAGTGGTTGTTTAAATTTATAAAGGATGTTTTCTTCTTGCGAATATTTTATATTTATAAACACGTTACATTAAATATATTTAATTTGTTAACGATTTTTGTATCGTTTATTTGATGATTGTATACCATTTACTGTGTCTTACGCTCTTATTAGCCTCCCTTCTTATTCATTGGTTATCAAACATCTCAAATATTTCTCAAATCTTTTAAATTACTTAATTATGGCTACAAAGCTAAAATTGTTTGACAAGTTTGTTGAAAATTATGCAAAATTATTGAAATCGTACAAAAATGGATTTCCACTCATTCAAATAAAAATATTTATCGTAATTTAATCAAAATCTGCAGTTTGTCCACTGAAGCGAAAGCAGTTCTGTTTTCGGATAGTGTAAAAATTCATTTAGAATGTAAATTATAAGCGCTGTGGCTAATATGTCGGAGTTTAAGTGTTGCTCTGTCCCCATTGTACGATTTGCAACGAATCGTCAGCCAATAGCTACGGAATAGAGAATTTCTATCGCCGTGGCGTTAGGGATAGATAGCAAAAATACTACATTACTTTTCCATAGAATATAGATTTAACATCGGGCGTTATTCTGTTGGGATATTGACGGAGTTTATAATTTATCGATTGTTTGCGAAAAGACAACGTTATGGACTTCATCTATATTATATACAAAAAATATATGTATATTATAATTTACTGTTAAACAGTTCTAATCGAAAGGAGAGTACTAATATATATTTAATATAGATATATATATAAAAGTATAAATATATAAATATATCAAAGCATATATTATATATATATTTAGTGTTGAAATTTTAAGAATACAAAACACAAACCCATGAAAGTACATGCTTTTTCAAATATTCGTGCGAACGATTATCACTGACAATTAAGTCAACGATTCTGTTAGAAATTGATTGTTTCATTCAAAACGTCATACATACACTATTGAAAGTAATGATTGCACGTCACAAGAGATTGTACGATGCAACAATCATTTTCAATATATTCTAGAAATCTCATATTGATTCCCGAGAAAAGTGTAATCTTGTAATTTCTTGAAATTTATTATGTATGAATAACTGATTTCCACTTACATCTTTGTAATCGTTATTTTACATTATACGAATAATTGCGTAATATACATTACAAATACAGTGAATTTATTGTTATGAATAACGACAAGCGTTTCGATCTGTTCGACACTTGCAATTCTATAGATTTCAAATTCACTCGCCAATACGGAGTAACAGAAAAAGGTATTTAAGTAAGTAATATGAAATATCTAGATGTAATTATACAAGAACTATAAGTGTATTTATGTACACATGCATCTTCGGATTATATCGCGTTTCTTTTTCTGCCGACGACTGCCGTGCCGTCGTGACAATTAGCTTAAGTTTAGATGAATACATTTAGATGGGGAGCCGCAATTAGTGCCGGGATTAAATTAATACAGGATTAATCGAAGTAGAAAACAATCGATATATCCTGTTATCTGTAATTTAATGCCAAAGATGTTATCCTATGTATTTAAATGAAAGCGCTTGGTTGTTGGATTATAGCGGGTGATGTCAATTCAATTTGAAACGTTTGTAATGTGTAAAATATGAAACACGTTATATATACATATATATATACGCTGAACTCTGCCTCAATGAGACAAATAAAGACAAAATTCATTAAAAAGAAAGTAATTAAGTCATTTCAAAATATGTTCACATTTTTAGGTAAAAAAAAGACTAAAAAAATCTATTTTTCTCTTTAGAATGTATTTTCTTTCATACATATTTTTACATAAAAAGTCATTAATAAAAATTTTTATTGTCATTAAATTTGAATATTTTTACATAATAAGCTATTAATAAGAATTTTCATTGTTATTGATTTGTGATTTGCGTAAACATGTATCAAAGCTTTCATAAAGCAACTTTTAAACAGCTAATATTGCTAATTCGAAATGCTGTTTATAAGATTAAATTGTATCTGTTGATCCAGAGTTCAAGCAATTCATTTGCAATCACTATGCGTCAAAGAAGGGACAAAATGTATTTTTCGAGAAGAAAATGAATTAAACAATTCATCTGACCAGCAAACCGATACCTGTAAAGAAGAATTCTATCGAATCACTGTTAATTATTGTTCATAATTCTATCGGCGTTGCGAGTTTTTTTAGACATAGTCGTTGGCACTGCCGACATAGTAATCAATGCTACTCATAAACGAATCTCTCTCGTGGTTATATACACGTCTTATTAATTCCCGTGTAAATGATCGTTTTTTAAGCAAAGAGTGATATATTTGTACCGAAAGTATACTCGTCCCTGTAGACTCCCAACCACTTTATTTGCCTGTACAATTAGCAAACGTACTGACATGTTTTTGATACCGCATTTTTCTTTAGAATGTGTAAAAAAACATCTTTACACACATTTGCGGTCGATCTTATGAATATTAACAATTAATATTAGTATTAATGTAGCAAAGTATTAAAATACCGATTTATTAGGTAAATTATACTACTTGTACAATTTAGAGAATTGAGAATGTTATATTATTTTTTGTAGATAATCAGTGAATCTCGTATTATAAAAGTTTGTATATAAAATCCCATTTTAATGCGTGTGAATATTTTACATATTGTTGGCGCGATATAAAATTTTAAATATAAACTTCTTTTAAAATAAACATATATATTATATTTAATTCTTACATGATATTATGCACATATATTGCATGTATTCAAATACTATATATACATCTTCTAAAATGCAACAATTTATATTTTGTAGTGCATTCTTACCATATGCCATCTCTTGCACTCTATTTCATATGTTATATTGTACATTACATTGGATTTTAATCATCTTCTTAAAATTCTTCTTAAAAGCCTTATTTGATAGTCTACATCGACGAGAAATACGCATATACGTAATCGAATAAATCTTTTACTTCGATTGTGTTAACGAGATAGATCATCTTACCGATAAATATGTCATTAATATAACTAAGTTCCTTTACTGGCGATTAATCGCGCCGACTTTAGAAGTCGTCTCATTAATTATTAGTCTAATTATTAGTCTAAGTTGATAACGAAGCAAAGCAACAACAAAGTCCCACGTCTTCCAAACGATGAGAGTATTGATTAGTCTTTAGTGAGAAGATCTCGAAATATACTTTCGAGGAGAAAGCTGTCCTTGTATACTGTAATGAGAAATACATTTATATATACATATATATATACATAGAAAAAATATATATATGTACATGCGTGTGCGTAAGATGTCGTTGATATGTGAACGAGAAGCGAAAGTTAAGAGTATGTGCGGCGATGTAGAGATGTTTACTGACACATAACTATGTTGTTCGAATACCATCTACACCTAATTGCCCTTATTATCCACTGTATATCAATGTCTAAATAAACTGCTGTTATCCCAAATCAATACGTAATTCATCTGAATCCCCCTCCCCCTTTGCATGTATTCTTTCAAATCACATAAATCCTCTAACTTATCAAATATAAAATATATCGAGCATATAAATTTTGCGTGAACATTTTTATTACTTTGGTAAAAGAAACTGACATAAAACAATAGAATTTCTATGCTTTATTCTAGTTTGTATTATTTTCTGTAAGTTGTATCGTCGACGCTCGCAAATTTAGATATGAATCCTATTATATATATCGTCGAGTTCTATAACATTTATAAAAAAAGATTTATAAGAAACTTATAATAGAAGTTCTAGCATTCTCTATCGTATTCTAATAGGTGATACCTACTTAGGTGACATTTTATCTTTGTCTAACGTTTGAAAAACAATAAAGATAAAACGACACCTGGAAGACATTCAGAAAAAGATCTCGGCACACCCCTGGAATGTCAAATGGAAATGTAAGTTTTGTTCGTATTTTTGACATACGTTAAAAAAAAAAACAAATTAGCAATTTAAAGAGCAATTACACTTTAAGAAGCTTATTCTAATTTAGTATCAAAGAATTTATCGATCAAAAAAAAAGTAAGCCAAAATATATAGATGTGTTATGCAATAATCATTTTGTTCGCGACAAGTTTAACTAATCAATATTCAAGGTAAAATAAAAATAGATTTCGTTGCATTTATGTATGGAACTAGTTAAACCAGTGGCTCGCCCATAGCGAGTATTGTAAACAGGTGTATAAATTCCTTCCCAGTCCAGCTCGGTGGGAAGCTATCTCGAACGCTAGTTATCAGATCTTCTTTAGTGGCGTTTGCGACAGAAACCGTCCGACAGTCGGTCGTAGCAGCTGTAACCATGAAATCTTTCATCGATTACTCAACATCGTGCGATTTTCCGATTGAAAATTTGCCATACGGCGTCTTCTCTACAAAGGACAAGGTGAGCAAAACAAAAAATTGCATCATAGTTTTCATATAAATCATGCCACGTCATCATTATGCAGTTAAATATAGATGTATGACTACGCATCTTCGACTTTATTGGAATTTAGAGAATCATGAATTATATAGAGATAAAAGATAATCCTTTATAAATTTATATAATATTTTTGAGATTGTTAGAATAGTTGCATAATAGAATAGAAATTGAGCATAAATAGTACATTTCATCATAATGTGAATCTGAATAAAGAATGGAATGTCTTCGATCATTTCGTTCTTGCTAGCATTCAACGCCGTCTAGTAGCAATTTTATTTTGATACCATTAGTTGGTAACTTGCATTCGATAGTTTTAACATGATTATACAGGGTGTTCATTAATGATTGTACCCACTTTTTATCATAGGAGCATGATTTATCGACGGATATGTATTTTTAACATATTATTATATTAGAAATAACAAATGCGTGCTATAAATTCTCATAAATCATATTATTTTATAATATCAAAGAATTATTAGATTTATTAGGTTTGCTATTAAAATTTGCATAATTATAGTAACGTTTTAATAATTATATAATAACAGTATTATTATAAAGTATATATAAGATAAAAATAATATTTATTTAAAATATTTTAGCCAGATAAAAAGATAGGAGTAGCAATCGGTAACGAAATTTTAAATTTGGATGCTATCGCAAATTATTTTGATGGACCATTGTTACAAAGTAAGCAGGATGTGTTTCGTCGTGATTGCCTCAACGATTTCATGTCTCTTGGAAGACCAGCATGGCTAGAAGCAAGAGCAAAACTTCAAGATCTTCTTTCTGTCAATAATCATACTTTGCAAGACCCAGAAGTCCGCTCTAAGTAAAAAATCAACAATTTAATATTATTAATAAATATTTCATTATTACTAATATATCATATATATAATACTAATATAACGTATACATCATAGATCTTTAGAAAGCACCTTGTAATCATTATCTTCTTATATTTTTTATTAGGGTTTTCGTCGCACAGAAAGATGCTACGATGCATTTACCAGCCAAAATTGGCGATTATACTGATTTTTATTCATCTATTAATCATGCTACAAATGTCGGCATCATGTTCCGTGGTAAAGAGAATCCTTTGATGCCAAATTGGTAATAATGGTGTTTTAATAAATTATTATTATATACTTGTATACTTTAAAAACTATATAAATAAAACGTTTATGTATGTATAGGAAATACTTACCAGTCGGTTATCACGGAAGAGCAAGTTCCGTTGTTGTGTCAGGCACACCCATAAAGCGACCGTATGGTCAAACATGCCCGGTTGAAGGTGCAGCACCTGTTTATGGACGTTGTTTATTAATGGATTTTGAGCTGGAAGTTGCCTTCTTCGTCGGTGGACCACCTACAAATCTTGGAGATACCATACCAGCTTCGAAGGCGCATGATCACATCTTCGGGATGGTTTTAATGAATGATTGGAGCGGTAAGATATAATTAACAGAAATTACGCTTTACTTAATTTAAATATATTTATATTATTGTACTTCTGATTTTTTGTTTTGTAGCAAGGGATATTCAAAAATGGGAATACGTCCCATTAGGACCATTCGGCTCAAAGAATTTGGGCACTACAATTTCTCCTTGGATTGTTACGATGGAAGCTCTAGAGCCTTTTAAGGTACCAAATATGGCTCAAGATCCAGAACCCTTTCCTTATTTGCAACATGACGAATCTTGTAACTTTGATATTAAATTGGAAGTTGATCTGAAACGTGAGTGGAAACCTTTTTATTACTTTTCTTATTAGAGTTATTCTCTAGAGTTTCTGTATTCATTTCATTTATTTATTTTATTTTATTATAATTTATTATAGTTTATTACGATTCTCTCTAATTGCTTTGCAGCTCCAAGTGGTGTAGTCACAACCTTGACCAGGAGTAATTTCAAGTATATGTATTGGACTCCGCGACAGCAATTAGCGCATCATACGGTCACCGGGTGCAACATTAATCCTGGCGATTTGATGGCTTCCGGCACTATAAGTGGAACTGTAAGTTCAAACTGCGATTATTACTATAATCGACGTTATTATTATAATAAATATATATGTCTCATATTTTACCCATCGGTTTGTTTTGTGACATCTACTTTTTTTCAAATTCCGTAAATTATGATTTTACAATACAAATTCCATGATATAAAATATTTAAATTAGGAGCCGGATTCTTACGGTTGTATGCTGGAGTTGTCTTGGAAAGGCACACATACCATTCCGTTAAAAGATGGTACTACAAGAAAATTCCTTCAGGATGGCGATGAGGTGATCATTCGCGGTAAGTAATAATAATTTATTATTTACCTAAAATTATATAACAATTTATTAACATTATTTTTCAGGTTATTGTGTTGGCGATGGTTATAGAGTTGGATTCGGATCATGCACAGGTAAATTGTTACCTGCTAATGCAAACTGAAATTGGTGCACAAAATTACATTTATATTTTGATCTTTTATATTTTGTATTTGATTTTTACGTAATAAATGTTTCATTATGTGCTTACTTGCTATTGTTTTAATTTATTATTCTAATCCATTGATATTGAGATTTGAAAAAGACAATATTTAATTTTAACTTAAAATTAAGTAGAATTTTATCATGTTAATTAAGTGATGAGTTTTTAATCAAGATACTGCTAATTAAAAAATGTTATATTTTTTATAACTTTTGATTATAAAATAATTATATATTATAGAATAATTAATTATTTATCATGTTACACATATTATTAATAAATACAATTCATGCAGCCAAAACAGTATAAAAACAAACGTTACTACAACAGATTTAAAAGAATAACATTGCATGGCATGACGTATAAAATGACTCGATTATTGATTGTGAGAATAGTCGCAGTAAGGCCGATCAATAATGAGGCCAGTACAGGTGTAGGTACAAGAAACATGGCAGGCGTTCTACTTCGGTAAGCAAACTATACAAATTTGAGTTATAAAAGTGTTTTTATTCTCAAAAGATTATTTAACACATAAATCATTTCAATCTATTGTATCTAAATAGTTACCAATATTTTTATTTCCGTAAATATAAGCTGCACAATGTCAAGGTCGGCATTGCAACATTGCACTTGTGGTTTGTGGTTGCATTGATGGCTCCTGTTATAGCATGGTAAAGAACGTACAATTTTATTAATTTAATGAAAGTTTGTTTGAACGTATATCACATGTACACATGCATGCAAAAGTTTGTTAATATTTGTATAAATATATACACATTCTATAATCCCTAACCAATCATTATTACATAGTCTCTAACGCTGTATTTTGTAATTATTGTCAAAAGTTTTGAAAGTGATATCGATCACGTGTCAAATATCATTTGCTCTTAACAGTACCTTGCGTTTAATATTAATTTATAATTTCGTAAATGTAATATTAAAATAATAAATAATTATTTTAATTTTACTTTTACTGAAATTATAATTTATACGAACGTAACGCGCGCGCTTTTTGACAGGTTATACATTTTAATATACTAAATTTTTGGTGCTATATGAGTGTAAAATAAAATAACGTTTATTTAACATTTATTTAGAAGCCTTCACAATTTGGAAACTTCAGCGGACGAACCTACCGCCAAATGGACCATTCCTTTAAGCGATGGGAATCACGTGGTAGAGTTTGAACATGGAACAGCAACAGGCCGACGTGTGGTAAAAATCGATGGCAATAATGTAGTTTACAGAGATTGGATGTTTCGCTTAGTCGGGGATGAAGTCTTTATGTTCAATAACACCAAGTTTGTGATCAGAGTCGATCCAATGCCAGGTAGAACGTAATCATCTTATTCTCACAAAGATAAATTTATTATTTTATTAATGCAATAATTATATATAAATAGGTTTGAAATATTCTTACTCGTTGTGGGTGAATGGAAAGAGCTACAAGCAATTTGTCCAGTCGCAATCAAAAATACTAGATACTTGGTTGGCCAAAGTGGGAAATGAAGAATATAGAATTGTATTAGGTAATTAAGTAATAACTATGCACCTGAAATACATGACTCTTATTTTTATGATATTTGCAGATAAACATGCTCACAGTGTTTGGGTGAATGGACAAGAAGTGGAAGTTGAGGTAAAGATAAGAGTAGAAATTTCTATTATGTGTTTTTATGTACAGCAAACGTTTTAATTAATTAAAATATACCAAATATATAAATTAATTAATGATTTGTAATAGAACGAATTCATGGATGGCGGTGCAGAAATTCTTTTCTCCGTTGGCGATTTACCAGCTACTATCAGATCTTTCAGTTCGGAACAAAAAGAGATTGGTATAGCGTACGTTTTATACATCAATGACGTCGAAATACAGCAAGAAAGTTTATTGGAAGAATCCTAAATGCACATCTTGACTTGCCTAGTTAGATTTTTCGTGTGATATTAATATAAATAAATATATCTATAAGCATATTATCAATAATTATAAATTATGTGCATCATTAAATAGCTGCACGAGTGTGAAGCACAATATTTAAAAATATTTCTGTGATGTGAAATTTAATAAGTACTCTTCGATATGTGTGCCATGTAATTTTGTGTACATTTTTAAAAATATTAGTGTAAAATAAAATTGCTAAATTTAAATTGCAAATTTACTTGATTTATCCAAAAAGATATTTTCTTAGAAAGTAGTACTTGAAGATAGCTATAATTTATATTCATGTTTGTGTGACATATAAGCGGAATTGTTTAAATGTATTATGTAATCAGAGATATTCTTAATAAACTGTAAAATTTTTAATAATTTAAAAAAATTACTATATTTAAATACTAAACTTGAAGATTAAATATGTACCAACAACAAAGCAGTGCTTTCAGTATCGGATCTTTAGTTTCTAAACAGGATAATTTCAGTTATTATGAAGGTAATCTATATAACTCAATTAGACCTTACAAATCATAAAAAGCTTTATTCATCTCTAGGTATGCTAGAAACAGAATTACAAGAGGCTCTTGAAAATATTATTTGTTCAAATTTATATCTGAGGTTAGAAAATGACATTTTTGAACGATATCTCGCACGTCGAGATCCTGAAAGTATTCAAAGTAATTTTTTAAATCAATTTTTGTTCATGTTAAATTTTTCTGAAATTCTCACATTTCTATTTTAATTGATACTCTCGCGGATATAATAATATTAATGTTAACTTTCAACATATCTTGTTTAGCAATAGCGCAAATCTTAGAAACCGCTAAGCGTATACAGAAAATCGCACCTCAACACGGTCTCGCGTCACCCGTTATAAGTGCAACCGGAAGTCTTGGGAATGATCGCGACAAAGATTCAGTGAGCGTCGCCAGCTTGCGATCCGGAAGTCGGCACGTCACGCCAAGTCTTTTAACAGCCAGGGCACCAACGGCAGGAACACACATAAAGTCTGTCCGCTGGACTCTATAATTTCAATTACACAATTGTCTTCCTTTTTTCAATTGCAATTACAATATTTTAAATCGTAGAATCACGTACATGCTTCGTATCGAAATGGCGAACACTGAGATTCAGGAATTACAGAAGACAATAGAAAAAATCGAAAACAAGTCGATAAAGAAAAAGATATATCTGCGAGCGCGAATGGAAGAAAATCAAATTAACATCCGCGAAACTTGTAAAACAAGGGAGGAGTTTGAAGAGAACATTGTACAGAAAGGCGTAGATATCATTACGGGGAAGATACCAGCGGAAAAGTTTATGAGGTGTTATAATTAATATCTTAAAATTATATGTTAATTTCTTGATAATCATGTAGTCTGATAAAGACATCTGATAAAGACATGCAAGTTTATCGTGCAGATTTATAGAGGAATGGTTAAAAATAATCGACAGCGTAATAGAACAAATTAGATTGAAGATGGCTACTATAAAGTGTCAGATAAGGAAAGTCAAGTTGCAGCTGAAGCAGAGAAAAGAGCTGGGCGAGGCTCTACGCGCTATAGATTTCGAACAATTGAACATAGAAAATCAAGTTTGCATACGAAAAATCGACGAGAAGTACCAGCATCTGCTTCAAATGAAAAAAATCGCGGGTATAGGAATAGATACTTTATTTTATACTCATTTTTGCAATACACGAATTGTTGAACTTAATGCAGGAGGCTATAGCATAGCACTGACCAAACACAAGGAAAAAGTAGATGGCTTGACGTCAACTATGAATGGAGTAAGAGATAAAATTGTTTCCAAAAAACAGGAAATCGTAAAATTGCAATCCGAGCAAATTACTGCAAAGAATGAAATAAAAAAAGAAGAGAAACAGCTGAAACCGATAATAGAATTAATAAATAACTACGAAGTAATATTTTCTAATATTTTTGTATGCAGCTTAATATGTTGAATTTCAATATGTTATTTAAACAACTTTTTTTAAGAACAAAATTTAATTTTTTACATAGGAAATTTTCAACATTTATTTATTGTAATTATTGAATTTTTATAAATATGTCATTATGTAGATTCCAAGTGTTATAGACTATATTAAACTGCGCATAAAACTACGGGAATTACAAAGAATTCACAAGCAACTAAGCAGGCAAAGAGGGATTCAACAAATAACACTCAAGTCTCGGAGTCAATCACAAGACGTGTTGTAGTAACATATTGTTGTAATTATTAAGAAAATATTTAGTTAATTAAAATAACCTACTGTTTTATTTAGTAAAATAATTTTACTCGTTTTTTTTTCAGAAATTCTTTCTGTTTGTAAAAAAGAGCCAAATTGTATAGAGTAATGGACGGAATTATATGAAGTCAAGGTACAATGTGTCTCTTTACTTTTCTACCGTAGAAAATAGATTTAAACCGTTGTAAGAAATATTCTAAGTAGTTGCTTACGGGCGGTGTATGAGTCAAACTTCCTCAGAAATTTACGCTTAAGAAATCTCAATATATGTTCACATTTTATTTAGATTTAAAAATGTAACTTGAAAACATAAAAGTTTCACGTAAGAATCATTTGCAATGACATCATTAAAAGGACATTGAAGTATATATTCATATGTGCATTGAAAGATATTAGTTTCTATTAATTAACGTTATCATATTGTACATTTCTATGTGACACTTCAACAAATATATGATTTTAATGAATTCTTTGTAGAGATAAAGGCAGTGAAATTAAAACTAAGGTTACTTTTATATGGTAGATTATTCAGAAATATTAAAGATTTTTGTGACTTCATTATGACACACATTTAACCAAGCAATTACGAAGTTAAAGCGATGTAGAAAGATTTTGGCGTGTGCTACGATGCGTTAGGCAGTTACGCTTCACGCACCGATAGTGCCTGTCCCTTCCTCTTTTTGCCTGTGGAATATCTGTCCCGGAAAGACCCATCTCTCTTTCTGCCACGATTCAGTTTTGCCGCGACGACAGCATTGAAACTTGGTTCTTTAATTCAGTTGTCGAACGACTGATCGATTGTCCTACTAAAGTCTATAAATTAAAAGAACATTGTATTTGCATAGTAGGATGTCACTTATAATCGTTCAATTTTCTTCAAATTTCTGACATTGAGTTGATTTATGGCTCGGTTTCTGCTAGAAGCATAATGCAAACTTTTGCATTATTCATCGTACATGTATAAATTAATGAGAATTATTATTCTATTATGTAATTTAAACGTGAATAAAGAGATTTATTAAATTAATATCAATATATTAGTGTAATTAAAAACTGTAAATAATAACATAAATAATATAAATATATAATTGTTCATGCATGTTTTTTTAAGTTATTGTGCTTATCTGTTGGCATTGTGGCAAATTATGTATAAGATTTTTCTTGAGAATGAAAAATATCTTAAAATGTGTGCAACGAGACTCGACATGTCAATTACTGGTGCAACGATGAATTTGCCACAAAGAATGACGACAGTAGGAATTCGAAATCTCACTGCTTTTTTTGTTATTCTATTATTCAGAGAGACACATGGAAAATATTTGGAGGTAAGACTGCGATTCAATTCATAATTTCTTCAAAGTTGAATTTTTTATCATACACTCGGAAAATTATTCTTCTCAAAATTATTAGCTTTAATATATTAAAAAATATTTTTGGTATTTTATACAGTATGCTTAATACATAGATTATTTATTTATTTATTTTTTATAATTTGATATGAAATAAAATACATATTTTATTCGATGTTACTAATAACTCTAGTAAACTATATCCAAGCAATACTGATTCTTAAATATTCTTTCCCTTACTTATTATTTAAAGGGTCTCAACATGAACTTAGGAGATGCTCTTCTATTTCTCAGAGAATATGATAGCGCAGCTTCGTTAATGTGTACAAGAGTGACAATAGCGCAATGGAACTTCGTGACAAACGTTACTGATGCAAACCATCAAAAAATGGTCTAACAAACATTTTAAATTAATGCTATACAAATACTTTATTTAACGTTTCATGATTCTTTTATACAATATTTGATCTGTTCACCAGATAGATGAACAAACATTAAAATTAAAATTTGAAAGAGCTTCTTGGCGAAAAGCAATCACTTTTGCTTGGAGCCGAATACCAGATCCTTTAGCGAGAAGGGAACTTAAAATGATTGCTACAAAAGGTCGAAGTTCCTTGACTGACGATAAATTTAATGAGGTAAATAAATATAATAAATATTTCAAAAAAAAGTTATAAAAATAATATTAATTTATAGTCATTTAATTATTATATGTTATATAAATGTGATTGTAATCGATGAATCACTATTATTAAATGTTAAAAAGATAAATGCTATTAAATGAATGCGATTTGCGATCCATTTATTATCGCATTCATTAATGTACAATGGCTGTATCTAATTTTCAGATATATCGTTTAATAGCGGAAATGAAAGAGATTTATGTTAAAGCCAGAGTGTGTCCGTACAGACAGATTGAAGATGAATGTAATTTGAGTCTGGATCATGGTTAGTCAATTTAATTTATTACAAAAAAATATGTATAAAACAATTATAAATATACTCCTTTATATATGTGCAAATTATTTTTAGATATAAATAAAATAATGGCTCAGTCGAAAGATTACGATGAATTATTGCATTATTGGCAAGCTTGGCACGAAGCGGTTGGTCCACAAATTCAAAATAAATATTTCAGATACGTTCAATTGGCAAATCGAGCAGCTAAATTAAACGGTATACAAAACTTTGATTTTAAATGTAAAAAAGAATGTTTTATTTTGTTGCATATAAAAATGTTTACTAATAATGTAATATTAAAAAAAAATATATTTAATGTTAATAAAATGTGCTCCTTGTAAAAGGTTTCGCCGATGCTGGCGACCAGATGAGAGAATTGTTTGAAGATGAAAATTTCCAGCAAAATTTAGCGGAGATAATGTCAGCCGTAACTCCTCTCTATAAAAATCTTTTTACTTATGTGCGATCAAAACTAATTGAAAGATACGGTGATAAAATACGCGAGGATGGGCCTTTACCCGCACACATTTTAGGAGATATGTGGGCTCAAAATTGGGAAAATCTCTTTGAATTAATGCAACCATTTCCTGCAAGCAGAAAGCTTGATGTAACTTTGGAGATGATGATTCAAAGTATTACTCCAATGAGGTATTCTTTAAATTACATAATATTTTTTGTAAAATTATAAAATACAAATAATTTTATAAAAGCACGTTTTTGTTAATGCATAAAGGATGTTCCAAATAGCGGAAGAGTTCTTCACTTCGCTCGGTATGAAACCGATGCCACCGGAATTCTGGAAATTTTCTATAATTGAGAAACCTATCGATAGAGAAGTAAAGTGTACTTCCAGTGCGTGGGACTTTTGTAATAAAATTGATTACAGGTGACTTTTTTATTATTTTGTCATGTAGCAAAAAAATTAATTTCTATTTAATATCCTAACATTTCTTCTTTTATTATATCAAATCAAATAGCAGAGTTCTTCGAATTATATTTTATTACATAATTGCAGAATAAAGCAGTGTACTAGAGTTACAATGGAAGATCTACTGTCTACCCATTACGAAATGGCGCATTTGCAATATTATTTACAATACAAGGATCATCCATTGCTATTCCGAAACGAAGCAATTCCAGGTATGTTTTTTACGTTTTATAGAATTTTACTATTCTATTAATTTTCTGCATGTGTCCTTATAATTTTAATTAGGTTTCTACGAAGCTGTTAGCGATGCAATCGGTTTATCCATTTTTACTCAGCAACACTCACATAAAATTGGGCTGCTCGATAATTTAACGGACGATTACGATCACAGCATGAACTTTCTGATGCTAATGGCTCTTCGCAAAGTGGCTTATATGCCGTTTGCTTATATAGTCGATCAGGTAAGCAATAACAACCAATTAAATTAATAATAGCTAATACATGATTTCGTATAATAGATATTTTTGCTTTTATTCCTATTTATACTATTATAAAATAATCTTCAAGTAATTTTAATTAAAAAATCTAAAAGTATTATTGACGCATGTAAGAAAAAAAGCAATAAAATAATTATAATTCTCACGCATCTAATTTTTTTTAAGTGGAGATGGCGTGTCTTCAGCGATGGAGTTGAAGATATGACAGCACGTTGGTGGGAATTAAGATTGCATTATCAAGGCATTATTCCACCTGTACCCAGATCTGAAAGGAATTTTGATCCAGCAGCAAAATATCACATTCCAGCAGATAGTCCTTATGCCAAGTAGAAACATATAACAATTGTTATTACAGAAAAATAATGTTATATAAAAATATAATTTATTTTTATCTTTAATTTTTAGGTATTTTGTAAGCATTGTATTACAGTTTCAATTGTTCCAGTCCTTGTGTGAGATTTCTGGTCACACTGGCGAATTGCATACCTGTGATCTCTACAGGTCACGAGAAGCAGGTCGATTATTATCGTATGTAAAGTTTACAAATAGATCAATAAAATAGCAATTTCTAAATAGAGTTTCTAATTAGAAAAATACAATTTTTGTATTTACAGAGACGTTCTGTCAATGGGAGCTTCTAAACCATGGCAAGATGTTGTCAGGCAAATGACAAGAGGTAGAACGAATAAATTAGACGCTGGTGCCATACTCAAGTATTTTGAGCCTTTGAATGCGTGGTTGAAACGACAAAATGAGATGCAGCCTGTAATCGGTTGGATCACAAGTCGGGACGACAGAGGTTGGTTTAAAATTAATATTTATTAAATGACTTCAAATAATATCCAATAAAAAAGTGCAAAGTGTATCTTGTGAGAATAGGAATTTTTCATTTTGTTTCAGTATTATTCGCTCAATGGTATCAAAACTGTGCACAGAAAATGGGATTGTGGAATGTATTCTTCCTACTGCTTGTAATTTTCAAAATTTTTATTTATTAATGAATATATATATATTACTTAAAGTATTAACATACAAATCTCTTATATAATATATATCACATATTATAAAGAGAAAAAAAAATTAATTTATAATATATATTATGTCTTATGAAAGATTGTTTATAAAATGATTCCTGTAATTGTCAAACATACTTTTACTATCTTTGCTATTACTTTTACATTTACTATCTTATCAAAAAAGTTTAGTTTATTATTTCTTATTCTAACTACAATCTTTTCCACATAGCACCCTTCTTCCGAGAGACATCGCATGGATGTCGCTATATTTTATGGATGTCGCGATGTCCATACGACGACTCTCGGATGGAAAAATGTTACATATGCTGTGTGGGTGTTGTGAAAAGTATTTCAAACTATATATCAATTTTTGTAAAAAGTCAACAGTGTTTAATATTATCTTTTTAATACATTTTATTGCATCGATCTTTTTTATTTTTTATATTTTTATTTATAGATTTATATCTCTTAAAGTATTGTATCTTTTATACCTTCTTTTGTTCGAAAAGATTTATTCTATGTCAATCTTGATAAAAATTTCAAAAATTATTGTAATCTTAAATACTATTGTAATAATATTTCTTTTTTAAATACTAGAATAACTCTTTCTTCTTTTTCTCAAATTATCTATTGCTTTTAATTGTAAGAAATATCTCAAATTAAACAAAATTGGTTCAGGATCCGTTTTTGACAACAGTAGATTTGTATGACTGAGGTTTAGCAATTTCTGAATCATAGATGTCACTACTGATGAAGTGATATTGATATCTTCTAGTTTGGTTGTAATTTTGTGACCTGGCGTAGTATGGTGTAATATGTCAAGGTACGTAAGTTTTGTGACAAACGTACATATTTGAGCATTATTATCGATATCGTAAATCCTTCGTAAGTTCTCGATATGCAAATCGTTTAAATTCTTGTCGCACAGTGGCAATTCGCCCAGGCCATAAGGGTATTGCAATTCTTGGTTAGGAAAAGAAGCGGCGTTTTTCGAACATGGATGTAATCTTCGCCCGCGGATTGAGATTTAGTGCCGAATTAGGGAGTGCCTCGGTATTGTTAACGAAATATCTTCCATTGTCGGCATGCTACACGTGTCGTGTCAACACGACGCGCTGGAGGTCAGCGTTTCCCGGTAAGCTCGGACATGAAAATGGAGAGGGAAGGTAGTGACATCAATAGGTTCAATGTATATTACCAAGCTTATTTCACTTGCAGAAAGATATCACCGTTATAGAGCGTCATGTAACTCCTTAGGTCTTGTAAATAATATACTCGTTTATCAAAAGTCATTGAAACAGGATATTAATAAAAATGGTGTCACTCTGGCGTACTACTCGGATCTTAAGCAAAGTTCCGATGACGATTGCCAGAAATCTCAGACCGAACAGAAACTGACAGTATTTCAAAAGATGAAACAAATGACGAAAGACTATTGGCACGTGCTAATACCTGTGCATGTTATTACTTCTATAGGATGGGTAGCTCTATTCTACACTGCTGTTAGAAAGTACGTACAAGTGTACAATCGTGTATCGACATACCGATGTCGTCTGCTTTGGGCAATTAATTAACATAAAATCATTTATTTTTAGTGGCGTGGATATAGTGCAGCTGTTGGAATATATGAATTTTAGTGAGAAATATATAGATTTAGTACGTAACTCGGGTGCTGGTGACTGGGCCATCACTTATGCCCTTTACAAGATATTTACCCCGCTCAGATACACTGTTACTGTTGGTTCGTAATTTTAATATTTTATGTAATAGATAATTTGCGTTATGTTATATACTAATACCCAACCGAAACAGGAGGCACGACAATGGCGATTAGACACTTGAGCAAGTTAGGCTATGTGAAGGCATTGTCATTCAAGCTTCAATCATCAGAGGTGAGTAATGTACCTGAAATGCAATGTCAGATGCTGAAATTGAAGAAATAAACTACTTATTAACACATAATTATATCTGTGTTGGTATCTGAAACATCTGTCTCCTCTCTGCTTTCTTTTACACGCACACGTGTGGTGCAGCCTGCGGGCAAAGCTATGAGTAGGTTACCGTTCACAATTAATCTGAAGTATATCGTGCTGATTTCTCTTGCTTTCGTTTGTGGCGAGATGCTCTTGTCACGCGAGTAACATAACGTAGATTTTATTCTTCGATCGTACGGCGGCATTTGTTGCACCCTTCATAATCGTCTTTAATCGTGTTGTAGCCAGTGCAGTCAAACAAATGTGCAACAGAACACAAGACAAAATTCAAGGCTGAATCGGATAAACACACGGAACCGCCAAAGTCATAAATATTACTCTCCCCCTCACTATGTCAGACCTACGACTGGGCGTAGCTCAGAGACTTAGTGTTGATGTATATTTCTCTTTATAAATATATATATATATATTATTGTGTCATAAAATAAAAAGATCATTTCCTTGGTGAAAGTTTCCAATAGAAAAAGTTCCATCGTTTTCAATATGAAATCTGGTTCGCAAATTCACTGAATCGTTTTCTATCGGAAATTTTTATTAGGGTTTCTGTGTTCAGTATTTCTTCACTTATTTCCCATTCATCATTCTGCATGCTGTTAAGATACATTAGAGAGAAGTACGTAAATTTCTTTTTTTTTTCTTCAGAATGCGTATCGCAATGCTCTGGAATGAACCTTTGACCTACATAAGTAAGTCAAGTCGTGAAAAGTGTTATTAATTCGAAAAACTTGCAAAACCCATTATGAAAGTACACGGCTTTGTCCTAGTGCAAAGATGTTGAATAAAAGTAATAAATATACTTATTGCAGTTTGTCTTTATTGAAGAGGATAGTCATTTATATATACTGTGTACGATTTAAATAAGATTATAGTATTTATCTACAATATGCGCTCGACTTATATGTAAATGTGGAAATTACGTTTATTAATCCTGAAGAATAACAATAGTTATTTGGCAGCTTGAGTTGTGCGTCTTTCAATGCTGTAATATTGTATATTTATCGTTATAGCACACCCATATTGTTCTAGTCTCTACGCTTTATGTGAAACTAAAGGCGATCATTATAGCCTTCGAAGTATACAGACGAACTGTTTTAATATTACGCGAGCTCTCGCAGCGAGATACATTTGTCTTAATAAATATTGTTAATGAATGCTATATGAAGTACAATGAAATTTGATCTACGGAAAAAATTCGCAGGAATGTTCCCGAGATTCACATTTCCGCCGTAAATTTGCATTATAATAAATGTACCCGATAAAAATATTATATACATACGCTAAAAAGTACGAAGTTTTTACTTAAAAACGCATAATTATGCTACTATATCACAGTTGCCTGCGCAACTCGTTCATCCTAATGAAACTACTGCATATTCGCAGAGTACCTTTGTTAAATAAATAAAAATTGTATATATTAAATATACCATATTTATTTAGATAATCGATTACCTTCGAATAAAAGGAAAGAACTTGTACTTATAATCATACGCTACTTGCACTGATGCCAAATTGTTCTCAGAAAATAATATAATAATTTCTATTTCCTAATACCAGTCTTATAATTATGTCAAAGTCACATTTCGTTTAAAATTGTAAAATAATTAAAATCGTATTTTTTACAAGAAATATACGCGATACAGACGATTATTATTTTTACAGCATACATTAATTATAACAGCCACTATCGTCATGTATTGATTCGATAAAATTTGTTCTTTTTATAATATATATTAGTTTATAATAATATTACTCCAATATATTGCAATATACCAACAATGACAAATACTACAACGAGAATGCTGCGTGATAAGTAACGCGAAACTTGTACTCGAACTGACAATCAATTTTTGTTTAACCTGAATGAATGTTTCGCAAAGACCGACTCGTACACATGTATAATCGCGAATTGATCGCGAATGTCCCTCTATATAATACGTTACACAACATTGTTTTAGTTTTGTCATTCATCTACGTCAAACTATATAAGTCTGTTAGATTTCTGTCATTATATTTTACAAAATTTCAACATAATTCTGCTATCATCTTCAACATAATTCTGTCAGCAACGTCAAATGTATGCAAGGTCATATCAAATCTATAACTTTTTTGTCAACAAAGTTTAGTAGCAGATATTATAGAATCTGTTCTCGAACAGATCTGGCTATTTGAAAATATTCGACGAAGCAATTAAAAGCGATAGCAGATCGTACAACATGCCGGTCTGGCAAAGCTGAAACGTTTTAACTCTCTCTGGTAGAATGTTGTAAGATTAAAGCTGAAAACTCTTATCCCAATCAAATCAAAAGTCATTAATCGTTCCTTCCTATTTTCTAGTCCAACTTTGCTGAGAAAATCTATTTTTAATACTATTCTGATGAAAGAAATGCTTATATCACAATATTTTTAAAAGTTCTTCAAAAATTTTCATATTTCAAGGAGTGCACAAAAATATGGATTTTTTTCGTCCATTTTGGCTCTAAAATCGAATTTATATGCCGAACAATGCTATACGATGAAGCATTAATTTCAGAAAAATTTGAAGTGTCGAATCTGAGGGTAGTTTTAGAGATAAAACAAAATAGCCGAATTTTTAATATTGTCCAAGCATAATGGACACATTATTTTTAAACGAGTTAAAAACTATTTTCAGATTGGACCGTGATTTTGAAAAATTCAGTAAAAACTTTTTTAGAGTAGTTTGCCTCCTTAAAAAAAAATTAAGTAACAGGAGTAAAGATGTTAGATTCTTAGTACAGTAGTCAGAAAATTATTCTGACTATTTCTAGTCAAAATTCCATTCATCATATCAAAGAAGTTTTAAAAAGTTTTTCTGTATACATCATGCTTGGACAATATTGAAAATTTTGTTACTTTAAATCTCCATGTTTTCAAAATCTTCATCAAATTAAAATTCTGAGATTAATATTTTATTATATAGCATCGTTTGGCATAGCACAATTTGATTCAAATTTCAAAGGCCACAAAATGGGCGAAATTTGTTATTACTTTTTATAAAAATTCTGAAGAAATACCTTACATTTTTTCAAATTTAAGTTTTTTTCAAAAATTATAGAACAAGAAATTTAAAAAATCTTAAAATATTTAAAAATTTACATTTATAAAGAATTTTAACGAAGATGTAGATTTTCTTAGCAAAGTAAAATTTTTTAAAAAGTATCTCAACTTGTGTAAAACATCTATGAAATTTTCTAAAAAGTTAGAAAATTATTCAAAAATTCTGCAAAATTTTAAAATTTATATAAAAAATTTGAAAAATTTTATGAAGAATTGTAGTAAAAATTTTCCCTAGGCAGTGTGTATTAAGGTATCTGCATGCACATACACACGTTTTGATTCTATAAAATATGGGAATGTTAACCTTGATTAACGACGATTGTTTAGCTCTATCGATTTCCATAGTATTCATTATCGGATGATCGTTATATGCGCAGTTTAAAAAGCTCCGAGACAGAAGCTTAAATTATATCAGTGCATTTAGCCCATAAACTGATAGCTAGCGGACACCGGTTGCGGTGCCCTCGGTTGCGTATGCGATATGCGTTGGATGTGACACGCACGACACATAAGTCTGCCATCAAGTGGGTAGCATCGCTTATCCGGCTCATCGGTCAACTGCATACCGCAATCCTCACAAACGTAGCAATCCACATGAAAGTCTTTGTCCATCGAGACTACCCTGACCGTTTCTTCAGTACCCTAAAATAGAAAAGAACATAGCTCGTAAAAAGAAGTTTCAGCGGGAACGCCTGTCATGCGCCTCGATGACGTAAGCGATCTAATTTCTAGTGCGCATACCTCAACTGGCGTGATTCCCTTTCCACAAGACGCGCACTTAGGCGCAAACATTCTGTGGTAATCATTTACACAATAGATCTTATTGTCGACGTCGACCGTGAATGGCACGCCATCGAGACATTCGTTGCACACGCAGCACCTGAAGCAGCCCGGATGATAAGATTTGCCCATGGCTTGCAGTATCTGCGGAAAGCAAAAGCTGACGTTATACTGTATTACAATGAAGACCCAACGGACGATAATAATCGTTTATCGTCGTTTACCATTTCCATGATGAGGTGGCCGCAAATTGCGCATTTCTCGGCTGTCTGCTGGAAACCAGAATACTGCGAATACACGAAGATTTTATGAGTTACATGAATTAATTGGCATTTTAATCGTCAGCATTAAAATGGCTCACATACCAAGTAATCCTCTTCGCAATAAACTCTCCCGTGAACGTTGTAGAAAGCTTTACCGCGGAGAGCCCTTCCGCAGGAACAGCATATGAAGCAATTGGTATGATAGAGATTGCCCATTGCTTGACAAGCCTGTCCGGCGCCGGTCACTTTCTCACCACATGTATGGCAAATACCTAGCAAGAAATATTAATGTAGAATTTTACGTGCCACTTGTTGCGCAATAAGAAAAAAAAAATTCTTTTGTTGCGACATACGTACATTGCAAAATTTTACGTGGAATAATGTATTAATTATAAATATTCCTAAACACATTTGTATATGTACAAACGAATTGAAAATTGCTTGTATTTGATAATTCAACTTAAAATTACTAGAATAAACTGTCTCAAAATGTAGATTATAATTCAATGAGAAATTGGATTGCTTCGTGAAGTGAGAAGATCAAAAATCACTCGTCGCAAAATGCATTTGCACGGAGTTTACAACACGAGACCCCGAGCTTTACCAATGTGAAGTTAAAAATACATCCATGGACGGACGTGACAATGTAGCGTATTCATCAGGGTCGCACGTTCAAAAATTATCAGATGAATACGGATGAAAAACGCGAACTCACAACTTTCGATCGGCAATAGCAATCCTGCCATCCCTTAGCGCAAAAGTTTTTTCGAAATCCTCGTGCACTCCGCTCACACTGGTCGTTCCACTATTGTAACTTGATTTCGTTAGACTAAGCTGGACTAGAATCCGACCAACGAGTCGGACTGGTCTATCTATAACGAGATTTGTTACTGACCACGGCGATACGGCCACGCGCATAGAACGTTATATGAAGACTACTGGCTATCCAAGTATGAAAGCAACTAGAGGGACATTACGTTCGCCTAAACGCTTGCCACTTCTCGACTGACATTGCTTCGCTCGACCGCGGTTCCTGTGCTCCACTCCTTATTGTGCGAGTAAAGCTGCGTTCACATTAATTTTTTTAATTATTGTCTCATTATATATATCTTCCTTTATCTTATCCTTTAGCTTTGCTTGTTTAATCTTCAGAAAAGCAAAGTTAATTACCTTTACATCAAAAAAAGAAAAATATTTAGATGAGTCTAAGCACACATCTAAACAAATTTACCATACTTAGCTTTCTTAGGAAGATAACCGATAAATGCAGATTAAAACGATATAAACCTATTGATCTTGGGAAAAGATTTAGCTATTCATTATCCATTCTTATCTAATTATTATTTATTGTTCTGCAAGATAGATTGTAAATTGACCTGCATAATAAAAAAAAATTATCTTCACCATTTGAAGACAATAGATATTGTATAAAATATTGATAATGTTAGTCTACTGTAATAGAGATTTATAAAGAATGGAGAAACCAGGAGTTATTCCATCCCTAATATCGAAGCTAGTCTTCTTATCTGTTTTACTAAAGAAATATTATATAATAAAAATGTAAAAAAGATGTATTAATTAAGAGCAAGAAGTAAAGAGAAATGCTGAATACGTTCATCAGAACGGAATATTTGTATTTCTCTTGAAATAGTCGTGATAAATAAGCATAAGGGAAGCAGAGAAAGAGAAAAACTGCAAGAAAGGTAAAAAAAAGTAATTTTCTCTACGTTAGATGTAGTCTTATAAATTACGTAGTGACTTAATATATATGCTGTTATCGTACTTGACACGAGGAAACCATAGAAACTATCAATCGCATATGCTGCATCGTCTCGATACGTCACGACTATTGACATGAGCGCTACTTCAAAGAGCCGTAAGATTCAATTGAGCTATCTGTTTGTGTATGCACCTATGCGTCGCACTCGCCCTCGGCCCTTTACGCAAGAGAAAGACGCGAGAAGGATACGTGGGTGGAAGCTAATGCGGCACGCGAGAGAGTGAATGTCAACGAAGTGTCGCGCTAAAAACTATCTGCGACGCACCGAAACTCGACTCCGTTTTCCGAAACCGGTCTCCTACGAGCTCACACGCCGTGGGAATTGGCACAGCCGTGCTATCGTGCCTTTTAGCGTTTCAGAGAAGTATCTGAAATTATATGGATTTACTCGGGACGAACGTATCGTGTGAACCTGCGATCGTCCTTCCCTCGGTCGTTTCTGCTCTTATAATTTACTTAGAGGTATAGAAGAAAAGTAAAATGAAAATATAAATAACACCGAAAGATATTTAAAGATACAGTTCAAATAACATGATGTTTAGGAAAGCTTGTTATTGCGTAGAAACATGAAATGTAACGATAATCCCGGTTGTTCAAGTTCGAGCGAATAAACATTGCGTAAGCAAATTTTTTCTTACCGAAGTACTCTCCCTCTTCCTCCTGCTTTTCCATTTCCTCTTCGAGCTGTCTCGTTAACTCCTCTATCTTTCTTTCCGCCTCCGTAGGTCCCTGAGAAAATTAAGTTGAACATATTAATCATTAAGAATTACAAACCGGACGTAATCTTATGTACACAATAAAGATTATTATTTCATTTAATATGATATTCGTACATAATTTAGTATCGAGAAATTAATGTTATTAAGAAAAAGTATCAGTCATTACTTGTACAGATTACAGATAAAGAAATATTAAAGTTTTTGCACACAGTCTATTATTTTTTAAATTCCTGACATAGCACTCTATGCAAATACTGCTAAATGCTATTGTTTTTATACACTTTCTCGACATCTGTGATAAATAAACAAAAACCCTATGAGAAAAGATAAATAACAAAAAATGTTAAAATAACGTACTGAAATACGGATGCCTCATGAATAAAATATTCGTACGCACATCGCTTGTCAGCGACGAGCATTTTATGACTCATTGAACGCCTGAAGAGAGAATTTTTCGGGGATGGAATCACAAGCGGTTTTCCAAGTTTTATGAGTTACAGATTGCGCAGTGCATAGTTAAGCAACAAAACGATACATAGCATTTGCAAGTTGTTATTTCTTACTTCATATGCGAGTTAATCTTATCGTCATAGGTCAGACGTTATGTAAAATGAATAAAATTATCGGCATTTATGAGATAATCGCTGGCACATATAGACGTATCTTTAAAAATTATTTATGATTTTTAAAAAATTAATTGAACTAATTATATTGACAATTTAATAATTTATTTAAATAAGTTGCATTGTGTGCGACAGGAATGTAATTTAATCAACAAGTTAAATAAAATTTGATGTGTTAGGAAAAGACAGTATTATTTATTTTTCTTGTAAAACGTATTTTATATACTTTTACAAGAATGCATTTATAAGAGATAATAGATAAATGTGCAATAATAATGCAAAAAACAGAAAAAATACACACATGCATGTGATTTTAGAAATAAGATTTATCATGCAGATATAATATTTTTAAAAGCATGCAATTTTTTAACAAACTTTTTGCAAGCAAACAATTAATTTACCGAAGGTCTGGAAATGATATTGTAGGGTAACAATCCCTTGCCAGGTGCAGGCTTGATCGGTGGACTAACGGATTTCCTCTCTTTTGTTTCCAAGTCAGAAGATCTTTGCAACATAGGCACACCAGCATTTAAAAGTACGGGCCCTGCAACTCCACTGGTAACACCTGGAGGGAGGCTAGTGATCCTAGGACCGGCATTAGCGTCTATTTCGTTGGTTGAAGCACTATTGACAGGAGCTTGTACCTGTCCACGTATAGGACTTGCAACAGAATTGTGTGACGAAAGAGACTGTCCATGTCTAGGCGAATTAATTACGTTTTGCGAAGCAATATCTAATGGCATCTGACCGTGAGTTGGGCTAGTCTTCGGAGATTCTCTTACTACATTGTTGTTGGCAATAACGGTCCTAGCAGGATCACTTCGACTAGGGGAGTAGAGAGATGAACTTCTTGCAGGTGAGAGATCTGACACATCTGACATGTAAGTTCTGTCACCTTGCTGTAATGTGCCTAATCTCAAATGTTCTGTGGAGCGATTTGAAGAGTAAACTGGAGAATTTCTCGCAGGAAAATTTTCTTGATGATGATAGTTTCTGTCATTCTGAGGCATTGCACGATTTGGAGAATAACACGGAGGATTACGACATGTTGTTTGTTCTCCTGGGCGAATTCCATATACTGGAGAATTTCTGGCTTGCGAGTCCCCTGTAAAATTTGTATTTGTAGTCCTCGAAGAAGCCTCGACGTATTGCTTATAATTCTGTGGATTGTCCTGTCGAAACTGAGAAGCTTGGTTATTATCGACTTGATTTGTAGTACGAAACCCTTGTTGTCCGCTCATAGTATTTTCTATTGAACCGCGATAATGATGAGAATCTGGTGGTAAGCGTATCGGAGGAGACTCACTGTGATATGGCAAACCAGATCTCGGAGATTGCTGCTGATCCGCGTTATAATTAAAGTTTCTATTTGGTGGCTGCAATTCGGAGGGAGGTACATAAGCGCTTCTTCCAGATTGATGATCCGAGGAAGCAGAGGATGAGCTTTGTAAGTACTTGGCAGTAGACGAATCGATTGATCGTTGTAAACTTGAAGCACCGTCGTAACTTTGGCCACGTATACTTCCACTTCTTTGTTGGGTGTATGATAAACTTTGAGACATTGCACGTTGATTTTGAGATTGATTTACTTTCCCAGTCATAACGACATAATCGCCGCCGTTAATATTTGCTGGATGATAATAATTCGGCGGAACCTGAGGCCCTGGCTTATTCTGCATGTTCTCAGAGAAGTGAACTTCTTGTATATTTTCATATACTGGTGGTGCTTCATACGGTGGTAATTCTTTTGCTGGTGATACACTTTGATAACGATTGCCAGTTGGCACTTGCGGTTGAGCTTTTCTGTAATTTCCTTCATAGGAATCACCAACTAGAGAACCTCTAGGACTACTTTTAGGACTTTTTCTAGATTCCATTGGATGGTAATAAGGAGGATGTGGTTGACTCTGCTGCGGATAATAATCTATATTCTCATAAACAGGAGCCTGTTGATGGCTTCCACGAGTCTGATTTTGTTGCTGCTGTTGCTGCGCACTGATTTGCTCCACTGGCTTCGGTGTCGCAAATCGTGAAGCAGCTATTATGTTTTCACGCTCATATAACTTGTAGTCAGTGGCGGCTGCCTGCCTAGAAATATCCGAGGAATTGCCTTCAATAAAGCTTTCAATAGCACCGACCGGTCTGCCAGACGCTCTAGCGTCGTTTCTGTTAATCGCATTTCTCGAAACAGGTACCTGAGCTTCGGGCCTGGAACCCGAACCTCTGGTCGTACCACCAGCATCTGCAGTATCATCTCCAAGATGCAAATAACCTAATTTTTGTACGTAGGAAGTATCTGCCGAATTGCACATTGGCAGCGATTCTCGTTGGCACAATGATAAGTCGGAATGTCGTATAAATCTTTCGCGTACACTTTATTCGAATTTTCAAAATCACGGCGCTCTCAACGTATTCGATTCGAAACAACTCAACATTGTATATATATGTGGTGTCACAGTAACTAAACGGTCCGTTTGGCAAAAGCGATCCCCAACTTGCTCTCTCCTTCTCCTTCTCTTCCTTCTCTTTTCCTCTTGTGATTCTTCTTACGTGTACGCTCTCGTAATCTTCTCACGGGGATAGCACAAAATCCGATGCGAAATATATGTTGTGTGTGGGGCCACTGTGAGACTCTTTTTTCTCCTTCGATTTCGGGCTACGCCCTCGACCAGGGCGCTTCGAACTTGTGTTGTTGCTCCTCGAGTGCGAACACGCCGACCGGCGCACACCTCGGGCTTCTATCGTTTCAGCACCGAAAAATCACCACCTGCGAAAATTCATGCGATAGCGCATACTCTCGCAGCAACGCAAGAACAGGTCATCATCGTCTCCTGTCAAGACAGAAACCTGCGATAGGTGTCGTGGCATTATAGTGCTGTTCTTGCAGCTTCTTATCATGTGGCGCTATAAGTAAGTTCCAAGCAATGTGGATTGACCAGCAATGCGGGAACCAGGAGAACCATTATGGTAAACCGGTTTCGAATATAGAACCGTTCCCTCCGGCTAGTCGCTAGTGCCGTCAGCGGTACGAATGAAAACTAGAGACGTAACTCGGAGATTCCGTGTTTAACCGTTTGTAGGATAATCTTTCTTCATCCAGATTTAATAAAAAAATTCTGAAATTAATTTTGAAATTTATATTTTTTTCTATACAATTTTTTTGCAAGCAAAAATAATTTACAAAATTTTTAAACAAAATATATCTTGTTATTTCTTTATGTCTTGAATAATGTTTGATTAAGTCTCAGCATCTTGTAAATTGTAAATTTTATTAAGGGAAGGGAGAGGGTTGTGTGTGGAATTTTATTTTTAACAATGATTTAATTATTAGCGCGACACAATTCTAATCAACGTCAGTTTATTAATCATAGAGTATTACCAGTCATCCTATGGTGGAAGTCCACTAAATATAGAGAATAAACAGTGATTTACAATTTATTAAAAAGAAAAAAGAGATGCATTTGTGAAATAGTAGGGGGATCATGGAATATTAATAACTAATGTCATGAAAGGCAATTTTATTTATACAAAGAAAAAACAAATTAATGATTTTTCGTAGATTTTACATACAAATAAATACCACAAAACAACGTTTACAAATATTTCATAAAATATATTTTATTAAAAAGCAATTTTTAATAATCTTTTTAATGTTCAAAAAATTTTATTAAATAAAACTTTTTAAAATAATTTCTTTGTTTTTAATAAACATTAGTTTAAATCAAAGTTAAAAAATGTAACATACTTCTCAAAATTACGTAGAGGATATACATCTGTAAAAATTGCTATTTGCAAAACTGAAATTCAGCTTTCATAAAAATACTGCAAACACTAATAACTAGTAATCATCTTACAATGTCTAAATAGACTGTAACGAAGTGATTTTAACGGTTTGCTCTTTGAATTCAATACAAATTATACAAAATATGATATTCCACCCCCCACAGATATATTTCAGTACCGCCGTCCTTTTATAATTTTTTTTCTGATAAACATAAATTGAACTGTTTCCGCCCCAAAATTTTCAATCATAGATAAGGATACGGAAAGTTCCTTTTGACTTAGCGATATTAGATAAGCAAAATGCAAATGATGATAGGAGATGATGGAAACAGGTTCTCCTTAAGATCTCCTTAAGATCAGAATATGTTAGTAAAGATACGATGTCGACCTCGTATCCTAACTGCTGTGCACAGAATAATAATGCGATGTAATTCTATAATGTTTTATTTATCTAACACTCACTTTAACATGTATCCTTCTTAGTGAGAAAAGAAAATGTACGTATTTTACAACGGTAAAATAAATTACGACAATTTTTCAATAAATATATTAATAATTGTATCATGTTTAATTAATCAATTTGTACATATTCACGTTTATATCACTATTTGCCAATTTTGGCAAATGGTTTATACGTAATGTCTTTTAATTCAGAAAAGACTCTAATCTTTGTCGTCTTTCTTATTAACTCTGATTTCATTCTAATTAAATTTAATTATGCGCTTTCGCGCATGACCTATAAAGATAGTAATTTCCAACGCAATTGCACTGAGACTCAAGATTCAGGATAATCAGGGGTTTGTGTATAATCATGCGGCTCATCTCAAGATCGATGAATTCTGAGAAATGGGCCAGCGATGGAACTAATTGCTCTAAATACTTATTCTTTATTTCTTTTTAGTCTCTTCACATTAAACTGTAACATTTTCAGATGAATGGATTAATTATCGCATGTAGTGCATTTATATCAATCTGGTCTGCAGATTCCGGTTTCTGAGATCTAGTTGCATGGAATCAATAATTTTTCTCACTTAATACGCAGATAGTTCCAGACTTACGCGTAGCGTACATTTAAAATAATATGTAGATACTTTATTTATTTTAATCGTTTATTAATTAAATAATACAAAACGTTATAAATTTATAATGTTTATAAGTTATAATTTTACATTGATGTGAATCATCTAACTGATCTAACTAAAATGAATAACAGAGAAATTAACGATTTGACGATTCCCAATTAAAAAACCCCGATTAAAAAGCCACGTTTAATCTGATCGTTACGACGACGTTGCGCATGGTACTGGTCGTAATCGCGTCTCGCTATCGTCCTACGCAAGAAAGTAACCAAGTTTTCACCGGTCGCATATCGCAGCTGTTCGCGCAGCGTGATAGGCGTGGGTGTCGTGACCTCGCACAACGAAAACCTTATATTTCCGAAAGGTGAGTAAAAAACACAGACCTCAAGCCCTCTCTCGTACCACCCACGAGACAGTCGGAACCCACGTTTCGCCAAACACCTGTGCGACTAGCCACGTTGGCCAATACACCGCCAGTTGATCGATTGATCGGTCCAACTCATGACGCAATCTCAAGATTCGATTTCTGATTAATTCGCGAACCTCATAGAGGTATCTATCGCTGTCCATATGCTTCCTTCCTGTTGTGTCTATCAACAATAAATTTTTACGAACTAGCGCACACTATTAAGAAAGAAACGTTGGATTTATATTAATTTTTTTGCGGTCAAAATCAATATTAAAAAAATTTTTTGTACCACTTTAAAGTGCTATCTTTTATCTACGATATAAATTTATATTTATACTACGGTGCGTTTTTTTTTCTTGTGCATAACTAGCATATTACAAGCATATTATAAACCATAAAATTAAATTATCGGTGTAATTCTATTTAGGCATGTGAATTAAGAACGCTGGAAATAACAAGCTGCAAAGTTATGTCCGCTATGTATATTAATTTCTTATCGTTGCCGACACCGCTTGACAGTATCTCGTGAGCGTATGCAAAGTGCGTGCTGTACGTTGCAAGACGCATTGCGTCCCGAACGGAAGTGTAGTGACCAACACGCACGGCACGGCAGCGCATTCTCGTCTCACGAATCTTTGTATGACATAAGGTTTGATACACGTGTCACATCGATACGACAATAAACAAGTCAACTGTGTTTATACGAGCACGCGTATACGCGTGACGCACGTACGTAGAACCGCGCGTAGACATGATGATTTAGGCAGGAAACGTATCTTCGTTCATACTCCGAATAGTGAAGAGAATGCGTGGAATATAGTCGATGTGAGTGATTTGTGACACAGTAGGTCGTAATATAATCGCCAATACGCATGTACAGTATAATCAAAAATGTTTACGCGTATAAATTGCATAAAAAAGTTTGTGTAATTAAAAAATTTGTTGTGAGTATTTTACATCTATATTTTGAAGTATTGGGTAATCTCTTACACCTGTAAATGCCTTCAACAGACGGATCGTGCTTATGCAGCGTTACAATTTGTTTCCCGACGCTGACTAAACAAAAAGGATATAAAGTTGATATTGTGGCGAGATTGTTTAATAAGCTGACAATGTAATTACACAGAGAATATTGTATACAATGTTTTCTGTAGCTCGACCATTAACATTACAAAAACTTTTTTTACTTTAATTGTGATTTTTTAAGATTATTTTAAGATCACTGTTTCTTATTTGGTTGAATTTGTTTTCATATAAACGTTAATGAAAATAAGATATACATAACAAAATTGTTAATGCTTTCAACATCTCGTAAAATAATAAGTATAAAAGAAATGCTTTCTATCACAATATTTGCTCTTTTGAAACAAATGATTTTTTTCATTAATACTTTTCGTATTATTAAAAACAGTAAAAAATAAATAAAAAAATAAAAAACGGGAAATATTTTACAGTTAAAAACTAAGCTGATTAATATTATCCCTTAATAATTTGTATGATTTGTTAGATTTTTAATTGTACAGAGTAAATTGAAAGTCCTTATGCTTTCTCTGAGCATTTTAATTCTAAAACAAATTAACAAAAATTACATTAAAATTTAATTTAATTTATTTTATTTTATAAATGTTTGCTAAAACATTTTTAACAATGGTTATTAGAATGTAAGAGTTTCTCTTTTCTCACATTAAATTATGATTTGCATATCTCCTGCCCATTTGTTGTCGAGTCCTTATGATTATCGCAATAAAGATCGTAAGCATGCAAATTATGCAAATTATGCAAAGTAACATCGCAGCCAAGTCGTTCAAACAGGGAAATAGAGTGTAACAAGAAACAAAATTTTATGCAAGACACATGATCGTAAAATAATACGGATTATGAAACGAGTGCTCGTCGGCTATGTAAAGTGTACGAATTTCGTCGGTACGGCACACGCACTTGGTAATCTACCAAGTACATTTCTTCATTCGTAATAACGTTGCATTCCATCACCGTCACTTTTTGTGCCGTCGAATCGAATTCTTATACCTTCCAAGCGGCCTCGAGCAGCGGAAACCTCCTGCGTTCCGATAGCGAGTATACGCGAGTGCACGCGCTTCCGTTCCACGCTCACGTGCGTCGTGCACCGGTGTCGGTTGACACGCACTCGTGTGTCGATACATATTTTGCGCTTCTCGATTACCAACTTGACAAAAATTTATCCCAAAACCGGTTTATATCAATAAATCATATAAGAGATTGCGTCCACTATCGCGATATCTTACGCGCTTTTGTTCCAAAATTTATCTCTTTCCAAAAAAGGTTTTAACGCGGAAAATTAAGCCCTTGTTAATTGTCTTCAAATTATTTCCACAGTTGGATAACTGGGTTACGATATTAAAAGTTTTCACTGATTGACAAAAAAAATCCATTATCTTCGTGAAGATATATAAGAGGAAGAAAATGACAAAATTGAATTTAATGGACGTAATGATTGGTAAAGTGGCGAATCCGTATTTGCCTCTGGCTAAGAAACACTTGTCATGATTTACAGCCATATCCAGAATAATTTTTCTTGCAAGAGATAAATTGAGAGAAGGAGAAAATTGGAATGGAAGATGTTGCAGATGTAGAAATAAGATGTTAAAGTGATATCGAATTCGTTAAATTGATTTAAAAAAGTTTAATTTTATATTTATATAATATGCAATTTTCTTAGAAAGAAACATTTTTCCACTTGTTAAAAATAAAACAAGAAAGATGTAAATTTTTTACGAGCCTATTACGAGCAATTAACTACAGCTTCAAATAGCGAGTAAGAAAAGTATAAACGTTTTTGGATATCGCCGTTTATAAAATGCTACATATTCCTCTTAATAAATTACAAATTTATACATTCCCAGTTCATAAAAAATATAATTAATTTCTCGATTTGATGGAAATTTATATAGCAACAAATATATAGAGGTCCGAGTTTCCGACTGTACATCTTTATTGATGAACCTTCCGCTGTGAATGCCCGAAGAAATAATCCCGAGACGCATCCAGTATCCGCGACCGCTGTTCCCATCCATCCTCAAGAGGACAATAGGTTCTTCTGACAAAGAGAAGAGCCTGCTTTCCTTTCTCAGAGTTCTGTACGAGTTAGAACCGCGACCGACTCGCTGGCTTTCGATCGTCGTTGTCTTGAAACCAAGAGCAACTCGCGGTGAGACAAATAAAGAATGAGAAAAGTACGAAACGCTATTGTACATTTGTAGAATTTTAACTGTACTTTTAGAACAATTTACAAGAAATTATTGTCAGATATTTTTTAAAAAGTTTAATGAGAATTTCTAGTTTGGTTTGATTAATATTTATAAAAATTTTTCATCGCGATATCTGGATGAAATTCTTCAGTGTCAATCATTTATTAATTAAAACTAACGGACAATTTGAGGGAAGGGGGATAGTAAACAATAGGGGAATTGTTTGGGAACGCGGAAAATAAGGAGAGCATAACTTCGCACTTCCAGAAAGAGACGATGCATACGTGTTATGAAGACTTAATTTGGCTCTCTCACGCGACTCAGGAAGGCCGTTATACGCGAAGGACGCTTCCCACGTTACATCGTGACAGATGTGCGGTACCCTCTGCCTATTTCGTACAGGCGTATTGCATCGTGAATACGGTCAAAATACAGCACCGAACACATGCGGGCAAAAATCTAGATTTTTATCAGCGAATTCTTTCGTTTATGTGCTAAATTCGCTGGAAGGTATTTCACAAGGTCGTTCACGTCGTTAAAATTAGTTACACAATTAAAGCAATTTTTCTGATACCGTTTTTTTTTTTTTTTTTTTGGAAACGGTATTGTTAAAATGTCACGTTAATTTTTAGTCTTCTTTATAACTGCCACATTATTGAAAACTATTGGAAGCCAGAATATGTTAACGAGAATAACGACAAATTTTAGTTAATCATCGTTAATGAAGTTGACGGTAAAAGAATTTTGGAAACAAAATCGCGCGATTTGTATATTTCCAAGATTGGAAGAACATTGTGGATCGAGAATCGATGAGACCAGTCTCGGTTCGTCGAGGTCACACGAGACGGTCACGCGCCAGCAGCTCCGCGGTATGAGTGTCGAACCACTCTGGAAAGTCTGTCGACAGATTCGGGTTTCAGGATGCAATGTTTACATCCGTGTAAAATATAAAGAAGAAATAAAAAATTTAAACACAAGTGTTACGAAATGTTAAAGTGGAAATTATGATCTATTGAACTTCTATCGGAAACGAAAAAAGTGACAATTCTTCTGATTAATAAATTCAAAAGTTAAAGACATTTCTTAGAACTTTTTAGTAAGACGTAGAGAGTAAGAATTATCTTAATAATGCACATTTCCCATTTGTGTACTCCTGAATCAGAGAGACTCCAACACACTGTCTCGCAAAGCTCTGCTTTCTCTTATCATTTATATATCACTGTCAGTTAGGCCGTAGGAGCGTTCAATTTCCTCCGGCCGTTTTGCCAGGAACATAAATCATAGATCGCGTACAAACGAAAGTGCGCGGAAAGACCCTTGCGCGCCTTGCCCACCGGAAATATTAAACTTATGCGAAACGCAGGTGCAATTCAGAATACCTAGCGAACGCCTTCGCCGGAACTGCGTAATCGTGCGGCGGTGAAAACTCGATCGTAACTTCGCGGTATCCTGAAATTAAATGACGGCAATTAATATGTTCTCTCTGAAGAATGCGGGAAAGGTGTTTCAGAACCGCTTTAACGCGGTCGGAGAATATCGGTGCTCGATATCAGCCACTTATTACTCTTTTACGCTTTTAGTTATGTCACAACTGCGCATTACGTCTTCGTGTGAAATCAGCGATTGCTCGCTATTACGTTCCCAGATGACGTAGCCGGTCGAAAATATGTGTACAATATTTTTATAACCAAGAACGTGTTCTTAATATTTTCAGGCCTTAGCAAATTTGATCAGATTTTTCTACGAAAATAATGTTATGCAAATATATCAATGTAAATATGTATACCAACGAAGAACGAAGGTCCTAAATTAGAAAGTATCACGAAATTTAATTCTGAGAAGCATTAAAAAATAATTACAGTGTGACGTTAAATCAGGATTCCCATGACGTTTAATTCCTGATAAATGTTGTAAAAGTATTTTTAAGAAGTAATATATAAAAAAGCAGGATACGAAAGTAAGAAAACGGATTGTGAAACTACAATTTTGGTTGTGATTATGTGATAAAAGTAAATAATAATTTGATTAAATATAAAAATACATTTTACGTAATATATTTATGAATTATAATAAAAGGTAAATGTTTTATTACAGTGTACTTTTTAACAATAGAATTTTTTAAATGATATAACTATTTATGAATACATTTGATTTGTGTATCGGATTTTTCTTTACCTTTTTCTTTCCCATCGCAAGGAACGGACGGATCTGGTCTCATTTACTTGGTGATATCGAACGGAACTTGTCTTACAGAATCGAACGAATCATCCAAGTGACTTTACACGCGATCGGTTTGATTGAGGCTAACCTGAGAAATGTTGGATTCATCCCGAGAGAACAGGAATTTCCTGTACTTTTAACTTGCCACACGGAAGAGTTCAGTTGCAAGGATTGTCAATTACTGTTGATCGAAGTTTTCCGGGTAATCAGCTGATAATATTTTCAACAGACACAGAATTCTTGTACAACACAAGAGATTTAATAATTTTCTATTGACGTATTATTTATTCTATTGCAAGATTTTTTATTGTTTTAAAAATTTAATACCTTATAAAAAAATAATATTTTTTTTTATTTTTTAGTAATTTATATAATAATTATTAATGTGTACAGTCACAATAGCAGAAAAATTAGCTTTAAAGTACACAAGATTTATATTCGTACAAAAACTTTCTTCATTTTCTTTCATATCTTGCAACTTTGTGTTGCACTTAGAGATTAGTTTTTAAATTACTGTATTTTATAATCGACATTTACAGTGATGTAATCTTTTTGTATTACTGTGTAGATATAAGTATGAAAGCAAACGTCGCAAGATATTTACGTAAGAACTGTGAGAAAATGAGATCTCAGTGTTCTGAATTTTTAGAAACCAAGAAATAGTATACATTACTTAGAAGTGAAAATATTATTCACGATTTATGAATAAATTACATTAACGTGTAATCAATCGATGATTCATGTGATAAATCCTAAATATTATTACGTTTGTTCTAGTTATATATATTTATACCCCTATCATTATAAATATATGTAAATTTAATGTATCAAACATTGAAAATACATGGCGGAGAACTATGCTTATTAATTGGTTAATATAACAAAAACGTGTATTGTTTTAAGCATGATAATATTTCGTAATCTTGTGTCATTAAATTTTTTTAAATCTATACACTTTATTCACATGCCTCGCTCATAAACTTTAATCGTTCGCAAAACAATGGTTCAAGCGGATCTTATGGTAATAATTAAGACAAGAGATTAGTGATTGCTCTATGATTTATCGCCTACCAGTGCGTGCCTATTGTCCATAGAGGCATGATTAAAACATTTACCAGCAACAGTAAATTGTCCCTGAACGTGACAAAATGAACGGCTGCAACTTGACACGCAACTCCGACTGTCGTCATATAAACGCGCTCGTAAATCCAGCTTTGCAGCGGATCGTTGATATTTGCTTTCCATTAGTGCTCGTGAGCCACGTAATTGTCCGACGATAAATCGCAGCTGCGAATATCCTCTTTGGAGCTTGCAACGTAAAAACTCTGGTTTTTACATGCAGTTTTTCCAAAATGAGAGAAACAACTGCGAATACGAAGCGTTAAGTCATTTCAATTAACATACCGGTTCCTCATTCCTGCTACTTTCTCTTCGCAAATTATCGCGACGTGGATTTTCCCACCGTTAATATAAGATTAAATTAGGCTGAGATCATGGATACCGGGTCGACGACGAAAAATGCATTGTTTCGCGCTTCTCTCGTCATTAAGTGCATCCTGTATTAAGAACGGATCATCAGCACTGTACGACAAATGGCTGTCAGTATTGTTCATTGCTTCAATTATTATTGCATTTATTATTCGATATTGTGCCAGCGCGTTTCAAGACGTTAGCCCACTTTGTTCGGAAATTTTTTATATACATACACACGAGGATAGAAATGCCTAGCCATCTGAATATGTACGAGTATCAAAGCAAGTTTAAAATGCGTGCTTCTTTCTAAATATTCGTGCATTATGAAAAACAATTATTCAAAAAACAATACCGTAAAGTTAAATTAAATAAAAATTAGCAAATAAAACTAAATTTAAACTAATCTGAACTTAAATTCAACTGAACAACAGACTAAGACTAGAAAATAAAAACCTAAACAAAGTTAAAATTAAATTTAAACTAAACTCAAATTAAACTTAATAATCAATAAATGAATTATAAATAATGTAGTTTTTTTCTGAAATTGCAATTAAATTACAAAACATTTCGTAATTTTTACGTAATTTTGTATTTCCAATAATTTGAGTTTAGTTTAATTTTAATTTTAACTTAGTTTTTGGTTTTTAATTTCTAGTCTTAGTGTTGTTTAGTTTAAGTTTAGGTTAGTTTAAATTTAGTTTTACTTGCTAATTTTTATTTAATTTAAGTTTGCGTTACCGTTTTTCGTATAATCATTGGCCATAATGCACGACTATTTAGAAAAGAGCGTGCGTGAACTTGCTTTGATAGTCGTGCAAATTCAGATGGCTAGGTATTTTTATGCTTGTGTGTACAATGGTTAAAATGATTATATGAGATTCATATGAGATGGGCAGAAAGGGCAGAAAAGAGCAGAGAAAAATGTATTAAAATTTACTCGATCATAAAACTGGTTGGATCGCAAAACTTAGCGACCAAACGCGATACCGTTGGCAACTCGCTCGCGGATGTTAATGCAAATTTCCAAGATATGTTCACGTAAGAAGCGTATCACGGTAGCGCGCATTAATCCGTATTCTCGTGCCGCGCGCTTGGCATATATCTTTTTCCGTCGCATCGTACCGTTATCTACGAAAACGCTGCAGCGCCTTAGTTACAATTATTTTTCGATTGTCCTGGTGAGTTACGCTACCAATTGCTAAAATCGTCCCTCCTCGATCGGCGGAAATCATGCTCCCGTTCGTCGGTTTACACGCGAGCCTCGCCTCGCCTCGCCTCGCGCGTTGCACAATATTTCGTATCCCGCTGCAGCCGTGTCGTTTGACGCGGGCTTCTACAATCGTGCGTGGGTACGCGAATACAATCCAGTAACGCAAGTGCGTAGACGCAACTCAGCCGACGATGCAGTTCTCAGTACGACATGAAACGCCAGTAGGAAGTTGCAGCAACTTCGACGCGGTTCTGCGATTTACGTTTTTTTTTTTATACGCTGGCGGTGCAAATGAGAATTATTTACAGTGAAAGGTAAAAAAATAGTCAACATGATTATAATGAGTGTCATTAGTTGGAAACGTATTTACCACTTGCATGTACTCAATGCTTGAATCGAATATCATTAGTTAAAAACGTATTCTCTCTGTTGTAATAGAGTTTGATTACTTAAACGACGTTTAAGGATATGATGATGTAGTCTACGTAATTGCACGTGTCACGAACTAGATAGAAGTCGTCTGAGAAAATAGCGAAATTCCATTCATTTCGTTACGGTTTGATAGGTGTGGTTCCGCCGGAAGTGGAAGCGAATTAAGCGGCGTCGTGCCGGAAATGCACGGCAAGACCACGTGAAACAGATCAGACCGTCATTGTTCGCCACGAAATCGCTGTCCCGGAAGCACAGAATCGTTTCCGGAAACAGATGAATATGTTTGACAAGGAGGATTCGATCTTAGTGAAGATAGAAAGTAACTCCGCAGAACAATTAAAAACAAAGGCACTTTCACTAATTATATTTCTAATTTAAACCAATTGCGTGTACAGTTTTTTAATAATTAAAGATTAAATGGGAAAACCGGTTTCTCTGAAGTATAAATATAGTTTTAACAAATAATTTTGTTGGATCATCAAAATAGTTATATACGTAGAATAATTATTTTCATAAACCAACATGATTATTTTTAGATTTGTGTCCAGCTACAATTTTTTTCCGCATAGAATATACATGTCTCTAGATAACTGAAAAAAAAATACTATTACAAATTTATTGAACACGTGGAGAAAATAAAATTAATAATTTCACATTAATGCAGAATAAAATAAGTTCGAGTAATGAATCGGATTAGAAATAAATATCTTTGATGAAAATAGAAATATCTTTGGAGAAAATTGAACGATTGAATAGAAGCACGACTATTTCAGCAACCGGGGCGTCTAACGTAGTAAGTTGAAATAAATGAGAGCACGTAGTGAACGAGTTTTACGCTAAAATCCAGCTGGATTCCGATCCCATTCACCGTAACGTGCGTAAAATAGTGATAGGATGTAAGTGTGATATGTAATTACCTTTATGGTTGATTATGCTACCGTACCAGAAGTACGATACCACACTTATATGACTTTGCATGTTTTCCATGATATACCGTACGGTGATTCCGCTATTACTTCTCTCGTCTCACGAAGCTCCAACTTTTTCCACGAACATGACTATCTGTTCGTCGCGTCGCTTCGTCTTTCATCGTAGCCGATTATACGTTCCGTATAATCACATCGAAGTGCTTTATCACGTGAAAACACGAACTAATGGTCCGTGTTTGCACGCGTCGTTCGTAAGGGTGGAAAGTGCAATGTTCGACCGCGCCTGAATAAGGGCGCGGCTTTCGAGGGTGCGGTGTTTGCTGCACGCACGTGTAGGTACCCTTATTTTTCATCCCCATGACAGCAGGTTGGGGCTATTTAATTTAACGTCATCTTCTTAATAAGCATTAACCAAAAGTATTCCGGTAATGGTATTTCTAATTACGAAAAGTCTACACCGTTATACTCAAAAAAAGTGTTTTATTTTTAAATATTAAAATGTTTTATTTCTGTCTCTTTTAATATTAATAATAACAATTATTCAATTCAACTATTTAAAATTTTTGGTTTCAAGGAAGTAACTTTTAAAATTCAATTAACGTATCAATCTTTTTTACCAGAAGTAATTTTTCTGTCCTTTAAAGGGAGGGCTCTTGTGCTCTTTCGTTGCCCCTCGTTGCCCTCTGTCAGCTATCTTAAGAAATCCGAAAGTTCACGAAGCGTGTAATGTAAGTCAGTCATCCTGGAGATTATAAAAGCTGACCTACATGTGCGCAACCACTCCCAAATCACAGATTCGTTGCCGATGCACTGTCAGATAGGAAATAGTTAATCAATTGCATAACCGAGAGGTTGGACATATAGTATCATTATAAACTCGATTTACTTTTAACAATTTATGCACAATGTTCATGTATATTTTACGTTATTAATGCATCTCAGCTAATGTTGATCAATTATTTTAAAGTTCCAAAATTATGTACGCATACTACGTAAATTATAAATTTTTATAAATTAAAACATCTATTTCAAGTAAAAAATGTACACGTTTAATCTGTAAAACATGTACTAAATTAATCATTGCAGATTAGATAATTGAGCTTTGCGACTGTTTAAATTAGGTATCTGAACACTAGAGAAGTCAATACAGTTACTTGACATTAATTATTTTTAAGAAAATGTTTAAAATGATTTCATCATTTTTTTCTAATTATTTTTTGTGCTTTATATTTTTCTCTAAACGGAGATCACTATTTGGAGCTGTCGGAACTCGACGATTAATATTATGAGATGACGGGCAACTATTAGATGCGAGGGTTTCCCACCTTAAATCATGAAAGATGTAACACGAAAATGACTATTAGCTAATAACGTAACACCTGGCTCACAAATTTACCTCGTTTTTTCTTCCGTAGAAAAAAATTTAACTGAGAAATAGAAAGAGATTCATAATTAAAGTCAGTGTTTTATTATTACATTTATAAAAATGTTTTTAATTTTTAAATAAACAAAATAAAAATACATTTACCATATGTATAATTTTTGATATTATCTTGAAAATGTAATATTCTACCTAAAATGCTGATTTTAGATTTTAATAAAGATGATGAGCTGGGTTGTGGGTAAACTTTTCGTATCAAAAAGGTCCCTGTGTTCTACCACGAAAACAAGACAAATACATTCACAGCGTGTATGGAGTTCCATACATAATATACATACGACTATTGTACAAATTTGACTTTCGCATCTCTCAACGCTTCTACTGTTTATCAACTTTATTGCTAGCTTTCATGTTATCGTAAAGAAACCTTACAAGTTTTCATATTTGTTTTTCCTCTCATTCCCAACGAAAAGAGAATGACTTTGAACTCTTATTCTTCATTCTTCAGTTTTTTATGCAAATATATTAATATTTTTTAATAATTATTTTAACAATGATATTAATTACTCTCTAACAATTACAAATATTTCAAAAAATAAACACTCAAAGAAAAAAACAACGCATTATATGTAAATGACTGTTGTTCTTTCCTTTAAGAATTGAGGATACGTTCTGACCGCGATCGATGTACTTTAATGGCAATTCCATGGTGCGGCAAGGTCCAGCTTCCGCTCTGCGTGACGAAGCTCATTTCCGGGACAATTCCGTGCCCCCATCAGAGGGGAACCCCTAACTACTATTTTTTCTCCCTTCATCGACGACTTCAACCACTGTTTCCTACAGATTGTTTATATAATATTTGGAGAAAAAGAAAATTAAAATATCCGTGTAATAAAAAAAATATTAATTCTAATATCTGCAAATTTTTTAATATTGTTAGCAATTTTATCAATTTTAATTCTAATTACGCCATTCAAATTTATATTATATTATTTATTACTGAAATTTTATGTATTTTGTAAGATTAATTATTAAGCATCGTAAATTTGAAATATAATATAATTCGTCAATGTAGCAGACATTTTGCCGATAAATTCCACTGTCACTGCACAAATTCTGTCAAATTTTACAGTTACAATAATTTTACCCTGTACTCTTCCGGACTATCCATTTTTCTCCGTGAGACGGGGAGTGTCTTCTCGCTTCCTACATCAACGAAATTGGTCCCAGAAGGTGAAAATTATTTTTCAGGCAGTAACACACGGTTACGTCGATCTTCTCTTTTACCTCTTTGGAGTTTCGGCGAACTAACGAATAACAGGTTCGCCTTGCAAGGTGAGATACATATCCCTTCTCGTTGTCCCCCTCGTCCCGCGCACGCATACACGCAGGTCGACGTGTGCAGGTGCAGGATGGATGCACGTCTGGAAAGAATCACATACACGCAATACGGAGGAAGAGCCTCGCCTGTGGGAAAGTAATGCTACACCATGGGATCCACCAGGCTGGACCGCTGCTCTACCAAAGTCCCATAGTACCCTGCGCACACTACGGTCCGTCATGGTCGTTGTACTCTCTCCGCTCGTGTACACGGCTAAAGTAACTGACCACCATGGTTCCGATTTCTCTTCTCGCACTCCCCCTCATCGTCGGTCCGGAGCGGTTCTCGAGTGGTCAATCGACTTCGTGGAATTTGCATACGAACAAACATATTGATGTCTTTATCGTCGGTCATTTAATTTCATAAGTTAAAATTTGTTAAATATTTATGTTACGATAAAGTCAAGGCAAACTGGACCACATTTAAATTCTCTGCTATAAGAATTATAACTGTTACGAATGCTATTATATTATAAGTATTTATTTTAATGCAATATTTTAATCGTACATGTTTGATCATCTTGATGATGAACTGACGTAACGTAGTTAAATTATATAGTATTATCGACGAGTATCTAAACAGGTACCATAAACTAAACTGATAAACTGCTATGCACTTGGCGGTAATGGTATGTAATTTATGTAACGTCGTTACGTCACTTGAGTTGAAAATGATGAAAAATATGATTGCAATGTTCCACCGAAACGTCGTCACAGCCGTTACTCTATAAATCTATAGTCCATCCTGTCCTAACGTAAAACGTGATAATTAAGTATTTATTTATGTAAAAGGATTATTATAAGAATTATTGGAATTATATAAGAAAGGAATTAAATAATAAATGAACACAATTAAGTTAATAATTTAAAAAAATTTAAATATTCCAATAATTAAACTCTTCACTCAGGTCATTTCATTATCTCAAAGATCTTCATGTGTCAGCTGTAACAGATTTTTATATTGCGATTAATGAACAATTCCTGCATGATTATCGTGTGTACAACACACAAAATCTTTTATTTGTTCCATAATAAAAAGAACGTTCTCAAACATATAAAAATATTCGTCACGACAGAAACTTGACGCGACAGGTCGACGCTCGTACCTTTTGCGTGTCAGCGATAAGCTTGTGCCTCTTTATGAGACTCGACGCACGTACATACGCGCACACACATTTCGCATTGTCGGCAGTCGCCGCCGCGCCGTGCCGCACGCGCATGCACTAGCTTATCTGCCGATTGCAGCTGCACCAGCGGCAATCTAGCCTGGCGGAGCTAATTGAATTTTCTCCCCGAGATCGTCGTGAGCGAGGCCAGAAGCTCGCTGCTGGTGGAAGGACCTTCCACAGAGAAGCTCCTTGTACCCGCGACAAAAGGCACGCGTGTTGCACGACCGAATCGCGATAATACGCGTGGCTGCTGCCGTGAAACCTCTCTTGCGTTGCAACGCGCCGCGATCTTGCGCCGCGCCGGCTCGAGACCGAAGTCACTCGCGGTTCTTGCAGACACATGCCGCTGTTAGACGAGCGACGTTTTTCCACCGACACCACGGGTTCTCGACCCCGGCGAACTCAATGGAGGCAATTCGAGAAACTGACCATCGATATGCGTTCCTGGGAAACAGTAGCCATTTACGAATAGTCGATGGGTCTAAGATAAATAATAGAGAAGTTACGGCTGTACAGGACATTTCTTAAAACATTAAGAAAATTTGAAAAAAAATACAGATTGTTTTATGTTGCATTTAAAAGTAGTTGAAAAAAATTTGGCTGCGATTTTTTGTCTAGTTAAACAAGCATTTCAATAAGAAATAAACATGTGCTCTAATGAAAATATAATTAATAATGGAATAATGAAATAAAAAATCATAAAAGAAACCTGAATTTTCTGTTTAAGTATTTTAAATATTTGAGATGATTTATGAAGAGTTTCAATGCGATGCAGAGATCAATTCTGTAAAATAAGCAAAATTTATTTGTTTACAAAATAATCAAACAGACAATCACAATAAAACTTTGTATAAATCATCTTAAATACTTGAAGTACTCACACAAACCAGATTTTTTTTAATGTAGTAAAAAATAATTTAATTTTTAATAGAGCAAATAAATTATAAAAATACATTTCCACATTTTATTTACTTGCAGGGACTGAATGTCTCATACATTCTTAATCCTTAAACACAGTATTAGAAATTCTAAAATTTCGATCTTTTGCTGTCTGAAGAAAGAGAAGGTTCGAAGATGAAAAAAAGTTTGAAGTTTCCCCTATTGATCAATTTTATTGCTCAACCAGAATAAAATAGCACAGAAGTAAAGGTTTTCTTCAGGAGGGTCTCTCACATCCCCCATGCTGTGTTCAAGGATTCGCTTAATCAAACTTTAATTATATCCAACCTTTGATATTACTTACGGCTGTCAAATTCGTGATTGTAATTAAGAGACAATCGGAAAAAGTTCAATTTTCACCAAAGATTTTATAACATCTCTGTTCGATTTCAACTGAGATTATATAGCGTGCCGATGTATTATTTTCAAAGACATCCCTTATTTTCGACACGCCTACACGTCCAAGATTGGCCTCGAATTACACGTGTCGACCGCCCCACGTTGTATCGGCCGCATCGTAAATGCCACCCAGGTGCCTAATCACGCGCTCCTTTCCTTTCGAAGCCTACACCTTCCCGAGTACCTGCGAACTTATCGGCAAGTGTTTCATTCAATTTAGACGGCTTTATTAAAGATCGCCTTAAGTAGCCAGCGTCGGAAAGTGTAACGTAGTTGTAATATTGGTCGGAAAACACTCAATCGTGGGACGTAAAGCACCGGAAGACGTGGATTTATTCCTTCTACCTCTTCGTTACGAAAATACGCGCGATTTCATCTACACTGACGCAAATGCAAATATACACTCCAATTTAGATCGCGAAGTATAACGGCGGCTAGATCGCTATAAATACATAACGCGCGTTTCCTACGAATCGACGAATATCTCAGCCACGAGTCATTGTTTTTTTCTGGCGGGCGCGCGTGTAACTAGTTTATTAAATCAAAAGGAGAAGCGCGTACAATGCTATTGAGCGAATCGAGCTGACTCCCACGTACGTCTCTCACTTTTCTCTGGCAGAGACGTAAGCCCTTCTTTCTTCGACATGAGCTCGACGCCCATGCAGTCGCTGCTCGTCGGACGATCACGTAGGATGAGACTCTCGCGTTTTATTTTTTTTTTCCTTCTTCTCAAATGTGACAGGTACAGGCGTGTATGTAAAATATCGCCGTGAGGAGACAAGAATGGAGATTTGTTGTTCGAGCGTGAGTCAAATGAGCAATCCCTTAACTTTAAGGATGATCCGATCGCTCGGACATCAGTTCTGTTACAAAATGTTGATTAACTTTTAGTTTTTCCCAAGTTATTTTTTTTACTACCTTTATAAAAAATAATCAATTAATTTTTCTAATACGTTGAAAAATAGTTTATCCGTAAAAATACTGCCAAATTGTATTTAGCTTTGCGTTATAATTTTATTCAGTTTCACAAAACTTCTCTCCTCGCGATCACGATTGCGCGACAGAATGGCTAAAGCAAACAAAAGAAAGGAGAGAGGAATTCACAGGAACTTATGTGCCTTGGATGTTAAGTCACTGTCGCGACACTCTGGTCCTGGTGATGATGATTACCTTAACGAGCAGGCGCTACCGCCGTTGCATAATGGCTCCTTGCCACACGTCTCTTACCTCAGTCTCGAATCCGCGAAGAATCTTATACACGGAACAACTAATAGAAGATAAAATTGCCGGACGTGCTTATCTGTAACGACCGAGGAACCTATCGAGGACCTCTTTCCCCACGGTGCGAAACTCAGCTGCCATACATGTGTAATTCGCTTCTCTTTCAACAATATAACGCGGAACTTGTTCTGCGCTACATCTTAAATCTTAATTTATTTACGTAATAAAACAATCTCAGATCGCTTTTCTAACTTGAACAGTCATCCTCACGGATTACTTCGTGATGCTGTCACTGATTATAACTTTTACGTATAAATATAACAAATATTTTAAATGAATCCACAATACATCGCAAAACAAAAAGGAATTATTATAATATAAAAATATCAATAATTGTCATTAGGTTTATAATTTATAAAAAATATAATTTGAAATAAATAAAATTTGTGGAATTAAAAAAAAAATTGATATTTATCAATATTATATTTTATCAACAATTTTTAATATTTTAAGTGAACATACAGGGTGTTTCAAAAATAAATGGTTAAGCTTAAGATAATCTGTGCACTGTAACATTCTGGTAAGTGTAAGAATGAAAATAAATCATATAAACGTAGATTTGAAAAAAATGTTTCTTTCAAGTTATATATGTTTTATTTCCAAGATTTTGATAAGATAACATTTGATTAAAGAAATTATTTCGTCGAATGTCTCATATCAATGTTTCATGGAGGGGGGAAAATATTTAAAAACTTGTGGAATATTTCGTATTTTATCACACAAAGTGACAATACAATTTCAAAGTACTGTTACAATAATAACAGTAATATTTTATACGAGAATCATAAGATGTTTCCAATAAATAAAAATACAAGTTCAAAATTAGAAGAACGTGTAGATCGTTTCGATTGATTGTCTTCATCATTTGCCTTTGTTAATCGATGTAATTATTATTAAGAAATTTTTCTGTAAACAAAAAATGTTTATAGCTTGGAAAGAAAGCGTTTTCAGACTCATTTTTGCATGATTTTTTTTCATTATCTTTATATTGAACAAAATTTAAAAAAAATGCAGAAAAAATATACTCTTAAAAAAAATTTGGCCATTTCTGAAACACTCTTGTATAAATGCATCATATCTACATAATACATAATATTTCTAAATTATAATCTTTCCATCTTGCGCACGAGTACTCAATTTACAACCTCATTAATCTCTTCCCTCGTATCCTAGGTGGGCATTTCACGTCGCCGCGACACAGGGAAGAGTCCTGAAGCGAGAGTAGGGCCTGTCTCTTCGAGCGAACGGCTGGTTCCGCGGATATACGCCCTTCTTCTTGCAAATGTGGGTACCGGCATCGCCCCCGCAGTTCCTCGCCGCACGCGCGCACACGCACGCACACGCAGCACACGCACGCACACACGCACGAACACGCCGATGTATAGTCGTACATACACTACACAAGAAGGTCGTTCTCTTTCCTCTACCTCGTCCGTTCGCTGCGGCGTGCGGCTTACTATGCCGGTTTACTCGCGCGTTCGCCAGTCGTGACAGAACGCTCGCGGAGCGCGCACCGCGGTGCAGCCTTCGCCGTGCGTTTCGAGTATCTCAAGTCTACCTCGAACTCTATCAAATTCTCTTCGAGGAAACTCTCTCATACGTTACATCTCGATGTTCGTTACCCGATGTCTTCTTGAATAACGATTTACGATTCAGAACACACTTTCTGTGAAATGCGCGAAGCGATTTGTTTATGTGAAACCGTATGACTCGAGATGCGCGCCGGAAGTCCCCCCTCGTGCATTTCTGTCGACGCAAGGCGATTGTGACGGTGAATCCGTTCGAGTGTTGTGAATAAGTCGCACTAAATTAAATTACTCTCTGTTTTAAAACAGTGAACTTGGATGACTTCGATGCCGCACGTTCATCAGTTTTGAATGTTTAGCGGGTATTGAAGCGCGGACTATCGCGAGTGCGCAGACCGCTCTGCTGCGAATTTAATTAAAAAGTGAGTATACGGCACGGACAATAATGTAAAATTTATATTTGATATTCACGATATATCGCAAATTTATTTTTCCTCTCTTTAAGAGTCAGATATGTGCATACGCGTTTCCTTCCCGCCCCTCACGGCGCGGCGCCTCTAATGATATGCCAATGCGTCCTTCGGATGCACGTGACCGCAACACATCGGTTTGCCGATGATGCATCGCAGGAAACACTAATGTTTTCTATTACAATTCCGAACGGAAAATTTTGCAGTTCATAATTAATACACTTTGCAAAAGACACGTTGTATTTCAAAATTGTGTTGAAAAAATTGTCTTGAATTTATGTTAAAAAAAAAATGCAAAATTTGTGATTACTTGCGAATTTCAACGTCTAAGAAATATGACAAGTAAATTTTTATACTTTTTTTTATATGTAAAAAATCTTTGAATGCAGAAATATAAAACAATTGTGAACAATACGGCGCAGCAGTACAAATAACGGGCGATAACAGAGGCAAAGGAAGAAGTTATTTCTCTTAGGTCCCCTTGCCGCAATATTCCGCAGTTGGCGGAAAAACATTCCGTCATCTTGCGTACGCGAACTTTGAGCTTCTGGTTTCTGTATTTGCGGCTGTCTGTAATGTTTACTCGAGCGCGTGGGTTTTTCTCTGCTTTCCGCGTACGGAGGCGAACGTCTGTGGACGCGTCGTTTCGGACACTGCAACCGCCTGGTTTCACTCCGACGTCAAATTATATGGACGCTTCTAAAGTGCACCGTCGGCAACGTCCGGTTTTTCCGCGGGCGAACCTCCCGCCACTTTCCACGTTTGTTCAGTCCGGCAATCACAGTAGTTGGACACTACTTATCGAAAGACCGCCGCACCAATTACGGTTTTTTCCTGCGACCTTGCGAGAGGAAACGTACAAAGAGATTAATTGAAATGTAGGCTGTCCTCTACCACTTTCAGCGAATGCTCTTAAGAGTACATTATACATCGGCGGAAGCCCACGCCGAGTGAAACTCGGAGCGACAATTTCACTTGTATTGCTTGTATCGCTTGTAACGTCCCTCAAACGTAGTCCTATATTTAAACTTGCAGTAGGCCATGAGATTATTAGCTACCGTAGCCTTCTTATATTATGAATATTCTCCACATACCGCTCTACATATGTCGATTTAAAGCTTTCATTACTTTGCTGATCTTCAGATGCGGATCTTATAAATGAAAATCGACTCTTCGAACATAATCATAGATAAAGAGGTGAAAGGAACATCTGATAAAATGAGAGAATTGAGAACTATCATCGTCATTGCGCCAACAGGCAATTGAATCGAATTTAAAGCCGGTTATTAGTCGTACTGGTTATACTGCTCCCCCAGTTCAACGCTCGCGATTTAATGGCAAACGATCCGTGGATCCTGATTCCAGGTAAGAACCAGGAGGAATGTTGAAGCACGTGTCGATCTCGCCTTGGAGAGGACGGGCGGACAGCGTGAGCCTCTCTTCCAGCGGCGGCGCAAGTAGCTGCGGAAGCGGAAGTCCTACCCCCGGTCACACACCGCCACCCTCGAGAGCGTCCTCATGCGCGTCCCTAGCGCCCTTAACCGCCCTGTCGAGTTTCTCCCCGGCTGATACCGCGCCCCAACAGGTGAGTGCCCCGTGATTATTTATTATTTTCCCACATATTTGCACACTATAATTTATGACGGAGAAATCGTTCATCCGGAAACGAAAACCGGAAATTCCACTAGACCCCCAGCATTCTACACTGTACGCGAATAAAATCGCTTTCCCCATTTAACCCTTTGGGAGTCAATTTTTTTTCTTTCTTCTTTGATAATTATTTTCGACAATTTTTACTTATTGACGTAAAACGAGAATTGTATGATATCTCGGAATATTTCATGACACATATATAACCCATTGGAGCCTAAAGGGTTAATATTCTCAGCGAACTCTCTTATTTACTTCATATCGCAACAGATTGCCTGTAAGAGAAATTCATTCGGTGAATATGAACACTCTGAAATACTTTTGACGTTCAATAATAAATGCAATAATTCAAGGTGACGTGAACGAAAAGATGATAGGGCTATTATTATAGTATAACGCGCGAAGGTCTCGTGTCGCCTGCAGGAGACGGTTAAGAACAACGCGGGAGAGTGTAAAAAGCAGTGATGTTGCGTCCAATAAAGCAAACGAGGAGAACAAAACGGCATTCCCGGGCGGTCTGCTAAGTGACGTAAAGCGGTTTAGCGAAAATGAGAGCAGTATGTTTTGTGAGCAGTTATTAACAGCTGGACCACGTGTGTATGTCTGCATGACGGCGCGGCGCCCGATGGATTCGTCATATTTAATCCATGATTATTTTCGTCGTTTATAATCCGTAACCTCACGAAACGCCTTTACCTTCGTTTTGAATGCGCTTATAATAATGCGATGGATTACATAAACAGATTAATAATTAATAGACGGCAGTAACGTGCCTCTAACGTCGTTAAATATTAATTTTATTAATTAACGGATTAATTTTATTGTACGCTCGTAAAAATGAGACTTTAACGAATATTATTAAAATAATAGCTGCACTGTTAGGTGGCTCTGTGACTTTTACGGTTGGGATCAGTTTCAGTGACAGCCGCATAATTTCTCACGGCTTCTGAAGTCCTCGCTATAGTGTAGCTGCGCGACGCGTCGTGCGGTTTCGCGTCCCTTTTTGCGCGAACAGAAACATGACTCTCTCGAGAGTCCTTATCCCGGGAAGGGACGTTTAGGCTGGGTATATTTTTCTACCATCTGCACAGACCGCCGAACACATGCTTACTGTCATCCAAAATCTCGCCTTCTTTCCCGCCCGAGGAATACCGGGTGCTCTTGAAGATCATTACGTTTCTTTCAATCGACCGATTTCCGTTTAACGCCAAGTAACAAATTGGGAGGATAATTTGAAGAAACGGATCTACCTGAGGGAGAAGGGAGTCTCTCGCGAATATTTTCCACAGGAATAAAATAATGCAGTCAGGTGTAAGCGGCAAACTACTGGAACTTTCTAGAGCGATTAAACGTTTTTTTTTTTTTTTCTTTGTAATCGTCATACGCCTGATTATGATCAAGGTCGACGTATTTAAATTTTTTACCGTACTCGCGCAAACGTCACTATCCTCGTTTCCACTTGAGCTCTAGATATTACACGCGCGATTCTCCTCGATGCCCATGCGGCGAAGACTTTTCATTGTATTTACGCTTGTCTGACCCGTTTCGCACGCGGGTTGCAAAGGTCGTCGCAGAATGTATACGGCCGCTTCCGTTAGTCCGTCCAAGATACCGGTCGTCTGCACCTCTATATATATATGATTATACATTCTATAAATATTTCCTTAATGGAGCACGAAATGTAGATATTTAATTACCATTCCAATTATAATTTCAATGACTTTATTTAATTCAATGAATATCCAAGAGCAATGTTGAGCGCGGTACTTTATACGATCAAGGCTGTTTGAAGTTTAATTTTTAATTATGGGATATTCGTGGCGCTGTAAATTCTGGAGGCATCTTTATCGCGATGCGCAAGAAGTCCTCTTTTTATTGTGGGAAGTAATAGGGAGCGGAGACCGAATCCCCGTTTTCAAAGCACAAGATACACGTATATACCGGAGTTTTTGTCGCTGGATTCTCTGTGAGAACCCCGCATACCGCGATGTCACACATATTACAACCATGTTCACAATACGCGGTGAAAAACTAAACGAGCCGCGGCAGTCATAGCGGATCCGCTTAATCGAGCTCGCTGCCGGTCTACGCAGAGTTTTTCTATTGCTCGGATTAGGCGGCGTGTTTGCAGAGAACCTTGGATCAATTACCGACGCTTAAATTCCGTATTTTTAGCAATTAACGTTGCAATACTAGACATGTGGGAGAGATGCGTAAATAGTCGTGCGTTTTAGATATCCTTATTTTCAACTCTTTCTCGACTCTTATTCTGTTTTCGATATTATAATATTCGATCAAAAAATTGGCTGAATATCTTATTGAGATAATAATCTTGTTCTTGTATACACGAGATTCGCATTCTGTGTTTTATTACGCCTTCGAACCCAGATCTGTCCTGGCCCTTGCAATATCCGGCGCGGTAGGCCGTGTTTCCGGTTTCTTTGTGATTCCACAGAAGGCACACTGTTGGACGATTCCGATAAGTTAAATTTTATATTATATCTCGACCAAATGCCAAGTTTTCATCGAATATACACTATTCGACGCAGCGTGTCACGTTGCATTTTATATTATCAGTTATTTTCAGTCTTCGTCGCAAATGTCGGATATTTCGTAATAACGTTCGAACAATTTTGTACTATTCAATTGAATATTATATTTGAATTAGCTTTCTTAAAGATGAAATAAATTGCTCTTGCATGAGGAAGATGACAATCGGAAGTGACGAAATAATCGCTGGCGCGACACGTAGGAGTCCGCGTGGATTTCGAAAACGTTCATTGTCCCGTAATTCCCTCGGAGTAGAAGCGTTTCTCGCATCGGTAACTCGAGGAAGGTCGAATTTACAACGCAGCGGACCTCTCTTATTCGCGTTGAGGTGCTCATAATCCAAGGACTTGGCTACACGTCATCCTACTTTCGGTATTTTCATTTCATATAAATTAATAATCAAATTGTAAAACATCTTCAAAATACACAGCAAGAAATGGCTAAAGCTAAAATTCGTTCGTCAATAAAAACAGAAACTTTGATGAAGTTCTTGCGGTCCAGTCATTCATCATGAGACAGCAGTAAAACAAGCAATAATACAATTCAACAGAGATATCTTTCTCTCTTACGGTTATATATCCTGATTAACTCTCTAAGTGGCCGCGCCGCCTCAGACTCGCAATTACACGGGCATTTACTCGAGAATCATTGGTCATTACTTCGCCACTCACGTAATCAACTTAATCTCGGGCTCCTCGGGACATCCAGGTAACGCACGATTATATGCACGTATGTACAACGTGTGAGAATAAGAGCGTTCATCTGGCATCGTTTCCGCCAATGTAGCTTCAACGACCAACAATCGTCTTGTCTCTTCCTGCTCCGATTCTCCCGCTCACGGAAGACGGGATGAAGAGCACACAATAAAAATTGTGTGTTTGCGATAATTATTAGGTGCCGCCTCGCGCCCGCATGACGACGCGACGCGACGTGCAGAGGGAAGGAAGACGGAGGAAGAGATGTAGAAAAGGAGCGGGCAATGTCTTCGTTGAATTCTTTTCAGCATGGAAGAAACCCCGTACGATGACGAACGGCGGTTTACAATAGCCTGTAATCAGGATACAGCTCATCCAAGGATTCTTGCCCATATCCAAGGCAAAAGGCTCTCGTAACGCGAAATGTACAATGCCCGAGGAAAAATCGCTTTATCGTATGAAAATGATGTTTCCTTCTGCACTTCCATCTGGAAAATGGGCCTATCGATTGCACATTGGGTGCTTTCCGTGCCGATCGGCTTGCCGATCCGGTTTTGTCGCCGTCTTCGGCAACTATTTATGGAGCATCAAACACGCAGCGAGTCGTTCCTTCTGTTACGCCGAAGATAATTATAGATTATTATCCGCCTGCATTTTCTGAGGGGAACGAGAGATGAACTCTTCTGCTCGGATGGATTGGAGGCTTGGGAGTCTTTACCGAATGGACGATCTTAAGTAAACACACTGCCGTACGAAAACACTTCGGTAAAAAGTAGGAACCGCAGCCATCCCGTTTTTCATCATGAAAAATTTTTCATCGTTGACATAACCGGGGGTGACGTGCTCCAATCTTCCTGGATCGAGATCAATTTCGTTTACATAAGGAAATCGTTTTTTACGGGAAAATACGCCATACCAGACGTGATAAGATGATGGTCTAAATTTAGATCGAGTTTTAATTGCAAATTCAATTTGCAAAATTAATTATATTTTACACACACACACACACACACACACACACACACACACACACACACACACACACACACACACACACACAAACATAAAATTAAAAAAATTTTCTTCTTATTGTATAATTCTAGAAAATTAACATTAAAAAAAATAAAAACATTCTATTCTTTTTAATTTTTTTATAATTATTGTGATATGAAATCACTTTCTAAAACATTGCTAATATTTGGAAAAAGAACAATGAATTATCTTCAATAATCTTTTTAATAATATCTCTAAAAACTTTATTAATTACTTAAAATTATGATACTTTCAACAGATTGTATTTAGCACACTGAATATACAATAATTTACATTAAAAGCTTAACATTAGCATATATTAATGTATTCATTTAATTATGCCGATCCATAATTGGGACTTATACATATGTTCATAAAAACATCTTTAAATATTTTTCCATAATCGAATTATTGAACACATTGAATAATTTTTGTTTGAAATTATAATATTTACTGCTTACATTGATATTAATAACTTTTTTAAATGTTTGATCATTAAATTTATATTAATTAGTGAAAATTATTTTAATTTTAAATGATCCATAATTAGGATTGTCATCTCACATATCATACTTGAGAGATAAAAATTTTCTTAGAAAAACATTTCAGAAGTGTAATTCTTAAGGAATATAGGCCGTGATTTCTTCTCTTCTTCGAAAACGTGGAAACATTATCGTGAAGTCATTGTATCATAATGCTTTTATCACATTTGTAGGGGAAGAAACGAATAACTGTATGGTAAGTTCAAGATTACGACCGGAAGTGTAACATACGTTAACTACTAACAACAACAAGTAGCAATCCTCTACTACGTGTGATAAGGGATAATCAAATCCGGAAACGTCATGTCTATCGATTAAAAACTCTAAAAAAACGGTTCACCCTTTGCTCACGAAAAACAGTCACTGGAAAGGATTTCTATGACGCCACTTGATTTCATAACTATATTAAATAATACAGGAAATTATGTATAGTGCATTATAAAATAGTACATTATATAAGGTTCTCTTATCGTTCAGCGTACATAGAAACATTCAAATGATTATAGATTAATGCAACGAAACGTTCCTTCTGCTACATTTTCTCGAGATATGTCGATTGCGTTTCGCAGACGGAACGCCGCGCCGGCGAGAATGCATCAATCGTTTCATTCATATTTCGTGAGGAATATCTGTGAGTAGGAAAAAAAGATTTCCACGCTCGCGCCGTTATCTCACTCAACGCACGAATCTCATTCTATTCTTACGACAACGCTAATCACCAGTTTTATTTCTTTATGAAGGCAGTTCGTGGAAAAACGGGTAAATGAGACTGATAAGACGGTCGTACAATCAGAAAACCGCCAATTCAGTCGAGACGCTAGCGGGACAGATAAATGAAAAGGAGAAGCTGTTATACCATTTTATTTATCGAGAGAGAAAAAAAGAGAGAAAGCTAAGCGTCCGGTTCATCGTGAGAAAAGCGCGGAAGTTAAACTACAAATTTCACTAAATTGCTCACCGCCGGAAATCTCGTTGGATCTTTAAAAATAAGTTTGGAATTTGCCTCCGTTCGTGATCGGACATTGTAGCTTGAAAAATAAATGTTTTAAAGGGATTAAAAAGATTAAAGCAGCTGTCTGAAGAAGTGATTCCACGAAAAAAAATCTTCCCACAAGAAAATAATTAAATAGAAAAATATATATCCCAAAATGCTGTCTAAAAAAAAATATCAAGCTGAAATAAAATAACGTAATAAACTTAATAAAGGAGTTGACGGTTAGAAATTAGAGTCCCGTTCGTGGGACTTATGCACTTGGCAAAACTCATCCGGCTCGCCCGATCGAGCGTTCTCGTCCTGTTCAATGCCACCGACTATAATTCCTAATTGAAATGCTTCACCATTATCGCGCGGGAATGACGTAGCGGCAGCATCCGCGATTTAACACTCGAGTCGACAGTCGAACCGGAATTCATTGCTTAACGCCTGAAGATAATCGGCATATTACGCAATATGACGTCTGTTCACTTCCCAAGTACGTTTCGACGATCGCTCTTTGCATGATCGGATTATACGCGACGTGACGCGGACACGGTGAAACCGTAGAGATGTACGAAAATATCGATACGTCTCACGAACAGGCATTACGTGATTCACCACGTGATCTATCGCGAATGATTTCATCACGTTGCAAAAAATCTCTCAATATGGTATGAGGTAAATATTGATGATTTATTTCTGTAGAATGTACAACACAGTTTTTTTTAATATCTCCGAATTATTTTAGTTAGTCGCTAATAAACTAAGTTAATAAATAATAAAGAAATAATTTTATATCTTTACTACTCGGGACGGGCAAAATTTTACTGTAGTATCGAAAAATTTAGCTAGATATACGAATCAGAAAATAATTTTGTTGAATTATTAAAATTATTATGTAAGATGTTCAAGCGCGATAATACGGCTGCAAAAAGTTTTGGCATTCTAGCAATCAATTTAAACGTCCAATATAAATTTTTGAATGCTTCGACATAATTCTTGTTAGATCCGTATTTCAGCAAAATTGTTCTTTCTCTGTGATACATGATGCTGAAAAGGATTCATGAATTCCGCCTCCAGCGAATCGAGAGCGAGTGCATTTCATTCATAAGGCTCAAGAATTCCTGAGCCGTGAATGTCGTCAGGGATTGGTCACGGGCTACTGGTGAAAGCCCTCGCGGAGCCGGCCGCTCGCGCACGCGAAAGTGTTCATCCCGCGAGTAACACTCATTCACGCTACCGCGAATTATTGCCTGGTTAAACTTGGGTGATCCGAAAGCGTGATGTACGCGCCGTTAAATTAGATGTTTTACACGCTCGTAAAACGAACGGAGCTTCGATAATGTGCAAGAACGAGAAACGGTAGAGACGGCGTGTGCCATAAATTGCATACAAGAGGGTTATAAAATATTGTAAAAGTTTCTTATTTCGTAGTTAAAAATCATAACGTAAGAGTAAACAATAATACTCTACTCATGTAATTTCGCAAAGCTTACAACAGTCTGTAGATTTTTTTATTTGTACCAGAAGTGAAGTAGCGCTTCATTCCCGGTGACATTCTGTTTATGGATAAAGATTTAACAATTTTTTACTTTAACGTTTTCTTCTTATCTATAGCTTTTTAGCAATAACTCTAAGAGAGACATCACACACGAGTGTACATCGTTTTAAAAGAATACTACGAGGCATTGATTAATATTGATGACCCTATTTAGATTACCAACATAAAAGGAACTTCTGTACTAGAGGATTTATTAGTTTCAGGAATCAGTTGTAATATGATAACCGCAATCAAAGACGCACACGAACGATCCGCGAAGAGAATTCTTCAAACAACGTTCGAAGCTGTAACGTTGGCGTCCCCAGTCCTGCATACTATTACGCGCGAACGCGTGCTAGTGCATTTGCAATACATCATCCGTTACTTGCCAACCAAAGCGTCAAAAGGTCTTGTGTCACCACGAGACTACGAAATACCCAATCGTGTCACCGCGTAGGACGTGAAATTGCATTCTGGGAATCCGCTTGAATGTCCTTGATTGCCCAGACTGAGAAAGTATCAGGAATCTGTCATATCCTGTCACATGAAAGGTCATCGTCGTGCTTGGCAATATTGTGTCACAATGAAGAAATGTGTATCACTTGCCAAATATGTCACTGGACGTTTTTAAGTGTCTTCTGAACACTCACAAGGTATTTAATAAATTTACAAAGCTGATGAAATGTAAAAAGTAAATTATAAATGTATGAAAAAATTCCGATTATAAATTTATTGTAAAACTTTAAGAACAAAGATATATTTCGAAATGGTATCACGCATAATCATTTCTCTAACGGATAACGGCTTGCAAAATGCAACAACGGAAATCGCATTATGCAACAATCCGTGAGTCATCCGCGCGTGCCTTTGTTTCTACAATTATTAAAGATCTTTTCTCAACCGTTTTTCTTTTCAATATGTACATTCAACATCTGGCCGATCGACAATTGTGGTTCGAGCCTCCAGTGCAGATGGTCAAGCTTCTCGTTCGTACGATGCCGAACAATACTGATTGTTACACTTAAAATTCTTACGGCTCCGTCAGCCTTTATGGACCTCGCATAATAATGGCCTAACATCGTATGCACAATGCTGCATAGGCGGACTGGGGTGGTACAGAGTGATCGAAGGAGTTAATAGACATTTAAGCTCTATTCTCTATAACTTACACACATACACAACTCAATTTCTCTTTTAAATAACGTACGAATAAAATGCTACAGAACATTTGGTTATTTAATCGGTTCTGCTATTATAATTATTATAACAAGGATATATAATTATTATAATATTGATCCTACTAAGAAATTGGTTTTACTTAATTTTATTTTTAATTGAGGTCGTTTTCTTTGTTTCTAATGTCTAAACGACTAATTTGCCATCTATAAATATTTTTTAGATTAAAAAATATCGAACGTGTATGCGCCTTATTTAGTACGACTGGAAAGTGGGTTTTTTAAAGTCCACTTTCGTAACGGTACGTATTTTCTCGCGATGTACAGTAAGGAAGGAAACACAACTGCGGGCAAGTGCCTGACGAAAGAAAAATTACACGGTGCGACGGGACACGGGATGAAATGATTAATTCCTGCGGTCGCGAGGAAGTGATGTGGGACCTCTGGATCGGATCTTCTCTCGCTCCGGCCAAAAGCATAATGATGTGCGAACAGGTTCCCTCTCCGCCGTGACTCTGGGAAGTTTAACGCCTGGGACGAGAGCGGACGCGTGCGTGATGTTTCTTGACCGCGGCGTGAAACCGCAGATCATCCTTTCTGTGGACGCGATACTCGACGTAATATCGTGGCGAAAGCGAATCATTGTGAATGCCGAAAATTGCGGTGGAATCGCATGAAAGAACAGCATTGATCGACATTCGACAAGGACGCGAAATTTCCAAGTAGAAGGATCCCAGTATTGCCCCCTCTATGTTTCGTGTGACCATTTATTTTGCCCCGATCATTCATTTGACTGCGAATTACGTATAGCGAAAGAATGTACGCTCGCATTTGTATAACCCTCTGGACGTAGTTCTTTGTCGTGCGCTTCGGTCAGTTCTTGCACGTGCATTTTAAAGGCAACCAGCTGGCGCGGAGAATTTCTTTTTTATATAGTTATACCCAGTATAATCCCATCTCCTACCTACATTCGTATTTATAGCGGTACCAAATGATACGTGTCATTTTACACGTTTCGACGCAAGTTTCGGGCAAACGGAAGTAGTCGCAGTGCGTTATCGCCAACCGATCGTTACTTCACGCGCTATGAAGGCCATCGGGGCATAACGTTTGTTCTGGTCGCAATAATTCCACGCGCGCGGCGAGCGAATGCAAACACGGTTATCGCGGCGACTCCGCAAGCGTTGATATCGCGCGCTCTGATATACCGCGCTCGGCGCGTCGTGTCGGCGAACGAGAAAGGGGAAACCGAATGAAAAAACTTACTACAACGGCGACGAAGGGCGGGTGAGGGGTGGTCGGAAAGAAGAGTGAATGGGAGCACTGTGCGCCAGATGGTTTGGTGGCGTCGCCGCATCTCGACGCCGCACTGCCTACGTCGATTCGGTTCCGTTGGCTATTTCATAATAACCGGGAGAGACCCTCGCCTCGGCCGCATAATACGAGAGGCACCACTGACGATAACTGTCAAGCGACTGACCCCTGACAATCCGTGGCGTTTTATGGAGTCGGCCAGTTTATCGCCCCACGAGATTTTTTTTTCCGTGCAAGAGAGTCCGAGGGAATCGGAAGGAGCGTGGGCGTTCGTTTATTCCTCGACGATGTAGAAAATCCGCGGAGTTATGGCAATGTCCTGATGATGAATAATGAAATAAAAGAGGGAACGGCACAAGTAACGATGAAATTGATTTTTGCTCGAATTAAAAAATAGACAATTTGTATAAAATTTATAATAAAATGTCTGCTTACAATTAAATATATAACATCCGATAGTTTCTGAAGTTAAATATGGATTTCATATGTAAATTTAAATATGAATTTAAATGTCTGAATGTAAGAGTGAATTGCATCCTTTGAAAGTCAACCGACGAGATGCACAGGACTGCATGTCAATGATCATGCTGAATAAGATGCAAGCAGTTGATCCGGAGAACGGACCGTCTGTCCGAAAAGCTGACCGGATGAGACTTATACAAGAATTCAAAACAACCGGAAGTTCTGCGTGCCTCATACAAATATGACAGTATAAGGATCCAAAGCGGATCACTCGGATAAAATGAGATAAATAAAAACAATTCAAAATCGAAATGTACGTATTCACATTAGATATTTAAAATTTTCCATTTAAAATAAAAAAATGTATTAGATAGCTTGGACGTAATAATTAGGATGAGAGAAGGAAAAGAAGACTAAAAATGGAAATCCTTAACTAAGCAATCTATATTTTTAATTTATATGTAATAAATCGCATTTTTATTTAAGATGATATATATTTATTATCAAAACGTGGTAACATGTTTTTAAAAACCTAATTCGAACAGTGACGTTACTTTATATTATTTTTTAACAAAATTTAATTGTCAAATAAATAAAAGTATGATTTTTACCATAAGAGAAACACGATTTATCTCATTCCATTTTTCCACACAAATTCGCAAGGTTAAGGCTTCGACTACATACATATCAAACTAAAGATTGAGCTTGAAATTGAATTGGAATTTGATCAGTCAAAACAAAGTTCACTTGAGATTGATTATTTTTCTTCTGTTTAATTAAATTCCAGTCTCTAGTCTGATACGAGCTTCAATTCGTCTAGACCGTAATTTTGTACGTAGTAAAAAATGTTTTTAAGAAACCGCCTCGCTTTACAGCTGTCTTGCTTTCTCTCCTCGTAATACGATAATGCACAAAGCACAATTACAGTATTATAGAAAAAAAAATGATATAGAGATCTTCCATTAGAGGCAATTAAACTATCGGCACACTTATTGTTACATGTTTTATCGTTCCGAACAGTCGGGTCGAGCGCCCATCACACATGGTGGAATATTGACACGACGATGCGATGCGACGCGATGACGGTCAGCGTACCGTGTCTCGCGTGTCTGAGCGCCAGGGCTTTGTGCATGCACACGTGTGAGTTGGATCGTTGAAACGCGTAAACGATTGTAATACACGACGCAGTAGCGTACATGTTATGGCGTATTATGAGTTAAACAACGTAATGATAGCCACGGCGTGGCGGCGCCACGGCCTATCTGCGTCTGTCGAGTACCTATTGGGTGTCACGAGAGATAATACAGCCACAAGTCACCCGATTGCATTTAAGATAATATTATTATTCATTAATTTGAGTACAAGTGTATCCTACCTTCCTCAAATGAAATCATCACTGAGACTTATTTATACATGCGTCTCCTTAATCTTATCTTAATGATTCCAATGACACTTGTGCGATCGTGAATAGGGCTGATGCGAGTGGTGAAAAATAAGTGATATTCTAAGGTGTAGGTGTATACGGCGGCAGTATATCATTCGTTCTTCCTAATAGCTATGAATAGGGCATTCAAAATTAATTAGTGCTATCTCGCAGAATTGTACGAGTGAATGAAAAATGCGTTCATAAAGCATTACGATCAATTGTAACTTTAATAACATAATGACTAATGTGGCGCCACAGCGATATCACACATCTTTTCCATGCGACGCGACGGGTGATGCTGAACAAGTTACATTCGTGACAAGTGAAGTGAATCAAATATTATTAATTTTAATGTTTCTGTTGATATTTATAACACGTACATCACGAAAGGTGCCTGCATCATTCAAGGCAGAAAATACAAAAAATTATATTTTGGAGAAATAATCTCATCATTGAAGACTAGATGTGCAATAGTGATGATAAACATCATAAAAAAGGGAGCCCAGGAGCCTTTTTTATCGTTGACGGACAAACTGCCTCAATTCCGTAGTTCCCTACGCCCCCGACGAAAGAGTTAAAGCACGAACACGACACTTCCGGTGCAACGAACCCGTCGAACTTACTCGCAGCTTATTACGACACCAATATTAGTTTTACGGCGAACCTCTGGAAATAGTTCGGTGGATATACGTCATCGAAGTCTCGCGGCGTTCGACAGCCCTATATATAGGCGTTGTTGCAACTGCACAAAAAGGAATTTATTGACCGCAGGTGCGCGCTGCACCTGCGTTTTTCGAACGCTATCGTGAGAAGTGATTTTTTTTCTGTTCTTTGATAACACACGCGCGTCTGTCAGCTATTGGGGAAAATTTTAATTTACGATAACATTTCAAATTAATTGGAATTTTTTGATTCAAAAAAGCATTGCTAGCCAAGGTTAAATTTCTTGTGACGAATTTTGTTTTCGTCATGGCATACGACTTATTGACACTTGGTCAAGTGAAGTCAAGAGGATGGGTTAAATGAGACGGAGCGCGTCATCGTGCTTCGCTGCTCGCTTATTTTCGATCCGTAAACGATAATTTGAAATTCCAATGACATTTCGCAGAAGGAAAAGCAATTTCATCTGCAAATCACAAAATTGATATATCTATACAAAAATCTTAGTCGATTCAAAAACGGATTTGTTCCATTATCACGCGTCATAATCATTTCCATAATTCAAACACACAGATAATTACGCGAATCAATCACATGGTTGAATCAAAAGTGAATTTTTCTGTCATAAATAATAATTTTAGCTATCGATATTTTTGTAGAGATATGAAGGCAAAGGTGTGACTTAAAAATTTATTACTAACAAAGGAGATCAGTGCAGTCTCTCTTTTCGTATAAATTTCATGGTATAAGACTCCTGGCGCGACGTTGCATTATTCATGGTAACTCCCGTACCTTAACTCACGATAATCCGCCCTTGTCGGTGTTATCGTCGCGGTTACGCTGGCCGCAGTCAGGTGTGCGTCCAGCGGAAGACTTCGTCGGTGCATTGACTGGGAACAAGGGCGAGTTGGCGGTCGAGATACGAAGCGTGGCGATGTGATTGGACGAAAGTCGAAGGAGTCCGGCACAAAGGAAAAACGGCGACCGTGATCGTGCTCGCGGATGCACGACCGTGCTCCCTTTGAGCCCTTTCGTGACTCCCGTGAATTATCCTGTGCGCCCGTATCACTGCGAAAAATGATATATCGCTAGGTAAATTATAGAGTCACGTCGAATATCACTTTGATATGTATCATGAAAAAAAAATGGCATGCGCTTCTTTTTCTTTGTCCTCTTTCATGGCCACTTATGCACTGCTTTGCTGTGGTTTAACAGAATTTCTTTTCATAACTGTATTTTTTTTTCTTAACAAAATTTTGATAAAAGACAATATTTTAGAGACATTTAATAATAGACCTTAAGAAATTCCAGCAAATGTATTTTTATTATTTTTATTAATATAAATGTAGACAAATTTTATGTTTTAATTAATTTGGACTATATTATGTATTTGTTATATTATAGAATATATAAATCTATTAAATGTAATATTAAATAGAAATTGACGTAACATTTAATATATTACACAGCAATAAATTATAGAAGACCGTTGACGTCGGCTGTATAATCCACTGTTCTATGAATATTACATCTTCAACACTTGAGAGCAGACGAAAAGCTTTAATGGATGTTTCGGCACGCGTGTTGCGTACATGAAGAACGCAGTGTCGAACGACGAGCGCCAGCTTATACATACTTTACTGTGCTCTGCACATTATACACTTTAGAAGATAAATTATCACTCTCACACACATTCGTGTTGACGCCAGATAGAGCAGAAAAACAGACTATCTAGGCTAGTTTCATGAACAATGATGTTATATAGACATGTCAGTATCATGATATATAAATAAATAGAAGTTTGGTCGATGACAGCTGTTTTTAAGAAAAATAAATTTAAAGAAACGATAAGCTATGAGAAAATGTTAACAATGTAACATTCGTAAAATAAAGTTCAAATTAAAAATATTTCAATGCAATTGTGCATCTAAATGTTTCCGCTTTCCAATCGACACTTGTAGTAAATGCATTTAATTGAGCCAAATTTAATAGTACATCAACTTCCGTCCATATACTATGACTAATCGTCAATCTAAATTTAAGCCATTTAATTGATTTATGTACTCGAGTGAGTCTAATTCAATTTATGAAGCTTATATTTATTCTAATATTTATTTGCAAATACTTATGCAAATCAAATTATTAACAAGACAATTTGATTTCTTAATGCAGAAGCTGTAATATTAATAATAATAAAAATATAATAATAAGAGAAGTGCGTAATACATTAATTCAATATAAAATTTTATGATCAATATATCTGATGGCACGCAATACGATTGGTCAAAGACTAAGACGTGAATCAATACGTACGCCAATGCAACATGTTTCGCGGTCACAATTATGAGTTAATTTGTCTTCCGTCTGGAAGAGCGTTTGATGAGTCGCAAGTATGATAACTATGCTTGTTTCCCTATTTCACGAGATCACTAGCGTGACACGCTCGATGAGATTAGAGCAGTATCTATGGTCGGGACAGCATAGGAGAGGATGCTTTGTCGCTCTTCCACACAAACCGGATGCGAGCATTCCACGCACGGCGGCTGTGTCGCTAATAATCGCGCGCGTGTTGGTGGTAACGGGGGACTTAAAGTTAGACGAGTTGTTCTCGTTTAAAACAATCAGCAGGAGAGGAAGGACCAATTATACGGACCTGCGACAGTCTGTCACCGACCTTCTGCTTCCCTTAATGTGCCGGATCAAGCCATAAGTATAAGTAATCAAAACAACATGCTTAAATGTATGTAAATAATTCGTTAATCCCATTTCTTTAGAAGGGTAGAATTGGAAAATAAAAGAATATTGACTGAATAAGTGAAACAATTTTGGGCCATTTTGTAATGCTGTATAAATATCGAAGAAATACAAATTTCAAGAAAATGAGTTATATTTTATAATTGTCTTTGTAATTATAATAAAAGAGGTTTCCAGTTTGTAGCATTAAATTTTATTATTTTTGAGTTAAGAGTTAATTCTAGAAAATTGGAAATCACGAAGTGCTTGTGATTTATTTTTGATAATACTTGAAAAAGTTTAATCATTTTACGTTAATGAGTTAATAATAATTGCAGAATATTTTCCTTTTCGTTCAATAATAGATACAATTCATTTAAACAGCATATACATCATAAACCATCTTTTATCTTGCTTATTGTACGAACAATTCAGTCGCAGGTAACAGTGCCGAGTTCACTTGGAACATCCGTTTCACGAAAGTTGCTAGATCGTTAGATTGTTACATTAAGTGTGCACAAAGTAGCATTATATGTCCGTATAATTGTTTGCCGTTGGTAACAGCGTTTCTCTAGGGAAGCGCCGCTTTCACGCATCCTGTGAAAAGAAACTATTCTAACATGCATATGTAACCATTTTTTATTGCAAGCTAATGAATTGAAGATCAAAAATGCGATCGTGCTAATGTTTGCGCATAGTAAGATACGCGGTAGATAAAGTAACAGAGTTTCCTGGTGGGCGGTTCTGTTTCCATTTCCTTGTTTTCTACGTTTTACATACTACTCAATATTTTTCCTCAACAATATTTATTTTTTTTACGACATGTCGTAGAATTGCTACATCCTTGAAAAAGCTTTCTCTGTAATAAAATACTTTTGGGATATTTCCCGTGACGAGTACTGCACCCTAAAAGCTGAACGGCGGCACTTTCTTCGCAAAAGGGAGACACTCCGCCACAGCTGTCTTATTCTTTTAAAAACGCGAAGCGGGCACGCGACACCATGTCCGTTCCGCCTTTTGAGAGGCGACAGGATGTAAACTCGAAAACGATCCATATCCCGTTGGACTACACATAGTCTGGCTCATTCGTTATAAAAAAGTGGTGGAAGTAAAACAACTGCCTCTGGGCACTTCCATTGGTCACGGATTACTCTTGGCGATGTTTCGTATACACAGCTGCATTATTTGTCGATGACGTTTTTTTTCTTTCTCGGGAACACATCAATGAAACTTTCTCTCGCATCTTATGAAAAAATTTGCAAAAATTCAGCGAAAATAGAATTAACAAATCGCGTGAGCGAGAGAAATCTTTGCGGAAATTTTTCGCGCGTCGAGAAATTCCACGTAGCAATTCTTGCAATTAATTCCACTGCTTCCGTATAGTCCATTGCTGCAACGTATTATCCGATTCATTCATAATGATGCAGTGCACGTACGTACATCATTACCATCAATTCGCTAGAGTAGATGATGACTTTGTTATTATCGAAATGAATACGTGAAATTACATATATAGATATATGTACGTACATATACACCTTCTACTTTTTAATTTACCAATTTATGTCATTGATACCATGTGAAAGCAAAGCAACCTATATTAGATGTGCCAGAAACATCAAACAAGTGTTCACGTTTATGTTCATGGATACCACATGTGCGTCTAGCAATCAAAGTATTAATTAACGAGTCCGCCGGTTCAACTAAGCCCCCCGATACAACGGGAAAGAGCAGCTGAAGCGATTACAAAACATTCGAGAGTATTTCTCGTTGATTACCAAATCAATTGGCGAGAAATGTTTGAAGTCATGCATCCGGTTTAAAGAATGGTCGCTCGTGGCACGTCTATCACGCGAATTACATCCTCGTGACGGCACGCGCATGCACTCGCCCATGCAACGAGTAGTAACAACATGCGGTTTCGCTTTCATCTTACTCGAGGAGAAGGAAGAAGAAGCCCCGATACCATATGGCTCCAGAAGAAGCTTACGCATGTCGCGGACGGACGGCGCGTTCGCAGGAAGGAAGCTTTCCAGCATGACCGTATTATGTTCCGCGTACCGAGAACACATTGCGAAGAACACACGGGCTACAGCGGGGTAAAAGCGGGGCACGCGATGAGGGCACGTGCCCCCCTTTTCTTCTTTAGGACATCGCTGTTCCTTTGTGTTGTCGCTTGAAGGACCGGAAACGGGTGTCAATTGTCAGCTACTCGCTAGACGTCCACACGGCCGGCCACGAGCGCGAGCCTCCAGTGAGCGAATTTGAGAAGGCACGCCTCTGTGTGGTCCTTCGCGAATGGCTTCTTATCAGGATGCGAGTGCTCTGTGCGGAGATATAACGTATATACAAATATCGTATCGATTGACAAGTCTGTCTGTGTCTGTCTTATCGTCAGTCTCTTACCGGTAACTCGAGATTTTTTATCGTTACATTTGAAACATATCCGTTTGTTCTTTGTGATTCAAAGTTATTCCGTCAGATTTATTGAATAATTGCGAGAGTAAACAAATTCTTCAAAGAGCAAATTAGCATGGATAATACATCTATTAACGTCGACACACCGAATGTTTAATGACAAGATCGTTAGACATCGGACACCTGTTGTTAATTAATACGGACATGACAGTCAATTTAGAACAGTGTAAACATCATCATTACCTTTTTTCTATCGTCTCTCATTGAGCAATGTTATTTCTTTTATTTTTTGGATTCATAAAACGCTGAAAGCGTTTGTCGATAAAATGGCAGTGGATAAATCTGCCGTTACAACGGTAATCCATAAAAGGAGATCGCAAGATAATCTTGACCCACACTACATGGCATTGCCTCGTCATCATTATTACCGTCATCAACTTCATGCGATGTTGCATCCTCAATTTTATAACCCAAATGCAACAGTTTACTGTTCCGTGGAAATAGAACATAAACCACGCACAATGTTGCAGTAGTATTCGAGTTTTACTTCCGTCACGTGCGAATGGAGCATAAACTGGACTATTAAACGAAGACAAAAATAAGTTCCTGCTTTTAATATGATCTTTCGATTTTTATAGAATCGTTGCAACGTAAATAACGTTAGCCCGAAATTGGCGTCAGATGTAATATGCAACTAACCAAATTTAGCGACGTTTTTAAGAAATCTCTCCATTACGTTTGACCCCGATGATGCAAGCGACAGTGATTGACCCCCGCGTGGAATTCCTGACCCCAAGGCGATGGGTTCAGAGACTCTGCAGTTGAACTCGGCACGCTCGATTTAGGGTCGTTTTCTTCCCGGCGCGACGCGGCGAGGAGAACCGTGAAAACCGACGCCTTCATGCTAACAGCAGATAGGGGTTCTCAGCACAAAAAATGAAATATAAGAGTTCGTTATGCAAAGCTTAAATTACAAGTGCCAATTAAGATAGGTAGGATAATCAAAAGAAGAGATACCGCTCTTAATTAATCTCTGGCTTCAGCCTGCCAATAAATAAACTATGAATTCAGCTTCTCTTTCCCGAGAGAGTAAATTAATTATTTGACTATGCAATATAATTTAATGGCGTATTACAATCTCTGAATGAATTCTGGGAACCACATTGTACTGCGCGCTGCAATAGGAGACAATCATTTTATTTTATTTAACCACCGTAAATAAAACTCGCAAAATTTCTTTTCCACGCGCAATTATTCGACATGTTCTTTTTCTGACAAACTAATCATTTCAAAATTTCTCAACTAATAACGATAAACCAGCCGTGACAGAAATAATTTTCAGCGATTTCTGCGTTTCTTTCAACGAAACGTCTGGATTCCCAGGTAGAACAGTATATCGTGCTCGCAGAAACGGGCTCATTACTCAATCCTCGCGACAGTCAATCCTGTTATAGATCGAAATTATGTAAACTGGATCGTGCGACAATACGCGGCGCAATAGAAGAGGAAGTTGGGTGACGTTTCTGCTCCAGCCACCAGTCAAATCCTCGCCTCGCGGTTTTTTTCCAGTCACATGATTTTTCACCGAGCGTGCGAAGTGTGCGTCTTTCGGCAACAATTATGCCTCCCATGGCTTTCGTGACGAGCATTGTCTCGCGTCGGGAAAGTGGCGCGAAAGTAAGAACCCGCCGAGGAGATATCCGCCGAGAGGTTTCTCAACGCGGATCCAAGCGATAACGCGATCTCGCGGATCGCTGGATCGGCGAGTGATCCTGAAAGGACGATTTACGTGGGATCCGTGAAAACGGAGAGAGTGCTGGCGATTGTGCTCGGATCAATCGCGAACCTCGCGGAGTTTAATGACTGCGACAGAGAGATCGCGCGGGATTAATTAACATAACGAGCAGTTTGTCGAGACAGCGTTAATTGTAAGAAATTATATGGGGTCTGCTGTGGATTTAATTGTAGTCTGTCGTTTAATTGAATGTACAGTTGCGCACCGGGTAGCAATTTCAATTTAACAGTTAACAGGCATCGGCTCTCAGAACAGTGTTATCGATATTGTCCGCGTGTGCTAACAACAGCAGTGAAAGGTTACGTCGCTTATCGCAACGATGAGTGTCGTATGATTGATGAATTAATTAAACCCGATGACACTCTCGAAATCCTATATTATCTGCTGACAGGGTTGTTCAAGGTGGCCGATGGCGATTCCGCGCGATACGCTGCGGTCAAATTATATGCGATCAGCAAAGCTTTTGTTAGCGCGTACTGCAGGTGTTGCTAGATATCATTTTCATCATTAATCGCAGACAAGCAAAAATGAATATTCCATTATATGCTGATAAAAACTGTCATCTGTAATCTATCCGTCGCGTTGTCTAAAACCGTTTGTGCTCTTGCATACGAGAAGAACGATTTTGCTGAAATATCTAAACATTTAACTGGATACAGATCCGATAATAATTTTATTGGACTATCAAAATAATTATGACCAATATTCAGGGATGAGCAATGCTTTGAAAATTTTTGACATTTTAACAATTAGTTTGAGGGTCCAGCATAATCATTTTGATGGCTGACAAAATCTTTTCAGATCTGTAAGCTAGATTTTTAGATACCTTAGCGAAACCGTTTTTTCAACGCAAGAAATTAAATTCCGCTATTTTTGTGCCAATTTAAAGACAACAGTTATTATAAAAGTTATAATTAAAAATAATTATGAGGAAGAGCACAATACAAATTAAAACGTTCTGGTGGCTCTAGGCTTTTAAACCGCAATGCGATGTTTACTGGATCACCCTCGCGCGGATAATTATTCTTATCCAGAAACTTTGAGCGGTGCACAGAGTAGAGAAGCGTTTTTTTTCTCCGTTTAGAAGTGAGTTTTTGTTTTATGCCCGTCCTCGGGCCCTTCTCCGACCGGAAGCTGAGAAGAGGATAAACGAGAAGGGACACGTGCTCGAGTAACGACGACAGTACCTGAAGACTTCACAGGGGAAATATGGCAGCTGAGGGCCGAATAGCACGTGCCACGCATGAAAGAAGAGACGCAGGATTCAATAGGCCGAGCCGGGATAAGAAATTTATTATGCACGAAACTCCTACCTGGGACACTAGCGGTAGCCATTGAAACCGCTGTTTCACCAGTTACGTGGAGTTGCATGGAAATGAACGAGCGTCGTCCATCTCGAATACGTCAAATTTACAATGTATTCGTGATTGCCCGACATTTTAATTGAGATAAATTATAACTGTACATTAATATAAATATTTAATAAAGTTAAAAAATTGTCTTGAGATTTTGGTGAAAGATATTAATATATAAATTACTTAATTATTTAAATTTACTTAAATATTATTTAGAAAATATGTGCATATATATAAGAATTGCATCTAAGGATGTATAATAAAATTTATAAATTTTTATCTTACCAAAAAAATCAAGAAATAATATTAGCATTTTAAATAAATTTTCATAATTAAAACGTAGAAATGCTGAGATTATACTGGATTTCTGTGGCATATTGTTCCACGTGAAGCAAGCAGGCGCATAATTTGCGACACTATCGCGATCCGAGCAATTGAACGTGACCTTACATATTATACACAATATCAGCGAAAGCACGGTGCGTGTTGACAGGCGGACTACTGTCCACAATTTATCGATTAATTTTGCAATTTTCAAGTAAAACGCTCGGCGCGAGACTGTTATCGTTGCGTACAATTTTTTTCATTATTTGACTCGATTGCCGTTCGAGCGGAATACTACGCTCATCTTATCAACTGGAGAACAAATATTATAAATAGACGGCGCCATGCGAGAGACAACACGCATTAAGAATAATATAACTTAGTGAGGCGACCCAGACGTCACTCTCCCCTAGTTACATTTAATGTAAGATGTCGAAAAAGAATAAGTGAATGTTTAACCAATATTTACTTTAAAAATTCATGTCTAAACATATTGAATTTTTATTATTTAATTTGATCATAAATTTGTTATAATTATGCAATTATGAATAAATTGTAATTTTTATCTTTGTTAATTAAAAGTGATAATTAATTATGAGAAAATGCGTATATAAAATGATATTTATAAAAGCGTGGAAATAACTTGAATGAATATTTTAGCACTTATTAAAACTCATTACGTAAAGGTGAAATAATCTGTTAAATAGAAAAGGCTAATACGATAAGAGTTTTTTTTTTATATTAAATTGTGTCGCTTACCTTGCTCCAAAATGAATATATGTATAACGAGTGACGTTTCAAAGCGAGCGCTGAGAACCGATAACGATAAACTTATGATAAAGACGACTATATTTAGAGTGCCAACGAGCTGTTGGTAGAACAGAACGAATCAGAACAGGAAACAGACAGAAGTCAAAGAAGGCAGTGACTGATTTACCGGTTTTGAACGTACAATTAACGGAACAGAAGTTCTAAACTGTATCTATGACGTTCCTCCTTTGCGAAGAGCAAGTTTGAGATTTTTATGGATTCCAGCTAAATTGGAGACCCTTATTACGACGGCATCCCGTGACATATGGCGCCCACTATTCCATTCTGTGCTTCATTTTTTGTCGCACTGTGCTCGATATGGCGTATTACCGGCTAAATTTCGGGGCTTCCTCCGCTTCTTCGAATTCCTCAATCTGGCTTTCCTATTAGAGCTTCGATTTACAGAACGAGTTTTTAGGGCGATGTAAAAATACAAACGTCTCCCCTCACATGGAATCCGTCGTTAACTATGTAATTAACGAATATAAAAAAGAAGCGGAGTCGTCGGACAACTTATCTCCGATGTGTAATTACGATTCCTTTTAGGAGGCAATCGATTAAACCGATCTGTAGATTCACAGAACTTGAATAACGAGATATTACTGTAATGTATGAAAAACGAACTTTTATTACATTCATGGAATTTGAGATTCTTTAGAGTATATAATGATTAATGATATTTACACTAATAACAAGTTTTTTCCGCATAATCGTAATATTTTTAAAAAATCATGCAAATTAATTATATAAGACTGTTAAAAAATTGAATACTTTTTATCGTCGATGTTTTTTTTTATCCTAAATCTCATCGGATATGTAATCACGAAATTAATTGTCCGAACATAAGATATTGAAGGTTTATTTTATGCTACAAATTCAAATAAGTAGAGCAAGGAAAGAGGAAGTGGAATACTATTTTGTTTTTGTCATTCAAATCTTACACACTAATAAGTCACCACAAAATAAGGTTTTATGAACATTTAAGGAAATATATTTTATTTGAAAAAAAAATATTTTTTAAAGTAATTTCTTTACTTTCAAAAGAAAATTTTTGAAAATTATTTCTTTGCTGCTAGCATTATGTAACATCCACGATGAGCTTGTAGATTCGCAAAGCGATCGTAATGCAAATGGATCACAATCATCTTACGATCTCCCCTCTTATTACATGCCGATAAAAATTCACATGCCGAATTCATTCGCATACATTATGGCATTAAATTCAATTATATTATTTAAAAGCCACATTCAAGGTCTTCAATTTAGACTAGAAAATTAATATCTAACTTCTCAAAATTATGTATAGAGTATGTATCTATAAAAATCCATGCTACTTGCAAAATTCAGCTTTTATAAAAACGCGGTGAACAATAATGACTAATAATAACCATCCTACAATTTAAATAGTAACAAAATCATTTTAACGGTTGCTCTTAAAATTTAATGGAAATTATATGACATATCATAGTACCTCACACTTAATTCATGACTTCTGTCTTTCCGTTATTACAATTTTTGTCAGGGAAAACTCGATTCGAAGTAAAAATGCGGTTTAAAAGCAAAATCCTTCTCAGTGATGCATTGACATAAAAAAATATCGGTTTCAATTTATAGACCGTCTTCTAAAATAAACTCTCAATATCTTGTGTCTGAATAATTAGTTTAGTGAATATGTATTCTAAAGTTAATACTTATGCACTCTCTGGCAACTGCAGTTATCTCGATGGCAAAAAACTCGCTGCATCCTATTACCTGTAACGTAAGATCAAGGGCACGGAAAGTTAGTCTGCACGTTATCAAAATCTCTCCCGTGGTTTTATAAATAGCGTCGGTGATATCATCGCGCACATTATGCAAGGTGAGTTGCACGTTGATAATCCCGACCGAGGTTTGAATACATTTCGGAGAACAAAGTGCTCTTAAGTTCGGTAAGCTGAGACACAATAAAATAACCTAGGAAACAAGAAAGTATGTTTAATTTTTAATTTCTCTAATTTCTTCTCGATATTAAGTACTAATTACAGCTCCGTAGGTGATAAAAATTGAGATGATAGTATTGGCTGCGTGATGTCAATCGCATGCGCAAGCAATACTTTGAACCCGAAGAAACATCAAACCGAAATATCTCCAGACGTATTTCTGTCTGCTCTGTATAACCGCGTGCGAGATATGAGAGCCTACCGCTCGTAACGGAGTGTCGTATGTCCTTCTCGATCCTGACGAGGCACAGGCCTTGCTTTGACACTCGCATGCTTTCTAGCTCCCGCGTTATTTTCCCTTTCATTAGCCGCCAGTCAGCTGAAAACATGGTCGATCGACTGTCTTCACCAAATGATTCTCGATGCGCTTTTCCACAAAGTGACTTCTGACGTTCTTAATTTCCAATGAGTACTATTTAAAGTTTGCGCTATTTAGATTATTTAAAGAGCTTTTTTAAAAATTAAATTAGAAACTTGGTTGTTTTTGTATTGTATGATTTTGTATTGATTTTGTATTGTAATATATTTGAATTTTATTCTAACTTGATTTATTTTAGATATTAATATTTTCTTTATAAATGAAACTTTGTACATCGTTTGCCTAAGTATTCTCAGAAGAAAAAATATCATTAATATGCTTAGAATCTGTGATTCATAACGATCTTTGTACCTTGCCCGGATGCGGTATACTTAAGGAAAAGATTGGTACACGCGCACTGAAACAATTCTCGTAAACGGTAATAACTCAAGTGCATGTTTAATTATTGTCAGTGTATTGGAATTCCAACAGCTGACTCAGAAATTTTGTCGTACCTACACATGCGAAGACATTTCTGCGAAAACGTGCAAGGTTTGCTGGTGAGATGGAAATCTTTGCCGGGCGTTGTATATTTACGCCAACGTTATCTTCGTTAGGATGTCACTTGTTAGGCCTGGGCTCCTACGTTTTTCGCTATCGATTCTCGGTCATCGTAAAACTGCGAGAATTTCGAGGCGAATTTATAGTGATTTGTGTGTTTCTTTTACAAGCGTAAAAGAATCTAGAAAAGAACGTTTGTACCTTTATTTTTTTTGCCTTAAGGCGCAGCTAGATTATAAATGTTGCGAATCATCTCCTATCAGTTATGAAACTGTAAATCCGTCATCCACATCTTCCTTCGAGGACTCGCCACGTAATGTTACACAATAAGACGAAATGTAATAATAATCGCGACGAATTCAACTTACAATACGATTGCGCTAGTACGCAATGAACACCATTGTTGACATTGTAATAAACGCATTGGGAGTATAATCCCATGATTGTCATTGAAACGTGTTTATTTCACACGACGGAGGTTCAGCCGGATCCGGACCGGATTTCGTAACCCACGTTCCTGTTTCCTGCGATGATTTCAATTTATTCGAGCTTAGGCCAAATCACCTCTCTCGGATGAATGTGCAAGCGCGTTCGAATATATGTATGTTCGTATGTCGTGTTTCGGGTCAAAAAACTTTCGACAGAGCGATAAAAGCGCACAACTAACTCGTAAAATCTCACCGACGAAAACTCGTGTTTCGGTGGAAGATCCCTTTACGTGTAAACACATGTTCGCGACAGTCGAGCTGACATGCCGCTGATTTGTGACATTTAGTACCTGAATATTCTTATTTCTAGAGATGTAAGAGATTTTGATGCAAAAATAAGTGAAATTAATTATTTTTAGAAATGGATAACTTGAATTCTGCTTTTATACTGAAAAAGAAACTTTAAATGTATTGACAATAAATGTGTTGATAAATGTTGATTGAATTAATACCAATTTAATATTCAATTAATATAACCAAAATTAATTTTACTTTTTAAAATAATTAATAAGCATTTGCCAACTGTTTGTTAATACTTACCAAGTATTTAGAAAAGTATTACCAAGTATTTAGAAATTTTTGGATATACTAATATTTAATTGTACAGTTGAAAAACTTGTATTAAATTTAACATATATTGCGCTTGCTCCAAATGGTCTACTCAAATTTTAATTATAATTTAATGTTGTGTTAACAAAATGAATAACTTAGAAAGCAAATATCACGTATAAAATTAATATAAAAAATGTAACACTTTGATAGAATTTGAAAAAAAAAGCATTGTAAAAGCATATTTCTTTTAGTAAAATTACCATTTATAATATATTATGTTAATACATGCACATTTTGTTCATTTATCTTAGAATTAAATGGGTAAATAAATAGATAACATAAAAATAAGGTCGTTTCAAAGCAACATTATCTTTATGTTATCTCTTCATTTATGTATAAATTCTATTTTGGCACTGAGAAATGTTGAAGATCAATTTAATACAAAATATTTAAATAATTGTCACGTTATTTATTAAATTATTAAGTTTAACAATTTTAACAGAAGTACAAAATGTTTTTCTACCGTGTAGTAATATTTCACTCAACATTTGGTAGCTAGTATCAAACTCTTTATTCAGTATATAAATTCAGTTTTTATACGAAATTACATCTGTTATTCTAAATCCGCATAGATCACATTAGCGGATGTATTAATGTGAACGTTAGCGTACGCGCCGTGGCATATGCGAACGGGGTGATCTGGTGTCTGGTTTATTTTCGGTGCGCACATCCCCATATAACCAGTCATATCGGAGGGGTTGATAGCGTTTTATGCCGCGCGCGTGGCTAACGTCTGTCCCCGAGTTAATTATGGACTAATTGTCAAGGCCTGCGTCTTTGGAGCTTTTTTACTATATCACCAAAATAGGACGCCTTCCTGACTTCAACTTAAAACAACAAAAAGAACTTCTTCCTATCCTTTTATGTGCTTTTCTTTTTACAAGAACGAGTCATTAGTGTTTCTTATTTTTTTTTTAAGATAACTCTATAGAAAAGAATTAATTATATATAGATATAAAAATTTATATTGATGAGAAATTAAAAATTTTTTTTGCAGACCACTATTAAGGTCTACGCCAACTGTCTGCGACCGGACATCGAATACAAGACTCTAAGCATCACATACGAGACGACTTGTCGCGAGGTTGTGCAAAACCTTCTCAACAAGTATCGCATGAGACACCGCGACCCCCGGCTGTTTTATCTGACCATGGAAGTGACCGTGAGGAGGGCCAACGTGCGTACAATCCTGCCACTCGATGAGGACGCGAGGCCAGCCGTCCTGCAATCCTGCCATCCTCGCGGCGATTCCAAGTACGTTCCTCGCCTTTGTACTTGACCACCGGCCCTTTCGGTTTCGGTCGGCTTCGTGACGTAATTTCAGGGCTCGCGACTATAAACACATCCCGTAGACCGCCAAGCACGAGCTAACAATGGTCGACGTCCTCCGCGTTGCTCACCGATATAACTCTTGGACACAAGTGACCAAGCGTGGGTCGCTATAAATCCTTGATATACGGTCCGCGAGGAATGTAAATACGGCTATTCGATTACGAAACAAAGTGGCATTTATGGAATTTTGACAGCGGTATCGGTTGTAAACGGTTACAGATCGTCGGGAAGCGCGCGGGGACATTTTTAAGATTCCACGCGTGTCGTAACGCAGAAGTTGCGACGTAACACGGCGTTATAGTGCATGACAAATGTTATTGCAATGCACTAGCTTACACGAAGAATAGTCGCTGTAGCTCTTTGACGATTAGAACGGTTTATTTGCGAGGAAATCCCGACGCGATGTGTTTTCTTGGTAGCCCGAGACTTCCGGCGCGAGTATAGGACGCGTAATAGGACAGGACGAGAGCGTTTGTCTCTAGACACAAACCGGTGCTTTTATATAGAAATCACGCTCGTTCGTGCCCTTTGAACTCACCGACTCCTGCCGATGTTGTGGAATCTCTGATGCATAAACTTGCGTGCTTACACATGCCTTCTTCTCCGTTTGCAGGTTTTCGTTGCAGACGCACCGTGGTGGACTCGTCAAAATATACGACAGCGCACTCATGTCCGGGGTAAATAAATATTTATTCTTGTACAAGCAAACAGAGATCTGTAACAGAATATATCTTAATATTAGTAAATTAAACTTTAATATAAAATGTAGCACATGTAAGAATTTTTATGAAAGAAATTCGTAATTTATAACAAATTGTAAATTGCGTAGCATTCCCTATTTTACAAGTTAATAATTTTATTTCTAAAGTAAAAAAATGTATTTAAAATCAAGATTTCAATTCCTTCGAAGAATTTACGGTATTCGCGATAGTAAAACTGTTACTCAAAGAGGTTTCAGTCTGTACTGCAGTAATTGTGAGCAAACTCGCTTATTGTTCACAGTCCAAGTACAAAAGCCTTCTGGTCTCGGAGCAGACCACCGTAGACGAGTTGATCCAAATGCTGCTAAGTTGCTACAGCTCCAAGGAAGCGGTGGAGCAATTCTCTCTCTACGAGGTCTGCGAAGGTGAAGAGTACCAAAGGAAATTACACCCCGACGATTCTCCACTCAAGGTCACTCAACGGTGGACCAGTGCGGATCGACATCTTCGCATTAGGCGCAATCCAGATTACAACCAACACAGGCGGAAGGTATGACCGTAAATTTGCCAAAGTACCTGATGCAATTTTTCAGAAGTATCTTTGCCTAAAATTACGTATTCGACGTGCTATTACGCTTTGTCAATCTTGAAAAACATATTTGCGAAAAAAATGTATACCTTATTGTTTGTGATGCTTCGTGAAGAGCTAATGCTGTCTCATGTAGTGAGTCAGCTTCAGCGCATTGCGTATTCGCCATCGATCTTTAGAGAAGCAGAAGGTAGCGAGATTGCGCGCTTACAAACAAAGAAATCGTAGCTGTAAAATTCAATCAGTATAATTACGCAGTCATCAGAATTATTCATAAGAGCTTAATAGAAAGTCAAATATGTTACACAATCCATGCGTCGTTTCAGAGCATGTGGGCGTCGGACTCAAGCATCACCATGGCGATGTCGAGGCTGAATCTTCACGATAGTCTTCCCAACTACAATCCACAAATCGAAAACAATAATCATTTGAGCCTACATCATCTCGCTGGAAAAACTAGCGTCGTCGCTAAGAACAACAACAACAACAATAACAACAACAATATCCATCGGGATCAGTATCACTCGTTGTCGCTAGGTTCCATCGGCCAGTCGTCGCGAATCTTCGTGTCCCACGGAACGGATCTTCCGCAGGTGCAGCTGCCACGGCTGCAGCAATTCCCGCAGAGCGTTCCGTCAACGCCGCTCTCATCGAAACACGTGACTGCCTCCTCCTACGCCGATTACGAGAATTATCTCTTTATATAAGGGCCGAATCGTTAACAAGCTTGCGTAAGCGCGATCGAAGTTAATAGGATTAAGCTGCATCGATCGCGAAAGTTCACTGCGCAAAACGGTCAGAGTTACCAGAGATTCATTGAAAATACGAGAAATATATATATATTGCGAATATCTGATAGCTTTTGTCTTCGTTGTAATATTTATGTCCATTTTCAATATAGATTAACGTTGACCTTAATTTATTTTTTTCTAGTTTTAAGAATTAGAAAAAGATAAAATGTAAATTAAACCGAGATCAAAGTTAATTTGCATTGATGAAAATAGACAAAAAAAAAACGAAATACTATGAGTAATACTGTAAGGCGCGAGCAAACGTGTACCTTCGATTTTAATTAAAAAAGCTTCCATTTTTTCGTCGCAGATTTAAATTTGTTGAACTACCGTTACTTGTTTCAATTGATAATTCGGTAAAATTCATTAAAAAAACATAAAAAAGTATAATTGATAATTACATGATAATTTTTAAATAATAAAAAAATTTCCTAAACGAAAGAAAAGTTCAAGAAGAATAAAATTGCAATGCTTGTTTGCCGCTTGTATTTCAGCTGATTAAAGGCTGATAACACTGAACAAAGAGAATTTACGATATTAGTAGTGAGGGAAATTGTACCAAAGGTAGAAATATAAAATATAGATACGTAGTATATATATCTATATATAAATAATATGTCCTGCATTTATAAAAATGTGTAGATTTTACTAAGTCTGAAATAAGATTTTTCGATCATTTTGTAAACATGTGTTCAACATTCGAAAAAATATCTAGCAAACAAGATGGCATCAAATGACGTTTCAGTAACGTCTTATTGACGTTAGGGACACCATTAAGATGTTATTAAAATGTGAGTTCATGTCTTGTTTTTGCTGGGCAATATCAAGTCGATATCTTGATAATAAATGTTTTATATTTTCAATAACATTAGTCAATAGAGAACTTTGGTAAAACCGTGATTGCATAGAGTTCGAAAATAAGGCTCGCTTGCGAGAAGCGATTTAAGATGCGCAAAAAAATGATTAATAAGGAAAGAAATATTATTATTTATTTATATAATGTAAAAAGTATATGTAAAAGGCATTTAGTTTAGCTCGGTTATAAAAGGTTTTAAATTATTAATACATTCACTTCGAAAATTTCGTGCAATCCGGCTAGACAGGATACCGGATATATATCCCGTGCATGTAAACATTACGAGCGGGAAATGTTTAAGTAACACTCGTCGTTATCGCGTTGAAGAATACCGCGAGAAATTGTAATAACCACTTTCAACAGTATACGTATACACTTACTGTTCCTCTTGCAATCGTTTGCGATTACAGAAACGTACGTAATTTAGTACGTCAGACAAGTTGTATGATTGTAAGCATACCTCTTTTGCAAAGGCAAACAATCTTATCGCATTGAATTAACATCTGAAATTGTTTGAAACGCTTTGAAAAGTTACTACGCGATAAATTGGTAATTCACGCGACTTCCTCGTGCTCGCACGGAAGAAAAATGAATCAAACTATCTTTTCAACCGCAGTGCGTTTAATATTTTATTACCAAAGAATCCTTTCGGTACGATACGTATGTAAAAGTATAAAGTAACACACGCGTGTGTCGAATACGGCAGCCGAATGTGCATTTATCTACACGAGTTTGATGTGTACGTCGTCAGTAGCGATGTGTGTGTCGATGGGATATGAGGTCACGTCGCACTTATGTGTCGAATTAATGTACCTACGTAGAATGTAAATATCTTTTTTGTATTGTCCGTTTATATTTTATAGGAAAGAATATAGAGTAATAATTCATGTGTCCTCAAAATATAATCCTCTATATTTTTATTTCGCCCGAGTTTACAATTATAACTAGAGTACACAGGTTTATGAGATTTCACGTTAAGTCACGAATCTAAAATGTGTCATTTCTTCTCTCAACAATATTAAAAATGAAATAGAAAATAGATTTCACTAAATTAGCAGCAGCGCACACAAAAGCAATTGTAGAATGAATAACAATTGAGATAATTCACAGTGAAATCTCATGAGCTTTAGCATTCTAATTATAATATACAATAAACAATTATTCTGTTTCTCTTGTCTATGTGATGATGAAAGTGACTCTCTCTCTTTTTCTATGGTTGAATTAAATAACTTTTTTTCTATTACCTTTCGCGCACGTATTCGTCGGATACATTGTATCATAAAAATACTTTACACGACTGATCGGGGACGATCTAGTTCAAGGGAGAACACAATGCGTCTCTGTCATGTGATGATAAAAATTTTTATTTACAAATGCGACAAATGTAGGAATTCGGGTACCAGTGACATGCGGGAGAGAATCGATCGGCCGTCCACTATGACGACATTTATAAAATAACGCTTCTCCGCATGTTCCTCGTTCTTACTTTCGCTTTTCGTCTCTCTCCGAGACGTCACTGGCGAAGGAAAGAATCACTGAGATGTAACAATAATAATCTTTACATTAAATACGATTAAAATCTAGCTATTTTAAGGGCTATGCGGAATTACAATAATAGAAATATTTGGTATCTCAAGGTTCGTCCTGTTGTGCAGGCTTCTTCGGGGGATAAGGGGAGAAGGGATCGGTAAGTAGGTGGGGCGTGTCAGGGGGCTGGGAATATACTCCTTTCTTGTTTAATTTCAAAGGATAACATCACAGCATTGACATATCAACATCGAAACGATCAGAGCAGCTCGTCCCTCGAAAGTCACGAGAAAGCTCGACAAGCTTTCGTTCGTTCACGGGATGTTCACAGTTCGATGTTTCAACGGGAAGAGACGTATCCTCGTCCGCGTTCACGCGGGGGGACTCTCGAGGAGCGTGTTGCAACGGCCGTAGCGCTTTTTTTTCATTTGCTATAGAACAATTTACAATATCTCGTTAATTAGACGCCTCAATTCCGTCTCTGAACAACTGCACGCATTATTACGCAAGCCGTATTCTCTCATTTGCTCGTTCGCTCGCTCACGCACGCATGCATATTCTCTCGCTCTCTTTCTTCTTTTCTTGATTCACTTTGCATCCATCTTGCGATCATTGCAATTAGATGTACAATCGAATAATATTAATATGATCGATACAATCCAACGCAATATTTCTCGCAAATATTTTTATCTCTCTCATTCTCTCTCTCTCTCTCTCTCTCTCTCTCTCTCTCACTTTCTTCATTATCGGTGCAACAATAGTGAAATAAAGTTCTTTTCTCAAGGAAAAACGGATGGATCGCGGGTGGATCACGTGGAGCATTCTGACGTTCCACGTGCTGAAACATCTGCGTGTTTATCAGCGGGCGACACTGATTGCGCATTCGTGTGACAATAATATAGATAATATACAGAGAAAATCTTTGATCCGACGAACCAGCCACGAAAGGGAATTATCGAGGACGCTCGCGCGTGCACGAAGTTTATCATTCCTTTGACACGATTCCTACACACGCGACAGAATTGCATCTAATCCTCGTACTGGCGCCAGCCGGCCCGAATTGATGATCGTCCCTCGGGACACATTTGCGCGAAAAGTTCAAACTTTTCGACGCGATACGTATCAGAGTCGTCTTTAAGGAAGCTGCTATGCCTTCGCCATACAAAATACTTATCTGAAAACCTCAGCTTGTTTTAAACGACTACGAATTAACGATATAAATTTATGAAAAAGCTACACTTGACTTTTAAGCACTCAAAATTATACACACAATATCTAAACGTAGAATATTCTTCTCAATGTGTTAATTAGAAGATTGTGAATTATCATTGACTTAATAGAATTTATCATCTTTAATTTATAGATCTATTTAAGAATAAAAACACACATCGATTCGGGCCGATACATAACGCCGTAGCAGTCTTACACCGCACTTCCTCTTTTCGCTATATAGATATACTTTCGAAACCACATTATACCGTCAACAATATTATGCCGTTAAGCCTCGATACAAGGACAGGCATTTCGCAGTATTTTAAGCATACTGAGGGGGATTGCATTGGCCGAATGTCTCCCTCGCGTCATCTTCGATCACGAGGGCACCTAAGGCCTGTGCTCAATCCTCGTTTGGACCATCCAACCATATGGGGTTACATTCATTGAACACGTCGATGGGACGAGCGAGGGAAATCGTCGTCGACGACTCGACGCGTCAGTAGCATCGTAAGCTACTACAATAAAAGTCTACGTTTACCGCAACCGGCCACAAGTTATCCTACCTTAAAACATATTTTAAAAGATCTGCAGTCACGCATGATGGAATCTTATTTCATCACCGTCAACCGTGATTGCGACCAGAATTACTCTACGAATACGCGCTACGTATTAATCAAATAATCGCTAAGCAATCAAGAGCTTGTCCTAGCGCGTGATCTATCAACAGAAATTATTCGTCGTCCCGAAGAGATCTCTCGATCGTTCCCGCAATCCATCGTTACGACGATCGAAAGTGATTCGTCGTCGATGATTCCGCCACGATGAATCCGATAAAATTTTACATCCCTGCGCACGTTGTATAACAGTCAAATTAGATCCGCGATATTTTCGGTCTAATCGTACTCGAAGCTAAGAAATAGCTTCATCTTAACCCCATCGTCTTACAAATCCGCGTGCACACGGTGCGACAAAATACTTAGTCGTACAAGCAACCGTCGTTTAATTTATCGATACAATTCAACAGTATCAATCAATCGTTAAACTCTCTTTCCATTCCAACAAATAAATATTTGGATCCGTAACTGCGAGCGAACGCATCAATCGCGTGAGAGCGACTAGGAGCACCCGTCGACGATACGATGCCGTAATCAACTAACTAAGCGAATAATTACTATTACATGCACACAGTGCGAGCCAACGAACCAAGTCCCACGCAATTATCAGGTCAGTTCGCGCCCTACACGCGCACAATTTCGTACAACAAGTACAACATCGAAGATTCATCCTCGTATTCCAGCCTTCGTCTCTTTTCAGCTAACGTCGATACTCGTAGAATCAATTTTAGTCTTCAGAAAATTCGTGTGTTCCCAATTCAACTTTCAGTGTTTAGCCTCGCCTATGATCGTCCTCGATTAGTCAAAGCTTCTTATCTAACGTAACGCCTAGACGACGGGGCTCTCTATACGTAAATGCACTCTGTACAAGTTCATTCGATCGAGTCGCCGAACCTCGAAAAAAAAAATTAGTTTTAAAAGTGCAGATTGCACTCCTTGCGTAATTTGTGCGATGCTTCGTAAATCAATGTCTCTATTTAAACTGTCACAGAAAAAAGATACTCGAAATACATTTTACATATAAATATGTGTAACTTCGCAGAGACAACTACGTATTAAAAAATTTTATCGACGTTCTACGAAGAACTCTGTCCGTTTCAAAATTCGACGACGCGACGCTTTTCATTCCAACAAGGTTTCGAGTCAAATCGTGTAGTTACATGTGGAAACTACGAGCGTCGATCTAAGCACTTGTGATCGAAGGATGTGGGTATCTTTAGGATCGCTTCCATCAAGCTACATACTGAATTCTCGGCGCTACTTGAGCGCTACATAGATGAAATATTATTAACGATGCGGAAAAAGTAACGGATGAATCGAAGCCGCTAAGTATTGAACTCAAGGCAAATATTTTCGTCGCAAATGCACTTCCTCTAGAGGAACGTTTCCGTATATGTAGATTTCGCGTATGCGTACGTATATGAGTCAATGTACTCATGGTGTGAATTTTCATCGCTGCTTATATCCTGAGGAGTTACAAAATATTATAAAAATTTCCATCTTGACAATTAAAAAATATCTATAAGATATTACATCTTGCACAACTATAACTATAGTTCACGGCTTTGCTCGGACCTGCGGTCCACAAACAAGCAGAATCAATCAATCAGTCGAGCGTTATTCTCGATCTGCAGAAATCCGCATTTTATGAAAAATGTTAAATCAACTCTGATGAATATGTTATAAATTTTATCCCTACAAAATTATACTGTATACAAAATTATACTGTATAATTTACAAAATTATAACACACTGATTGAAAGAACGGGAAATGAGAATATGCGAAGCAGTCGCTTAAAATATAGTCACCAAATTTTAACAATAATAAATAATATATTAATAATGTGTGTTTCATTCTAAAATAAATGCAAATGTTTGAAAGTTTGCTTTCGTTAAATTATTACTACGTTTGTAAATGTGTTTGAAGATTAATTAAGCGGATTTCTTTATATCGAGAATATTCGTATATACTCGCATTTCCTCCGGATGATCTCATTCGACATGGGAAATGAACTTGTTGTACGGAAGCAAAACACAGCGTGAATTTTTTATATAGATTCACAGCGATCATGACGAAACGTATTTATCTAATATGTACAAATCTGGGCTGCGAAAGGATTTCGTGGTTAATCGTCTCGAAATATATTGCATTCGAATTCGTTTCGAAATAGCAATCAAAATGTGTTACGAAAGTTTCACATTCAGATTATTCAGCGATGATTTTTGTATTTCGATTGTTAAAGAATTGAAACTTCCGCTGCTCTCGACTTTCTTATTCAAACGCGCGACGTTAGATATTTATATCTATAACTCTTTTTTACAAAATTTCTTCCTAAGATAAAATTTACATTCTCAACACTGATAAGCGATATTGGCGCGATTATTCGCGTCGGCACCAAATCTCGTGCGAAGCTTCGAGATGCTTCAGAGAGAGGCGGATAAATCCGTATAAATATGTACCTATCTAAGACTTTTAAGTATTAAAAAAGACAAACGAATATAGCACATGATCGTATCGTGCTCAAATCAATCATGTTTCACGACGTTTTCCTCCAATAGATTTATCTTAATTGGTACCAATTTGCAACAAAATATTTTATAATATAATATCTCAATTTATATAAATTAAACTTTTTGCATTAATCATTTGCGATATAATATTCTGGTCAATATAATCAAGATTTAATACTGTTTCACACATTTTCCTATGGTAAATATAAGCTTTTATGGAAACTTATATAAAAGATTGAAAAGTAACTTTTTTTATTGTATTTCTTCTGTTAAAAAATCTTATTTATAAGATAAAATATGTTGAAATTGATACCAACTAAGAATATGTTATATACTATTATTCAATCACAAAACTCAGTTTTCAAACTACATTCTTTGCCGATTATACTTATCTATCTAATGTTTAAATGACAAATGATCAAACAAAGTAATATATGCAATATTCATAATCAACAATTCGATATTTCGCAATTTTCATAGATGCATCAATCGCAAAAAATGTGCCAAATGTACTTATGCCCTTTAAATTGCGGCGACTAGAATAAAACAAGCGTACGCAAGTAATATTTTAACATAAGGAGTCGCGTACTTTTGAAAAGTTTTTCTACATACAAAAGAAAGAACAGCTAATTATTATTCGATTCTCGAAAGAACGTATCAAGTCCAATTCAAGATTACCCAATGCCTAGTTTATGCTAATTTATACAGCAACGTACACAATGTGCCGCTAATCAAAAGTGCGGTATTTGAACGCACCACGCACAATATATAGGAAAAATTCCTGATTAATTACTCTAAATAATGATTTGCCGATGACCGTGATCTATTCCGAGCTATTTTGGCTGCGAGAACGCCTGAAGAGATGTTCGTACGTTTTATTTAAGTATTAATTCTTCGGAAATATAGAATAAAATCGCATCGTCCTAAAATGGCAAATATTTCGCGTATGTACCTGTAAAATGGATCGATACGATCGATCTTTTTCTCTCTATTTTTTTTTTTTTTTTTACCACAGTCGGTCGGATCGCTTCACGTATTAGAATCGACGAGATAGCTGCGATGAGCAATGTCACGTGCTAAAATGTTCCCGTGACATAATAAATATTCTTCATTATTTTTTTAGCATAAATTAAAATTAAAAATTTAATTACCAGTACTTTTTAGCTAAATGCCGATTCATAGCGTAACGACGCTGCATGAGTGAAAACTTGAACGGCACTCATCGAAGGCTTCTTACAGTATTTACATAACGCCATTGGTGCGAAATGTGAATAAAAATATGCGAAGTTTGTCGCACGAAATAATTGGAAAATAGATTTTCAGAATTGTCTCAATTAAATGTTTTACGATTTAGTAAATATCAAGCCGATAGTGAGCGAGAGAATTATATGTACAATGTACATATTGAAAAATATAAGTACACTATAATATACATATTTTAAATTATACTTATAATTTCAGTCTATAATTATCCATAGAAAAGCCAAATAGTTTTTATTCACATCTCTGCTGAATATCTTATTTAATCTTCTCTTATCTCGATTAAAATTTGTCGAGTGATATAGATGGAATTGTCACTGTGTGTACAATTTGTATGTATATACAATGTATACTATGTACACAAAGCGCTTTCTTTGGTGTGCAATGTACGTGTGTATCACGTGTACTTTTGCTTCAACAAAACGTATAAACGCATCATAGACCGGCTAGCACGCCTGTGATGCCTATGATGCCTCGTTGACGCACCTGATCAAAATCGAAAACTTTCATAGGATTCAGCGCATCGATATCTTCTAATTTCGAGCCGCGTTGTCGTCTCATAAATTAAAAACTTCTCCATAACGTCTCGCTCCTACATTAGTTTGTCTAGTTTAATTACGTGATCGATGGTAAGTGTCACTACATCGATCGCTTAAAATCGCTTCATTAGCTAACATCCGTCGTCGCGGTCGACGACGGGTTCCAATTTCTACGATCAAATTCGAGATTGCCGAGCTGTGTCCATCGCGAATCGCTCATCAGCGATCGTAAAATTACGGCGACTACACGATCGACGATCAAATTAAAGTATCTATGATCAGCTGCGAAATTTTATTAAAGCTCCCTTGATTATTAACTGATTTAGCTATTAATAAAATTAGTTGCCCTCAACTGATCATAGGCCATTTCTCTAGACGATCATTAATTTTCTTCAATTGGAATTATAATGGTCATTATCATTTCCTTATAATTAAGCTCTATGAGAGAAGTCAAATCTTCGTGCTTCATAGATATCAATTCTCGATAATAAGAAATATTAGATTATCGCGTCGATCGCCGATCGCCGATTCGACATAAAGATTTGGTTTTGGGGCCCGAGAGGAATCGGTGCAGGGATTTAAGGCCCCAGGGCTCTTTTCACTCTATTTCGAGTGCACTTTCTATCTTGGTCTCCTCGTCCCACGCGATTGTCTCGCGCGTCTACTAGTGTCGTTGAGCTGATTCCACGAATGGGGAATTTGTCCTGCATATACTGCAATGGACAAGGACACCGGAAGATTATTTCGAATCGGCTAGAACTTCTGTTAAGATAATCGTTTGTTTAAAGGATTATCATGAAAACTACGCTCGAACCCTTAACTAAGCGTTCGCGGTAAAAATACGCTAATTGAAAAATCACACGTAAATATTGAAAGAAATCCATCCCCTTATCGCAATACTTTTAGTTTGGCAAATAATTCGTGTTCGTAAGTAGAGTCCATCCAAGATATAGATGTGTAGAATATGTATATATATGTGTGTGCATATGAAAATTTTCAATTAAAGATAATTAATTGGAATTTCTTTTAGCAAATATCTAATGATTTGATATTGTATAGAAATTATGAAAATAAAAATAAAATTGAAATTATTCAGATAATTTGTCAAATTATTTCTTCTTAATTGTACATATGTAAGACTTTTAAAAGAGGTTCGAGAGTAAGTTCTGCAATACTTTGCATGAAGAATGCAGTGTCGATTTGGTTGAACGTATGAACGACTTTGAATAGCGTATTTCACGAGGATTACCAAATGTAATCGGATGTGTGTGTGTGTGTGTGTGTGTATTTTCTTTCACAGGATTATTTCACAACAATATCTTTCTTTCGTATAAAGTATCATAAAAGATGTAACGTGCATCTCGAAACGATGCGTGCATTTTGTCATGGCCAGCAATTATTACGGTGAGCATTTGATACGTTTGGCATAGTACGCTTAATCGTTATAATGAGCGGTTGACGTGTTCCCTGTATACATAACACAGAAGAGCTCTTAAGCATATACGTCATTCAGGCAAGTACATCTCGATGGTATTTGTGCGTGAGAATAGTTCGGTAGTTGGTATGATCGATGAATGGCATAACTCTGCAATTGTGGGTGGCATCGTCAGAGTGATACGCGTTCGTGACATTGATCGGAGGATTAATCGAACGATAACGCGACGTACGAAGATGAAGATATGTTTCTGTACATAGATAATGTGTGCGAATTGTGAAATTTGTAATGTGCTTATGAAATTCATCCAGCAATACCCAAGAACAGCGCTTTTTGCTTTCGATTTTTTGCAGTTCGACGATAAGAGATTTAGATATTAACGAAATAGAGATATCTTAATAATCACATGTGCATGCTACCGATGACAATAGCATATCAGAAGAAGAAGAAGAAGAAGAAGAAGAAGAAGAAGAAGAAGAAGAAGAGAAATAGAAGAGGTTTCATTGCTTTATGATCAAAACCGTCATTGTTAATCCATTATTAATAAAGTATAATTATACAAGTAAGTTAATCGCGAATGTTATTAAACTATTAGCAGTGTAAAAAGGAATAATAGCAGCGTATAATATAATAGTGTATTATCGTAGATGCAAGAAAGATTTCTCGGAAGATAAGGACGCATGTTCAAAAAATTTTCCAACGTTGAGTTACATCGCAATTAAAATCATGTTCTCTAATTAAATAACAATAAAATCTTGCATTGCGACTTATGCTTCTGCTTGTAGACAGCGCGAATAAAACTGCGAGCGCAAAATGTTTTCCGGGATTAATGTGCACGCTGCTGGCGACTGGTGGCGTATTGGTAGCGAGGTTTCTCGGTTGAACAGGTACGCGGAGATGAATCGTCGACGGTTTCGAGATCGTCGAGGTGCGTCCGGATAGAATCGATATATGGTAGCATCTTTTTTTTTCCTTTTTAGACTCATTGGTGGCGTGTGTGCTGTCAGCCGATCTGGATTTCTGTATTTTTCTTTTCTTTCTTAGCGTAGAGTAGCGCGACAGGAAACAGCCCCACTAACAGAGCGCAGCGATTTTATCGCGAGGTAGCGTTGCGCACTTCCTAGCATTCGGTAACGTTACCGGGAGGCGAGCCCGCTAAAGGGCGGTGGTGCGCAGGTGGGGACAGCGCTGAAGCGACAGGCCCCGGGGCCCCAGCTCCTAAATAGCATTAAGAGCGCGCGAGTCCTGCTGCTGGCGACGTCTCGAGGCACTACCGTAATCGACGCGTTCCTCCTCGTCGTAATCGTGATCCATGCGATCGCTCCGATCACGATCCATCCGCTCTAGCCGCGATCTTCTCGATCCGTCGCTGACATCTCTCGCTCCTGCGTTAGAGACAGAGAAAGATTAGATCTTAATTTATAAAGAGACATCCAGCCTTGCTCAAGCGAGATTGATTTTCGCATTATTTTTACATATCTATGATTTTCTTGAAAAATAAATTTATTTTACTAATAACGAGAAGTGATAAAACCCGCAGGTTCTAAGTTACAAAGACCAATCAAATCCACCGTAAATGTTTATATTGTTACTGAAATACTGTGACAATATCTATAATTATAAATTTTTTATTTCTACTCTTAATTTTTTTAACAATGTAAAATTTTATTTAGCAGAAAATTGTCGATAATACAAATCCAAATTGCACTGCAAAGAAGCTAGCTACATATAACAACATCACTCAAACTCTACCCCTACAAAAAAATGAACGTCACTTAGGTCCTGGATCATTACTGTTGTAAGTAATACATATAAGGATAAATTATAGTCTGTTCAAAAATGAGTTTGATTATTAGTGAAAATAATACAGTTGGTAGAAATAAAAATTACTGACGTTGCGTTTTGTTTCTTCTACCAATAGACGATTTCAATTAGTCCGAGACGTTACAAAGATTTTCAAGTTTAAATTTGCACAACATTTCAACGTTACCGCTAGCTTGTAGTAACATTGCAGAAATAAATTTTTAACTTAGGTAGAAAATTAATAAATTAAAGTTGGTGTGTTTAAAAAATAACTAGCTAATTTTAAAATTTAAATCATTTTAAAATTATTTCAAATTAAAAGTTATTAATTTTATTATTTAACTTTTAATTTTTTAATTACCTATCTCTGCAAATGAGTTACAAAAGTGTTTATAACGCGGTGCGATGCAAGACCTTCCTAAAAGTCGTTGATCAAGAGACGGTAGTTTCGCGCAGCGAGAGAGACTCCGCATTACATTCATGCCGCCTCTGTTAAATGCCCCACTCGGGTTATTGACCGCGCGTAGTCTGGGCCGGCCTCCCCACTCTTCTCGGTCATTCAACTTGCCTGAGGCGCACGTGGCCGACGGGGCTCCTCGTGACCGAGAAGAGTGGGGAGGCCGGCCCAGACTGCGCGCGGTCAACAACCCGAGTGGGGCATTTAACGACGTGGACGTAATGCGGAGTGTCTCTCGCTGCGTGAGACTACAGCAGCGGCTTTTAGGGAGATCTTGCATCGTATCGCATTACAAATTCATTTGCAGGGTAATTAAAAAATTAAAAGTTAAATAATAAAGTTAATAACTTTTAATTTAATTTAGTTAATTTTAAATGATTTAATCATTAACTTTAATTAGTTATTTTTGAAACACATAAATTTTAATTTATTAACTTTTTATGTAAGTTAAAAATTTATTTCTGTAATGTTACTACAAGGTTTGCGGTAACGTTGAAATGTCCGCAATTTTAAACTTAAAAATCTTTATAATGTTTCAGACTATTTGAGGTTGTCTACTAATTTTACTGATGGAAAAAACAAAACGTAACGCCAGTAATTTTCACTTCTGCCAACTGCATTATTTTTATTTGTAATAACAAAACTTATTATCAAACAGAGGGTTAAATCATTCCAGCCAATCATTCCAACATCTCATGCTACTTAATCCATGCAAGCTCCAAGCAAAAAGAAAAGACAAAATAAAAAAAAGGAAATACGGCGCAAAGACTCCGACGTTCGAACTATCGTTGCGCAAGTGCGCAAAAATCGAGAAGTAGAAGAATGTACTCGTGGACTCATAGGCACGTTGCAATCTTGGATATAAATTACGCGAAACGATATAGATCGTGTACGATCCACGATGAAGATAAAGATACCCTTCATAACTTCTGTCCTCTCGACTTACGCTGCTATGTCGTTAATTTCTCTCTTGTTCTCTCTCTCTCTAACGTTAGATAATCTCTAGTCTATAGTCCTCTATTCTATGTGAGAAGGGTTGGTGAAGGGCTTGCGAAACATACCAAGTAAAACAAATAGGCTAGACTTCTAATTGAGACACGTTACAAATTTTGACTCAAATAAAAAAGTATAGAAATTATGAAAATATCAGTTATTTGTATAAAAACACTTGAATCGAAAATCAGAACATAACAGACTTTTAAAATTAAATACATGTAATATATTAATGAAATGTAGTAAATTTACAGCCTATCAACTTTTAATAATATACTTGGTACAAATAACAAAATAGAATATAAATTTTATAAAGAAAGCATTGAATGATCTGTAATTAAATAGAAAAAATGATCGTGGTCAGAAGTTTAGCCGAAATTAAATTTTATTGGAAGGTGTAAAAAAATTAAATAGATGACAGTGGCGTAATTGCGCTAATACAGTAGCAATCAAATAACTTCTACAACTCTAACAACATTTAAAATTATTAATTTGTATATTATTATAATTAATAAAATGTTATAAAAAATTTTACATTATAAATAGAAATCAAATCATTTGTAATTGAAATATTTGTATATACAAAGCATTTAATTCCATGTTTTTTGTTAAATATGCAGTAAAATTGAAATAAAACCGTTAAGATGTTAAAAACTGGTTATATTCAAATTTAGAAAATCATATTTTCGCGCGCTTGGTAAATTTTTGAATAAAATATGTACAAAATAAAGTTGTAAAGTAAATCATAAAATGTCCTTGATTGCTCTCTATGGCGGACTTGTAGTTACTCCACCGCGTAAAAGTAAAGTAATATAATGGGAAAACAAAAATTATTTTCTCTGCTCGAGAGAAATATAATAAAATCGGGTCGGTTCCGTGTTTCCGGGCCCATGCACCAAACCCATCTGTACTTACTACGCGCCTTTACAAAGGTATCCCTATCACACAGTCTCTCTAATTCTTTCAATCGCATTCGCACCCGGAATTAAACATTCACGGGCCGAAGCATAAAATTCGGCGGGTTTATGCCGACTAAAATCGCATCCGCGATGAAGGAGGCAGTAGAAATGGCCGCACAATGACAGGCAATGTCCCAAACTCGGGTCTTCTTGACTCGATAGTTTCTTGGTCTCTCGGTCACTGCGACTATGTCGCTAGTTGTCGTGTTTTCGGATGACTCCTGTGGCAGCCACCGCCTCCACTTTTACACGTAAACAAAGAGAACATCGGAGTCAGAGCTCGTTGCTGATGACAAGAAAGCCGATAATCTATACGTGCTCTCTCGGCACTTTCGTGAGTAAAACTTTTTTTTTGCACGTTGAATCAAACCGCACTGCGGCGTAGAGAGTTTAAAAAGTGATGACGAGTATAGATGATAGGTATTTGTGTGAAGGAAATAAATAACAGAGAAATTAGGCGTAATTTTCATTGCTTTTTTTGCCTCACGCGATCACGTAATCGCGTATAATAGCTTTGGCATTAATTTGGCGTAGTTTAAAAATACGTGTGGATTTTAAAGATTTCTTTCAAACACTCTTAATTTGATTACAATACAATGGAAGAACGAATTAAGCTGTAAATATTTAGACCTTACAAAAGTCAAGAGATTCCATCATGTCAAATATTTTGTAGGAAAAATATTATATGTTTGTTTAAAATATTATAATTTGTTTCCTCGGGTACTATAAATACTACAAAGTTTGCGCTTACAAGTTTCTGTATTTACATAAACTTCAAGAAAGAAATAAAAGTTTCAAATATTGAAAAATGGTATATAAAAATTTATGTTTTTTGTTTTTCTCTCTTTACATATTTTAATTAACATTAAATTACTTTAATATTGATAAAAGAAATCCACACGTGATAAATAGCGCAGTGTGCACGAAATAAGTTGCAATAAAATAAAATAAGCGTATTTAATGATTAAATACATTAAATGGTGAGGAAGGACGGTTTCTGCTGACGGTACGAAAAGAATTGGGGAAGCGATTATACACAAATAAAAACGAAACGTAGAATTTTATCCGCACTAACGAAAGAGATAAACGCGCCTCGGTCTTACTGCGCTGGGTACAAGTTCATATCGACCCGTACGTTCGATCCGTACATTGCCGCTGAAAAGAAATATAACGTCAGGATAAGGTGACATTGATTTGATGATAAACGATTATGCGATAGATGCAGAGACAGTTTTAGTCGACAGCATTGCTTCTTCGGCGGATGAGTGGAATAGAATGCAAAGTTAGAAGACTGCTAGATCATATTCAAATTAACATATCCTTATAAAAATTATTAATTATAATTATAAATAAATCGTAAATAAAGTTATAAGTAACATTAAAATTTATAAAAAATTATACATCATTATAATTTATGCAGAGAATTGGCAAGTACATTCATTGACATGAAAATTGCATTATGAATAAATATTAATCCCACATAACTAAAAATTTTTTTATATTGTGTAAATATATAATACTAATAAATACACAATTCTTTAAAGTTATTATTATTAAAAAATAGAACATATTAAAAAATGGAACATTGGTATATCATGTGAGAAACTGCTTTATTTCGTGCGTGAGGATTTAATGCCATGCTACCATAAAAGAAAATCTTAAATGTATGTAATCAGTAATACAATGTATAAAACTTATAACTGGTAAAATTATACTAACTAACCTAGTTTCTAGCGAGTCTTCGAAAAGGAATTCTATTTTCCAACACGATTTCATGCGACGTCGACGTGCAGTTAGCAAGCTAGATGTATGCTAGGTGAAAGAATACAAAAAATAAGAAATACGAGAGTGCAAAAGTGTATTTAAATAAAAATGATGGGTTACCTCTTCGATAGTAAGGCTCATGAGGGGCACCTGAGAGGACAAGAAGAAAGTATCGATTGTTAGTGGCAAATTGGATTTTGTTAGATTTTTGTGAAGACTAGATAATGTGAACAAGGGCCAGGATATTGAAAAAAGGGCATCTCGAGGCACGTAAAACATAAAGACGGATTATGTTGTATTAAATATGCAGTTATATATAGATGTTTATGTGCGTGTTAATAACATTTTTTAGAATCATTTTTCCAAGATATTCTGAATAAAATGATAATTTTCTCGAAGCCAATATTTCAAACCCTAATTAAGTTTTAAGCATTGCCAAATATGTTCATAGAAATAGAGTCTGACTTGCGGTCAATAGTGCCAAAGACGTCAATCGACGCATTTGCGCGATTTACGCGTCGATTTGCGTCGTGCACGCCAAAAGCGATAGACCGTCGTAAATCATCGTCGGTTTTACATTGTCCCCAACGTCTCTCAAAAGTTTTGGACCGTTTCCACAAAACCATTATCGAATGGTCGAAGTATTGGCTCCCGAGTATCGCTATTCTAGTCGTGCTATTTAAAATCCTTCTATTGTCCCGAATTCCATTATTGTTCGTGCAAGATGAAAACGTCCTTGACCGATTTAAAATACTCTGTATTTGACATGTGATTATCCCGACACGCAACGTTTGGTTCTCGCGACACAGATCTATCCGTCGTAAAATAATTCGAACTTAATTATCTTATATTCAGTTAGAAATGTATAGATTTGCAAATCTAGAAATATTTCAACATTTGTAAATACGATTAATAATCTAGGATTTATCGAGACAATTGTGATACCTGATGGCACGCGTTGCGGGTACGTGTCCGCTGGTGCATCGGGTGGAGGCATGACGCGTGGCACCGTAGAAAAGTCGGGTGGATGCGTCGCCCTCCAGTAAGCCTCCAGGTACTCGGCCACATGTTCGCATGCCTCCTCTAATTGATTTTCGTCCAGGATGACATCGAACATCTCTGGCGGAGCCTGCGCCAGCTTTTCCGCGGCCACCATTTGTACGTTAAGGTGACGAATCTGCGACTTTCCTCGGGTCTTGATCAACCTCTGCAGAACCTTCGGCGAAGAAATCTTCAAGTAAACGATCGTGGGCGCCAGACTAGTTTTCGCCAATTGCGCCGGATGATTTACAGTGTCGCAGTCCAAAACAACCAGCTGGAATTATTATTTATCATTATTATTATATTAATATATTAGACACGCTCGGTTAATGTATTCGATATAAATTAACTCGTTGTATTTAAACTTTTAGTAAAAAATTCAAATTTGCAATATAAATATTTAATTAAGAAAATATGAAAGAAAATGATCTTTATTTTTTACAAACCTGAAGAGTTCTAGCAAGTTCAAAAATCCTTTCAATTTCTTGCTGAACTTCCGCTAAACAGCTACTCTTGCTGGTCGTCCGTTCCATGATTGCTCTTTTAGTTGGATTGTTCAACATGGATCTCTTCGCTAACGATATATCCGCCATTACCCTTGTGATAATAATTCTATAATCATAAGAATATTTTATGAATTAGTAAACATACAAGCAGATGAGTTTTAATATTAATTTTTCAGTATTTAACAAATTGTGCATGTTTAGTTCGCGTAGCGCATATTGCACACGCAACGCTAATACAAGTAGGTCAAACCAGATTTAGTTACGTGAGCGCATACGCGTAAAAAGAATTAATGGCAACGTCCGTTTTTTGTTGTTAGTACGAGAAAGAAAATCTCAGTCTATTTAGGATTAATAGCTGTTCGTTAGTCTCTATTACTGCAGGAAAAGGTCAGACTACGTAGGATCAAGATGATATATAAAGAACCGCGACAGACCTGCCTTCGAAGCGATGTTTGAGAAAATCGAAGAGCGCTTTCTGCATCATATCCGTCACTTGGTAACCCTTGAGCGATGGTCCGACCAGCACCACGGGCCTCATGGAAGGTACTACGTCGTAGGGGGTCGTCGTCTCCTGAAAATCCGAGGAAACAATCAGTTCGGTCAGTCGTGACGAGGCCCGCTCGCTAATATCGGCCCCAGGATAGTCTCACTTACGTAGGACTGCGTGAGCACGGTATGCAACATTGAAACATTGAAATCAGTTAATGGCCACGTCGACTTGACACATGCGACCTCCTGCACGGCCAAAGTCCTTCCCTGAACGTACGAACGCCCACGGGACATCCTCTTCGAGCACCGAAGGTACTTTGGCCAAGCAGCATGTTAGTAACTACGATATCGAGCTAAGGTATTAACAGCCTCCTAAACTATTTGTTTCGGCTATATTCTACCTTATGGTAGTGAACAATTTTTGCCGCGACACGCGGCCCTGAGTACGAATAATCACTGGTCGAATACTGTACGCGTAGTGACGGTGACAAAAAGTGATCAACAGCGTGTTAAAATAGTGAAAGTATTTACCAGTCGTTTCCGATTATTGATTTAGACATTCAATATTACACATAATATTTTTGTTACAAAAAAATTTCGTAACAAATAAAATACAAAAATTCCACAAACTATGGAGTCATAGAAATTGTAATAAAACAATTATTTAATCCTTTAATAATAATTTTATAAATAAAAAAATAATTTAGATGTAGTAAATCGTCAAAGCGAGCATGGGTTTTTCTTATCAAAATATGAGAGAATGCATCGAAATTTTGTTAAACCTTTCACATGCCATTTAACTTTTTTAAATATCGTAAAAAAATTAATCACATTAAAAATTTTTATCTCACTATAGCATTTTAGAGACTAAATATGTTTAATATATATATAATATATAAAACAATTATTGTATTATAACATGAATGACAGAATTGCATATTTAACAACTTGCCTTATGATTTATGATCTCACGCATTATAATTAGTAAACCAAGGACAACTAAATGTGTGACAAAACATTTAAATCGATCATCTTAAAGCCGATGATACCATAATAACTTTCAAACATTAATTTTTTTATAAAACGTCAAATATTTAGTAATAATATGTGTTTACTTTCTTACAACATATATATTTTTACAAAACCTTTTAATATGATGAAATAAAAAACAATATAATACAAAAATAAATTTTTAAAATCTTGTAGTAATTTTGTTCGTCTTGCGGTCTAAAATAACTTTACCATCAATTCATCTCGCGTGTTTCTTACGTTTCTTTGGCTCATAATATGTACTACGAGTATCACTCGATATTATAAGGCAAGAAGTTAAAAACATAATTCTATTTACATTCGTGCGGGGAAGAGAATAAAATTAATCTAAGGATCTTATATTTGGAGTTGACTGGTAAATTTTAGCATTTTAGACAATGTCCATATGAATTACTCACCGAGTCCTTGGCACAACATTATCTCAAATTTTTTTACAAAAATTTTGTTTTTTATGTTTTTTACATTCAGCCTGAAAATTTTCTAATAAATTTTTTGTTTGAAAATATTGTAAAATAATGCTGCTGGGAAAATTGTTTCAATATGAACAGAGTCTGGTGTTAAAGATTGTATATTAGATAGAAACATTAAATAGGATTGTCTGTACGTCTAACTAGCGTGAGAGAAACGCATCATGCTATTGGACATCGCTATTATCTGAATCGTAAGAAAGAGTGTTTTTAAATAAACCGTGAGCAATAATCAATACTGTAGCAAACAATTCTAAAGTTGTCAGACATTTTTTTCAACATAGTATGACATCTATTATTGCACATGACATCATTGAGCTTCACGCCAGTGGGCGTACAGCGCCTACTTATCCAAGTGTAAAAGCTCAAAAGGTGATAAGCTGTGCGCGTGGTGCTTTAAATATTCGCGATAGCGTGGCACGTCGAGCGTTTACCGGCTTCTTGAAGAAGTTCTTTCGCTTCTCCTTAGCAGGTGGGGTCGTCAGGGTCGCCTTGCCGGGTCGTACGTTCCCGACACTGTCGCTATCGTCACCTGTCGAAAGATAATTGGGGTTACTCAAAATCTCGTCTGTGTCACAGGCAATTGACGAGTCCCTCTTTCTCTCAAAGAAGCTATTAAGAAGCACTCAACTGATGTGATGCAGTCTAGATATAATTCGCTACTTTATGCTTGTGTCTCCGCTTATAGCAGCGGCTATCAAAGTTCAGCAGCTAGCTACAGTAGTACTAAGAGACGCATGTGTGTGTTGATGAGTTGCACGAATACGGTGACTTACTCGATGACTTTAGCAATGAAATGAAAACTAATAGGGCGTGTGAAGCGACAGCACAGTAGTGAGCAATTTTTTTTACGCGAGACAGCAAAAATGGAGAAGCTCGTGTCTCTGTGTAAATCGCAAGGAAGAGGAATACCAATACCTTGACATTAATTTAACAGAATACGATAACGTTAAATTTTACAAGTTCAACTAAAAGTTTTATATTTATAATGTCAAACGTCTATATTATTACTCGCGGGCATGTAGTTTTGTTCACTTGCGAACTACACAGAAGTTTGCTTCGGTCTAAAGTTTTCGGGGCGATATAAGCACTCGAAGCTGGTATGTCTCAAATAGTGGAATACTTAGGGTCTCAAGCGAGTGTTATTCGTCACATTTTTTTTGTTTCGACCGGCCCGTAGCAACGATCCGTCCGCCTGTAATTTCACTGTCGAGGATCAAGCTGAGAAAGTTCCCGATCAGGTATACCGAATTCGGATATACCGTGAACTTTGGGGGGGAAAGAAAGAAGGACGTGCTAGGATACCTGGCGTAGGTGGTGTGGAACCACGTGAGGGCATACCACTCTCGCCAAGGTTCCCTGAAGACCCTCCTCGCGTCGAGTAGAGGCCCTTCGTGCCACGCGCGGCGCTCGCCTGTAACCTTAAGGCCTCCAGCTTCACAGGTGACGGGATGAAGCCCACGTCGCAATTCTCTTTCACGAGCCTGCCGATCCACCAATTGTTATCGTACTTCTCCTAAAAAAAAAAAGAATTTATTTATCATTGAAGAAAATTTTAGAATTTTGACAGGCAAGAAATGTACGAGATAGAGAGAATATGTGAGGATTCGTACCTTGATGTGAAGAAAGTCACGGACGTCAAAGCTGACGGCCGAACCGTGGACAGGTGAGTCATCGTCGACGGATCCGTCATAGCTCACGTTAGTCCGCACTGCAAACGCTACCGGCTTCGTCTGAAACGTACAAATTGAAAAATTGAAAACGCGCGTATTTATTTTTCCAATCAGTATCTCAATTTATAGATGCTGACGTTGAAATTTTTATTTTTTTATCAATCGCGCGATGCGCAATCTACAATTGTGTAATGAAATATTTAACGTTTAAAATAAATCGATTTTATCAAAACGTTAACGTTATTTTAAAATTATTTAATTTACATACTTTTATCCGTAATTATTTTGTAAATCGGACTACAATTATCAACCTCGACGACAAATGCGGTGTCGTCTCGTACCATTGCGCTTAGTTACGTATCATCGTTCCCTTGCCCGTGTTATCGACTTTTCTATCGGGTCACGGTGTAGCTCCTATATCGCGACGTGTACATAAACACGTATAACTATATCGCGTGTATGGAATGGAAAATAAAAGCCGGCCACACCGGCAACGAGCTTCACGGCCGATCGACACATTGTCAGCTTATGCGTGGACGCATTTTGCTAGTGACAACGTCGTCACTTCAATAAAGAATAAAAGAGTATTGCGGAGCTTTTTTCATTTTTATTACGACGAGCTCTATCCCTCGAAGGTCGTCCCTCGCCAATCAATATCCGTTCACTGTTAAGCCGAAGAAGACTGAGCCGATCAGATCCTCGCATTTGACGTCCGTGCTATTTCATCCGCGTTTACCGGTTGATCCTACCATCTATCGTTATATAAGTGAAAATTTTCGCAGATTTAATCCCTTACGCTCAAATATTTGCGAAGGTAAATGTAACACAATTTTGTAACATGACAGAGAGAAGAAAGAGGGGTATATCATATTATAAATATTTGATCATAGTTATCATACTTCGTAATTAAATAATAAATAAAATTAAATCAATACATGCTGACTAACACAAATAGTAAAGTAATAAGTCTTTAAGATTAGCTTTTAGTGTCTCTAATAATATTTTTTATGAATTTATATAAATTTTCCAATTTTGTAAACCACGCCAACAATTTTGTTGGTCTTAAAACACAATTATTGGAATAATATCACAAAATTAAATTGATAAACAACTTAATAATAATTATGCTAAAAATCTTAAGATACTACAAAGAATTGCGAGAAATCGCAATTGGAAAAAATATTAATCCAGCCAGCGTTTGAACTTTACTTTTGTGATAAAAGTTTAGGTGAACAAATATTTTCACTTAAAAACCAAGGCTTAATAAGATCACGATTAGCAAATACTGTCCGCACGTGGTACAATAAAAAGTTATGAATGAAATTCACTTCTAATAAAGTCAAATGATCCATGAAATGTGTCAATACTTTGAAAGGTGTCTCGCGCGTGCTCCTCGTAAAACATTCCTCGATACGTGAATGCTGACGTTATTGCCGCATTTAAGCATTACTACCGCGTTAAAGCCGTAGCATTCGTGTGGATCATAGATCGTATTTTTCCATGGATTTATTTTCATAGCTCGTAGTACGGGCGCGAGAAGAAGTTTCGCGAAGTGTCTGATTGGCACTTCGCCGAGTCCCCTCGTCTCTTTTTCTGTCACTGTCTATCTTGAAATTACAGACCCGTCCACAGTTATCTCGCATCTCATACAAATTCATGATGTTTATAACGCGGCGAGGAAATATGACGGCGATGATGAGACACCCACTCGATCGATAAACGATCGGTCCAGCACGCGCGAAAAAAAATGTAAGAATGGCACGAGGCTGCGAGAGCGGAGCAAACTGGAACGAAGGATCAATGACTTACTCTGGCTTTTTCGAGTTGATTGAGGGCCTGCCTCTCCTTCTCGCGTCGCAAGCTCTCTTTCTCCTCGTCCAGCGAAAGATCCGAGCTCGGCTGCGAGTAGTTTGAGTCCGCCGAGCCCTGAGAGAAATCAGACAAGTCATCCATTAAATTCGCGAACTTCAGTACATGGAGAACAAGTTTTGGGAAACTTAAAAAACATTTTCTTTTAAACAAGTATTAATTAGAATTGTTTATATTTGACATTAATTTGAAATTAATAATTTTGTGTAACGATGATCTTAGGTATTGTTAGAACTCACTTAACTTTTGACACGAAATCTCGAAAGTTTCACGTAAAATTTAAATAAGGATTATCTTAAAGGAAATTTTTGATTTTATTTTAACACCAGGCTTAATTTTAAATTAGTTCAATTTATCCCTCTACTGTAATATATATACAATGTTGCAAGTAATGTATTTTATCAATCCATACTAATACATGTTGAACAATAATAATATTTGACTTTAATCTTGATTTTAACAAAATCACCTAGTGAGCTTTCTAAATTTATTAAAACCTATAAATATCTTCCATATTGATCTCTCAAATCAAATATGTCAAAAAAGTCTCATCCCTTGAAAATAACAGCATTTGTTTACTCTGTGTACAACGTTAATTGTGACTATGTCCGCAAGACCGTGAATGATAAAGTGTCCTACGACGCAGTTCATTACGTTCATCGCGCCCTACAAGTATCGACGTAGATTACCTTGTAACAAAGGAAATCAGTCTAGCAAGTTAATTAGTTCCTGTTAAAATTAAATGAATCGATTGGGCACAGGAAGGAAGACTTACGCACGCTCGATGCTCGTAGTCATAAGCAAGAAATTGAGACATTGATTAGCATATTAATGAGAGAAGTGGTCTTATTGATTTATTATTTTGATTAATTTAATATTATGGATATTGCTTGAGTGTCAAATACTTATATCCACAAATATGATTACGTGTTCAATGTAGCAAATTCTTACAGGCTCCAAAATTTTTATTTTAAAAATATCTCTTTACATATCTGTTAGATATTATTTTGCTTAAAGAACATCGCTTTTCAAACAGAAGATTTTACTCAAACATTATTCCGCTTTCTTATTTTTCAATTAAAGATCACAATAAAAAATGTTATTCAGTCACATTATTCAGTTTCTCTACTCTGTAGAATTATATTATAATTTTTGTTTAATTATTCAATCAGCATTTTATCTGTCAGCTATTTCAACCATAAGATAATAAAGATGCATGGATTGCTTCCATGTTCTTCTTTCCTCAAAAAAGCTTTCTGACGAATGAACTCACTCGGTTGACATGTCGTAGCCATGCCAACGACCTTTACAACCATGTTCTACTCTTATAAATGTATAAATATCTATATATATATGTCGATATGGGGAAAAAAAACTCATCCTAATATTTATAGAACAGTGACATGTTTGATAGGAAAGATCGACACAAAGAAAGTATATCATAATAATCTAAAATAATATTACAGTTGTAAGACATTATACTTCATAAAATGCCTCTCTAGAACATTATGTTGTGTATTCTAATTTAACTTATGTTTCTTTCTCTAAAATCTTCTATTGTTAGCTTGTAAATTGTATAAGGCTCGAAATAATCATATAAGCATATATATTAAATTTACATGTTTGTGAAGTTATTAGTAAAACAGGAACATTTATGTACGCATATATTATACTTTTAACTTTTGACATTTAAATGATCACATAAAATTGTAACGCCTACCTGTTTTTTGAAGATCTTACTTTTAATTTTGCTACACATTCTTAATTGGAAAACTTAGTTGCCGAAAGCGTTCGCAAGTATTTCACGTTATTGCACAAGAAGCGTCAATATTTGTAGTCGCTCGAATAATCTAAGAACTGAGCGTAGACCTCAACATAAATATCGATTCAATAAGCAGTCGAAACGGTTATTTCGAGTTTGTGTTCACAAACACAATTCAAATCGTCCTGTTTACTCGAAAGAAGAATAGTTTCAGAAAATAATTACTGATAGTATATAGCTCATGTACAAGAGCTAGCTGTTTCAAATATTAACATTTCATTTATAGTAAAAAAAAAACAAATTAATGTAAATAAAATTCTGTAATGCGGTCAGGTAAAAAACGGACTTCTTTTCAACTGGTATCGAAAAAAATTGCAAATTCTACACTCTAAAGTGGAAGCTTCCCTATATAAAGTTTCGTCAGTAACATTTCGAAAGACACTTCGAAAGATGTATCGCAAGTGACGGAGGTGCACCAAGGATAAAGTCTGTAGCTCCAAGGCCAGTAGAGTACAGCAACCGATTCTACAGAGCTTGATTTCATACTAAATAAAGAAAGTGAACCTCGATCGAGCGCGTGATCGATGCAAATCACTGCGCTGCAACGATGGCACGGATGATCGCCTTTGCTTTACGCCACATTGCCTAATACGAGCCTTAAACGATACGCTGCGAAATATCCCATACGTCTAGGAAGTGGCGCGTCTTTGACGCGATCGAACACTCTTCCTTGCGCCTCCTTGCTCAAAGTACGGTCACGATAATCCGTTATTTTTACATGGAGACCTTCCTCGCTACGTGGAGTCCCCTGATAGGTTTAAGTTTAATTACAGTTATCCCTTTGAAGAGGGGAAATAAAAAGATAAGTATTATTATTCCACGAATATATTTCTATTTATAACAGCCTTGCGAAAAGTGATAGGTCAGAGAGGTCGAAAGAAAAAGAAATAATAAACCAGGAGCAAATAGAGAATAGAGAATAGCACTTTTAGCTTTTAAAAAAGATAAAATTAAAGCAATAATCAAAAAATAGAATGACGCAGTGTGTCAAATGTTATTAAAAAATAACGCCGTGCCAAACCTTGCCTATTTTGATCTAGATATTTTAATTTAGTAAATAGAATAGTACCTGTACCGTTAACATTAACCTAAGGAAAAATGAAATGTTCCAATTCCTCCTTGTTCGTTGCGCAACGAAAAATTAGTAGGAATCAGTGTTTGTCAGTGTACCTGAGTGAATAGCTTGTTGTAGCCAGAATTGTGTTGATTGTACCCGATCATCGCCGGGATTCACCACCATGGATGCCAGGGCTGTTCTTCAGATGGTGCTTAATCCACCTTCGCTCCGATTCGAAGCCGAAATTTATCAAACTAATGCTCTAAACTCTCACTTAGTCCATGCTACCGCATGGCTACTCTCGTCAAAGTGCTTGTCTATGTACTGATATTTGAATTCATTAGTTTCGCCGCTACGCCATGCTGAATGGCGTAGTGGTACACGGTTTCGAATAACTTTCCTCAGGTACGTCGTAACTCAAGCTTTTTTCGCTTTCGTTTGCAAGCCATCCAAATACTTAATCTTGATCTATTTCTGAGAGGTCGTCATCATCACCCCATGATGACAAACTGCAATGCGTCTCGTGTTCATGGCAAACAATAAGAGATCCGGTTCGAAATATTCACTTTTTTAAAAACCCTCTGCAAGATAGAGTGTTATTTTGATTTTGTTTTGAGTGGACTGTATAAACGTGTAATAAACAAAAAATACGAATCGTAATGGACGAACGCAGGCGTAATTTACTAAGACAACTAAGAAAAGATAAAATTCACAGCTTGTATGTATTGTTTGCCAGTATCCATAAGTTGCGAGTGACGCAAAAAAAAGCTGAAAATAGTCTGTTCTAATATTCTACTACTTCTTGGATAAAAAAAACTATTGAATAATATAAAATTGATTTTAAAAATGTGTTATTCGATGAGTTATTGAACAGACGCTTAAATGCACATATACAAAATAATAACAAAAAAAATTTTTTATTTAATCCTTTCCTTTCAAATAACTTGTGAACTTTAAACTATTAAAGTTGTTCTCTCTTTTTCATAGTCCAAATATTTAGTGAAACATTTTATACTGTATTGAAAATTCTATCGGTAATGAAAAATTTTCTGTCCCAAAGTTCAAATGTTAACCATTAGAGACAACTATCATAGACAGAGCGCAGCTATAAATATATTCAAACAGACTAGATTTTTTAATGAACAATTTACTTACAATCAGTAATAGATGTTCGAGAAAGTTGTCTTTTTCTATAACCTAATTATAAGAAATTTTTTAATATTATATATTTTTTATTGTTTGCTCTTGTAATGTTAAATAATTTTTACAAAAATATGTGTTTTTTCTAATAGCATATCTTAAAAATGATATGTAACTTTCACTTGCATGAAAAATGTTCCTATGTTATTGATATCAATCTTCAATAAAAATCTAAAGCTTTTCTTTTTTCAAAAAAAGAAACAATAAGATTTTTAGAGCAATTCAAAATAATTTTTTTATTTCAAAAATTTAATACTTATTTTTAAGACAAAAGTGTGTAATAATAAGTGAAATTTGGGTCAGTTATGTAAACAATTTGACTGTTTCGTCGTTATAAAATCTATGTATGTAAAATCTTAATTTTTCATATTCCATAATTGTTCTTTAAAAAAATGTTGAAATTTGCTTTGAAAGTCGTTTCTAGGTAGAAGTCAGCCAGTAAATTTAGCACATTATTGACTTCTAGGTCTATATATTGCAACACGCTATCATATAAAAATGTATCGTACAATATTCTAAAATTAGGCAAGCAAAACGAAACAAAATTGAACCATTCCCTATAAATCTATCTCTATTCTGCAGTTGACCCGGCCAAATTTGCCTGTGAAGAAAGCTTGGAAGAGCGACGAAGAAGTTAATGCCACTCCCTAAAATTGTCTGCCCTATATTGTCGAAAAATATATACGAGCACGAAGCATCAATAAATTACGAAACAACGTGATATGAGATGGAAGATAAAAGTATCATACATCAACGTTGACGATAATGAATAATAAATTGTATCATTGTTTCTATGTTAACAAGATACTTTTTACAGAAGATTTTATACGCTTAACTGTTGCCAGGTAAAATGTAATTATTATTAAAGAGATTATATGAATACATTGTAAAATTTTAAAACAAAGAGAAAGAAGTTACCAATTCTTGGAGGCATTATTTTTACTAACTCCAGGTGATTTTCAAACAAAGATTGATAGAATCATTGTAAAGTTTAACTATAAAGTAATGTCACATTGATAAACTTGAGTAATCACGGAAAATGCGTTTAACGCGAGTTCAATCTGCCATTTCTATATAACTCAAATGATATTAAGTTTCACTGCTTGGAGCACACGATCAACTTCTGTTCCATTAAAACATTCACTTCATAATATTCGTAATTGATTGGAAATTTCATTGACTATGCAATTTGATAATTTTGTTAGGTTTATATGGTATAAAAACATTAAATTTCGCGACAGGATATATTAATTCTGTTCAAGCGAATTATTTATTGCAATAATCTATTTGATCCATTTTCATTATTAAAAATTATCGAAGACACTAATACTATATGCTACAGAAAATAAAAGAATAATGTAGACATTTCCAATTATCTAGACTTCTTTTAAATAAATTATTTTTATGTGCCCTACATTATCATCTCTTATCTCTCTCAAAAAAATGTAAAAAACAGTTCCAAAAAGATTTAGTACAAATTTCAATTTCAATGTATTATAAATGTAACTTAAACTCATTTCATTTGTAATATCATGTAAATCATAAATTACTAATAATAATTACAAAGAATTTTTTGTTTATAAAAACTTATAACTCTACAAATTTTTTTTTGATGAGTGTGAATTTAAAACTAATCGTGGTGTGAAGAAATAAAATTTTTCTATGACAGTACTAAGTACTTCAAATTTGCTGAGATTCACAATGGATTCACAATGTGTTTTTCTATTTCATCTGACTGACTCGTTCACGGCTTTAAAAACGAACTTTTCAATTGATTATCTTCGTAGCTGAAAAGTCCTCAAGACAGATGAGATCGGAGGTCGTATTCAATGATGCTTACGTAAATCAATTTTTTACATGCCGCAATTAAAATTTTTTAAAGACCGATTATTGGAAAATCTCAATTAAACAGATAAGACAATCATACTCAATTGACGTTATTCTTACATACAATTTCGGTATTAAGCAAAAATTTAAGACAAATAAATTTTAAGATTTAGCAATTCACTAATTATTCGATTTAATTTCCTGTTGTTGAGATGAAAATTCTTGTAACTGCAATATATTTTAATATACTTTCTATAAATATTTAAATTTTTAGGAGAATCAGTTTAAGTACAATTTATGATAAACATTGCTTTGTTATCAATATAATGCATTTTCTTCAAACGAATCAATGTGACTAACTTTGTAATGTAGAATTTTCTAAGAAAATTTTGTTTTACATTATAGAATATTATTAAAATAAATGTGTAGTTAATATAAATTATGTTAGCCAGCAATAAGGTGCATATTGGAGAATTGGAAATTTAATTTACCGCCTATAATTTGTCTAGAATGTTTCAAAGGGAGAGGCTTTCACATTTCTCATTTACTAAACGTGCCGCGCCTTTGAAAAAAAAAAATATGACATAATGCTAACATTCCAATTAAAATGGAAAAATAACAATTGAATTAGAGTTGTGAAGCAACTTCAGAAGAGAATTACATATGAAACGTTAGCACGCAATTTTCCCCGTTCGCCTCATCTATCTCTCTGAATAATTAATTAATTCATAGAAATAACTTTTCAAACAGTGTTATTAGCTTTGTCAGACAATCAAAAGTACAATTCGTGGAAACGCAAAATTGACTGTTGAATTATCAATTTCATCTTGGATAATCGATAGTGTTGACCCTCTTAGAAATCCATGCTTTCAAATTCGTAGTCCGATTGAAATTATATTGTCGACCCGAAAATCATATATTAATAAAAACAAAAATTAAAGAGAGAAAAAAATATAATTATTCAAAAAATTATAAAAGAAACTTTATTCAACTGATAAGAAACTTTACTCAAATGATAAGCGAAAAATAAGAAAAATATCTGTAGTCTATTTGGAAATGTATCAAAGAGTAATTTACTATTTTACTTTAATATTTCAATCAGTACAAAGGCTTTGAAAACTTTACACGATACATGTTCCATTTACGACAATGCACCACTTTCTTATAAACTTTATCTTCAGTTGCTAAACAAACAGAACGAGTGACAGCCATTATAGAATCCGTAATAGCAATTTAGTTTTTAACATTCTTCTAAATCATTCAAAGCTTTTTCCTTCTCTTTTTGATAAGTGTACGAGATATTAGACCAAAACCCAATCACACTTCGCAGATCAATAAGCCATCTTTCTTTGAGCCATTGCCCCTTTGCTAATCTACAAAAATAATTCCCACAAGAAACGTTTACGAAGTGTGGCAACAATATTATATAGTGGATAAAACTTATTTCACAAATCAAAATTTTTTATCGTGACCCGCGCTAAAGTCGCTAAACCGATGATACACCACAGCACCGTGGCGCTTGAAAGCAGGTCAACGACATCATGCAACCTCGAGTGCAGTTACCACATTCCAATTCTGCTGGTCGATCGACAAATAGCTCCGATCGGCCTTGTCAATTTTCACCTGCAGACGCCTGCGTTCGTCCTGTTATTCTCATTCCATCGTCCACACCGTAACCCCTTTTTACAAACCTTCTCCCACAAAAAAATCCTAGCACCAAATAGATCACGTTTTCTCATCTTGACAATCTTTCTTTTTCTTCAGCATGAGGGAGCACCTTGTTTCAAAAATACTAAACTTGTGCACCACGTTCTTTCCAATACGATCACTGCGATTTCACTAAGTGTTCTCCGAAAGAAATTCTATCGGGAAGAATTTCCAAAATTTTTTCGATCGCGTTGAAAACAAAAATCATCCCCTAAACGAACCCGGCTAGGTGCATCACGCTAGTTCGCGAGCGCGGCACGCTATCTTTCATCCCCGTGAGCCTTCACTGCTGCGAGCCTACGCGGTAGTGGTAGATGCGGTAAACTGCGAGAGCGATGATCGGAGGTGGTGCACGGACTGACTCTACATGGTTCTTGCGACCGTGTGCGCCTTCTGGCCGGGTCGCCGTTTCTCTGGCAATGCCATTTTGTGACTCGTCCGTACGCGGGCGCCACTGAGGATGGTCGGACGACACCCCCGTGTACTATATCGATCCGAGGGGTGCTCCGTTCTCAGCTCCGCCGCGTCCTCCTCCGCAAACCACCCGGAGTGCGACCCGCACGACAACGCCAGGCCACTGCACCCTGACGGCAACGTGTCCTACCCGGTGTATGTGCATACAGCGTTACTCAAGAATAACTGACCAATCGTAAACAGGTCAAATCGCCGTATCATCTTCTTGCATTTATATCTATTTTTATTTAATATCACGTGATCTTTCTGGCCAAGTCAATAAAATTTTTTATTTAACAAGTCAATAAAAATATGATCGATATAACATAATATTTCTATAATATTTCTTGCCGGACAATACGACAAATTTTTAGTTTTTCTTGTTGAACAACTGTGAGGAATTATGTTTATCTACGTGGAATGAATCTTGCATGCTGATAATCATATATGATAAATAGCACGCAGCATTCGCTTATCGCTTGATCCCCTAATATGATCGTCCAGTTGGTCGCTTTTATTATCGTTAGCATCACGTTGAAATGAGACAATGCTGATTCCTTTTTAAAACCAATCGATTTTTATTCACGGTATAATCATATAAGTGTCCCATATGTTATAAACAGGGGAAATATTACAGATAAAAAGGATTATTACTCTTATCTCGAGCAACGTCGACCCACGGCATTCTTTGTACTATATGCATCATCTGTTGTAATACTGTTCGATCACGAATCATCATTTAATTTTCCCGATTGCAACCAATAATAAATTTTGTATAAATTGTTGCTCCAATACTTGAAACTATGTTATGAAAAATTATGCAAACAGCAACATTTTCAACTGATAATTATTCTCTTCCCGTAAATATTTTACATATGATTGTCATTAACGTGTGTAATAAAAAATGTTTTCCAGATGACTTTACAAATCTTTTAACAGCAACGACAAAAATAAAATAGCATTAAGTAAAAGTAGTAATGACAGAAAAATAACTTGTGAAGAATTAAGCTGTAGACAGTTTTATCTAGGTCATCTATGTAGGTCACGCAGGGTGCGTGCACGTGCCGCCCCCTTCGCTTTTAGTCTGCTGTCCTTCGATTCTGCAGTCTAAATTGCAGTCAACTCTAAAGGTTACTGCAGATATTACTTTATGCTCCTTTTTCCTCATATGTCACTATTTTCATTTGAGTTGGCTTCCTCCAAATTTTGAGATTTCTTTATTTGTAATTTTGATAAATTTAAGTTTTAAATTTTGTAAATTCATTACAATCAACAAGAAAAAGTAAATTCAAAAGTATTCAATCATTTTGTAGATAAAAGTAAGTATGAGAGCTTCGGGACACCCTGTAGATATATGCGGGGTAACAGCTTCGATCTCGAAATCGCAGTTCATAAATAAATGATCGGCGAACTATACGAGCGTGACGGCAACTCCTTTCATCGCGGTCACGTGGCACAAAAATAAAATTTAGGTGCATTGTGCTTGCAAATATAGAACGCGCATGCTCGCGATACGACTTGGTATTCGCTTTTATAAATATTTGTCTGCAATACAATTTTACGAAAAATCTAGCACTTTCCAATAGAGATATTATGATTAAAAATAAAGTATCACTTAGATGTTATCGATCTGTTTCACACATACGGGTTTTCGTTGTTCATTGTTATAGAATATAGAATATTCTTAAACTGACATTTTTATTAATAGATCTTTACTCGCATATTAAATAATTCAATCCCGATATTTTCTCGATCGACAAATATAAGAAATCTACCGCAAAACGTTTTGCCACAATTGCAAGAATTTTCAGTGATCGAAGAACACAGTTGTTATTTCAGTAGGGATTTGTGACACTATTTCAACTTTCGGCATTCGGTCGCTTTGCCTCGAAAATAGATCCGTTGCACAAATCATCATGTTAATCTATAACAACTAGAAATATTTTAAACGTATTTAATTTACCCTTCTTCTCCCGAAAGGCTTGTAATGCTCCCGCCTCATTGGGCGCCGTAAATGTGCCATCTTGAAAGATCAAAGTTGGTGTACAGCAGATCGAGGTGAACCAATAATATTGCGATGCTCGTTGTTCACCGAAGATAAAAAGAAGATATCACTCGCGTCTCCAGTCGACTGGAGCAGTTTTCGTCAGCTTCGCGAGTCCGTCAACTTCCGACGCGAGATTCGTCGAGTTCTGGTTCGGAGCCGCATTTATCACGACCTGCCGTCTGCCTTCATTTAATTTGCTCGACACAAATACACGTCACACATATACACACACGTTTCACGTGGAATAGATACATCGAAACAGTATCGCCGAATTCAACCACTCGATCAATGATTTAAGAAGCAAAGTTATCACTTTCCGCAATAATTCACGAACGGCAGTTTTTATGATTACTAATTAAATATTTGCAGTGGTTAGAACTGTTTACTGGATTCCACAAATACACGTTTTAAATACATCAATACATACATATACGATATGCATTTGATGCTACAATATTTACTATTAATATTTGCATTTATCATGGAACATATGAGCAATTCTCTTCGCTCTACATTTTAAATTTATGACGCAGTTTACTTTTCAATTTTATGATACAATTTAATACAATCTAAATAAATTCTGAGTTCATCGAACTTTTTTTAATTTGCAGTGTATTTTGATTTTTAAAACGTCCTAGTTTTCAAACTTTTCATTTTGATACAAACTGTCTGTAAAATTTTTTAATATTAAACAACATGACTACACATATTCGATAATTTCATTAACACGAGTGACATTATACCTCGGAGAAAATAAATAATATTTGTGACGTTGTGCTACGTCTTCTAAAAATCGAGAACTGCTGCTTTAGAGAATCGTCCAATCTTTGGATCAATGCCGACAAGTTAGTGTAACAGTCTGTGACATCTTCAAGAGTATATCAGACACATAAATCTCTAGCCCTGACCTTGACTCATCGGCATCAATTTTTAGCACCGAAGATAAAGGTGAAACTGTGATAAATTCTACTATTGTTATTGAGAAAAAATTAAGATTTTGAGCTGTATAAACGATCAAAACTCTTACCTTTAATTTTACGAAAGAGATTAAATTAAATTAGAATGAGTTATTGATTTATGTGTCCCAAATTAGCTTCGTTTGTCATAAGCCTTTCTGTCAAATTTGGAGACTATTTTGCTAAATAAAGTTAAAAATAATTGTAATTTTATAATAAATTATATATATATTGTTTTTAATAGTTCTAAGAAATTCAGAAAAATCTGGCCGTAAATTCGGCAAGCAATTCTGAGAACGTTAATCCTAATAATCGTGGTGATTAATCACTGTATTTTGTACACCTGTGCGAGGTCCTCGATCAATCTGCCTAACAATAAACCACTTTTCAATCATGCGCGACACGTGAAATTTTAACTTCACTATATTAACACCAAATCGATCACTTTGTTACTCAGCTTTGGAAGTGCAAAAGTCACATGTTTATTTCCTAGAGGGCTCTAGAACCCTGATCAAGATACATACTCGAGTTGTCGCATCGATAAAAAATCGGTTTGCGATCTACAAAAAGTGTTTTTTTTCCCGAGTTACAAATCCTATCAACGAATGATTTTTAGGGTCCGTTGCGAGACGAGCTCGGTGTGGATGTGCTGGTGATACTGGTGAGTCGAAGAGCTTTTAGAACGCACCGCGACCTCCTCCGCTATAAATAAAACGGCCGAAAACTCTGCCAACGAGACGAGCAGCGTCGATTCGCCGTAATTTTCCTTGTGGAATCTCGCAAAATTTTCTGGGAGTTAATGGGAGTTAGCCGAAATAAATTGTGTCACTAGCTTCTTCGAATGCGGAACGTATTGATTTGCATGCCAAGAATCACCCTTGATGTTTCCACTGCGTGTGTCCCAAATTTTTTCGCCTCATCCAAGTCTCATCTATGTCAAATAGTATAAATGCTAACATTTCTTAACGATTTACTTTTTTCATTCTGTTTCTAAATGATCATTTTAAGCTTTGCCAAAGATTTTTAGCAAATTTATTTTTAGAGTTTTATAATTATTATTTGTGTGTTATTAAAATTACATTTCCTAGAACTGTTTTGCATACTCTTTTGCCAGTTGGCTCGTCAATGCTAAATTTATGTGAATCCGTACGAATGGATAGGATTAATTTTATATAAGAACTTTGAACAATATTAGAATTGAGCAAAAGGAGTTTTAAAAAAATTTAATAAAAGTTTAATAATAAGTATTAACATAAAACAAACATTATCTACATACACACAAAGATATTCGTCTCTTGCTCCCATTAACTGGATTCTCGATTTTCGTTCTTTCATGAGCTCTAATTTTGTTTAAAAAAGAAAGAACATTAAACTGTGATCACTACTGCACAGAGTTAATGAGAAAAATCGCACGTTTTAAATAAAAAGAAAACTAATTTAACAAATAATTCTGATAATGAGTCATATCCTTCTAGAAAGAACTTTTCCTTTACAGAATATAAGAAACTATTTTATTTAAAGAAATAAAGCTTTACGTTCAATAATTTCGAAATAATTCTCTTATTCTTTAATATTCTAAAATTGCAACTTTTTGGAAATACATTAAAGTTTAAAGTATCACAGAGCAATTAAAAAAAGTAAAACTAAAAGAACGATGATACATTAAGTTTATTGAATATATTTCATGATTAATAAAAATAAAGCTCGTTAAATCGATCAATAGCTTTCTTTTTTATAGATGAATTTTTTTATACTTTTTTTCCTCTTAAACGTTTATGTACTTTACTTTAAATACAAAAAATGTAATTAGCTATGTGTATTATTATGCATAATGGAACTAACAAAAAAAAAGAGGAAAATATAAGATAATTAACTTATCTCTTTCAAGATCTGTTGAAATATTATCTTAGTTAGGTAACACACCAAATATTTGAGATAACTGTATAGATGTGTGTTGTGTCCGCAGCTACAATGGTACACTATTAAACCAGACCTTCGGTACTAACGAAGAGATGTCGTACCTTCTGTTTTATCGACGGATGTTGATATAGTTATCATCTGCAACAACATTTTGTAGAATCTTGTTAGATGTCTACACTATAACTTTACGCCAATTTCAAATGATTGCATCAGTAAAACAATATTTTATTATTTAAAAAATTTTCATCGTCGTTTAAGTAAATACCTTCTTTCAAGTTTCATTAGGTAATTAATTAAATCATTTATTTATGAACAATTCTTCAACACAAGTAATTTTTAAATATTTTATTTAATATTTTATTTTTTAAATAAATATATCATTTTTTTCAAGTTTAATTAGATAACTAATTAAACCATTTATTTGTGAACAATTCTTTAAAAACAATTTCTTAAAATTGTTCTCGAAACGTGAAATCATCTCTATAAATAATAAAACATAAACGATAATTTTACATGTTCTAATAACGGTAGTCAAGAATGTTCGGAAGCGATTGCGTCTTTGTTTATGCATGCAACTTTACGAGGTCAGATCTCCCAAGTGTGTGTGCAGCGGAAAGTTAGTTTATCAATATCATAAATCCAATCCTCACGAATAGAATTAAAAGCTCTCCTGCTCGTCAAAATCTACTCATGAATAATAAGACACTATTTTCCCATTTAATTAAGAGTCACAAACGAGTCATCAAATTTTTTTCTTGGAAGCGCTTTAGATGCGTTTCAGAAAAAAGACTGTTTTTGCAATACTCTACTTAAACGATAAACGCTGTCGTCGAGCAGGACGTCTCTCTTCAGAAAGAATTGATGTCGCGCTAAATATATAGAACAGAAAGTCTTTTCTCAACAGCCGGATGAACGAGCTCGCGCCTCTCTTAGGCGCTGTTATGTTTCCCGCTTTAATTATTCAGCGTCTCGGCATTTCCGCTGGTATTTTTGTTGCCGTATAGCAGCCACATCGTACGCGCACATTAAGCGAGACGCCGGGTATTATAGCGCGATAAGATTTACTAGTAACCCGGCTATATACACGAGCACAATGGAATGTTCATAGCGAGCACCTGAGAAGATATTGTCAGCAAGTGCAGTCAAAATAAAATCACGTTCTTCTTTATTACTTAAATTATTATCCTCTCTATTTACGCATAAATTTAAAAAAAATTAAAAAATATTTTGGAAAAAATCGTCGTTTCTAGCGTAAAACATATGATAAACGTAAATATTTAATAAACCCGAGGAAAAAATGTTTCGCGAAAATTGAGATTTTCTCCGTTATTGATTTTATACATCTAACAAGTTTGAGAGAAAGGCTAGAACTAACGAGCTCGTTCATCTTCACTGCGTATGCTGTTCGGTCGCGTTGTTAGCGCGCACCTGCACCTGCTTCGCTTCTCCTTCACGGTTGCATCACCGCCGCCGTCGCTTCCGGAAATGTAGGCCGCTTTGACGCGTTGCTCGAGGCAGATTTAGAATTCCGTCTGGCCCTACGACGCGTTTCGCGCGCGTGCCGCGAGCGGACGACTCTTTTGAATTTTTCCAGGGCGGCGAACGAGATCAGGCTCGCGCGCCTTCGTGATACTCGCAGCTGCAGCAGCACGCGCGCGAGAAAAAGGTCGAGCCGCAAATTGTTCTCTATTGCGGCAAATTAACAGACGATCGCTATCGAAAACCTGAAATTATTCCTTACTCGGTTGCGTGCTTCTGGCGACCGATAATGTGCGAGCAGTTCTAAGTTTTCTAGATTGAGGAAAGTGCCTAACGTTATATTCGTCTGCCATTTGAACCTTTCATTACCCTAAATTGTAGGAATATAAGGACATAAAGAATATAAAAAATAATATTAGTTCTGCTATTACTTGCGCCGCTATATTTTACAACTAATGACCGTGTCTCATTCTTCAGTCTTATCACACTACGTGCTTCAAATATTTATGTATAACTATGTTTGAAAAAAATTTTCTCTCTCTCTCTCTCTTTCTCTCTCTCTCTCTCTCTCTTTCTCTCTAACGAAAAAAAAACTAAAGTTCTCAAAACACGCTATTTGTCTGTTTAAGCAAAACTTTAACTTATAACAGCTAAAGAGTAACAGCTCTACGTAAAATACACTTGTGTACATTGCGATATTTATAGCTTCATTTTTTCCGGCCGCAAACGGAAATGATGCAGGCCAAGAAGTGGCGAGCAAACTCGTCCCGATGGTGAACACGAGTGCATAAGGTGCTAAATTCGCCGTAGGGCGGCAGATGGCGGACACCTGAGTACCCACCGACGAAAGTTTCGGCAGGGAGCCGATAAGATCGGGAGAATCTTCATGGCATATCGCGGCTGCGAAGCCCAACCGCGCACGATCATTACTTTACTTGTGGCCCAGTCAAAGGATGCGCCGCGCGCAAAGAGGCGAATTAGACGCGCATCAATGTGCGGTGGCCTTGAACCGACAACGAAGACGGCGACACAGATAGTCATGAAGGCGAATTAGGTCCAATCGAACGATTAAGGACGACCGACAACTACTCGAGGACTCGGTTACCTCGAAGATAGCGTAACTCGAGTCGGCAATACTCGACAAAATTGTAATCGGAGATGAGATCAGAACTCGATTATCGTTTCGAGCACGATGGAGAAATTAAGGGAGATCGCTGATCCCTGTCACGCCTGCGAGAAGATCAGAAACGCATTCTGATGCAAATGAAACGGGTCTAAGAGCGTAAATGAATGCGTTTTGAATTGCATTGTGATTTCCATCTAGGAAATATTCCATTTCTATTTCATATTCGAGTATACAAAGCTACGAGAGAGAGAGAGAGACAGAGAGAGAGGTATTTGAAGAGCCAGAAAAATATCTTATATATTCCGAATAAGTATTTTAGGTTTGTTTAGTGCACATAAAAAATTTGCAAGTATAAGTAAACGCTGACGCGTGTAAAATAAAAGAAGAACATTTACGTATGCGCGTACATATGCCATTATCTAATTCTCTTCAAATAACTCGCGGGTTCAAATAAATTTATGGCGTGGCGTAGAGATCGGTAGATATAATAAATTCCAATTTTCCTCTCTCCTCTGCTTGCAGTTCCCACACAAAAACCTGTAGATTCCTCATACATATAGTTTCAAATCTCACTACAATGTAGAATAAATAATCGTTCTTCCAATATACGTAACATATTATCACGAACAAGGAAACGATAGGCGTCACTTACTCATGATCACAGATCTGGCGCCGAGGAATGGCGCGCCACGAGAAGCCATACGGATAATTTTCCCTCCACGGTAAAGGCCCAATTTGTGGATCACCGTTATGCCGTCGTCGGTGCGTATGGAGCCGCGGTTTCGGCGTGGCATTGCCGTGGATAATGCGACTTGTGGACTCGTGAGAGGTGGGAGTCGACCCGATAATTACGCTGGTCGTTGCTCTAGGCGCGCGGCATACCGGCCTGTTAAAAGCGACGTGTGCACGCTCTTAGAAATAAACGTGTCGTGCATTTTACCGTCTCTCACACTCTCGTAACGCGATTCGTACACCAAGCACACGTCTCTAATGACGCAATCATTTCCCAGATTTGAGAAAATACACTTGAACGTTTGCGCGAGCTGCTGAAAATTGTCGGATTTTCGCGCGACCCCTCGCGTAATCTTGGTGAAAAGGTGGAAATAGAATTCATTACTAAAGCGAATTTTCTCATTTGGGGAAAACGAAATTAAAACGATAAAAATAAATTGACTTTTTCTTTAATATCTTTTTGTCCTTCTTTTTCCTCTTTGATAAACAAAGTTATATTCGTTAGACTGTATATACTATCTAGGCAGAGAATAGATTAACCAATAAAGCTAAAATAGAAATAACTAAAGTTGCTGCTGCCAAAGATCAATTTATTAAAATGTAGCAGCTACAGAGCAAAAAACGTTCGCTTAGAACCAATTAGAATCAAATGTACGAGGCAGCATTCCACAAACAATTGAGATTTAAATGGTTGATTTTATGTGCGTACGATATGAAGAAATAACTGCCACTTTCTTAGCTGTTCATTTTGAAGCTTTTAGTTTTAGCTGATAAAGTTGGCAAATATTTTCTTTTTAATAGCCAATTTTTAGCAATGACTTTAGATAAAGTTAAACTAGCTACTGACATTTAGCTGATATTTCCGTGTAATACGCGTTTCGGAATATGGCTAACGAATAAGGCACGGCTAAAGAGTAAGATTCGAGAGATGGTTCGGATTGAGGCGCGTCGTGCGTTTTACGTGCCGCATTTACGTGCTCAGAGCCGGCACACCCGCTACACTAATACGCAGATGTTTCGTGCGCTCACATAAGGTGTACATACGAGTGTACGCATAGTAGGATACCGTCCAGCTTTCTCTTTTTATAGCCCTCTAAGCATCGACTCCGCCTCCATGCGAGCTTCACACAAAAGCGAAGTCGTGAACTGTTGTTGCACGAACACACGATCGTCCGCGTGCGTGGGTGCACACGCACTAATATGACGCACACATAAATGCTTAGAAGGTACAACCTCTGCTAGGATATTCGGAGATATGAGTTCCTAAGAGATTTGCCTGAATGTACTACAACGACTGGATCTTAAAATACCATCGAGTAAAAAATTATTCTTGAAAGATGATGTATCGCACATACGGTCCTTGAAAGTAAATAAAATTTCAAAATGTGTTAATATTAACACTTCAAATAAATTACGTGCATATGAGAGTTGTGTGAATAAGGTTATATTTTTATTTAATGTCATATTTTTAAAGTTTATTTATTCTTTTTGTTATTAAAATTTAAAATATTTTTTACAGCATTAAGAAAGATTTCAATTTTTTGTGCAAATGCTTTATATATTCCAGATGATTTATACAAAGTTTTATCGTGACTGTCTGTTTAGTTATTTTGTAAAAAAGTAATAAATCAATTTTATTTATTTATTATACAAAATTGATCTTTGCATTGCATCAAAACTTTTTATAAATCATCTTAAATATTTAAATTATTTAAATTAAAAAATTAAAATTTTTTCATTATTTCTTATTTGGTTAGTAATTATAATTTTATTAGAGCAACTTCTTATTGAAATAAATAACTTTTTATTCAAATAAAAAACTGCCGCCAAATTTTTTCAAAATTTTTTTAATGCTTTGAGAAATATTTTATACATCCTTAAGATTACTTATTATTTTCTTCAGCGCAAGTATCAAAAATAATAGAATTATGACTACATTGCGTTCGTATGGTTCCAAGTACAAATCACATTTAACACGTAAAAATTACCAATTAAAAGACGCCCAAGTCATTTAAAAATTCATAATTATAATTTGGCGGTATTCCAAAAATTGATTTTGTATCGCTTGACAAAAGAATTTCTTTCACGTCTCATTAACTCATGTGTTTAGACTATAATCGCTCTGTCGAAGTTCTCTATATGGAATATAAACCCGCGCTCAAGTTATAATACTTCGTCCAAATGGAACCGGCTGATAAGCAGCAACTACTTCAAACTGATCCTGACGGCGTGATGAAGCAACATTCCGGCGGAGTAAATGCTTACTTAATCAAATTTCTTTATTATCAAGCGTAATTCTCTAGCTTGAGACTCGAGACAAAAAAATGATAATTTTAAATATGGCATGTCGAAGAGAACCGCATTGATGCGTTGATCACGTTTAATATTTATCCCTATACATTATGCATCAGATCGAAAATATCGTCATATAGAGTATTGAAGCATTAAAGATCGAAATGGTTGGTAATGGCAACGTTCACGCCGTTTCCTTTCAATTTCTTGGCATCCGCAAAGTGACGCGCCAATGTGCCGGATAATAACGTTATTATCGACACGGCGAAGCTAAAAGCGACACGGGCAAGAAATCGCTTCTCAGAGAATCTTGGGTACTTGAAATCCGTTCGATATCCATTACTATAAGTGGCGCGAGTACTCGGACACGCGCAGTACAAATTACTTCAGCAATCGCTCCGGGTGTTTATAGTCATTGGCACGTAAGTGCCATACACGTGCCCGATCTGTCACGCATGCGTGTAAGCAGCGTGTACGTACACGACAAATGCGTATAATACACGTATGTGCGGCAGTTGCCGTTAGTACTCGCAAGTTGCGCAAGCGAAAACTTCGACTGTAATGCCTTCTAGTTTTCCTCTCTACCTCCTCTAGACGTTTCACCTCGTGATATTCTTTATCAGAATTAGAAATTGCCTTCGCCGTTAGAAAGTCCGACAAAACGTTACGTATTTGTTGTTCCAGATTGCACCATTCATAAGCTTTCCATTTATGTTACGTAAAAACGTTCATCGATAAGAAAAATTATATTGATCGAGAGAGTATTGAAATTATTAGAGTGGATGCATTGAGTGTGCCACTCCGCGAATGTCAATAGGTTGAAAAAAAAAAAATGAGACAAGTAGCTAGATTAAATATTAGTACTGATAACTTGCTCGCACGATCGCAACCAGTATTATGATAACGACTCCTATATTATCTATTCCTTCCTATTGACGTATGTACTTTGTGCGAGTAAAGATTGTTTCACATTTTCTCGGAATGTATGCAAGTCCAAAAACGCAAAGTTCAAGTGTATGATAAGAAATATTTACCGAAAGATAAGTATTCGCGTTCACATTCTTTTCACATGTGAATGTAACTACTTCAGTGTCACACTTCATTTTTACTACATTTTTTAAGATGTAATAGTTATATATAGTCAAATATTTCATTTGTCTTGCATGTTAATCACAAACTATTAAACAACAATGTTCGAAAATCTTTTTAGCTTGTATTGAAAGCTTTTCCTCTAAATCTATTTTTAAGAATTTCGATGGCTCTCCCACATTAATTGCGCGGCAACGTCATTTCCTCCGTTCGTCTCATCGAACAAGCATAAATTTCATGTAAATGCCTTCAGCATGCGCAAATATACAAATCAACCTTTAATAATAATTTAATCGTCTGTCGCGTCCGCCTTTTGCGCACAAACGAACCTTGTTTGTCTGGTCGCCGTCATTATGCGCAACCTAATTACCGGCCAATGATTTCATGGAACGCCATTCGAAATCCAATTGACGAGATGCCCGCGCGATTGGCGATTCACCGACGAATTAAACGCCCGCGTTGCCGATCGTCGGACATTTACATATTTAATGCCAAGGACTTGCTGTGAATTATACTCGAAACATAGGCAACGCCTACGGGTACGCAGTTTTACATATTTTCTTGTAAAAATTTAATTCGCCAAGTGTACAAGTTACTAGACACGTAGACCTAATAGTATCTTTCTCTCAGGAAGCTCCGTTAAAAGTTCACACGGTTTAAGACCGAATGCCTAAACATATTCAATATAATATATGTATATATATATATATATAATAAAAATAAATAAAAATAAAAATAAATCAAAGACTAAAAATAATTTTATGATTTTAATACTGAAATAACCTCTTCTTACAGGAGCTTACACTTTCGCTGCATTAAAGGTTGCTGCGAATCGTAGACTACCGTAATGAAATCACTATAACTGAATGGGAAACGTGTCTCAATGACCTGAGACTTCTCCTGCGAGTGTATCATCGCAGAAACATGTACGTGCGATGGCACGAGTAATGACACTAGCAAAGTCATCCTATCGTCAGGAATGACGGAGCGTTTTATCAGTTCTATTTACAGATTGACGAGCGCGTCAATCGATCCGTCTGACAATGCGGCTCGCGATCTATCGTTTGTCAACAGAGTTGTCTCACTACCACGAAACTCGACAGCTTCATTGGGCAGCGTGCGAAATCCGGTTACATTTATTTTCGGCGGCCACTCATTGCCGCTCATTGCGCGAGACGTCTGCTCGAATAATCAGAAGCAGACGTTGTAACAGCAGCTTTGCTTCTACACGCTTCTGCTTCGAATTTCAAAGAACAAGATTTCTTTATGATTCATCTTTTTCTTCGAAATTTTTGATGAGGAATTTTATTCAATTATTAATAATTATAATACTACACAGAATAACTATTTTGTTAAAATATCTAAATATTTAATACAGATCTAAAAATAATTTTGTTAAATAATTATGAAGAATATTCAAGCATGGGTATCAAATATTTCATTTTTCTTGCTTCTTAATCGCAAACTATTAAACAATATTGTTTGAAAATGTTTTTGGCTTGTATTGAAACCTTTTCCTATAAATATGTTTTTAAGATTTTTAATGGCTCTCCCATATTAATTATGTAACAAAAAGTTTTGACATTCTAGCAATCAGCTTAAAGAGTCTATATACATAATTATTTCAATTTAACAAAATTATTTTCAAATAATTCAACTAAATGTATATTCAACTAAATTCTTAGACGCTTTAGCAAAATCGTTCTTTACTTGTATAAAAGCAAATTAAATTCATAATAGAATCTGCTGTAATGTTATATCATAATAGTCAGATGCTTTGCATCTTTGTAAATGTAAAATACATCGAGAACGCTTTCATAAAATAAACTATGAAAATGTAAGTAGGCACACACATTATCATAATATATGAAAATTGAAGTCATATTATGCTTTTCCATTTCTTGTCGCTGTAAACTAGTCTCTGTTTTTATATAACGCAATTAAAATACTTGTGGATATCATATATTTCATTGCGTTTGCATTTCTTCAAAAGAAAAATTTTGATATTTTCGTAAAAATTACTGAAACCATTTAAAAAAACGCGATTTACTACGTGTAATGTTGTAATGATGCTGTAATAATTTTTGAGACCAAATTTATATTCGAAATATGTAAATTTTTTAAATAATAAAGTGTGTCATAAGTCATAACATATACATGTAAAAATAATAAAACAATGTGTCATAATCTTACATACAAAATTGAGGATATTTAATTTTTCTGAAAAAGAAAAATATCCAGATTAAGATATGTTACTTTTGGCACGCCTTAAAAATGTTGTATATTATACGTTATATATTATATGTTAATAACACAAAATTATATATAATATTCTGCTAATTACTTATGTTAAGTAGGCTCAATGAATCACTTGGAAATATAAAGCTGTATTAGGCTGCATCACATGAAGGTAATGTCGTAGACGCGACGATAGTTCGCCCACGCGCGATATAACATCGAGGTAGATAATAAATCCCTTGAATAGTGCACGGATGATGCAGAGCATGTGTAAGTGCGTCGAGGATTAGGTACGCAGCAGCCAGTACAGGTATTTAATGATCGCTTTGGAGAAAGCTTTAACGAGAACCAGACTCAGCGTTGTTGCTCTCGGTAGCACGACGCTTCGTCTCATCGAAATTATCATAAATTACCCGTTACGTGCATTTAGATTTGTAAGCGAGCGTTACTCTCTCATGAGAAAGTGCCGTGAGGAGAAACTACGTGTCATTCGTTCGTTTGTCAGAAATTAGCAAACGAAGCAAGAAGAATAAGTAGATGCATTAAAAAAGAACTCTTTTGTAGAAGAATCCTTGATAAAGATATAATACAATTTTTTTTTAAATGTTAATCCTTAATCGGGATATTTTAATTAGTATCTAATTTCAATTAGCAACTTTTAATCATTTTTCCTGACGAATCGTCACTATAAAATATATTCAGTTATTCTCTCACGATTAGATTAATATTTGCGCGATAATTAAAATTTTTGCAATTGTAAAAATTTTAATAATGCACTCCGGTACAGATTATGATTTTTACGTTATTATCTTGTTCGCAAGATTGCGTGCTAAAGCTCACGTTATGCGCGTCGTTTCTCGCACGAGTGTTTCCGTGTAAAATACTTTTACAGCAAGGTATGTGTGCGTTGTGTGTTGTGTGTATGAGTCGAAGTGAGAAACGTAGCGGATAACGAAGAAAAGGTACGTCGCTTAAAGAGTCCAGTCATCTCCCGAGAGCTGACCTTGATCTTGAGAGAGTGAGTGGTGAGGTGCACCGTGAGGGTCAGAAGTAAAGACGGTAGTTAAGGCGCGTTTCGCCACCTCGAGATTTTCAACGCCCATGAATTAAAATTTATGATAAATTCCGATTGCAAATTAATAATGCTTATACTTTTGTTCACGTTCTGATGTTATTTGTTATTAAGCCAAAGTTGCGCTTAATTAAAAACAATGAAACATTTCTATTTATCATGATACAAAATTTTTTGTGTTTCTGAAATTAATCGCTATTTTTACCGATGAAGAATTTTTCCTCCTTACGTTGCGGATGAATCATAGTTTTTAATCTTGTTATCGTTTTGTACAAATAGTTACCACCCGAATAGCAGCGCATGTCTGAAAGACATCCAAAAGATACCTTAAAGACATTTTTCGAACTCGCGTGTCGAAATCTAGGTAACTAGGTCACTATTCAGCCAAACAGAAAACACGTCTGGATTTACAAGATATGCGTGTTTTTGTTTGGATAGTTATCTAATTATTGATATTTTTTTTTCTCGTAAATTTTGTTTCAGCATCGACGATTGGATTTATGGTTCTTCATTAATTAATTTTTCGAATAATATTCGAAAATAATCGATATTCAAAAAATTCCTCAATGAAATACCAACTAATTACTAATATGACAATATTAGTATGATATAATTAAAGCATTATTATTATTATTAAATTATTGCATATTTCAAACACGATATAACAATACATAAAACAAATAGTACTCGTAATAAAATGACTTAATGGCAAACTTAATTGTATTTTATGTAATCTTCTAATACATCAGTGTCACACTTTTTAAATTTATCGTGTAAGAATTGAAGAACGAATAAGGATAACACTGGCCTCGGTATCGGAATTGACTTTTTTCTCGTCAATGTATTATCAAAATAATCCTTTGAAGTCGCGAGCGCGACTTAATTCAGGCGTAGTCGTAGAGAGACAGGGGAGATGTCCGTAGGCCTTTTTGGCGGTGTTGCGGGGGCCCGAATGGTGGGCCGTTGGGCCTGCAGTGTCGGTGCACACCAGCCTTAGCGCAGACATAGCGTTTTCGCTCTTCTCTCTCGCGGTACGCCGCGGTATAATGGCAACGTGTTTTCGTCTAATGTACTTTTTGTGATGTCCTTGATGGAGGAGTCTGCGAATGCAGAACTACAGGGCAGGCCCGGTGGGGCCCGTCGGTGCGCGCGGAGTGCCGCGGGGCACGGGAGAGTGGAACCTCGGGAGGACGAGAGGTAGAGAGGGAGACGCGACAAGAGGGCCCGGCAGCACCTCAACCCACCTCAACTTCGGGCCTAGTCAAGGTCAGTGTGGCAGGACCATCCGTCCCTCTCTTCCTCCTTCTTCTCCGTCACCTCGTCTGGTTTCTTTTCTTCTTGTTCGCGCGTCCAATTCGCTCTGTCTCTCTTTTTCTCGCCCCGTTCGGCTTCCCTCCACTAACTCTGCCCCCCTTCGACAGGGTCCGTACCGCATTATCGCGTCATACCGTGCTAGGACCCACGCCCTCTCCTGTGCCGTCGCAAATCCCTTTTTTCTCTTTTTTCCTTTCTTGCACGGACCAACTTACGATCCTGCGAAATCCCAATTAGTGGAGATACCCGTGTGATAGAACAACGGCGAATAGCGTAGCGGGTTATCATCGGACACGTGATAATTCGCACGGCAGATTTGAATCGCGATTGACGTGCAATGGTCGCGAAAGTTTCGAACGGTCGTGCGAAAATCCGCATAATTTGTCGCGGTATCGCTACGCGACATCGAGCTCGAAGAATTGTAGCGCGTGCAAAGAATTATCGTTACACACGACATTGTGTACACACGCTTTGCAGCTAAAAAAGCGTTTGCGTTTCTCTCGAATACTTTTCATCTGAACATACCGTTTCATTACGAACATGTAGACAATCTCACCGATTAAATAGCGCCAATTAAATTAAATTATATTACAAGCTTTAAACAAATTAAATTTAACGTATTATCGTAGAAAACTCATTAATTAATTAACAAAAAGAAATCCTTTCTCAGCGAAAAAATTATCTAAGCCTGAAAAGATGTTTAGGTGAAGTCGGGACAGGATATCATGTGCAGACTAAAACCCTTTGGAGGATCTTGCAGTTAACCCGGGCGTTCGATCCGGTGTATACCGAGGACCGAATAGCCACCTCGAGTATATCAGGCGAAATAAAAAGGAGGACCTATTTATCTTGACGCCCGCGATCGTAAAGAAAGGCCTTTCGAGGATACTCACGGGGGGATATCTGATTCATCAGCTTCATTCATCAACGTCGGCCGCTTCTGTTTCTTTCATTTCTTTGAAACTGTACACGGCTTCTCTAGTGCATGAGCATGGCGCGGAAGCATCGGCGTTGTTAGGCGGGCGGATAGAGCACTTTGCGTCGGCGATGATGAGGGCCAGCCGAGAGTTCATTTTCAGTCGATTTCGTTAGCGCGGGCCCGAGCGCGGCGCGAAGAATCGTCACGCTCGAGATGAGCAATCGACAATGAGAATTCACTGAACATTATCTCATACGCTTCAGACATATACATATTTATGAGTACATGAATGTTTAATATATATAATATCAAGCATATGCAGAAAAATGTTATTTAAAAAAGAAAAAAGTAAGATAAAGCTTAATTACTGTAAGGCAAAAATTATTGCCACAATTTTATGTAAAAATGTTGTTCTCTTTTCTATAATAAATCGATGTATTTGAATGATTGTTATATATAAATAAGAAAAATGCGCATCGACTCTCTCGAGAAAGTTGCAACTCTTGAACTGTAACTATCTACTCGAGACTACTTATTTGTATTGTTCTCTCCTCTTCCAATTTACAAACAGCGAGACTATTGCATCTGGTAATGCTGCATTTGTGGACGCATCTCGGAATGTCTGACGATAATGATCAACGTTGAAGTGGGGTGGGTGCTGACGGAGAGACGCCTCTACGAGGCAAGGATGCGGCGGCAAAGATAGATAGAGAGACAAAAAGAGGGAAAGACGGAGAACGAATAAAAGCAGTAATTCGAGGCCCGGAGGTGAGTGAGCAAGGTATGCCAGTACCAAATGAGATTGGTTCGCTCTGACCATGCAGGACAACTTTTGGGTCCTACTCGACCCGCCTAAGTCCTTTCCTCATCCTCGATGAGGCCCACTCTACAGCATCTCCCCCTCCCCCCTCTACCATCGTAACCGGCCTCGGCGGTGTCGAAGTTCCATTACCAGCGACGCCCGATCCGGGCGTCCCGCCATTTTAAGAAATTCGGCGATTTACATTTATTCTGCCCGGGTGAAGATTTTTATGTCCCCTACGCGCCGCGAAGAATCATTACCGTTACGAGAGATGATCGTAAAGATTCGTCGGTGATGCGCGTGTTTTCGGGCGAGTGTAATGCGCGCTACGACGCGACGAGCGCACGAAAGTACTTAGGACAATACAGCGAGTTTAGTTGAATTTAATGCGCGAAAGTGAAGATTTACTAAATGATCGTTTGTCCGATTTATTATTATTTTAAGATTCTTTTCCTTCCCAATTATAAGTTTCGAAAAACTCGTTTGCTATTATAAAAATTCAATTGACCATGTCGGGCCTCCTAAGCATGTATTTTCCACTTGGATCGTTGTAGCTGTCTGGCCCATCCTGCAAAGTGTATGACACACAGACATGATCGTCCCCACTAGGCTCCAAATGTTGGTGCCCAACTTGCACCGTTGCCAATAGCATCGGGTTACCGAGTTCTCCTTCCTTTCCTTTAAGAAGTCGTGCTTCTAAATGCGCCAAATGCATTCTTTGTTCGGTTGGAATGTAGAAGTCGGGTAACTAACCAGTCATATTTTTGCCTCTCTTGGCCTCTGAATAAAAATACTGAAACTTCGTCTAGAACTTGGTCTCTTCATAAAAATATTTAATATTTTACGTGCTTTTTTATTAACAAGAAACAATTCTTACAATACAAAAAAATCTTTAAAAAATAATACTCCAAAAAGTCTCTGTCTCTTATCGTAATTAGCTCTTTAACGGAAAATTATTAAAAACAAAAATTTATTACGCTGCTAATACTTAAACAATAACAGATTATCGTTTTATTAATGTATCGTTGTAAAAATGGCAAAAAGAAAGTATCTTGACATTATTCATCATTATTCAGAAATTATGACAGTGGTTTGGTGCCCCGATTACAAGATCAGCGACGTGATGCCCGCTCCTTCAGGACGTATCTAATTGCCCGCAATTCCCGTCTTCCGGGTACGATGTACGTGAGCCCGCATTAATTGCCCCGAGGCGACGCGCATCTGCGTTCGTTGTAGCGACGTGCGTGATACGCCGCGCCGACACCGGAGTTGTCACGGCTGTATGTACCGAGAAGAACGGTGCAACGGTTTCAATTGTCCGCAATATGGCCGCTGGCTTAGCTTCTTGGCTAGGTCTCATAGTCGTTATCCTTGAGAGCGCGCCGTGCATCTCCTTCGTTTTGTTTCAGCGTACGTCGCGGACGGAGAGCGGGCGGGAAGGCGGCGAGTGAGAGAGCGCGGAAGGAGAGACGGGCAGTGGGAGGAAAAGAGGGACGGAGGTAGTCGAGGAACCACGCCACAATGAGGACCCGAATGTTGCAAAACCGCTTGTGTGTGTCTGTGATGGCCCCGGCTTCTACAAGAAATGATAATTGCTGGTATCCCCATCCCACGTGCCGCCGCACAGTTCGTCCTGGTCTATCTACTTCCCCTTTCGTCCTATCAGCTCCCACCGACCGTACGATTGGTATTGCGAGTGCTACCCTTTTTCGCGGGAGCCACCGGTTATTAGAGCAAGGGGAGTTCCGACCAAGTATCCTTGAGGACTCCCTCTGTGCCGTTCAACGAGCGTCGAATTCCCTCGGAAATATAGACCGGTATGCCGTTCCGAGACGTATCCAAGCGTGATTATTGGTTTTGTTTCTCTCATCGTTTTAACCCGAGTTAGTATTCAAACGAGAGTCGCGTGAGGATGGATAAGCATTAAGAGAAGGTGGTTAAGGTGAAAGAGAGGTGGATACGAGTGATTTATTATCACCTGAATCGCCATTGGTAACGCGAAAATAATGGACGATGAGTTTCTTTTTTCTTAACATAATTCAAAGAACTCAATTTTTGCCTCTGCTTCCTTCATCATAAACACAGAATAATTTTCAATTAATTTTATTTCTCTGACGAAACGTTAATATATCTGCAGAATTATTATTGACTGGAGAGTTTTCGGTGTTTTCTAAAACATCGAACATCTAAGACCGAAAGTCCGGATCGTTGCAGTCATTGGTTGCAGCGATTCGACTTCAAATTAGTGTTCACTTTAAATTGAGCGGCGTTTTTATAAAGCAGGGACCTAATTGCGGAACGGCGGTAAATTTTTTGACGGACCGCTCCCATGAAAAATCACTCGTCAGATATACAATACTGGCCTCTGTAGGGCCAGTCATCGTGAATCAACGGCTAAGAAACCATATGTTCCTGACCGACTGCGCTATGGAGTCATTGAGAAAACGGATGTAATGAGAGACCACCCAATGAGTACTTCGTGCTGATCGGCAAATTAACGGAAATTCGAGTCAAAAACCCATCATTATGCGCTTCATTATTTTGCAGGTGCAATCTACTCGCGCATAATCAATCCCGTCGTATATTTTTCTTCCTTCGGTATTCTGACATGCGCTGTTTGCATATCGTGTGCATCCTCTCTAAAATTACTCTGACGTGTGAAGTATGAATGTATAATGTTCATAATTAATAAACGAAAATACTTATTAAGTTATTTGCATGTTAATAAGTAAATTGAATATTTCCCTACTTCTGACATTTTGCATAAATCTAAATAAAAATGTCGTTCCTTCGATCATTCTCTGATTCTGAAATTTACTGCTACCTGCCCTAAAATTTATTAAATAAATTCGCGAAAATATACTGTAAAAGTGAAACCATAATAAAATGACGTCCCATAAATGTCTCACGAGCATGAAGTAATATAATTTTTGGCAAGCGCGCGCTTATGATCGCGACAGCCTATTGTAGGTCGCAAGATAGAATTGTGCTTGGTATTTGAGACCCGAAATTTCTCTACCTGACTTGGACTAAGAAGGGAGGTATTATGGCCGCAGTAAAGCACTAAAACAGCCGAATAGTTCTAGAGGCCCCACAGCCTCTGCGCGGTAAGTGGACATTAGCGCCCGCATTGTGAAACGGACCGCATCGTCTTTAACTGATGGGAGCTCCGAACAAAGGAAGTATAGTTCGCGTTGCGCGATCTTGAATAACATGCACGGTAAACGAAAATAATTTGTTTAATTATAACAGAGATATATTTATATACATTGCCTACTTATACCGTTAAAACTTAACGCTCATCTTTGTTTTCCGGTTTCTTATCTACCATCGTGCCTGTTATTAAGCTTCATCATTTTTTTACAAGTATATAAAAATTATGAAGTGACTCTTGCATATTTTAATATCTAAAAAATATTTTAATATCTATATTTTAATATCTAAAAAATGTAATTATTGTTAATTTAAAAAAAGACTTGTTTATAACTAATTGTAATCGATAAGGTATTTTAAAGAAAAGAAATGCACAGAAGACGAGAACATCCTGTAGGATGTTCTCAGCATATACTTCAAATCGCTGTAGGGCGTCGATAGAACTTGCCCAGTATATGCATAGCACATCATATATCGAATGTTCTAAGAATATCAGTAATCTACTGTTATGATATTCTTGAAATATTCCCAGAATATTCTTGTTCCGTTAGGATATACTATTAAATTAAATGAATAAAATCGGATACTTGGTAAGTATAAAAATTATCGCGATCATTATTATAACTAGATATCTTGCTCGCGTCAATTATCATCTAGTATACTCTGTACACTCCGGCGCCTATGCCTCCGCGTATACGTATATAGAAGCCGCGTTTTACGCTTCGTGGATATTTTCGGGCCTTCTTAGCTCCTTGCCCCACTCGGTCCATAGTGGGGGGATTACCCGTCGACCGCCAACGCTATTGGTTACTGAGATTGCGTTACCGCGTCTTCTGATGGTTAAAGGCACGAGAGGAATTCATCGTGGGTTCATCGAAGAAACGGTGATCCTCGAGGAACCTTGCAAGATTGGCTTGCGCTAAAGTGCAATATTCCACCGGTACAACGAAACGGTTTCGCGGTAGCAACTTACTCGTATATATCTCGACGTTATTCGCGCTATTCTCGACAAGTACAATTCAATAAGGTGGCAACAAGTATTGAACAATTTGCTTTTGAATAAATTCGTTTGCTTTAAACATTTTCAATGAGTGACTTTCCAATCAGACTTCGAACTGATACTTTTTAATTTTACTCATATTAATAAAATAAAAAAGTCAAATTTTGTTTGAAGTATTTATTTGTTCTGAAAATCTATAAATTAATAAAATTGATGTCAAGAAAAAAAAAGAGATCGTATTTAGATTCGTTAATAAGCCTAAAAGATATACCTTTTCCAAGTATATGAAATATTTACTTTTCTAAAAATTAACTAGATGGACCTTCTATTTCAAACGCTTTGCAAAAAAAGCAATTCACTTCCGTTTTCTTTCTCTCTCTTTCTCTCTCTCTCTCTCTCAGAAGATAATTCTCCTAACTGAATAATTTCTGGGCGTCTTCAGGCTTTCTCACGCTAGTCCTGCGCGAGGGAGGCATGTTGTCGAGCGCGAGACTTGCACGCTCACAGATCAAACAAGTGTAAAGAGGCAGCGGGAGAAAGATTCGCTGCACATTCACGCCGCCGCGCGTCCTGTCGCCCCTCATCAAACACCCTCGGGTTCGACGCGCGCGGATGGAAGATCCTTATCTCGAATCAAAGATGCAAAATCTCAAGAGGAAGGCCTTCTCTCAGGTAAGACGCGTTATTTTAAAAGAATTTTGAGATTTATGACAATGCAATCTCTCATTTGTATTCTTAAATTGTCGGAACTTAACTTTACCAAAGATCGTTGATCGATTTCTCGACGGGCAATAATCGACTCGTGCATTTACATCACAAAAAAATTACTTTTCTTTTCTAGACATGCCTGAATAGAAAGAAGAAAAAGAGAAGGTGATTCTAACAAAGGATTTAAAGTCATTTGCGTCTCGTTAAAACTTAGTCGCAACTCTAGTTAAGAGTTAGATTTGTCTTGACTTGTCCCTCATTTGAAGTAGATGCGCTCTTCAAGCGCAATCTACCGGATAAAATGGCATCTTCTAAAACTATTTAAACAAAGGTACTTTACTTGATTCTCCTCAATCATGCACTGATCTTGTTGAAATAAATTTAAGACTTATATAATACAAAGTTTTCATCTTTTATGTCGATCATTTTGAAGAATCAAAATTGCAAGAAAGCGTGAAAACAAAATAATAAAATAATATAAAGATTGAAAAAAAGACTTAGTCCAAAAAAATGATAAATTCTATAATTGTCCATTTAATGTGTAAAAATTGTAATATTAAAAAAAAGTAATATTAAAAAGTGATAAATGTGAGAGGAAATATGATATTATAACTTTGTGCGTTTTATTAGAAGTGAAAACAACTCTTTGCTTTTTTGTCTAGAAACAAGACGGATGGCAAATAAAAATCTATTACCGTCAATTACAGCACACTGCAATCCAATATTTCACGTATCGTTTGTCATGTGCCAGAGACACGGAGTCGATTATTTTGAAGAAATCAAAGAGAGCGTAAAAACAAAATAAATAATAAAGATTGAAAAAAAGACAAAAAATGATAAATTTAATCAACGGTATAATATATGAAAATTGTAATATTGAAAAAAATTAGTAGTATTTAAAAAAAATGATAAATGAGGGAAAAAATATGATAACAATTTTATGCGCTTTGCTAAAAGCGGAGACAAATCTTTATTTTTATCTAGAAACAAGACGGATGGCAAATAAAAATCCACTATCGTCAATAACAACATATTCAAATATAATCCAATATTTCACGTTTGTCATGTGGCTGGAGAGGATTTTACAAGAAAAAAATATTGATTAATAATAATTCTGCAACAAATAGATTTTATGCGTATAGATACACCGAGCAGTCACAAAAGTCGTACATGCGTTACCTACGGTCCCACTAAAAAAACAGGTTCCGAAAGAACCTGACCGAAAGTAAGTGACTATTAACGGTAGAATAGCTTTATAAAAATTTATCATCCCCAGGCTTAATAGTCCGTTCGAAGGACGGAGTATCTCGGTCGACGATGCCGATAATAAAATACCAATGAACGGAGTGAAAGAGGTTCGCCCCTTCCCCCGCTAGTCCGGGATCCCTTTGCGCTCGCGGGTCCGTGAAGAAGCGGCACACACGTTTCGATTTTACACGCTAATCCCTCCTACGTACGCATTGGTACCTGTCAAAAAATGGCGTTGGGGTGCAGGAATATCTCCTGAGATGGAGGAGATGGGCGATCTCTAACAGAAGTTAACCACACGCAGCAGGGCTGCGAGTGGCCAGTTTCAATGGACAATGGTGTAGGACCCCTGTCGGTCTTTCAAAACAATGCGTACTAATAGTCAATCGCTATTTTGAAAATATTCTAAATAATTGCATAATAAAATTTGCTACGTTAATCACAAACGAATGAATGTCATATCTCAAATATATCAATATTTATAAAATTGACGTTTTATTTCCGAAATATTCTTGTAAATTTTCACGTAGCTCAAGTTCAGTTTGAATATTTCTTAAAATATTTCAGTAGAAATAATTATTTGCAAATAATTATTGACACAAATTTCCAATTGTTATAAATATAAATTGAACTGTTATCATTTTCAAGATTTCCATGTCGTATTCTTTACATGTTTATTCACTACCATCTTAATTATTATTTTTGCTTTTATGTAACAAGAATTTTCAAGCAGAAAATCCAATAAATAATATAATTATCGCTAAGAGAAAAATATTTGAAGGAATTTATGTACGTGGCAGCATTTGAGGTACTCGATTCAAGATATGATAGTCTACGCCAGTGAGAAGCAGGTCAGTATTGCTGTAAGGATTTCGATGAGGACAAAGAGATCCTTTCCCTTCCCCATCCTTTTTCTTACTTCAAGAACCTCCCTCTTCTGCCAGGGCTTGGCAGGCCCGTCATTGCATTAATGTAAGCGCGGCCGCGTCGCGCCACCAAACAACGCAATGGCGAGCTGCAGCTGTCGGATGCTCGCCCTTCACGTAGCTAATGCTTCTCCAAATACTGCGCACAGTACCTCGAGGTATCACCGAAAATATAGAATACACAGATACACTATAGGTAATATACATTTTTAAGTTCGGTTAGAATATTTCTCATTTTAGTAAATATAATTATTTACAAATAATTATTGACATTAATTTTCAGTGTTATAAAAATAAATTGAATAATTATCAGTTAAACTTGAATTAATACAAATTTCTTCTTTCAATGTTAAGCTATTTATTTCTTTTAGATATATAAATTATTTAATAAATAATAAAAAAAAATTCTGTGTATTACTATATCAATATTTTTTTAAAAAAGTTTAATTTTATATTGCAACACTCGAGCAAGTTTGTATAAATTTGATACTTAAATATAATAGGTAATTTTATACGTCATAAAAATCTTTAAACGTATTAGAAGAATTTAAAATATGCATCTTATGTTATATACTTAAAATGTTAATTAAAATTGTGTAAAAACTCATTATTATATTGATTATGCTTAATTATATAAATTATATAAATATTCGTAAAATATTTGTAAAATATAATTCTACACAAATATATATTTCATAAATTTATCTATCCATTTTTTATTAAAACAACAGTAAATAATCTTTGGATGCGTTTAAATTCAATCTAAATATTATCTACATTATTAATGTAGTCTACATTTTAATTGATGCAAAATATTCAGAGTGCTGCAATAAAGTTACAATATCTACATTAACGCTTTCTTTCGCAGGTGTTTTAGAGGTTCGTTAACGCCATTGTCGCGACTCACGTTTGCGGCGTTTCTTTCCTACCCGGCGAATTAAAGCGATGCCATCGCGACGGACCGATCATTTATTTGTTTCGTGTGCTTTTTGTTTGTAGTGTGCAGCTCGTTCTCAGCTTTGAGATGCATTCCTTCGACAAAGAGTTTCTCCATTAAGTGCACTAGAAGCGAATTAAATCAGTCAATTGTTGACTGCGTATGATACGATTTTTTTTTAATTTAACGATGTAAGATCGAAACAGTAAATAGTGAAAAAATAATCTATGGCTGCAAATATCGTGCTAAATAATCTAGTTTTTTTTTGTTCTTTTTTTATTAGAAACGTGAGTGGTTTAGAAGTGCGAATAAAATAAAAGCGAATTCTGATATCGACCAACGCAGTGCTGTGCTATTGCACGTGATTGATACGTGAAGTTCTGTTATTTTAAAGCTTCAGGTTGTGTCGAACAGCATCACGATTAATCTACTTACAACGATCGCCGATCTTGTAGGTACGCACAGATTCACTAATTGCAGATCATTGCGACTCTCATGCAGCGTGACTCTTCCGTTCAATTTTCCCTGAAAGGCCATTAAACTTTTAATATGGAAAAAAAGTAATTAAAAGCTAGCCGGTGTATTAAATAGTTTCAGTTAATTTTTATACCTAAAAAAGTTATATATTTTTTTTAAGTAAATTAATTATTTCTTTTAATTTAGTAATTATTATTTCCTCAAACATGAATGCGAATTAATTAATAACACATTAGTTCAGCTATACGTTTTCTCCCCAATTAATGTGAACGCTCTTTTAGTTATTTCACCGTTATTTCACGGGTAGATTTTGCCATTTTTATACTTCATTTAGGTCCACTTATTTCTTACGCGTCGTGGAGTCTGAAGAAACCGGAGGCGGACAGGTTTCTTTGATATAAGTGTATCATCCACCGATCTGCTTAACCTTAGACAAATTTTCGTTGGGCGACGGGAAGACAGCTATGTCGGCAACTAGATAGTTAATTAGAGATTCGACTATTACTTGCCATACGCCGGCAGAGCACGCCGTGGAGCGTATGCTTTTAATGACATCAAAAAAGTCATGAATAAAGATAACAAAAAGTGTATCCGTTATATATTCTCTTGTACACATTAATATTTCATCGAGATAAATTTCTCGTAGCGTCATATAATTGTTATCAATCTTGAAAAAATAAATTTAATTTCTTCTTAGTTGTTTTCAATGTTATCTTTGATTAAAGTGTATCAAAATGAATTTTATAAAATATAAAATAAATTATTTACGTATGAACGATAGATATTTTTAATTGCAAGTAAGTAAATATTTACTTTTACAATAAATGTTTTTTTTTGTAAGACATTGTGCATATATTAAATATTTTATTTCAAGAGCTACAATGGTTGAACATAGCTTAAACAGTGCAATTTTTGGAATTAGCTAAATATTTTAAATCTTAATTTGGATTGCAACTTATTATTGCTTTAATTATTATTAACAAGCAAATTCTATTTGTAAAAATACAAATTCCTCCAATTTGTACAAACAACATTCTTTTAAGACCAAAATTCAAACGGTCAAACGAGATTTGAGGCGGGTACCATCATCATAGAAAAGAAGAAAATAACAAAAAAGAAACTGAAGATAAAAGCAACAAGTTTAGGCAGGGGCAGGTACTTGCAGACTGTCGAATAGTCGGTACTAATGATCTAACCACGTGGGGTGCATCAACGCCGGTCGGATCGTGTAGCCTGGCTAAGTGAAAATGCGCGTAGATTCTTCGAAGATACAAACCCGCCGCTGATCCCTTCTTCGTACAGTCTAGAGCCCTTTCTCTCTCTAATTCTTTCTCTCTCTCTCTTTCTCTCTCTCTCTCTCTCGCGAAAAAACAATAAAAGCACCAACTCATAGGATATAATCCCGCAAGATCTGCCATCTATACACGCCGTCTTCCACGTACACACCAGTATTATTTATCCGACATACAGGATGTCTCAAAATATACAGATTTAAATTATCATTATATAAAAAAATTAAAAAATCTTTGCCATTTCTTCACTTTGAATTCTATACAAAAAATTGTTTCTTCGAAAAAAAAAAAGGTTTTAAGAGATTTGCAATTCTATGTTAAAAGTTAAAATAATTAGTACTTTAAAAAAATAAATATAGCACAAAATTCTTTCAAAAACTATAATTATTAAACAAAGTGAAGGTGACATATTTTCATCATTCACTCTAAATTATCTGAACGTTATTGAAACAGTTATATAATATTATTATTTTAGATTAAGTAAGAACTAATTGTATATACGCGTATTAAACGTTATTTCTGTATTTGCATAACATGTTCGAAATACTCTCCAATTTATTATATTTTTCGTGTTTTGCACAAATTATTAAAGCTTATATATAACTTTTATGATAATTATTTTTTACCACAGGGCAAAATTAATATTTAATTAAACATATTATTCTAAAATAACTCTTATTTAAATAGGCGCGCAAACGTTTTGACATCATATTTTATATACTATCGTCTGATTGGCTGAGGCGACTTCTAGTTACATTCGGGACCACTCAAAGACCCCCATTAATGCACCTTGTCTGCTCTCATATAAAAAATGACGTCATGACCAATAAAACGCGTCGCTGTTAGGAATTTTATTTTTTCCTCTATTTAATTAAATGTATTTCATGTTTAAATAAAATCAAAATCAAAATCAAAATCTACTAATTTTTAGGAAAAACAATGGATTTATGTATCTAATAAACAAAAAAAATAAATATTAAAAAAAATGTAACAACCAAATTACGTGCTGATTGGTACGTAGTCTATTAATAAGGTTAGTCATCAAGACGATCGATAGGGGGAAGTTTTAAGTTTCCCTTCCCTCTTATCCGATCCCACTCCCTTTTCTTTGCTTCATATAACCCATGGTGTTTGTTCTAAGCTTAATATTTTCTAGTACTGCTTTTGCGTAGAGTCAGGAAGGAGAAAGAAAAATTTGTATACTATAGCTAGTATTCGTAGTCGAATCTTGTATTTAAGATCATCTTAAGTACCATCTTAAGATGTCATCAACTAGTTAGAGAGCCGTAGCATCTTAAGACGTTACTTACGACGATCTTGAAATAAGAATCGATGAATAAAAGCCGGCCTACATGATGAGAAAAATAGAACCGTGTAACTTCCAGATTAGAACGCTTGTGTGTGAAATTCGATTTTGATTTCATTTGGCCGATGATAAATGTTTTGTGAATAAAAGTGAAATCAAATGTTTACAACATTGCCATCAGTGTTTAAATAGTGAAATAAATTATTTATTCATATTTATTTGTGTTCAGTTTCTCGAACACGAGTGTGTTTTATTTTATTGTGACACATTTAACATTGAAATGTTGTAGAGTGTTGCTCAGGAAAACGTAGGTAAGCAAAAATATATTGTATTATATTTATTTATTTGAACTGCGTAGGGCGAAATAACTAAAACTATTATTTATTTATTTACGATCGTTGTCAGTCCCTTTCTTACTTAACGTCTATTGAAGTGCATAAGGATATTGCTTGAAACCATTTTAGAGTGTAATTTGGGAGACGGTTTTACGGCCGGATATATTTCAGGTTTCCTTTCTTTTCATTTTTTTCCATATTTGAAGATTACGTAACAAACTCGATTCTTCTAATAACAGATGTGATAAGTTTCATACTACAAGTAAAATTTACATAGTATATTGATTAAATATATATTATTTTAGTCGTAAATAAAGAAATTATTTATATATATTATACACTTGAAAAACATTGAATTTTATTGATAAAAAATATATAAAAAATGATAGCAATTATAAATTGATAAAAAATTTATAGCGTAAAACAAAGTAAAATTATAACATTATCAAATTACAATTTTGCTTTCTAAAACAAAATGCTTATAAAAAATTATATAAACTATTAAAAATAATTATCTTTCTCAGGAAGTTAGTGTTAACTAATTGTGAAAGTCAAAATAATTGTGAAATATTAACACACAGTGAGTGCTACAAAAAGTTTTAACGTTTTATCAACCAGCTGAAACGCCCTACATTATTATTTTAATAATTTCTAACAAATTTTATTTCAATTTGTATGCAGCTAAACTTTTAGACATTGTAGCAAAACCATTATTTCCGTGTAAATGTATACCAAAATAATATATATAAATATACCAAATAAAATAAACGTATTAATACCCTCTCTGCAAATTCAATTGCGAATTCCAAGAGATTCTTTTCTTTTTTTTCCATGACTTGGACAATTTTTCTCTTCTTTTTATATATGCTTATGAATGAAATGTTCTACATTTCTTCAACAAGTATCCTCTGCAACTATTCAATTGTTGAGAACGTGAAACTCGAAACATTCCAGAAATTTATCTCTTTTCTGTTTCGATTCGTCCTTTGCCGTGTCACTGACCTTTTGCATTCTACTTTAAGAATAAATGTCAATAAGGATAAAAGATCGAGCCGACGAAAGAAAAGAGAGTACATCGAAAGATATACCTGAAGCACACTAAAGAAACTTAACGCTATGGTCAATGATCTATACCCGTCTTTAATGTTTCCCTTAATGTTCCTGCCACCCAAGCATGTATTCTTTCGTTACCTGTTGATGCAGAAACAATTTCTATTGCACTTGATGCTAAAAAAATATCGTATAATTTAAATGTTTCTGTAGGTTAAAGATATTTAAAAATAAATGTCAAATTTTAAAACTATATAACAAAAAATAAGTAAATAAATATTATGAACCAAAATGTTTCCTGATTTAATTTCAATTAAATATCGAAGCAAAAAAAAAAATATATATAGTTATAACCGAATTATAAACATTCTTTTAAAGAGTTTTAGTTATTAAAAATACGTTGCAGAAAAATCTGAACAAGAAAGCTTTCATGTACTATAAAATCCCACATAACTTTCTATACTTTTTATAAAAGAGAAAGTAGTTTTTGAAAAGTGTATATATCTTTTTTAGTAAATTATAAATTATTGGATATAAATTATATTTATACGTTTGAAATCTATATATTAAAGCATCACATACTTTTGTTATGTAGCATTGTCACATTTATATTACATAAAAAAAAATAACGGAAGTAAATATGATATAAATATTACAAAATATTTGTTATGTAAAGTATTATTTCCTAATTATATGGCAGTTACAAATTGTATCGTCTGGGAATATATCGTAATCGTAGCGCAGTCATGTAATATAGATTGCACTACCCGCAGACTCTTCAAATTACAGCGAGGTGTCGAGATGGAACACGTTTCGGCGATTGCATTCGCGCCTGCGGGGGCCGATGAATAATATTCACAGTTTAAAGTCGCATAGAATCATGCAATTAACCGTTTATTATCTAATTTTGCTAAATTGGAAGATTTCCTCATAAATACTTTTTGGTTCTTATCATAAATATCTTAGAGCAGTAATAAAAATTTAGATTTTTTTAAAATATGCAAAAAACTAATTTAAAAATTTTTAAAAATTTTTAAAACTGATTTTTAAAAATGCTAAATCAAGTTAAAATTATGTTAAAATTTTATTTAATTTTATAGTAAAGTTATCGTTTCAATTTGATCCACATTTGAACTACTATAAAGAAGTTACCTATTTCTATTATTTCTTAACAGTATCTTCTTTTTACTTAAACAATTAAATCTAAACGTATATGTTTAATTTCATCAGATTTTTAAAGCAAAAACACAAATGATTTTTTTAGTATTGCACTATATAGTTTGATATATATGTAGCATCTTAAGATACTTGAGCCTTTAAGAATTTTTGGGACGTTTATAGAACACTAAATTGCTATTATGCTATGATTTATTACCAACTAACTTATCCTTTCAAAAATGTATCCTTCGGAGGACTATAGCTGGGTCATTCTGGATTCGTATTCTATTGAATAATCAAATAGTTTCTAGATGTATAAAAACAACAATAAAAAAGCAGCAAAATCCTTGAACTTTGAATTGTTCACATCCTTGCGATGTAAAAAGAATTATATTCGAAAACTAATATCCCATCGGGTTTCGAATAACCCAGTCACTGTTAGCCTAAAATTAATGCAAATCTTCCAATTAGATGTCAGTTTAGTAAAATCAGGTAATAAAATACTATGCAAAGTAATACATAGATTCTCTAAAATCACCACTAAATTGCTTTATATATAATAACAGATATTATAATTTTGAAGTTAGAATTAGTAAAAACAGTTATCACTCTTTTCTTGAATCTCACTTTTATTTTTCAGAGCGTGTAAGCCTGTACATACACGCACATATACATTATCATATTGCCATTGCCAGCGACAGTTATCGAAATCACCAGCTGCGCTACGGACGGAAGTAGCTCGTGCCATTCGCAGCACATTGCACTAAACGATGTTTCTCCTGGCGTTGTATTAAAGTGCATGAAACTTGTCGCCGCTCAATTACATCTCGGTAAATTAACGGCACGCACGTCCACCTCATTACGTTGATTGCCGATATAATCAGAACCGCGCGATTTCTAGGTGGACGAAGCGAGTTGCGAGTATGTATCGTGCAGCTTTTAATTCGAAGTGTAATCGTTAATAACGTTAAAGTAAGTAATAGACAGTGAAAAGGGAGCAAGTGGATGTGGTACAGAAGTAGGACGCGGAAAAAGCAGGGCGCAGAAGAAGAGCTCGGCACGAATATCGCGTCAAAGCCGCGAGCAGCAATAATGGATCACTCTCTTCCTCGGTTTTCCCTTAACTTCCCTTTCTGGAAAGTTGCAACATGTGGTTACCGGTGAGGCACCCTTCCGCAACCACCGGATTGCTGTCCTAAGGGCGCTTTCTCAAGCTCATTTAATTTACGTATCGATCCTGCGACGCGACGTAATACGGAAATATTGCTTGGAAATAATTTATTATTATTATAATTAATCAATGCTTAATGTCTCCTTTTGCTTCTCTACTCGTTAACCGGCACGTTAATGGCACGACGAGCGACGGGTGCGTGATGTAACGTACGCGTGTGCGTTTATACTTCCTTCTTCCAGTGTCTCCGCCAGATGCGCACGTGCACATGCACATTATATTTAACGTCGTGCAAGTAAACACGATACAATGATGAATCTAAGGGATGATTGGCAGAAAAAGAGAGAAAAAAAGAGAACAGGGGGAGAGGAGTCACGCAACAAGCACGAATGTGTCTACGTGATGCACAACCCCCGTCCATGGATTATCGTGATCACATCGCACACTCTTTCGTGGAAAACAGGATCATGCAAGCCGCAAAGTAAAATTTGAGTTGTGACAGTTGTTATACAAAAGCAAAACGTGACCATGAAAAGGGAGTGGTGTATCGAAACGAGGCACCGATGTATGACGTGATGCATCATTCGTATGAAATTTTTTTCTTTAGAATCTTGCACGTTCATTTCCCTCATAAAGTGTGCATTTATGTAATACTAGAATACAGAGTTTCATAAAAATGTATGACATTACATGAAATATCACTTGAAGTCAAAATGATCTTTGAAAACTTGACATAAGCTTTGAGAGAGAAAAAATATTGTAGTGCATTCTAAAGAGATGATTTTCTCTAAAAAGGCTTTTTAATTATATTAAAATTATTATATAATTAATTATTTATATAAGTTAATTATATAAATTATTATTCTAAATTAATTATTATATATAATTAATTTAAAATAATAATTTATAAAATTATTATTTTAAATTAAAAAATATTTAATATATAGGATATTTTACTGAAAGTATAAAACCCCGAACTAACTTTGACAAAAATGCAAATATCGGAAAATGTTTTAAACAAAAGTTGTACATTCTAAAAGGAGACAAATAATGTTAAAATTAATTTTAGAAAAAAATTGATTTTTTTAAGGTCACACGGAGCTGGTTGTTAAGCTTTAAAATGGAGTTTTATGATTTTCTTTACACAATAAAATTCTTTTAATTATTCTGCTTATAAAAAAATTAAGGTAAAGTAAAAGAAAAAAATCAATAGTTTATGAGATATTTTATATTTTATTCTGACATATTTTGAAACATAAATATCTCATTAACTGATTTTTTTTTATAATTTTACCTTTTATACACAGTGTAATATAAATATAATAAATCAATTAATGTAAAGAAAGCACATAGTTGCTTTTCTAAAAAATATATGTACATAATTGCATATTACAAATTGCATATGTAAATATATTTAATTTATTAATATATAGTAAAATTTTGGTTAGTTATCCAGTCACTACTACAGAAACATTAAAATATCAAATCACACTTTTAATAATGTGTTTAATATAAGGTGAAACACGGAACTAAAATATTCTGTTCATGCAAAGGAGATGGGAGGGAGAGTTATTTGCGTCTATTAATATAATTCGCTAAGCTGGTTAATTATGAGGTCTACATTTTACAGTGCTTAGTAAGAAAGTGAAACAAGTTCTACCTGATAAATACCAATGGTAACATTTGCAGGCGGTAACGTGCAGATACCAACGTTGGAGATAACGCAAAATTACGCTCCGTGCCGATATGTCAGCAACGACGAAAGTCGTTTCTCCACGCTCGGACACGTGTACTTAATTTAATTGACCCATAATTACACCTACCGATAAGACTCGCCCCAGATGCCTCGGGCGTTTTTCTGCGTATTCGTGCAACTCGTTTGAACAAAGCTACGTACTACAACCGATAAGTTATATACTTAACGGAGATTATAGAACTTTGGAAATTCCTTAAAAGAACGTTAATTCCGTTATAAGAATTTTTTATTCAAAAAATTATATTTTTTTTTTTACTTTTCTCTCTCCTTGAATTTACAGAATAGCGCACGTCTTTCAGATTATTTTGTTCAACGTGTTGTCATTACAACAGCTAGCTCATAAAGATGCAAAATTAAGATACGCGAAACAATCTGTTTAATGCGATGTATACGACAATTTTACGACAGTCAGCATTGTGGTTGCGACGGACGTGGTCGAGAAAAATTCGCGGACAACGGTGATTTGTAGCAAAATGTGAAAAAGTAGAAATAATTAAACGAGCGACGCGATGAGACGGTGTGAGAGAGAGAGGCATTTAGTCGCATTAGCGCCGCCATGAAATCGCCATGGACCGCGTCACAATCAGTTGCAATCGGCGCAACGGTCCAATGCATTCGCGCCCGCGCCGTCCTTAATTACAATCGCAAATGAGACGGAGAACGGATAATTGCCGTGCATGTCGCAAGTCGCTACAATGTTGTCCAGCGGGTGTCCCCTGCATCCCCTCGCTAACGCGATCCTACACGTACAGAGTATTATGTATGTGCAACTGGAAAGTGCATTCCAACGGAGACTTCGGCTACTTATTTGGACCACGCGATGACGATGACGATTTAATTGAGTCGGACGGCATAATTAATTAAGGCATAATACCAATATACGCGTACCAATGTGTTTTATTAAATATAAATATTATAATTTTACTAATTTTACTTATCGCGATCTGAAAGAATTAAATTCAAATTATTGCGTTAATATTTTTACACAAGTAACATAATTTTTAAACTATAAATTTGTACGGGCGAGTCTTTTAATTCATCAATTGATTAATCAAATTATCCCCAAATGCAACCTTGTTATGTAAAAGCTGCATTTGCGCATAATGCGATTGATGAATCGATAAATAAAAAACTTGCCCTAATTTTACGCCTATAATTAATTGTATATATATATATATATATATATATATAATTAAATACATTTAATAATATTATAAATTGTGTACATTTATTTAGCAATAATATAGTAATATACATGATAACAGCAGTCGTACTCTGCAGATAAAGTTATAATAAATTATAAATAGTAGCATATACCCTATTGCAATTTATATTGTATTTTAAGTTATTTGAAAATTAGCTCTGCATCTGGCATGACATCATTTTTTTTAATGGTTACACCTAGCGACATTTTTGTGATACGAATAATGCTGAGAATATTTTCTCGCGATTTGTTATTTTTATGTGAAACAAGATCCGTTGACATTTATCGTGATATTCTGGTAAACTTCCATCTTAAGAAAACATCTGTACGTTTTATATTAAGAAACTCAGGCTCCTCTTTCAGCAATACGTTATTAATAACTTGTCTCTGCGCGCGCACGTTATATATGTGTTTCTCGATAATAACGGTAGGAATCATATTTTATACAAATAATATAATAATACATCTTCCTCGTGACATTATTGAAAAATAAAAATAATACTGACGGCCTATATATGGTGAAAATATCCAAGGTCGATTAAATACATGACCGGATATTTCCGCCTTTAATGGCCGTAAAATGCGTCATATGAAAAGTATATAACATCGACAAACGTAGATTTTTTTTATTATCCATTTTATTATCATTTATTAACGTTTATGCTACGATCGCTTACACGAAAAGTACATTCTCACGGCTAGAGCCTATCGATCAATGCGTCTACAACGGACACTTCGCGCTGCTAACTTCCGCGTTTAAATAGCACCTATATTTAGATATTTACCACGATGGAGAAATTTCACTTGTAGACCGCCATAAAATAATACACCGTAATTAGACACGCGGCATACGCGCGAGAAGTTTCACTCTGCAATATTGCGTCTCAATATTTGTGCACTATTACCCTCGATACTCGTTCCGTTCTCACTTCACTAAACCTTCCTATTATATACCGTTGTTATTATTATCATTATTACTTATATTCGGATACGACGAGATTAGATAAAATTTCCAATATTTTCACATCGTCGCGCGTACAATTTCTAATTAATCTCGGCTGCTTTGTGCTTTAGAACACCGTCGCTCGATCGATCGCGTTGTAATGGATTTCTGTTAGCCTTTTCTTCGCCATACAACTGCACTCGTATTTAGCATCCGTCGACATTTCTATAGAAACTGTGTGTAATATATATTTGCAAAATTTTTAAAATATATATTTGCTCAAATATACAATTAATACAAAATTAAATAAAAGATATAACAATTGTAACAAAATAATTTAAAACATAATATAAATTGCGAAATATGTTACTATTTATAATTTACTTATTATAATTTTATTTGCAGACACAGCACAGACCTACGAGCGACACGCATAGAACGTTCAAAGGACGTCCTTGGAACGTCATTTGGATAAAGTATGCTATGTAGAGAGAATGGAGTTTCTATTATTATGTATATTACTATTGCCTAAATAAATGTACATCATTTTATCTTCATTTTTCTCCATCAGAGAAAAGATGATAATTTAGTGGTAGACGTTATTTATCGTTGTTTTGATATCAAAATGTTATTTCAAAGAAATGATAAACTGATAGCATATTTCCTGCATTCCTATAGACAGAATTTGTTAGTTGGTTAATGAACATATACTATAATTATGCATTATTATATTTTTGTTATTTTCTTTAACAACTGTCTGAAAGAGAAACACTTAAATTTTATATAATAATATAAACAAAGCTCAAATCAACTTGAAAATTATTCTGTAATTACAAATATTATTATAATAAATAAGAAATCTATTTGTGCTTCAAATAAGTTTCTATGTACAATGCGTCAAGAGTTACAATCAAAGCATGAACGACTGATTGTTCGTCAATGTGTTCCTGTTGACACCTTTCTTCAGGATGGAATCGCTTCCACGTAGTATATTTGTACTTTCGCCAATTGGCAGAAGTTTCACTTGTTAGACTGGTATAAATAATTTCTGCCTATTTTTTTTCATGCGCAATGATTTTGTGTAAAAAATTGTTTTCTTTTTATGCAAAAAACAACTTTATATTGATTTATTTTCACACGTCAGTATATAAGAATACACAGAACATAACACTCTCTAACAAATCTTTGTAATTAGTCGATAAAATCAAATAATGTATTCAGTATGAAAGAGAAAAAGAGAGAATGTAATGAAATGTCGGGATTCATCATAAAATTTATATGTCAATGTATCATAGAATTTTTGCATAATGCTGTGACAACCGTACGACATTTTTAAGACATAATTTACGCACATTCCAATAATACATACACATATACACACTTCATGTATAAAATAGAGTATTCAAACGAATTATGTTTTACAACAAAATTTATTCAATTTTTTTATTCTTCTGATAAATACTTATCATTCATGCAATTGCAAAATATTAAAAAAATATTTTAATTCTGAATTAAAATCCAAGTGTGAATTAAAAAAAAATTATTGAAATTTATTTAACTTTTTACTGTTCTAAATTTAAAGTTGAAATCTAAACGCGTAAAAAATATAAAAATAATACGCGTATAAATGCATAAAAAGTGACTACATAATTTTACATATATAAGCATACATGTGCATTTGTAGCATACACGTGGCATTTAAACTTCAATAGTAATTAGTGTAACGAGACTTTTTATATGTTCATTTTTTGTTCAATGTTTGTGAGTTCGCACTATCCGTATTTAATTACGTAATGCTGTATCATAAGTCAACACTTTCCAGCAAGCTAGGATTAGAAAAAATCGTGTTGTCGGCATGAAGATGTGCAAAAATAACCCAATGAATATCACAGGCAGCATGCTCGGCATCTACCATCGTAAATCGTAAAGAGTTAACGCGCACATGTATGGCCTATCAAAGACGATCCGAGAGTCACGATTTCCGGGAATAACAGGAGACTAAGGTCTGCTATCCTCGACCACTTTGAAGCAAGGTTTTTGGAGAGAGGAGCCGAAACTAGAATGAGAGAAGATAGGGAAGAAGAGAGAGAGAAAGAGAAGACGAGGGTGGGCAGGGCTTGGGTAATGAGTATAATCAAAATGGTTTAGTAGTAAGAGAGAAAGAAGAAGAGAGAAGCCAGCCGCGAGCTATACCTTACCAGTGTACACGACCGTGCATTTGAATTTGAATTTCAAGCCAACTTTGCCATAATGTTCATTGGTCACGAAGGAGCCATCTGGTGGACGAACAAATTACGGGTTACTATCCGTTCTTTTCCTACTCGTCTCTAGCTGCATTATTGTTCGAATAGAATCACGCTTTGATCTAGTCCACTTTATGTGTATCGCGCCGGTCCGAAGGGATAGGTATCGCTACCGGCGCGAGTCCGTGAACGTCCTCTTCGCAGATGTTTTGCCAACGTCTATTTTGATGGCCTTTTTGTTCCAACTATCGGCAGACTTCCTCCTCGACGTGTGCAGACTGATGTTGGCGGCGAGGCGTCCTGCTTGACCTTCCGTCAACCCTTCAGGACCACCCGAGGCCACCAATTCAAGGATACGAATCTTACTTTAGAATAAAATAGATAGAAGATATATTTTTTATATCAATTTTTATCTTTGATTTATCAGATTTGGTATTGCACACGTCGATGGATGCTGTTATTATACATGCTTTTATTCTTATCACTTTTATGAGTACCTATTCTATCGCATGACTCATTTATTTCTATATTTTTAGTATATTAAATCCTAAACTGCTACTGTTGGTGAATTTTTATTTAGGTGCTTCAAGTTTAATACAGTTTTTGTTATTAAAATTTTGATAGTTTAAAATACCTTTTAACATCTTGTAGCCTGTAAAGTATAATAGAAAAAAATCTAAAAAATTTTTAAGTGAGAAAATTTTTACCGAGAGACATACTAACGTCAAAAAAATATGTAATTGCTCTCTAGATTTTATCTCCATAATCAAGAGAAAGAGAAAATTGTCTTTATTATGCCTGTATTGACAATAAAAAAAATCGATTCATAATTATTATCAATATTATTACCTGAGATAAAACTAAAAAAAGTGATAATGTTTAAATATTTAAAAACTTAAAATCATAGAAACATTTAGACAATACCTTGGAGAAATTCTTGGAAATACCTCAACTACTTTGTGAATGCTGAAAAGCGATGGAATAAATAGAAGTGTGACGGTTGGATTACCTGAGATCACGATTACCTAGGATTAACAATACATTTTCATGACGTTTTTTGGTACATTCCTAAACCGTTGCGGTCCCTCCAAATATTTTACTGATTCTATAGAATACTGTAGATAATCGGAATTCTTTTATTTATAACAATTCATATAACGAAAATTTTACATTGAGAGAAATTGATTGAATTTGTGAACTGCTGTTATTATTAAATAAAGGTAATTATTAAATTTATGGCAATGTAGAGAGACTATTTATACACAATTACAGTTATAAATATTAAATTTGTGATATTAATTACTTTACTTTAATTAAAGTTGAAAAGTTCATTTATTGACGAGAATACCAAACACATAGTGACACACTGCATTGAATGGTTTAATTGCGTCTCGTACTATTTCACATAATATAACATGTATTATCAAAATATATCCATCAATTAACAACGGATATTAAAATTTTATTGTTGCGTTTGTTTATTATTTATTATAATATAATATACCAGTCAGTAAATAATGTAACAATAGTAACGTTAAATTTTGGTCACACATGTGATATTTATAATATCATGTTAAATAAAACACTTAAAAGCCTAAATTAAATAAGACTCATTGCAGTATGACTTTTAACATAATATAGCTACAGTTCACTATATGTGTCTGCTGTATTTTAAAATTAAGATTCATATCGTCTAAACGGCGTTTGAAAAAATCGTCGAAACGCCGAGACAGGTGAAGAGGTATCGCCAAGAGCGATGCAGAATCTCCCTTTATTAATAAGTACCTATCTATAGCACGACGCCGGAAGAATATAGACCTCTAAGGGGGTCGAAGAACAATGCTCTTTAAAATCTCCTTTTCCAAATCACTGGCGCATGTCTCATACTGATCACCGTCCCTGTGCTTTATTGTACAGCACGCAACCCTTTAAATCGCATTGCAGCTTTCAGCTGTTGCTGCAACAACTTTACCATCCTTCAAACATTGCAGATTCAATGCTTCAGAAAATCACCCCTAATTCAGTATCGTTTTTTTATTTCTGATTACACCACTACATTCGTGACGATCACTTATTGTCTTCTTCAATGTATATGTGCATAATACGAAACTTCTTTTGCAGTAGTGGCATCTGGCCGCGTCGAGACTTAACGGCAGAATGATGTAATATTTCCGCCTAATTAATTTTGCTAAGGCGATAGTCTTTCGCGGGTACTACAATATTTTCCCTTCGCAAGAAGGGAAATGAGGCAATGTAATTCGAGCGATTCTGCAGAGCCCTTATTCTCTCTAAATAAGATCTGGCAAACCCTCATAACATCGCGTTCCCTCTTATGAATCGAGACGCTGGGCATGTCAAAAGAAAAGAGAAAGTACATTCGTTCCGTCAAATATCTTCACGTTTCGCAGTATGTTCAATGGCTACGCAGTGGCTAGTGCAACAGTAAATGATTGAGTGTGTGATACTGATTAAATATTTGGCATGTAATTCGACATTCATTTAAAAAGTTAAACAAAAGCATTCGATGTGTAATGAGATCTAAACATAAATGCAATTTTTTTTTAGATTGATTGTAATAAACTTTGATTGGAGTTTTCATATTTCGCTTTTACGCGAACGTCGCAAAATATCTTTTTAGCCTTGCCGACTAATCTTCACTATCAAATCGAATCATACGATGACTAAATACATACGCGAAGAGCAAAAAGTCCGAGTAAAAAATATGTGAGCGACATTTATATGATAATTACGTTTTTTTTATTTTTCTCAGGTTTTTATACATCGTATTAAGTTTCTATAATCTACAGGTAACGAGCAAGGAGCACACTGTCGGGGAACGACAGTCGTTTACGGCGAATATTTTAATCGCATTTGCCTCGTGGTCCGATACTTCTAGAACTATCATGTATCCCATCCGGACTGACCGCATTCTCATCCGCGTGACGTCAGCATCGAAAAGAATCTTTTTACCGCGCGTAGAGGAAGCTCATGAATTTGCGCCTGGCTACATGTCGGCGCGACGTGCTTAAAAATTCCCGGTGTTCGTTTATGGCCGGCTAATTAGATTTTTATCTTCATTAATGGCCCATCCGGCAAATCCAGTCCCGTGAATCGCCGCGATTCACGCGTCGCTCACTCGCGCCTATGTGTACTGGATGTCTCCGGCGATCGACCCGCGTCAGCGCGTTCTATGTGACGAGTATATACGTCCGTCCGACGAAACCATTCGGCCTTGAAACGCGAACACGAAATGCGATATCACACGCTGGGTTTCCAATTTAGAGAAAAGGCTACGATTACGTTCGAGCTCTCTGTCTCGTTTCTTTTACTGTCCGTCGTGCTCGGCCGCGCTCGCTGTAACAGCATTTGTCAACGCATAAAAGAGGGATGCGCATGAAACGCCACATTCCACGTATTTCAGCGCAGAATATTTCGTATATTTCGCGATTAATATCCTCCCGGACTATAAACACAAAACGGGCGGTAAATGAGAACCAGTTATTCCCCTTTCGTTTCTCCGCAGTCACTCCGTTTCAAATCTTGGATAATGTGATCGAAGCGAGTGAGAAGAGAGCGAAAAATAAGTAGATACGCGAAATATATTTTATGACTGCTTAAAAGAAATCCAATTTTTCGATCGACTCGTTTATACCGATCGTAAGATTTATTTCGCGCGGCGACGTGTTAAAATTCTGCACGTGCCTCGCAATTAATTCGCATCAAGAACGTAGACGATCATATTTTATCACGTATTCAGAGTTACAAGCAAATTATATTTTATAAGGAGACATGATATATTAACAAACATATCCATTTATGTTAATTTACTTCGATACTTTATGCCAGTTCACGTACCAGTTGTGTTTTTGACACAGGACAAAGAGATTATCCATTTGGGCCACAAATCTTTTCGAATAAAAGAGGTGAAAGTATCTATAATACAAATACCTTTTTATTAAGAGGTGAAAGTGCGACATAAATCCTTTGGAAAATTTTTCGAACTTGCTTTTACATTTGAGTAAAATGCAGATGGCATCGAGTGTTCAGAAAAGGGAATTTAAAAATTATTCCTAATAATAAAAAAGAATTAGTTTGTTCAATCAAAATAAAATTATTTCGATTGAATAAAGAAGGCTATTTCCATCTGTTAAAATTTTATATAAACCATTTAATATTTTATATTGAGTTTATTTGCAAATAATCTCACAACATTGTAAACATTAATCGATGAAAACTTTTATGCTTTTCAAATTTTTGCTGACAAATTCTAACAAGCGTGATTACAACATCGCGAGAGACAACATAATTGATCGTATACCGATAGTTCGGCAACAATTTTGGAGACTAATTTCTAGTTCGACAATAATAATTTGAAAATGCATATAACTAAAGTTAGTTTTACACCAACGTTCAAACATTGTTCAATATCGCAGAACAATTAAAAAAAAACCAGGCGTAAATTTTCTTGTCATATAATCGTACGATATCCCGCGGGCATCTACGCGGATCCAGCCGATATCGCGTAAATCACCCGCGAAAACGTCCATAAAACGTTAAATCTCTCTTCCGTACGTCACGTTGCATACGAGCGTCTAAACGGGATGAAATCTGCGAGACGATTTTGCGGCCGTACGAAGGTGCGGCTGCCTGGTTTTACGACTTTCGTTTAATTTCTGCACGCGTTTTACTAGCAAGGGATCCAATACGACGTCGTTGCCGTCACCGAAGGGAGCCTAAAGACAAGTCACGGGGCTTTTCAAAATTTTGGAATCCGATTAAGTTTCACGTCTAGTATACCTTGTAACTTTTATTATGACTCATGGAAAGCTGAGGACGAGAGAATTTTATTATCTGCTAAAAATAGATACTTAATATGTGAGATACAATGTGTAACTGAGAGAGACACGCAATGTATGGACTCCCAATTCAGATAATCAATTCCCATAAAATATACATAAAATATAAAACTAAAATATAATTCATTAAAATGAGTTAAAACGTATACTAATTAAAAAATGAAAGATGTATATAAATGTATGTTATAATTATTTTACTTAAAAAAATTTCATTACTAACTTTATGGTAATAATTTTATTTAAAAGAACATTTTTTCTATTTATTTTCTTTCGGTTCTGTAATTAATATAGTTTCGTTGCCTTTAACTTTATCTCTAAATTTAAAAATGACACGTATTTTAATTTAGAAATGAGGATTTAGTTTCGTTTTATCCTGTTGTCCGTTCAAATATTACTTTAGTGTAAGCTTTTTTTTCACAAAACTGAGACACCCGAGGCACCCTCATCACACGCTTCCATCATTCCATCTGACTTTCAACATCAGCGTTGTCAGCTCTGTCCAAACGAGTACATTACGAGATCGGTGCGAACGACTCCAAAACTGTCACGTAGCCTGAGTAAAGGGATTAAGAAAAGAAGGAGAGGGGCGGGGGACAGGTGCGTCGTGAAATGATCTTAAGTTATTCATGAATTCGTTTAATCGGTTTCTGCGCGTACCGGGCTATCTCGTTTTCTAAGTTTTTATCGCACGGTCTGGCCGGTAATCAATGTTAATTCGTAGAAAACCGTACCGGTAACAAGGACCATAAATTCTTTATTAGCCGGGAGCACTGAGACCCTCTTTTTTTCAGTATTGTCTCTTCCTTACTCTCACCACGTCTCCTTCGTTCTCATGAGCGTTCGCGATGCTGCTACTTAGCGACGGTCACTGTGTCTCCAACAAAGCTTGAGATTTATACAATGGATTCTGCAATGTATCGTACAGGTTTATCCGCGTTACGGATTTTCGAAACGTGAACAAGCTATTTGTCTTTCGAGATAAAATTAATTCTTCCGTGAAATTATAGCCGCCTAAATTTTACATAAAACAATGTAGCGACGTTGATGTTTGCTTCCCATCCCGGATCAGACATAAAGTATAATTTTTTTATAATCTTTCTCATCGTTCCTCTCTCTCTCTCTTTCTCTCTCTCTCTCTAGCAATCTTAAGTAAATGGCTGTGGATATCATTAATTTGCAACAATTAATAGAATTATCTGATTATAATAATAATTCTTTTATGTAATATAATAACTTTTTTAAACTTCGATTTGCTCTTATTAGCTGGAAGCTACGTACACTGCTTCGCGATTCAACAACTTTCTGCTTCGAGATCTGAAATAGCCTGCGGTTTCAATACAGATGTACATGCCACTCCTTGAGATTGCGAAAATCGTGACAGTAGAAGAAAGCTAGGTCACTAGCGGAAAGATCAGTTTATGCCAGTATTAATATAATTGTAAATTAATCTCTGTAAAAAGCAAGGTAAATAATTCCTATAAATTCATACATTTATGGCAGCACGGAAAGAAGTTTTAATCATTCATAATAATAACTTCGTGATTAAGTGAGAAACGTTTTACATCATTTCTACTTAAAAAAAATAGAAACCTTATAGAATATCCGACACGAATGCGATTAATACAATGCTATTTGTTAGATAGATGGCAAAGAGAAGACAATGAGGCGATCCACGCACCAGACTATAGTGATCAGGAAAGCAACTGCACTGGGAGGAACCCGGGCGATAATCGAGACCGAAGGAACCAAATTCGATTCGTCGGCATTTGGCCGAATTCCATTAATTCCGACGAGAACTTGGTTACCGGTTTTCGAAGCAGGCTCTGTGTGGGTCGAACGCGACGGGAAGAGCTTGCGAGTGCAATCTGCCATCTGAACTGCTCGAAGGGGCGAGTCCGCCCGCTCTTGTCCTGACCTACGCCAATATCCCGCTAAGATGCGGTACGGGGGTTATACATGGGAATATTCGATCCGCAATCGATGGGAGGGCGTCATCGGGTCAGCGTTTTATTCCATCAATACGTGTGTTTCACATACGCACACATTGTCTGTGTCTTCTTCTTTTCACCACTATGCAAACGTATTTTTTTCTTTTTTTTATACATACGCACTTGCATACGTTAAAATACATTTATTCGTTTAAATACAAACTTCGCGTCATATTTTTCTCTCGAGAAAAGTCCACGAATCTTGACAAGAAGCCATTCGGCCTCAATTGCGATCGAGATCGGGATGCATCGCTGATGGTTTTCAATCTGGCACCAATATCTAAAACGCGCGCGACAGAGTGTCTATTGTTATCGATAACGATCACTGATTGGAAAATATTCAAGAGAGATTTCGATATGATTTATAAGATAAATTACATACGTATATTTATTACGCACACACTAGAATGCGATGACGAACAAAAAACCATAAACTAATTTATTTATTTTTTAATTATTACGTTAAAACAAATACAACGACATAAAAGCATCTTTATCATATTTCTACATTATCGATAAAAATTCAATTGTGCCTTTATCAACATACATTTCCGGGCCGTATTAAAAAGAAATAAAAATTTTTGCAATCAACATCGAGATCCAAATACAATAAATGTTGCAGAATTATATACGAACAAAGGAGCGTGAAACAATCCTTCCCGTTACCCAGAAAGCAAGTTGGCAAGTTAGTAAAAAAGAAACAAAAATGAAAGGTCGTCAACAATTAATCACAGAGCCTTCATGCCCTAATTTACCAGCGCAGCTTGTTTCCTGGAAAGGGATATCTATCCACTTGACAGCCTTCTGCGTGCAAAGTGCAGCTGCGACGCAGGGCTAGTATGCTCCACCCATAATTGTTAATTATTCGCCGGGTTCCTGTATGCACGAGGAAGGTAGGATCGCGATAGTGCAAGGAAGATAGGTGCCCAAAATTGGTTGGTGACTAGCCGACGATGCGGATAGCTCGCGAGCAATTTGGCGGCCTATAACGAAGGGCCTGCGAAAACAAAGGCTCGTCGTCGTCGTCGTCGTTCCAATTGTTGCATTATTCATGCGTTTCTAGCAAGAAGCGGTCGTAAGCCAGCCCTCGAGACTTTTACTCTCTTCCATTGCCTTTCAGAAAGCCACCGCCTCGCGCGCGTTCCTCCCCGGTTCCACACCGCCCTTCGAAATCCATTTTGTTCCCCTTGAGCGTCTTAGACGCAACATTAGTGTGCCGCCAAGAGTGTAATGTGGCCCGAGCGACCTCGATTACTGAGAAATCAGGAGATTCTCGTTAATATAACTCTGGTGTTTAGGTATCTAATAGGCAGAATCTCGGAATATTAATGATGATACATAGTTCTTCACAAATTAATTTCACTAAATTCGTTGTAAAATAATTATACAAAAATAACATAATGTATTGTATTATAACGTTGTTGCCGCAAAGTCAAGTAGTCAGCTGTGTCATCGCGTTAGCTACGTGGGAAAATCTATGCGAGAAAATCAATACTAAAGAAGTTGTCAATTGGACAACGAGTCTGAACGAGGTCAGTGTATCTGATGGACGTATTGCGAATAGCTAGTTTATTCGTATTGATGGCACAGTCGCGACTTTTGACCTCATTTTCTAACTAGAAAGTAATTAAAGTATACCGTTGTTTTTAAAATACTTTTTCTCATTTCGCGCATTGTATGAGCGCCAAGAAACTCGATGTACGGTGGATGCAGATGTAATAATAATGGTAATGGAAAAGTTATTTGCGCGCAGAACAAACACATTTGAAGCATCTCGGATTCCAAACAGAAGTTGGAATCTTACATAAGCAAAGTTCCCGACATTGACCTCCTTACCTTTCCTATTTTGTTTTCTTCAACGGAATAAATAGTTGGAAACATTTTTTCAAATGTAGAAATCTATATCTTGGAATTATCTTAACGACGTGTCGTAATGTTCGATATCACTAGGGTTGCCCTACTACCATTCCTAAATGACTTCCAAGGTTTGTCATTCTTAATATTAGGTAGTCGTATCCTTGTTCCACTGGTAAATCAGACGGAGGGCGATCCGTCGAGATGTATCCTATGATAAAGCGCCCATTTAGGAGATAATAGGAAGGGTTCGTCTCAACATCACGATTGACGCAATTTCTGGACGACTGGTCGTCCGTATACCGGATACTTGTAACGTGTAATGAACATGAAGACTGCGAAAACGCGCGGCGAAGTGCGGGCATCACGAAGAGGGTCGCCGTCGCTACTTAGCGTTCATACGTAAATACCTATAAATTGCTGAGGAAACGGCTGCAGCACAGCGCAATGACCTACCAACGCGGCCACATATGTTCGCCATTGCGTCGTGCATTGGCCGCCGGTAAGATCGCAGTAAACTTGTCAACGTTGACACAATCGGTTTCCTTAACGAATCATAAACGCCAGCAACCTTGCATGCCAAACGCTAATCTATTTTCGCGCGGAAACGAACGTCATTATACATCATTTGAGTTTATTTTTGTCCCAATACTTTCTTTCCTCTCATTATTAATAAAAAGAAAAATTTATTTCTGTATATCATTAAATTACGCATTATAATTGACTCACGTAACATTTTTCTATCGGTCATAGTGCACACAAGTTGGATTTTAATTGTCACACAATTATCTGTCAACCGTATAAAATTAAAAGTTTTCTGATCAATCAACTAATTAAATAATTTTTATTCAGTTATCATTCTTGTCTCTATGTTCTATAAATTTCAAATACATATAAAACACTAATTAACAAAAATGTGTTTTGTAAAGAATGACAAAAAATATCCTACGATTTTGTAAAAGGTAAGTTCAAAGTATAATGTATAGTAATAAGTATTTGTACATTTTTTTAGGATATTTATTCTAAAAACAGTGAACAGGCGCTTAAAATTTATGTGATAAATAAATAAAAATCAAAAATAAATAAAATCGCGAAATACGCGCCTCCTTATTCATCCCAAAATGCCTCATCATCCCACATTTTCATGTTCGTTATATTTGAAATACCAAAGACACTATTCCTGCCAATACCGTTAAGTATCTATTTTAGTAGTGTAAAATTTGTAAAGGGCCCACGTACAGCAAATATGTATATTCAAATGAAAGAGAAAGTGGAAGAAAGGTTTTTCTCTAAAGAAGAGGTCAGTTTTCATAAATCCCTTGTCATTTGCTTAACGTTAAAATCCTGAATACCTGAAAGAACGAATCTCATACGTACTGCACAGGCAGGGTACAAACTGGTACCACAACTTAGTATGTCTTTCGTCTCTCTCTCTCTCTCTCTCTCTCTCTCTCTCTCTCTCTCTCTCTCTCTCCTCTCATCCCTTCTTAATCTACTATTCTCCTCGCACTACCCTACTTACTTTTATACCTGCGGAGCATCGGGCAGAGAGTCGGAGAGATACACATTATAAATCCCGGTCGAGCGTTCTCATCAGGATCTCTACGACGCGAAATAATATTCAACCGTCTGACAGGATATACTGCGTTATTTTACATAAGAATTCCGGACTAACTTTATCTTTGTGGTCTTTAGTTGCGACTGCCGCGCTAGCCGCAAGATTTAAAACCATACTAGTTTATGATTCGTTAGAGATTCTTGAATTTGTTTCTTTTAATTTTAGCGCTTTGCGTGACAAATTTAAAAAAAATTTTGAAAAAGTTCTATGACTTCACTAAGACATCAAATGTGAGGATTTCTTGAATTCTCGCGCTTAGAATTTCGTTTGCAAAAAAGTATATAAATGATTACATTTACAAATTGAGTAATATACTATACAAATTGTTTTGCATATACACTTTACAATTGTCTAACTGTCATACACTTTGCATATACACTTACAAGTTGTCTAACTAATTTCATCTCGATATCGTTTCGAGACTATACAAAATAGAAATCTCGAAATATCGAATATCGCGTGCATCGCTATTAATATAAGTTATATAAGTTTGTTATATAACTCTGTTATATAGGTCTACATAATTATGTAAAAATTATATTTACCAAAATGTGTTAAAGTTTTATTCACAATTGAATATAATTATACAATATAATAATGTATTTAATTACTGTTATTTAATTATACTTGCGGTATAACAAAAAAAAAATTATTTAAATAATATGACAAGAAATCAATAATTAATGATTTATAATCTGGTAACAAGTAACAAGTAAACGGAAATCTCTTTCCAATGAAACGTGACGATGTTATTTACAACTGTACCTTATCTTCGTACGGCGTATGGGTCACGCATGTAGACAGGAAATTATTATGAGCACTCAAAGGACGTAGAGATGCAGTAAAAAGTTTCTTCGTTAAAATTAGTATGCATATATGTATAACCGGCTTGTAATACGCACATGCGTTCATTGAATTGCAAAGTGGTATCCGAATTATAACCCAAAAATCATTGCTTATATTTTTAATTGCCATTGCACACGATAAAGTCATAAATTTATTTCATTATTCATTCAATTAAAAACTGAACAAAACGTTTAATAAATATGTATATTTTGTTTAATTCGACAAAGATTTTACAAAATAAATATTAATAGATACTATTATTATATTTTTGTACACTCTTATTGTACTTGCCAATGTAATAAAATTAATTTTTTATAAATTTATATTTTTTAATACATTTAATAATTAAATGTCAAATAAAATAACAAATGAGAGAGAAAAAAAAGCAGTGACAGAGATAGAAAAGAAGGAAAGAAAGGAGAGAGAGAGAGAAAGAGAGAGAGAGAGAGAGAGAGAGAGAGAGAGAGAGATGGAGAAAGAAACTTTGCATATCAAGTTTTTTAAAAAATATTTTACATTGCAAAGAGAATTATCCTGGGTTAAATCTTTTATATATAATTATAAGATAAATACATCATCAATAATTCGTCCATTTCGTGTATACTGCAATTTCTATATTTACATATAGCATAAAAAGCAATATTACGAGTCGTTATATCAGCGACAGTTAATCGACGTGCAATGCCACGTGCCTCTGAAATAACAACAACAGCAGTACAGCCGGCGTGCGCGAGGTGCGTTTAATCCTCTTAAAGGGTGGGTAAAGATGCAAAGAGCCTCTGATCGCCTGCGGAAGTGGAGAAAGAAGAACGTTACGAACTTCCATGGTATTAACTCATTACGTAACACGCTTTGCCCGCGAACAAGACAACTCCGGCAGTTAACAACCGAGCTAACGACCCCGACGCACCTTGCGCCCCCCGTCTTATCGCGCCACGAAACCTCCTCATCTCGCTGTCGAGCGGAGCGCTTCCATCAAGCTAAGCCGCGATCGTGCCACCTCTTCGCGTGCTTCACGCGACTCTTGTCCGCGAATACAATACTCGATCCTCCTCGTGAATCTTTCCAATTAAGCGGAGCCCGATCAGGTGCATGAAGCATAAGAGGGTGCACGCCTCGCTCGTTTACTCGTGCTCGTGCTCGTGCTCGTGCTCGTGCCCATGTTCCGTTTACTTGGCCAAAGGATATGACGCGATTATATGACAGGACCTAAGGCTCTAAGAAATACCCTCGTGCTTTTCTTCTCTTCCGCCCTTTGCTCCACTTTATTCTTTTCTGGTTCGTATAGTCCAATGTGTTTTCTCTTTCATCGTTCACCTTGCACGTCCTCTCTAATGCAATCCAGCGACACTCGCGTCATGGTGTTCCAAGAAGAATAATAATTCTGCAATTTCGGAGGCACGCGGCCGACCAAAAGCTTTTTCTCGCAGCTAATTCCGCAGGTGTACCGGACGAGATGTTAGAAGCGGCATCAGCCGCCGCCATCGTCGTTATCCTCGACGGCACAGCGACGACGTTTTACGCAAGGCTTAAAACGGTCTCTCGTCAGTTTTTTGTGATAGGTAGGGTTGGCTTGAAGTTGCCCAACACGATAAAAATAGTACAATGTCGTGGACAGAGCGTTTTAGACAAATATCTTGCGCTGCGTTTGAAAAGGGGTTAAACTTGATGAAATAAGAATGATAATAATAGAATAATACATACTCTCAATCACATCACATTATTTGCTGAAACTTCTCATCAAAATAGTGTATTTATTTCGCGTAACAAAGCAATAATAAAACGTAATAAAATAATAATCTAAAGATAAACTTAAAAACACTGTGATATGATATATCAATTAATTATAAACTACAATTTTGATGTCATTAAATTTTCTTAATCCCATCACTAGCCGGTTATACTGCAGCGCATAATACGTGTGTGCGCGATGCATGTGTCTGCTGCTGTCCCGGGTAGAAAAAAGGATGGTTTAAGCGTGTGTAAGGAAAGAATGGAGAAGAATGTAACAAAGTCTAGATGCAGTCTCTTCTTTCGCTCTCCAGTGGATTCAAAACAACAAAAGCGTAGAGTTAAATCCTAAATAAGACTCTACGGTCTTACTTGAAAAATAACGATTCTTTGAAGTCATTCAATTTTGCATGTCTTTTTATTGCGCTTGTATTTTTTGCAACCCATTCTTCTTTGTCATCCACCGATGCATTTAACGTGCGATATGGGGTGTCACGGTAAGGGCAATATACAAAATGCATAGCGTAGCATAAACACCACATAAGACCAATGAGCTTTTTATGCAACATTGGGACTTTATGCCGGATGCTATTCTGTGCTATGCATTTTGTGTACCATGGCCTTAAGTCTGAGACATCCTGTGGGGTAACTCCGATATTTATACCGTGCGAGGATTTATGCCGCAGAAGTCAGAAAAAAATAGAGGGAATGAAGCGAGTAGTTTATTCTCAACTACGTTGTTATATGCTTTTTTGTCATATAAGTATTATGAATTCAGTTCTTTACTGTTAATATTAACGAAACCTTAACAATTTAAATCAATTTATCAATGTTGTGAGTAGAGCAGCGACATATTACAACATCTACATAAAATGTTTATTCTTTTTGTGGGTAATGTAAAAGACTTAATAGTTATGTTGTGATACACAAGTGTAGAGGGATAATAAAAGATGGAATATACCAAAATATAAATGCTTAACTCTTGTTTTCCATGTTCAGCTTGATTATCCTATTAATGAGTGTCCGTCCTTTTGATACATGGCAAAAATGTAAAGATTTCTAAAAGTTACTTTTACAAATATTAGAGAAAATAAATAAAAAGAAAATATATCTATTTTAATTTATTTTTTATAGTAGTAGATAAAATAAAGTTTTTATTAGTGTACTTTATTCGTCTTAAACATAGTAAATAAATGGTTAATAAATTAAGTTTACGATAGGTGCGGTATATATACCGGAGATGCCCTATATAGCTGTGTAATGTACTGTTTCATTTATACATGGCTATACGCGTAAACTATCTTTTTTTCTTTTACCTAGGATAGTAGACACACGTAAATTTCTATCATAATGTTCAATACAAAAATTGCTACATTTCTAGATACACGTTATGTTTAATTGACTATATTTAATATTATAATAACTATATTTTGTACAACGGCAATAGAAAAGAAAAAGTTAACTTACTAGGTTGAATGAATAAAATTCGAGAAATTGGATGATTGATGCCTATTGGCCCAAGATTTAATAATAAGAAATGTAAAATGTATCTACTGTAATCTACTCGACAAGAATTGTTAATTTGTAAGTGATAAGTTATATAAATTTGTTTGTAAGTCGGTTTTGCGTTGATTAGATCGATTCTATTTATTGAAAGTGTGTTATCGTCCAAAACGCTCTGCCGTATCGAAAGCACGAACGATTAAATTAGAAATATTTCTCAGTGGAATTTATACAAGTCGACTTGTAAGCGATACGCACTTTCTCATCATTTACACACTGGTAATCCCGGAATCTATAAGCGCAAACAAGCCGTCAATTAAATCATGCGTAAAAGTGGATACGACAGTAAAAAGACGAGTTACTTGGAGAGAATTCAAGATCTGAAATAAAAATGATCTTATATCTCGTTTTAATTGATCCCGTTAAATTTCTATTTAACTAGCATATATTCTTAAGTCTAATGGTTCATCACGTATTTCCGTGCAAGTATTTCGAGAAAGACCAGAATTACATCTGCGTTTCAGCCATTGAATGTATGAGATAAATAATAAATAATCGTAATATTTTTCTCTCTCCACAATTTACGTCTACTATTCATTACTTATTTTCTTTTTTAGTAAACCATTTATAACGAAAGACGTTCCGTTTTAGTAGGTGCATCACGCACTCAAAGTATCGGATCAGAATGCAACTACGAATCCCAAATCAGAACTCATGGTCACAGACTGTAGGGAGACGTGTATGACATGATCGAAGATCGATACATTCATGCATGTGTCCTGCTGGCTGGTCCTTATTGGCTATGCGCCAACGAGTACTCGGATGCCACGTCGCACCTTAATGGTACAGATTGCCTCATGCCGTTTAATGAAATACGCGCTTTGGATATGCTATATTATGTATTGAAACTGAACTTCTTGTAGAGGATAAAAACCAGTTTTTCATGTGTATGCGATCTCTTATATGTTTATATTTAGATATGGAAGATTGCTGTTGACTACAGATATTTCATTACAAAAATTTAAAATTAATATTGCAGAAATGTAAAATAACAAATATAAAAAAAGCAACTTGAAAAAAAATGGCAAGGACACCGTGATAAAAACTTGTATTAAATTTGTAATTTAATCTTCCTAATCTCCGTCGGTCGCCGCGACTCTTCACTCGCAAGTCCGTTTAACCATTTAAAATAAAATACGACACGAACACGGTCTAGAACAATAAGTATTTAATTACTAAAGGCATTAAGGTACCACTATATATTAGACAGCATCGTCAGAGCTCGCAGGAGATAGCCAGAGGCCCGATTCTGTTGATATCCTTGCAACACACTAACAGCGGTCTATTAACAATAATTTCGACTCGGCCTAAGAGACACGGTTGGTGGAATCTTTTCTCGGTAGAAGAAAACGACGGGAAAAGAGAGACGGAAAGAAGGAAGGAAGGAAGGAAGAGAACGTTCGTGCAAACCCGTTTGGCCGTTTAGCAGTCCTCGACTGCTAAGGTAGACTCGGTCCAGGAGGCCCGAGACGCGCTCACAGGCAAAAATTCAGCTCTTTTGCTCCTGCCGGTTTGTACACTGACCTATATTCGTTGGAACCGGGTCCGCAGACCTGAAACAGCTACATAGAGACCTACTACCCTGAAGAACTCTTCGCGAGACGATGAAAGACCACCTCTATCCACAGTCCTTCATTCGCCTTTTCATCGTTTCGCATTCGTCGACAGTATTTTTTCAAATAGAAATAAATGTATGTTTCTCACAAGTTTCGATACCTGCACTATTTCAAAGTTTTTAAGTATAGTCTTCTTATAAGAATTTTTACTTTTAATATCTGTTACATCTGAATATATTAACATTTGAATACATTAAATAATACTTTCTTTAGGTACACTAGATCAAATTTTAAATTAATAAAAAAACAAACGTAATCTGTAAAAAATTATATATTTTTATATTACGCAAGTTTAATGCAAATATTAACTACAAGTTACTTTTATTACTCATTTTCATTTTGACGTACTCAAAGTATTATTTAATGTATTCAAACGTTATGTTACTTCTTACTTATTTTTCCATTTCGTGATTACATATTTGCGTAAGTTTAATACTGATAATGGCTCGAGTTATTATCTGCATTAAACTTGCGTAAATATATAATGACAAAATTACCGCTGGCGCAATAATAAATCATATGTAATTATCTTCTCGTGGAATGATTCATTTTGTAACAGATTCTTAATATTTTTCTTTTGTAAACAGTATTTGTTTTTCATTTCTGTTTTGATCGTAATGTATCAAAATACAATATATTATCTAATTTAATAGTATCATATTATCTAATTTAATGTATTCAGACGTTACTTTCGGTCTTTATTTTTTCATCACTACAAGCATGAGAAATGAGAGTTGTTACGTTGTACACACGTCATATACTATTATCTTATAAATTTGAACAGAAGTGAATGATCGATTGGATTACTTCCGCCAGAGAAACGAAAGTGTGGGTGGTCCGATTCTTTAAAATCTCCGGCGCGCAATATGTACATGTTTTGAAGCAGTGAAGCTATTACGGGAGTAACAACTTGCCTTTTCGCATGCAGATCGAGAGATATTAATTGCGTGTGGTAGCAGTAACAACGCTCTACTTTCAAGTTACACGTGCGCGCATTGCGGCAATTAGATGTTAATGCTAACGCAACCTTACGTCAATCGAAATTTTCCACTGCAGATTTCCTCGTCATCCGCCATCTAACCCTATTTATACGTCTTACGTCCAAATTATATAATCTAGCATCGAATAAATATGTATCTCCAATTAATGCAGATAAAATATATTTTTCGTTTCAAATAATGCAAATTGTGCAGTTATACGTCTAAAGTGCAGAAACCAAAATATACTCTGTATTATAAAAGCTTGTAATCATCTTATCTCTACTTTTCATATTTATTTGAATTTGTGCATAATAACGAGATTAATTTTACATAATACGAGACCTTTTAAGTGTGCGATACCTCGCAGCGTAAACATAAATACATAAATACGTTTTAAATAAACTCTTTATCTTCTTTGTCTTTTATTTAATATATTATATATATATATATATATATATATATATATATATATATAATAATATTATATATATAATATTTTAAACGATCTCTTTTAAATATCTTATTTAATATTTAATATCATTTGGGTTCGTTTCTGTATAGACTCAGAAATGTTCGATATAAACTAGCTTTGTAACGTTTTTGGAAGGGGACAGTGTCAGGTAGAAGGGTCATCGATTCGATTTCCATTCGCTGCAGTGCAGCACATGTGACGCATAGAGAGTCACACACGGCATCATCACACATGCATATCGGCGACGCTTGTAGATACATCGAGAATTTTGAAAACGTACACATATTCCTGACGACATGATTTTCCGGCTAAGTTACGAGTCCTTGATCTCTTTCCAGGCAATACTGCAATGCAATTTTCATTTTCAAATGATACGCTTATCAGTTCTGACGTATTGAATATGTGATATAATTACGGTAATTTAAAAAAAGAAAGACCGATTGTGCGCGATTACAAGCAATGACGTCGTTTATTACGCGCTCGCAATCCCATTTGAATCTGTATTTACGTATTATGTACGATTATTGTATCATACTCAGTAACTACATAGTTACGAATGTAATGTGCACGTGGCCGGTATTTGCATAATTATAGACGATTACGAAGCGTGTAAGATTCTTGAATGCGTAATCAGTGTGAGTGAACGGTGTAATGATAAATGCGCAAAATGAATGCCAACACGCCCGTGTCCGTTACCTAACAATATCGATTAAAAAAAAGACTCCTCGAATCCGCGGATGGTCGGCGAGCGAGAGATCTTGCTGCAGTTCGACATGCAGATGCAGCGTAGCGTCTCGATAAAACGATCAAGGCGAGTGGACTCCGGCCATCTCCGCAGCGATCAGATTTTCTGTACGTCCGCGAGACATTATTTATAGATACGTGAAGGATATCTTATGAACATGTTGACTCCGCACAGTAGTATTTCTGGATAAAAACGTCAAACATTGGACGTCACAATGCAGTTAACGTTGCATGCAAAAAAAAAGGTTAAAATAGAACGATGAAAGAATGCAATTTGTTCAATCATTGAAATATATAGGAATTAAATCTGCAGCTTAAATCGATCGCTCTTGGGAAACATGTGAATTTCATAACTCCACTTTCCCTATTTTGATCCTTGCAGATAACGCACATTTCGAATAGATTTGAGATCTGTCAGCGAAACCGCGCCAATATTAGTGAGCCTGAGAGAAATCAAATCGTCCTACATTCTCGATCTGACTCCGACAAATCGGACAACGCGAAATAAATTCTTGGCGATAGTCGAATTATCCGCGTGAATGGGCGTGCAATAGTACGATTATGCGAAGATATATATCAGTGTAATTGCGAACATTAGATTTAGCGTGACGACTCGTCTCGCGAGCCACGAAGAAATTAGTCAATCTTGCAACGAAGCAAGCTTCGTTGCTCAAGCAGGAACAGTTTTGACATTCGTATAAGGGCTCGCGGCGAATATAGCGGTATCTTTTAATATCAAAAAGTAAAATTGCAATTGTGTAATTATGTTACGGCGCAATCACCTATATAAGATATTTGATCTATTGGTAATTAAGTAGTCATTTATCATATTTCTACATCAATAAAAACCAATCTAACAAATGGAACTTAAGACTTATATTGCATTACACTTGAGCAAACTAATACATCGGAATCGTTGTCGTAAGGGACAGAATGGCCCAGTTTTGCGAGTCGTGCGTCACACTCGCTCGGTGAAAAAGCGTCCTCCGAGAGGGCAGATTCCATTTTCCACCTTGTCATCTCCGCTATCTCATCCTCTAGCTATGCAAGGTTTCCCATCCCTCTCATTAACTCTGACCCTCGAGAAACGAACAGCAGGGAGAAACGCCGCGTTGAATACACCTACAAATGAGAGGACTTGGTGGATGCGACGCCACGCCGAAGGTCCCTACCATGAAAGATGTAAGAAAGTTAAATGAAGAGTACCGGCACCGATTACCGAGGACCTTACCCAGAATGTTAAAGAGAACCTAAAGCAAGCACTGTCATCAGAGATCTCCCACCCTCGGTATCGGAGTCTCGCACCCTCACCTCGTGCTGTACAGTTTCGTCCTCTAACACGCCTGACCTCCTTTCGAGTTTAAAGGAAACTTCGTACAGAAGCTAGCTCTGCGCAAACAAGATTGTTTACTACTAAGTGGTCCACCAACTATCGAATAAAGGTATGGCAGCTAGAACGGAATAGTATATCCTCTTCGGTATCCTACGTTATCTAAGTCGTAGTTGGACTTAATCTATTCTTTTATAAACTAATATAAATTAGTACAAGTTGTTTCAACTAATACTTTATGCAAATAATGCTTTTATCTTGCGCCATGAAAATAATGTTTTTCCATATAGGAAAAATCTCATGTAATGTAATTAACAATAAACTTCGTTAATGCAATTATGTTGTCTATCATTTCTTAATCACGTTGACAATTTCTGTTCGTTAGGGGATATTAATTTATAATCCCTTTTCATGTATCTTTATAGTAATTTAATGAATATTATCGAAAGTGACTTCAGCCTAATTGTAGTAGTTGAAATAAACGTAAGCACCAATGTATATATTCTGCTTTAAGAAATAAAAGCAACGTCAGCTTACAGAGCACTACCCGGGAATAGAGCGATTCCGATTTTATTGTCCGATCACATAAAACAATCTAGATCGAGACACGGGCATAAAAGTTTGCGATAGTAATATCAACGAGCACGTGTTTCTTTGTGATGAAGCAAGTCATGGCACGATTATATGGAATTCCAGAATTAATATGCTTGCGCACGTGGTAGCGGTATCGCGTAGTTTGCCATAAATAGTTACTGCAGATCGTAACGATGATATTAATCAATGGTTACGTTAATTTGAATTTATTGCTCGATAAGAAAACACGGAGCATATAGTTGCAGGGAGATCTCCGTATAGCAAGATACAGATTTATATTCCCATATAAAATATATATATATATATATATATATATATATATATATATATGCGAGTGTTGAGAGTACATCTGAACGAAGCGTAATGTTGTGCAATAAGATATATGCACGCATTATAAGATGACTACAGAGGTCAGGGTTGAAAACGTTCCCGAGTCAAAATTTTACTTCTACTTTCAATCACAGTTACTTCTACCTTAGACCTTTCACGTTTATTTGATACTTTAAACACTTACACAGACCCCCTTTGAATCTATTGATTACAATGGGATCTCTGTGAGAAAATTTCAAGAAGTTTTAAAAGGTTTTAAGAAAACTTCTTTTTAATCTCAAAGTAAGAAATTTCCCGATAACTATTTTAAAGCACAAGGTAGAAACGCAAAAGATCTAATTGAGTTCAAAAGTAGACGTAAAATTTCGATTGGAGTTACCTTAAAAAAGTAATGCCTTATTATTATTCGCTAATTTGAAAAAGTAACGTGTTATCGCGAGGCTCATTACCTTTTCGTTACTTTGTGTAACAATATAGCAAATCATCAGATATTAAAATTATATTAATTGATAATCAATGTTAAGTGTAATAAATATTAAAACTTGAAAATCTCTAAGCTAATCTACATATAGAAAAAGCTTTTTTACATATTAAAAACTTATCTTTTGTATATTAAAAACAACTACTGTCACAGACAGAAAAAAGTAACAATCGTTATCAAAAGAAAGCAACAAAAATGTGATAATAGCGTTACAAATAACGCATTATTTTCCAATTCTGACAGAGGTTTTTCATTTAACAAAAAATACCGGAGAATCAAATCCGGTTAAACGAGCAACTGCTAAATTAATTTACTGATCTGTAATGTAATATAAACTCTATCGAATCTCCTCCCACAGCTAAATACATCGTTCAAACATGAAACAAACCTATGTAGATATATGCGCAATATTATACGTATATGCGCACTAATATTGACATAAAATGCAATTGATTTTAATTTCTAGTTCCTAGGAAGTCCAAGGATATTTTGAATCATGCAAGTAACAGCATGTGAATAACTCTATTTGCACTTGCAAACTCAGTTCTACTCAGTTTTGTATAAACTATGATGTTTTGCTTGTTATATGCCTCGAGAGATATTCTAGAAGCAAATATTTTGCAAAAGACAATCTCCTATAAATATCCTGATTATGCCAAATTCTTCACATTGCGCCGCTAAATAGATGTTATGAAACAAGAAAGAAAGAAACAGTGTAAGTCTATTATCGCATAAAGAAACCAATATACAGGGCGGAAACTGCCTATGATATAAATTTCGATAGGATTTGAAACTCTTGCTGATGGTCCAAGTTCGCAACTATTCCTCGTTCGTAGCAACGCGAACGAAAGGGGAGGGTAACGCTATACAAATAGCTGTTCAAGTTTTAAACGGGCTTGCGGGAGCAAGTTTTTAATAGAAACGACCGCGCTTTCCTTACACAACGATGCAGTTGCAAGATATATAATGCCGCCGAGAAAAAGTGGAGACAGCCGTTATCACGCTGCGCAACGCTCTATTTTGCGGATGACAAGGCGCGTTTTAAAGTTATAATTATCTTGAACTTGCGTTGCTTGCTTTGTGCAACTGATTCTTTCTCATATTTAATATGATTGTAAATAACATTAAATACAATATTACTTATATCTCAATTTCATAAGTAATATCATATAAAAATTTTCGTAGCTGAACGGTAGCTTAACGCATTAAGGGAGCATATTATATATCTTTTATTCAAAAGTTACAATTATTTGAAAAGAAATATATAAAAAGTTTTTCAATAATTATTATAATATAAAAATTTAATATGCAATGATATTCTTTCCGTTTAACAAGAAGTTTTAACGTAATTTGATTATAGAAACTTTTTTTCAAAACTTTAAAATATATGTTAGGTAGTTTTCTCATACATATTCATACAAGCGCCCCGTTATAGGCAAAATCACGCGATTTAAAATTCTATTTTTATTTGATCTACTATATACTATAATTCTATTTTTATTCCGTCTATCTTTGTTCAACATACTGAACAGTATAGACAGTAGATATATTTTAGAGGAGTAACCGACCCATTGCCCCTTGTAGAAAAAGAGTTACGACTCACCGGGTTGTTTGTTCGCTCGAGATTCGCTGAGGTGGATGCAGCGGTAGGACGATGGTCGTATTCTTCCGGATAGTCGTCTCGATATGTTCTGCCAGTGGTGGGTCCCTCTCTAAGTCCCTGACCGTCCCTTTCGTCGAGGGACGTATCTCGATGGAAGTCCCTGAAATCCCTGAGGTCGCGCAAGTCCCGAAAATCACTAAGGTAGCCCTCTTGGTAGTCGCGGCTCACGTGGTCTCGTTCGCCTCGAAGCTGCCTCGACATCGCCGTCGGCTCCTCCTCCTCTGAGTCGGGCAGCAGCTGCTCGACTCCACCGCCACCTCCGCCACCTCCAGCACCACCTCCGCGTCGGGCGGGATGACGCCGGAGGTCACACCATCCTACCTCCTCCTCCGCCCTACCGGCGATTTCGCCACGGGACAGCCGAGCCGTGCTGGTTGCCCTCACGACCGATCTGCCTCTGACCTCCTGCCCCCGCGGCCCTCCGGGGGGCTCCACCACATCACAATCAAAGGCTATCCCTCCTGGAGCTTTTACGACCCGACTCTTCCGTACCCACCACTCGTTCCTGGCTTTTCCTTGTTCTTGCTCCGCTTGTGATTCGCGTGTTTTAAATGTGTATCCTCACTTTTATTGTAAATATCACGCGAAATGCCTTTGATGTTCCCAGTGTTGCAAGTTGACTCGGGGGAAAGTGGGATGTGCCGGTAGAGTTAACGAAATCACTATCTGTAAGCTAACAAGAATAACAAGATTTTGATTGGGTTGAATGAGGCACTTTAATCAGTTACATTCAATTTCTATGCGATTTATTATTTCAGCAACCCACGAATATAAATAATATAATCTAATAATATAATAAAACTATTTACGTACATGTTATATAGCAATTATATCGATAAATATTGGGAACAATGCGGCGCACAGGTCTTTGCTAATTTGAGATTTTTTAATTTATCGTGTGACTATGTATACTACTGTGAATCTATTGTAATGCTATTTTTTTTCTTCTATTAAAGACATGGAAGAATGTTAGCGGCAACACATAAGAAAATTTTCGAAACCGACTTCATAGAGGTTTGAGTTACTATACAATCTTCGTAAATTTTTGTGAAAGAACATTGAATAAGTGTGAAAAAATTCATTCACAATTTTAATAGATGTTGTTATTGACATTGCACAATGACCACTAGGCAATATCTACAATATTATATATCGTTTAAAAATGATACTCTCAGTTCTCATTTAAACATAGAAGTAATCTGTTTTGATTGAGTTAGAAAAGAGTGGAAAAAAAGAATAAAAACGTCGAGTAACAAAAAGATTGATTTTCGACTAAGTTTAAAAAAGATATAATATAACAATTGGACTTTGCAAAAAAGAATATTAAAGAAGTTTATTAAGACTATGCGTCAGTCATAAAAATTGTAATAAAATGAGATTGGATAAAATATTATAAACGTGGCCAATCGATGCTGGAAGCTGGCTTACATCATCAAAAGATATGATGCTGTCAATTTCGTTTGAGATTGTAGTGGCTTGAGAAAGTAAAAGCTTTTCAAAACTGCTCCCCATTGGCAATTCGGATAAATACTGTCAATAATGAAATAATTTGAAGAAAGTAATCTAGAAGAAGCGTCTGGTTTTAGCCAATCGAAAAGACGTCTTTCATCATGATAACGTCAGACCTCATGCACTTTGAGGAACATGCTCAAAAAGCAAGCTAAATCATCTATTGCACTCTCCATATTTTTCTGATCGCTCTATCAGATTATCACTTTTTTCAATCATTGTAGAACACTTTGAATTTTTTATTTCCGAGGCCTAAAAAACCACGTTTAACAAAGTTGATATTCGTATTCCCCAAGCCTGCAAGCCGGTTTGCACTTTTCGACTGATTTTGCTTACTGTCATAGCATTTAGACTGTACGCGGAGACAAAAAAAAAAATTCCAGCTTATCCTCGTTGTTGCGAGTAAATTCATCAAAAATTAATGTTGAAATTTTATCCCTTAAAACGACAAATTTCAAATAGACTTTTGCAATTTTAATAAAATAGGTCTACAGGGAAAACCACTAAAAAAACGTATCGACAATAGTAAAGGATAGTAATCCCTATTAAAGGTAATATAAAAATCTATTGATATTAAATTTAAAATATTTAAATGTACACATGTATACATGTATAATACACACAATTAACACACGTATTTTACTTTAAATTGTTACTTTTAAATTTATAATGTAATAGTAAAAATAATAATAAATAATAGAGAGAGATATTTTCTATTAATTTTCGTCTATCGTTGTGACAGCGGATTAAAGAAAAAAATAAAAAAGAGATAAAAAAAAGGCAGAAAAAATATGATCTAATGTAATATTATCTCTAGAAAAAGAAACTATTAAAGATTTCACCTTTAAACATTTCAATATTTTAAATCTAAACACCGTTAAAAATTAAAACATTTTTAAGTTTTTAAAAAACGGAGACAAAAATAAAACCTTTTTAATATTTTAAAATTAAACACTTCTTTTTTGAGCCGCTTGATATCTTGAACCGCTTGAATGCAAATATTGATTATAAATACGATATTGATTAATTTTGTTCTATTTTCTTTCTACCAACAGATTTTTCTAGCGGATTATAAAACATCCGACAAAGGTACACATTTGAGATTACTACTCAAAGCAAGAATTTAATATCCATGTTCAGTGGTAATTTGAATTAAAATGTAATTTTGATGTAATAAAAAAAAAACAATAAAAATTTATAAAAAGCTTTTACTAACATTTGCTCGTCAAAATAATTTTGAAGCAAAAAGTTAAAATTGGATTTTTTAATAGGACAACGACCCAAAGCATCGAAGCCGTCTTTACATTTAGTGAAAAGAAGAAAATAGTATCAGATTAGAATCAGAAATATCAAATTGGCTATCATAACTGGCTGATGTATATCCGATCAAGAGCAAATAAATATGTATTGAGTTAAAGTGAAACAAATAATTCAACAGATTCATTTCATGTAGAGATCTTTATCTCAAAAATACACTGTCAATTTAGTAAAAAATATGCCCAAGAGATAATAATTATTGATAAGATAGCGGGCGGCGATTGAATGACTTATTAATAAAAGCTTCGTAGTATCAATTATGTATGAATTAATTGACTGTTCTCTTTTTAATCAGTTTCGTATAAATCAAGATGTTTAACGATTAGAATCAAAAATTTACCAACTGTGGATTAATAGCTTACGCATTGAATGACTTCCTACCGATTAAGTAATTTATACGTAACTTTTTATTTTGTTTAAACAAATTGTGTTCGAAGTTATACAAATCACGCTTTTGTTGGACAAAATATAGAGATAGTACATATATACATACTACAAATCATTCATTGTAAATCGGATCTCGATCAAGCAAGCAAATGCGAGCAAACACGAATAAACTGATAAACTCACTTAACGAACTTGGAAATAATACAATTTCGACATTTTGAAAGTTAGATATATGAACGTATGGGTATAACTAGTTAATTCCGGATTATTAATTTCTTTTATAAATAGCAGTACAAGTTTCACGTATGCATTGTTGATAACAATGCAAGCTGCAATAATATTGATCATTACTTCCTAGTATCTGTCAATGCATAATTAGTTACGAATTTGCATAATACAACAGGATACAATATATTTATCATTTTGTCTCTTCACCAATCGATATAAGAATGTTTAACTAATGGAATAACAGATTTTTTCGAGCAGTCGTGTATGAAGTTACAAGAAAATTTAGCAATTAGTTTTAATAGTTTTTTAATGGCATTTCGATGAATAAGTCATAAGAATAACGCGGTTTTCCCTTTCATTTAAGAACTTTTATCATTTAGAGTGCGTTAAATATATATACGTCGAATAAAATAAAATTTAAGAATTTTTAGTAATATATTCGCATACATTGCAAATCATTTATTAATTCAGCCAATCTCTCTTTTATTTTTTCTATACTTAGTACAAAAACCATTAATTTAAATATCATTTTTTTCATATAAAATAAATAATTTATGTATCATAAGTAAATACTTTATTAGTACTATTCAATAAATATTTATTAAAATTTAGGATTTTTTTCTCTTGTTGCCAGTATATAAATATATAATTTAGCTTGATATTTTATAATTGCCGCAATCATCACATATTTAAATAATGTCGTATTCCTAATTAGTTTTGCCGAGATATAGAAATTATTCATTATTGGTGGTTTTCATTAATAGAAATTATTCAGTTTCATTTTGTCATTGTTGTTTAAACAAGCAGAAAATTGATGGTATTCCATTAATTTAGCTACAAATTATTCAATTATTTAAATAGGACCGCAACACATAAATAATATTGCAACGTACATGATGGGGTGTCCCCTTGATTGTTCTCGATTAGTGGCACGTGCATCGAATGTATTATCGTTAACAATCGGTAATATACTGGATTCTATATACTGTAATGATCTGTTATTCTTCAATGTTGTATTTGTATAGGCACGAAGAAAGTCGCACAATACCGTGACTCTCTTCGTAATTTTCGCTTGTAGTAAATTTAATTTTACAGTACAGCGCACGATGCAGATAATTCGATTTTGTCAAACGATATTTCGTAACCCCGACACGTGTTCTCTCTGAATCGCTAGGCAACATTTTTTCAATGTTTTTTAAATATTGATTTTTTTATTAATTACACATTGTACAATTTATCTGTAAAAATAATATTTATTAAATGTTTATTAAATATTTATTTTATATCAATTATTTATTTGAAATAATGTTTTAGAGAAAATATTTATTTGATGTTTACTTAATGTTTATTCAATATTTATGTTGAATAATTGATTTGCAATGATTAAAAAAATCTTTATTTAACATTTATTTAACAATAATTTAATATTCATTTTATATCAATGATTTATTTGTAATAATGATATAAAAAACACTTAATATTTATTTAACATTGTTTTTAATATTTATATGTTACATTAATCAATTTTAAAATAATATTCTCAAAAAAATATTTAACATTTATTCTACAATAACTTATAACATTAATTTTACATTAATCACTCATTAAAATAAAATAAACGTTTTCCAAACGTTAAAAACATGTTTTTACAAATCTTAAGATAAATATTTTTTTAATAAAAAAAAACATATAAACCATATCCGTTTTTAACATTAAAAAAAATATTTTTCAAATGTTTTAAAAAAACATCTTTAAATACATTGTTTGCTGGCAACTGGGCTACGACGTATAGAGCTGTCGTGATACTATTTGCCCAATGGTCTTCGATAGTTTATCTTCCTTTTCTTTCGCCCGGTTTGTTTACCTCGAAATTCGATTCCCATAGTATTAACAGTATAACGAACGGAAATATCACTAACGGCGCTTTGAATTTATTCAAGCGAAACGATCGTTTATAACAGGAATATGTTTATTATCTCGTTAATTATCTCGTGCGTTTAAACGAAATTTAATTCATTCCTTTACGGAATTGTGTATTTCATCTGAAATAGCGATGTATCCGATATCGTTATTATTCAAGGAAACATAAAACGATGTAATTGTGTAAATGTAATTTTGGGAGAAGCTCGAGGGATCGAGGAAAATTGGAGTTGCTGATCGAAGAAATGACGCTTTAATATTAATGCGGAAGGTGCCTCTTCAACCATGGTTTCTCAAGCGAATATTAAAGTAGACGTTCTCATAAAGTTCTCGTACTCAGTGACGCGGCATTATCATCATGACGATCGTTACGACGATAACGAGGTCGACCTAGCGCCGTCAAATCATTTGTTCGTTAATTAATGGCACCATCATCGGAAGGCGTTGTCCCTAGACTATCGTTACGAATGAATGATTGATTTCTCTTTGCCAAGGTCAGGTACGTAATTCGCCGAATATATTATACTATGCTAATAATCTTCCCGATCGTTACACCGCCAACAGTTTAATTGATCACATTCCTTCCTCATAAATATTTACGGCTGTAAATAAAAGAAAGAAAAAGAGAGAGGGGGAGGGGGAGCAAACATAGATACGTCTTCATTATTTTTCAATTAAAAGTAAATTGTTTTTGTGGAAAATTCAAAAACGTTTAAATAAAAATTGACGAGCAACAACAAACAATTGGACAAACGTTTTGAAAATCGTACTATTGCAAAAGTTCACTCGATGATAAGAACGTTTATAAAATACTTGAAAGCGGAGAACAATAAGAGAAAATAGGCCATTGATGTGCCATTAATCAATTTGCGTGAGAGTGAAGCTTAAGAGGAGAATCCGATGCGTAAGATCCTGTCACGGTTCACGGAATAGAGAGGGTGGTGACGAAGCTCGCCTAAGGTGGGGTGAGTTGAAGTTGGGTCACGCCGCAGACCGCGAATGTAGGGCTGTGGGTCGCGCCCGGTCGAGCTCAGCTGCGCCGCGCGCGACCCGAAGAAGGGGTTGCAGCTCGCCTGTGATCAGACGAGCGCGGCGCGCTACTTCCGTCCACTCTCCACTGCGTGCACCGGAGGAAATCAACGCTGCGTGTCAGTGGAAAGCGCCGGCAAATGGTCAGACGAGCGGCACACGACGACGGGCCCACGGGTCGCACGCTAACGTCAACGTCGTGGTCGCTTTTTTCACAGGAGGGGGAGGGGGAAGGTCTGGACCAATTCCGATCGCGATGATCGCTCAATTTCGAGGGCGACCTTGCGCGCCTCTCTTCCCCATTGACATTCCCGAAACTGGGATTGCCCACGTCAATCCCTTGGCTCTCCCACACATTTTCGAAACTTACGGGACTCTCGGAGTCGGCGAGCGTAACGTTCCCTCGACGTTCTCTCAGGGGAGACTGGAGCACACCACTCGTGGAGCTGTCACTTTCGCGCGCGCGGATGTCGCCTCGACGTTCGCGACGTTCGGAACTCGAACGCGAGAGACTGTGTCACGGGAAGGGCTTTTCACCGGTCTCACTCACGGACGCGACTCGCGGAGCAGCCGGGAGAATTTTCGCGCGGAACGTTCGAGGTCGACGTAGTGGTCACTACGTCGAAACGACGGCTAGCTCTTAAACGCGGCTCGCACCACCTCGATCACCCTCGGTAGACTACGGCCCCTATCGTCTTGGCTCGGCTCGCAACACCATGACGTCACGCGGACAGACGAAAACCCCGGCGGACTGGGGTATCGATCGCGTGCGCTGGCGCAGCCGAGGCTTCGCGCCGCGACGCTCGTATAATCGGAGCCAGACACGGGACACGTGGCTGCGACTGTGAGAGAGATGACAGTTCGGGACTTGAAGCTCGCACAGGTGATGTCCGGCTGTAAAAACCGTTCGAATCCCACTCGGTAGCAATGGTGTCCCGGTATCTTTCGTTTGGCAGATGTTTGTGCACGTAGTTTATACATGAAGAGCTTCGAAACGAAGCATTTTACATTAGCGACGCGCGTACGCTAAATCTCTTATCTCGTAACGATGAGTCACTCGATGATACTTTATGTAAGCATAACTCGTTGAATAACTCACTGATATTAGGACACAAGAGCTTTCGTTCGTTGATACTTTACACTGACACAATTGTCTCTTAAAGAACAGCTGCTACAATAAAGTAATAAAAATGTGCTGGAGTTAATTCATAATTTGTATATTTAAAGATGCGAAATAATAATGCCATTGTTCGTTACACAATTGGCGGTAGATAGAGCTTTTTATTCTTAAAATATCCACGTTTTGCCATGTATGCCTGTCGATATTCCGACACTTGATTATTCAAATATGAAAATTCGATTTATCGTAATGTCGACTGACGCTATTACGCTAGCACAATGATTTTTCATTAATCTGTTAATTCTTTATTCTCGCTGAATTTAAATGGCTTCAGAAAAATGGCAATAATTATGCGAGATATGTCCAACCCCCGTGAAGTCCTTTAAAAAAAAAAATTCAAATAATATTCGATGTAATTTAAAAATTAATTTTTATTAATATTAGGCACATATTAGTTGTGAATCTTTTTTGTTTAATAGAAAAATGTTTTTTTTTGTTTAGAAAAATGTACGGATTACCCACTGATTACAATAATTCAAAAATTGTAAATTTGTGGATTGGACGTTTCTTGTATAACTATGCTCAAATAATGAACACATATTTGAACGACAAATAACAGTTAGCGACGTCAAGCTGAAACAATATTAAAAATAGTTTGGTGAAGGACATTTCACCAAACAGCGCGATAATTAAGAAAACTCAAACCAAAAATAGAATTAATTAATTTTCAATTAGATTAATGTATATTCTCGTTACTGCAAGTTCGCGCAATTCTCTATTCAGAAAGCAGGTATTGGATATGTGTCTTCGTTTTCCCTGAAGCTATCGCGCTACCTGTCAATTTGACATTTCTTCGTTCTGAAGCTCTCATTCTGAAACTCACGTTATCATGTTTCTCCCGCGGTGCTTTATAAACTGTACGCCATTCAGATTATTTCAAAAATAAAATGAAGGAGAGACATATCATACTCAATATAAATTTAACATTTCCTTTAAATTATTTTTTCGAGAAAATATTAAAGCACATATCCAATTTTAGTTTTACGTTAAAATTTAACTAGAAATATGTAAATATGTAATATGTATAGTATAACGTTTAGATAAATCGCGATTCTTTTAAAGCATAATTTTCAAATTAAATTAATACCAGTGTCAGTCACTTTTATCGCTGAAATTTTATTGCAAAATGACACAAAATACCAATAAAGTACCAGTAGACAGTTTCAAAACGATATCATTAATTAGATTATGTTAATAACGTTGGTTACTAGAAAATAAATGTTATAAATATCTTCTCGCAATACGAAACCTGTTTGTCAAAATGTAAAAAATTTCTTGAATGACTCTGTTAATTTGCAACAGATAAATATTGTTCGCGTAATTAAATAGTGCTCTTATTATGGATATTGTGTTATTATTATAACGTAATTGAAAAGTGAGATTCTATTAAACAGATACTGTACAGAAATCGAATTTTGCAACGCAGTCTGTATGATAGAAATCGAAAATGAGAAAATCAAATTTAAATATAATAAATTATAAAAATATAATGCATTTAATTTGAGAAAGAATGTAAGAAAGCAGTTAAATATAAAACAATATAAATTAAAAATAATTGAACGTTTGAATTATTTTTATTGTATGAATGATGAAATTACTTATTATACTAAGAAGATTCTATGCTAATTGAAGTGTATAATAAAAGAAAGTCAATTTTGCTAAAAAAATAATCGCAACATCTGCGTGTAGAGTAACTTAAATTTTTGCAATTCTGCGATTGTGCGAAATACCGACATCTAACGGAGGGAAAAGGAAGTAAAATGAAAGGAGTGGAAAATGAAATAAGTGCGACACTTTTCCGTACATCGGCGCAACTTTCCCCAGCAATCTCTCTTACCGTTACCTTCAGCGATAACGCTGATATCTGAGAATGTCTCCGGTTAGTCACCACCTCTTGGTAAGCTTGCAGTCGCGAATTGTGTTCCGGGTGTGTCTTCAGCGCGGGATATCGATCGCATGATATCGTTAAGGGGGGCAGTGAGAAGCTTACAATTAGTATGCTGTTAACGTTACATGCTAGCAACTGCATTTAGAATGAACATCAGAGATAAAATGTTCAAAAGACACACAAAAAAAATTATTGCCACGATTCATTGTAATCTGCAAATATTTTTTTACAAATCAAAAACTTTGCGTATAATTCATGAAAATCTTTTTATGATATTATATTTATGAAAACGTTTTTAAACATACAATTAAATAATTGAGAGTGAAAAATATTAGATATAAATTAGCTTCAATTAAAAATATATAATAATGGAAAATATAAATATATGTAACGCCCTGTGTGCCGTTGAATACACGTCATAGGCGTATTTGTGTACGCGCGCGTACATGCAACGTGTATGAACACATACATGTCCATAACGAAGACAAATGCACTACATTTTAATTATGCACGTGAAATTTATCTGTTGCAAATTAAGAGAGTCACTTATAATTAAAAATATATGTATATAGATTAAGTGGAAATATAAAAATTGTTAATTGTTTAATAGTTTAATTAATAAATAATTTAATATTAAAAATCAATTATTATAAATTATAAATAAACAAATAAATATATATATATACACACACACACACACACACAAAGATAACTTTTTTAAGTGATCACTGCGCTCACAATAGAAATTAGTTCAAACAATTTAATTGTTTTTAGGACTATCTCTATTAGTTCGTGAGATAAAAAGGAATGGTCACTTAGTGACATCCGGTATATATTTTATGTACCTGTTACTGCAGCTATTGACAATACCTTGATTACTAACAATAAGAGGATCACCGATGACCAGTGCCCAACTTTTTAGTAACGTAATAGGAGGGAACGGGACATCTCCAAACTTATTTGAAACATTTGCTACAAATAAATTCCATTTCTTGTAAGCTTCTAAATAACATAAGTAATCTGTGTGTAAAATAAAAAGTATTCTATTAAATAATTAACAATTTTTATATTTCTATATACACACAATTTATATATTTTTTACATTATATAATAAATGATATATTATACAAGAAAATTTTATCATTTCTGGAATAAAATAGCAAGACACAAAATTTGCTGAACATTCAACGAGTTGAGAAATGTTTAATCTTCATATTTGTTAAATATTAAACGACAAAGATTTGTTAGATACTGTTATATAAAAACACAATAGAAAAATTTATACAAAATCAATATGAAACTAAAACACAAATGTACGTGACATAATAAAATTATCTTTTTTTTATGCGTTACCAACAATGAATGTCACTTTTTATGCACACAAAAAATTTCTCAGTATTTCATATCGGTTTCAACTTTTATTAAAGTTTTTTTCAGTCAACGATCATAAATCAACTTATTCTTTTTCTTCATGTTTTTCTTTTTAAAATTAACTAACTTAGAAAGTTGATATTATTACTCCTTTTTATATTCTTTTACTTTAACTCTGTACTGCTAGTCAGTTGTACAGAACATTTGGAATACGTTATATTAAGCAAAATGTTATCTACAATTGTAAGTACTGTAAAACTTTTTCTTCAGAAATTTCGATACCTGGATATATATATCTAAACGCTCATTGTTTATTTTAGACCAAATATTTTCAATTAACAAACCGTTTGAAATGTACAGAAAAATATATAAAACAAGGAGAAGTAATCCAATCAACTAAACGTTTACGTAAGCATAAAACTATGCTTTTAAATTTTTCAGATATGATTTTCTTAATGCTCGAGTCTTGCAATTAACTGAATCTTAATGCTCGAGTTACATTTTCCTATTTGCGTTTAGAATATTTCATATATTCGAAAAAAAAGTTGATGATGGAAAGATGAGACTGTATAAAAATTTTCTACAAATTTCTACAATGTTTTATTTTCTAAATATATTCATATTTCTGTAATTTTAATTTGACGTAGCAATTTTTCTTTTAATTTCATTCAATCTTTATTCATATGTTGATGCTATTTGCATATAAAATAGTTTATACTTAAAATTATATTACAATAGCAAGGGCAGTAGCAAGAATAGCTATTTATTTTTTAAAACTTTTAATGTCGAAAGAAGCGTTATATATTTGGCGTGGAAAAATAAATTATAAGTTTTTAGAATTGTTATAATTAATATTTTATGATTATAGAACAAATAGTTACAAATAATCAATTAACTTTGTTCAATGCCTAAAATGTAATTGCATGTATAATATCACTATTCAAATTACTCTTTAATAACATTTTTTTATAAATTTCAATAAAATTTCAATAAAATTTTATTTCAAAAAAATTCTTTCAAGAGAAGAAGTTTTATTACGGACTGAAATGAAAGAAACCGCCGCAAAGAAATTGTAGCGAATGATGCGTTTGATTGTAGAATACGAATTTTTTTTAGAAACACGAGTGCTAATTCTGAGAAAATATTCTTGTTGCCGATATCGATTACTTTCTATTCCAAAACTGTAACATTAAAGGTCTCTTTCAAAATATATATTTTCGTCATCTCGAATCTAGCACAAAAATATCTTAAATAAGCACTATAATACTCCACATCTTCCTGATTCAAGCTTTAGTCGCTCCGAGAATAAAAACGGATTCGTGCTACTATTAAAAATTTACAGAAGTAACAACGTTATATCTGGTAACTGGGATCAATTTAGTTAATCGCGCGCACGGAGAGAAACTGGAATAATATTTCAGAAATAATATAATATTTCCATTACTTAATTCTTGTTTCATCAAATCGTAATTCTATTTCTTCTGCGTGATTGAATAAAATCATCTCGTTAGTCACAGTAAAGTTCTGTAAGTGAAAGATTCTATTTCCTCCAAATATTTTTTTATCAATTTGTATAATAGAAATTGTGAATCAACTACTATGTATTATCAATAAACATCAGCCTTCTAATTCTAATAAACGACCAGAACCGTGCAATTTCTTTTAGCGGAGACCAGAGATTTATTGGAAGAGACTTCTCATGACAAAATAGAAACATCCTGCCTCATCAAAGTGGTGACTTCCGCGGCGCACACAAACGTTTGCTCCAAAAATCATTCTTGCGCTAAAATCTCGCAACCGGAAGACGTAAAGTATGCTCGCGCGTCGCCTGAGCGATCAACATCCCCAAGTTACGTCGCAAGGTGCCAACGTTCTGAATCTCCACCTCCTCTCTCATCCTCGCGAATAGTGGGGGGGATATCAGCTACGGACTGTGGTAGGAATTTAGCTGGTGGGGATGATTCGTCTACGAGTGGGGATCATATGGGAGAGCACGAGAAGTGAGTACACGGGGGTGACGAGGAGGTGGGCATGAGCAGTAGAGGGAACGGAGCAGCCGCCGAAAGCGTAAAGAGAGCCATAATTCGCCGGGCCGCCCCGCAATCAGGTTCGTGCTTTTACAATCCGCCTTACTCGTGACATTCATCGGACGTAAAAAAAGGACGGTAGTGTGCACGTTTTTACTTTATGTTACTCGCCTCCGGCTGGACCGTTCGGTAAATTCTCGCGCTACGTGCGAATCTACGCGAGATAAAGAGAAGGAAAGAGAGAGAGAGAGAGAGCGACGTACGCGCGTTTTAAGACCGATTCATTGATCCTTTACACGCGTAGCATCGCGCGCGCGGCTTCGCGATTCGTATGTCGCGCTTCCGAGGGGACGAGTCGAGTGTCGCCGCGCAAAAGAGAGAGAGAAGCTGCGGAAGTAGTGGTGCCGCGCGAGGCGCGCGAAGAAGAAGAAAATGAAAAGGAACGCAGTGCCTCATTGACAGCATCGCACCGAAGTCATTCTGCCTGTCACAGTTCGTTTCTGCCTATCAGTTGGTCAGTTCTTCGTTACACACAACTCGCTGGATTCCCATCTTTTCGCTCCAATCGCCTCCACATGTAGCCTCCTCGTATCAAGGACGAAAGGACTCATCTCTACTTATTTTCAACTTCTAATGCGACTAAGACACCAGGGAAAAATACGGCCTGCAGATACCAGATACCAAAGATACCAGAACGGAGGTAACCATCCCTACACTAATTTTACAAACTCGTGCGCGAACAGATCGAAGGGGAAAATGTGCAAAATTGTAGCGCGTTAAGTGTCACTGTTATCCTTACTTTTTGTCCAATCTCCGATTTATTCCGGTTGGTGTTAAATTAGCTTAGCGCTTCCCCTTGAACTTTTCGTGTGAGAACCGTTGCCGCCTTCTAGAATCGCTACTCCGTTTTTCCAGCGTCAAAAATGTGTAAGCGCGATCGCCCTCCTCCTCCATCACCCATCGTAAATATGAGATCCACCTACACAGGCACACACTTCTAAACGCACGACAAAGATGCACGAGCACACACCACTCACACGTACGTGCACACGTGTTCTACAAAAGACACTTGCGTGCTCGGAGAGAACGACGCGACGCGCGCTCGTGCACGTGCACGTCGGTGCGCACACAGAGCCACGATTCTGTACACGGTTCTGATTATTAACGAGTTATTACTGCGATACTAATTAAGTTTAATCGCAAGGCCGCCCGTTCGTTAAAGTTAATTGCACGATCGACCACGGCCCACGCCATTAATTGCTCCGTCCTGCTCGTTGTTCGACGTGCGCGCTTTTATAGTTGAGCTTACGTGTTTTGCGATCGTGAACGGTATACCCGTGCAAAGTGATACGCGATTCCTTACGAAAAATATTCCGCGATTCTCATGCATTTAACAAAGTTCTCTTGGACGCGAGACATATCGCGCAGAGAAAGAGAGAGAATAATGATTCCATTGAAATTTGCGGTGTCGGTTTGGATGATTCACGCTCGGCCATGTTCAAGTAAACATTTATCGTTTTGGCAATCTGTCAACGCGCGGTCAAAAGTTTCTGTAAATTTATTTTTATCAAATGTCACACAACTTAACGATTTCTGCCTATGTCAAGTTGTATTACACGATATAACAAACCGGCTCGTCAGATGATCACGTCAATTATTATTTTTACGCACTTGCATACGGAATTGTATGAACTCATTATTTTTTGTAATCTTTTAATCTAAATCGTTCCAAGTTGTTACAGTATTATTGGAAATCATTAGACGTACCTTTTTATTAAATTTAAATTAAATTCCCATGTAGGACAAAATTTGCGAGAATATAATCTGTGACATACTTCTCTTTTCTTTTCCATTACATGTGTTTATGTGACGGATTTATCAACTATAACTGGATGAGATCGTAAAACATAGCGGTTTGCTTATCTTGTTTTTTTAATATTCAGAATAATTGATCATTAAAGACATTTACAACATTATTTAATGCCGGAAAGTAATTGCCAGTGGCTTTTGTTACGAAATTCTCGCCTTTCGCAAAGTTGTTGCCAAATGCAATAATGTCTGAACGGATTTTCCAATTTCATAAGATTTCGGTTGACATTTTATTTTAATATATGTGGCCTTAAATTATATTTATATATAATTTACATATAATATAAATCTTTATTAAGGGAATTGTTATAAAAATTTATTATTATTTATGATTACTTGCATTTTATCATTATTAAATGTGTTGAAGATATACACACGTACACACACATGCACGTCAAATAACTTTACAAGCGGCCTTAAGAAAATTTTGTGATTCTATCACATGATACTCAAATATCATTGATTAATCGAGTAATCGATTAATGAAAATGACTCATATGCAATTTTGCGTTTTTACAGAAACACACGTTATTGCGATTTGATAATTTATATCTATGTATTGATGACTAGTGACAATAAAACGTGTATTGAACGATGATGATAAAGTTACACGTGTTACAAACTTTTTCTCGTTCTCGACTTGTCATCATAATTTTATGCTACTGTCATTCGTTTGATCGATTCGACAAGTCGAATAATTATCCTGTTTACTAAATGTTGCAATTTCCTGATTTCATGATTTTCATCCGTGATCCGATTATCTTTGACACTTAAGAATTTGTCTTTTTCCTTATCAATAATTAACTACTTCTACATGCTAATATTCATACATATTTTTGTATATATTTCTATATGTTTTCAAAAATTGAATCTTCCTTTTACTAAAGTTTCTTTAAGATGCAGATATATATTTATTAAATAATTTTAAAATATTCTGAATAACTATCAAGAATATTTAATGAGGCACTGATATCGAATAATCGTTCAATAAGATAATCAAAAATAATTAACAACTTGCTTTAATGACAAAACGTTCCTGAAATTAATTACTGTCGAGATATCTCAATCTCGAATTTACTTGCTAAATAAGTTAAAAATGCTAATTGAAAATGTTATCCGTCTTCAACGCAAACATGAATATAAACTACATTAATAAAAGGTAATGAGAAAGTGTAATGCGGACAGTTTATCAAAACGTAAAATAACATATTATTGTAATATTATTACATGAGAAATTGGCATCATTAAATATAAATCAACGGGTGCTAAAATTTTTTGTGCCGATATACATTATCAAATCAAGCATCGAGATTTCTATGATATTGTATACAATACTCGGTATATATTTTGAAGATGAATATTTTATATAATTTTGTATATCATGTGTTTAGCAATTTTGTACTGTAAAAAAAAATTAGTTGCCATGTTGAAATGTGTCTTATGTATGTGTGTGTGTGTGTGTGTGTGAAATTGATTTGCTTTTTAAATATATCATTTAAATATGCCAGCTCCGAATTTATTGCGCAGTATTTAAGTCAAGAAAATAAAGCATACATTAGTCGCGTGAATGCCCAAGAGTATTAATTTACCATAGGCTATGTGATGTTTTATGTTGATATTAATATACAAAAACTGAGCTGTATCAAAGTTAATTCTGTTTTGCAAAATTAGCATAAATAAGATCATTACTCTGAATCACACAATAAAAAAATATGAAAAAAGAAAATAATTTGATAACGACAGTCACAATACTGTATTACTTTCCGCAGTTTTTATTTCTAATAGAAAAATATTGGAAATAGTGTTATTGCAGTATAGCTGACTCGACCTTTCAGAACACCTAATCATTTCTTACTACCATTCGTTATTCAATCTTTGAGAAATACAAATCTATATAAAAACATAACAAATTTTAATAGTAACAGGTTTAAAACACTAAAAAATTTTATATTTATACTTCTTTATATATCTTGTATAAAAATTTACTATTTCTTTCACTAAATATAAATTTTTTAGTAATTTATTCGTGAAACATCATGCAAATCCATTCCAACACATATAAAAAATTACTTCAATATTGTTTCCATACTGTTTTTAATAGCACATATTTGCAATAAATTAATACTTAATATTAAAATATATATATGAATAAAAATAACACGGAAATTTTAAAATAAACATGACAGATATTATTACACAATATGTATATATATTATAAATATATTTATATTTTATACATTTATTTATGAATAATAAGTTATTCTAACAATATTAATTTTTAAAATATTTTTATAATACAAAAGCATTTACTGAAAATCATTGAAATATGTTTACATGCAATGGTCATTAATAAATGTATAAATATATCTGATATTATTTTTTTAGGATTTCATGTTGTTTATACATTAACATATTAAATAATAAATTGCAATAAATATTATTATCAACATACTTTATATATAGAATTATATAATTGACGCATTGCTTTTTATTTCTCAATTTGATAAAACTTCAGCAAAACTCTTTAGTAATTAATGTCCGCATTTGTTAATTGCTTTTTCGTTTCGATAGTATTCATGTTGACTGCTTTTACTCGCTGTAATTACCGACGTGACTTTCTTTGCTCTTGTATTCGCACAAGATAACCATAGTGTATGAAATCATAGAACTTTTCAGACGTCGTACATAGTGATATAGAGAGTACGCATTCGTCGTATTGCGTGCGACGCGTGTGATCAATAAATCGGCTTGTGCAGCACGTACACGACTGTGTCGTGCGTGCACGTATACACGAGCGACACACATAGAACAAATGCGTAGAAACCTAAACCGTAGTCTAACACGGGGACCCTTTCATACATTATCTCATGATGCGTCACGTACTGCACATTTTAGATGCTTTGCTTTTTATTACAAGACACATAGCCAAATTTTTCAAATAAACGAATTAATTATTGACAACAATAATAATAATTAGCAATGATAGTAAGTTGTTGTTAAAGGTTAATAGAGCAGTCATGATACATTTATTAAAATAATGTAATAATTATGTGCACGACACTTAATTTACACTAAGCAAAAAAATAATTATAATTAATAAACATGAATTTGTTGGATTAAATGAGAAAACTGAACTTAAGAGAGATTTGCATTAGAGAGAAATGTGATAATTTGATGTGTGTGTGCGTGTGTGTGTGTGTGTGTAAACGCACATTTCCACAGAAATCATGGGAGAATTAATAAAAAGGGGAAGCTGTGTGCAAATTTTATTTAAAATCTTATTCACTTTCCAATCTCATTCATCTGCTGTCATTCAGTGTAATTAATTACTTGCCTTTCTGTGTCGGCGTGTCAGTCAAAATATACTAGAATTTCGCATCAAAATGACAGTCGTTATCAATCACAAGTTTAACGGGTAAGAATGATCGATTTGGCATTCGAAAATTTCGTGAATTTATGGATGACTATTTCGTGCATAATCCCTCGACACACATTTTAATTGAGCATAAGCAGCCTTTTACCTTAGGCTCGATGAATGCGATTACCACATTCAATTTGCGAAAATCGCATTGCGACATTTTAGAATACGCGTTTATGTACATCGACGAACAGCTGCAGTTCGCTATTATTACTCACGATAATAATAGTAGACTATACTCGCTCCATACGCAAAACAAGGTTTTCTAGAACTGGGTTGTACTCCTTTTATAACTTACATTATAGTATATTTGTATCACTCGTTACACGGAGCTCGTCAAACTGTTCGTTATTTGATGCTCATTCCCATCTGTGCATCACGCGCGAGATATGATAATCCTTCTACCATTGTCACCCGATATCGCCGAAAAGAATATCACGCACGTATTCAATAATTCCAATCGTGCCTGATACATTATTCAATTCTGGTAATTCAATGCGAATTGTAATGACACATTGTTATTATTTTCAATCATTTGCGTAACAGTTACGCCACTCTTTACACGTGCAGTTGGGTCAATTGCGAGGGTTAAAGCCTTACATTCTTCTAACTTATGCCGTACGATAGTAACGTAAGCAGTCATACTTGGTATACCGAATTGCTGCTGTGCAATGCGGGAAACGGTGCTTCAATAATAATACGCGAAGCCGGTCGCGCGAGTTACGCGGATTTATAAATACGACACCTCGGACAAATGCGCGCGGTTCCTTCTCCCTCTTTCTTTCCCCCATACTCTTTCACTTTTTCTCTTTCTCCATCGCTTTCCGCCGCTACAGCGCTTGTCGCCGTCGATTAATCTGTCCGGAATGAAATCCGTGGGAGTAAGGATTTCTAAACGTAATAACGAGAAACGCAGCATCATTCGGCATCATAGATACACGAGAGCTTCGCGTTGGTCGCGTTCACTTTCTCCTATCATCCCACGGGCTTCCCGTCGTGTTTTTGATAAATTCGATACGCGGCTTCCTGGACGCGAAAGGGAGAAGAAAGGAAGGAAAGAGAGAGTGGCGCAGAAAGAGAAAGAAAGAGAGAGGAGAGGATGGGAGAGAGAGAACTCGCGGCCCATCCGCGTAATTAATGTACGCACGTGTATTATCCGGTAATGTATGCGCGTATATCGAGGGAGAGAAAGGGGGGAGGGAGGTCAAACGGATCGACCCAAGTTTCATAGCGCTGTAGTCGAGCATTTATATGCCAGAGAGAGCTCGCGTTCATAAAAAAAATAAATATTCTTCCGGACGCGATTGGACATCGTATCTATTATCACGCGCGCAATTTATTTATTCTATCGTCTTGTGCCTGTTAAATATCTGTCGTTTTCTTTTTATTTACGCGATGCGGGTTTGTTGATCATCAGGTACGTTTACGTTACGGATGCTTAAAGAGGATATCCCGTAGAACGAGAGAGTTACAACGTTACAACGATAAACGCGCGCGTTTTGGAGAATACGGAATTCTCTCGCAATTAAAGGTTCGAAGTTGACTTTGTTGCTTTAATTACAGTCCATTCGCGCTGTCAGTTTTAATACTGTTCAACAACATGCCGAGAATAAATCGTTTGAATATTTACAACTCATCCGTGGCTATCGTGTAACAATGCGGCGTTTATACTCCTTGTAAAATTCTCCTTTCAATAAAACAAGATATTGTTTTATCGTTTCATTTTTGCTTCGTCGAAAGTTTATTCCGTGAACTTGTTATTACGTTTTGAAGGATTAGCGAAAATCACCACGGCGCGATACTAGTTAAGGAGCGAGACCCCTCGTTCCGCGTCTTCGCACATGGCGGCCGATGGTTATTTGATCGATACGAACCCTCGGCTCTAAGCTTTTCACGGTGTGCATGGCCACCCTTTTATTAATGACTGACTCACACGCGTCGCGATAAGCTGATAGTCACGACCGAACGTTCGTTATGTATGAGAGTCGGAATAATCGTTCTTTGAGATTACGCTCGCACGAGCGTGTGTACCGGGTATAACGGAAGCGCCGGTAAAATACAGGAGCAATTTTGGAAAGATAAAAAACATGATAGCATCTTTACTTGAAAAACGAATACTATTTAGCTACTTATTTACCGTGAAACGTTACATAAAAATTTGAAGAATATTTACATGATCATTGCAATAATTGGATTATGTAATTACATTTTAAAAAGAACTGTATTAATTTTATATAATAATGATTTTATAGGCACTTTTATAGTACAAAAAAAGAAAGAAGTTAATAAAAAAAAACCCGTTTTGTTTTTTTTTAATAACTTAATAAATATTAACGCAACACGATTCTTATTAACACTAATTTGTTCTCGCCATAAAGTTTTACTAATTACCTTATAAATAAAAGTTTACCGGAAATGAATGTAATTTACAATTTACTGAAGAAGAAAAAAAGATGCGTTTATGAGATAGTAGGATGTCATGGAATATAAATAACTAATGTCATAAAAAGCACTTTTAATTATTAAAAAAATTATAAATTAATGATTTTTCGTGGATCTTATACATTAATATAATAAGTGCAACAGAACAAGGTTTCATGTACATCTTAGAAAATTGTATTTTACTTGAAGAAAAAATAATTTTTTTAAATAATTTTTTTGACTTAAAAAGTAACTTTTAAATAATTCTTTTACTGCTGGCAAGCATTATGCAACGTCCACTATGAGGTTGTAAAGTCGCAAGGGCGGTCTTACACGCTCGTAATGCAAATAGTTCTCGACCATCTCACGACCCTTCTCACTACTTGATGTAACTTTATATGCCGAATTTGTATTACGGTACACATTAAGTTCCATTACATTATTTAAAAACCACATTCAAGGCTTTCGAGCTCGAGTTAAAAAATTAATATCTAACATATTTTAAAAATTATGTAGAAACTACACAAATGTAAAAATCGCTGTTATCTGCAAAACTGAAATTCAGCTTTTATAAAAACGCAGCCAACACTAATGACCGGTAATCATCCTACAACGTCTAAATAGACTGTAACAAAGTAATTTTAACGGTTACTCTTTACTTCAACACAAATTATATGAGATATGCCAAATTATTTTAAAAAATTTATTTTTTCTTCAAATAAAATACATTTTATAAAAATGCTCATAAAATTTTGTTCTGTGAAACTTATTAACGTATAAGATCTAGGAATTAATTTGTAATTTTCTAAATAATTAAAAATACTATTCATGACATTAGTATTCCATGACTTTTCTGCTATCTTATCACTCCACATCACATATTTCACGACTCCCGTTTTTATTTTATTGTTATAATAAAGATTTAACTATGCAACACATTTGAAATATTCGGGGCCTAGATATCTTATTCTTTGAGTAAAATGTTCCAGCGGAACGTTTACATTTCAAGCAAAAAAAAATGTAAATTGTAAATATATCACGTTTCAACAATAACAGTAATGAGGAACATATTTTTACCGTACGTTAACACATTACTAATAACTAATATCAAAGTCGCTCACATTGAACAATATCGCGTGCATTTTCGTGCTTGCGTCGTGACATTCATGTAAATTTAAAAGTGAGTTCGAAAGACGCCTACATTGACGAGGGTTAACTGAGCCAATTTGTAATCCAATCGCTACATTCATCGGAGTACGTCAATAAGAAACGAGAGCGGTCGACGATTTGAAGCGCGTGTAGTCGTTACGTCGCGCATTGCCTTATCTTCAGATTATCGACGCACGTACGGAATTTAATCCCGTTGTTATCGAAAGTGCGGCTAGAAAATAAAGAACGTACCATCCGTAAACATGCAAATGTTTATTCGGTTCTTCGACATGGCTGCATCTCCTTCGAAATTTCGATTTACGAAAATTTAATTCAAACGTTGAATTTAATTTTTTCATTCTTTATTTACTAAAACGTACCTCAAACTGGGAAAAACTTAATCATTCCACTGCTGAAATGTCGCTTGATAACAACAGATTTTTTGATTATTTAAATTTAATTTCCGTTAAGTATAAATAGCATTAGTTAATTGGTTCAATTGTTAAAAAATGTAATTCTTTTGCTTGTCACATGACGGAAACGGTGAATTTAGTTACTCGAAACCCTATGAGCTTATATCACCTCTGATAAGATATCGATTTTATCATTTGCGCGATTCAATTAAGCCGCGAACGTAATTTAGCAACTTCCTTGTTTGAAATTTATTTAATAACAGCGAAAGATAATGACGATATTTATTATATGTATTCATTTATTATTGGCATAGTGCATTGGAATCGAAAATTATTTGTAAAAAATTGCACATTGGACATCAAATTAACGTAAATTTTGCATTGCGCTGATATTACTCATTTTATATAATTATTAATTATCCCCGGCGATAATCTTTCAGTTAGCTAATTAAATATTATTATTTTGAATACCAAATGATAAAAGTGATGAGTTACAGTACATCAATTTAGATAAGGCGCCATCGATGTTTCTCGTCGCTCTAATAATAATTTATTATTTAAAATTTCACGTAACGTTATCGCGGCTAACAAAGATTTTGATAAAATCACATTGATTTATTAATTTAACTTGTTTCCAACAATCATTTGCTGCATAAATTATTTAAGCGTCCAATTTAATTCGTCCGGTTAATACAGCAAATCATCTCGCCGAAATGATGCGTGACGCCAATCAATCCCGTCATTGTAACGCAAATTATGGCCGGTTTAAACAAGATAATTAAGATAAGAGGAAGCGCGTGGTGGGGAACGTCGCGGCGCGTTACATGACACCTAGCGTCGGCAAAAACACTGCAAATTAACCGAATTATGGAAGCGACGCGTTTGCTAATGATTTATGCGCGACAATGCGCCGGTAATTGCCACCGTGCGCGAACACGCGGTCTCTGTATGTGTGTCCAGCGATTAATTAATGAATCGACGGGCACGAGATTGCGGCCGCGAGATGATGTACATACATTCGTCACGGTCCGATGGTGGGAATCGGGGGTGGAGGAGGGGGGGAGGGAGCGGGAGTAGGTGGAAGAGGAGGGTAATTGTCGGTGGGCAAACTTTGCCGATGATATATGCCGAGCCGTTGTTGAGGGACTGCCGGATATCGAACTATAATCTGGCGTAAGTGGTGGAAGGGACGTGATAGCGTTGCGTGATTTGCAGCGGCAGGCATTATTTGAATGATTTAATTTCAATCATTGAATTAGCAAATGCCAATATTGTTTATAGTCGCGAGATAAATCGATAGACCCATATTGGGATTGCGATGCGCGGACCAATGCTGGAATTTAGGATTATACAATTAGGATTTCGTGTCAATTTTCGTATTTTCTTTGTGCATTTATTACGAACAATACTAATGTGACGTATGGAAAGTAGTCCAATCAAGTATTTATGCGGTTGAATCGAATTGAACCAAATCTCCTTGATTCAAATTGAATTGGAATCAAATTTTCCAAAATTTACATTAAATGTAATAAGGTATTTTCAATGATGTTACCATATCCTGTTTAATAAAGAAAATTAATTGCAAGAATTAAAAAAAAATAATTACAAAAAAATCACGTGCTAAGTAAAACTTTATAATTGATATTGTAGATAATAAGTATTATACTGATAAATCTAATCTTCTAGGTGATTTGATTCGATTTAATTTCAAATTATTAACACACCTCTAATAGAAAGTATAAGATTACACTTTACCCATGACTTCAGTGTATTATTATTAGTGATATTATTAATATATATTAACCAAAATTAATTATTGCTATTTTTGAAAACGTAAAATAAGAATGATTATCATCAAAGGTACCATTTCTCTTAGTTGTAATGGACCAGATCAACATCTACATCTAATACTTTCTGCTTAATAATTTGTTTTATACTTATTCAACACTCTCTGTGCATTTTCAAAGGTTTAGGTTGAATTCCTTCTTCTTGTTCCTTATTGGATATGCTTTTTCTTGTGGGAAGATCGTTTCAAATTCATTCTTTTTCTCATTGGATATCTATTCATCTTGCTGAAGACTTGTACCTCCTATATCGACCTGATGTTGTTCTAGCTTCAAAATAAACTCTTACCTGAGAGATTCTCAGGTAAGATTTGAAGGGTTCAAATATCTTCGACTGTTTGACTGGTTAGTCTACTTTGTAGTAGTGTAGTGAATCTAAGATGGCAGAATCAACGTTTACAGAATTAATTTGTCAAAAATTCTAAAACTTTTTTAAATTTAACTTAATATACTAATTTTACATATAAATTTATTATGATACATTTCTTAAAATTTAGCTTTTTTATTAAAATATTTTATGTGCTATAGAAAAATATATCTTTCCTTTATGCAAAAATATATCTTTTTCTGCATTGAAGCAATAAAATTATTCATTAATTCTTAAAAATGTATTTTAACTATAAATACATTATATCTTAATATTTATATAATTAAAAATATAACTTTTCGTTTTAATATCAATGTATTAAATATATTGGTAATCAGATACTTTTCGTATTTGCAAAAAAATATTTATTAAAAAACATTTGACAACTTAATTAATAATTAACACATGATCATAATAATATCATTATTTAACAAAACAGATCTATATTTTAAATAAATATTTTATTAGATGTCGCTATAGCGTACACTATACTTGCCGTCATATTGCTTTCCAAAATCAAAGGTGTCTAAATTCTTAGACATAGACGAACTCTAGCGTTAGTTTCGCTAGTCCGCCTCTCATCTAACTAGCACGGCTTTCTCGGAACATTAGGGCGGGCAACCGCAATGAGACAAGAAGATATATATCTTTCAGACTGAGTTCCAGAGGCGTAGCGTACGTAGTATACCTGGTATACATATAGTACACATATGCACTCGTTGAGCAATAGGTTCTAACTTGGTACCTGCTTCGGACTAAAAGGGACCCTAAGGAAACGCGGCAGCTGGCCCGATAATTGCGCCGGCAATATTATTAATGGTCCGAAGATTTGCTTCATCTGGGTCCCAGGTATACGTGAACGTACTTTTATATGCTTTTAAGCCGGGACGACGTAATGGCGAGCACAATGCCACTATTCTCAGTACCGGATGCGTTCGCTGACTTAGCAGTTATTCCGCTGCTGCGCGACAAAGTTAAAATTCTTCATATTTAATTAATAATTTATAACGCGACACTGCTCTGTGGATTTTTACTTTGCATTTGTATTATTTGGATATTGCTTTGATGTGTTTGATAAATCTTTTACTCTTTAGATACTCTCGTTTAAATTAACCAATTTGATTTTTAACCCTTTCAGTATAGATCTGTAGATACGTCCGGCCTTAAGAATAAACGAAACTAATAAATACAATCTGTCTCTCTCTTTCTCTCTTTCCTTCACTCTTTCTCACTCTCTGAAAAATATAGGTAAATAAAACATTTCACGCACGTAAGATTTATTCGTTAAAAGTATTCAGCACTTAAAAAGATTAAACCGGACTTTTTTGTAAAAATTTCCTTACGCCACGTACTGTATTACGAGAGAAAAAATAATTGCTTATTAATTAGCAATTTTTCCTAAAATAATCTAATTTTTTGACGTACAGCGAATTACTCAAACAATTTTATCATAAATTTCGTATATTGGAATTGGAATACGTTCCAATTGGAACTTAACGTATTGAATCCAATGCATTAGTTTAATCCAATGCATTGCAATTGAATCCAGCACATTCCGTTTAAACTATAAGTCATTTAAATTAAAAATTTAAATGTTTCCAAATCTCTTCAAATAATTCGACCATGCAATTCATTTTGAACTATGGTTAAACCTTTCTTTGTTTATCATTAATAAAAACCTATTATATCAATAATTGTCAATGTAAAATTTGTTTTATTATTCCCTGTACTTCAAGGATAATACGTAAATAAAAATATTTATTTAACTTAAAATTTTATCAATTTTTCAAAGCAGAAAGTTATTGCTAAATAAACGAGTAACCTTTTAGCAAATTCTTTCAAAGAGAGATTGCCATCTTATTTCGCAGTACAGTCTGTGCAAATTCTAACGTTTTGAGAATTTACCCCAAGAAAGCAAGATGAATTTCCTTGTCGGAGGGGTCGTGAAAAGAAGTGGCTGCCAGGATGTTTATTTTCGGCACAAACGAAATGCTTACCCTACGGCAACGTACGTATGCCTTCGTTACCGCGCCTCGAAACCATTACAACGCATTTCAAAAGTAACCAACGGTATAGCGCCCAATTATATTTGCGGGAATATAAACGAATTTCACACAATATTTTAAACCGATTGTTCGTTGCGTATTTCTACTAATGCGTAAACAAGTTTTTCAAAATCTTATTACTGCCAAATATAATTTATGTACTTAAATACATGCGAGCATGTGAACAGCATGTAAAACAATGTCATGTTGTTTACTGTGTGTGTGTGTTTTTTTTTTATTGGAATATCCCAATCTATTTTTGCAATCCTTTTTGTCACTATTTTCGCTTTATTAAACTGTATGGCTTAATCATTTACTTTATGCACATACGTACATCTTTACATATTTTTGCCATTAAAGTTGTTTTGCCAAAAAAGCTACAGCTACTTTTTTTTTTAAGATTAAGCATCGCAATAGCATTATTGCTGTTGTCTCGTTCTTTTAAAATGTCACATGCAACTTTTTTTATACGAAGAGTAGCTGTATTCTTGATGTACTTTATGTAATCGTTTACTTTGACGCAATTAAGTTATTTTATATATTTTTTCGCCATAATTGTTATAAAATAACAATTTTATATAATAACAAGATTGTTATAAAATCAATATCTGAATAATGGCTACTAAGATAATATTCTTAAAAAAAATTGTAGCACAATAAAGTTGGAATAACTTATAATAAAAGTATGTTAACTACATGCATACGTAATTAGATTTAAAAGTCATTAAAGCTATAATAAAATGCCAGGAATTAATACTGCATTTATATTTTGAGTGCTTCTGATAATCCTTTTTTTTACAATTTTTGCATTATAATAATTTTTTGTATTATAATATGTTAAAATTACTTTTATTCATAATTAATAATAATATTAAACTCGCACATATTGTAGCCCCATTAAATAATAACATTATGGCGAAAAATTTAAACATATAACTCTAAAATATTTTACAACACAAGTATAATTAACCATTATTTTAATATTCTTTTAAATAAAATTTACAAAAATAATTTGTTAAATTTTTATTAATTTTGTTACATTAATTGAAAAAGTAATCAATCAATACTTTCTTTCTGTTTGCATTCTCTATCATAAAGATAAATGTAATTTCTTTGTAAAATTTAATCGCACTTTTTAATCTTGGTAAGAATTGTTTCTGTTGTATTACGCTGATAATTATTCGTGGAGAGTCCTGTAATACGAGGTCTTCCCTGTAATACGAGTACGTCCTGCTTTTTCTCCCTCGACGTTTCACATTTTTCGTTTGTATCTTTCGTACACTATTCTCTCGCATGTATACGCATGTATATACATGCATACTCATACCCATACTCGTACCCATCGACGAATGCAGTACATGAAAGGGCCGTAATACGAGCCTCGTTATAGGATTTCCCGGACGTGGACATGTGCGTTTTCTGTAAAATGCACTCGCTGCGCACCCACTATATGAATATGCGTTTTCACTTTCGATCTACCGCGAAACCGATAAATTCCACGTCATTGTAACCACGTGTGGTTCTTTTTACTCGATCGCATAAAATCACAGATATATTGAGATATCGTAATTTGCTATAATAATAATGGTAGTAATAATAGTAATTTTATTATTGCTATTAATAATAAAGATAAATGTTTGTTAAGTAATTTTATAAAAGATTCATCGATAAATAAAAAATTAAAAAAAAAACAGCGCGAGTAAAGGAGAGTGGCGGTTTAAAGATTTTATTACATAAATAGTTTAAGTTCACATTACAAGCAACGTTTCTAAAAACTTTTATTTTATTATTTTAGTTTATAACAACTTTATCAAAAAATGTAAAATTTATTTAAAGAGATGTTAATCTTAATTTTTACATTAAACGGTACATGAACGTAATAAAACTGATTATTCATCGCCGTTATATTATGCGAAATGCACATTTGCTTCATGATCGTGAGAGCGACATGTTTCTGAAGCCTTCTAACTCCCCTCGTGTCCCGTGTCTTCCTCTCTTGCTTGTCACACGCGTTTTTGGCTATTGTACCGAGTTCTTTATTTCGCACCTGCACCGCCGAGGGTCGTACATGATATAACGGCGCAGTTTATGCAACGCGGGAACATTTTTATACCAAGGAAAAACTGTTGACACGTCGAATCACGCCAATTAATATCCAGTACTACTCCATGTGCAATAAACGACTTTGTACTCTTTGCCAATAGTGCGCGCAAAGGCCACGTGCAAAAAGCATTGGTGCTTAAGTGAATGCAAATGACGATGTGCATATCATGATACACGCGCCGTCCTCGGCATGAGGTAATTCCGATTTCCTTTATTATGCAATTAACTACTTCGCATTAGCTTCCGCTCGTTTCCTCGTCGTATAAGTAACGTCACGCTCGTTTCTTTTTTTTTCAAATAAGAAAAAATGTTAAATATAATTCAGATTAAATTGTTGAATAATACATTCGATCATATGTCGATCACATTTTTTATCGTGATTACAAAGTATTAATAGTGAATAACAGTTGAATTTGTAACAGAGAAAATCTCTCAATTGCCTTTGACATTAAATTAACTGTACATGACGCATGAGATATCCTCGGTGAGCCGAAATAGTGTTTCGGCCTCAATTTGCAATTTAATAAACATATTTTCACATCCTTCCTTTTAAGGTCCTTCTTATTAATTCTATTACCGTGTGAGAAGATTTCATCGTAATCAGAATTTACATCGTGCGCGTGAGAATTTAATTTCTCGTTCGTTTAAGATTTTGTTCAAAGCTGCTCGAGTGCGTCAGTCCGAGGAGAGAGAGAGAGAGAGAGAGAGAGAGAGAGAGAGAGAGAGAGAGAGAGAGAGAGAGAGAGAGAGAGAGAGAGAGAAAGAGCGACGAGAATGTCAGGAATGGAGACAGTGGCGTACGCCATCGATGAATCTACATGCGATTCTAATTGCCTCACAATACTCCTCTCCTCGAGTGGGCAGCCGACGAAAGCCAACGAGGAGAAGTGGATTTCCCTCGTGAGAGACGAGGGAAGATAGGCGACCAGTGCCACACCTCGAATTCGCGGCATACCTGCCGTGATATGTACCCAATCTCCACTCGTCTTGATCTATTCCGGGTATATCAGCAGCCCGCTTATGCTCGCGAGTAATTGCGCGTGAGTGCATGTGCGTGCATAAATGGACATTCGACTGGAATTCCAGAGATCGAGCGCGACTTTCTTGCAATTGCTGCCGCAGCCGATTCGCAAGTGAGAGAAACGCGGCTCTTAATTTTATATATATATATATATATATATATATATATATCGTTCAAAATTTAAATAGAGAGTATTAATGCAATTTTGCGTTTATTTCTCAAGAAGGAAATTTAAAATCTCTTAACATTAATTATACATGAATAATTAATTTTTATAGATGCTCAATAACGGAATTAACAATTATAAACACGTTCTGTACATCAACTTTTTTTTATGTTCAAAACAAATTTATAAATTTGATGAAATTTTTATAAAGTTATTTGTATGCATCGATAAAATTATTCATCGATCATGTTACTTAACCGCCGAAATTAGCCAATCACTTCACCTTGAGACTATCGTAGTAAGCGTAATAAATTCTACTTAAAAAACAAAAAATACTTTGAAGGCAAACATATTTATGATTATCGCGTCGTGATCATCGATTTTATTACTTTACTTTACAGTGAATACTTAAATTTTGTGAATTCAACAATTTTCCTGATAGAAGTATTTACTTCGTAACATATTTAAATCAATATATCTCTTATCTTTTTTGCTAACTTTTTATATATCATATACGAATAATTTCTATTTTATTTAATAAGTTTTTTTTTTAATACGTACCACGAATAATTTTAATTGTAAGCGAATAAACACTAAGATGCAAACAAATGATTTTTTGCGAGATAACTGAATACTTCAAGAGAAATATACTACATATTTATTAATAAGAGACAACATTGACTATTTAAACATTGCATGACCTCATTTCAAACAACGATAAAATCTGTAAAGACAAAAGGTATTATTATTAAGACTTTTATTACTAAAATAAATAGTAATATTTCTTTACAAATGTTCGTTACAAATTATTTCGTTCATGTCTTCTATGTTGGTTTACAAATCGCATGCGTCACAATTCATGCGATCGTAGGTCGCGAGCGCAAAAACTCTTCTCACCCAAATAAATCGTGTCGATTCTCACGAATAAAACAATAGGAATAACGGATGTCGAACATGGATTGTTGGCGACGGTGGGTGGAGGCGGTGAATTAAAGCGCGCAGCTACCGTCAGCTTACAACGTAGTAAATGCGCGGTAAATACGGTGGCATGTAGTAAATGCGAAATGCGAGAGCGTCGCGACGGTCGCGTGTAAACACGCATCCGTTGATAAATTGCTCGTCTCGACGCGCTCGCGGTAACGCGCACGCCTCGTAATCGATCTTAATTCAGATCTGTCACGCTTCTGCCTTCTCTCTCCCCCCTCCTCCTCCTCCTTCCCCCCGTCAGAATCCGCTCGTTCTTCGCAAATCTCTCTATTTCGAGATAAAAATGCAGCATTCTGCAGCAGACTAGCTGATAACGCGTCCCACATTACATAAAACGAAGTGGCGCGATAAGAGCGATATTATTTACATTCGTGTGTGAGCCAATGCGCTACGTCATAATGTTCCTCTGTTTCGTCAATGCTTACAATCTAAACGGCAATACAAAGATTCAATGCAGAAGAGCGGGCTAAAATACCGTAAAAATTATTTCTTTTAAGATAAGTAATATTTTCTACAAATAACGTGTATCTCTTTGACTATTAATTTTTTTTTCCGCCATTTAATATTGTTTTCGTTTTAAATGATCCTAGTTCTACACGCAGCTATTTTTTCTTGTTTTCCTTGTTTTTGCTACGTATTCTTACGTTGCATATTTATAATCTCGATAAGAGCTTAATGCGCAAGTAATAAAACAGATCTTTTAAAACGTAATGTCCTGATTATTAACTGTGTCTTTAGACCGATATCACAGGCAAACGTGTCGAGTATAGCAGCTAATGTTAACATGTCAAGTGTGATGCCGTATTTGATAATGTTCGTCACGTCAAGGTTCATCGTCTACGTGGAATATTTAAGATGTCCCTGCATTTACCTTGCTTGCGCTCGAGGTGCAGTTTATATGCGTCGTTATGTTATGCCTGTACTTAGCGAATAGCTAAGCGTAAAGAGTCCGTGATGATTACTTACGGAGTCGCGCGCGCTAATAGAAATTTTTAACTTTCATTACAAACAAAACATTAATAATTATACAAAAAAAAATTTTAATTTGCACATTTAAATAATTTCCACCGCATTTTAAGATTCTCGCGCCGGGATCTCTTGATCTTTCACTGATAGGTGTTGATAGCGGATCGTGCATATCATTTCTCTTCCGGAAGCGATATCACGTGTAGTGCAACGAATTTGTCTACAATGCCATTTCCGGTCACGTGATTCACCTTCGTCGAGTATCGACCGATCCGTCGGCTGATCCATCGAGATCTCATCGGTATCCTCATTACTAAACGTCTCCTAATTGGCCGATATGAGATCCACATCCGATCCGCGGAGCGAGAACGCACGAAGTTATTAAAAGGTCGTCAACCTGGCGTTTATACTGTGCGATCAGGAAACGCGTGCGCCGTCGCATGTGCGTGAGCCGGTGCACGCGGGTGCGCATAAAATAAATTAATACCGCACCTATATATGCGCCCTTGCGCATACAGCGTCTTAACGATCTGGCTTATCGTGCAGTGTGTGAACTTGGACTCTCTTTCTGAACAAAAATTACGGTGCACGGCGCGTTACGATAAAAATCTCCGGGCTGATGAAATTGTTATTTTAATATATGCTAATAATAATATTGCAGCCTTAACTTTCATTTCAATTTTATATCTTCACGAGATAGTGCGAGTTAATTTAATTTAACTTTTCTTTCAGGATAAATAAATTTATTATTTTCCATTATCGAGCTGTTCGTCGGCTTATTACTATCTTGTGAATCACAAACATCTTGCACGTTTTAAACCATAATAGTTGAATGATACAATGTCCGCCGCGAAAATGAAAAAGCTAAGGTTTAAAATCTGGCTGAGATCATATTTTTCTTCAGAATAAAATAACATTATATAAAACCGAATGGTAACTGACGTACTTACTTTGAACAGGGTTGGGGAACTAGTTAAAAAGTTAAAAGTTAAATAATAAAGTTAAAAAGTTAATAACTTTTAATTAAACTTAGTTCATTTTAAATAAGTTAATTTTAAACTTTAACTAGTTATTTTTGAAATGCATAAACTTTAACTTATTAACTTTTCTCTCCCAAGATAAAAATTTATCTACATCAAAGAAAACAATTAAAAAAAAATACATTGCAATGTAAAAAAAATAATGTTTCTTTGTTATTTCATATAAATTTCATTTACACATAAAATATTAAATTTGTTTAATGATACATATTATTATTGTTCTGTTATTTGGATTTAATTTAACTTTGAAAAATTACGACATTCTAATTTAATACAATTTTAAAATTAACTTTTAATTTAATTTCAGTTAATTTAATCCTAACGCAATTTAATTTTAACAAAATTAGTTTTTCGTCCGTGCAAATTTTACATAACTAAATTAATTTTATAAGCTAGTTTCTTTAAATTAATTTAATTAAAAAATAAACTTTCCCAATCCTAATTTTAAAGTCTAAATGGATGCCTATAACTTATAAATATTAACTTAACGATTTACGCAATGTTTTAAAATGTTAACCATATTTATTTTTCACGTATATCAAACTTTATCTACTTCTTAAAGGTTTAAGTTGGTTAAAAAATATAAAAATTTGGCAATTCTCTTTCAAATCTATATCAAACAATTCAAAAAACCTTAAATTTCTCTCGCTGGCATCTTTCATTACGTGAGAAATCTTTCTCTTGATATTCCAACGTATTCCCGGAGTCAATCCTGAAATGAATTGCTCAGGATAATTACTACGATCTCTTCGTCGATATTCAATCAGCGCGCATCTGTACACGAAAGGCTCCAATTAACCGGGACGCTATTATCTCCCGAAATTACCACACACTTACGTGCCTGGATCGTCACACGGACGTACGGCCGCATTCGTTCCAGTGCAACGATGCGTGCATACGTTGGAAGATGAAAGTCATCCGGCCACTGGTATCGTTCACGATGGTAATGACGGTGTTGTTATTGTTGTTATAGTGGCGATGACGTTGGTGTAATAGTTGACTTATTATTATGTTATCTGAGCGATCGTCATTCAATTATTGGCCCGGGCGGATTCGTCTCACCAATATAATCATGTCCGATGTGCGTTAATAAAACGGGTGGCCATTGCGTCGCATAAAATTTTACGTGCAAATTATTCATACGTGCGTCTGACTCGGGAAGTGCGGATAACTCCGCAAAACGGAGATTTAGCTTTATTTATTTGTGACATCATTGAAAACTATTGAAAACTGTCGTTGCCGATAAGTTTCCCCATTCACAATTTTCTTTCCATTCACGAGCCAACCTTTGGCACTATTAAAATAATCACTAAAGGAAATAATTCCCGGAAGCATCATCACTGATAATGCATGCAAATTGTCCCTGTGAAAACTCATAAGCCGTTTTAAAGATTTTTCCTTGGTGCATGTGTATGAATAAAAGTGCAAAATGAAATTGAATAAATGCACAGAAGTGATTTATGGAATTATGCACCCGCACGGATACCTTCAAATGAATAATATTTAAGAAGAAGAAGGAAAGTTTAAATAGTTGTACAAAGGTTGACGAATAAAAATATTAAAAATGTTAAAGAGATAATAATAAATTATAAAGAATTGAAATCGAGTCTCTTTTTCTCTCTCACTCTTTTACGCGTGATAGCAAATATCAGAAAGAATATAAAAGTCGTTTAATCATGCGGCAAAAGAATACGAAAACAAATTAATTCGTCCAATATATTTGTCTATTTGTTTTTATACTGCCATTGTCAGAGCTGAATCGCGAAAACAGATTATTCCTGAAAAGCGTAAGAGAAACGACGACGATCGTTAAGGGTGATAAATAATGTATGAGGGATTAAATTGCAAATGACTCTTTCGCGGTGCTCATTCGTCGATTTCGTTATTTCTTACGCGGCGGATCAGCCGATTTTCGCCGGGTAAATCGCACAAAAATTCCGCAAGGAGAATCGCGGCATTGTCACTGCAAGCGTACTCGCTCGTACGTGCGCGCAAAAAACGGCTGCGTTAATGGCAGCTCCCCGGGCTATGCCACCGGGTTCATCGATCATTCCTAACGACAAATGCAGATCGCAGGCTTTTTTTTGCGCGTGTGGAATATTTCTTTGTGTACGCACGTCGTACACAATGATATGCAAAGCGCCGTTGGCCGGGCAGAAAAAGCGGATGGGTACTCGAGATCTCTAACTTTTCAGCTAAAAATAATAAATTTACCGTAATTGATTCTAAGCAATGTTATTAATCAAACGTTCGATGTTGCGCACAATTATTTACTGCTTGATCTTGAAATCTAAACAAATCGTAAAATTAATATACTCAATACCGTTTAAATTATAGATTTATCACTTTTTTTCATTCATATATATTCCAGATCGGCACTATTACAGATACAATATTTTAAACCAATAAATAATTTAGATTCTCAAAATTATATCAAATAATACAGAAAATAAGAAAAATAATTATAAATATAATATAAGGATATAAATAAGAGTCCATATGTAAAGCAAAAATATATTTAAACAGTCCCTTACGACTCAATATAATTTTTATATGTAAAAAGTAGTCTCAATGTATTGCCAAAAACATTAATCAAAAAATGGCGTCAAAATTTTCTTATGTTCAGTAATTTTTAGAGAATAATTTCAATTATTTAACAGTTTATTGTGAATAGCAGTAAACTGCGACAATTTAGATACACTTTTTTTTAATGAGCTGGAAGAGACCGAAGTTTATACAAGTGATTATGTAAATAAAATATTTTATTATAGTATAATAATTTTAGTATAATAATCGATCTCATTGATCTATGTTATGAAAAAACCAAAAAATTAAATTTATATATATCTCACATAGATAAAGTATACTATCTTCCTCTTGCCAAAAAGTTATTATCTTTTTCTTTGATAAATTTTCTAAAAATGTATCGTTAGAGAAAGAAAAGATGGTACACTTATTAAGCATAAAATACTAAATAGTATCTAAAATATGCAGAACTATCAAAATGAGGATCAAAAAAGCAATTTAATTCTGTTTAATTAGAATGTATAATGAAAGATAGAGGAAAAAAAAGAAGGAAACTTGAAAGAAGATATAAAACATAATTACAGAAATATTCAAACAGATAAATAAGTGATAAAGTAATTTATGTATTAATGTAAAACATATATCATTTTAATCTATAATACTTTATATATGAGAAGGCAATTATAATCTAAATACATTTTTTAATATAATTTTAAAGACAATGAGATATAATCTCGTATTAGTTCGTTCTTTTGACATTTTTTTTCTCTTTATTTTTTCTTTTCTTTATATTCTCTTTTCTCTATTTTATATTATTTAATCTCATTGTGCTCCAGTTAATTCAATATTTGTTTCGTAATTTATTCTAATTAATTTTTCATGACTACTCTCTGTTCTTTTTTCTCTACTTATTAATTACTTAAAGAAAATGTAATCTCCTACAGTACACTAAGCCAAATTATTCACTTATTAATCTATTTATTTATACACACCCACACCCACACACACACACACACACACACACACACACACACACACACACACACACACACACACACACACACACACACACACACACACACACACACACACAAAAGATATACAGTTTGGCCAAAATTATTATGCATCTTTATTTTTTTCGTTTAGCTGGAATTCTTTTATTTATATTATTCGTATTTTAATTACTGGCGTTATACATAAGTTTAAAGGACAACAAACAAAAGTCTTGAAACAAAAGTTAAGGAAAAGTAATTATATTTTAATTTTGATTTAAATCCCTCTAGTCAAAAATATTTTTAAAATATAAGGTGCTTAATATTTTTAATAAAGGCTCTATATGTATACATATATATTTCAATTTAAAGCAAAGTAATATTTCAAAATTATTAATATAATTTAGAGTGCGTTATTCGCACTTTTCATCAACTTTTCATTAATAAATGCTGGAATTATATTTTGGCGCTTCGATACTGTACTGAGAACAGTTTGGACACCGATCGATCAGCCGAAATGTATTCCCGGACGACGTAGTTCATTCATACGGTACAATGGAATGCCTGCAGCACACGTTGCCGCGCGTGGCATGCTCTGTTTTACGTTCTCGCGGTTGCGATTTTACACATTCGCAAGTCAGTAAATACGTGCGCGAAAAACATACGAACCAAATAGTAAGGGTTTTATTCAAATACTCGGCAAATAAGTCATTTTCGCATAAAAAAAATTACTTTTTCTTTTCATGAAGAGTAATATTATTTTATAATTACACGTAATTTTAATTAAAGTGTTTACGTGCATAACTTTGAAGGAGATTAAATTTTAATTCTCTCAAGTTAAATAAAAAAAGAAATCAAGAATTCTCAATTCTATTAAATTTAAATTAAAAATCAGAATTTTCAGATTCATATTTTTAATAAAACTGAAATAAGAGAAAGTTAATAACAATAATTGCAGCAATAAACATCAACAGAGAGATGAAGCTAACATCTCTTTTGCAATAATAAATGTTATGCCTTTAAAATTACATAATCTCGAGTTTTATTTTCGACTAGAAGGTGTATGCGTACATATTCAAGCCAACTGCATTCCGAGAAATCGAATTCCTGGATACTTAATTGCTATTGTTTTATTCTCGATTCTCACACATGATTGCACCGAATTAAACACATGGTTGACGATGCGAAGATAAATGTTCGCGGTATCAATTGCGATTAGCGTGTCTCTCGAGCTTTGGCTCATTCCGCTATGAAAAGAGTAAACCACCGATCGAGAGAAATGCACATTCGAGTTCGGTCGTAGAAGGAAAGATAGATAAGGCGCGTTCCGCAGGCTGTAACGCTTTCTAGCTACGCTCTTGCGAAATCGTGATCATTGCATCAGTTTCATAATATGTGATTGCTCGCGGGCGTACTTTTGATATGCTCCATATATTATTGTTTTAACTGCTAGGTGCTTAAACGACATTTCAACAAATACAATTGTCTGTATTAAGTTTTTTTTACTTTGTACAAATCTAAATACTAGGAATATACAATTTTATAAATTTATATTTTTGATTTTTTTTTTAAACCTTCAATAAAACACAGTATTAACAGATATCAAATTTGTTTCAAGAGAAGTTAATGCAGCTACGTTATAATTATTTGTCATGCAAATTTTTTAATTACAATAACACTTTGTACTAACGTGTTTGTACTCGATGCAATGATCATGAAATAATATGATTTTAAGCATATGACTATGGGCAATTTATCGATTGCCCCTCCGCAGAATTTTGCGATCGATATTGAAAGCATATCTTTTATGCAGCATTCACTGACATCTACTCGTATGATTGTCAATTATCATTATTTTCCACGCTTTGCTTTGATCCCCAATCGGTGGCTATCGGGCGCTTTCGAAGTCATTATACGTTTCGTAATCACGTAATCACTGCGATTTATACACTTTTAATTCCCGACACGTACGTCGTAATTGCATTACGTACGTAGTCGCACAGCTTTTTTCAGACTACATGCTCATATGTTACTTCGCGATATCTCGGCAGCTTGTTTATAAAGCGTTACCATATATGCGGAAACGCGAAACAACGCGGTTGCTATCAGAGAGATCGAGCTATTTTCGTAATTAAAGTGGCGAAGGCGATCGTACATTGTGCGGGAAAACACGATCAAGCTTTACATTTCTCTGATAACCACCGGCCGATAAGCGCGATGTCATGGAGTTCATTTTTAATGGAAATTAAATTGGTGAAATGTAAAACTCGAGAGAAAGAGTTGGCAAAACTATTATGCATCTTGTGTGAATGGTATATAAATTCCATATTTATCTGCGGCTTATGAATGAAACGCTAACACATAAAGTACAGTCGCTCATTAAGATTTTACATCTTTCGACAAGAGTTAGAAATTTTTTTGTTATTCCCTAACTCTGTCGCAAATGCATAAGTTGAATAACACGATCAATTTTTCTATTATTTTATATTATATGAAATGAAGATTTTAGTACAGGCTATCGAAAATTTAGGTATGCCTCTGCTTCGTCAATTTCCAAAATATTAATTCTTTTTTTTCTATCTCCCTTTCTTTCCTTTTAAACTAAAATTATCGCTCCATTAGTATTGCTAATCTTTTACTTTGTATCCATCATATTTATTATATTATTCAATATATATAAAATTTACGAATATGCAAATGCAAATTATGTGTATGTACTTTATATACACAATTAAAAATATCTTTATTAGAATTATTGTTACTGTTACTAAATTATTATTATTATTATTATTATTATTATTATTACTGTTATTATTATGCTCATAATGCAGTGTTATTATGTTTTTATTATTGTGCTTAAATTTTTGTAATTTTTTAACTCGCAAGCATATATTTTATTATACATCATTTATTGCTTATGAAATATTTAATATTTAATAAATAGGTTATTTAACGATTGTAAAAAATATTATATCATAATGGCAAGAAATTTTGTTCGATCGATAGATTATCAATAGAAAATCATTAGAATCTTGTACATGCATGTGTAAATAAATACATTAGTGAGGCAGATGTTAGATTGAATATCTGTCTTGTAATGATAACGCGCGATAAGTAAACTGAGAAGTACGGAGAAGATCGTCGGCCATTGCGCTTATTTATACCTTTATCGATGTACAATAGAAAGAAATGTTTACTACCGATCGTAAAAGTCGAGTGATTTATAATTAGAAGTGCTGGTAAATAAAAAAATAACTTTACGATGGTTCTTCCGTGTATGACGCAAGTTAATAAAATCTCAATGGACAATCGGCCGATAATAATGATCGTAAGGTACACGCACGCGGTTAAAAAAACTTCGTTAGAAAAAATTCTTTTCACACACAATTAATACATGCTTGATGTATACATGTAGTTGAAAGTAATTCTAATTTAAAGGTTTGTGTTATGTAAAATCTAAATTTTTTAAAATTGATATATGACATGGTATTAAAAAATTGGAATATTTACAAAAATTTCACAGACTTTTAAAACATTTTCTATTAAGAATACAAATATTTTCTCAAATTATTTTTAACCGCATAAAAATCAAACTACACAAGAAAAATATATAAGTTCAATTATGAGTATAAAATTTTTATATTATTCAACAAATGTCATAAATATACAACAAAATGGCACGCTAACATAAGTGTTCCTCCAGTCAATCAGTATTCATTAAACGAATCCTGCGAAACAATTCCGCTAAAAATCTTTTAAATTGTTTATTTAGTCGATTACAGGCCTATAAGCCTTGCTCACAGTCGTACCGTTATCGGCCGTATATCACAGAGAAGAAGTATAATGTGTGTGCATCCAACTGAACATTAAGTGTTCGCGACGCTTGTAAAAGTTGTGAAAAATCAAGAGTCCCGTAGGACATTTCGGTCTGGTGAAGACCGACACACAGATAAAACGGCAATAAACCGAATGATGTTCAGAAGATTCCGTTGCAAAGTATTTTTGCGAATAGACCGGTTGATATTGGTATATAATATATTCATTTATATACAAATCTGCTTGATTGATCTGCTAAATTGGAAATCTGGTAAATTCAATTAGAAAGGTCAAAACAAAAGTTGCTAATTGCTAAATCCATTACACATTTTAGCTATAAAATATCGAAATAATCAGAAATTCAATCGCGATAATAAAAAATTCAGAATGCATTTTGTTCGTATATCCAAAACATTTTTCTCAATGAGACTAAGAAATATATATATTAGTCATGAATTGTATATTAAGCATTACGCTGCACAAATTTTTCCTTCGATCGTCATTCTTTCGATTTTTAAATAAAACTTTTATTAATAATCCAAACATAAAAAAAAGAGAAAATACAATACGATTCTCTCTCTCTTTCTCTCTCTCTTTCTTATCCTCATTTAATCGTCTTAGCATTATATCTCTATTCGTATGCAAAAATAAATAAATCAGAGGATTATTCAATATATCAAATTCTTTATTCATTTTGTTACCAACATTTAATGATAAAAAGTAATAATTCCTAATTGGTGCCTTAATCGTTGAACAATCGTCTTTATAATTCATGTTAAAATACACAAGTTCAAAATTTAGTTGTTCAAGAATCAGTAATGCATACCTCTGTGTAAATTATTGGCATCAAATCCAAGTTATTTAATTTATATTAATTGCATTTACAGGAAAGAAGAGTGTGCAGTCAGAAAACAGAAGAGATAAACGAAAAGAGAAAGAAATGAAAAGTAAAAAGTGAATAAAAGCCGGAAGTGGAATGGTAAGCAAGCATACCAGGATAAGACAAAGTGTTTTTGTCATTAGTATCAAGGATAAAAGAGCGAAGGAGAACCTTTGTAGGCTCATTTTCCGTCATTGGATGTCGGACTGACGCGTCGACCGCGACGCAGAAGGGCAGAAGGTGCAAGCATTTCGGTATGCGCGAAAAAGTGATATACACTGACGTCTCCGAGGAAGAGTTAAACATTAAGAGGGGGCGAGAGAAAAAGAGAAGATTTATTTCTATCAGGGTAAATATTTATATACACTATAAAAAAATAAAATAAAATAAAAATATACCACAAGAAATGAAAAGAGATAGTAATGACTATCATAAAATGATTGTCATTGCTAAAATCATTTTATGATAGTTATTACTATAAAACAATATTAAAAATAAAATAAGAAGAGAGATAGGCCAATAGATACATCACTATTGTATGATAAATGAATTGATATGAATTGATATTTGAATATATGACTTTCTGTCATTAATAGATATATATCAATCATATCTATCAATCTCTCTCTCTCTCTCTTTACCAATATCATATATCAATATATCTGTCAATAGATATATCAGTCCCATGACAAACGAATCGATATTTAATAAATATTGTTAAATTCTCGAAATTGTTAAAGAGTTAGTGAGAGTGTTCGAGCGAAGAATCGATATTTGAACACAGGGTTGGAAATATTACGTTAAAAAGACAACCGTTAATTACACAGTAACGGTTGGTTATTTTTTTGTAATGCTATAATAAGCCATTAGATTTTAAAATTACATTATTTTATAATAATTGTTAAATGCTTTTCTTTATATTATGTAATAATTTTATTAGTTCTTTATTTTTTAGTATGTTCATTTTTATAAGATTTTAGATTAAACTTTTTTTTTAATATTAATGTCATTATTAAGAATGCATTCCAATAATCACTGCCAGTACGAAAAATCTATCGTATATACGTAAATTATTCAATGCTGACAGTGGCTATCGGAATGTAGCCCAAAGTACTGTATCAGAATATCTCTATCCAATCACACGATTAATGAGAGATCAACGCGCAATTTATTGAATAGGTGTAAGAATAACGGAAATTAAAGTAACGATAAAATAATGTCTAAATTCGTTACCGTTATTGTAAAAATGTGACGATATTACCATTACCTTTACAGACATAAAAAATAACGAAAACGGCGTTACAACTATTTCCATTATTTCTAACCTTGTTTAAACATATGATTTTCTGTCTCATATCATCTCCATCACATTAAAAATTATTAAAGAAATAATATTGCTATTACATTTTGTTAACAGCTTACAAACCAGAAACCGGGATGGCGTAATGCAAATAGTTCCTCGAGAAGTATCTGATTATCAATTATATGAGCAACGCCCAAATAATCAAAATAAAAAAAAAGTAGCCAAATACTTCAATTTCGGGGAACTATTCAGTAGATATTACACTTTCGTACTGCAGTATCTAATACCATTTGGTACTGTCAAACTAAAGAAGAAACATCTAAAAAGTTCATCACTGGACATCTCTAAGGTATTTCATTATTATTATTATTATTTATTTCAACAATCTGTATAGAGAATAGAAAAATTTTTATCATCTTTTAGTTTTGAATTTCCTAATTATTTAACGTTTTGACATAAATGTGTCAATTAGTTTTTTATATAAGTTATTCTTGAAATAAATTTTTTATGAAAAAAATCTTTATTTGTAGATCCGTACGAGTGTTGTTATAAATTATTAAATATTTTATTAATGAAAATTTATAATATAATGGAAATATAATCTGATTTTTTATCAACTTTATCATGTATCTTTTTCATTTAATAAATTATACATAAGTTGTAATAAACATTGTTGAGTATATTAATAATTTATTATTAAAATAATTGGAAGAAATTGAAAGAAATCACTTCTTGATTCTATGAACAGAGATCAAAGGTGGTTTAAACGTTCTTATCAATTTGAATATTAACTTTTTTAAATGTCATGAACTTCACGTTTGAACGAACATAATAATACCCAAAGGGTCCCTATTTTTATTGAAATTTACGTGGCTTTTATGATTTCGGCATAAACAACGGGTAGGGGAATTGCTAACGAAAGGTTAACGAAATAAATGTAAAAATATTTTACGTCGGACGATTGCGCACGCTAAGGTCGATTGAACAATTCCATTAGCGGCGAGTTTTACATTGGCAACATAATACCTAATTTGTTCATTACGAATGGCGCATTAAAATTTAAATTTTAATCGTCTCCAATGAATCCAGTATTAAAAATGTAACGCATAATGCGTTCGTTACGAATTACATATTTAAATTTTCATGGACAATTGGCCAGTCAGTAATCATTAAAAATGTAATCTTTGATTCCCGGGAACTGCATAAAAATTTCATCAACCTATATACATGAATTATCAATAATATTGTGCGCAGTACGTAAATTATAATAAACCAGTCTTAATCACTATCTTAAATATATTTTACATTTCTAAAGAATTATAAATTAGAATCAAGAATTTATGTTTATCATACTTAGAAAGAAAAAAAGATTTGATACGATTTAATTACGTATAAATTATAAATATTAAAAAAATTGTATATAGTTGAAAATACAATACAAAGTAAAGAAATAGATTTTATCGATTTTCCATCGAAATTCTGATAGTATTCGTCATACGTAGTATATTGAAACAAAAACTTTTTTAACGCTCAATTTTAAATAATAATTAAATTAAATATTAATATTAATTTAAGACTATAAAGAAACGTTTTAATTTCACAAAAAAAAATGTGTTCGAAATAATTATCTGCGTATGGTCGATATTGCAAGAGTTTCGATCTGTTGAGACAAAAGAGACAAAAGAAAGTCGATCAAAGAATGCTCTATTTGTTTACTTTATACGCATACGTGGTCGCTATTTGTTTGCTTGTAGCTAGCAGGAGATTGCCGCACTTTCAAACAAACAGTAGAGGACGCCAACCGCGAATCATCAAAATAAGCAAAAAGCGCCTCTCGTCAAGCGTACGCACTCTTCTATCTTCTATCGTTTTGTGGTCTCAGTCCGTCGTTTCACCACGCGCTCCCAGGTGCCACTTCTATCATGACCCAAGTACTATGAAATTCTTCAACGTGGTGTACGCGAAGTTTCCCCTATACCTACTTTTATTTGGGCGTTTACCTTTCATTTGTTGGCTTTCACTTCTGACAACGGCTATTGCGTAAGCGGTATCTGTGTGACGAAGCATCGAACAATTGCAGTACGGTCACAGGTCATTCGTTGTAACTTAATCCTAGCGTAAATTCCGGCGCGATTCGAGGGGGTTCCTACGAGGAATCGAGAACGGAAGCGTGAGTGTGAACTGAGAGAGACTGGTGATCGGTGAAGTGGTAGTCTGAGGGTAGAGTGACGAGGTGTGCGAGCACGATAGCACCGCGGATCGTGATTCCCAAGGGGACGGACGCCATGGCGGCTTCTTCGTCCTCATCGACCGGCGGAGAGCAGCAATACTCTCTTCGATGGAACGACTTTCAATCGAGCATCCTCAGCTCTGTACGTCAGCTGAGAGATGTGGAGGACTTTGTCGACGTCACGCTCGCCTGCGACAGCTGCAGCTTTACCGCACACAAGATCGTCCTTTCGGCCTGCAGTCCGTACTTCCGAAACCTGCTCAAGGTCAGTGTGTTTTCTGCTAATTTTCTTTTTTTTTTCTAAAATTTCTTAAGCCACGCATTCAAAACGACTGGCAGATGGTCGATGGAAGCAAAACTATGTTAAATTGGCGAGACCTTCAATCGAGATCACAAAGCTATTCTTTAATATATAATAAAATAAATTCAACTTAACGTACGGATTTTTTTTTTTTTTTTTTTTTTGACGTTTTAACTCTCTGTGCACACGATGAGATTATTCGTATATCCTGCATTTGTTTTTTTAGAAAAACTAAGAGCATTGTAATTAGTTATAATATTTATGTACAATTTATTTAAATAAACAATTATATACAATACGTTTTAGAAATTTTTAAGTACATGTAAGAATCATTGAAGAATTTTTTTACACTTTCATAATAGTAATGAAAATTATGTTTCACGACGTGTGTACAGAGGATTAACATTCCTTGCGTGCAATGATCGAGAAAAAGAGATGGCTATTACTGTGCATGCGTTTTCCGTAATGTTTGATAAATCTCGGTATATTGGAAACGTGAGAAGAAGGAAAAAATTTGAAGCATGCGTATTTTGCCTTTCGTAAATATTACGATTACGAAATGCAAAAGTAAATTGCAACGGAGAAGTATAAGAATATCATTGTGGCTTAGCTGAGGTGTGGATGTTTTAATTTTAGCACAAATTTGTAAAAGCTGCTAGATTTCGCAGCGATGCATTATTAAATCACAGAGTCGAGGAATGCAATTTAGCGGTCACTGCATGTGCGGGCGATGTGTAACTCGATCGTAAAGTAGGAAAGTCGAGTCAGGGTCGCGTATGACACAATGTGTGTGGAAACACTGCGATGGTGTAACGAAATTATAGTTGATCATCGCGAAATGCATTACTTATTTACACACACACACACACAAATATGTGTATGCGATGATTACTTATTTACACACACACACATATGTGTGTGTATATATATATATACTCTTTATTTATAGAAACTGATATCTTAATTACTTCAATACATCATTTTCAAGAGTTTTTATATTATAATTTATTTAACAAAACTTGAATTTAATAGCTATTTTGATGAACGGACGAGCGTATCGCTTCAGTATGAGATAATCAAATGATTCTATTAATTAATTTTATTATTTTAATTTCGTCAGTCCGATGAAACTTATTATTGATAAATAAGTTTATTTAATTCTATTTAATCTATGAATATCTATTTCTATTTTCAAAATTATATTATATCTTTAAATTATATTATTTGCTATAATTCTCTCTGAATAAGTGCAAATCCAAGTGCAGATGTCAACTTTAAATGTGACACGATATTTATTGATGATTATGAATGCGTCATACAGAGTCAAATTTGGAATCGTATACCATTAATTTTAGCTGCTCCAGTAATAATTTCTACCTCCAGATCGGTCGCTAATCTTAGATCGTTAATGGGTGTAGTCAGAGACGCTGGTGTGTGAGTTTTATTTGGCATTTTAACTTTCTATAATAAGATTACACGCGAGTAAGACCGAAAATTTATAGAAAAATATTGCTGTTACACGAAAAACTAATATATAAAAGAAATAATAAATTAGAATTACTTTAGATGAAAGAAATTACGTTTCTAATATTGAATATTCTTCATCGTATAATATTTATCTTTAATGTTGTTTCCTTCTTAAAAATGTTTCTTTGACTTTTGCCTTTCATTATCTAAAAAGGTTCATCGTGAAAAACTTTTTGCCCTTTCTTAAGAAAACGAAAGTAACGCAAAAGCCTCCTTACAGAGATTATTATGCGTGCCTTAGTTTTCTTTCAATTTGTAGTTAAGGCCAAGATGTTTCTTTAATGCCACGCCAACCGTCGTCATTTCTTCTGCGACCGGTTAGCAGGTCCGCATGCTTTACGTGAACAAACGGGGAACGATCTTTCTGTATTATGATTTCAACGAGGGTCGGAGGAGTTTTATGCCGCTCCGGTGGTTAGGTTAGATGCAAATTGCCAAGAGAGAATAAAAGAAAAATCCGAGGAAAGAAAGTAGGCATTTCTCTCGGCGAGGAAGGGTAGATAGGAGGCAGATACCACACGCCGCGAAGAATTCGTAAGTCGCGGTTTCCCGTCTGACTCGATATCTCGGTTTTGTAAAAAAAAAAGGACGAGATAACACATAGCAGCGAACTTGTAACATTTCTCATCGTGTTGCATTACAATATATTGCCGGAAATTTAATAACATATTAAATTTACAATTGTATTATTAATACATTTAGTAATTATTATAAATAACGAATTTTGTGTTTATAACATAATATTACCGGACATTTGTAAACATAAATTAATCTATTAAAACATTTGAAATTGAAGCGCTTGAATATTAACAATGTTGGAATAAGAAAGTTTAGAGGGCATAAATATAAACTTTCTGTACAAATTTTAATTAAATTTTTTTCTATGTATAAATTTAAAAGGTAGACGTGCGTGTTACAGTAGGGAAACGTGTTGCTCCTGTTGCTATTTTTTTTTTAAATCAATATATTATTTTCTTCACGCTTCAATTAATATTTCTCGAGCAATATGTATCCCGATGCAAATTAAAATACCCTACAAAATTGTTCCTATTAAAACAGGGCAATTTTTATATTTTTAATCGTTCCATTTTTCTTGAATTGTTTCGTAGATGAAGTAATCCTCATTCCTGAAAGCGCGTAAGTGGGTGAAAGTAACTAGAGTCTTATTTCGCGCAACCGCAAAATTATAATAACTCTGGTAGTAATTATATACTCTAATTGATTCGCGAGCAGACACGCAGCAATCAGACCGGTTATTGCCTCATAAATCCCGGATGTTACAAATCATCGTAAAATCATCAAGTACGATTGCATGCCGCTATCCTCTCAGAGAGAATTGGATTTTGAAAAAAAAAATATATAAATAACTGCAATGCGGTATTGAATTATGAAAGAAACAATAATTAATATTTATGCAATGCTAATTATTAGATTTTCCTTGACAAACCGTGACATCAAAAGGACAAAAATGAAAATGCACAGAGGAATAACGCAATTATCACAATTAAATATAATTGTTGAGATAAAACAGTATTATGTGATATATTTGATAACTTCATCTCTTTCTCTCTGTCGCGGGATTTTACGCATTATAAATATCTATAACGAAATATTTTAATTTTTTTTTAAAATCGCGTCAGAAATTTCGCTAAAATCTGTGATGCATTCTATCGATCCGAAATCTTATCAAAATGTTATCCATCACACAGGATTGTCAAGACGGTATTCTCGTGTGATGAAGCCTACAAAGGACTTCCGGTTTGATTTGCATAACGTGGTGTTCGAACCATCGCTAACGGAGATCCTCCCCTTTCACGCGAGACACAATCGATCACTTCGACATAACGTCGCGATGTCGTCAACAGTCCATGTGGTATCTCACCACGAGAACCTGTTTCCTCCACGTGTGCACCCGCTTTCGATCGATCTTTATCGTCGCCTTCGCAAGGCAGCGTTCTATTATAAAGCGCGCTCCCACATGGACTTTCTTTCGGTCCAAGTCGAAGACGAAAGTCTTGAGCTTGACAAATAACGTCTCGTGTTTATTATCGCGTCAATGCCTGGTATGCAAGAAACAAAGTGCGAATTCTCCCAATTTAGTAGTTTTACTACTGAAATCATCGGAGGACTTTCAGATAGCAACGTTCGAATAGACGTTTGCTGGCGTATGGCAGTTTTAATGTACGATTGACCACGGGTAATAATGCCGAACAATCGGCAATTCCGATGAAATTGTCGTACAACATCGTACACAGAAAATACTAGCGATATTATTAGCCTCTGTTAAAACGATGGCATTTGTGCCATGTCGGATTTCGTCATCCTCGAGTATTATTCTGCGTCGAAACGACTGGTTGTCGTCCAAAGAATGACTCGGACTTGGAATGAAGCGGCCGACTTTCTAATTGACGCGTACCACTAATTGATTTTAAGTGTCGGGCAGTACTCGAGACGAGTTAATAAAGCTTACACGTTGGCCAAGCTGTGCTTACGTCACGCCGGCCGGCTACGTGGACATACGACACGATGGCGCGGGATTTTATGCCGTATCGCTTGAACCTCCGGACACAATTACATTAAGGCCGACCGGCTACGTTGTAACAATAAGTAAGAGAGAGAGAGAGAGGGAGAGAGAGAGATGATCGGTATTAACAGTCTTCTTACAACGAGGCGGCAACAGGAGTTACCATTATGCTGAGCATTAATAGCAGACGCTCTACCGTATTACCCGCTTTTTGTTTGCCCACTTGCGCGATGACGTAGGATTCCGTATTGGTTTCGACGATCGCCTACTTATTGTTAGCGTATAAACAGCGCCGTGTATAACGCTTACGGCCGATATGGCCTCGAACGCGAGGCGTAATCAACGGCTAGAGGCTATAAAGAGGCGCTCTCGCGTGTACATGAGAAATTTGGGGAATGTCGTGACTAACAATAAAAAAAAAAAATGCTTGTTTGCGGTGCGGCGTAGAGAAGCGTGTATATATATATATATATGTTGAATCTCTTCTCTTGCTAGATAATCGCGATAACAAACTATTGCGTCGCAACAACGCGGGACGAGCGTTGTCCCGGGGCTATTTTTCCAGGAATATTTATCGCGCTACGCTGGACACTTTATTATATCATTTTCATTTTATTTCTTGCATTAATTATCGTGTAGCGTTAATCGGTCCGCCATTTGCTCGGCAAATAACACGGACCGATAAGCTCCCACGCTCGCTCGTTCGTTCGCTCGCTCGTTCGCTCGCACGCACACGCGACCGTATCCTTTCGAAAATATTTCCCCGATTTGATTTAGCGCGATGCACGCGCGATGCGCAATGATAACGAAACCGTCCGAAAGCTCTGATAGAGGCGCACCTGAACGACGGATGATTTATGCGTCGATGCATCGTCGCGTCGATTTACGGCAAACTCGTTCATTTGACTATCGGCCAGAAGTCCATGACGAATCGTCCGGTTATCGAACCGAACCCGCAATGATATTTGCCAAAATACGAATAGCGGCTTGTACATAGCGAACTCTGACGATAACAAATGCTTCCCGCCATACGTCGTTTCGCTCGTAAGCGTCATCCTGTAAATCGCAACAGCAGGATCGATCGTGTCCGATACGATGTTCTCTACTCGGTGTCGATTTATTTTTGCGAAATAAATTCGTCGACGGGAATAAATCGCGAAGAGTCCGCGAGATACGAGCGCGATATAACGACCGATTTTACAGCTCAATAAATATCATCGAATCTTTTCCCAAAATGCCATTGCTTGCAGTGATTTTTTTTTACGGGGAAAAAACTATGTTGCATTTGAAAAATACATATTAAGTAAGTTTGACTGCGTTACAGCGGCGGGTCGGCGAGTGTGACACTAATTGCGCGGACTCTAATCTGTTAATTAAATCGGGGACCGCGCCGCGGCGGACCGAGGGAGTAAAGTGAAAAGTAACGGAGAGCAAATCAGATGATTAAAACGTGGACTAGATCAACTGACATTTACGGTGTTGTGCGAGAAGTCGAGGGAACGCGGGCGAGTCATGTTAATTTCTACGCGCCGACACAAAGTATTTCATTTCCTTCGAACGGTCATCGTCGCCCGTGGATATTAATGGAACGTTAACGGAGTTATCTAGTGCCGTGACGGCCCCTGAAAGGCGCGCGCTCCGCTTTGTTGGACGTTGATCGGCGGATTAATATCGAAGTGTCGTGAAAACAGGCTTAACGAGTTTTCGCAGCTTCTTATAGCGCTGGGAATCCGTTAACGAATCGACCTACCCGCCGTAGCGGATGTCTAACATAATTATATGTAAGTTACTTTCGAATAACATTGATACGTTTCACTTACGAATCTGTTAATGTGAATTCGATTTTATCTCAGGAAACGACGTCAGCGAGTTCCCGTGTACGGTTACATTGAAAAAGTAAGTCTGCTAATAATAACGCTGGTTTACAGATAAAGTTTTTTGCAATTATTTTGATTTAGACAAGGTGTTTTTTATGCTGATTTTTGGATGCTGAAAATGATGTCATCAATTTTCATCAATCAGGTTTCCGAAATAATTGAGGTTTAATATGCAAAAAAATGACTTTTTTGTGTTCAACTAATTTGAAATTTTTGTGTAAAAAAAAGGGTCAACGTTTTCTTGAAATTTTGATCAGAAGTCGTTCATTCCCTGTAAATTATATTTTGTTTTATTTTGATATTTTACTTTTCAGCCATGTTATAAAGAATTTAAGTATAGAGTTTTGCTGAGATAGCAAATATTCCGGATATGATGAAGTCATATGTATACTTATAATTCGTAGTTTAGAGATATTGATATACACAATGTAATTTATCCTGATAGATTTCATCAAATGTATATTTATGTACAAGATATCTCGTTTTAATTGCTCACGTTGAATTTTTTGAAATAAATGCAAATATTATAGGAAAAAGTTTTATGATTTAAAGGAGGACAAACAATGATAAAATCATTCTCCTCCCACAGCCGCTCGAAGGCTGAGCCATTGATCGTGCGTGCGACATTACCTTAGTAGTAGTTCCCAGCTTTAATCTTTCATAGCATGGGTAAAAAATAAGATATCGAAATAAAAAAAATAATTCAGCTAGCATTAATTTTTTTTACAAAAAACCTCAAATATCGCAAAAAAGCCTTTTTGTACGCATTAAACTTCAGTTATTTTGGAAACTTGATGAGCTGTTGAAATTTGGTTTGCAACATTTTCAGCACCCAGAAATTTATAAGGAACGCCTTGTCTGATTCAAAATAATTTTTGGCTATAAACTAGTGTAATCAAGCGTAAATGTGATACTAAAGTTTGGGTAAAATCATTTCAATGAAATGCTGGTTGATATAATCAAAACTGATAATTATTATCAAATTATTATTTATTAATCGAACTGTTTGGAAATAGTTATTAGTTTTGATTATATTAACCAAACAATGTGTTGCAATATACAATCACATTGAATAATTTTTGCTTTTGCAAATTATGAACGCAACAAATTGTATTTTTATCCACTCAACTTTTAATTTTTCAGATAAAAACATTATCATCCTTTAAGCGGGCGTCATGATAACTTTGTAGAAAATACAGCATCAGATAGCGCGTGTACTTTTTCGCGTCGATTAATGATTTCTCTCCGGCACGTCTCCCGTGTCCATTGACACCGGAAAGAAAGTCGCGAGCGACTTCTTCTTGCTCTCTTCGGAAAACGGTGACAGCTAGTATAAAGCGCAGGCTACAATGCGCATTCATTTTACTCAAGTACAATTGAAATTATTTTCAAACGTTCTTTCCTGCTCAATCGGAAAAACCGAACCGCTCATTATCATGTTCGCGGGCCGCGGTGGATCCGCGCGGTTATATTAATCGCGACGCTCGACGTCGTCGTCTGCTCGCGTGCACGAGCATCGCCGACGACGGACATCCCACGCGACGTGCGCTCGCGTGAAAATAATAAGAGCGCCGCGCCGGAGACGCCGAGATAAAGGCGCAGACAAAAGTCCGTTATCTCGCCCCGACGGTTTTTTTTCACTCGTAATTAACAAAAGTATGTGCGTTAAAACCGTGCGGCAGCTGGGAATGAAGGGAACGTAATGGTAGACGGGCGGAAGGGGATAATAAAGAGGATTGATGCTTTATGAATAACGATTTTTATCTTTGGCTCCTCGCATAATGCGGCCGCGTTACGTGCTGTGAAAAATTGAAATTTTAACGAAGAGTAATCTAACATTGTTATTTAAAAAAAAATGGAAAAATAAAACTATCGATAATACGTTTATTTATTCAGCAATATATTTCGGTGCGCCGTGTGGATATTTCGTCGACAGGACATTAGCTCGGAAGAGAACGCACGTCAGTGGATGACGGTGTGAGAGGGAATGTAAGTGTAGCTAGAAATAAGTCGCGAGAAATATAAATGAAGGGGGGGGAGGGATGAAAGCGGATTTAGGAGTGAAGCGGAGGATATACAAAGAGGAGAGTGCGTGCGCCGTAGGGAAATACTAGAAACAACGCGTGCCGAGTGCAGGATAGAGAAAATCACGCTTGCACAATCCCATCGTCGTGTGGCGGGCAAGGTGCTCCATATTCTATATTTAAAGGCGTTCGCGTAGGGCAGACTGAGATACCGCGTTACGTGCGCGTGTGTGCGTGCGTGCGTGCGTGCGTGCGTGCATGCGTGCGTACTCCGTTTCTCCGTACGTCTCTTTCTCTCCCTCTGTGACCGGTCGCATTTAAATTTACCATCGATGCGCGCCGTCCTGTCGTGCCCGCTAGCCCGCACGCGCGTGCTGCGTGCGTGCGTGCGTGCGTGCATTAGTGCGCGTACACGCATGTGCGCGCGCGACTGGAAATATACGAGACGTGGTGCGCGGAGCCGTTTGTTTCCGGCTGTGCGTGATGCGAGGCGCAACTGTGTAACAAGAATCTTAACGCCTAGCATCTATTTCTAGTCGAAGAGCCCCGCGCGCCAGATCGGCATTAATATCACCGAGATTTTAATCGTTTTGTTTGGAGACGATATCAGTTGAATGGTTAACCCGGTAAACTTTGTTAATGATGAGCTTTAATCAACTGTAAAATTTGCTGGAAGAGATTAAAGATTGCGATAATTTAGATGACAAACGGATAATATGTATACAATTAAACTATTTTTTTTCTTAATTTGTTAATTTCAAAGCGGATTTTACTTAACGGAAATTTAAAGGCTAAGAAGGTTTATCTTTCTATCCTTCTCTCATTTGCCAATTCGTCAATTTTTGAAAAGAAATTGCGAATAAACTCATACGATTTCTAGCCTTCAAGCGGAGAAGACCTTTCTAAATGTCCAGCTATAAATTTAATTGCGAAATACGGCTGGTAATTAGGCTCTGTGTACGTGGAGCAAGTACTAAGGCGAGAACAACTGCGGCATAAAAGGCAATGAAAGTCTCGTCTCGTCTCTCGCCTCGGCTCGGCATTACGTTTTCCCAAATAACGTTTCGGCCTGTATCTCTCTTTAATTACTCGCTCCAGTATACTCTGCCATCCCTTCTGATCTACAGCAGCGTGGTGATCTAGAGCGCACACGTTTCAAGCTGAGAGTGTGATCGCCGTTACACGTGCGCACGCGGGGCGCTTAATGCAGACTTAAACGACTACGTCATCCCGCACGTTACTCATCGAAGAGAGTTCCTTTTGTCTCTCGCCTCCTCATACTTGGCGCTACATCCTACTCTCTCCCGCTCGTGCTTCGTTCCGCCGTTAAGTACGGCGCTTATAAACACTGTAATTCACCGCTAATGGAGGGGAAAACGTGCCGTGAGAGTGGTGCCAGCGATAGCTCAGAAATTGATCGTAATAAGGAGTAAACCGCCTTTTCTTTCTCAGCCCGTCTGCCACGACGACAGATGGCGATCGTTGAAGTAATTGCGCGAGTCGAGAACACGCGAGAGTTCCACCGATTTTCCGATTAATCACTCTGCAAAAAAATCAAACGAAAGAATTCTCTTTAACACAACTTCTCTCTCTCTCTCTCTCTCTCTCTCTTCTCTATTTCTCTCTCCTACGTCTAACCTAACGGAGCGCAAGCGCGGCTTTCTGAAATCGTCGCGGTCTCGCAGCGGGCATACATATCTGCATTAGAACGCAATAGTGTTTAGCGCAACGATTGCAAGTGAGAGAGAGCCTAGTTGCGCGATTGCTGCTGATCGAGTACATATACGTGGGCGTGCTGAGCATGACGCACGTAATCGTAAACAGCGGCGTGACGCGTTGGGAGGCGGAAGAATGGGGCTTTGATTAGGCAGCACTCAACATTAGCGAGCGCGTCCAGCCCAACTGATTCCAAGAATAATACGCGACGAACGAGACTATTTCGAACGCGCACTGGATAAATGTTTCAAGACTCGTTGTTGGGCGTAGGTATCGGCGCGCTGGAGCTATATTTGACCGGGCAATAACGGTTACGAGTAGCTCGCCCCGTGGGGATTTACGCGACGATGCCTTGGGCGACAGATATATGTATCTCTTTTATATAGGATTCAAATGATTCGTTGCCATTTTTACGAATCAATAAATTACGGGAAGATATAGCGACTCGAGATCGTACAGGAAACAGTTGAGAACAAAGTAATAAATGTGTTCTGTTCGCAAATATACCTAAAAGCCATTTTTCGTCCTTCTATGCCGATCTCACCTTGCTTTTTTTTCGTTCGAATCTAAATTATTCGCTTATTAATCAAATTTCGAAAACTGTTTGAAAATGTACAAATGGAATTGATTATCGAATTTACCGTTCGTGTTTTGCCTCTGTTGACCTTTAAATTGATTAGTAGCACACGTGTTTAGTACATCGCCACATTTATTCTATGATTTCGTTTCCAGTAATAATCCCCGAAGTCATCCCTATCCAATCCCAAATTAACTTATTGTAACATTAATTAAGTGTATACATACATCATTAATTACTAAAAATCTAGGATGCAACTAATCGGGTACGCGCTAATTATTATGTAGAGGAACGATGGCAATAGCGCTCGCACAATAATAATAACTATTGTTATATTCTATCAAATTATCGTATGGCATGGTAATGAATACGGCTTTATGAACTAATCGTGTCCATCGCAAATTACACAACAATTCGCCCACGTTTTATTTCAATCTCCGAGAGTAGTCTTGAACGCCGCACGTGGAAATATCACGTAGCGCGCCCGCGTCGCTGCCGCCGCGTTGCTGTAAAATAATTATTTCTTTTTCCAAGCCGTAGAAAGCGTAATTAAGTCGCTGTCGAAACACAGCAGACGTTTGCTATAATATTTATGTACGCTCATTGCCTCGACGTAATGTAAAACGCACATGAATATCTCAGGGGGGGATGTACAAATAGAAAATAGGAAAGAGTATTTTAGATTAGAAGAATGCTCTAATGAGGAGTAACTGACTCTGAAAACGGGATATACTTATTTTACACTTTTACTTCAACGTAACTGACACCGTACATACTCATACAGCACAGCATAAAAAAAACATTGCAAAATATTACTGCGATGTTTCAGCAACGTTTGCAGCAATATATCATAAATAATATTATTGCTACAATATTGCTGAGACATTGTAGCAATATTTTGCAACGTTTTTATTATTTTCTGCTACGGATATAAATGACGTCGTTGTCTTTCTTTCTCTCTCTCTCTCGCTCTCTTTTGAGCGAGCACTTGCTTCTTATTCGCACGGTCAATTATTTCGCAGGCAGCTTAGTTTTGCTCCCGTTTCGGGTAGCTGATCGAGGGCGGCCCCGCGTCGAATTTAGGCGGACGTAGTACATCTGTCGACCATAACGCCATCCGTCCACCGGATCGTCGCCATAAGTACCCGAGCGCATGCATGAGCCGAGCACCATGGGCGAGACGTGCGCGCGGCAGATCTTAAAATAAGATCGGCCACCGCGCGGCCGCGCGCGCCGTAATAAATTTCTCCGCGTTGCCTCCTCCCGCATCCTCGTCGCGTCCGCTCTCTTCGCTCCTTCGTGAAGTGCCACCGAGAGCGAGGAGCGAGGCGAGGTGTGGCGGAAGGAGAAGAAGAAAAAAAAAGAAACGTACCAAGCGTGAGTCGCGCTGGGATCCGAAGAACGACCAAGCCACACACAACCCCCGTCTCCCCCGTCATGTATACGCGCTCACATCGCGCGCTGCTATATATGTTACGATGTAATTCAAGAATTTGACCGCTCGCCCGTGATGACATTCAGGCGGAATTAAAGACGCGAGCTGGCAACTGCTAGCCAGGCTTAAAGCATCACGATCAGACAGAGAATATTTTCCAATCTCTAATTTAAACGTTTTTTTTTTTCACTCTTTACGATACGACACTCGTTTGCATAAAAATATTATTTGTTCTTGTGACAGCTATATTTTTCATCCATGTTATTTTCATATTTTCTTCTGTGGAAGAAATTAATTCTTGGAGACATTTGGGTGGGGATTTAAAACGAGACACACTGTACACTGCATGATAATAATCTTTTCGCAAGGACGCTCTGTTCGAGATGATTCACGCGGATTTGCGAAAATGTGCGCTGCTTCTTTTCGCGCTCACTTGATTCGGGAGCAATCTTAATTATCAAAAACATCATCTGAATCGTTTTCCGACTGACGAATCCGTCTAGCGAACGGAAGCTTCCTCAACTCGCGATTTTTTTCCAAAGATACCTGCAATGTCACTGCGTAAGAATGCACGTTGATTTTCTCGTTTTGCGTGAGTCTTAGGCGACGCATTTGACTTCAGGGATTTCATCTGAATCATGCGACGACGCGACCTGCTCGCGGCTTTCGTCAATTTTCCGCCAGCACGACCTTTCTCGGAACCTCGTTGATCAAGGCGGATAGTTGCTTATTAATTAACTGACTTTGTGAATCTGAATCATGCGCGTTGAATCACGTACAACGCAATTGAAGCTCACTGAACTCTTCAACGGAAGCTTGTGTGCGATTCTTATTAGAGAATATAATATTTAGATTAAATAGCGTATCTCTGTATCAACAATGCTAGAAACTGAACACCCGTATTCAGTTACTGTCTATTAAGCGTTACGCGATGGAGATCATTTCTAAGACTAAGTCTAAAATTCCCCTAATCATTAATTTGACTGATTTTTAATTTCACATGTCGCTGTGCGATAATTGATAGTGATTCGAGTTCAGAGTTGAAGTAAATACATCCGTTTTAGCAAACACGATCTTATTTCCGACGCTGAAATGTTTCCTTAACGACGGGGTTAGTATTGCATGGCCTTTCGAGCATCAAGTATCACTGCATCAGCATATTCTGCAATACACCTAAATTCATTCACATTTACGAGTTTCCTTATCTCGACCGCTAGACAAACATTTCCTGTTCAAATCTTCTATTTCCGTAAATACACGCTCCGTCATTTTACTCGTGTTCTGCCAATCGTAACGTGCATCGGCGTTGCGGAGAGTCATCGCGTATATTGCGGTATTATTCGGTTCGTTGCGTCGTATGCAAATAATAAATCGCTTCACGGCGTCGTTTAATTGCTCATTATCATCAATTTATTAATTATCCGTCGCCATCGGTATTTCGCAGTCGTTGAACTTTTTTTTGGGATCTGAATCTCTCCTTACATTCATATTGTTCTATCGGCAAATTTCGCCAGTTCTACGCGATTTCCTCGCGCACATCTACGGCGATCAGCATGCGCGCGTGTATCCTGTCTTCCGTATACGCCCGCACACGCGTATAGCACACACGTTCTCTGGACTCTGTGTAACGATCCGTTAATAACGTTACCGTTAACCGCGCATTAGTGGTCACCGCGGCTATTTGCATATCGGATCGGTAATTTCCAACCGGCGGGAGAGCGAGCGAGTGAGCGAGCGAGCGAGCGCGAGTGTACGCGAGCGTTCGTGAATGCGTATGATGCCACACGTGCGGATTTCGCTGCCCGTGAGGCGCGTCTCGCCGGTCACCGCACCATGAATCGGCCATTACGGTGATTTATCCGTCGTCGAATCGAAGGCGTCGCTGCCGAAATGGACACCATGTGCGCCGTGAATTTTAAATGCGCGAAGATCGACCGGACACGATAAGCCATCGTCTAACAGTACGCGGCGGGCTAACTATCAATTATCCCGACGTCGAATAGATCGAAGACTTTGAGAAGGAACGGCTATTCTCTCGGAGCACATATCTGGACCTTAGACCAAAGCGTTCCGCGATAGTGCTGCGATGCATTAAGGTTCTGGCACGGCATAACCGCGCAGTGGAGATTAATGAGAGTGGATGATAATGTGGGTGGACATATCGTGATTATTTATTGCTGCACATACGCGGGAGCGTGTTTAGGCGGTACAAATGAGGTGAAACGTTATATAAAAGTCGATGATCTCCTTTGCGATAATTACCTCTGAGTAATTTCTTTTCGTCGCGAACGCGATAACGAGAAGTAGTGATATTTACAAAAAGGAATATAATTGATGGTTTATCGGTACACATCGAGAAAAATATTTGATGAGATCGATCAAATGTTTAGTTAAATGATGACTGAATTAATTTTACAATTATAATAACTAAATATATTATAAGTTGTTTTGATCAAACGCAATCTGTAGCCTTTCGCAATCTACTCTAGCTCTTCACACTTATTTTTGGTTACCTTCCTTTCTATGATTTATGGAACTTTGTCACGCTATATCTCTGAACGGAAGGCATATTTTTTAGCTTATAATATATGAAATCGATACCTCAAAGTCTGACAAAGACGTGAGGTAAATAAAACGTCAATCGAAAATATTTTGTTCTTAAGTAATTACAATTTTTTTTTTAAATTGCAAAAATTTGTAAGAAATGAGTACTTTGGCTAGTTAAAGATTTTTTTGGAACCTCAATCTTTGTCTTCAGATTATATTTTTAAAAAATTACAACGATGTAAAAAATCGCATATGATATGTCATATCCTTGTGTAGGGACCTAAGGTTAACCAAACAAGTTGTTTTCATACAACCAAATGTCGTTAAATGTAACCAAGTTTTTTCGGTACAAACTACAAAATTCATTTGATCACTATTTAACTAAACGTTCGGTAATTATTTCTCTCATTGTATCTACACGTAAAATATCCATGCAACGCGGTAACAACAGCGACAATTTCTTGTTATTAACAATAGCGCTTTACTGATACGAACATTAATAATGCTAGAGAGCGATACGTAAAAGTGTTAATGCCGGGCACTTGTTCCGACGCGGCTAGAAAATTCGCAAACCGCGATGCCGAACGTAGATAACGCGAACACCAGACATGTATTATTAATGGATATCTCGATTATAAGAGCGGTCGGCCATTATATCCGTGCGAACTGTTCTAGGTATGTGTAACAGGGCTAACAATAAAATTCGCTCCTCGCCGCGGCTTAATATTCCTTAACTTCTCGATGCATTTTGCATTTCGCTCAATCACCGCCTCTCTCCCTCCCGTCGGCTTTGCTCCCTATCTTTTAAAATATCCTGCTCGCTTCGAGTGCGGCATATCTAAATATATCATGTGACTCGTATCGTATCAATTCTAAATAGCAGCGCGAACCGCGAGAGAGACAAAGTCGATAAAAGAGCTGCAGAGAGTGTACCTTTTCCTCCCTTCCTGCTCCGTTAAAATCGTGACGTTCTTTCGTGTCGTCAGTGTACTCTCGCGCGATTTATTATTAGAACTTCGGAAATCTTTGATACACGTAACATTAGTCAAACCCTCGCGTTCAACGCTAGTCCGATTCCGAGTTTGATTTGTCGCTTGATTCAATGCTAATGCGGGTTGAGAGTCACAGTTACAAGCGCTAAACGCGCGCGGCGCGAACGCGTATTGGATTTTTATGTGCAATTCAGCAGTACTTTGTCTTGTCAGAACCAGTTATACCGCGGAGCAATAATGTTTTCTCCGCCATGTATAGAGAGAGGTAAAGTAACGTTATAAGTTTATGCGTATCGATTAAACTTCGTTTCGATGAGAGATTTAACTGCTCTTTCCAGAGAGGAATGAGTTTAAATTTCTTTCACACCCGCCCCGACTTAACAAAAAAAAGAGAAAAAACAATATCCATTACGTTGCTTCTTTTTTCTGTTTCGGTGCTATCAAAGGAATAGGTGTTTGCGGGAATGCATTATATCGCGAATGCAACGTGTTTATCCGTGGGAAGAGTATCCATTAATTTGCGACGTGCTCGCTAGCCAGTATTCTCGTTTTTCGTTAGTGCGCGCGGATGTACTCGCATTACGCTTAATGTCACGCGCCTAAGCGGCGCGGCGCACATGCGGCCAGCAAATTATCGCCGGTATATAATTGTGCTGTGTGTGCGCGCGCCCGCGTATATGCGCCCCGTCTTTTCTGTCGGAGCGCGACGCAGCGAAATCAACGTCGTACAGAGAGGCGTTATACGGCGCGCCATGCCGGCGTATCTGCGAAATTATACTTCATTTATATTGCCGCTGTGCGCGCAATCTGCTGCGTTCTGTTAATAGAAACATGAACAAGTATCTCTTGCGCTGTTATACGTTGAAATAGTCAAACGACGTCCGCGTTTGCCCGTATAAATAACTTTATCTGCAATTGTATATATGGATCTTCTCGTACCAACGATAATGAAGCAACATATTTATGGTCGGTATAATCGCGAGCGATTCGCCTCGCCTTTTTTAAAATTACAAGCTGATCTTTTAATCGAAATTATATTCGCGATTAAAGCATGAATTTTTGTTCACCGGCGACGCGGCGTCCGAGTTTGCTCAATACGAATTTCCTCCTGCCGAGGCATCATCTTTTGTGTATGCGCATAATTATGTGGGATTACATCGCTGCGCAGTAACTCCTTTTTTTTAAATGCTCGACAAAGACGGATGCGCCTCGCCTTTCGGTGTCCTGTTCTCTTTCAGTGCTCGTATAACGAAGCGAAAATGTCGACGCGCGTACCGAGACGCATTATGCTGCATGTATTTTTATCAACGGAAGTGCGTCGTTGTACGTGCGCGCATTCCTGCCTGCCGCGGCTGCCTGGAAAAGGCGACGGCGACGCCTGGAGAAACGCGCGCGATGCACATTTATTGTCTTCTCCCCCTGCGCTGCATCGGCTGCATCGGCTGCATCGGCTGCATCGGCGTCGCGATCCAGAATCCACGGTGAATCAATAACGGGGAAGGCCGATAGCGTCGCGACGGTGACGATTACTTCGTTATCTCGCGAATGAAGTATTTCGCAATAGCGTGCAACGGTGCGTCTATCGGTTACGCGTATAGAAGGCAATGGTTCATTAATACCTGATTGGCATAATTGTACAATGATACTAATGTGTTGCTACCTGTGATTCAAAGGGAGCTAGTAACGTGGAAGGGTTGCTTATATAAATCCTTCATAAATCCATAATTAATTAGATAATGATTTTGAAACTCGCTTTGATGTTAGAGAAGATATTAAAATATTTCATATTATTTTCAGACCTGTCGTTATTTTCAGGTCTATTGTAAAGTTGATAATCAAACAAATATTTTCGAATAATTTCAAGATACAAAATTAAAAGTAAACAATGCATGTGTGCGTGTGAGTTAATATACGTATTCATACGCATACGCGTGTAATGGCAATCTGTACGCACAATATATTTACTTTGACATAAAAGATAACAAATCCGTTTAATTCAGTCAACAAAATGTCGATGGATTATCAGTCATGATAGTTGACGATCTAATGATTAATCCTGTTATCTTGTCACTTTATCTTGTTAATCTAATTTATTAGCCGTCGTTACTAGCGCGCGTGAATTGATGCCGGCAACGTTGCTAAAAAAAAGGAGGAAAAAAAAACGGGAAGTTAGTAACTATGTGCGAGGTTTGATCGATATCCACGCCGCTATTATCCTATGAATTGGTCGGATAATGCGAGGAAAGTTTAATACGTGCGTCAGTGAAACATCAGACATCGGGAGATAAGCAGATAAGAGAGGCGCAAACGCGCGCGCGAGTATGTCTGTACACTCACGTACGTGAATTCTTATGAAGTAATAGATTCGAATGGCCAGTAATTCGCGGTATCAAAACAAATCAATTATTAACAAGTTCCTGAATTATTAAAATGCTAAAAACGTCCGAATATTTTAACATTCAAATGCGAAAATTTTAATTAATACGCATAAATATTCATGAACACGGAATTTTTTCCCCGTATTTATAGTAAGCAGGGTTATAACTGGCGTGTATTATCACGAATGAAAATGATATTAAAATATGAAATGCTAGTTCATAAAAAAATGATAACCGAACCGGAATATTTTTTAAAAGGAATTGATTTAATTTGGAGAAATTTTAAGTGACATCGTATGTCGATCGAGTTTCAAAAGTTTTAACGTATATCAAAAATATATATGTATATAGTAAACAATTCGATCCCTGCACTCGAATAATTTTAGCAATTTTGCGCTCGAATGGATAGTCGAACGGTAACGTTAATTCTGTATTCGGTAAAAGCTGAATTTCCAACGGGTTGAAGCTCCGTTGCACACCGTGCACGCTATTGCGCACGATGGCGTATTTTCGATGATCGATGATACGCGCTCTGCCCAGCAGCATATCGATCTTCCGCAAACGAGCGTCGAACCCATCGCTACTTACGCGCGTACGTATGTACGTGATGCCCGGCGATATGTTTTGCGAAGCCACGACTGCTGGCGTGCACGCTGCATAACCGGATCAGAAACCATGCAATCGTATCTACTTTTCTACTTACGGTTTAGTTAGGGTGCTTCGCGCGCATGCGATACAGCGGTGTACAGCCGTTGTACGCGATTATGTACCCAACGTTCGTGACACTTGGCGTCTTTTGTAATGCGCACGCTATAAACTGTACGACGACACCCCCCTGTATTTCCTTTCGTGCGTAATTTGAAGCTATCTTCTTTCTCGCGTGAAACAATTTCTAGTTTCGTTAAAATACTGGCGCGACGCGATGTTTCTCTTCATTAACCGTTTTGACGTATAATGAGAGAGCAATCTCCGTGATTTTTAAGTCAATTTTTAAGTCAGCTGTACACTATTAAAGGGAGATTATAATTTTTTATGAATTATTTTCGATCGCGAACGATCAAAGTCGTATTTTTAAAAGAATTGGAATACCTAATACGTTTTCTTCAGATATAATAATTGAGAAGAAATTATTTTTAAGTTTGTTTACTTTAGCTTCGTTTAAATTGCATAATATTTTTTTCGTTTACCATTTTTCTTCTCTAAATAAATCATTTGTCGTCTGCAAACACGTTGACTCTCGGTGTGAAATATCATTGCTTCTTTTTCTCCCTTATTCATTACTCCGTTTAATCATGCAAGTCGCGGTAAATAATTTAAATCATAACTCACGACGTGTATACGTAAACTGGGATAGCAATACCGAGTGCCTCTGAAAATAGATGCCTGTATTACAAATAAAAAAGATATATAGCCCGTTATAATGAGCAGCGAGGAACTCTGAAGGAGTTACAAGGGCTTCGAGCGCACTGCAGCACGTCTTGCGACACGCTCGGCTACAAGTCCGCTCATTTTCTACGGCGTATCGTTAATCTCCGCCGCCCCCTTCATTGTGTCTCTCACGCATGGCCCTCGTTTATTTCCACTAATCAATTATCGGTGCCGCTCGATCACGCCGCCGATTCTTAATCACTTGCCACGATCTTCCCCGCCGCTCGTTGCTGCTTTACGGATTTTAGAAAGCGGACGCTCTGAATTCCGCCGCGCGCGATTCTATCGCGCTCGCAGATGGCTGGATAATTATGGTCGAACAGTCGCGCCGGTGATACGCGAGCACGTTAATTCGAGAAAAAATCGTGCATGCACGTGGTGTGTGTTACGTACGGGGGACTCGCGAGAGGCCGTTAATAAGGCTGGCGCAAGATTTCCCACGTAACGACCCATGTGAGCGTCGATGCACGAAAAATCACGACGGAAGCTTTTGCGATCTGACTAGACAAATGGGATAGAGTGATAGATGATAGATAGATCGGTATCTTATTTACATTCTCTTTTAGAGAACATTGGCTTCCGCCCCTTCCCAGAAATGTAGAATCGATATTGCGTCAAGTGCGCGGATCTAATTCTGAGAATCGATTAAACGGGTAATGTGTATATCAGTAAACATTGTATTATCCGGCGGCCATTTTTAATGATTGAGACAAATTGTTCGTTGGATGAAGCGTATACGAGCAATTTATCAATTAGATTTCATTTGATAACAAGCACAACGATATGATACTATAATAAGATCTTTGATGAGTTGCATCAATGTATCTCTGTGTGTAAGTTTATGTATAATTACAATAGAATTAAACATGTGGCGGCTCCTTCGGAGAGGTGTGTTTTGCTAAATTTCGCGAACAAACAATGAAGCGCGTAATTAGCAGATATGTCGACGTATCTTTGCATACGCAGTTGTAATCGAATAAGTATCACCGTTAGGGAATCGCGATATATATCGCGCAGATCGATACGTATCTCGCAAATTAATCGGAGGCTCTTTGATCATTCGCCTATTCTGCTCTGACGCACACGCGATCATACAATTAATTATTGACCCGTTTTAATCCCGTTAGGTCTAATTAGAGAGGATGGTGTCTCGTCTCAAAGTTGTTAATTGAGTTGGTTAATGCGATAAAGGAGTTCGTACTGTTCTCATTCTCCTCCCCTCTTGCATCATCCATTGTCTCTCTTCTTCTGCCTCTCTGTTTCGCTTTATCTCTTTTCATTGCGGAATTCTAAAGGTGTGCAGATACCTGCAGACAGTGATTATTTCCACTACTTCAATTATTTGAGTTATTCCCATCAACGAGCTTTCCAGCACTCGATAAAGATGTCGAGGATTCATATATGTCATGTTCAATATTCACGAGATCTCAGAATAAATACATTTGTTGAAATATCGTCAAAATAAACTTTTTTTTATGAAAACAAATTACAAATTGAGAAAAAGTTGATTTATATCTGCTGTTCTAAAAATTCAGACCGATATATAACGCCTTAAATAAATACATTGATGAACGTTGCCTTTTCTGGAATTACAATGCACAAATGTGGTACGATAATAAAATATACGACGGGATGTTCTCATTTGCTTGCAATTGAACTTTCTTTTATTTTGTAGCGTGTAATAAGGATCATTTATTCAATCGCATAATTATTATTAAAAAGTGCTTTTGTAACTGCGGGATTATTGGTAAAAATATTTCTCTCCTACGCGCCGCGGGAACTGCTCTTCGCCGGGAGATGAATCTCAATGCATTCGATTGATTAAGTCATGCTTTTGTCGAGATAAAATGCTCGACCAGCATAGAGATTTTTTTCTTTTATTGCGCAATGGCTATCGGCATTTAATAAAATACAGTTCTCCAATTATGAAATTGTATTGTACGATTATATTCTCTGAGAAAAAAAATGTATTTTTTAAAGTTATTTCTCAACAAAAATCATACATCAATTACACACACCCACATATATAATATTATTAAAATGCAATTAAAATTTAATTTATATAGGTATGCTATATGTATCATGTATGTTCTAATTAAATTAATTTATTTTCTCAAAATTACAATTTCCTGAACGCGGATGAGACTCTTATCAACTTATTCATATTTTTCTTTAGTTATCGTTTCCACGCAATATATACGCGCAACTTGCTCTTCCATCTCAAGAACCATTTACTCGATACGTTCCGTTGCATGCAGCCCAATAAATCGAGACGCCGCACCTCGTTGCACCGCGTGCACAGACGTTAAGTCGATACTGGCCAATAATAAATGTCTCTGTACATGGCAGCGTCGAACCTCCGTTGTCGTGGGTTTTCACGTACCGACGTTAAATTCGGGGCATCGATAATCGAAGTTGGAACGGTTCTTCGCCGAGGTCGCGGCATTGTACGTCTCCGCATTCGCGGTGCAGCGTACATATGTGCAGCATCACGTCGTTTCGAGATATAATTGTGTAGGCAGACGCATGGAAAGCCGCGCCATCCCAGGAGGTTCATTAATTATAATTAATATCGCTGTCGATAATGGCACTAGCACTTCGTATAATATTGCCATGACGTGCATGCATCGCCATGAGACGCCTCCGCTTTATGCGGTCTACTCTCGCGGTCTTTTCGCGAGAACGGTCGTGATCGATGCCGTTACAGCGATGTAATCCTCCACCTAACCGACAACACATGGCTCGTTTGCATTCATATTATGAAAATATACATTCATTTATTTAAAAATTAATAATTAAAAACTGCTATTTTAATTATTTTTCACTGGTTTGTATAAACAATGAATCAATAAATACGTAATTTATTAATAAATAGCGAAAAATAAGAGAGATATTTGTGTTTGCGAATTATATTTTGATAATTTTTTTTTTCCGCGAACTACACACGTAATTGCTAAATGATGCACAATATTCCAGATGTAAGCGGTGTATTATGCAATATAAACACTGCATAATAAAATAAGCACGAATTTTCTTGTAAAGGAAAAACGATAATCACAATTGTGCAACTTCGCTTGTTGAGAATAAATTGTCACCGTCTAACGATCTCGAGGATCGTTCAATATTAAGAGCTAATTCGCTGATCTGACAGGTGCAAGAATTGATGCCTGAGGTATAAGGGAATATCCCGACGTAGATTGAGTATCGATCATTACACGCGTCGTGGTTATAAATTGTCGTTACGAATCAATTGGCCGTCGAGCGTGACTATTCGTGGATGCAATTAACTATCGGCGAAAAGCGATTTCACTCGGTCAATTCGCTGATGAGAAAGGTGAGAAGGTATCTGGGGCATTCTTGGCAATAAGGACACATTTTACGTCATCTCGTTTTAAAATTCTTCGCTCTTGCGGTTATCTAGATCGAGACGAAATTTTTCGCAAATCGCATGTTTGAAGAGTTTTACGCAAGTTGCATAAAAAATATAACGACACCATAATTCGTAGGGCATGTATATTTTCTACGTGTTTAAATAAAGATTAAAGTAATTATGATTTAGCGGCACCTAGCAATGTTCTATCGCTTGGTTAAAAATTTCTCAAGTCGTCCTGCTGCGCGTATTTATAAAAAAATCGGCGATTTATGCGCGTTTAAATGTACAAATCGGTGCAGCGATGCACCGAGATGAAGGGTAGCTCCGACGTGGATTAAACGACGCTGATTATATGCATCTCGGTTGTAAATCGTTACAAATTAATCGGCCGTCAGACTCCCCCTGCGTGTCTATCGATGGATGGGATTAAGCGCTTTAGAAGAGGGATCGATTCGCCGAGCATCGATCAGAATCCCCGTACACCTCTTAACCTTTAGCCGATGTTGAATCGTTTACTTTGAGAAAGGAAGAAAATAAAAGTTACTCCTCTTTTTGCACGCGCGGATGGATATCTAAGTACGGTTTGCTGAATTTCAGTATACGTGAGAAATGCTCTGTTCTGTACACAGAGGAGGGCGAAAGAAAGGGGGAGATAATATTCGTTACCGTCAAACCTCTTGACCTCTCGCTGATAGAGGATCGATGCATCTCTCTTGATTTCCGATCTTTTCTCGTATGAATCTACGATTAGAAAAATCGCGCTTCCTGATGGATCGATTTGCTTGATCGATCGAGCGTTACAGCGCATACTTTTTATAATTGCTGTACGGCTGCGTATAAAATAACTGTACTAATGGCTGCCAGGGATGAGCTGATAATTAATAGCTGCGATTAATTTGACACTGGTATCTTATATCAAATCTCATTGAATCAGCGCTGCGCGGCTCGACTGTTTGATTGGATGAGCAGTGTTTGATAATGTTGAGCAGTGTTGTACGATTGAAATAGTTTGAAGTTGAATGGGTTTACAAACTATTCCGAAATTTTAATTATCCGTGAACAAGTAATGACGTGAATAATCATTTGAAATTTACATTTGGATGCTTTTCATTATTTGAATATTTTGTACTGCGTTGTTAATTATGAAAATGTGAATTCGAAGGAAATGTTCATTTTTTTTGCGCAGGCAAATCCATGTCCGCACCCAATTGTAATCTTGAAGGACGTGGCATCGTCGGACATGGAATCCTTGCTGCGTTTCATGTACCATGGCGAAGTGCACGTGGGACAAGAGCAGCTACCTGCCTTCCTGAAGACGGCTCAGATGCTTCAGGTGCGGGGTTTGGCGGACGTTAATAGCGGCGCGACGAAAATTCCGTCGTCGTCGGCCGGCAACAACGGTAGCGCACCTGTAAGTTGTCCCCGCGGCAGTTTAATATGGAAGTTGGAAAATTAATTATACGAATTATACGGCTGGTTTCGAACTTTTAATTAATTTAGCCTTAATTAAAACGAATTTTAATTAATGTGCTTTTAACACTACGCCGTCGCCGTTGCCGTGACAGGCGGAATCCCCGGCTAGAGTTTCCTGCTTCGTCCCTTAGCTTTTAATTTCACGACTTATAATAGACGTTAGACAAATATTACGCGGAAGTTTTAATAATGGATGAGTATCCGGAGTTTCGCAAATTATAATGAGATTATTGAATATTAAATATTAGTTGAAACTGAATTATGAAGAATGATTGCATTTCCTTTTTCATGGATGCTGGTATTATCATCCGTATGTTGTCTTTAATTTTGTCAGGCGACCCCGCGTAACTGGCAGGATAATGGCAGAGGAGATCTCAATGAAAGTGAGTTGAGCCCACCGGAGAAGCGAGCGAGGAGTTATAGCCCGCCAATGGGTAACCATGTCGAACAAAAGTCGGATCTTCAGGACTCATTGTTAGGTCAAGCACTCGAAGGTGGCCCCACGATACACACGGCATCCTCAAACAATATACAGGTAAGGAAGAATTATTTAATAATCGTCTTTCATGACGCATAAACGTATTTCCATTGTAAATGTTAAACCTTTGTCAAATTGATTGATATTACTTCTTATTGATATTTTACGAGCATGGGAATATTTTGCTTATTTTCAGGCGCAGTCGACTGGTGAAGACTCAAACTCTATGTCGGAAAACGAAGAGGAAATATCGAACCACGGCAGCATCCTGAACGCGGTGAAGACCGAGCCAAGTGACATTTTAAATGACTCCTTAGAACACCACCGTAACAGCTTCCCCGCAGCGTTGTTGAGTCTTCAAGGTAATTATTTGGCTTTTATATTTGAAAATTTCACATTGAATTTTATATTCAGATCACATCGTTTACTTTGTTTGCGATTAATTTAATAATAAATATCGCATAATCCGAACAAAATAAGCAGGCCATTGATATTTGTTTGAAAAATGTATTTTATATTAATTGCTTATGTAAATAACCAAGCCACTTCGTTATTTATAAGGCAGAGTTGAATTTATGGATGGACCAAAGAAATCCGAGTATTGTCGAAAGGATGCAAATTAGTTTTTTAATTAATGGCACATTTAATTACTAATTACATTTGTAATTAATTATTAATTCCTCGTCCAGTTACTAATTACTTTCGTAATTAGCAATTAGCCTGACTTAATTACTAATTACGGCTTCAATTAAAATTAATTAATGAATAATTACAATTATTTCTATTTGTGTACATAATTTCATTGTATTCTTTGACTTATGAAAATGTGTTAACATGAATCTATTATTAAATGTAATAAACTAACATATTATTAACATAATTCGATTTCGTTTACCTGTGCTATAGTTAATTGAGCGATATAAATCATGAGATTTATATTTATATTTACCGTGAAACAGTAGTTGACTTTGCTAATGCATACCACGTGTACCGCATATTACTGAATATTAAAAAATTAATTATTATTTTAATACGTTCATGACAACTTGCTGAAACAATAAATGTTACATTTCTAATCTTTTGCATTTATATGTATACCATATATAAATAGTTATATTTTTCTCTCTCATTTTCTCTCTTACATATATTAAATTTGCCAAATAATAACATCTTACGTGTGTAATCGTTTAAAATTGATCTAATCGATCTCTATCTATAAATTGCAGGTATGAACATGCCAGGACCTTCCGGTATGCATCAGGTAGCTAATCAGGATCCAAATTACGGTAAGTTTATCAAATCTACGATTTGATCTCACCCCTTTTGAACATTCTTAAAGCCCAGACTAGTATCCTTCCGTCGTTTTCCCAAAACTCTGATCTCTCGTTGTTGCGTTGAATGCATGAAACTCTCGTACCTCTCACAACCCTTGCATCCCTTGTCAGCTACCCCTCTTATCACACGGTGAGCAGCAACGTGTTATGGAGTCGCATCTCAACGGCTCTTCTATGATTTTCATTATTATGGCGTATCTTACATGGCGGAGATATAAATTCTTTTTATAGTAATTATCATGCGTGATTATCTTTCTATTCGACTAGCTTCACATTGTATCTCTCGTCATTGTCATTGTCTGCGATGTGAGGCTCATTGTCGACCTCGTTTTCGACATCTCCTATTATCTTGAAAAATTGTGCTAGTGTGAAATCGATTCGCGTCGCTACTTGCAATATCAACAAAATTTTCAGGATCAGGAATCGAGTTGTCTAAATCTAAAATTATATTATCTATGATTATCTAAAGTAATGTTAATTATGCGTGTATATCGATATAGTGATCTTACTCGGTTTGCATAAAAATTGGAAATAAATCGCGATATGGGAAAGTAACGAAGAAGAAACGAACAATAGGACGCACAAGAGCGTCAGGAACGATTAAGGCCATACTCGCACGATACGAAGGATCAAATTCGATCCTAATTTTAATGAGAGGGGGAGGGTATAAAAATTATTGAGGGCAAGTTGTCTTTAATACTTGGAAATATACTTTCGCAAAACAGAAAGTTGAAAAATGCATAAGAAAGGGCTGTGGGAGGAAAAAAAAGCGATTGAATAGTGTTTAAGGGATCGTACGAGGTTGGCTGTGAGGACTGACATTGGCTGGTGGTTCCAGGGCGATGGCAGCCCTCTGGTGGAGACGGTTCAAGCTCGAGTTCCGGTTGGCTGCCGGGTACATCCTCCAAGAACGAGCACGCCGGGTCTGAAACCTACCAGAGCGGCGGAGGTCACAACTCGAAAGGGCAGGATCTCTCGTCCCTGCTACAGCATCATCACCATCAGCATCATCACCACCACGCCACCAGCCAACAGTCGTCGCAGCAACACACCCTCAATGCCCTCAACTCCCTCAATAACCTAAATAGTGAGCAACTCACGATGATGCATCAGAAACTGCAGAATAATCTTCAAAGTCTCCAGCAGAGCACCTCTAGCAAGAGCGATCAACTGAATCTGATGCTGCAATCTTGTGCGAAGGACAAGATCGAGAGCATGGCGATACTTCATCAACAATCTCACAGGCGGTATCATCAGCAAAGGGAAGATCCCAGTCACAATGGTAAACCCAAGTGTCCCGAATGCGGCAAGATATACTCGAACAATTCTAATCTAAAGCAGCACATCGTCAACGTTCACACTGTGCAAACCGAATACATCTCGTGTCACGTGTGCAACAAGCAATTCAAGACCAAGCAGTACTTACAGATTCATCTACTTTCCATGCATGGCATCAGAAAGCGAAAAACCTATCCCCTATATCATCAGATGCAGCCGCACGTGCAGACGCAGCCGCAATCTTTGCAGTCTGCCTCGCAAGTTTCCACGAGTCAACAATCTCAACAATAATATTCCACGGCTGAGAGATGATCCGAAGACGAGCAGCGTTCTACGAAATTGATCGAAGAGGGTCCGCAATTTACATATACGCGCGGGAGAGATTATTCGGAATCATTCGCTGATGCCTCGTAATTTGTGATCCCTCTGTGACGACTTTGACAAACGTTTTTATAGTGATGAAATCCATTGTTATTGCGCTATGAAGAAATCAAATGTGAAAATTGCGCTGCGCGGATGACGATGTGTGCTTGTGTTTTCAGCGGGAGTGAATTGACGCTGACGATATAATCGTAAATGTAATGTATATATATATATATTTTTTTTTTTTTCTGTTAGATGCGCTGGAGGAAGGTAGACTGTAGATTTTAACGTAGACTTTGTTCATCTTTTCGATAATTATTGATATCGAAGTATTCAAAAAGATAATTGCACACTTTTTTTTACAATGACGTGCAATTATACAATTTAATAAGACTGTATGAAGTTCTGAGTTTATATTTTAGTTTCATGATGATTGCATAGTTAATTTATTTAAGTTAATGAACCCGAACTATGACGAAGAGTTTTTGCTCCGATTTTCATTATTATTTGAATTTTTATTATTTTTTTTAAGTAAAGAAATTATATAATAAATAATTAATTGTGTTTTATATTTTCTGATTTTATAAATATAAAATTAATTTTATGGCTTTATGAATATTTAAATTTTATAATTTGATCACAAACTGATCCAATTTCTTATTCACATGTTGAAAGTATAATATAAAATATCTTTGATATTATATTAAATATTCTTAATCGAGATAATTAAAAATATACATATATATATGTATATATTTCCCACAGTATTAGTTATTAATATAATATTTCGAACGATTTGATTGCACATTCGGCCTCCCTCTCAGCGCATCAACGGTGGTTAAATTTGACCCTGAGTGAGCGTCGAAAAGGCCGCGCCTAAGCGATCGAAGCTCACACTCGTAGGTATTCGTTTTTTATTAGAGTTCGGATAAGGGTGCGGAGGTGTCGATAGGTAAGGTGGAGGCGAAAGAGGGTGCTGGTACGAGAATTGGCCGACCTATTTTCGTCCCATACCGCAGTGCGCAGTTCACCCTTCGCGTTGACGATAAGCAGGCCTCCTCGATTGGTCGGAAGAGGAAGAACGGGGGGAGAGCATGAGAGAGACAAAGCTAGAAAAAGCTTCGCGAGAGCTTTCTTCACCGCGGTATAACTAGTGCGATAAGTAATGCAGTATGATCAACTTTGTTTTTTTGAAAAGTAGCTTGGTGTCGTCAAGCTATCCTCCCATATTCATCTTGTGAAATCGCCTGTCTTTATGAAAAAACTATCAAAATGAAAGATACGCAAAAATGGGTGGGAAAGTCGGAGATACGGACTCTCACTTTTAAGAGAGCTGTTGTTAATTTCTTGCATTTCTCTCTTTTCTGGAAGAAAAGGCTTTCGAATTTTTATACATATCAATGAGGCTTGAACTAATGTATACATTTATATGTATTTATATATATAATGTATATTATATATATTTATAACACATTATATATATAATATATATTTAATAAATATGTATAATACATTATATATAATATATTATTATATATATTTAAATATATTATATACATGTACATTTATACATTTAGTTATTATTTGTTCATAGATAGATAACATTAAAGGAAAACAGTCGATTCTTAAAGATCATGACATTTGCATTCGAAACTTTCACGAACAGAATTTTGTAATATTATTTTGCATAATTATTGAAAATGGAGGTACACCGCTAGTTGCAATCTCACGGCAGCAATCTGTCATAATTGGCATGACTGATGTACAATATTAATCACAGAATTTCCCTCGTTCACAGCGTTAATTTATCTTACAAAATAAAAAAAAAATGAAAATGGACAATCAAGCTATTCGTATATCATAATTTTGTCCATTTCTCGTTGTCGAGAAATGAAGATCGGCGAAACACTTTCGCGAAAAATCCGGAATCAATTGGCGCAGCATCACTTCGCCTCTCGTGACGTGTATCAGGAACATGAACACGTACGTGTGTTACGCACGCTATCGTCCGCAATATTACGAGGGAGAAAGAGATAGGGTACGTCGTATTGATCTCGAGGATTCAACAAACAGCACCTAGTACCTCCCGCTCGTTCCTCTCTAACTCTATCTTGCTCCTCCACCCCTTGCCAATCCCGCCCCTCACCCTTCTGTTCCCTCTTTCCTTCGCCGATACCTCTCCCTGTCTCTCATCGTGTTCCATACCATTCGATTCGCCCTCGCGTATATAGGGTTTGATGAGGGCAAGCAACCCTGCTCGGACGATAATCGCAATTCCATTGTCGGGCTTTCGATCGCCGTCGGTCTCGTCTCGACAATAGTTCGCGTAAGGAGCCATCTCCTTCCGCACTTTCTGTACGACAGAGAATGAGATCTCGGCAAATCACATAGCAGGATAATATCTAGAAAAATTCTAACCGCTTTCCTTCATTACATTGTGGTTTTGAATACAACACGGAGTACTATAGAAATTGACATTAATCATGGAGACATTAACAGCGAATGTTTTCTATATTGCCCACATTTTTTTATTAATAAGAGAATGTGGACAATCTAGAAAACATTCGCTGTTGTTGGACAAATGTTGGAATGCTAGAAAGCCAATTTTTTTTATGTAGATAAAAAGTGCATTAAATATTCACATTTATTACATAAAAAGATATATTTTATCTTGCTTCAAACTGAATATGGATTATTTCCACAAATGTGCTTTTTTCAAGACATAGTATTTACTTATACTTTTAAATACAAATTTAACTTTTAAAGCACAAAATTTCAGTTAATTCTACAATTTTAATTTAAGCTACTGAATTTACTTTAAGTTACTGAATGGTAGAAATGATTTCCTAGGAAAGGCTACCGAACCTATGGGAGAGAGGGAAGTAATTTAGCCGTTCGTGAAAAGTAAGCATTTCGAGAGAATATTAATTTAACCAGGGAAACAGTTTCGACCCATCGATCCGGCGACGCTTGTTAACAACACGAGTGCCTGTCTCGGGTTAGCAGATTGCCGATTTCCGCGCAGACAGGCGAGCAAGCGAGCCAGCGAACGAGCGAGTAAGAGAAAGTTCGCTGGGACACGCGATAGTCGGGCCTATGGCCATCGGCCACGCGATCCCACAGTCGCCGCGTTTATCCTCGTTGCGAACCCCTGACAAAACAAACCCCGTCGGCTTATCCAATTCCGCGGTGTTTCCACGAATTTCTTCTCCATCCCGTGCCTCGTACCAACCCCCCTGACGCCCGCAGTCCCCACGTAAATGGAGGCAGAGCTTCGCATTTGTTCTCAGCAACCCCACCGGCTGCCTCCCTGTCTCCTTATCCGCGCACGTTCTTCTTACTCTAACCGCCTTTCTCTCTACCCCCCCTCCCCCTTTACTCGGCTCATCGTTCTCCTTATTTCGTGCCATCGACGTGGCGTAAAGCTCCGTCGCCTACGAGTGCGGCCTCGTCTAAAAGCACTCACCGATACTCCACTCGACGCGGGTGCGGTCGGGGATGGGATTCACTTCCGTTTCAGGACGTGCGGTAACCCAGTGACACGAGGCACGGGAGAAAACGCTGGAATAGGATCAGCTGCGAGACTGCGCAACCACCCGCATGACTCTTGGCGGCTATGATTGATGATTGTCGTTTACAAGTACTTTCGGTTACTTTGGAGATGATGTGATAGTTCCTGAAGCTTTGAGATGAAACCTTGCGAAGGTATCCGTTGAATGGTACTTTAGTACTTTAGTAATGGCAGTTTTTTTTTTCTTTCAAAGTTTCATATATTTTTCTTCTTATTGAATCGCAAGTGCTGATTTGACATAAATCTTTAAATAATTAAAAATTGATTAATAATATAATTTTACACGGTAAATTATTTAAAAAATTTTTAAGTATTATAAAGATTCGAATTTGACAAGCTATTGAATTGGAATGCAGCAAGCTTCAAGCAAGCTACAGACATCACATGTCATGTTCTTGAATTTTTCTCATAAACTATATTTTTTCGGAGTTACAAGAATCAAATGCATTTCTTCCAATTCTGTTCTTTCAAATTTGCAATATTTTTCTAAATCTGTGCAGTTTTTCTATAACTTGTACAAAAAGCTATTATTCAATTAAACAACCATAATATATTGGGCGATTTTATAAGAATATTAGATTGACTTCTTATTTAGTGAAATGAAAGAACAGAAAATCGAATTTGTTTATAATTTTTATTTTAATAAAATATTTTTTAATCTTTCTAATGAAGTTTTATGGATTTTCTTGAAATATTATTTTAATCTTTCCATATTTTAGTTGCAATTAAACTTTAAAACTTGTTAAAATATTCAGTTCATTTATGAAATGAAAATAGCATAAAATCATTATTTTTTAATTTAGACATTTATCATGTAATTTTATGAAAATCAATGTCGTGAAAATTAAATTCAAAATTTCAAGGAATTTATTTTGATCTCCGATTTAAAAGTTTTATGAGCGTACATTTTCATCTCTCAGCTATGTGACATCGGAGACAATTACGCGTATCATTCCGGCCACCGAAATTACGTGTCACCGTGACTTATGTTCTTTTTGCGCTGGTCTTTATCTCGATCTCTCGAGCTAGATCCCCAGCAGCCTACTACAGATCCATGTTTTCTACTGCAAGGTTGACTCTCGATCGCGCACTCTCGGCAGATTAGAGCCATCTATCACCCGGATCCGATTCGGATAGCTTCGTTTCGACCGAGCTTGGTCAGATTCTTATCATTCTGACGAGTTTCCTCTAGGAAAACGCGGTTTTACCCACGTTCGACCACCTCTGCTTGACATTCTGCGCGATACTTTTCGACGTGTACGACATGAAAGAGCCAAAGATCGCAAGTAGATTTCAATATTGTAAAGAGGAATACAAGCGTGAGCGCGCACACGTGATTGTTCATCAACGATCTCACTTTGTGCGTATTGTGTGCGTGTGAAAATCGGGCGGAACATTCGCAGCACGTGGATGAAGGGTCGTAGCAAAGAATTCCTCTTCGTCTTCTTCTTACTTAATCTTTGCTGACCGCCCGTATCCCCTAGATGTTCGTTCAAATCTTGATTTTCTCAGAGTATCCGGGAGAAAAAGAAAACTCGATTACCTGAAGTTTAACGTTAAGAAGACCGAAATAGATATGGACATACACACACATCACATTCTTCTTTTTAATATAATAAATGTTCGCATTTTATATAGTACATAGACAGAGATATAATATCCTAGATTTTTTCAATATTTGTATTATTTATTAATCTTTTTATACCAACGATTTTATGAAAGGAATAGAAGTTTAATCTTTTGTATTATACTGTATGAAAGATTTTTTTTTATATTAAACTTGTCGATATTTTGAAAGAAAGTGCAATCGAATTCTTTACGGTCGTCAACAATTTCTCGGAAATATAACAAATATAACGTTTAAGTCCACAATCAGTCAACATTGCTCCAATACTCGGGAAAATGAAATTTCGTTGTAAAGATTGGAAGATTTCAGTAGGGGATCGATGACGTGATCAGGTTATCCCAATCGAACTGTTCGAACACAGTTGAAAAACAAAGATTATTTGAAAAAAGAAAGGATCCGGAAATGAAGCGAGATTGGATGTAATGGCCCACTTCGGGAGTGGCGATGCCATCAGATATGTTCGAGTGAGTTAGGGCCGGCGGATAGGACTTGCGTAGGTCTACACGTGGCCCAGAAAGCACAGAACATCGCTCGAGGACATCGCGGGAAGGATAAAAATGAGGTCTTTACGCGATAAGCGAAGCAACGAGACGAATACACGGTGTCAGGTCGCCCTGTTTATATCCCTCCACCTTTTCCGCTTCTTCTTTCGCCTCCGGCCTTTTTTCAGCGCCCCGCCGCGTTTTTTCCTATCTGTCCGTCCGTCCTTCATCGAACCTTATCCCATCGAACCGTTTCGTATATCTTGGCTCTTTAATATACCGGGCGCCCCTTTTCTCCGCCTTCACTCCCGCGAGATACACGTGCGGCCGTCGCGCGCGTGGCGGCTTGGACCACGTCGAGGGTGGTTCACCTTACATTATTGCGTCCTTCGGACAAATGACGATTGCAATTCCCACTTGGAACTTGTCCCATTAGTCTCCGCGACACCGTTTGGCGAACGGTGATTGAAACTGGCTTTCAGATGCAGAATATGTTCGTTGATTTGAGTACATTGTGACATAAAAATATTCGCGAATCGCGAGCACAATACGATATTGCGGCAGACAATCGTACGGTGATAAAATAAATTGCAGTGTAAAATTCGCGGGCATTTATTGTGTATTGCACAACTTTGGTTTCCATAAGCTTAATTAGTTTGCCGTATAGTTTCAGAAAATATCGCGCGTTAAGTTCGATGGATCGATAAAAGAAAAATAAATGGATAGAGAAAAACATGGCGCGCACTTGGCTTTACACATTCTCGTCGCGCGTTCGAAATTGTCGTTACGAATACTCTGGTTTTAATCTCCCTGGTCTATCGATTCTCGTCGACATGAGCGAAAAACGAGAACGCATTTCACGGACGTTACAACAGCATGGCAAACGTGGCGCAGCCGGGCAAAAAAAAAATTACCTCCGAAATCCACTTAATGCAATAAAAACGATGGACATCAAAGGCGAAATCTCATTAACGAGA